>NC_133124.1:93429518-94642018 GCF_048418815.1 Hemitrygon akajei
GAGTAAGGCAGTGGGCTAAGCACACATCCTTAAGGTGTGCCTGTGCTGATCGCCAGCAAGATGTTATTACCAATCTGCACTGACTGTGGTGCATGGTGTATGATTCTGCCAGAACACTCTTTATACAGAAGGCAAGGATACAATTCTGTAATCCTCTCAACATTTACACATTTCATCTCTCCATCGGATCCACACCCACAGACACTATACATATGTCTAATCCAGCTTCATTTTCACAGCCTGCCATCGTGTGTTTTTGCAAGCTGTTTCTATGGGAAGTGGCTGCTGCAGGGAGACAAAAAGGACAATACCATGGATGGACAGGCAAGCAGGCACACTCACCTCGGTGGGATTACTTCAACTGTGTCGTCACTTCAGGCAGCCATTCTGCGACTGTGATACTCCAAGATGACACTTCCTCTACATCTATTAGCAGCCTGTTCCCTGTTACCACACAAATGGCTCCTTGTCAGTGGGAAAGTGCCAAGGGATGGCATCAATAATCAGACATCTGTCATGTTAACAAGTTGGCTGTAAATAGGCAGGAAGAGACTGAAGCCGACTCTCCTCGGAAAAGAGGAACGATAGCAGCACCCCAATCAGTGCTCGGGTGCATGTTTGCAAATAAAAACGACCAAAGTAATTGCGTGAGCAGGAACCAAATTAATCCAAAGAGATTCCAAGCTTTACTGGCAACTATGGAAAGGGACATAGCTGAGAATTGCTGGTCGACGTAGTCAGCAAAAAGCCACAGCTCTTGTATTGCTTCAATTTGCACCTACAAAGGAATTAGCAAGGGCTTTTATGATTAATTTCTGCAAGACATTCTACATTCAGAAACGGCTGATGTCCTTATCCCCTCAAATCTTCCTCCAACATAGCATTCCAAAGACAAGAATTATTAATCCACTTGCAGGTTTCTGATTAAAGTTAATCACAGAAGAAGGTTCTTATACATAAAAAAAGAGAAAAAGCAAATCTCTGTGTTCATTAAAGCCGAACTATTCCCTTGGAAGCCAGGCTGGGCTGCGAAATTAAAAGTGAATTCCAAACTTATCACAAACCTGAGGCACTGAATGAAAACATGAAATGTAAATTCATTATTTTCTTTTAATGTTGCATGAATAGCTTTATTTTTCAAACATACACAACTTCCTTCAGAACTATTGGCTTCATTTCCAGCCAATCATCATATTGCCTTATGCACAAGTGGCTCCAGTTTAAGATGGAGCTGGAGAAACTCAGCAACTTCTGGTGGCTGGTAGCTGATGAAACAAGAATAGCAATGAAATACTTTGTTAACCACAATTTTTTTGGCAAACAATCATCAGCAGTACTAGTCTATAACTTCCCTTGGACTTGAAGGCAATTCGATGTTGCAAAACTGAAGCACGGTGAGACAATGGGCCTGTCACCGAGAGCGTAGAAGACCTTAGGTGCAAGCCGAATTGAAGCTGCAGGGGTCTAGGCCCCAGAGCGTATCGATGCGATGGAGGTTTACAGGCTTAATCAAGGTGGTGAAGTCCGGCCTATCCGTGCAGCAGAAACCATATCAGAATGAGATTTAAGTTCCAGTTTGGATTGAGGCCCGAGGCGAGGTACGGGCAGGTTCAGGTTGTTGCTCAAAGTGGCAGAACCCATTTTTCGGACAGAGAGTAAAGCACCGGGCCAGATTGGAAAGGTCAAAATGTTGGGGCCTGAGGTGAAGTATGGGCTGTTTCAGATCACTGCTCTGAGACGTGTATCCGGCTCTGCAGTGAACTATGGGACTCTCTTTACAGACTTCAATTCAGAAACACTATTCACTTGCGGTTACCAAACACAAAGTACACTGCAGATGTTGTGGTCAAATCAAGGCGTACAAACAAGCCGGATGAACTCAGCAGGTCGGGCAGCGTCTGTGGAAACGAACAGTCAACGTATCGGGTCGAGACCCTTCGACAGGACTAAAGAAGGAGGGGGCAGGGGCCCTATAAAGAAGGTGTGGGGAGGGTGGAAAACCAATCAGAGGAAAGATCAAGGGGTGGGGGAGGGGAAGCAGGGAGGCGATAGGCAGGAGAGGTGAAGAAGGAATCTAAGGGGAAAGCACGATTGGTAGTAGAAGAAGGCAGAGTCATGAGAGGTGATAGACAGCTAGAAAAGGAGACAGAGTGAAGGTGGGATGGGGGAAGGGAGAGGGAGGGAATTACCGGAAGTTGGAGAATTCGATGTTCATACCAAGGGGCTGGAGACTTGCGGTTACTGTTTGCATGTTTTTTCTTTATCCATTGCTCATTGAGTATTTGATGATCTTTTTTAGGGGTTACTTTATTTTTTTATGGGCTTCACATGGTCTTTATTCTCCGCACATTGGGTGTTTGAAAGTGTTTATATACATATATGGGGTTTGTTTTGGGGTTTCTTTGTTTTGTGGCTGCTGGTTAGGAAACAAAGCTCAAGGTCGTATAATAAATATACTTTGAAATTTGATGATGGAAGGAGAGGCAGTTCAGCTCATCGAGTTCATGTGAACACTCAGAACAATTATTTTCCAGTGACCCATTCTCCTTCACTTGTCCACCAATATCACCCAGATTCTCCTACAGCAGGGCTAACCTAAAGCAGCTAGTTAAGCTTATCACAAAAATACAACTGCAGATGCTGTGGATCAAAGAATACGTACAAAACACTGGAAGAACTCAGCAGGTCAGGCAGCATCCGTGAGAAAAGAGTAGCCAACGTTTCGGGCCGAGACCCTTCATCGGGAATGGGGGGGGAAGAGAGGGCCGAATATTTAAGCTTATGAATGGTGGGGTCGGGCGTTTGAGAATCAGATTTGATGTCACTGGTGTATGTCATGAAATTTGGTAACTTTGCGACAGCAGAAAAAACTGTGAAATAAAGTGATATATATAATTAATAGTTAAATTAAAAAGTAGAAAAGTAGTGCCAAAACTAGCGAGGTAGTATTTGTGGGTTCAATATCCATTCCGAAATCAGATGGCAGAGGGAAAGCAGCTGTTCCTGAATTGCTGAGTGTGTGCCTTCATGCTCCTGTACCTCCTTCCAGTTGGTAACAAGGAGAAGAGGGCATATCCTGGGTGGTCGGGGTCCTCAATACCTTGCTGAAGCATCACTCCTTGAAGATGTCTTAGATACTATGGAGGCAAGGGCCCAAGATGGAGCTGACTAATTTTATAACCTTCCGCAGCTCACTTTGATTCTGTGCAGTATCTCCCCCCGCCCTCCCCATACAAGACAGTGATGTAGCCAGTTAGAATGCTCTCCATGGTACATCTGTAGAAATTTGAGAGCAACTTAGATGACATACCAAATCTCCTCAAACTCCTAATGAAATATGGCTGCTATCTTACCTTCTTTATAGCTGCATTGATACTTTGGGACCAGGTTAGGTCCACAGAGATATTAACATCCAGGATCTTGAAACTGCTTACTCTCCCCACTTCTGATGGTGCTATGAGGACTAGTGAGTGTTTCCTTGTCTTACCCTTTCTCAAGTCCACAATCAGCTTTTAGGTCTTTCTGATGTTGAGTGCAAGGTTGTTGTTGCAACTTCATTCAATTAGCTGGTATACCTCACTCCTGTACACCTTCTCCTCACCAACTGAGATTCTGCCAACAATGGTTGTATCATCAGCAAATTTATAGATAGTATTTGAGCTGTGCCTATCACACAGTAACGGGTGTAGAGTGAACAGAGCAGGGGGCTAAGCACACACCACTGAGGTGCGCCAGTGTTAATTGGCATCAAGGTGGAGACGTCATTTCCAATTCACACAGACTTTACCCTCTACCAAACATTGAAAGAGTGGATGTGGAGAAGATGTTTCCAGTAGTGGGAGCATCTGGAACTAGATAGCACAACCTCTAAATACAAGGACTCCCATTTAGATCAGAGCTGAGGAGGAATTTCTTTATCCAGAGTATGGTAACTCTGTGGAATTCATTACCACAGATTGCTGTGGAGCCCAGGGCATTCACTATATTTAAAGCAGAGGTTGATTGGTTCTTGATTAGTAAATGCATCAAAGGTTTACAGGGAGAAAGCATAAGAATGGAGTTGAGAGGGCCGATATCTCGTGCATCAAAGCTCTAATTACATACATAAATGAGCTGCTGAAGGATCTCAGAAGACCATGCTGCAGCTGTGTATTGAAAAAAAATCAATGTTCCTCCACCAATATTCCCTGGCCCTGCTAATTTCCTCCAGTAACTTGTTCTATTGCTCCAGATTCCAGAATCTGCAGTCTCTAACTACATTCAACTGGCTCCAGTGAATTGGTTCCCAAGCCCAGAAACTGAGAGCATACTTCAAAATCCATTATGGCAGGAGATTACCAGGAGAACAGAGAAAGCGGTCCAAGGATGTTCTCAAAATCTTCTTCAAAAACAAGGAATATCTCACCAACGAATTCCTGGGAACAGCAGACGGTTGAGGTTTTAATGTTAAAAGACAATAAACATATAATACTAAACAATTAAAAGAAAATTAACAACAAATTGTAATTAAATCTGAGAATGCACAAGAATTCGAAGAACTCGATCTTGCTTCTTGACCAATTTGCACAACCCTAATAACTACAGCATAAGAGCAATACTATAAATACTTCTGACTACTTTGTACCGAAATGAATTATCTTCTGTTACTTCGTTCTTTCCCGTATAACTTTGCACAATTTATGTTTTAATAAATGCTTTCCTTGGGAACTTGCATCTCAAACACTAAGTGCCTATGATGCTGCAAGCACGTTTAACATTGTACCTGTGCATATGATAACAAACCTGCAACACATTTCACTGCATGTTTTGTTATTTTGATGTACACGTGACAAATAAAGCTAAACTTCATAATCTTTATAACTTTGTCTTTAAGATAAGGTCCGAAGAAATGATAGAAATAGTAAGTGGCAAAATAATAAAAGAATCTGAAAACAACGTTAAGAACTTTAAAATGATCCTGTACAAATGGACCTGCACTATGGACAACAAGCTGAGCCTGATAGGGAACGATAACTGAAAAATATTGGATTGTCATGAGGTTCTCTAATGCCCATCAGAAAATGTAATTTTCCGTCCTCTTCCAGTCTCACATAAGTGAGACTCCAAACCCATCCCATGTGGCTAAATGTTTTGTGAAATAACCCCAGCAAGCCACTCACCTCAAGAGATAGACAATAGTTTCTGGCTTTTTCAGAGAAAACTATATCACCTCAGAAGTGATTAAATATTAAGGCAGCACAGTAGCACAGTGGTTTGTGCGTTGCTATAACAGCTTGCGACGTTCCGGAGTTCAGCGTTCAATTCCACTACCACCTGCAAGGAGTTTGTATGTTCGCCCTGTGGACCTCTAGGTGCTCTGGTTTCCTCCCACAGTCCAAAGATATACCAGTCATTGTCAACTGCCCTCTGATTTGGCTACAGTAAAACAGGGGGGTTGCTGCCTGGTGTGGCTTGTTGGGCCGTAAGGGCCTGCTCCGCCCAGTATCATAGATATATCAATAGATAGCACATGCCGAAATTTTCAGGGTTTTTTATGCACGTAAAATGAGGAAGCCAGAATGTGTTCAAATAGCCAAGTCTGGAAGCAATAAAGACTTGGATGAGAACTGATTCCACGCCAAAATCAGGTCTATTTATGAAGATGGAAGTTGATGTTCCTTCAGGTGATATGGGTAGTTGGTACAAAACATAACTTACAATTAAATATGACAGCAAGTTTGCAGACAGTCTGGCTCAGTTTCACAATGTTTTGGATTAGAATGTGCTATTTGGACAGTTTGAGTTGAGAACCAAAGTCTTCCTGATATTTAACTCAAGGCAATTTCTGCTCAACTCAGGCAATTGAAAGATGGAGAAGGATCAAGGGACGTGATCATGCAGCAAAGCTGGTGTCTACAGGAGCAATCTGAACCATTTCTCATTTCAAAATTGGTGGTATCAAAATAAAATGCTAGCTGGTACTTGACTAAACTGAATGGTTTAATGCTTAACTACAGTAGGGATCAATGGGGGAATATTTCAAAGCCTTGCATGCAATGAATTATCAAAGGAAATCATGTCAATTTGGAAAGTTACAAGTTTTCTTTGTGTTGTTTGTCCAAGAACGTAATTATTGCTTCAACTCCAACCCGGTGCCATAGCCTGTTGTCAAGTGTAAAACAGGAAGGAAGAAAAGATAAAAACAGCAAAAATAAGAAAACAGCAGCAAAGTTAGAAGAATAAGTGAGATTTCATAATGGAGAGGAATCCACAAAAGCACATAGGAAAGAGGGAAAAACATGACTGATGCAAAATCAGAAAAAAAGCGCGAATGCTCAAAATATGAAATTAAAACAGAAAACACTGGAAACGCTCAGCAAGTTAGGCATCACCGGAGGGTGGGGTAAGGGGAAGGGGGGAGGGGTGTAGGGGGAGGAGGGAGGGGTGGAGGGGAGAGGGAGTGAAGAGGGTGGAGGGAACAGAGTAGGTGAATGGGGGGGGGGAAGGAGGAGAGAGATAATATTTTAGGTCAAGGATCCTTCATCAGAACTGAAAGTATTAACTTTCAGTATGTGGGAAGCGTGTAGCTTGAACAAGAATATCTCTGATAGGATAAGTCCATATAGGTTAATGTGGACCATTACAGTGTTTTAGGATTCTTAGTGTAATGTGTTGTAAACGGTGAGGCTCGGGGAAATGCTCAACACACCAGAGTAGAAAAATACATGAAGAAAACCCACTGCTCAACTCTCTATATACCCATGGCTGTCTGGCTAGGCATAGCTCAAATACCAACCATAAATTTGCTGATGATGCAACCATTGTAGGTAGAATCTCAGATGGTGAAGGAAGGGTATACAGGAATGAGATATGCCAACTTGTCGAGTAGTGTCGCAGCAACAACCTGGCACTCAATGTCAGTAAGACAAAAGAGCTGATGGTGGACTTCAGGAAGGGTCATACGAAGGTACACATACCAAACCTCACAGAGGGATCAGAAGTGGAGAGAGTGAGCAGTTTCAAGTTCCTGGGTCTCAAGACTCTTAGGACATAACCCGGTCCCAGCATATTGATGCAGTTATAAAGAAGGCAAGACAGCGGCTATACTTCATTATGAGTCGAAGGAGATTTGGTATGTCAACAAATACACTCAAAAACTTCTATAGATGTACCGTGGAGAGCATTCTGACAGACTGCATCACTATCTGGTATGGAGGGGCTACTGCACCAAAAGAAGAAGCAGTGGGATGTAAATTTAATCAGTTCCATCTTGGGTACTAGCCTACAAAGTACCCAGGGCATTTTCAGGGAGTGGTGTCTCGACCTCCAGCACCCTTTTCTCACTGTTACCATCAGGTAGGAGATACAGAAGCCTGAAGGTACACACTCAATGGTTCAGGAACAGCTTATTCCCCTTTGCCATCTGATTCATAAATGGACATTGAACCCTTGGACACTACCTCACTTGTTAAAATATATATTATTTCTATCTTCTGCATGATTTTTAATCTATTCCTGGATACCTGAAAATATGATGTTGTAGCTATTAGTGAAACATGGTTGCAGGAGGGGTGTGATTGGCAATTAAATATTCCTGGATTCCGTTGCTTCAGGAGTGATAGAATCGGAGGGACAAGAGGGGGAAGTGCTGCGTTGCTTGTCAGAGAAAATATTACAGCGGTGCTCTGGCATGATAGATTAGGGGGCTCGTCTAAGGAGGCTATTTTGGGTGGAATTGATGAATGTGAAAGGTGCAGTAACACTTACAGGGGTGTATTATAGACCACCTAATGGGGAACGAAAATTGGAGGAGCAAATTTGCAAGGAGATAGCAGCTATTTGTAGTAAGCACAGGGTTGTGATTGTGGGAGATTTTAATTTTCCACACATAGACTGGGAAGCGCATACTGTAAAAGGGATGGATAGTTTGGAGTTTGTAAAATGTGTGCAGGATAGTTTTTTGCAGCAATACATAGAGGTACCGACTAGAGAAGGGGCAGTGTTGGATCTTCAGTTGGGAAATGAAATAGGTCAGGTAACGGAGGTATGTGTTGGGGAGCACTTCGGGTCCATTGATCACAATGCCATTAGTTTCAATATAATTATGGAGAAGGATAGGACTGGACTCAGGGTTGAGATTTTTGATTGGAGAAAGGCTAACTTTGAGGAGATGCAAGAGGATTTAGAAGGAGTGGATTGGAACAATTTGTTTTATGGGAAAGATGTAATAGATAAATAGAGGTCATTTAAAGGTGAAATTTTGAGGGTACAGAATCTTTATGTTCCTGTTAGGTTGAAAGGAATGGTTAAAAGTTTGAGAGAGCCATGGTTTTCAAGGGATATTGGAAACTTGGTCCAGAAAAACAGAGAGATCTACAATAAATATAGGCAGCATGGAGTAAATGAGGTGTCGAGGAATATAAAGAATGTAAGAAGAATCTTAAGAAAAAAATTAGAAAAGCTAAAAGAAGATATGAGGTTGCTTTGGCAAGTAAGGTGAAAATAAATCCGAAGGGTTTCTACAGTTATATTGATAGCAAAAGGATAGCGAGGGATAAAATTGGTCCCTTAGATAATCAGAGTGGACAGCTATGTGTGGAGCCGAAAGAGATTACAGCCAAAAGAGATGGGGGACAATTTTTTGAACAATTCCTTTTCTTCGGTATTCACTAAGGAGGATTTTGAATTGTACAAGGTAAGGGAAACAAGTAGGGAAGTTATGGATGGCAAACACAAGGAAATCTGCAGATGCTGGAAATTCAAGCAACACAAACAAAATGCTGGTGGAACGCAGCAGGCCAGGCAGCATCTATAAGGAGAAGCACTGTCGACGTTTTGGGCCGAGACCCTTCATCAGAAGTTATGGAAACTATGATGATTAAAGAGGAGGAAGTACTGGCGTTTTTAAGGAATATAAAAGTGGATAAATCTCCAGGTCCTGACAGGATACTCCCTAGGACTTTGAGGGAGGTTAGTGTAGAAATAGCAGGGGCTCTGCCAGAAATATTCAAATGTCATTAGAAACGGGGATGGTGCCAGAGGATTGGTGTATTGCTCATGTGGTTCCATTGTTTAAAAAGGGTTCTAAGAGTAAACCTAGCAATTATAGGCCTGTCAGTTTGACGACAGTGGTGGGTAAATTAATGGAAAGTATTCTTAGAGATGGTATATATAATTATCTGGATAGACCGAGTCTGATTAGGAACATTCAACATGGATTTGTGTGTGGAAGTTCATGTTTGACAAATTTTATTGAATTTTTTGAAGAGGTTATGAGGAAAGTTGATGAGGGTAAAGCAGTGGATGGTGTCTATATGGACTTCAATAAGGCCTTTGACAAGGTTCCGCACGGAAGGTTAGTTAGGAAGGTTCAATCATTAGGTATTAATATTGTAGTAAAATAGATTCAACAATGGCTGGATGGGAGATGCCAGAGAGTAGTGGCGGATAACTGTTTGTCAGGTTGGAGGCCGGTGACTAGTGGTGTGCCTCAGGGATCTGTACTGGGTCCAATGTTGTTTGTCATATACATTAATGATCTGGATGATGGGGTGGTAAATTGGATTAGTAAGTATGCATATGATACTAAGGTAGGTGGCGTTGGGTATAATGAAGTAGGTTTTCAAAGTTTGCTGAGAGATTTAGGCCAGTTAGAAGAGTGGGATGAAAGATGGCAGATAGAGTTTAATGCTGATAAGTGTGAGGTGCTACATTTTGGTAGGAATAATCCAAATAGGACATACATGGTATATGGTAGGGCATTGAAGAATGCAGTAGAACAGAGTGATCTAGGAAAAATCATGCATAGTTCCCTTAAGGTGGAATCTCATGTGGATAGGGTGGTGAAGAAAGCTTTTGGTATGTTGGCCTTTATAAATCAGAGCATTGAGTATAGGAGTTAGGATGTAATGTTAAAATTGTACGAGGCATTGGTAAGACCGAATTTGGAGTATTGTGTACAGTTCTGGTCACCGAATTATAGGAAAGATGTCAACAAAATAGAGAGAGTACAGAGAAGATTTACTAGAATGTTACCTGGGTTTCAGCACCTAAGTTACAGGGAAAGATTGAACAAGTTAGGTCTTTATTCTTTGGAGCGTAGAAGGTTGAGGGGGGACTTGATAGAGGTATTTAAAATTATGAGGGGGATAGATAGAGTTGACATGGATAAGCTTTTTCCATTGAGAGTAGGGGAGATTCAAACAAGAGGACATGAGTTGACAGTTAGGAGGCAAAAGTTTAAGGGTAACACGAGGGAGAATTTCTTTACTCAGAGAGTGGTAGCTGTGTGGAACGAGCTTTCAGTAGAAGTGGTAGAGGCAGGTTCGGTATTGTCATTTAAAGTAAAATTGGATAGGTATATGGACAGGAAAGGAATGGAGGGTTATGGGCTGAGTGCGGGTCAGTGGGACTAGGTGAGAGTAAGCGTTCAGCACGGACTAGAAGGGCAGAGATGGCCTGTTTCCGTGCTGTAATTGTTATATATGGTTATTCAATATACGTATACGTACTATAATTGATTTACTTATTTATTATTATTATTTTATTTTGTTTCTTTTACTTCCACATTTTGTATTGCATTGAACTGCTGCTGCTAAGTTAACAAATTTCACAACACATGCCGGTGATAATAAACATGATTCCGATTCTGATTCTGAAAGAACTGAGCTTAAAAAAAAATCACAGGAAGGAATGGCCAATTCTGATACAGATGGAAAGAGTGACTGAGCTACCAATCATTAGGTATTGTGATTCCAAGTTCAGAAAACTGCAACATACCGATTTGGACGAAGCGGTGTTGTTCCTAAGCATGCCTAGGGCCTCGTTACAACCATATAACGGCAGCAATGGCTGCTTTTATCAGCCTTTAAAAAATAACAAGGAATAAATGTGTACCAACAGGAGCCGCAATTTCCAAGGAAAGAATTCTAACAAAGATGATTTCAGCAGAACTTCACTTTGCAATGATGTAACTGTATCAGCATTATGCTCTCAGGGAAAAAGAAACAGCAGATCATATGCATGAGAAAGACTACAGAGACAGTGGAAGCATTAGTAATGATCTTTCAAGAATCAATGGATTCTGGAATGGTACCAGAGGGCCAGAAAACTGCAAATGTCACTCCATTCCTTAACAAGAGAGAAAAGCATAAGAAAGGAAATGATAGGCCAATTAGCCTGACCTCAGCGGTTGGGAAAATGTTGGAAGTCCATTATTAAGTACGAGGTTTTTGTATACTTGTAGACACATGATAAAATAGGCCAAAGCCAGCATGGCTTTCTTCATGGGAATCTTGCCTGACAAATCTGTTGGAACTCTTTGAAGAAATAACAGGCAGGATCAACAAAGAAGAGTCAATGTTGTTCACAATGTTGTTGTGAAGGCCTTTGACAAGGAGCAACCCATGAGGCTTCTTAACAAGATAAGGGCCCATGGTATTACAGGAAAAATACTTGAATGGTTGGCTGACTGCAGGTAGCCAGAGTGGAAATAAAGAGAGGCTTTTCTGGTTGGTGCCAGTCATTAGTGGCATTCTGCATGTCCAATGTTGACAGCATGACTTATTAAATTATATGTTAATGATTTGGATGAAGGAACTGATGGCTTTGAAGCCAAAATTACAGATGACATGAAGATAGTTGGATGAGCAGGTAGTGTTGAGGAAACAGGGAGCTTGCAGGAGAACTTACACAGATTGGGAGAATGGGCAAAAAAGTAACAGATGGAATACATTGTAGGGAAGTATACGGTCATGCACTTGGGTGGAAGGAATAAAGGCATAGACTATTTTATAAACTGGGAGAAAAATTAAAAATCTGAGGTGCAAAGGGATTTGGGAGTCTTGCAGGATTCTCTGAAGGTTAACTTGCAGGTTGAGTCGGTGGTGAGGAAGGCAAATGCAACATTAGCATTCATTTTGAGAGGACTAGAATACAACAGCAAAGATGTAATGCTCAGGCTTTATAAGGTATTGGTAAGACCATACAGAGAATTGTGAACCATTCTGGGCTCCTTATTCAAGAAAACATGTGTAGGCATTGCAGAGAGTCCAGAGGAGGTTCAAGAGAATGATTCTGGGAATGAAAGAGACAAAGAGGAATTTCTTTCCCATAGGGGTAGTGAATCAGTGGAATTCATTGCCGCAAGTGGCTGTGGAGACCAAGTTATTGAGTATATTTAAAGTGGAGATTAACAGGTTCTTGATTAGTCAGAGCATCAAAGGTTACAGCAAGAAGACAGAAGAATGGGGTTGGGAAGAATAAGAAGTTTGCAATGATGGATTGGCAGAACAGATGCAATAGACCAAAAAGCCTAAATCTGCAACTATTTATTATGGTCTTTCCTGTAGACACCTGACCAGTACTCCAAATCTGGCCTCTCAAATATCTTACACAACTTCAACATAACATCTCAACTTCTGTATTCAATATTTAGATTTATGAAGCCAGTATGTCAAAAGCTCTCTTTACAACCCTATCTACCTTACCTGTGGCACAACTTTCCAAGAATTATGGATCTGTACCCCCAGATCCCTTTGTTCTACCATACTCCTCAGGACCCTGGCATTCACTGTGCAAGCCCTACTCTGATTTATCCATAGAAATGCAACACCTCATACTTGTCTACATTGAGAAGTGCACTTGTAAACCTGTCCTTCCCAAATTAAGAAATTCCAGCTCCAGTTCTGGAATTGCCTATAAATGAACCATGTCCCTACATTCTCCTGCCATCATCTACAAATGCAACTTGTGTTTCTGAATAACAATAGTAACTGGAATTGAGTTCTATTGTGTATTACTTGCTGCACTGGAAATGCCAAGCCTTTACTATTAAAGTTGGAGCCAAATACGACAATGTATTACTCCTACATTGAAGAAATGTCATACTGAAACAATTTCATGCTTACAAGTACTATACTTACTCCATGCCTCCTCCTTCACAACCAGTCAGAGCCAAAAATAAGTCCTTCCAGGTGAAGTGACACATCACATGTGATTCTGTCAGTGTTGTCATCTGAACCAAGTGCTTCTGACACAGCCATTTCTATAGCAGTGAGAACTGACATACATTGGGGTACCATTTCATTAAGCACCTTAGCTCCTTCCACCACAAAAGGAGGTCTTTCCCGGTGACCACCCATTTTAATTCTACTTCCCATTCCCTTATGTTGGTCGATGGCCTCCTCTACTGCTGTGTCGAGGTAACTCTCATGTTGGAGGAATACCAACTCATATTCTGTTTGGGTAGCCTCCAACCTGATGGCATAAACATTGATTTTTCTAACTTCCAATAATTCCTCCCCCCCCCCCACCCCTCTCTCTTGTCTATTTTTCCATTCTAGCTCTCCTCTTACTCTTCTTCTCTTGACCTGCCCAATATCTCCCCCTCTGGTACTCCCTTATTCTTTCTCCACTAGTCCAATCTCCTTTGAGATTCCTTTTCCTTCAGCCCTTTACCTCTTCCATATATCATCATGCAGCTTCTCAATTCATCCTCCCTCCTCCATCCACCTACATTTCTCTCACCTGGTTTCACCTGTCGTTTCCCAGCTTGTACTCCTATCCCTTCCCCCACCTTCTTATTCTGACTTCTTCACCCTTCCTTTCCAGAACTTTCCTTTCCAAGATGAAGAATCTTGGCTCAAAATATTGATTGCTTATTCCTCTCCATATATACTCCCTGACCTGCTGAATACCTCCAACATTTGGTGTGTATCATTCTGGATTTTGGCACCTGCAGAGTCTTTTGTATTTACAAATTCATGTTTAGTATTGTTTCCAATTGTTGTTTCAAACTTCTCCAGAATGCAAATGGGATGAATATGCAATAGCAAAAATGTTTTTTAACAGCAAAAGTCTTGTCACTTTTCATATGACATGACCGTGTAAAGAAACATCACAGAACAATAAAAGTTGCACACATTGTGTGTGTGTATGAATATATCTCTTAGTTATTAGTTTTCAAATCAAACTACCCACATAATAACACCATTTACAAAATAAAAGATTAAAAAATATAAACTATGTAAAATATTGCTGGATTGAAAGGAAAACCTAGATGATTGTCTTTTATTTAGAGATTCATATTCAGGAGAGTCTCAGCAGGTTCTTCCAAATGATGTTCATTTCTATCTTGCTACAAGTATAGGCTTCAACAAGCCAAAGTGTACAGAATTTTAAGATATCTGAAACCACTCCTTAGAATCATCAAGTGGTTCATGACCATTATCTCATCACTTTCTCAGCAAGTTTATACAATGAAAAACTAGTCATGCTTTTCGTTGATCAATGGAAATGAATAAACGTCAACTGGCTGTTTATTTCCATAGATGTCGCCTGACCTGCTGAGTTCCTCCAGCATTTTGTGTGCGATGCTTTTCTTTTGATCTTTGTGTTTGGGAGAGGCTGAAATTAACATCAAAGACTTAAGAGACATCTACAGGGCACTGATAAAAGTTGCCACAGCCAAGATGATTAATCAATTAGATTAGATGAAATGGATATCAAAGCTTATATAAACAGTTTTAAAATGCACCCGGCCCTGAGGATTGTCTGCACTGGAACAGTGCATTGTAGGTTATCCAGCCAATCCAGTGTCACTTCAAGGGAACGTGAAGCAGAATTTTAATGAGCTACTTATATTATTGTGTACATTCTGTTGAAAAATCAGCATTGATTGCATAAACAACCTGCCACACTTGTACAATGATTTCATATATACTTGTGCCTAAAGTCCATAAATAATTTGAACTTGTATGCAGGAAACATTATATACCATTTAGAATTAGAAAAGTTACAGCTCTTTGTTTTCTGTTCCAGAAATAAACCTGTCACTATACAAAACACTCTGATAGCACTGAAATGAAAATTGTTTTAAAGTTTAGATGCAATGAATGCTGTAGCTATTTTTGATGGATCATAATCCTCTATGCAATTTTTTCACTCCCTTCTGCTTTCCTTTCTTGATTTCAGAGCATAAAGATCTTGCAGAACCCCAGATGTTCCATGAAGATGGTGCTTAGCCTTCTCTTTGAACTACTGCAGCAATTGTAGTGCTGGTATTTTTGCAACTGAAGCATTGCTGTGATTTATACTCAGAAGAAATCGGCTGTAATTATTTCTCAGCTGTGAAATAATTGACAGCTTGGTCAACTGTGGTCAGTTTAATTGCCCATAATTGTATGGTCAAATCCAACAAAATTGTTCTAAACTCACCCACCGACTGATCCACGTGTATATGTTAGCTTATATTTTACCGGTAATTACCAAAGGTTCATTAAAGACGCAGAGTATTACAGCACAGAAACAGGCCATTTGACCCATCTTGTGTGTGCTAACCATCCGCACCTGGACCATAGTCTCCCACACCCCTCCCATCCATGTACCTATTCAAACATCTCTTAAATGTTGCAATTAAACCCACATCCACCACTTCTGCTGAGTGAAAAAGACACCCCCCCCCCCCACCAATTAGGTTCCTCTTAAATATTTCATTCTGGCTGTATAGTCAAAAAGGGAAGTCCCAAATCTGCAACATTGGGGACCCAATGTGAGGTTGCCCAGCGTTTACGCTGGGGAGTTAACCCTTCAATCCTGCACCAACCACTAGATCCATGACCTCACTGGGGGCTACAGAGCTGCAGAGAGGAAAGATAAAGGGACCATAAAAGTCTTGTTAATTGCAGTCAATATGCAAGATTTTTTAAACTAGCTATTTCATTTCCAATGTTTTTTTTTGTGTACACTGAATGAGCCATACCATTAAGCAGCTGGGGGTGGTTTGGTTGGCTGTCAAGATTCTGAAATTCAGGACTTCGTCGGTGTGCTGTGGTAGCTGAGTGTTGCTCATATCATGATACTGCAGTTTGCAAAGAGAAGCTCTCTGAGAATGAGAATGGGTGGCAAATGCAGGTTGTGGGCAGCATTCCTTTTGCCAGGACAACCACATAAAAGTTTTAAGTACAACCTAATATGCAACTTCAAAGTTCTCGGAGCTAGTGCTTCAATAACTAAATTAATTAAGAGCAAGTCTAAAGATAGTGTTGTGAATTTTCATAATGCTCCAATGAAGCACCACAAGACAGTTTTGATATATTAAAAAAGCTATTCATGGAAGTAACTTGTTGTAATTCTCAGCATGCAATACTCTCAAGTTCATAAGACACTAGATAAAAACAGAAAATGCTAGAAATACTCGGCAGGTCAGGAAGCATGTGTGGCAAGGGAAATAGTTGTCACTGCAGGTCAAAGAACCTTTGTCAGAACTGACCTGAAATATTACTGTTGCAAGGAAGGCCTGACCAGCCTTTTGTTTTGACTTTAGACTTGCAGCATCTGCAGATTGTAATTTTCAGTCAAAATAACCAGAATGTATGAATGATAATTGAGATTTGCCAGTATCATAACTTGACAATACTTGACAATACAGACATTGAGACTGCACACACAGCTTCCAGCAAATGCTGTCCACAGCCTCGAGAGATTCCTCATCGGCCATATGGCAACATTAGTTTTTTAGCATTGATCTTGTAACACATCAGACTTTGCCAAGGATTAAATCCATCAATAACTAACGGGTTTATTTGAGTCTGATATGGGAAAAGCTCTTTAGAAGATGAACTGACAAGTTAGTCTAACTTATTTTTCTAAGTCATTTTTCTTACAAACATCTAAATCTACTTCTGGACTTTACATTTATCGTTGTAAACATTTACAGCACATGCAGGAAGCTATTCGTCCCACGTGCCTGTCAGCACATTTCAAGAGTAATCCTAAACTGATCCTTCTGGCATGCTCACTTCTTACCATTCCGAATCATACTTGGCTTTAGTATTTTATTGAAACAGTTAGAAAAAAATTTCAATAGTTGCTTCTTCAACTTTCCTAATATCAATGCGTTTCATGTTCCAACACTCTCTGCATAAAGATTTCTCCCAAACTCAAGCCCAACATTTTTAATTGACCTATCACTTGACTCAGCTCCTTTACCATTGAAAATAAAAATCTTTCAGAATTGAAAAGAGACCTCTCCAGCCACTCCACCGTTGCAAAATTAGTCCCACATTTTCAACCTCTATTCATAACCAAATCTCCTTACCCTTGACATCAAAGTGGTGAAGCAAGTTGTATGTCACAATGTTCTTTTTGTAAATCAGGGCAACAAACTACACATGATGTTCTAATGTGTCTGTCTCTGCTCTAGTATACAATACCTTTTATCCAATGACTACAGTACTCTTTTTGCCTGCACATGTCCCTTACAAATTTACTTCAAGAGATTTAAGTCAGCTCCTCAGCCCCAGTTTTCCTCTGCATCCATCAACAGCCCTCGATTGAATATGCTTTGTTATTTATCGCCCAAGTACTTCAAAATCCTCCGCCTTTGCATTGGAAGTCGACAAGTTCTTGAACAGTGGGGACAACTACATGCCACAAGTTTGATGCATCGAGGCAATGTGAAAGTAGCACAATTGTCAGGTTTAGGTGAAAATCTTACTGGAAATCACAAAAGAATTCAGACTTGGTGGCCTTGGCAATGTGCTTGTGACTCATTTGAATTGACCTTCAGAATGTGGGGAAGCAGTAGCACTGGGGGTTGCAAGAACTTTGGGATCAGAAGACAACAACTTTGGATCCCCACCCGCACCAGAATCAGAAGCTGCTACAGGTCAGCATGTGACTCAGCAGAGGCTGATTCCTGTGGTCCCTCAAAGATTACCCAGTTCTGTTGTGCATGCAGTCGAACTTACAAGGGGCTGGTATTCCCATGGTTCATTTAAACTTATCAGGTTCATTGAAAAAACTTACACTGTGAGGAATTTTTTTTAATGTGTGTTGGAATAGTAACAGGGAACAGCATCTGATAGCTCAGGACATCTACTTGTCCAGAATCACACCTGTCTGTGACATGCTGGATTGTTGGAATTCACTCTAGTTGTAAAACCATAGTAAGTCAACATGGTCAGAAGCAGTGTACGTGTATCAGACACCTCATATATAAACCACACACACGCTACTGCTTCTGTTAACTGTGATAAAGATCTTTCGTTTTGTAAGTACCTGAGGAAATGCTGCGGAGCCAGTTTATTTTTAAAAGTTTGCAAATAGAACTGGAGCAACCCAAACTATGTGAGTAATCTGTATGAGGGATGTAATGATAAACTGTGGCTGAACGGATTTGGGTGGCATTTAGTGTTATAACTGGCAAAGGCATTTTTCACCACTGAAACAAATGAAATTAAAGGACTATTAATGGAAACTGAAATTCCCTTTCATTTCGCCACCTGCCATTTACAAAATTTTCAATTTTTACTTCAGATTTCTGATATCTAGAGTTTTTCAACAGATGGACATAGATTAGATAACCTTTATATGTGGATTAAGAGACAAGGCAAGAAGAAAAGAAGAAAAAATGATGCAAACTCAGAGGCTAAAAAAGAAAACAGAAAAATTAAAACAGACAGAAGTCCGCAGGACCAAGGTTTGAAGGGATCCATTAACCCAGAGCCATGAACTACTTTTCAATTATCGGAGAATTTTGTATTCAAGAATCTCAAACTTTTAAACAAACTATTCATTGCTACTCATTTTAACTTCTCCAAGAATTATTTCATTCTTACTCTACACACTTCCAGATCAAGCCTTGTCAAATTATACCTCTCTGCCCTCTCTTCAGCATCCTCTCCACCAGACAAGCACATTGTTGGGCCATTCACTCTGCATTCCACAAGACAAGGGCAGTGTGGAACCATTCCCTATCTAGACCGACAAGTGCAGAGCACCAATGGATATCCACCCACCATAATGACATGTTCTCAAACTAACTCTCAATGCCTCACCAACTGCACCCAGACCAGCATATTATCTGACATTTCCCACCTTACCAAAGTGCTTCTTGAAACTTCACCAAACCAACAGGCTTTTGGACATCAAACATCTTTCTCCCCACTAACACCCCCATTTCCTGGCCACCACCAAGTTTGATGATGTGAGGCTTAAGGTTATTAAAAGGAACCACTTTGGTCACGATATTCTCAAAGTAAAGAAGAAAAAAATTATCCCTTCCCACATTGTATTAGCCCGGTCAGAAATGCAGCTGAAGAGAGGTTCCATGGTGACAAACCCTGCAGACAAATGAGTTCAATATTGCACACAAATGATCAAAATATAGCTCTGCCAATAGAACCTACCCACACAAAGAATTGATATATCTTAAGAGCAAAAAGAAATATATTTTCCCCTCAGAAGCCATACTTCAAATGAAAATCCATTTTCATCTTTCAGACCTGTTAGGCATTTCCAGCATTCATATTTTCCTTTTCTGTCTCACAATATTCCAAAAAAAGTGCTCACTATATTTCAAAGTATTTCACTTATCTCAAGAGACATTTTGCAACTGAAATTGGTTGCAGAGGATTTAAGATGTCTAATGTGCAGCACCAGTTGTCTTAATTTCTCAGTATATTTAAAAATGCCTAATATCAAGCTGACGAGCACTAATGGTAAAGTCAGTTAAGCTTTGTAGCTCCAAAACAATAAACTAATTCAAAGGAAAACAAGAGAGCCAAGAGATGCGAGTCTTAATTCATGTTAGCACGGCATGTACATATCACTTGGTAGCATCATGATGTTTGTAATTCATGTATTTTTACATATAGCCCACAATGAATTATTTAAATAATAATGCTTTATCAATACCATACTGTATTTACATTACCCAAATACTACTGAAATATTAAATAAACAACACTCCTTGCTCAGCTATAAACAACAACTCAATATAGAATGCACTTCAACTATATACACAGTATACTATATTATATAACTACTATATACAGACATCCACAGCATAGTAAATTTTAAATTGTTCCATTCAGTCCTAAAGATTTAATCACTGTGGACAATTTCTTACTCATGTGGCATAACGTCTTTCCTGACAAGGGTGATCCTGATGCTTGGCAGGTGAGACTTGAGGCTATGGAAACAATCTCACGTTCTGGGGCCTTCTCCATGATGGCTGTAGGAATTGACTCTGAGACTGCAGGAAGTGGTTCTGACAGCTCTGGAACCTTTCTTTGCCTTCCTTTTCTTCTTTTAGCTTGTGCATCTTGACCTTGGGAAGGAGCATTTCTCTTATTGATCCTTCTATTCCTCCCTTTATGATCTGATCTCTCCTCTTGGATTCTGCATCCATATCATCATCTGACAAATCCTCTTTTTTTCTCTTCTCCACTGACTCCTTTCTTTTTGGCCTTCCATCCATCCAACCAGGCTTTGGCCCTTGTATCTACTTCTGCAAGCAGCTTTTTGTCTCCCACTTTAAGTTCATGCAATAACATTAACACACAGAGTAGATTCTGGCATTTTACACTCACAAAAGCCAAACGCTTACAACTTTCCTGAAACGCCTTGAACTCTCCTCTAGTTTAAAACCAAGCCACATCTCGCTACTAGCTGCCTAATTAGCATATCAGAAGCTTTTTCAGGATGTTTCCTACAAATTTGTTGTAGTTGGACCACTGCTTTCACCACTTTCATGATTCCTCTGAACAGCATGGTCCTTCCTTGACCAATTTGCTTTCCAACTAGAGGCACAAAGAATGGTACAAACATTTGCTTATCCACTATTGGGTAACGGTCCATGGTGTACAGCATGGAGATGGTTGTGGCATCATCCAGTACCTTTTTTAATTCACTTTCATTTGGCTTCATCGCAGGGGATGTGGCATGCAATCGGTGAATGGATCTTCAGTCAAGTTGTAGTTGTCTCAGCCAATCATGTCCCTCAATTCCAGTCCTCCTGTTTTTACCACATTCAAGCTCTATGCGGCTTGTTGGTTATTGTATTTCACTGTTATGAATGTCATTCCCACAGGTGTTATCTTTCCTCCAATATAAGTTCTTATTTGGATATCTGCAGGCTTCAGTTTAGTATCTTTGAAATTCCATTCAAACTCATTTTGTGGTATGAATGAAACAGCCCAGCCAGAGTCCATTTCCATTTTAGATTGTCATTCACTACTGATGTAAGCCATATTGCCTGTCTATTGTTAGTTTTCACATGGTAAATCTCAAGGCTGCTTAGTCCTGTGTCATTCTCATCATGATCAGATTTTTCATCAACAGCATGCAGTTTTGTGCTCTTTCTGAAACTGCAACTTGACTTTTTATCTTTTTTCTCATCCCTGGACAGTTCACTTTTTGTCTGTCTGACATGCTCTTTGTATGTGTCCTACTTTGTCACATTTTATCTAATTTTTGTCTTTAAACCTGCATTGGTCTGGTGCACGTGAGCCCCAGTCAGAACGGTAAAGCAATTTATTGAGCCAAGCTGGTTTCTGTTTAGACTCTGCAATTTTGTTCATGGTTATTTACATTCCTGGCTACAATTCAATTATGCCTTTGTCTGCTGTTTTACTGATACAGCGCTTTCAACTGCTCTTTTAAATGCAAGTTGTGCTTCAGTCAGGAGATATTTTTGAATGTTTTCTTATACAATTCCACAAAACTACTCTATATCTCAGTGCATCATTATGACCATTACCAAACTGACAATGCTTAGACAATCTCTTCAATTCTATGCTGAAATTGTTTCATCTTCCTTTTGATTCCACTTATGAAACCTAAAGAGTTCTGTAATCAACCATGGTTTCAGTTTTAAATGTTCTTGTACTACTTTCATAATTTCAACAATGTACATTTCAACTGGTTTGGCTGGACCAGTTAAACTTAGAAGCAAACTGCAAAGCACTCAGCAAAATTGGTACTTGTTTCTCATTCGCTGTTACACTTTCATTAAAATACTGCTAAATCATTCAGTACACAAAACCTAGTTATCCATTGTGCAATCAAATGTGTCAATCTTCAGATACGGATAGCCATTTCTGCTCCTTTTATTTATTATTACCTGGTATTCACTGTTTATGAACCCAGGAATTCATCCATTTTCTGACTTTTTGTTTAACTCAACTGCTTCTGCATGTGCTGTGTTTTTTTTTTACTCTACCATTTCTCACTGTGTTTTCTGTTAACTCAAACATCTCGCTGCACTTCAATAAGTTGGTAGCCATCTTGGGTTTGTTTTAAAAAAACCTCGTCATGTCTGTCATGTTTTGTAACTCCAAAACATTAAACTAATTCAAAGGAAAACAAAAGTAGTGACAGATGCGAGTCTTAGTTCGTGTTTAAAGAAAGGCACACGCATATTATGTGGTAGCATCATGCTCTATGCAATTCACATATTTTTACATATAACCTGTAATTAATTATTGAAATAAAGACAGCTTAATCAGCAACATAATTACAATATTGCTTAAATGCTAATGAAGTATTAAAGCGCGTAGCATAGCGCAGAATCAAATATTGCTGTGATGATTGTACGCGCTAGTATCAATTGTT
This sequence comes from Hemitrygon akajei, assembly GCF_048418815.1. NCBI lineage: Eukaryota > Metazoa > Chordata > Chondrichthyes > Myliobatiformes > Dasyatidae > Hemitrygon > Hemitrygon akajei. Next base: position 93,451,896 of record NC_133124.1, read on the forward strand.
TGGTGACAAATAAAGTAAAGTAAATATACAACCAAGTCAAATCCTTATAAACTAGAAGAAATGGATTTTACACAAGAAAACCTTGATGCATTTTTCTACAAATGAAAGGGACAAGAACATTTTTTTTTACTGAATATACAAGAGCTAACAAGTAAAAATGTATATTTTGACTGGTTCTATGATCAGCAAAATTAAAACCATAAGATATAGGAGCAGAATTATGCCACTTGGCCTATCAACTCACCTCCACCATTCTATCATGGCTGATTTATTATCCCTCTTAACTCCATTCTCTTGCCTTTTCCCCATAACCTTTAACACACAGACTAACCAAGAAACTGTCATTTCTGTTTTAAATATCCCCAATGACTTGGCTTCTGCAGCCATCTGTGGCAATGAATTCCACATATTCAGCACCCACTAGCTAAAGAAATACCTCCTCATCTCTGTTCTAAATTAGCCATCCCTCTATTCTGAGGCTGTGCTCTCTGGTCCTCACCCACTATAGGAAACATCCTCTCCACATTCATTCTATCTAGGCTTTTAAGTTCCATTTTATGCTACTTCTCAAAACATGTTGATTCTTAAAAGCCAAACATTAAAGTTACCATTACCAGCAATGCCGCTGACAATGATTACTGCTTACCTTATCATCACACAGTTAAGTCTTGCTCACCAGTACTTAAGTATTTCGAGGCTACCTCACTTAAATTTCTCATCCACAGCATGTACTGGCTAGATGCTTCATCATGAAATCATCATATCGAAGCCTGTACTTCAGCTGAGCTAACAATCCTCTCCTAAAGCATAACCGATAAGTCAGCTGCAGGACCGACATGATTAACTGAACCAGCAGAAAGTCAAGAATTTCTTAGTTGGTGTCCCTTGGACAGTTCAGGGCATGTGGTGTATGAGTTCTGTGCAGCAGCTAATAGAACTCCTGCCTCATAGTTCCAGCAAACCAGTTTCAATCCTGATCCACACATACAGAGCTTATACATTCTGCCTGTGACCATGTAGGCTTCTCCAAGTGCTCTGATTTTCTCCGTCCCAAGGACATGATGTGTGAACTAGCCACTACAAATTATCTTTTGTGTGCAGATGAGTGGTGGAATCTTGAAAAAGATTATGGGAATTTGAGATTAATTTGAAACTACAGTAAATATGTGCTTGATGGTCAGCACAGACTTCTGAGCAAATAGCAGCTTGTTTCTGTGTATGAGTTGATCACATAAGGTGACCTTCTAGCGTTTACTGTTTTTATTTCAGATTTCTAGCATTCACTTTTTAAAAAAATTTCATTTCAATCCAGAAAGGTAGAAATTAGAGAAATTTCTCACGCACACACCCATCCGTGAATAAAAGGACCTCTGCAAGAGGCCATGAAAATGCTGAGCATCAAGTGCATATGCACACCAACAGTGTGGATCACTGCATGTTACCATGTAACCTCTATCTTTCTTATCATTTAAGCTGAGAGAATACCAGCTGGCATCTACCTGCCTCTTGAAGAGAACTGTCACTGTTCAATACATTCTGAGCATCGAACTATACTTGGCCTTTTACTTTTAACATGCCTAGCTTGTTGCTAAAGGCTTCTTATAAAATTGTGACTCATTCAAATGGAAACACTCTATCAAATTTATCACTTAACTAATCATAAGGGCAGGAAATATTTGAAAATTGTGCATTTGTCTGTCTTGCAGGCCTGTTGCCAAGGAAACTACAACAATAAACTTCGCACCAAAAGAAATTAAATAGGTTTAAGCCCACAGCAGGCTGCTTTTAAGATCTGACGTATTGTGTTTTATTTAGTTAGCCAACAAGACAAAATGAAAACAAAAATACAATCAGAATATGCAGTGGAAATGGGTATTATGACAGTTAATGGTCCCAGAATGAAGTCCATATACACTTTCATGTTACCTTCATCCTCACTCCTTAAAACCCTCCTACCTCTCAGTTCAAATCATCAGTCACCCATCCAAGTGACCCATTATTTGGCTGTGTCAACATGTTTGTCTCATTATGATTAAATGAACCACCTAGCAGTAGGAAAAGGGATATATAATAAAAAGATGCAGCACAGAGGAAAGCTAATCAGCCCACTCTGCTTCCTCCAACACGCACAGCACCATCAAATAATCCATCTCTCCACACTCCAGCTTTTTTCCCTCTTCTAAATTGCCCCAATTCCATTTTGAGTGTGTGTACAGACTTTGCTTATACCACACTTACATAATCTAGATCACAAAACCCAAGGAAAAATAATCGAACGCAATCAAAACATTGCAATGAAACCTTTTGTGAAGGTTTTGTAGGGGGTGAGAATCACAGTTGGAACCGGAGGACAGCCATCGTTCAGCACATCCGGTCATCAACCAGTCAGCAAAGGGAGCAGAGCACAGCAACAAGGCTTCTTGCAAGTCTGTAACGCTTGTTTAAAAGGAGAGCTTTGTGGGTCTTCAGGCTCATTCCAGTGGCCCAATCAGCAGTGGGAGTAGAGCACAGCAAATTAAATGGAATTGCAGAAGGGACCATTGTTAGGAGTAGGCCAGTAGTGAGGGTAGGAGTGATTCGATCCAGAAGAAGCGTTGGCTCTGGCTAAGTTTCTGTTAAGGTTCCCTTTTTTTAATCTCATACTGTATCTAGTGCAGTAATTGGTTATTGTTTGTTCTTCATGTTGGATGTTGGGAGTCCCCGGAGACCCAGAGTCTCCCAGGGAATGACATCTGCGTGAAGTGCATCCAGCTGCTGCTCCCTGAAGACCGTGTTAGGGATCTGAAGCAGCAGCTGGATGACCTTCGGCTATTACAGGAGAGTGAGGAGATATCAATCATGGTTACAGGGAAGTAATCTTCCCGAAGTTGCAGGAGGCGAGTAGCTAGGTGACTATCAGAAGAAATGGAAATGTGAATAGGCAGTGAGTGCAGAGAATCCCTGTGGTCATTCCCATCACAAATAAGTACACTGTTGTGGGAGATGAGCACCCAGGGAAATGCCACAGAGACCAAATTACTGGCGCTAGGCATGGTGCAGAAGGGAAAGAGGAAGAAGAGGGGAGCGGTAGTGATAGGGGACTCAATAGTCAGAGGATCAGGCAGGAGATTCTGTAGACATGAGCAGGACACACAGATGGTATGTTGCCTTCCGGGTGCCACGGTCAGGGACATCTTAGATCATGTCCACAGCATCTTGGAGGGGGAAGGAGAGCAGCCAGATGTCTTGGTTATATATTGGTACCAATGATATATGAAGGAAAAGCAAAAAGGTCCTGAAGAGAGAATTCAGAGAGCAAGGCAGAAAGCTGAGAAGCAGGATCCCCAGGGTAGTAACTTCTGGATTGCTACCTGTGCCACATGCCAATGAGGATAGAAACAGGATGATGTGGCAGATAAATGTGTGGTAAGAAGCTGGTGCAGGGGGCAGGGCTTCAGGTTCTAAGATCATTGGGATCTCTTCTGGGGGAGGTATGACCTGTACAAATATGACAAGTTGCACCTAAACCTGAGGGAGACCAATAATATCACAAGCAGGTTTGTCAGAGCTGTTGGGAAGGGTTTAAGCTAATTTGGCAGGGGGTAGGGAACCAGAGTGAAGGGACTCAGGATAGAACACATGGTAAAAAGGCAAAGATAGCTGACAGTCAGACTGTCAGGAAAGGCAAGCAGATGACAGGACAAAATTACAGCCAGCAGGGTGAGTATCAGTGCATTAGAGATGCAGATTCAAAAAGGATAGGAAATACAGTACTCAAGAAGCCTCAGTATACAGAATATAAGAAATAAAGTGGATGATCTTGTTGCACTATTTCTGATTGTCAGGTATGATGTTATGGCCATCACTGAATCATGGCTGAATGATGCTTGTAGTTGGAACACGTTGTATCGAAGGGATAGGAATGTAGGCAGTGGGGGCTGCGTGCTCTGCTGGCAAAGAATTACATAAAATAAGTAGAATGATGTGACCTAGAGTCCAAAGATGTTGAATTGTAGGTTGAGTTAAGAAACTGCAAGGGTAAAAGGACCCCGATGGCAGTTATATACAGGCCTCCCAATTGTAGTTGGGATGTGGAGCACAGATTACAATGAGAAAAAGAAAAGGCATGTTATAAAGGGCAATGTTATGAAAGTCATGGGAGATTTTAACATGCAGGTTGATTGGCCTCACCTCAGTGGTTGAGAAGGTGTTGGAGTCAATTGTTACGGATGAGGTTATGGAGTATTTGTGGTACATGACAAAACAAGACAAAGTCAGCATGGTTTCCATAAGGGAAAATCTTGCCTGACGAACCTGTTGGAATTCTTTGAGAAGATTACATGTAGGATAAATAAAGGGGATGCAGGGCTGTTGTATTGGCATGGTTAGAGTATTACAATTGGTAGGAGGCAGCGAGTGGAAATAAACTGATCGTTTTCTGGTTTGCTGCCAGTGGTTATCTGCAGGGTTTGGTGTTGGGACCGCTTCTTTTGATGCTGTATATCAATGATATAGATGACGGAAAAGATGGCTTTGTTGCCAAGTTTGCACATGATACAAAGATTGGTGGAGGCGCAGGTATGTTCAGAAAACTGGAAGGCTGCAGAAGGACTTGGACAGATTAGGATAATGGCCAAGAAAGTGGCAAATGAAATATAATGTTAGAAAATGCATGATCATGCACTTTGGTATTAGAAATGAGTGTGCATACTATTTTCTAAATGGGGAGAAAATCCAAAAATCTGTGATGCACAAGGACTTGGAGGTCTCTGTGCAGAACACCCTAAAGGTTAACTTGCAGGTCGAGTCGGTGATGAGGAAAAAAGGCAAATGCCAAGTTAGCATTCATTTCAAGAGGTCTAGAATACAAGAGCAGGGATGTGATGCCGAGGCTTTATAAGGCTCTGGTGAGGCCTCACCTTGAGTATTGTGTGCAGTTTCGGGCTCTTGATCTAAGAAAAGATGAGCTGGCATTGGAGACAGTTCGGAGGAGGTTCACAAGGATGATTCTAGAAATGAAAGGGTATTCATACAAAGGAGGCCTGATGGCTCGGGGCTGCATTCGTGGAATTTAGAAGAATGAGGCAGGATTTCATTGAAACCTTTTGAAAGTTCAAAGGCCTAGACAAAGTGGATGTGGAAAGGATGTTTACCCTGGTGGGGGAGTCTAGGACAAGAGGGCAAAGCCTCAGGATAGAGGGGCAACCATTTAAAACAGAGATAAAGGAGAAATTACTTCAGCCACAGGGTGGTGAATTTGTGATTTTTATCACTACAGGCAGCTGTGGAGGCCAGGTCATTGGGTGCAGTTAACGCAGAGCTTTGATAGGTTCTTTGATTGAACAAGGCATTAAGGTTATGAGAAGAAAGCAGGGGAGTGGAGCTGAGGAGGGGAAAAAAGGATCAACACACACAAAATGCTAGTGGAACACAGCAGGCCAGGCAGCATCTATAAGGAGAACTGCTGTCGACGCTTCGGGCCGAGACCCTTCATCAGGACTAACTGAAAGGAGAGATACTAAGAGATTTGAAAGTAGTGGGGGGAGGGGGAAATGCGAAATGATAGGAGAAGACCGGAGGGGGTGGGATGAAGCTAAGAGCTGGAAAGGTGATTGGCGAAAGTGATACAGAGCTAGAGAAGGGAAAGGATCATGGGACGGGAGGCCTCGGGAGAAAGAAAGGGGGGCGAGCACCAGAGGGAGATGGAGAACAGGCAGAGTGATGGGCAGCGAGAGAGAGAAAAAAACTAAATATGTCAGGGATGGGGTAAGAAGGGGAGGAGGGGCATTAACAGAAATTAGAAAAGTCAATGTTCATGCCATCAGGTTGGAGGCTACCCAGCCGGTATATAAGGTGCTGTTCCTCCAACCTGAGTGTGGCTTCATCTTGACAGTAGAGGAGGCCATGGATAGACATATCAGAATGGGAATGGGACGTGGAATTAAAATGTGTGGCCACTGGGAGATCCTGCTTTCTCTGGGGGACCGAGCGTAGGTGTTCAGCGAAACGGTCTCCCAGTCTGCGTCGGGTCTCACCAATATATAAAAGGCCACACCAGGAGCACCGGACACAGTATACCACACCCGCCGACTCACAGGTGAAGTGTCGCCTCACCTGGAAGGACTGTCTGGGGCCCTGAATGGTGGTGAGGGAGGAAGTGTAAGGGCAGGTGTAGCACTTGTTCCATTTACAAGGATAAGTGCCAGGAGGGAGATCGGTGGGAAGGGATAGGGGGGACGAGTGGACAAGGGAGTCGCGTAGGGAGCGATCCCTGTGGAAAGCAGAAAGCGGGGGAGGGAAGGATGTGCTGGGTAGTGGAATCCCGTTGGAGGTGGCGGAAGTTACGGAGAATTATACGTTGGACCTGGAGGCTGGTGGGGTGGTAGGTGAGGACAAGGGGAACCCTATCCCAAGTGGGGTGGCGGGCGGATGGGGTGAGGGCAGATGTTCGGGAAATGGGAGAGATGCATTTGAGAGCAGAGTTGATGGTGGAAGAAGGGAAGCTCCTTTGTTTAAAAAAGGAAGACATCTCCTTCATCCTGGAATGAAAAGCCTCATCCTGAGAGCAGATGCGGCGGAGACGGAAGAATTGAAAAAAGGATCAGCCATAATTGAACGGCGGAGCAGACTCGATGGGCCAATGGGCTAATTCTGCTCCTATGTCTAATGTTCTTATGGTTTTATGGTCTTAAACATACATTAATTCATGCTATGAGATGCCCTATGAAGTAATTAAATTTCATTTCCTGCCAGTTTACTACTTGCAATAATTTCTTCCTAATACATGAATGGTGACAGCTTTCTTTTGCATTCCTGCCATTTTCGATTCTTGCTTCACAACTACAGCATTTGAAGTTTTCTTACTGAGAAAGACAAAAATAGCTCATGTTTCCTGACCTTAGAGCTGTCTCCTTAGACAAAAAGGAAAAAGGCCAATCAAAAAATAAGTAGAACTGCTTGTTCCTTTTCACAAAATGACCTGCATTCTCATCAGTCAATTCACCACAAATAGGGGTAATCTTCTTTGCCTTTAAAAATCAGGAGTAAAATATAATGAGAAAAAGGATTTGCAATCTGTCAGTATCTCTCCTGACCCAATGGAATTTCACAGGGAAGTAAAATAATAGTACCAATAACTATATATAGAGAGCACTTTTCATACAGATTATGAAGTTCAAAGTGTTGTACAATGGGATAAAAGTGCAAACAATGAAAACAAAATTAAAATTAAAATAAGTATGAAATTAAAAGACAAACAGAAGTTAGTTAAAAGCAAGGTTAAATAACAGCTGTTGAGCTAACATTTAAAAGGATCAAGTGAATGCATCCCTTACAGTTTTAGGTATTGAATGCCACATTTTAGGAGCATAGTTCAAAAAACTGACTTGCTAATTATCTTTTAAGGGAGATTGTTTAAATTTAAGGGAACAGCGGAAGAATTCCTGAGCGCTCAAGCAGGATTATAAAACAAAAAAAAATTCTGTGATGTACTCTGATCCCAGATCATTAAGAGCTTTAAAACAAGAGAACTTAAAAAGTTAATTCAAAAAGATATGTAGAGTAGCTAGTATCGGAATGATATGTTCCCTCATACTGGTTTTGATTAAAAGTCTCGCAGAGGCATTCTGAATGAGTTGAAGTTTATCAACAGACTGTTTTGGAAGACAGGTAGAAAGTGCATTGCAGTAATATAGTCTATTTGATATAACTATATGAATGATATCAATGAATATGGGAACCAAGAAGAACTGACAGTTAATTTGTACAGTGCAAGAAACCACAAATCATGTAATGTCAGCAATGTATTCAATAAACCCATTGAAAATTCACTTTCTTCATGTAAGATAGCTAAGGAAATACTCTCCTCTTCAACCAAGCTTCTAGCTATTTTTCTCCTTGGCTTTAGATTGTTGTTCGAATATACTCCCACAAATCACCTTGGCTCATTCTTTGCTACCTTCCAGGTACTCTGCAAATGGAAACTGCTGTTGTTACTCATAACCAGTAACTCCAATTTAAACTAAGAGTGCCTCAAAATAAATATCTGTCAGAGCTCCGGGGAGACCTCAACTTCTGTACCTGAGAATATTGCTGAGGGAGTCTGTTGTCATCACCTGCTCAGGGGCAAAGGACTTCAGCTTGACACTTCATTTGAAAGATGGCTTAACTCCCTTGAGTGGGAATTGAACCAACAAACAAGCTGACTAGAACTGTAATATCCAAGAAGCACTAATCTAGAGATGGGGAGATTAACGTTTGATTATTTTAAGAATTATTGCTTGCTCTGCTCAAAAATATTTTCAAACATTACCATTTCACTTAAAGTGTGGAAGATCTTAAATCACTGCATTTTCCTCCTTTAAAATCTTGTTGAATGGCATTCTAAATGAGCAGTGCAACTGTCCAGAGAGCCCGAAAAACTTGGATGAGTGAACTGGGATCACTTGCTCCCCTCTCTATTTATGGAGATGCCTAATGTCTACTTGCCACAACGTGATGGATTAGGAAAGCTGATGATTTCCATCAGTAATAAATACACAGGCACACATGGAGGGAAGAAACACTGCAGCAGCATATCCTTTCAAACATTCTACAATGAAAGCGGAAGAGAAGTTGATGCTGAAGCGGACCGATCCAAGTTGAAATGCATATTGTCACCACTCTGGCTTAGGGTAAAGTGAAAAAGAATGGATGTGTGCTAAAGGGAGTTGTTACAATTTATGACAAAATTAATGGTCAGGTAATCATAGCATGGAGAGGCGTGAGCAGCATCCAAGTTCCCATGAGCTACATCTTCAGAATATCTGCTGTACTTCTGTAATGTCTTGCACCACTTGACCTCCCGTCCCTCCCTAGCACTGCCCCTCCTCAACCCAGTCCTAACTTCCTAACCACCATCCCCAACCTGCTGACCTCCAGGCTTCCCCTAGCTCTCCTGATCTCCCTTATCACTCTCACCCACACCCACCCAACCTCCAGTCTTTCCCCCAGTAAGCAGGGTGAGGGATTTGGCAGGTGCTGCATTTCGAAGGCAAGTTTGGCTTTATTTCCAGAGGCACAGCATGAATGTAAAGTATCATTTCAGCAAACCCACGAACTACCATCACCCAGACTGTCTCAAGGACAGAGGGTGGCATTGTAACGTAGTAGTTAGCATAATGCTTTACTGTTCCAGCAATCTGGACTCATTTCCTGCCATTGCCTGTAAAGATTTTGTACATTCTCTGCGTGACCGCATGGGCTTCCTCCAGGTTTTCTCCCACAGTCCAAAGATGTACCAGTGGGTAGGTTAACTGGCCATTGTAAATTGTCCTGTCATTAAGCCAGGGTTAAATTGGGGTTTGCTGAGTGGTGCAGCTGAAAGAGTAGGAAAGACCTATTCCTCACTGTACCTCAATAAAAAAATAAACACAATGAAACCATTGTATTGTTGGGCCAACAGATCTTTTTTAAAATTAAGACAAAGTTTGTTCATAATAAAAAAAATGTTTACAAGAATAAAACATGCAACACATTTTCATTCTAACATTAGTAGACAATGCATTAAGTAGCATTCAAATACATTACTTAAGTCCTCTATCACTGTTTATGTGACCCCATTAGGTGGTACACTCCTTCCTCCCTCCCAGTACAGCCCTCCCTGTCCAGTCGTGGAAGAACACTACGCTATGGTCCTTCTCTACAGAGCCCTTGCAGTGGCTGCACCAAGCTTCAATGCATCCCTCAGCAGGTACACGTGCAGCCTAGAATGTGCCAGATGGCAGCACTGCTCTACAGACATCTTGATGTAATGGGAGGCCAACAAGTTCTGGGCAGATCAAAGGGCGTCTTTCACTAAGTTGATAATCTTCCAACAGCCACTTGATGTCCGATCTTACGTGTACCCCTTGGAACAGCCCGTAAATCGGAGAGTCCTCTGACATGCAACTGCTCAGGATGAGTATTCACACAGGCCCTTGCATCTTTCTCCACACCCTCTTCACAAACCCACAGCCCAGAGAGGTGAGTGACCATCTTGCCCCGAATACAGTCACCTCAGAGGCAGATGGGACAAGACATCTAGATAGATAGATACTTTATTCATCCTCATGGGGAAATTCAACTTTTTTTCCAATGTCCCATACACTTGTTGTAGCAAAACTAATTACATACAATACTTAACTCAGTAAAAAATATGATATGCATCTAAATCACTCTCTCAAAAAGCATTAATAATAGCTTTTAAAAAGTTCTTAAGTCCTGGCGGTTGAATTGTAAAGCCTAATGGTATTGGGGAGTATTGACCTCTTCATCCTGTCTGAGGAGCATTGCATCGATAGTAACCTGTCGCTGAAACTGCTTCTCTGTCTCTGGATGGTGCTATGTAGAGGATGTTCAGAGTGTTATGCCGTTGGCCCCCTCCTTTGTGAAAATCGCAAGAACTCTAGTTAAGGGGGGGTCAGCTGACCCAAAAGAGGGACGTGCGAAAGACCACGTTCTCTCAAGAAGCAGACTAACGGTGACTTCGATTATCGTCTCATGGAAACCACGTGAAAAGCCCTCGGGCAAAGTGGGCTGGTTAAGAGAAAGATCGCATTACCTGCAACTTGATTGATACCTGCGATCCCGTGAAGAAGTATAAAGGCGGGTCTGAGGGGAGGACCCTCAGATGCCCCAGCAGACACGAGATCGATTCCCGTGGGAGCGGGACGCCATTTTGAAGGAAGCTACGTGCGCTAGATTCCGACTTTGAATCTGTGGCTAAAACCAACGAAAGACTGCTTTTAAAATAACAACGGGGAAGTCTGCTCCCCTGATTCCAAGGATTTACTCTGCCAAGACGACGGGCAAGTGTGCATCTTTTCTAAATTGTAAAGGAAAAAGCCTGCAAACTTCTGAGTGACTCTTAAGACTTCCGTTGGACTCAGTATTACCCCCCTAGACAACTGTAGAGCTTATTTCTGATTGATTATGGTTACACCGGTGGTTTAGATTGAGTTTTGACGATTTGAATGTTTTGTATTAACCATACGTTTGTGCCCTTATTGAATAAAACGTTTGAAAATAGTAGCATCCGACTCAGCTGATCCATCTATCTTTGCTGGTAAGTTACCTGGTTACGGGGTTTACGCAACAAGAGTTTTCCATAATTGACCGTAGCCTACTCAGCGCCCTTCGCTCAGCTACCGATGTTAAACTCTCCAGTACTTTGCCCACGACAGAGCCCGCCTTCCTTACCAGCTTATTAAGACGTGAGGCATCCCTCTTCTTAATGCTTCCTCCCCAACACGCCACCACGAAGAAGAGGGCGCTCTCCACAACTGACCTATAGAACATCTTCAGCATCTCACTACAGACATTGAATGACGCCAACCTTCTAAGGAAGTACAGTCGACTCTTATTTTTTTGACATTATGGTGTTCACTCAGGAAGCATTAACCATCTTGTGGTCGTACTCCATGACACGTAATCTTGTAGGTTTGTGGCCCATTCATCGACTGTGGTAGTTAGAGCTTTTAGTAGCCCTTTTTAGTATTTCAAGGACCATTTAGCACCCACCCCTACCAATTTTTAACATATTTAAAACTAATGAATAAAAGTATTCAAAAACATGATGGCTGAGTGACACACTTCTCCTCAGTGATCCAATGGAATTTCACCCAGCTTTTCTAACTGAGGAGCCCAAGAGATGAATCTTCAATTTCCAGAATCCTGGGATCCATCACCAAAGTTCTTCAGTGCAGCCTGCATAAATCCAAGACCAATTCTAAAGTACAAGTCAAAGACACCCTTTCTCTTAAATGAAACACACAAATCTAAGCATATCATAAACACAAAAGATTCTTCAGACCTTGGAAATCCAAAGTAAAACACACAAGATGCTGGAGGAACTTAGAAGGTCAGGCAGCATCTATAGAAAGGAACATTTCAGGCCAAGGTACTATATCCTTCATTGAAAGTAAGGAGGACGAATCCAGAATAAGAAGGTAGGGAAGAGGAGAAGGAGTACAAACTGGAAGGTGATAGGTGAAGCCAGATGAGGGGAAAGGTGGGTTAGTTGGCAGGGAGATGAAGTGAGAAGCTGAGAGATGACAGGTAAAGGACTGATGGAGAAAGAATTTGATAGGAAAGGAGAGTAGACCATGAGAGAAAGGGGAGGAGGAGGTGTACCACAGGGAGGTGTTAGGCAGATGAAAAGGGGTAAGAGAGGAACCAGAAAAAAGGAAATGGCAAAGAAGAGAAGAGAGAGGATGAAGAAATCACCTGAAGTTGGAGAAAACAAGGCTGGAGGTTACCCAACATTGATTACACAAATGGAATATGAGGTGTTGCTAACTCTAAGCACATTTTTGAAGAACAAAAAAGACCTTCCCAAGATAAAAGAATAAGTGATAAATTGTCCATGCTTTGTTCTATTCAATGTGATGTCACTAATTATTTTTATATTATATCTAAGACATACTAGCTCTTTAATCTTACTTAGTTGAGGAGGTGGTGGGAAGGATATTTGATAATGGTTGTTTAAGTGTTTGGTGCCATTTTGCTAGTATTTAAAACTATGTAAGGCAAAGAGTAATTACTAAAAGATTACACACATCTGGCAAGGCATTGAAACCAAAAACGAGTAATTAGAAAGTAAAGAAACTACAATCTTTCAGAGATCAGTTCCCCCATACAGCTTATTTATATTCAACACTGATTACTGCACAACACAAGAAACTGCATTCAATGAAGTAGTTGCAGAAACACCTGTAGATAATCTAATTGTTTGTTGTGAATGCCGATTGTGTGGCACGTCTTTATATATTACAATTCTTCTAATGCATTGCAAGATCACTTTGCAAATTATACTTTGTAAAATTACCAGAAAAGGGGAAGATTAATGAGCATGTACAGTGGTGTAATTGGATTAGGCAGCCGTTTTAATACATTTAAATTGTAAATTAGTTATAGGGAAGGATCATTACTGATGAACACAGCACCATCTGGATACTTCAACTGGTCTTTATTTGACTTGATAACATTTATGTGGTATATATCCGAACAGATGCCACAGTTTCTCATTGGCCTCTACCCTTGGCATTATACAGGCACCCAAAGAAAGTCTTAATCGGAGAAAACAATGCTCTTTGTTCTTCCTTTCATCTTGTTCATGGTTCACTGTCCCCTCTGTTGGAGAGAGAATTGCCCAGAAATTCAGCGCTCCAATGAGAAATTGTTTGGATAGTTCGTTAGGGGGCTCACCACTAATGGCATTTAATGGTGCACAAGTTCCTTATGGAACAGGTCTTGCATATTCAAAGACAACCCTTTGCATGTTTTACTGAGCAATCACAGCCAAGAGGTCTCCAGGTAACTCCTGGACAGGTGGGAGGGTGATGGACAAAAGACAGGATTGGAGGACAATTGCTAGGTGAGTTTGGAGGACAAATACTGGGTGGTTTTGGGTAAATGTCAGCTGCCAGGGATCCTGATGGTAGAATTGGGGGTCATAAGGTTGGCAGTCAGGGGATAAGCTATGTCTACTTCTTGAAGAATGCCTGAATAGTTGAGGGATAAGGGTAAGTAACATTTGGTAGGCAGATAAGGTAGAACCAGTAGTCAAAGGATAGACTTGGCAGTTGAAATGGAGATAATTAATGTGTGTGTAGCCTAAAAGAAAGCAAGTATTTGCCCTTAAATAGACCTTCCTAAGTTTAGTTCCCAGAATCTGGGGAATGCTTGGGGTGGTTCCTTTCAACATGGCCAAAATGGGTTTCATGAAAGCTGGCTTTTGCATGGGCAGACATATACACTCCAGGCTACGTATGCTTGATTCAAAGTGCCATCCAGGTGTGTACTACATCACGTCAATATACTTGTCAAGTCCTCTGTGCATTAGCCCATCAGACTCATGCATGATCAACCCCTCAAACCCCAAAAATTACAGAGCTTTCAAATATTCATGGATTTAAATTATTATTTTCTGAATTAACTTGGGTCACTTGATTCACATAAGCATGGTGCTGTACAATCTGATTTACAGGTAATTTGGTAAACACTGTAAACACTGAGTATTACCTTGATACTATCAATGGGTGACCTTGACCTCATCAAAGGACTGATTGTGTGGAATAATCAGACTCCAATGAAGCTAATTTGCATTTTAGAACACAAAATGAGTTGATCTGTGTTTTGCAAGTCATGAAGGCATAGAATGGGTTCGTCAAACTGTGACATGCAGGGTGACTATCCAATATTTTCAAACACTTGAGACAGTAAGCTACACAAAACAGCATTGTGTCATGATGCTGCAGTGTTGTGCATGATAAGGTCTGACTCACTTAATCATGAGCTCATGATGGATTTGAAAAACAGTATCATGCTGACTAGCTGTTTTAAGTTCTGAATGTAAAAGGTCGTGAGACCAAAGACATAGGAAAAGAATTTGACCATTTGGCTCACTGAGACTGCTCCACCTCGAGGAACAGATTTCCTACGTGTTAAGATGGGGACTTTGTTGTATATTTAATACTTCAGTGATGTTTAAGTAATATTGTAAATATATTGTTTGATTAAGCATTCTTGTTCATTTAAGTAATTCATTATGGGTTAGATGTAAAAATAAGTAAAGTGCACGAAGTGCATCATGACGCTCCCATGTGATACGTGTGTGCATCACTTAAAGTAAACATGAAGTTAAACTCACATTTTGGACTCCCGTGTCTTTCTTTTAATTACTTTAGTGTTTGAGTTAAAAACTTTTACACTCTTGACCTCACAATCTTCCTTGTCATGGCCTTGCACCTTGTTGTCAAGTCACACTGTACTTTCTCTGTAACCGTAACTCTATATTCTGTATTCTGTTATTGTTTTTTCCCTCGCGTTATCTCAATGAGCTAATGTGATGAAATATATATGGAGAGCATGCACAGCAGTTTTCCTATTCCATCTCAGTACACATGACAATAATATATAAATTCACCAATTTAATTCAGAAACCTTCCCTGACCTTTCTAGGACAAGAGGGCACGACTTCAGGATTGAAGGGTGTCCATTTGGTGGAGAAATTACTTTAGTCAGAGGGTGATAAATCAGTGGAATTTGTTGCCACAAGCGGCTATGGAGGCCAAGTCATTGGGTGCATTTAAGGCAGAGGTAGATAGGTTCTTGATTAGCCAGGGCATCAAAGGGGATGGGGAGAAGGCAGGGGAGTGGGGATGACTGGAAGAATTGGATCAGCCCATGACTGAATGGCAAAGCAGACTTGATGGGCTGAATGGCCCGATTCTGCTCCTATATCTTTGATCTTATGGACCTCTCTAGTTAGCATCACCATCTTTTAAGGTCATTTATTCTCTCTTGGTCTCCTCCCTATCACAGATATTTACCCCCCCCCCCCCCCCACATTCTCTTCACTCCTTTCCCTTCTCTATAACTAAAAACATATCTGATTTCTGGTTATTTAAATTAGACCATATGTTTCTAGATCTAACTTTATTTGTGTGATTGAACCTGAGAGAGACCAACAGAGTTTGGCTGATCAGTATGTGGGTTAGTTGCTCTCCTCCCTTAATTCTTATACACCATCCCAGTGCCAGTCCAAGTGATAGAAAAAAATCAGGATCTCCCTGTGCCAACGAAAGCAATGCTGAAGGCCACTGATCCACATTCATCCCAGTTTTATTTTGCTCAGCAGTTTGTCTCTCCCTATACCTTTAGAAGAAGAGCCACACATTTGGAAACTGATCCTCAGGGAGCCGACACAGTACCCCTTCACAGTTTTGTATCTTGCAAGGAAGAGCTTATGGAGAAATCTGCCATGAAGGCCGAGGACAAAAAAAAAACCAAGCAGTTGCCTAGAAGAGGATGAAATTATCTCTCCACTTGTAGCTGTACGAGGACTGACCTTGCATTCAAAATGAAGGTGTTTTTCACAGCGTGTTGGACTTGTCATTGGTTGATACTTGGACAGCACAGCAACAAGTGATAAAGATCCACGCAATGCATGAAGCACAGCACTGAAAGCGTGCAAGAATTCTTGAGGTGAGTGGCATGTCTGGCGGCATCTGTTCTGACGCCCATTAAAAAAAGCCATGTCTTATTGCCGGTGCTGGGAACTATCCTGATGTGCCGGTGACAGCCAAGGCTCTCAGCTGCCATCCTGCAGTCTCCCTGCCAGCACATGAAAAGAATACTGGTCCCACTGTCAATTCCGTTGCAGGCCCTGACAATCCACAGACCTACAGGAACAGTGCCCAGGACATGGGAAACGCTCGACCGGCCCTTTGATGCCAGTGCTACCTAGCTGACTGCACTTCCATGGCCGTGCCCCCTTGACTTTGCAGCCACCTGAAAGCTGGCAGGGCAAGCTGCATAGAAGTAGTGGAACAATAGGAGTATGAAGCCGTCCCATCTGGTGAGCAAACTCCTGGAGTTCGAGCACTGCCTCAGGTCATAAATCCTTACAATGACACTCAGCTGCTACCCCGCTACCCTAGAGGACAGACATAGAAGCATACAATGAGTTAGTGGAGTACAAAAAAAATATACCCCTATTACAAAGGGAAAATATTCTGTTGAAAAAGTTGAGAGACTGGATTTTTACAAATAAGCAGCTAATCCAAGAAATACAGAAATTCAAATTCTTACTGCAGCACAAAACTGCTTTAGATTCTGACTGGCAGGAATATTTAAAGGTGGACAATGGTTTAACATCTCAACAATGTTTTCATTGTACAAGAAGTTTAAGAGACAGGCAATGAAAGGAGATGCTGCAACTGCTAAAGAAGAATATGTTCAAGGTGAGATTACAGTCAGCAGAATCACAAGAGACTGCTGAGAACTTCAGTCTGTCAATCTTCTCATCCCAACAAGTCATCTTGTTGTGTTCCTCCTTGCAGGCAGACATTCCCATAATCCCATCCACTGAAAGATAAACATGTTTAGCAGACTCTGCAGGAGGACACTGCAAGTGATGGGAGAAAGCAATTTCTGTTGGAGAAAGGAGACAAGGCGCATGCCATAAAGTTGTACAAGATAGAAAGCGGCTCTTCTGCTCATGCTCGACTGCTAAGATGAGCTTACTTTAGCTGAGATGTTTCAAAATGGAAGGTAAAGTCATAGAGACATACAGCATATATTTATACTTATTAGCCCTTCAGTAAACTCATCTATGCTGATCAAGGTGCCTATCTACGCTTGCCTCACTTGCATGCATTTGGCCAATATCCCTCTGAGGTCCTCCTATCTATGCACCTGTCCACCTATCTAATGTCCGATTGTCTTTATGTCTTCTGCCAACAGCTCATTGCACACTCTCACCATCCTCTGAGTGAAACAGTCCTTCCTCAGGTTCCACGTAACCTTTCACTCTAAACCTATGACCCCTTGTTCTAATCTCACCCATTCTAAGGGGAAAAAAGTCTGCTTGTCTTTACCCTATCTATACCCCTTTGAGTCATCCATTTCTAGGAAGTATCTTTTCGGAAAAATCCACTGCATCCTGTTCACATCACAAAGAGCACTCACTTTGCGAACACTAAACACAAAACAGGAAAATCTGTTACTCATGTCAAGATTCCAAAGTCTGCAAAGGGAAGTTAGAAACTTAGCTGTAATGGATGGCTAGTGAAAGAGTAGATTTGCACTGCAGGGCTCCAATACTGAGGTGAAAGTACTTGGCTACCACATTCTTTATAAGTTAAAATATTTAATTAGCTGCAAAATGCTTTGGGGTATCCTAAAATTATGTAAGGCAGTATATGACTGCATTTCTGTTCCATAAATCTTTTAATTTTATCTTATTTTCTCCCCTTTTTCTGTAATTTTCACATTACTTTCTTAGCAATCCACATTTTTTTTGTTTTGTTTGTTCAGGTTATTAAACAGGTTCCTGATTCTTTCCTTAAAACAGGTACCAATTTATTCATTTAGAGATACAGCATGGGATAGGCTCTTCTGGTCCAAACAGTCGTGCTGCCAACCTATTTAACCCTAGCCTCATCACAGGACAATTTACAATGAGCAATTAACCTCCTAACCAGTACATCTTTGGACTGTGGGAGGATACTGGAGCATGCAGAGGAAACCCACACAGACATAGAGAGAACTTTTTTAAAAATCCTTACAGATGGCACTAGAATTGAACTCCTAACTCCGAAATTACCAGCAATAATAGCATCACGCTAACCACTACGCTAATTTGGTGCCTTAGATCACTGAATCCATTCACTTCCTCACTGGAATAAATCTCGATTCCCTCAACAGTTTGAGCTCCAAAATAAAGTGCAACAAAATGTGTCTTTACAGCATCTTCAGGGCCTTTGGAGCTTTGCTCAGTCTCGTTTTACCATTTCAGTATTTTTCTGTCTGCTTTTGAAATGAAACCAGCATTGTAGAGGTTAATTCCTTTAGAAAATATCCAGCAGACTATAATTGGTGATTTCAACCACACAATAGTCTCGGTGTCGAGCTCACCTGAAGATACAGTACTCACTGAGCACATTATGTGCTGTTAGGGCTAGTTGCAATTGTCAGGAGATAGCAGGTGCATGTGTTCATTTCCTTATTTGTATTAATATGAGAATGGTTCCTAGGGGAGTTTACAACTGTTCAGATTGCCTCTCACATTACATGGGAATAGGAACTCATCATACTGTGAAAAAATTAAAATACCTATTCAATAAAAATACCACTGTCTCTGGGAAAGCACAAAATGGGCAATGTACCTTTGAAAAAAATCAACATTATTTTGTCACATATGGCAAACTCAGTGAATTCTGTAGTAAATGTCAGACAAGCTTTGTAAAGGAAAGGGATCTCAATGGAAAAATACTTCTAAGGCATGCCTTTGTTTTGTTTGCACTATCGCCACTCATCAAGTTTCAATTGCTTT
The DNA here is from genome assembly GCF_048418815.1 of Hemitrygon akajei. Taxonomy (NCBI): domain Eukaryota; kingdom Metazoa; phylum Chordata; class Chondrichthyes; order Myliobatiformes; family Dasyatidae; genus Hemitrygon; species Hemitrygon akajei. The sequence continues at coordinate 93,470,731 of NC_133124.1, forward strand.
ATAGCTTCCTGCCTCGTAATAAGTCAACGTTCCAATTTTGTTTTGTAAACTCACTCTGCAAGTGCATAAATATAGATCTCCCTTTCCACCATGATGAAAGGATTACATTAACAATTCTGCTTAGCATAACTGCAGTATCACTAGGAATTCTTAGCAAATGGTTTCGTTCTTGTATTTTTAACACTGGTGTTAAAATGAAGACTGATATGGCTATTACAGGAGACAGTGTAACTATACCACTGAACAAAACACAATGTAATTTCCTACACTGATAACATTTTGCATAGCTTTTACATATCCTACATTAAGAATTGTATTATGATTCACTGAATGCACCCAGATACAAACACACAGATATACTCTCTTGGAGATCTTCCACTGAACAGCTTGCCAAGGCCTGACTTTGGACTCCATTTTCCTTCAGCAAACCTCACTATGTGCACTCCCCTGCTGAAAGCTTGGGTTTTGTGCTACTTGGAAAGATAATGAGCGCAAGGTCTGTCTGAGAGGAAGTCTCAGGTTCTGCAACTGGAACAGGCTCAATGGTAATAAGACACATATGACTGCAAATACTGGAATCTGAAGCAAGACATAAAAAGCTGGTGGATCTCAGCAGGTCAGGTAGCATCTATGAAGAGAAATGGACAGTTGACGTCCATTCTGGACAGGACTGGATTCCGTCAATGTGGTGATGTCATATCAAAGTCTTCTGGCCCAAAGTAATGAGTGACTAAAAAATAAATATTGACAAAGTTTGTTGTTTCTTACTCATTTAACGATTATTTATTCCCCCCCACATAAATTCTACAAGAGAAAAATATTATTCTATTTCTTGAACTGTCTTACAGCATTATGTTCTTCTTAATCAGCAGCGTGATTCCATCTCCTCTTTTGAAAGCCCCTGTCACGTCTCAGTCTCCTATATCCCTGAACATTAAGCTGCTGGATCTGCCTTTCCATTTATTGTGTTTCCATGATTTCAGAAACATCAGAATTCCAAGTGCTAATCCATACTTTAATCTTACATTTGAGGCTAATGTAAATAAAATTCAGTCTGCAAGCCCTCCATGCTCCCTAACCTAACCATGGACTAACTTGGTTTATCCTGTATTTTTAAAATATATATATTTTATTTTTTGAGATATATCACAGCATAGACCCTTCATCCGCACCACCCAGCAATCTTCCAATTTAATCTTAGCCTAATCACAGGACAATTTACAATGACCAATTAACCTACCAACCAGTATGTCTTTGGACTGCGGGAGGAAACCAGAGCGCCTGGAGGAAACTCCATGGGGTCATGGGGACAGCGTAGGAACTCCTTACAGGCAGCAGAGGGAATCACTACAAGACAGCTGTGGACATAACAGAAACCAGCATCCGCCTTTGTCTACACTTCTCACTGCTTCAGTAAAGCAGCCAGCATTATCAAAGACTCCACCCACCACAGAAATTATCCCTTCCCTCACCACCAACAGGCTCAGAGACAGTTTCTGCCCCGAATGGACCACTTGTACGATAAGATGGTGTTTAGGCCTCACAATCTGATCTTGCACTTCATCATTTACCTGAACGGTACTAACTCTGCAGTTCTTACACTTCATTGTGCAGTTTTCTTGTTTTACCTTAATGAACTATGTGATGGTTTGACCTGTATGAATAGTATGCAAGACAAACTTTTCACTTCACTTAGGTACATGAGACAATAATGAACCAATTCCAACACTACCATGCTTTCCAGACCCCAGCCAAGTTAGTTCAGAATAGTCAGAGAGTGTCATAAGCATAGAAGAAAGCATCCAAGAAGAACGTTTAAGAAGAGGAAGATCCCGCAGTCACAGCACCAAAAGTCAGGATTGAGCTGGCTTGCTGGAGCTGAGAGGCAGTGGCTCCCTTTTCACACTAATCTTGTTCTTTGAAATTCATCCATTATTGGCAGCAATGAACACATTGAATAGTGTCCTAAATTTGACCACATTGGAACAAATTCTGGAAAGCGAGAACAAAGAACACTTGTAAACAATAGCAAATGTAGCGCTACCAAAGGTTGGAATTCAAGGCATTGGTGTCTTCTTTCATGTTTGTCATCTTCATATCTCAACGATAGTACTTTCAGTCACACTTCGAATCATACTTAACACATAACTACTTCAAGATTAAATGAAGTGATTTCATTAAGCATGTTGCTTGTTGAGTATTATAGCTCAACAAGTGAAATGCATACCAAAATCACCTCACTCCACATTGAAGTGCTATATCCAAATGAGATATTGAGGTGAGATGCCACGATGTGAAATCAGTCAACTCAATTTGTTCAAACCAACCCAGTTACTGTTTATGGTAAGCAGCTGTCTTCACCTATTAAATTCTTGTTTCACAGCTTTCAGTTTATTGTAGACATTAGAGACTACAGATGCTAGAATTTGGAGCAAGTCCTGATGCACAGTCTTGACCTGGAACATCGACAATTCCCTTCACCCACAGATGACGTTCATCACTTTAAAACTGAGCTGAGGAATTTCTTCGGGCAGTGGGAGGTAAAGCTGTGGGAGTTCATTGCCACAGTGGGCCATGGAAGCAAGTCACTGGTGTATTTAAGGCAGAGATTAATCGGTTTTTGAGAAGTAACTCAGTTAAGGATTTCAGGGGAAATGGGATTGAAAAAAAATCAACCGTAATTAAATGACAGAGCAGACCTGATGCGCTGAGTCCTGAGTGTGTTTGGAAAAGGATAGTCTGATGAACTGCAAGGCACAAAGAGGGACCCGTATAATTGAAGAACTCCGCGATTGATAACAACTCTTTAGATTGTGTTAGCACAGTAGCGTAGCAATCAGCGCAACGCTTTACAGGATCAACTGTAACATTGAGATTTGATTCCTACCGCAGTCTGTAAAGAGTTTGTACATTTTCCCTGTGACTGCATGGATTTCCTCCAAGTGCTCCACTTTCCTCAGACGTCCCAAAGACGTACAGTTGGGCTTAGTGAGATACAGGCATGCTACGTTGGTGCCATAAGAGCTGCAACACTTGCGGGCCACCCAGCAGAGCCTTCAGTGATCTGATTTGATGCAAATGACACATTTTGACTATATGTTTCAATGTACACTGAAAAATAAAGCTAATTTTCAGACCTTCAATCTTTAGAAAGCAGACGAGCCTTATTTACCCAATTCTAAAACATCAATTAATTGTTCAGCATAATCAACCATGATTGAGCCGAAGTCTAAATTAAAGATGGCAAAAGAGAAAAGGAAACAGTGGTGTCTTGTCAAATGAGTGAAGTTTGAATAAACACCTTGAGAGCTGTGAGAGTTCACAGCAGGGGTAAGAAGAATGAAAGCCTTAAGCAGATTGGAAGAAAACGTGTAAAATAAAGTCTGTCAGAGATACTAGCAGTAATAATCTGGGAAAAGCTAATGCAAGAAGTAGCATCCCCCCCCCCCCCCCGCCCAAGTTCAGAACTCATGGAAGACTACCACCCCAGTTCAAAATGAGCCTGGGACACAGGTAGCATTTAAGTCCTAGCCATGTATCTTCTGATTTAATCTAAGAAGAGTAAATCAAAAGTGAAGTTGATAGAAGTCAATGGTACACATGCCTGCATTAACAGGTTGAGTTTTAATAAAGAATAATTTGTACCGTGGAGAGCATTCTGACTGGCTGCATCATCATCTGGTATAGGTGGGGGCTACTGCACAAGACTGAAATAAATTGAAGAAACTTGTAAAATTAGTCAGCTCCATCATGTAACATCCAAGACAAGGAGTGGTGCCTTAGGAAGGCAGTGTCCATCATTAAGGATCCCCTCCCCCCAATCCAAGACATGCCTTCTTCACATTGTTACTGTCAAGAAGGAGGTACAGAAGCCTGAAAGCACTTCCTCAGCAATTCAGGAACAACTTCTTCCCCTCTGCCATCCGATTTTTAAATGGACATTGAACCCATGAACACTACCTCACGACTTTTATGTCTCTGTTTGTTTTTGCACTACTTATTTTAACGTAACTAATAGACACATATATACTTAATATAACATTTTTCTCTCTCTGTTTATCATGCATTTCATTGTACTGCTGCCGTAAAGTTAACAAGTTTCATGGCATATGCCAGTGATATTAAATCTGATTCAATTTAGAGTCTCTTTGTACCACATCAGTTGACTCCAGGTGGAGGTAATGGGGTCATTGGCATATAATGCAAAATGGTTATGGGAAACTTGAATGTCCCTCTGTCAATTATTTTGTTTAATAATGTATTTTGCTTATTTAACTGGCTAACTATATTCCAGTATCCGAGGAATTGATGGAAATGTGGGAAGGTTAAATAGTAATAGGGTAAAGGTTGATGATCAGTGCAAATATGGAGGTATAGGAGGACCTCTTTCAGTGCTGTTCCTTTTTACCCTGGACCCTAGTTATTTACATAATAGGCATTGCTGGCAAGGCCAAAATTTATTAGCCATTGCAACTCAACTTCAAGAAGCCACCTATTTTAAAAGCCACAGTCAATTTGACGAAGGAACTTACACAGTATCACAGAGGCATTAGTAATTTGGAGACTTCTTTTCTAGGTCAGTTAATCATCAGTAAAGTAGTAAAGCATTTCTGTTTATTTAGTAAGGCACCTAGCACCTTCAGGATATCCCCAAAGTACTTTGCAGTCAATCAACCCTGTTCTAAGTCATTGTGTTTTAGAGATACTGCATGGAAATGCACCACTCAACCCGAGGCCAATCAATCTAGCAGCCAATTTTACAAGTCTTACAGTAATTTACATTATCTATTCTATATTACCATTAACTGCTCCTTCTCCCCACAAAAACCACCAGTCAGCCAGATTCTATCACTCACACTATGAGCAATTCAGAGTGCCCAATTAACCTACCAGCTTGAGATGTAGGAGGAAACCAGAACAGCCAAAGGAGAGTTACTTGTTTCAGGGAGAAAATGCAAACTTCATGCGGGGTCAGGATCGAACCCAGGGTGTTGAAATTGTAAGACACTGTCTCCACTAGCAGCACTACTGTTCTGTCCAAAACATAACTGCATCTACACCTGTAGACAACCACAGATGCCAAATATTGCTAATGTAACTTTTAAGCTCAGGGAGGAGTCAGGAATCAAGTACCGGTACATTAGTACATCCTTGTCATTATTCTTCAGTCTCTCTTCACCCATTTCCACCTGAATGACCCAAAATGTGCAACAGCAGTCACAATATTCCATCAGTAATTGCAAAACCACCACAATAACATGGATTCGAGATACAATGCTATTCACGATTCTCGCCTTAGCATCGGGGTGGTAGTACAGGAATCTGAAGATGCACATTCGATGATTCAGCAACAGCTTATTCTTCCCTTCCACCATCAGATTTCTGAATGATCCACAAACACTACCTTATTCTTCCTATTTTTCCACTATTTACTCTTTTTTGTAATTTATAGTAATTTTATGTCTTGCTTGGCACTGACACCACAGAACAAAAAATTACCCTTCATACAAGTCAGTGATAATAAATCTGATTCTGATCATCATCCAAATTACTTTTGTCCTTTAATTATTTTACCTTTATTATATTGGCTATTATTTTGCCTTTTCCCACCAGAAAGATGATATTCTTCCGTGCATTGTCAGCTTCTGACTTAATTGCTTGAAAGATTTGGAGAGGCTTAGCTTTGTTCATTTTCAATCCATATAGGCAAATACATGGGCTGCTTACTATGCCTTGCACTAGCCAAGATTCAAGGCTTTCAATTTCACAAAATCATTTGTTCTGGTTTAGAAGCAGTTTTGGTTGCAAATGAAAAATAAAACCTTTCAGATTTGATAAACAGACACAGCATAAACATTGGAGCTGATAGCACCTCTAAAACCCCCTCGCTCATGATTTGTCACAAACACTTTCCAAATTCTGCAGGTCGAAAATGAACTATTTAGTCTAAAGACCTTAGATCTAAACATCTGTACTGTGGCGCAAATTAATGGGAAACACAAATAATACAAATCAGAGGACACGTGTCAATTTAGAAGCAGCAGTAGATTATTGGACCCTTCCAGCCTGTTCTGCCACTCATCAAGATTGTGCTGCTCTTCTGCCTCAGTGTCATTTTCCTCACTGTTCCACCTCCTTGATTCCCCTTATATCCAAAAATCTATTGATCCTTGAATGAAATCAATGACAAGGTCTCTGCAGCAAACTACAATAGAATATTCCACAGGTTTACCATCCAGAGTGAAGAAATTTCCACTCATTTGAAAAAAAGATACTGTTAGCACTTAGTGAGTTAGGGGCATCTGTGGAAGGAGAAGCTGCCTGCTCTGTGGTACATTTACTTTAGGTTTCCAGCATCTGTAATTGTTTTTTTTAGTTCGCCATTTTCTTCTCATATCGGTTCCAAATTACTTCCTTCTCTCCCTGTAATTATGAGGCCTGGTTCTACACCCTGCAACCAAAAATATCCTCTCTGCATCCAACTGATTGAGTCCCTTAAGAATTTTGGATTGCTCATACAACAAACCTACCATCCCAGGTACCAGTGATGGTACAACCCTCCCCTCAAGGACATCTTCAAGAGGTGTGCATCAGGAACACTGCATCCATCACTATCCAGGAGGTGCCCTCATGTTGTTACTCCCACCAGAAAGAGATTACTACCATCAGGAGGGATAAAGAGGATCCCAAAGACTCACACTCAACAATTCAGAAACAGCTTCGATTTCTGAGCAGTCTATGAACACACCTCATTATTCCATTTCTTTTGTAACTTATAGTAATTTTATGCCTTTGCAGTGTACTACAAAACAAATTTCACAACATCTGAGTCAGTGATAATAAATCTGATTCTGATTCATTACACTCCCTCTAATGCAATTGCACACATTTCTTTGTAAAGGTTTTTTTTAAGGACCAAAACTACCCCAGATGTGGTCTTATTGAATTTCTACAAAATTGCAGATAGAGTGGTAACACCTGTTAAGCAGTTTTCGATGCCAGGAACATTATGGCTCCACCTGACTCAGGGCTGACAGTAAACACAAATTAAAAAGCTTTCTGTAACTACAAAGGCTCAAGTCTACTGTAAATATTAACAGCAGCAGATAAGAGGGCACCAATATAAGTGAGCATTAATCTTCTTTTCACTTAAATATGAAATAATTGTCTCACACTGCCACCAGCCTGATGTAATGGTTGCTGCATTGAGTTCTTCACTACAGGTTGTTATGCAGCTGATTTAGTTATTGCTCGTTGTTACGTTGCCAAGTGCTATACTTGCATCATCACACAGACAGTGAAAGACATTGCTCATTACACCACCAATTTTGAGGATATTTTTGGTTTCTGATTGGATTACATTTCCAATTTCCTGGACAGCTCCAACCAATGTCTTAAAATTAAAATTCAAGTCAATACTGGCTTAGACAGCACGTGATACATTAAGGAAAACAATTATACTTCACAAGAATAAAAATGCACCAAGAGAAAGAGATGATTAAATAGTAATTTGCTAAATGCCAAACAAATACAATCCCAACACCTGGTTGGGTCTGGCAGGACTCATTAACACACAAGAATAACTTCCATAATGAGATACATCTTTCTTACTTTCTTAGCTGGATCCATTTACTGGACAATTTCTGTGTAATCTAATTTCCCTGTAAAGCAGCTTGCCATTGCATCTTAAGTCTGCCACTGCTGTGCTGTGCTGTTACAAACATCTGCTACTGTAACAGACTTGAGAGAAGGACAATGCTCACTTGCTCATGGTCAAAAGTGGAATAGGGATGACACCAAAATAGGGATGGAGAGCAGAGATACAAAGAACGAAAGACATTTCAGAATTTGTTAAAAGATTTAAAGCTTTAAAGAAAGATTGTCTTCAGGAAACTAAATGGCAAAAGGGTGATAGGTGTGAGGTATGTTCACTTATCTGAGAGGATTCTTACAATGTTATACTACACACACACAAACATACATACATATATATATATTAACTTGGCTTAGATCAGAGGCCCAGGTGAATGGCTAAAATTTTAATATAAAAGAATTATCCTGAATTAATAATGGAATTTGTCAACAAGAAGCTGATTCCGAAGCATTTAAGTTGCTGTTTTACCAGAGAAATTTCTGTTTATTTATTCTAATTAAGATTTGATTTCACCGGGATGCCCAGGAGATGACACATGAAACAAATTCTTCAAGTTGGTCTTTAACAGTGAAGACTAATCAAATTGCTGATTAAGAGGTTTATACCTCAGGGACCCAGCTATAAGCAGGTGTTATACCATGTACAGCCTGAAGATAAAGCTGTGTATCTGGAGATTCATGCAGAAATTGTGCAACCCTGGATAAGACTGGCTCAGGGCCTTTGAATACCTACATATATCAGAGCCAATCTTACCTGCCTTCTACTCCTTAGGGTCTGGTGATAAAGTCCACATGATCCAGACTCTGCAATGTAATGCACAGGCCCTGTACATATAACACCCTAAACATTTGATAAAAGGCAATGCTATAACACAGATGTCAATAATTTTGTATTAAAACATATCTAGCATCAAAAACAACTTAAAATTATCAATATTAAAATTAAGTTGAAAAATAAGTTAATTCAATACATATTTTTTATAATTGCTAATGTGTATTGCAGTCTGAAACACTGAACTGTAAATGGCAGAGACAGTAACTGGAAGGTTTGTATCATTGATCAGTTATTGAGAAAAGGGTCATGTAACGCCTTTGTAGCACCGGTCTTATCACATGTGACCAGTCACCACACTCTTTTGAGAAAATCAAATTACACTAGGTGCTAATAGGCCATCAGAAGGTTCTAGGTATCGGAAGGAGGCAGTGAATAGAAACCACATACTTCTGGAAATAAGGTTTCGTTTATAATAAAACAATATGTACAAAATATTTACATGAGCAAGAACAATTCAAAATTCAAACATTATGTTTAGGTTCCAAATCTTAGATATCAAACCACAAAAACATCCTTTTTAATTAGAATCAGAGATATTCATTAGAATAATCTTTGTTACTCCAATTTCTCCAACTAATTAGATCTAGTGTTATTCCTTATTTAAAAGTTTACACTTTTTTTTTTACTTATCCCTAGTTAGTTAGAAAACCAAACACAATTCCTATTCCCAAGTATTATAGTTAACTTCAGTTTCAGTTCAAGGCAGTATAAATTGGAATTCAAAAATTATACATCGTTTAAACTCCTTTCATGACAATTCTCCAACATCACAACTCTTAAACAAAGTAAATATCATTCAGTAACTAATCAAAGTCTTTGCAAAAATAATCAGTTCTTGCAGAAAATCAAATTCAAATTATTCAAATAAAAATAAACTTATACATCCAACTGTATTATATCCTCTGCATCTTTACACATTTTGTTCCCACACTAGTTCTTCATCTTGGGTGGCTCGCCATCGTGCTTCTTGGTTCGTTGGAATGAAATAGTTGATCATCCACAGAAAGTCAATTCACAAACTTGTACAAAACTTGACCAAATGCCTTGGTATGATTTTGAAGAACTAATTCCTGACTACACGGTAGAGATTTTGGACACTGGTCTCTGCCGATATTGTCTTGTGAAACCTGCTGCATGTTATAGCTGTAGCTTCAATAATTCTTTTATCATTATTGTCTCTCCTACAGGAGTTTCACCACGAGGGTAATCCACTCTTAAGAGTACATGTCTTCAGCTTCGAATTGGTCCTATAATGTTCTTTTTCAAATTACCCTTTTTTAAAATATATATTACTAAACCTTGTTTTCATCCCTCCGCAAGTAGAACTTTCTAACATTACAACTTTGGGTTTAATTAACCTGGGTTACACTCACTTGATGAATTCAAAACTTAAGAATTGCCAAATAAAAATCAAAGTAATTCTCATTTCTGCTGAGGAAGGTTTTCCTCAGTAACTGAATGATACATGTCAGTTTTTACTTGCAAAATGATTAGGCAACTTAAAGTAAGGGAAGAGATGATGACATTAACACAACTTGCATGATTTCAATCACTTCTACATTAATTTTGAATAAATGTTTTCTCATGATTATTGCTCTCACCACCCTGAATTTCTCATTGTTGGTGAATATTGTTAATTGTTCTTTAAACTCTTCATAGAGTATTAAACACAATATATTCTGCAGATGCTGGAAATCTAAAGCAAAGCACACAAAACTTCTAGAGGAATTCAGCAAGTCAGGCAGCATCTATGAAGGGGAATATCATCAGGGCTGGGCATACCATATTATCTGGTAACTTTTAGCGGAAGTGCCGTTGTGATAACTATTGACATCTGCCAGTATCTGTGGTGCAGAAAGTAATTATTTATAACTGGGAAGTCCATTCAAAACCAGAATAATGCAAAAGTGGTTACTGATAACCTGTGATGATACGGAGAATGAACTCTGGGTAATATTAGCATGAAGCAGTCCAGGAAGCAATAGTAAGCAATAGGAAGATACAGCATTAATGGCACTCATCTTCTCTTGTGAGTCTGTCTTCTTTCTGTGAAGTAGCACTTTGCACAATACAAAAATGGTAAATATAATTTTATAATGAGCTTTTCATGAAACCATTAAGTTTTTTGGTAGACCAACATTTGTTTCTTAATTCTCCCAAACTTGGAAAGGAATAGCCTCTTAAAATTAGCTATAACTCAAACATTCTGGATAAACAGGCCAACAGGCCGAGTTGTGCTAATCCTTCATTGATTAATATTGCAGAACTCATCAGTGTTAAGAGCTTTTTGTTAGTAGGGGCTCTCTGAATCTGCCACCACATATTGTACATGATACCATCCAAACAATACTTCTCACTTCTCTTCAGTGAATCCTGACAGAGTACTTTCCATGGATTATTAGAAAACCACGAACTACATGGGGACCAAGGACAGTAGACACTCACTATTATCAGCATTAAGATTTATTTTAATTGCGCTTTAGAGAATAATATTAAATTAGTTTAAAGATTTTTCATTTCTGCCTTGAAGGTGTAAGTATGAAGTGCCATTCCAAGGACTGGAGCTGACCCTAACATCCTCATTTGATGTACTGTTGCTCCAACAGGTTTAGTCATGAACAACCAAATAGGTCATGCACAAAATACACCTCAAGCTGCACCACTTAGTCTGGAAATGAAGATAAGGACACGTCCTGAGGAACAAGTTAAACAAGGATGAATAAACAGTTTGCGTGTAACAGGAACATTACAAATTGTTTGAAGGAGTAGTCACACTAGTCAACAAATTTCGTCTCTATAAGTAGGAGACTGGAAGGATGTTGTCTCTGCAAAAGATCTCCTCCAAGATGGAACTAGCGAACAACACTACCTCGGGTGACATCCTTCAGATAGTCCACAAAACTGTTTCTTTCACTTCTTCTATGTCTTCTTTTTAATTTAAGTGTGTTTCTGTTAGAAACTGTGATCTACAGCTTGATCGATTGAGCAACTTGATGCTTTACTCTCTCCGTGAAGATCCTAGGAGGTCAGCAGCCACAAGCCTAGAAACTTAGAGATGGGGCGTGATCCCACAAACAACTCCATTTCTCGCCAATGAAAGTGCCAAAGAAGATTGAAACATCAAGGTGAGTGTGGAAGGCGAGTGAGTATTCAATGCTGTCTGTCACCCTCTCGCTCACTGCTGCCGAAAGGAAGTGTCTGTGCGTGACAGTCTCTCACTCACTGCCCCTGTGTTCAAATGGTCTCTCTCTCCCCCTCATTGTTGTCAGTGGACATTATTGAAGTTCTGATACTCCTCTTGAATGAAACACCTTTTGTGGTCATTATTGTATGTAGATCAGAAACAAAGCAAATTAGCATTGGCAAGATAATCTGGTGAATTTAGAAGCAGATGACACATAAAACACTGTGCACTATTGAAGAAGTAGCAGTGCAGTATCTCTTTTAACATCGTGAATATATATGGTGCCTTAAAATGTGATAAAATATTCAAAAGCACTTCTTGCAAGCACTTAGAAATCAATATAAGATTGAGGCAGAGAAGCAGATATGGGTAGGGGTGACCAAAGATGAGGGCAGATAAATACCTCAAAGGAGGAGGAGGAAGGTTTAAAAAGGTGGTGAGATCTGGGGAAGAAATTCATGAGCTTTGCACCTGGACTCTGAGGGTAGATAAGATATGGCATTACTCATGGAGTGATGGATGGTAGAACCATGACCAAAGGTAAACTATAATATTTTATTGAAGGTCCCAGTTTTGGTAATCTAGTGAACCCAAGTCTACAGCTCAGTTCAATGTTAAGCAGAATACCAAGGTTACAAAGAGCTCGGTTCAGCCTCAGATACTTGACAAAATAGCGGTTAGAAATAAGGTTGCAACAATAGATTTATGGGAAGAGCAGAAATACCGGTTCCCTGGTAATGTGCTGAAGCCAGCATAGAACTTTCTGCTACAACCTTCCAACACAAAGCACTGCTGCCAGCTGTGCCATTCTGACATAAATATTAGAATAGATTGGTTTAATAGGATTCCAGGACAGGCACAGACACACTGAGACAAATGGTCTAATTCTCCAGCCTAATATTCCCATTATCTCATCCAGTTGTATTTTGATGGTGCTCTGACAATTTTTTTTTTGCTTCACTGGATTTATACACTGACCAAGGCAGACATATATTCTTTGCCATGTTTTGACCAAAACTGTAAGTCTGCTGTGTTCTGAGCAGAGCTTTGTAAGATATTATAATACATTTTGTTAGCTTTATCCTACTATTCTGCCTATATATCCAAGCATTCTATTATGGTTCTAAATCAAACTGCCATGCAGTATGAGTACTGTCTTTTTTTTAAGTATCTTTGTGCTAATTCTGTTCCATTCATTAGATATTTATGTCCCACAGTTTTTCAATTTCTGAAGTATAGCTTACAATTTATTAATGCTATAATTCATTTGCTTTGCCAGTTGTTTAACTGTTCCATATTCTTTTGCGGTTTTTAGCTGCGTTTTCATTCTCAATGCTATCCATACTTTTGTACTTTTGATACTTTTGTATCCTCAGTTAATTTACAGCCACTTTTCTGCATCTAACTCATGAACATAGATTAGCAGCTGTCAGGGTGCCCGCACTAATTTCTCCACCACTGTTTAGTATTCAACCAACCACCAATGCTTCAAGCTTCCATGATGTGCAACTGTGTGTGCTACTCAAGTCAAGTTTAATAGAAAAGTCAAACCCTCATTGCTTGTTCTGAAAGCCAATGCCTGCTTTCCAGATTCTCCCTTCACGTATGATAGTCCCCAAACAGAGAACAAAAAACAGTACAGTGGAGTACAGGCATTCTGGTCCACAACGTTGTGCCGAGCTTTTAACTTACTCCAAAATGAATCTAATCCTTCTGTTCCATAAGGCCACAAGATAGGAGCAGAATTAGGCCATTCAGTCCATCGAGTCTGTTCCACCATTCCATCATAGCTCATCCCGGATCCCACTCAACCCTATACACCTGTATTCTCACCATATCCTTTGATGCCCTGACCAATCAGGAAACGATCAACTTCTGCATGGACTTGGCCTCCACCACAGCCTGTGGCACAGCATTCCACAGATGCATTACTCTCGGGCTAAAAAAAACTCCCTTACCTCTGTTCTAAAGGGTCGTCCCTCAATTGTGAGACTGTGCTCTCTAGCTCTGGATAGCCCCACCATAGGAAACATCCTCTCCACATCCACCTATCTAGTCCTTTCAACATTCGGTAGGTTTCAATGAGGTCCTCTCGTCACCCACATTCTTCTAAATTGTGGTGAGTACAGGCCCAAAGCTGCCAAACACTCCTCATATGTCACCCCCTTCATCCCAGAATCAACCTCGGGAACCACATAGCCCGCAATTTCTCTTTCATCCATTTGCCTATCCAAGAGTTTCTTAAATGTCCCTAATATATCTCCCTCAGCACTCCTGGCAACACCTTCCAAATCACCTACCTCTCTGTGTAAAATAAAAACTACTTTCTGACACCCCCACTATACTCTCCTACAATCACTTTAAAATGATATCCAAGATTTCTGCATTCCTGGGAAAGGGGTGCTGACTGTCCATTCTATCTAGCACTCTTATCGTATGCACCTCTCATCCCCCTTTGCACCAAAGACAACAGCCCCAGCTCACTTAACCTTACCGAATATGAAATGCTCTCTAATCCAGGCAACATCTGGTAAACCTCCTCTGCACCTTCCCTGAAGATTCCTCATCATTCCTATGAGGTGACAAGAAATGAACACAAAACTCCAAATGTATGCTCCAAGTTTGGAGCTGCAACATTAACTTTCAGCTCTTGAACTCCATCCCCCAAGTGATGAAGGCCAACACCATAAGCACATTATACACCTTCTCAAGCACAGCAGCTTTGAAAGACCCCAAGATCCCTCTGCTCCTCCTCAACAGATATCTGGAATTTTGATCACACGTGGAAGCACACTGCTATCACTCTAAAATCTACCATAAGAATCTGCCACCAGTCCACATGCCCACTCCAAACAGATATTCCACCTGGGCACATCCAATGACAATCAATATCAATCCAAGGTTTTCATCCTTCCATGGACCTCCGTCATAATACTCCAGTCTCTTACCAGCCCATCCTACCTGAAGTCATGAACTCCATCAACTACTGCTCTCTCCCATCCACACAGCCAAGCTGCTACTCTCCTACCTCTCCAGCAAATTAAAAGATCCTCCAATCTCCCATTCACAGCAACCATCCCCCCCCCCCCCCCCCAGCTCTTTCCTCTCATGATCCATATCCCTCCATTCCCTTCAAGGTCACATGCCTGTCTAAATGCCTTTTAAAAGCATTAAAGATTAGCTTTATTTGTCACATATACATCAAAGCATACATTTTTAAGTGTCATTGGCATCAAATCAAATCAGAGAGGATTGTGGTGGGGCAGCTCACAAGTGTTTCCACACTTCCAGTAGCAATGTAGCATACCCACAACTTACTAACCCTGACCTGTACATCCGGCAAAACCAAAGCACCCAGAGGAAACCCACATAGCCGCAGGGAGAACATACTGTCTCCTTTCAGACAATCGAACTCAGTACATGATTGCTGGTGCTGTAAAGCAACCACACTAACCACTGTGCTACTGTGCTGTGCACTAATGCTACCCTGGCCTTTATCAAGTCTGCTTCCATCACCATTTGTGACAACGTGTCCCATGCAGCTATGCTTTCTTTCAAAATGTTGAGCCACACCTGGTATCAACAGAAAATGTTAATATCACTTGCATCACTGCCGTTCCTGACAGCTGAGTATAGAGTGTGAATTCAAGATCAAATTCCAGACATTGTTGATCATAATCTAGGTTGATACTTCAATGATATTCTGATGGACTTTTGTTATTTTTCAGTTGAAATGATAACATAAGGTTCTGCATGCACTCAGAAGTTAACTTAAAAGGTTCTAATGTACTATTAGCAGAGCACTAAAGGTCAGTGCCTTTGTCAATATTTATTCCCCCCCCCAGCCAACATTACAGATTAACCAGTTAAATTCTCATTATTTGTCAGATCCTGTTGAGAAACACTGACTGCAGTTTTTGTTGCAGCACAGAATCATTATTCCTTAAAAGTGTAATTGATTTTAAATTGTTTTGAGGTATTTCAGAGTCTTGCAATGTATTTTGCGGTTAGTACATGTAGTAAATAACTGACTTCAGCCACTAGCCTCCACATTCAAATATGAATTGTGGATTAAATCTAAAATGCAGCTCTTTAACAGTGGGTTCCAAAGAACCATGAACCACATTAATTGGAAGAACAGGCAATGCTGATATAAATTTATTACCTGTGTGTATTTGGGTGTCTATAACATAGATGCGAACAGGGAGGTTTGATGGTTTGTTTACACGCCAACACAAGGGGCTATATAACTGCAATTTCTCACTTCATGTTTTAAGTGTATGCTGTATCTACCATCTGCAAAATGAGATGTATTTACTTACCAAGGAAACAACAACAGCACCTCCCTACTCTGGTAAATGCTACCCACAATAACAACAAGCACAAGGGAACTGCACTACCTATATTCTGACCTTCCATCTCTGAGTCTTCTCAAGTACAACCAACCCTATGTGTAACTCAAGTTCACAGCAGGACCCATGACTAAAAGGAATTTTGTCAGCCTGTTGTAACAGCCATCTAACATTTCAGAGCAATACTGCTTGACCAAACCAATTTATTTGCCCAAAGCCAAGAAATGGAACATATTAGAGAATTATTCCTCACTAATAATGCTTGTCACATCATTCATTGATTTGTCTAGCTGAGCTTTTCTTTTTTTAAATTTTTATTTATTAATTAAATTTTTAAGAGAATTACATAAAATGAATAGAATATTAGAATAGTGAAAAATTAATATTGGCCCTCCCCCCTCCCCTTAACCCTCCCCCCCCTTAGACCCCTATCTGAAAAAAAGAAAAGAAAAAAAAAAGAAAAAAGATAGAAAGATTGCCTGAATATCGGAGGATCCCCACATGCTCCATGGAGTTCAAAATAACTTCAGTTTTTATTTTCCCCAAATAACTTATAATTTTATCTTCAAAGGACCTACATATTTAATCCTATCTTTTGTAGATAGGGGTGCCAAATTTTCAAAAATATATCATATTCATTTCTTAAATTATAAGTAATTTTTTCAAGTGGAATGCAGCTATATATTTCATTATTCCAATGATCCATAGTTAATTATGAATCTGATTTCCAAGTAACTGCAATAGCTTTTTTGGCTACTGCCAATGCAATTTTTATAATTTTTTTCTGATATTTATTCAATTTAGGTTTCGGTATTATCCTTTCAATATCACCTAATAAAAATAATATTGGGCTATGTGGGAGTTGTATTCCAATAATTTGTTCCAGTAAAAGTCTTAAATTTATCCAAAAAGGTTGAATTTTAGAACAGGACCAAGTAGAATGTAAAAAGGTACCAATTTCTTGATTACATCGAAAACATTGGTCAGATAAATTTGAATTTAATCTATTTATTTTCTGTGGTGTTATATATAATTGATGTAAAAAATTATATTGTACTAATCTAAGTCGGACATTTATTGTACTTATCATACTATCAAGACATAGTCTTGACCAATTTTTTTCATCAATTTTAATATTCAAATCAGTTTCCCATTTTTGTCTTGATTTATGGATTCCTGGTTTAATTGTCTGTTTATGAATCAAATTATACATACAAGTTGTAATTTTTTAAATTTTTCCTTTTTGAATTAAGATTTCTATTTCATTAGGTTTTGGCATTAACATTGTTTGACCCAGTTTATTTCGTAAATAGGCCTTTAATTGAAAATAACAGAAAAGAGAGTTATTTGATATTTTATATTTATTTTTTAATTGATCAAACGACATCTATATACCTCCTTCAAAACAGTCACCTATATATCTGATCCTGTTTTGAAACCAGTTATGTAAAAGTTGATTATCCATTGTGAAAGGAATAAGCCTATTTTGAATTAAAGTTCTTTTTGCTAATAAGGATTTCTTTATTTCATCACCCATATTTACCTTATTCCATAAATCAATCAAATGTCTTAATATAAGAGATTCTTTCTTTTCTCGTATCCATTTGGATTCCCATTTATATATAAAATCTTCTGGTATATTTTCTCCTATCTTATCTAGTTCTATTCTAATCCATGCCGGTTTTTCTTCATCAAAAAAAGATGCAATAAATTTAAGTTGATTTGCTTTGTAATAATTCTTAAAATTTGGAAGTTGTAACCCTCCTAAATCAAATTTACATGTCAATTTTTCCAACGATATTCTTGACATCTTTCCTTTCCAAAGAAACTTCCTCACACATTTATTCAATTCTTGAAAAAACTTCTGAGGCAGTTGTATTGGTAATGTTTGGAAACTAAATTATTTGCCATTATTGAAAAAAATAAAAGAAGATCTTGATAAATGGATGATGTTACCAATAACATTAATAGGTAGAGTTAATGCTGTAAAAATGAATATATTTCCTAGCTGAGCTTTTCTTACATTCAAATCGATTCAAAGCACTAAAAAAAAGTAGCAAATAATTTTCTGCTGTAGATTACACAAAGCTATATAAGAAGGTATCTTTTTCAAAAATTTTCAGCAAACCTTTATTATGGTTGTGGAAATGAACCCCAAAATTACATTCTCCAGTCATTCTTTTACTGATGAGTGACTTTCAAGATGTACTTGCAAACATTCAGTTGAAGTATAGACCACTCCATCCTCCATGGACAGATAAGTAAACAATCGAAGCAGAATATTCACACAGAGAAGCCACCCCTGAGATTTGTTTTTAGATCAATCCAGCATGCAGCATTAAAGAGACAGCAGCTCCAAATAGCTCCCTGCTCCACTGTGAGACCCTTTGGAAATTAAGGTGAATTACTCTTCCAACGGAAAGCAGATCACAGGCTGAAATCCGAAGATAAAACACGTTTCTAAATCTTTATAAAATTTGAGATAAAAATTATGAATATCCCAGAGTAAATAATCAATAATTCAAACAGATAAGAAGCAAAACTTTGTGTTGATCTGGGCTGTGAAAGTAGCAGGCAAGTTAATGCTGCCTGCAACATTGATGGAAAATCGCTGAGATTCACATTAGCACAGCCTCTTTGGAGATATCAACTTACAGGATCAACAATGGGGAACAAGTGTAGTAGAACATTTAATATCCTTTTTCGTAAAGGGCTGTGAAATCTAAACACATGACCTTGACTTCTAAACAGCAAGTAACAGAAATAACAAGACTGTGAGGTATTAAGTCTATCGGCTGAGATGTTAAAATACTCCCGATTTGATACAGAATACATAAATCAATTTTTAAAGGTTTCCAATGAAAAATTTATTTTAACAACTGTCTATTCAAATGTTCTCCTCTACTCCTTCCTTCTCTCCTCCCTCCCAAAAATTTGAGTTGGGTTTTAGAATGGTTCTACAAATATCATCAGCTAACTGCAAGAGCAACAAACCATCCATTTGTTACATATGAGCCCAGGCTATGCCATACTTCCATGTTTGCTTACAACACATTTTTTTACAACACAGTAATTTTTGCCCCAGTGCATACTCGCTCACACAGCAATTAGATTCCCCACACATACTTTCTCTGCCACTGATTCTCCCAATACATACACCTGCACATTTGGGGCAAATTACACCTTTGGAATATGAGAGTCAGAGCACCTGGAGAGAATCCCCACAGCAACACGTAAACATAGTACCCAAGGTCAGAATTCAGAGGAGCTGTGAGGTGGCAGTTCTACTATTGCACTATCACACAGTGAGACATGGAAGATAACAGAGCCAGGCACTCTTGTACCCTCACCAAAGATTGTTGCTGTAAAGATTTGGAGTGGGAACCTGGATTGATTACCAGATTACCTTAGATGCTGCCTCAATTGTCGTGACCCAGCATTCTTCATTCTGATTTCAGAATGCCATCATCTGTGGTGTTATAGTTTTGATTATCAGAACCCTTGTACGTTTAAACCTGGGTACTTCTCGCAAATGTTCAATGATTGTCCACTCAAGACTTCGGAGAGATGAACAAACAACTCTGGTGATTAACTAAGCAAGAGAAAATTTAATGAATCAACATTAACCATAAATATTAATTCCATTCCCCTCCCTCCCCTTGTAGTCTGATCTACTAAACAATTTTTAAGTTTTTTAAAAATATTGTATTATAAATAAGTAACCTAAAAGTAATTGTGTAAGAATTCTGTGACAGAAAAATAATAAATGGTATTTTACTGTATATCCTTTAAAGTACACTCCAACCTGCAAATGACCATCTGGTTCACAGCAGATTATACTCAAACTTGGAAATGATTACTTCATCAATGAAGATACACTGAATTACATGCTTTCTTAGTAATGCAGTATTATATGTGGAAAAGTTTTTCAAGAGAAAATGTATTCAAATTATTTCTACCTCCAATTGAACTGAAATAAATTTTACTGACACTTAATCATTGTGATTGGAAACAAATTGAAGCTATCAAGAATTATATACACAAAGTATTGCAATTGTGTTGATTACTAACAACTTTCGAGGCACAGTCAGAGATTATAAGTAAGACTTAGGAATCAAGTCAAAGTAAGTTTGGGAGGTTATAAGACGCAATGTACATTTCAGAAAGCTCAAGGGAGTGCAAGTTTCCAGTGTATCATGAAACAAAGACATGAATTTGTCACACAAGTGGAAAACAAATGAATATGTGGTAAATTATTTGTATGTGCACTAATGTCACTGGCAAGAAGAGGACCAGAGTCAGGATGGCAGTCCTCTTGACTGTGAGGGACCATCAAGCTAAGATTCAAACAGAACAGTTGCAGATGAATTTCAGTATAGTAAGGTGTATAATCCGTTCAGCTGCTACACATGAAAGGAAAGAACAAAAAAGATACTCAATCAAAGGCATCAAAATGGCTGAAGAAAGTCAAAGGAGATTCCACGGTTCTTATTTAGTGCAGTAGCAATCAATAAAGTGAGCAGAATGTTGACCAGCTTTGCCAAACCAATGGAGTCCATTGCTAATATAGCCTAAGACAGAAGCAGGATACATCTCTGACCTGTTTCTGGGCATGAAGGTTCAGAGACAGTATTCAAGTACTGAGCACAATAGAGCCAAGTCAAACACAGTTAGAAGTAATCAGTTTAAAGAACATTGTGGATTATCAGGCACAAAAGATGACAGAGAGGTAGGACATTGCAAGGAAAATTAGTTAAATTAGAATAGTAGAAGTTCTTCTCAACACAGTGGATGGCAAGCTGGATAATGGGCACAGGAAAAGGAGAAGCAGGCCACATGTTCCTTGATGACTGTTCTTCCATTCAGTAAGTTCACAAATGATTGTGTACCTCAATGCCAATTTCCTACACCAACCCTACATCCCTTAATTCTTAGGACTATATTAATCTATTTGAATACACTCAGTAACTGAGCCACCACACACCTCATAGGCAGATATTTCCAAAGATTTCAAGCCAGGAATCAATTTTGTAAATTACCCCTTCACACAAGTTTATGCTTCCTCAGCTACTCTTAAAGTAAACAAATTTTCAATGAAATCCTATATAACATCCTAAGTGCCTGCTGCACCTGCACATTGATGTTTTATCAATTCGTGTTCAACAGCACTTAGATTCGTTTTTGGATTCTAACATTTCCAAATTAATTACTACTTAAATAAATCTCTGCTATTTTTCTCCACAAAATATTCCATCTTCCATGTTCTCATCCATTCACTTAAACTATCTCTATCCTACAAAGACTCTCTGAATCATTTTCAAAGTACATATATGTCACCATATACAACTATAAGATTCATTTTCTTGCAGGCAAACTCAATAAATCCATAATAGGATAATAACCATAATAGAATAAAAGGAAGACCACACCAACTTGAGCATTTAATTGGTGTGCAAAAGACACCAAACTTTGCAAATACAAAAATAAATAAATAAATAAATAAACAAACAAACAAACAAACAAACAAACAAACCAAAAACATGAGATAACGAGTCCTTAAAAGTGAGTCCATAGTTTGTAGGAACATCTCAGTAATGGGGCAAACGAAGTTGAGTGAAGTTAGCTCTCTTGGTTCAAGAGCCTGATGGTTGAGAGGTAATAACTGTTCCTGAACCTGGTGGTCTGAGTCCTGAGGCCCCTGTACCTTCTTCCCAATGGCAGCAGCAAGAAGACAGCACGACCTGGGTGATGGGGTCCCTGATGATGGATGCTGCTTTCGTGCCACAGCACTCCATAGGATGTGCTCAATAGAGGAGAGGGCTTTATCCATGAGGGCTGGACCACATTCACAACTTTTTGTAGGATTTTCTGTTCAAAAGCATTGATGTTTCCACAGCAGGCAGTGTTGCAGCCAGTCAACAAACTCTCCACCACACATCTATAGAAGTTTGTCAAAGACTTCCAATCTAAAATGACCCTTTGTTTTCATAGTTTTTTTGTCTGTTAACCAACCTTTAATCCACTCCAGCATATTACCTCCATGCTGTGTGCTTTAATTCTGTTTTAAAAAGTTTTGTGAAGCACTTTATCACCCACGCCACCCCACCCCTCATACTTCACTGCCACTTATCCCCACTCCTCTCCCATGATGTTCCACCCTCACCATTCCCAACATCATTCGCTTCCACCAGATTTACAAACTTATTCTCGGCTCCACATTGACAAACACAA
The DNA here is from genome assembly GCF_048418815.1 of Hemitrygon akajei. Classification (NCBI taxonomy): domain Eukaryota; kingdom Metazoa; phylum Chordata; class Chondrichthyes; order Myliobatiformes; family Dasyatidae; genus Hemitrygon; species Hemitrygon akajei. Next base: position 93,492,986 of record NC_133124.1, read on the forward strand.
TACCAACAAAAGTTCTAGGCACCCTAGATATATACATACACACACACACACACACACATATGTGCCTATGACTTTTGTGCAGTACTATAATTCCCAGTATCTTTACTTCCCATTTTAAATGGTAAAGTTTATTTGCTACTTCCAATCTATGGAAACCTTTCTATAATATATGGGATTTTGTAAGATAACAACCAGTATATTTAATACTTCCCAAACTACTGCCGAAAATAAAAGTCATGAGGTCCTCAGGATTTATTGCATTTCAATGAACCTGCCGAATAAATATGAAACCATTCGGCCCTTTGCATCTCCCTGGCTATACAGTATACATGTGAACACTCACATCAGCAACCTGCTGCTGCTTTCTCCCAATTCCAGTATCGGCAGCACTCTAATTTTACCTTGGATTTCAGTCATTTAGTCGGATTGTCTGTGGAGGTCAAGTCACTGAGTAGGTTTAAGGCATAGGGTGATAGGTATTTAACTGGTAAGGGTGTCAAAGGTTACTGGAAAAAGGCAGGGAATGGAGTTGAGAGGGATAATAAAGCAGCCATGATCGAATGGCAGAGCAGACTTGCTGGGCCAAATGGCCTAATTCTGCTCTTATGTCTTACTGCCTCATGTTCTCAATCCTATTCATTTCTTTTTAACAATTCTTAGTGCTCATCATCTGTTCTAGTACTCCACTACATCTTTCCTTAGCAATGCCCTGGCACACATCCCTGCATCCCCCTGCATTCTGAAATGTTCCCAATCCCTAGGCTTCCTGCATTTCTTGGCAACATTATCTACCTTTCTCTTTGATAAAAGAGAAAAAAAATCTTTATTTGTAACATGTACATCAAAACATCGAAGTATACAGAGAAATGTACAATTTGTGTCAAATCAGATCAGTTTGAATACTACATTGCAATATAATTGTACCTACAGATTGAATACTATCTTCAGTTTCTCTAAATAGTCATTGCTGGATCACTTTTCCTGTTGTAAACTGTGTAGTGGCTCTTTAATTGTGTGTCATTTCTTGTTTATAGACATGCCTTTTAATCTACCATAGCTAAACTGTACCCCATGCCTTTATTGTTTGACATATTCAAACTTAAACCTGGTTTTAAATCCATTTTCAATTTTTATATACTTATTTTTAATCATATTACCATCAATGTTCCCTAAAGACCTCGTAACTATGAGGTCATCAGTTAACCTTTTTTTATTATTACATAATGCTCGTTCTATTCAGCCTGTTCTCTATCCAGCCATCTCTATTTCCTGAGGAGACTGAGGTCCTTAAACATCTGCCGGATGATGCTGAGGATGTTCTACGAGGCTGTGGTGGCCAGTGCTATCGTGTTTGCAGTTGTGTGCTGGGGCAGCAGGCTGAGGGTAGCATACTGATGCACCATCAATAACTCTCAGAGACGGGAGGTGAATGATAGGCTTTTAGTAGCAGCAAAAGGGAGCACAGCATCTCGGAGACTGAGGGAGGAGCAGTGCCTCCAATCGCCTTTATACAGGGGTCTGTGGGAAGAGCCACAGGAGCAGTCAGCAGAGGGGCTTGTCCAGACAGGTATACATAGTTCACCACATTCACCCCCCCTTTGTTTTAAAAGAGAGTCCCCATGGGGCGAAGTTTCTTACAAGTATATTTACAGGTTAAGTCTATCAGGCGGTCGAGTCTGTCGCTGCGATCTACGTAGCACCGGTGACGGTGGTTGTGCTGGCTCCGGCCTGACTTGAGGTGTCAGCCCATTAGGCATCAGTAATCCCTCATGCGTGTGCGAGGTGCCTGGTATGGGAGTGTCGTGAGGAGTCTGTGTAGGGCTTGGTGTGCGCGGTGTCTCGTGGGTATATACATCGGTGGGTACGGGGTTCATAGTCACCATGGAGTGTTCGGGGTAGGGGTCTGGTGCTCCTGCGGGCGCCAGGTCACGGACGGAGACCGTGTCCTCCCGCCCATCAGGTAAGACCACGTAGGCATACTGGGGGTTCGCATGAAGTAGGTGAACCCCCTCGACCATCGGGGAGTATTTATTGCTCCTCACATGTTTCCGGAGCAGCACTGGCCCTGGGGACGTCAGCCAAGCCGGTAGGGTGGTCCCAGTGGCAGACTTCCTGTGAAAAGAAAAGAGTCGCTCATGAGGGGTGGCATTGGTGGATGTGCATAACAGGGAGCGGATGGAGTGGAGTGCCTCGGGGAGGACCTCCTGCCAGCGAGAGACCGGCAATCCCTTTGACCTAAGGGCTGAGAGTGTGGCCTTCCACACAGTGGCATTCTCCCTCTCCACCTGTCCATTCCCCCGGGGATTATAGCTCGTGGTCCTACTAGTAGCAATACCCCTAGCCAGCAGGTACTGGCGCAGCTCGTCACTCATAAACGAGGACCCTCTATCACTGTGGATATAGCAGGGATATCCGAACAGAGTGAAGAGCTGGCGCAGGGCCTTTATGACCGACGTGGCAGTGGTGTCGGGACAGGGGATGGCAAAGGGGAACCGCGAATACTCGTCGATTATGTTGAGAAAGTAGACATTGCGGTCGGTGGAGGGAAGGGGGCCCTTAAAGTCGACACTCAGTCGCTCAAAGGGGCGGGTGGCCTTGATAAGTTGCGCCTTTTCAGGACGGTAGAAGTGCGGTTTGCACTCAGTGCAGACTTGACAGTCCCTGGTCATCGTCCAGATTTCCTCAAGGGAATAAGGCAGGTTCCGGGGCTTTCACGAAATGGTAAAGTCGGGTGACCCCCGGGTGACAAAGATCTGCATGGAGGGCGTATAGTCGGTCGAGCTGCGCACTGGCACACGCTCCCTGGGATAGGGCATCAGGCCGGTACAGGATGTCATAGTTGTAGGTGGAGAGTTCTATTCTCCACCTCAAAATCTTATCATTTTTGATTTTGCCCCGCTGTTGGTTGCTGAACATGAATGCAACTGAGCGCTGGTCGGTCAGCAAGGTGAACCTTTTGCTGGCGAGATAGTGCCTCCAGTGCCTAATAGCTTCCACTATGGCCTGGGCTTCTTTCTCCACCGCTGAGTGCCAAATTTCAGGGCCCTGAAGGGTATGAGAGAAGAATGCTACCGGCTTTCCTGCCTGATTGAGGGTAGAAGTCGGAGGCGTCACTCTCTACTTGCAAGGGAATGGTCTCGTCCACTGCATGCATCATTGCTTTGGCAATGTCCCCTTTAATGCGGCTGAAGGCCGCGCGGGCCTTGGTTGAGAGGGGAAATGCAGTGGACTTGACCAGGGGGCGGGCCTTGTCTGCGTAGTGAGGGACCCATTGGGCGTAACAGGAAAAGAAGCCCAGGCACTGTCTGAGGGCTCTGAGGGTGGTGGGAAGAGGGAGTTCCAACAGGGGGCGCATACGGTTGGGGTCAGGGCCAATGACCCCGTTCTCCACAACATACCCAAGGATAGCGAGTCGGGTGGTTCCGAACACACACTTGTCCCTATCATAGGTAAGGTTAAGAGCTTTGGTTGCTTGGAAAAATCGTTGGAGGTTGGTGTCGTGATCCTGCCTGTCATGACCGCAGATGGTGATGTTATCCAGATATGGGAACGTGGCCTTCAGTTGGCACTGGTCCACCATCCGGTCCATTTCCCTCTGGAAGACAGAGACAACATTCGTGACACCGAAGGGGACGCGCAGGAAGTGATGGAGCCTGCCGCCCGCCTCGAAGGCGGTGTAGGGGCGGTCCTCCGGGCGGATGGGGAGCTGATGGTAAGCGGATTTCAGGTCTACGGTCAAGTACACCTTGTACTGAGCTAGCTGATTGACCATATCCGCGATGCAGGGTAGGGGGTACGCGTCAAGCCGCGTGAACCTATTGATGGTCTGGTTATAGTCCACGACCATCCTATTTTTCTGCCCGGTACGAACAACAACCACCTGGGCCCTCCAACCACTTGTGCTTGGCTCGATGATCCCTTCCCTGAGCAGCCGCTGCACCTCCGACTTAACAAAGGTCCTGTCCCCCGCGCTGTACCTCCTGCTTTTAGTTGCCACAGGTTTACAGTCGGGCGTCAGGTTGGCGAACGTCGGTGGGGGAGGGATCTTGAGGGTGGAGAGGCTGCAAGTGATGTCAGTAGCGCGGCCGTTGGCATGGAGTTGGGTGGGATGTGCGGGTCGGTGTGTGTGTGTGGTCAGTAGCGGGGTATATGACGGAGTCCCACAGAACTGAGGATTTCTGACAGTGATTGGGGGGAGGAGCCCGTCATATTCCATTGTCACACTTTTCAGGTGGCTCTGGAAGTCGAGCCCCAATAGCACAGGGGCACACAGTTGAGGCATGACCAGTAATGCAAGTCCCAATATTCTGTGCCCTGCACCACCAGTGTCGCTACACAACCCCCCCCCCCCCCCCCCCCGGATGTCTGTGGAATGTGATCCAGAAGCCATGGTGACCCTCTGGCTTACCGGCTGTGGCTTGAGTCTGCAGCGTTGCACCATGTCCAGGTGAATAAAACTCTCAGTGCTGCCCGTGTCAAACAGGCAGCTAGTCCTGTGCCCCTCCATCAGGATGTCAATCATTGACCTTGCGAGCTGGTGTGCAGCGCATTGGTCGAGGGTCACGGAGACCAGAGTTGCATCGCCATCTTGGTGCTCAGTAAGCACCCGTGGGTCGGAGGCGGAGTGAGTTGGTGCCAACAAAGATGGCCACCCCAATGCTTCGCACGCGGCGGGCAGACAAGATGGCAGTGACCAAGATGGCCGCCCCCATGCCTCGCACGCGGCGGGCAGGCAAGATGGCGGCAACCAAGATGGCGACCCCCATGCCTCGCACGTGGCGCTGCTCAACCCCGCTCGTGGTTTGGACTTACAGGCCTTGGCGAAGTGGCCCTTCTTTCCGCAGCTGGAGCAGGTAGCTTCTCGGGCTGGGCAACGTTTTCGGGGGTGCTTTTCGAGCCCACAGAAGTAACACTGCGCGGACTTGCAACTGGCAGCAGCCGTGGTCGACTCACCGGCAGGTTGCGGGGACTTCACAGACTTGTGACTGGCAGCAGCCGAGGTCGATTCGCCGACGGGTTGCGAGGTCTGCAGCATCCATGGGGCCGGCGGGAGATCGCGCACCTGGACAGCGTCAGCGTTGTGCAGAGCAGCCTCCAGCGTGTCGGCCAGCTCGATCGCCGAATGTAAGGTAAGGTCGGCGTGTTCCAGCAGCCGCTGGCGCACGTAGACTGACCTGATCCCCGTAACAAAGGCGTCTCTTACTAGCAGCTTTGCATGCTGTTCCGCCATCAGTACCCTGCAGTCGCAGGCCCGCACGAGTGTCTGTAGGGCTCGGTCAAACTCAGCGCTCAACTCTCCGGCCCGCTGCCGCTGTGTCACTAAGCGCTGTCTTGCGTAGACAGTGTTCACCGGCATTGTCTTTTGAGGGCATCCATTGCACCCTGGTAGTCCGTTTGGTCTCTGATCATGGAGTAGACCCTTGCACTGACTCTGGAGAGAAGAACCCTGCTCATCGTGGCAGAGTCGGTCACATGAATCTCCTCCAGGTACGATTCGAAGCATGCTAGCCAGAGTTCGAAAGTGTCGCCGGCTTCCTGGGATTGAGGGTCGAGATCCAATCTGTCGGGTCGTAAAATCCTCTCCATGTTTGAAATTGCTGCTAATAAAATTGATGCACCATCAATAACTCTTGGAGACGGGAGGTGAACGATAGGCTTTTATAGCAGCAAAAGGGAGCACGGCATCTCGGAGACTGAGGGAGGAACAGTGCCTCCAATCACCTTTATACAGGGGTCTGTGGGAGGAGCCACAGGAGCAGTCAGCAGAGGGGCGTGTCCAGACAGGTATACATAGTTTACCACACATACACCAACAGCATCAGCAAACTCATTCGTAAGTTCCAGTGATGTTGTGAGGATGGAACTGATGGTGGTGTCTGAAAAGAGGATGCTGTCCAAGTTGCATGCCATCTTGGACAATGACTCCCATCCACTCCATAATGTACTGGTCAGGCACAGGAGTACATTCAGCCAGAGACTCATTCCACCGAGATGCAACACTGAGCGTCATCGGAAGTCATTCCTGCCTGCGGCCATCAAACTTTACAACTCCTCCCTCAGAGTTTCAGACACCCTGGGCCAATAGGCTGGTCCTGGACTTATTTCCACTTGGCATGATTAACTTATTTTTATTTAATTATCTATGGTTTTATATTGCTATATTTCTTCACTACTCTTGGTTGGTGCGACTGTAACAAAACCCAATTTCCCTCGGGATCAACAAAATATGTCTGTCTGTGTGTCTGTTCCCAACTGGTTCCTGATCACACTGAACTTGAAAACCACCTCATATACACTCTACAGATTCATCCTCCACACTATGAGAGTTGTGATGATTTGCCTAGGAACAGACTTTGGAACAGAATCATCATGTGACTTTATTAAACTTGCCTGCCTTGAACTGTTTCAATATTCAAGATGCATATTCATTTTTGTCGAGAGTCCAGGTAAATTTCAACATCCTTCAACCAGAATCTCAACGAATACACACCAGTCGCCATCAAGAGATCAGCTGTGGAAAGGGTGAGCATTTTCAGATTCCTGGATATCCTGGGCCTAATGTAGTGACAAAGAGCACACACCAGCAACTATATTTCATCAGGAAGTTGATAAGATTTGGTATGTCACCAAGGACTCTTGCAATTTTCTGCAAGTAGAGCATTCTAACTGGTTACATCATCATCTGGTATGGAGGAAACAATGCACAGGACTGGAAAAAACTGCAGAGGGTTGTAAACTAAGCCAGCTCCATCCTGGGTACTAGCCGCCATACCATCTTGGATATCTTCAAGAGGCGATACCTCAAAAAGGCCGCATCCATCATTAAGGACCCAATTACCCAGGATATGTTCATCTCATAAGGCATGGGGACCCTGGTCAGGCCTCACTTGGAGTTCTGTGCTCAGTTCTGTTGGCCTCACTATAGGAAGGACATGGAAACCATAGAAAGGGTGCAGAGGAGATTTACAAGGATAATCTGCTGAGAACCAGATGGTTATTTGCAGGTTGGAGTGTACTTTAAAGGATTGGGGAGAATGCCTTATGAAAATAGGTTGAGTGAACTCGGCCTTTTCTCCTTGGAGCGACGGAGGATGAGAGGTGACCTGATAGAGGTGTACAAGTTGATGAGAGGCATTGATCATGTGGATAGTCAGAGACTTTTTCCCACGGCTGAAGTGGCTAGCACAAGAGGGCACAATTTTAAGGTGCTTGGAAGCAGGTAAGAGGAGATGTCAGGGGTAAGATTTTTACGCAGATAGTGGTGAGTGCGTGGAATGGGCCGTCGGCGACGGAGGTAGAGGCGAATACAATAGGGTCTTTTAAGAGTCTCCTGGACAGGTACATGGAGCTTAGGAAAATAGAGCATTATGGGTAACCCTAGGTAATTTCTCAGGTAAGGACATGTTCAGCACAGCTTTGTAGGCTGAAGGGCCTGTATTGTGCTGTAGGTTTTCTATGTTTTCTTATTGCTACTGTCAAGAGAGCGTAATGTTTTAAGAACAGCTTTCCCTCTGCCATCAGATTTCAGAATGGACAATGAACCAACTTATGAATATCTCTTCACTATTTTTGCACTACTTATTTAATTATATATACATTTCTTATTGTAATTTTAATGTAGCAGACTTAGCTCTTGAGAACGCAGGTATGGCCATCTCTGGGGGCTAGATGATGTGCCGAGACCCAAGAGCAGAAAAACAAACCCATGCTCAGCACCATTATTCCACACTGGCTAAGCCGACAAACCAGATTAAAGAGTCGAAGTCCATGAGTGGAAAGCAACATTTGCCTGCATTTGACCCATCTTCCTCTGTTCTCTTTATTACCATTGGGCGCCAGGGTGCAGGAGCCTTGGGGCCCATGCTTCCAGATTCGAGAGTCGGTCCTCTGGGCTCCCAGGCTGGCTTCACTCACTTCAGCACCAAACTGACTCCACAGCCCGTGGACTGGGGACTCTGCACCCCTCATGCTCTCTGTATTTAATTGTTTACTTTTCTTTTTACTCTTTGCACAATTTGTCACCTTTTGCACACTCATTGTTCTGAATTTTTTTTGTGGATTCTATTGTGTTCCTTTGTTTTGTGGGTGCCTGCAAGATGAATCTCATGGTTGTGCATGGTACACATATTTTAATAGTAAATGTGAACTTTGAACTTGAACTTCTTTCGCTGCCACTAAACAACAAATTTCACAACACATGTCAGTGACAGCAAACCTGATTCTGATTCTGACTCAAAGTGCAAAGAAGAGTACTCTTACTTTTCATCAGACACCCTTTGGACATGGCGATGAAGCCTGGGGTAGATCAGCCATGGTAATATAGAACATGGGGGAGGACTGAGGAGGTGGGTGGCTTTCTCTTGGTCTATTTTCATATTGCTCTAACACTTAAAATCAAATCAAATTCAAGTTTAATTATCATTCAACCATACATCAGTACCTCTGACGGCAAGGTGAAAAACATACATAAGCGCATTCAAAATAACGAGCAAAAACTCATAGTCATGAGTGATAACTGAAACTTGCTTCATCTGATTTTCAAGATTCAATATAATGGTATCTGCTTCAACCAATGCCAAATTTTTGCCGGAGACCAATGTATTCAATAAAGTAACATTCAGTAAATTGTGAGTTTCATTTCTAGTTTCAGAGTATCTGACATGCTAACGTGGTACATTTAGATCAACAAGTAGAAATCGCCAATCACATTAAGCAGTAAACACTAAAATAGTCCAATTCTAGAGAGACCAAGAGGTCTACATGCACCACTGCAACTTCTGGTATCCATGGGTGGTCCTGGAACAATATTGCTGAAAACATGGTTGCTTTTGTATCTTACTGAAAAGCACAAATAAACTTTTATTTCTACATTATGAAGTAGTTCTGGAGCTGAATTGTACATAATAATTGCATAAGAATAACCTTTTTTAAAAATAAGTGTAACCTTGGGCAGGAACAATTAAGGCGAGAATGGCTATGATATTTCTTTGATGTAAAGATCCCTGGCAAAGTCACTTTGTTAGGTGTAGGGCAGTTCAGCTTTGAACCTGCTTCAAGGTTGAATGGACAGAATATCTGATTGCAGAAGAAAGGACACACTTTGCCAATATTTTAGACAGAGCACACAAGCAGTAAGTGCGCTCTAAACTAGTGGCCTGATTGCCCAGCTGTAAAGGATCTGTGAAACATTCTAGGAAAGTTATCAAGCAGCAAATCTTACCTAAAGGTTGATATCCTTGCCTGGAAGGCCCTCCAAATGGATTCCGTCCACTGAAGCTGCTACCATCAACAGCTCCATATGACATTTTTATTTTTCAAATGTTTGTCAGAGAAGAATGTCTCTGAGAACAGCTAGGAAAAAAAAGAATAGACATATTAGATTAATTCAAAATGACATTCTTAGAAAAATAATATTATTAGAAGCTGAAGGAAGCTATTCAGCCCATTGATCCTATGCCAGCTCCCTATGCAGAATGTTTCTCCTCACAACCATGTATCTTTAGCTCTAATTTGTAAATCACATCTTGGAACCGTGGACTACCTGCCAATAGGAGCAAGTTGTATCGTCCAAACATATAAAAGAAACCCTTCAAATGAAACAGACAACATATATAGAAATAGATAAACTGAGCCAACATCACAGGAGGATAGTATGGCAGAAATGGCCAATGGACAGAAACATATTCCAAGTTATCTGAAGTTGAAGAATTTTGTTCTGAGTCCTGAAGACTGAGATAAGCCCTTATTAAAAATAAGATGCTGTTCCTCAATCTTGCACTGAACTTCATTGTAATAGTGCAGCAAGAAACCACAGATTGAACAATTAAAGTGGGATTGTAATAATAAAAACAGCAATTTATTGACAGAGAACTTTTCATAGAAACACAGTAGTTCAAATCAATTTACAATGGGATAAAATGCAAACATGAAAATAAAAGATAAAAAGATGCTTGTTAAAAAACAAGGTTTTGAGCTGACATTTAGAAGTATTAACTGAGTCTGCATCCCTTACAGTTTTAAATATAAGAGTCTGGCAGAAGAAGACCTGAGAGCTCGAGCAGGATTATAAAACAAAAGCAATTCTGTGATACACTCCAGTCCCAGGCTATTGAGAGCTTTAAACACAAGTAAGAGAACTTTAAAATCAATTCTAAAAGACACAGGAAGCCAATGCAGAGGAGCTATGCAAGAGTGATATGCCCCCTCATCCTGGTTTTAGTTAAAAATCTAGCAGCAGTGCTCTGAATGAGTTCAAATTTGTCAACAGATTGGTTTGGAAGGCCAGTAGTTTTAGAAAATTATTGCTCATCCATTTGGTGATTGTAGCCATACAAGAAGTTAGATATGATAGTGTGCTATCATCATCAGGCTCAATCGAGACACACAATTATGTGTTATTTACATAACTGTGGAAATCAATTTTATGCTCTCGCATAATGTCTCCTAAGGGGAGCATGTACAGTATAAGAGGAAGAATAGTGGACCAAGAGAGCTTCACTGAGCAACACCAAAAGGTACAACATATCCCTCAGAAAATTGGTCTCCATCTTAGAGAGAAAATTTTCTCTGTAAGATAGAGTCATAGCAAACTACAGCACAGAATCAAACCTTGTGGCTGATCTCATCTGAGCCAAACAAATTAAATTGCCTATTCCCATTGAGCTGCATTTGGACCATAGCCCTCCATACACCTCCCATCCAGGTACCCATTGTTATGAGTGATGAACAGACCTGATGGACAATTGGGTAAAGAGTTAACCATCCCCCCCCCCCCCCCCGAGAACCACGAACTATTACTGTTGCTATGCTGACCATGAGAAAGAGAGACGAAAAACAGGCAAGAACTTCTGTGACAGATAAGAGAGAGGGGGAAATTGCTGATTAACTGTATTGTGACTCCTTTTTGAATTATTTACTGTTTCGCTGCAAGAACAATAGTTTGCTCATGAACATTCCTCAGTGGACTGCAGGAGTGGCCTGATTTGATAGACGCAGTCATTCAGGATTGATGGATAGCTGAGTCCCCGTTAGTAGGGATAAAAGACAGGTCTGGAGAGACACCCTCCAGACACGCCAGTGGACACTGGTTGAGTGTTGGAACCCACAAGAAAGGTGGGGGCTTCGGAGACCGAACCAGGAGATCGGTCAATAAGGCTATCAGTGTAAAAGCAGGGCCGGTGGGGGCTTGTGTGCGTGTCCACTCATGCCAGAGTGATGAGTCCACCACAGAAGAACGGTCTAGCAGAAGGATGGAGAGGTCATAACTGAATGACCACAATGATACGACGGATTAAGAAATATGACGGATACGACGGTTTGGCTGCTGTAGCTGTTACATCTCACTCGCGCTCTCTTTCTCTCTCCAATGATTACAATGCAACAACCATAACTACAACAGCACTCATGAACTGAACTGAACTTTATACTTTTCTATGACAATTCATTTACCCCTAGACATCGATAGAGCTTGTTTATTATTGATTATTATTATTATTCCTACACTTTTAGGTTTATTACTGCTAACTTGTTTTATATGTATATTTGCATTATTGATATAGTTTTGCTTATTTTTATTAATAAACACCTTTAGTTTGTTACCACCAGACTCCAACGGATTCTTCTTTCTCTGCTGGTCAGAGACCCAGTTACGGGGTACGTAACACCATCCAAACTTCTCTTAAATGCTGAGATCCAAATTGTATCCACCACTTGTGCTGGCAGCTCGTCCCACACTCTCACCACTTTTTGACTGAAGAAATTTCTTTCATGTTCCCCTTAAACATTTTACCTTTCACCCTTAACCCATGACCTCTAGTTGTACTCTCATCCAACCTCAATGGAAAAAGCCTGCTTGCATTTACCCTGTCTATAACCCCCATACTTTTGTATACTTTTATCAAATCTCCTCTCAAATTTCTATGTTCTTAGGAATACAGTACTAAACTATTCAATTTTTCCTTCTAACTCAGGTCTTCCAGTCCCAGCAACATCCTTGTAAGTTTTCTGATATGCGAGCTAAACCAATTTAGGGTATCACCAGAGAGGCAATCTAGGAGAATGTTGTAGTCAATTGTGTCAGAAACAGCACTTGGATCACAGAGAATTACAGTGCAGATGAACAGAAGTCAGGGTCACTCCTGTAGGCTGAACACAGGTGTTCTGCAAAGTGATTCCCCAATTTGCATTTGATTTCTCCAATGCAGAGGAGCCTACATTATGATCACTGAATTTACCTCCAACTTCATGTCCCTCAAATAACATTTGCAGTTCACAGAATCCAGTGTTCAGAATGAAGGGGGTGCTGACCTTGTTTGGACACAATTAAATTGGATAATAGAAACAAGCAGAATTAGCATCCTGGAACTGTGGAGTTAACTGAATTTAAAGAGGAATTTTTGTCACAAATCTATTTAATGACGATGGGAGTAAATAAACTTGAAATATCCCTATTAAAACTAATATATTCAGATTCAGGTACAAAAGTAAGTGACAACTCTGAAGCACTTTTGGTCTTCATTTGTTTTAAACACAGTTATGCCCCCTGTGGAAAGAAAGGTAAATTTTGTATATTCAAAACCAGTGATGTAGGTCATGAAATTTGTTGCTGTGGCAGTAATACATAATAATGGGAAAAAAAAGATTTACAGTAAAAATGTCTATATTAAATAGTTAAATTAAATAAATAGTGCAAAAATAGAAATAAAAAAGTAGCGAGGTAGTGTTCATGGATTCAATGTCCATTTAAAAATCAGATGACAGAGGGGAAAAAGCTGGTCATGATTCATTGAGTGTGTGCCTTTGGGCTTCTGTATCTCCCTCCTGATGGTAGCATTGAGAATAAGGCATGACCTGGGTATTGGGGGTCCTTAATTATGATTGACAGGGATATAATAAACGTATGTCTAACATGAACATTACTAGCCAGATACAGCACTGGAGATCACCAGATCATGTTTGACCTTGCAGTTGTTAATGCCAATATTGGATACCAGTATATTAAAAAATCCCCTTCTCCGCTGCCAGCACCACTTAGCTTCATCTTTTCATAAAACAGTGATAACTACTGCTCACTTCTGAAGTATGAAAGACTGTGAAAAAAAAAGCTTAGATTAGAGGAAGTAAAAAGATGAATCATACCACTTTACCCTTGAAATCCTGAAGTGAGGCAAGATGTGTTACTGCGCTCAGCAACCTGCCATACAGTAGCTGAGCTCAATGACACAAATCAAAGTCACTACAGTGAGGTACTCAAATAGTCGCATGTAACAAAGCATTGAAAGAGCAGGAACCACCACCCTAAAACATCACAGATGCCACCTGACCTTCCGAGATTTTCTAATTTTTTTTGTTTTTTTATTTCAGAAAAGAGCATATTTTTTAAAACCTAGATATGCTTCAAAGCTTAGGGTGAAGCAAGTATAAACTTTGATGGTAATAATATGAGCCTCTACAGATCTGATGCGTTCATACAAAGGCTTCCAAGCACATTTGATGCAAATTGACATTTTACTTTTCCTTCTAATTTAATTGCACTTCACAACAGTGCTTCTCCACCAACACAACCGAATTATAAAGAAAAACTTAAATTGGAAGTCTGGAAATTGGACCCATCCAGATTGGGCATTTTATGTTGAAATCAGCTCAAAAGTTCTTAAGTAAATTTATTATCAAAGTGCATATATGTCACCAGAAAGAACCCTGAGATTCATTTTGAGAGTCGGACCAGGCACAATTCACCTTAGCATTGTTGATATTCTCCTCCTGCCTTACATGGATGTTATGCCCACTTCATCATGTGCGATCCCAATCTCGACCTTACTGTCATAAATTGAAGCTATAGTGTGCAACTTTAGACCTTTGTTCTTAACTTCGAGTAACATGAGATGCAAACCTTGCAGCGAGTTGCCTGAGAGCTGTGTCATAGTGGGGCATTAATGAGTAGTTTTCTGCACACGTCGACCTTAGTCTTTTTTAATGGACTGCAATCTGTTCATCGTTTTTGGGTCATACTGCACATAGTTCATCTATGTACAGCAGAGAAGCCTGCATAAATATGTGGAGAATGAAGAGCTGATTTTGAACGGTGTCTTTTAGTTGCACAGTGCACACATCTTAAACTGTGTTAATTAATGACCAATAGGTGTGGGTGGAGAATCTTGTGGTTATGAATACTAAAGGCTTATATTTACCCTCCTCTCTGTTGTCCCTCAATTCCATTGTCAACTTTTCATGCTTCCCATCTGTGGACAGAGTTCTTTAAAATGTCCCATAAATCCTAATGGTAAAGGCATAGCAATAGCGATCTCTACAAGGAGTTGGCATCAGTAACCATTCAGGTTGATTTTGGGAGGGGAAGGCAGCTGTACAGCAGAACTCCAGCTAAAGCCAAGCCCCCAATATCAAGGCAATACGGTTTTATTTGAACAATGATACCACCTGATAAAAGGTTTCGGTCCAAACCGTCGACTGTTTACTCTTTTCCATAGATCTTGCCTGGCTGGCTGAGTTCCTCCAGCATTTTGTGTGTGTTGCTTGGATTTCCAGCATCTGCAGATTTTCTTGTGTTTGTGCTCAAACCAGCCATGATCACTGTATAATCTGCTGTTTGTAAACAGATTTCTTCAAGAGAACAGTTCACTTGGGATATCTAGCACATGTTCTGAGCAAATGTGTCTAATATTAGACCCACTGGGGGACACCTTGTTGGTTTTCTACGGTGAATTGCTAATAGGTTTCAAACAATTAACATATGGAATTGCCATGCTCAAAAGCATACTTAATGTGCAATTAATTTACCCAGGAAATCTGAACCTCACTTTTATCCATAACAATGCAAGGAGGTATAACATAGTTAGGTATAAGAAATATAATCTTCTAAAGTTTTCCTTACAGTAAATCACTATAGTTGACTTGGGCACTATTTTCTATCACAAAAGAAATAGTCTGGAATTCTATGGACATAGAATCTCTGTCAATGGGTTTGGACCACCATTTGACCCCAGATCACGGATGCCAAGCAGTGGGTGAAAACGCAGTTTTTTAGTAGTGAATTGGAATGGATTACTGTGAACCGGATGGAAGTTGCAGACCCAGGTGAAGAAAGCAGCTAAGCACCACACTGCGTTATGAGCATACTGAAATCCCTGCTGTGTGCGTGGGCCAGAATAAATTGCAACTCATATTAAATTCTGTGATGAGGCAGTGCTTCACAATAATCTGCATAGAATCCTAAAAACAGCAGGTCACAAGTACGACACTCAATGTGCACCCCGTGCTGTAAATCTCATCAATTTTTTTAACTGACAAATTACAATAAAGAGCCAAATCCACAAAGATGGGAAAGAAAATCTGGTGACAAATGATAATGTTAAGGTGTCAAGTTTGGAGCAGCCCCAATTTTCTTCACTCCACAACTGGCAGCTCTACATTCAGCTGTCAAAATCCTCAGCTCCGGATTTCTCCGGCTAAACCTTCCCAGTCCTCTGTCTCTCATTCCTTGAGTTGCTCTTTAAAACCTATTCCACAAAGCTTTCGAGTACCTGTCCTCATATTTCTTTGTGTGGCTCAATGTCAAATTTTGTGTGTTGATAATCACTCCAATAAAGTGTGTTGGGACATTGTATGAAGTACAGTTTGAATGCAATTTGTTTAAGTTAATTCCTCCAAAGCTCCTACTGTAAACAAAGTAGATCAAAGTTAAAAAAAAGGCCTTCTTAAAAATGTATTTGTTTATGCGATGTATACATTATATATTTTTCAGTCCTATTTTGCATTGAACAGAGGGGTTAAGACATTGTTTGGTCTGGAATTATATTAATCCAGGGAATAAGGACAATGAACTTTCTTCACTGATGAACATTAGAAAGCCATTTTGATACAGATTATTTAAATTTCTTATGCCAGATTTACATTAAATTATTTCAGTTTAAATCTTCTAACTGCCCTGGAATTCAAACATGTCGAAGAAACAGACACTTATTCAGAAACGTATCCCTGAACCAATGAGGATGTATTTTTAATGAATTTGAATGATTCATGTAAAAACCATTTCTGTAATGTATGGATCTATTTCTTTTAGCGCACGGACTCCCCTTAGCACTACTTACTGAATAACTTACTCATGCACATTGATCTGTTGCTCTCAAATCTATCAGTTAACCTCAACTCCGCGAGTGTGCTTTTATTTAATTAATAAGTAGTTGTACAGGCGCAACAAATTGGCAACAAGTACAAACCTGAATTTCAGCAGATATCACCAACTGCACTGACAGTTACAAAAGGACTGAATTCGGAGGAAGGGAGAGAGGCAGCGAGAGGAAAGAACGAACCAGTACAGAGAAGGCCATCGTGGACACTGAGAAAGGGATGCGTGAATAATAGTGCACAGTACACAGTGAGAGACATGCAACTAGCAAAGTTAAAGTGAAAATAATGTGACAATAGCCTTAGTCTGGAAATTTGAACAACTTAATAATGCTAATGAGGATTGGGAATCGTATCTTAAGAGGGTTGAAGAGTAGTATAACATGAATGACATGGATGAGGAAAACTACGTGCCCAAGCTTCTTTGCTTAATGAATGCAAAAACATACAGGCTCTTACGCAACTTACTAACTCTTAAAAAGCCAGCAAGCGTGACGTTTGACGGAAATGTTGCAATTTTACAAAGTCGCTTGAGCCCTAAACTGCTAGTAATAGCTGAGATATTTCAGATTTCACAAAAGGAACCGAAAGATGAAAACATTTCTGAATACATTGCAGAACTGCGCAAACTTTCCCAATACTGTGATCTTGGAGATGGGCTTTCTGATACATTAATGGACAAGCTTGTATGTGGCATGCATAGTCAAAGCACTCAAGAGACTACTGTCAAAAAGAGACCTAACCTTAGAACAGGCATTGACCACTGCAATATCATTAGAGACTGCAGCAAAGGATGCAGAAAAAGTGTTTAGAATGTGAAACGCACAAAATGTCTCTGAATACTGCAAAATGTCAAAAATGTTATTGATGTGGTGAATCTTCCCATGATGCAAATGACTGTTGATTCAAAGAAAAAGCTTGCAGAAAGTGTTACAGACAAAAGCCAAATAGAGTGTGCAAATCAGACAGAAACCACAGCAAAAGAGAAACATCACACAGAAGGAAAATATCAAACATAAAACCAAACAAATGCATAAAGTGGTTGAATGTGAAAATAAATCAGACAACACAGAGTCTGACAAAGGTGAGCTGTCATGCCTAGAACTGTATAGCATTACTGAAGCAGATCAGTAAATTATATGGATCATAACAGACGTGTCTGGTGTAAAATTGAAAATGGAGCTGGATACAGGGTCAGCTTTGTTTATAATTTCAGAGGCTGACTACTATAAACTGTTTTCTAAGCTACCATTAGAAAAGAGCTTGGTGATGGTAAAGACATACAGAGGTGAAAAAAGTGTCTCCCAAAGGCAAACTGAAAGTGATTAACGGAGGCGAAACACATTAGTTAGAGCTTTTTTATGTTGAAAACTGAAGGACCAGCACTTTTTAGACATAAATCATTGCAAAACATCCAGTGAAACTGGCACACCATCAAAGCTTTGAATGTGTCACCGACAGGCAACTGACGCCCAAACGGTAGCACTAACCAGAGACTCTCACAGCTGCTTAATGCTAATGAGAAGGTGTTTGAGAAGGGGGTTAGTAAACTCAAAGACGTGACAGCCAGAATTGAACTGGATGAAGCAGCAACACCAAGATTCCATAAAGCATTTCTAGTGTCTTATGTACTACATCCTAAAGTGGATAATGAACTTCAGAGCTGGGAGACATATCTGGCATTCTCCTGAAAGGTGAGTGGAGTGATTGGGCCATCACTCCCGGTGATCAAGAAAGGGAAGGCCAGAGCTGTTGATGAATGTGAGGATTTCAAGGTGAGCATCAACCCGGTGCTGTGTACTGTACAGTATCCCCTGACACGAATATTGACATTTTTGCATCTTTGGCAAGTGAGGAGAGGTTTTCAAAGATAGACTTGTCACAAGCCTATCTGAAAATGGAGATTGAGTAGTTAAGTAGGAAGTTCCCCACAATGAACACTCACAAGGAACTATTCCAGTATAATCGTCTCGTCTTTAGCATCACGTCAGCTACAGCAATTTGGCAAAATACAATGGACCATATGCTCCAAGATATCGCAGGAACACAATGTTACCTTGATGACATCATCATGACTGGCAAGAATGATGAAGAGCACCTCCAGAACACTGGTAAAGTGCTTGCCAGACTGAGTGAGTATGGTCTGCGTGCAAAGAGAGAGAAACGTGAGCTTTTCAAGAATTAAATCCCATATTGTGGACAAAGGTAATGTAACTTCATTTGACATGTGACTAGGAAAGAGGAGTTAAAATGCACGGTAATTATGGGAAAGACTGAAGGGAAGAAAGCAACAGGAAGGCAAAGTCAAAAGAGAAGATTGAAGCAGTGGTGCACCCAAAATGTATCACAACTTAGATCATACTTGGGTCTTGTAAACTACTACCACTAGCTTCTTACAAACATTGCTACAGTGCTGCACCCATTGAACACACTGTTACAGACAGGAGCTAAGTGGGAATGGTCAGA
Organism: Hemitrygon akajei; assembly: GCF_048418815.1. Classification (NCBI taxonomy): domain Eukaryota; kingdom Metazoa; phylum Chordata; class Chondrichthyes; order Myliobatiformes; family Dasyatidae; genus Hemitrygon; species Hemitrygon akajei. Next base: position 93,511,595 of record NC_133124.1, read on the forward strand.
AAGATGTGAAAGAGCATTCAAGGGTACAGAGACTATTAACATCCGATGAACTACTCACACATTATAACCCATCTCTGCCTATCAGACTGGCATGTGGTGCATACCCTTACGACATTGATGCCATTTTGTCACACACCATTTAAGATGGATCTGAATGTCCGATTGTATTTGCTACAAGATCACTGACGAGCACAGAACGCAATTTCGCACAACTCGACCAAGAGGCCCCTAGTCTAATATGGGGAATAAAGAAGTTCCACCACTACCCATACAGGACAAAAGTTTACTCTAGTGACAGACCACCAGCCCCTTGTGTCTATTTTCAACCCACGAAAGGAATTCCAGTGATGTCTGCTACTCAGTTGCACCATGGGCTTTTTTCCCAGAAGCCCACGTTTATGACATAGTGTTCAAGGGTACTGAGCAACACAGCAATGCTGACATCTTCCACTGTTGGCAACTAAGGAAATAAAATCTTAATTCTGTTACCCAGCAGAAGTGTTCTGCACATCATTGGTGGACCAGTTGCCAGGAATATATTCTGAAATACAAAGAGAAACAAGGTTTAACCCGGCATTATCAAAAGTTTAAGACATCACCAGGCAAGGATGGCCAAGGAAACCCTATGTTTCAAAACTCAAATCTGTGGAGGAAAATACACAATAAGCAGTTCAGCCAGTTGCCAAGTAATCAGCAAGGAACTTTGAGGTTGGACAGGAAGTCCTAATGCGTCATACCAAGAAGAAAAGTGGACACCTGGTAGGATAGCCACAAGAACTGGTTCACTGATGTACACAGTGGACGCTGGGGATCTTACATCAAGATGTCATGTGGACCAGATACTGGAAGCTCAGCCGAAGAACACCACCTGAGTCAAATGCATCCAACAAGATGGACAGTTTATAGCCACCAGACCTACCTCTCACTGATGATCGCATTACAAACAATGGCAACAGAGAAAGTTGTCTTTGACAAGACACCTGACAAACCAAATGCTACTCCACAGGTCCAGAGGCACCATTCTGAAAGAAACGGAGTGTCACCTAAGACTAAATCTTTAATCTAATGAAGTTAGTTATAGCCTGTTACTGTGAAAGGATCTTTATTTGAATATGGTTTATTGAAGGGAAGTTGAATGTTAATTTACAGATACAGTCTTATGTTATATTAATGTAGAGGGGAAGGAAGGATCTATGTATGGATCTATTTCTTTTAGCACAATGACTCCCCTTAGCACTAATTATTGAATGATAACTTACCCATGCGCATTGATCTGTTGCTCTCTCTCTCTCTCTCTACAACCGGAACAGATTAGATATGGCGGTTATTTCCCATGGTAGGGAAGTCTAGGACAAGAGGGCATGACTTCAGGATTGAAAGTCGTCCATTTGGAACAGAGATGCGGAGAAATTACTTTAGTCAGATGGTGGTAAATCTATGGAATTTGATGCTGCAAGTGGCTGTGGAGGCCGTCATTGGGTGTATTTGAGGCAGAGATAGATTGATTCTTGATTAGCCAGGGCATAAAAGGGTATGGGGAGAAGGCAGGGGAGTGGGGATGACTGGAAGAATTGGATCAGCCCATGATTGAATGGTGGAACAGACCCAATGGGCAGAATGGTCTGCTTCTGCTCCTATAGCTTATGGTCTTACAATGTGAATATACCTGTTAACCTCACCTCTGCTGGTGTGCTTTTATTTGTAGTTGTACAAGTCACAATAATTTCAGCCAGTGAATGCTCAGATTTTAACCTAGCTGGATTTTGATAAAGCAGGACAGGCCACTGACATGCACTAAGAATGCACGGCAACATCTATTAGAGCAAAGCAACCAAGTATCACAAAATTTAATGAAGTAACAACAATGTCTGTGATTAGAAGAGATAGACTGAGAGGAGCAAAAGAAAGGGAAAAACATTTAAGGGACTGCAAGTTCAAGCGAACAGAAAAGGATAAGATTATAACAGTTAGAAATGAAAGCAGATGGATTGAAGCAGAAAAAAAGGTAGCAAGAAGAACATCAAAGAACACATCAAATATTTCAAGTGTATTGTGTGCGGCATACCAAAGTCACCATTCCTCCCGCTGATTATTGCACCAGCAACTGTTGAAAATTTATCATTTTCCTTCTGGCTCCATGCTTTCTTGGGCTGAAGCTCAGACAGAACTGGTCACAACTGCAGTCACAAGTAATAAGAAAGCTTCATGTCCCAAGTTCCAACAGTGAGATGGAGAAGGGATGATGTAAGGAGCTACATTATTTGATTGCAGTGAGGCTACTTCCAGATAGAGCAGAATCAGTGCTTAGTTTGGTTTGTAGAGGGTAGTCGTGAGAAGTAATGGAATAATACAGGGTGAAAAGAAAAAGTACAGTATTTGAAGTAACACATGAAGAATAATGACGTGTATTAATTGGATGTATCTTTCAATATATCAGCTCAGCTACGACTTACTGAACATTCTCCAATGAGGATCAGGAATTACTATGCTCAGAAATTAATAGGTGGGGAGCATATGAGACGATGGTCTCCACCTGCCATTTTCACTGGGCTCCTGAGTACTCCCGAAGCATGGATCAGACTCTCAATCTCATCCTGAATACTCCTTCTCCACTACGAGCAGTCATGAATTAGAGATTCCCAGAAATCAAAGTTCAAAAATTCAAAGTTCAAAGTACATTTATTGTCAAAGTGCATATACCATATACAACCTTGAAATTGGCCTTATTGCAGGAAGCCTCAAAAAAAAAATACAACATAGAACATTGAAAACCTACACCACAATACAGGCCCTTTGGCCCACAAGGCTGTGCTGAACATGTCCCTACCTTAGAATTTACCTAGGGTTATTCATAGCCCTCTATTTTTCTGAGCTCCATGTACCTATCCAGGAGTCTCTTAAAAGACCCTATCATATCCACCTCCAGCACTGTAGCCGGCAGCCCATTCCACACACTCACCACTCTCTGCGTAAAAAACTTACCCCTGACATCTCCTCTGTACCTACTTCCAAGCACTTTAAAACTGAGCCCTCTCATGCTAGCATTTCAGCCCTGGGAAAAAGCCTCTGATGATCTACATGATCAATGCCCCTCATCATCTTGTACACCTCTATCAGGTCACCTCTCATCCTCCGTCACTCTAAGGAAAAATGGCTGAGTTCACTCAACCTATTCTCATAAGGCATGCCTCCCAATCCAGGCAACATCCTTGTAAATCTCTACTGCACCCTTTCTATTGTTTCCACATCCTTCCTAGGTGTCCAGAACTGAGCACAATACTCCAAGTGGGGTCTGAACAAGGTCCTATGTAGCTGCAACATTACCTTTCAGCTCCGAAACTCAATCCTACAATTGATGAAGGCCAATGCACCGTATGCATTCTTAACCGCAAAGTCAACCTGCGCAGCTGCTTTGAGTGTCCTATGGACTCAGACCCAAGATCCCTCTGATCCTCCACACTGCCAAGTTTCTTACCATTAATACTATGATCTACTATCAAAAGGCACAGGAGTCTAACCAAAAATCCACTGTGGCATTTAAAGGATTGCTAAGTTTGCATCAATTAATGTATTATCAGTGACAAGATTATATTGCAAAAGCCTTATATTGTAACATCCATTGCAGAGTTTACAGATATTTGTTGAGTACATACTTAACTCTATTCAGAGACAAACAACGTTGCTAAAAATCCTGTGATTTGACTTCAAGCAGTATTCCAGATACAGGCCTCTATGCTGAGCCTGTATCATCCAGCAGATACAGCACAGGGACTCCCTGCCTGACAGGATGAGAATGTATTGCTGATAAATACATTCAGAAGCAATAGAATGTATTTCTACCAGAACCAAACAGAGAAATGCCACACTGCAGTAAGAACCAGCAAGTTATATAAATGGCCCTGAAATGTTCTGAGAGGTTTTGACAGTTTTCTTATCACAACTTATCTATGTTCCTGCAACTGGGGAAGTCTTCTTCAGAAGGTGCATTCTTGATTTTGAATGCATCACTGAAAACCTGCAAAATCTCTGCTCTGCAGAACGGGAAGTAATCCTGCCCAAGTGGAAATGGATTCGGCAAGCATAAAACTGCTGAAATTCCCAGGAAGACGGTGAAAATTCTGGCACTGCTTCTGCTTGGAGATTTTAGCACAGAAAGCAATAATATTATGCCTGTAATTTCAAGTTGCTAGCTGAAGCAATTGTTACCAATCCCTTATGCCAGCTCTTTCCCCTACATATTCTACTTCAAAATTTTCTTCCACAAACATTCTTGTGCTTCAAATCCCAGAAATCCTTACCTGCTGCACATTATCTAATAAACTCCATGAACAAATTTATTCTCCTTTCCACAATGAATGCTGCCAATACAAATCCCATCCTTTGCTTTTTTTTAAGCTAATTACTAATTTTTATGGTTTACATTTTAAACCTGGATTCTAAAATGAGCAACACACACACAAAATGCTGGAGGAACTCAGCAGGGGAATAAAACTTTTGCCAGTTTGGGCCAAGACCTTTATTCAGGGTTCATCTTCTAACTTCTAAAATGTTCTTCTATCTTTGAAGTATTTTAGATAGTTTAAATGCTTGCCCATGCTGATCATCAGGTAGCCAAATACATTACTTCCATCTAATAGCACATGACCTATAGCCTCTAATGTGTTGGTAATTCAAGTGCTTATCTAAATACTTACTAAACATGGTACCTTCCAGATTCCAACCATTTTCTTGGTGTAAAGATTTCTCCTCTATCCTCAACATATTACTACCTTTCCTGATGAAGGGTTTCGGCCCAAAACGTCGTCACTACCTCCTCCCATAGATGCTGTCTGGCCTGCTGAGTTCTGCAAGCATTTTGTGTTTTTATTTATTTCCAGCATCTGCAGATTCACTCATGTTGCATATTACTACCTCATCTGGTTCTCTCTTTCTTAATTTGAGGCTAATCTTCAATGGAAGGAGGGATGAAGGTTTTTTGATATTTTTATAGAATCATACAGCCTGAAAACAGGCCCTTCAGCCCACGAAGTCCATGCACCCATTTTAAGTAAGCCAATTTTCATCTCCCGACATTCTCATCAACTGCTCCCATATTCAGCTACTCAGCTTCACACTTTCAGCAACTTACAGTAACTAATGAAGCCACCAATCCACATGACTTTGGGATGTTGGAGAAAACCAGAGAACCCAGAGTAAACCACACAGTTACAGGAGGAACAAGCAAACTCCACACTGACAACCCCAGAGGTCAGGACTGAACCCAAGTCACTGACTCCGCGAGGCAGCTGCTCTCCAGAGGCAACACATGGGCTTATGTGACAGCTACTCTGTCCCAGTTTTCCAGCAGGGAATGAGAAGCAAATCACGATGTGCTTTCAATTAAAATTTCAGCACTGACATGGTTCCAGGGGCTGCAAGAATAACCTTCAAACAACAGACATGCCAGCTTCGGAAAAGGCTTTCAGTGCAACAAAAAAATGATGAGTATACACCAACTCAAAAATAACATGCAAATCAAGTACAGAAACATTTATAAAATTGATGAGATGAACAGAAATTTGACCTCAAGGGCCTCCACTCAGATTCCACTCGGGGGGGGGGGGGGGGGAGGGGGAATAATGTGTCCCAAAGGAGTGGGAGAAAAAAACGGAAGGAAAACCACATAGCTGCTGCTGGTGGAAGAGCCAAGGAATTGACAACTGAGTGAACCCTCCGTGAATTTGATTTTCATCAACAGAACCTCAGCTATATTGATTCAAATCAAGCTGGAAAATACACCATGCATACACTTAAACTGATTTTATTGAGCATACAAAACTCTCTGATGAAAAATTGACTGCAACCACCGAAGCCGTCAAGTTAGAGTTCAGAAGGCAAATTTCTTCCACCTTCATGTGAAGCAATGGTTAATACCAATAAGCAGCTATCTAACATTGCCTTTAGAAAACACCACAGAAAATGCAAAAGATTTAAAGAGAACAAAATACCTTACAAAAATTAAAGAATCATGGCAGGTATGCTTCAGGAAACCAGCCTTCTACATTGCAACAGAGGGATACTTCTCACGAGGGGTATGAGCCAAATTCTGTGAAAATGGAAAAGCAATGTTTCTCACCATGAAGATTTAGTGAGAGAAGTCTGCTGTTATAGCTTTCTCACAGCTAAGAAGATTCATTAATTCTACTCCTGCACTCTGCATTGAATGCACTGGAGCTAAGATGCCTCTGCATTTGATCTCTTCCTTTGTAGCAAGAATCACCACAAAGTGTAGGTCCTGTTCTACAACACCCTGAGCTGGATGACTAGACATTGATGGGTGACACATGCACCAGCTGAGGTGCAGAGGTTGCCTACAAACATCTCCACTACATTTAAGGCCTTGACAATATAGAAGTTCCATTACCACAGAGGTTAAGTGCAACCAGGACTGATGCCTGGGCTGAGATAAGTACAATTAGGACTAAAGACCACAAAGACATGAGATTAAAATTGAAATATTAAAGTCTTTAAGAATGATATAAACATGTACGCTTCAAAATTCACTTAATGTGGAAACAGTTTTCAAGAAAACTAGACAGGTATATGGAGGGATTTAAGGTGGGGGTTATATGTGAGGCAGGATTTGAGGGTCGGCACAACATTGTGGGCCCAAGGGCCTGTAATGTGCTGTACTATTCTATGTTCTATGAAAATGTCAAACCAAACATGTAAATTTAGGGTAAATTTGCAGCTACAGTTTGCCTATGTGAGAGGTAATTATGGTCTGAAACACCACTAAAACTCACTTTCACATCACACACAGCCAAAATATTTTCAGGTTCTTTTATGCAACAAGAATTGTTCACAATATCCTTAGGTTCTTATCAGATCTCTTCTCTGAAGATTATCTGCAGACACTAGCACCCAAAAGGTATGGACTGCTTTTATACAGCAACTCCAAAGAGATAGATTGTATAATTATATAAAGAACACAAGGAATAGGAATTTTCCTTCTAAAATAAAGGATTGCTCATTTTCCTGGATTACTTACCTTTCATCAATCATTTACCTGCCTATCTAACCTATCAATATCTCTCTCTATGTCAGCGGCCTCATCACCTATTATTATGTCATCAACAGATCTGGCCTATGTCCATTCACTTCATTCCTCCAAGTCATCAACACATAACTGAAAGAAATCTCTGTGGCACTCCACTGCTTACAGATTGCTAAGCACCTTCTTACTGTCTGAAAGAATAAACAGTCATATTTGTTCCAGCCCAATCAAAATAAAAAGCTTCTCGCCTAATCCCATTTTCCAAAACTTGCACCACAAAGCAGAGGTCTTTGACTGCACACCCAGATACAAATTGAAAACAAATCTAATGAGAGTTTCATCCTCTTCCCTCCTTTCAGGCAGAGGTCTACAAAGTTCTGAATGAAAATAATTCCTTCATCCTCCTCTGATCCTACCAAGTACTTTCAATCTGCAATAAAAACAGAGAACGCTGCAAATGCTTGTCACATCTGTGAGAACAGGAACAGAGTTAACATTTATGGAGTTGAATCTGGACAAGTGAAATGCTGCAAACTGGGAGGTCAAATGCAAGAAGGAAGTACGGTAAAAGGCAGGACTTCCAAGGATACTGATGTACAGAGGGACTTGGGGTGCAAATCAATTAATCCTTGGAAGTAGCAACCCCTGTAAGTAGGGTGGTAAAGGAAGCATATTGTTTTCATTGATCAGGGTGTTGAGTATAAACACTGCAAAGACAAGTTGCAGCTGTGTAAAACTGATACGGCTATATTTGAGGTATTGTGGATAGTTTTAGTCGCTGCCATACAGGCGGAGGTTCTCCAGGATGTTGCAGCTATAAGGAGAGTTTGAGTGATCTGCAGCAGTCTGATGAGTGACCTGATAGAAGTATCTACAACCATGAGAGACAGATAGGGGAGATAGTAACTTGTATTTTTCCAAGGTTGAAATGCCAAATACCACTGGGCATAGCTTTGAGGTGAGACAACAAACATTTAAAGGAGGTTTAGGAGGTAAATAACACACACAAAATGCAGGAGGAACTCAGGAGACCAGGCAGCATCTATGGAAAAGAGTAAACATTTCGGATATAAGACCCTTCAGCAGAACTGGAGAAAAAAGGTGAAGAGTCAGATCTAAAAGGTGGGAGAGGAGAGGAAGAAATACAAGGTGACAGGTAAAACCAAGAGGGGAGGGGCGAAGTTGATTGGTGAAAGAGCTGGGAAGTTGATTGGTGAAAGAGATACGGAGCTGGAGAAGGGAAATTTGCTGACGATACAACCATTGTTGGTAGAATCTCAGGTGATGACGAGAGGGCGTACAGGAGTGAGATATGCCAACTAGTGGAGTGGTGTCGCAGCAACAACCTGGCACACAACGTCAGTAAGACGAAAGAGCTGATTGTGGACTTCAGGAAGGGTAAGATGAAGGAGCATATACCAATCCTCATAGAGGCACCAGAAGTTGGGAGACTGAGCAGCTTCAAGTTCCTCTGTGTCAAGATCTCTGAGGATCTAACCTGGTCCCAACATATCGATGTAGTTATGAAGAAGGTCATACAGTGGTTATACATTATTAGGAGTTTGAAGAGATTTGGCATATCAACAAATATACTCCCAAACTTCTATAGTTGTGCCATGGAGAGCGTTCTGACAGGCTACATCACTGTCTGGTATGGAGGAGTTGCTACACAGGACTGAAAGAAGCTGCAGAAGATAGTAAATCTAGTCAACTCCATCTGAGGCACTAGCCTACAAAGTACCCAGGACATCTTTAGGAAGCAGTGTCTCAGAAAGGCAGTGTCCATTATTAAGGACCTCCAGCACCCAGGGCATGCACTTTTCTCACTGTTACCATCAGATAGGAGATACAGAAGCCTGAAGGCACACACTCAGCAATTCAGAAATAGCTTCTTCTCCTCTGCCATCCGATTCCTAAATGGACATTGAATCTTTGGACACTACCTCACTTTAAAAAAAATATGTACAGTATTTCTGTTTTTGCACATATTTTAATATCTATACAATATACATAATTTGATTTACTTGTTTGTTTGTTATTATGTTTTATTTTATTTTATTTTTTTTCTTTCTCTGTTAGATGATGTATTGCATTGAACTGCTGCTGCTAAGTTAACAAATTTCACAGCACATGCCAGTGATCCTGATTCTGATTTTGAATGTAATAGAAGAGGACAGAGGCCATGGAAGAAAGAAAAACAGGGAGGAGCACCCGAGGGAGGCAATGGGCAGGCAAAAAGATAAGGTGAGAGGGGAGAAAGGGGATGGGGAATAAGGGGGGGGGGAACATTACCAGAAGTTTGAGAAATCAGTGTTTGTGCCGTCAGGTTGGTGGTTACCCAGAGGAACATAAGGTGCTCCCCCCTTCCATCCTGAGTGTGGCTTCATCTTGACAGTAGAAGAGGCCATAGACTGACGTATTGGAATAGGAATGGGAAGTGGAATTAAAATGGGTGGGCACTAGGAGGTAAATTTCATTCCTTTTTCTTACACAGAGGGTGTTATGTGCCTGACATGCACTAACAGGGGAAGTGGTGGAAGCAGATGCAACGGCAACATTTAGAGACAGTTAGACAGGCATAGGAGCGGGCAGGTTATAGAGGGACACAGATCACCTACAGGCAGATGGGGTTAGCTTGGACTGGCATCATGGTTGGTGCAAACATTGTGGGCCAAAGAACCTGTTCCTCTGCGGCACTGTTCCATGTCCTATTTTCTTCGACCCTCCATCAGTCAACCAGAACTTCAGTTCTGTTTATTTTCCCACAAATTCAGCCTGGTCTGCTGAATATATCCAGCAATTTCTGTTTTTATTTTAGATTTCCGACATCAACAATCATAGAGTCATGCTACGTAAAAACAGGCCCTTTGTCCCAGTTTATCCATGCTGACCAAATTACTTACCTGAGCTAATTCCTCTTCCCTGTATTTTGCCCACATGCCCCTGAACCTTCACGATCATTTATCTGTCAAGATGTCTTAAATGTTGTAACTTTACCAGCCTCTTCCCCTTCCTCTAACAGCTCATTCCAAATAATCATCACCAAGTTTCTTTCTTCCATGAATGCAGTGTGTTGGGAAGACAAATGTGGGTAAGACATTCTCAGTGAATGGTAGGAGCTTGGGGAGTTATGCAGAGCAGAGGGATCTTGGAATACAAGTATAGTTCCCTGAAAGTAATGATGTCACAGGTCAACAGGGTAGTAAATATATCCTTGAAAGGACAGCTGAAAGATGAAAGCACACAAGCTTTTATCAGTCAGGGCACTGAGTTTAGAAATTGTGATTTTCTCTTGTCTTGCAATAGAAAATCCACATTTGGAATACTGTGTCCAATTTTGGTCACCCTGCTATAGGAAAATCGCTATTAAGCTGGAAAGAATGCAAGGAGACCTAGAAGGATGTTCTTAGGACACAGGGGACTGAGTTACAGAGAGCCATTGCACAGGTTGGGACTCTACTCATTGAACACAGTTTCCCAGGGTTGGGAATCATTATTTTGAAGGCACAGCTTTAAGGTGAGATGGGAGAGATTTAACAGGAACCTGAGGGCCAACTTTTTCACTCAGTACATGGGATGAGTTGCCAGAAGAAATGGTTGATACAGATACATTAACAACACTTAAAAGGTACTTGAACAGTTACATGATACGAAAGGTTTAGAAGAATTTGTCCAGCATAGGCAAATGGGCCTTGCTTACATAGGAATCTTGACTGGCACTGATCATTTGTGCTGAAGGGCCTTTTTCTACATTATATGACTCTATGACTCTAAATCTATCTCTCCTTGGTTTTTGAACACATCTCCGAACTCCAAGACTCAACTCAACACCTCTCTTTGCTACTAGATCCTTGACTTCCTGATCAACAAATACCAATAAGAATTTGAAGCAACACCTCCACCATCATTATCCTTAACAATGGTGCCCCAGCAATCTGTGTCCTCAGTGCCTTATCCTAATCTCTATACCCTCACAAATCTGGCCAGATTCTGCTCTAACTGCATCTACATTTGTAGATAATACCACTGTAGTGGGTCGTATTTCAAGGAATGGACTACAGGAAGGAGTGAGGGAGTCTCATGATATTGTGCAATGCACTGATCTTTCTCTCAATGTCAGCAAATGTCACTGACTTCAGGAGGGTGAAGGGGGCTCCTATTTACATCAACGGTGGAGGTTAAGAGGGTTGAAAGCTTCAAGCTCCTTGGAGTAAACATTACCAATAGCCTGTTTGGTACAACCACATTGAGACCATAGCCAAGGAAGTAAATTTATGATCAAAATACAGTACACGTGTCTCCATATACAACCCTGCGATTCACTTTCTTGTGGGCATACTCAGTAAACGCAAGAGCCGCAATATAATCAATAAAAGACTGCACCCAATAAGACAGACAAATAACCAATGTGTAAGAGATGACAAATTGTGCAAATGCAAATAAAAATAACAGTACTAATAAATATGTAAGCAGTAAATAGCAATAACATGAAATGAACAGTCCTTTAAAATGAGTTCAGAGGTTGTGGGAACAGTTTGGTGATGGAACGAGTGAAGTTGTCTCCAGTGGTTCCTGAACCTGCTGGTGTGGGTCCTGAGGCTCCTGTACCTTCTTTCTGATGGCAGCAGTGAGCAGAGAGCAGAGAGCAAGGCCTGGATGATGTGGTTCCTTGATGATGCAGGCAACTTTTCCTGCAACTGCTCACCATTACATCTATTTCCTTAGGAGGCTGAAGAAATTTGGCATAATCCCATCAAGCTCAACAATTTTTATCAATGCACTTGAGAAAGCATTATATTGGGATGCATAACATTTTGGTATGGCAAGCTCTCTGCCCGTGACTGCAAGAAACCGCAGAGAATTGAGGACACAGCTCAGCACATCACAAAAACCAGCCTCCCCTCCATGGACTCTGTCTACACTTCTTGTTGCCTCAGTGAAGCAAACAGCACAATCAAAAACCCCACCCATTGCACTCTTACCCTCTTCTCCCCTTTGCCATCAGGCAGAAGGTACAAAAACCTGAAAGCATGTACACATACAAGGCTCAAGGAGAACTTCAATAAGGCTATTGAACAGTACCCTAGGAGGACAGGACTGACTTTTGACCTCAGTTTACTTTTATCTAGCTGCACTTAACTTTTTCCATAGGTGTTACACTTTGTTCTCCATTTTGTTATTGTTTCACCTTGCAAAGCAAGTTTTTCACTGTAACTTGGTACATGTGACAATAATAAATTAATTTTTCCCTTTACTAAGGGAAAGAGACCTTTCTATTCCAGTCTAATTGGGACACCCATTTTTTTTAAGACAACTCAGCTGAATCTTCCTTTAATCTCTCCAGCTCAAAAGAAAAGTTTTCAACATTAGCAATGCCTTCATAAATCTCCTCTGCACTCAGTGACCAGAAATGCATGTAGTACTAGCATTCTGCCTTCTTGTAGAATAAAGATTTCCTCCTCACTTTCAACTATAATAGCAATTTTTCTATGTCTTCTTTCATCCTGCATTAAAGTCTAAATCATTCATATGTATTATCAAGCCTTATGAAGTGCTACTGGTTTAAATTCCAGTTACACAACCACAAGGACAATAACGGATCTAACATTCCATTCTCCCTTGGACCCAATGGACTTCTGCATTTAGACAAGGTGAATGTCAAGAACATGATTCTACTAATGAGACATGCAGAACTAGAATGTGCAGTTTACAAGTAAGAGATCATCTATATCAGACACAAGCAAGAAAGAATTTCTTCTCTTCAAAGGCAATGAAATACTTTACCCAAAAAGCTGTAGAGATGAAATTGTTGAATTAAATACAAAGGTGAATTGTCAGATATTTAACCACAAGAGAAATTCGAGACTCAAGATTGCTTAATGTCATTTTCTGTACACAAGTGTAAGGAGAACAATTGTTACTCCAGATCCGAAACAACACAAAAAACTCAAAAGATAAAGAATGCAATAATAAAAAGCACACACAAAAGATGTAATAAGTAAGATAGCTTAAAAACATAGATTAATTGTATGTCCATGAAGTGCCGCTAAATAATGGGAAATAATAAAATAGGTATGGAGTTAATGGCTGGAGGTGTTGATTATTCTTACTGCTTGGGGAATACAACTGTTGTTGACTCTGATTGCTATGGTAGTGGGACAAATAGTTCACAAGCAAGGAATGTGGGGTCTTTAGTGATGTTACTGGCCCTTTGCTGACACCTTTCTGTATATCTGTCCTTGATGGTGGGTAGGCTAGTGCCAGTGATGCATTGGACAGTTTTGACTACCAGTTGTAGAGCCTTCCTGCCCGACGCACTGTAGTTTCCATACCAAGCAAGGATGCAGTTGGTTAGGATGCTCTCTACTGCACATCTGTAGAATATGTGAGTACAGTTGTGCAAAGTCCATCTCTCTTCAGCCACCTCAGAAAGTAGAGGCATTGGTAAGCTTTCTTGACTATGTAGGATCATCAGAGGTTGTGTATGATGTACACTCCCAGGAGTTTGAAACTGCTAGTCATTTCCATTGCTGTGCTGTTGATGTAAAGGGGGGTTGGGGGAAGAGTGTGAGTTCTCCTGAAGTTGGTAACCATCTCCTTTGTCTTCTTGAAATTAAGGAAGAGTTTATTTGCCTGGCTCCAGGCTCAAGCTCTTCCACCTCCTCTCTGACACAGGGAGCATGTGGGGACAGCAGCCTGGATGAATGAAGTGTTGAAAATGTCCAAGAAGACGTCCATGACTTGGTGTGCACACTTCCTTAGTACTCAGCCTGGGATGTTGTCTGGCCCAGCCACCTTACGGGGATTGACTCTGCAGAGTCCTTCTCACATCTGCTCTGTTACAGACAGTGGCTGTTCACCCGGGAAGGAGGTAGAGTTCATGGCTGGTGTTGTGTTGCATGCCTAAAGTCTACATAAAAGTTGCACAGTTCAAAAGATGATAGGAGAATGTGAAGAGAGAACATGAAAGTAGTGTTGAAGACAAAACTTGATCAGATGTGATCTGATTGAATCGTTCAAACAAGTGTTTAACTTATTTATCTCCTATTTCTCTCATACAACTTGCTACATTCCTCTACAATTTTTCCTGCATTAATATCTCACACAAGTTTCCAGTTCTATCTTTGCCTACATGCATGTGTAATTTGATTATTTGAGATTCTAGTTTTTCAGTATCACTCTTAAACTTTGTTAGAACATGCTGACATTGAACCTTTGGTTCTCCTTCTTGAATGCCTCCCTTAGCTCTAAGATTGACCAGCATCATGACAAGGTGGTAGGATTAGGGGAGAGTTGATGAAAATGCAGGAGTGGCTGATGGTCAGGATGGACTCAATGGGAGAAGGACCCATTTTCATGCTGGATTTCTAGTCCACTCCTGCGTTATGATAATTCAGATGAATACAATTTTCTTTCTCTCAACTTAAAAATTTCACTGAAAAGCAAATAAAACCCTTGAAGATTGTGTAAAATGCAAAATAAAACAGAAAATGCTGTAAATTATCAGCGGACAGACATCATCTGTTTAGAAAGAAACAACCAGCATTTCAGTTCACTAGCTTCTCACCAGAAGTTAAAAGAAAAATTTTCGCCTTCTTCACCTTTGTTCACTTTCATAATAAACACCTTCAACATGGTCCTACCACCAAACAAATCTTTACTTTACACCACCCCCACTCTCCAATTTCTACAGGGATCACTCTCTCTGTGATTCCCTTGTCTATTCATCCCTCCATACTAATCCGACTCCTGTCACATACCGTTGCAAGCAAGAGAAACACTACACCTGCCCATTCATGACCCCAATCAGCCTTTCCGTTTAAGGCAACACTTCACCTGCTAATCTGTTGGGGGTGTCTATTGTATCCAGTGCTCCTGATGTGGCCTTCACTACCTGGTACCTAGGTGGTCAATAGTCACCATCTATTGACTACCTTCGTCAATATAACCTGACGAATATTGGGAGATGGTTTTGTCGAGCACCTCCACTCCATCTGGCAAAACTGAAATTCCCAGTGGCCAACTATTTTAATTCTTACCCCAATTCCCATTCCAGCATGTCAGTCCATGGGCTCCTCTTCTGCCATGATGAGGCTATTATCATGGTGGAGGAGCAACACCTCATATTCTGTCTAGGTAGCCTCCAAACTGATAGCATGAACATCGATTCCTCCGGTCAGATGTAGCCTGAACTGCTGCATTTTGTGTAGTTAGCTCCCACGAATACTCCTTCACCCCCTAAAAAACTACACCTAGAATTGCCCTTCACACTATTGTCAAGCTAAGATTCCAGATATTAAACAAAGCCGTAGAGTCCTTCGAGTTTAAATATTGCAAGAATTGTTTTGCAATTGTGTTTCTCAACTATTTTGAGTTCAGACTCTGAATTTTATCAGTACAGATTCTGGTATTCACCTTGCCACCTGTGAACCATGCCCACAGCAGAACACTATAAATAATCCTAAATAATCCTAAATGCTACACTTTCTAATGTTGCTCAGCAGCTACTTAATGCGTTTCCTGGCTCAAAATGTACTTCCCCTTCCCATCCCACTCTTTAACACAGTGTTCCAAGTCTAGACATTATTTCTGGCAAACTTTGAGACTAGTTCATTTATTTGCAGCATCACTTTTTCCCCCTTTTTTGCATTCAGTGTGAAAGTACAATCTGGTTTCTTCACATTTAAAATCTGCATTTCTTTACCATTGCTTATCATTGTTCATGATTTAATAACACTTAATTAATAACAAGTTTGATAGTCTTTTTTTGGTAAGTTCTTGAGGTTTCTTTGTTTTGTGGCTGCCTATAAGGAGACAAATCTCACTGTTGTATAGTGTACACATACTTTCATAATAAATGTACTTTGAACTTTGATTTTAGGATGGTGCAAAGTTCTTTACAGCCAATAAAGTACTTCTGAACTGTGGTCACAGCCGTAAAGTAAGAAGTTACGAAGTAGCAGTAAGACTTAAAAGTTGACTAAGCCTGATCCACCATTCAGAAAGATCCTTAATCGTCTTCTCCTTTTGCAATATGTTCCTATATCACTTGAAACTCTGGAGTTTAAAATCTTTCTCAAAGTTCATCGAAATATATTACCGAACTACACAAATGTCCACCATATATAACCCTGAGAATATACTCCATGAAACCACAAATTTTACCATAGAAAATTCTGAAGGATCTCAGCTTTCAATTGGGAAATGTTTTCTAATACCACCAGGTTTGCGAACAGTTACAACACTTCAACTATCAGACTCCTGAACTAGCATGGATAACTTCATTCACCTCAACACTGAACTGATTCCACAACTTATGGACTCACTTTCACGCTCTCTACTACTCATCTACTCAGGTTCTCAATATTATTTATGACGCCTTTTCGCATTATCACAATTTTTCTTCCTTTACAGTCTGTTTTATTCTCTGTTTTTGTTGATGCATAGTTTTTCATTGATTCCATTGTATTTCTTTGCATCTACTGTGAGTGGCCGTAAGAAAATGAATCTGAAGGTATATATGGTGACATTAACATACTTTGATAATAAATTAAACTTTGAAATTGATCACTGGCTTGCTGAACCACTTGTTTTTTCTACATGTTTATCTTCCAGTTCCATCTGTGCATCAAAATTTGCTGATAACTCACCTTTAAAAAATGCTACCCTCTCCCTTCTAATACCTCACATTTCTTCTAATTAGACTCCATCTGGAACATTTCGGCATCTAGAAAATTTGTCAGTGTACCACTGAATATTTACTTAATTTGTTTTTCATTATCAGCAAATTTCAACATCCTACATTCTGTCCTTTCATCTGTCTTTAACATAAATGGTAAATGACTGAATCTGGTGCCAATCCTTGTGATATCCTATAAATAATTGCAGAACACAACCACTATGCAAGTACCTTCAATGCCTATTAACAAATGCCTTATCCATACTAATATTTTGTTCACAATGCGTAGCCCCAAAATTTATGTACCAGGACTGCCTTACCTGCTCTTTTTGTTACATCATCAATCATTTTCTTAAAACTATATTGGACTTGTATGATAATTTTTTAAACGCCAGTACGCCCCCTAAAAAATGATTCCTATATGTCCTTGTCAAATGGCATCAGGCTAATTACTGTGGTTCTCTTTCTTCACTCCCCCTCCTTTTAATTCTGTTGCTATAGCGGTTGCTTCTAATCATCTGTGACCAATGCAGAACCAAAGGAAGGATCAGTATACACATACAAATCGTCACAGGCAACAGCGAGGTAACAATGACCAGGTTACTGTTTTAACCTTTGGCTGAGGAGACAAGAAATCTCATACTCTGCACAGACTTTAGCTCTAATAGTCTGAAAAAACACAAGGTACTGGAGGAACTCAGAGGATCAAGCAGAATCTAGAGAAGCTAAGCCAGGATAGCCAATTAATAAATGATCTGTCCAAATGAATGTGCTGCCCCTTATTTTCTGTGTCCAGTGCCTCCTTATATTCTCTGCTTGCTACATCCTCACACACACTTTCTTAAAATTGCATTAAAAATGAATCACGAATTTGCACAGACTGCATGCATTATTCTTTAAATGGCCCTGTGCATACAAAATCTTAGATCAAGGTCAGACGATGTTTCAACGGTGGCCACCTTGCAACACTAATAAGAAATACTGCCTCTTAGGGGCATTGTCCATAAAGACTAGTAACAGCCTTAAGAGAGAGCTGAGGAGGTTTCAAAGTGATTGGATATATTCTGCAATGGAATGCACTGAAAGGTTGCAGAAGCACAGACAGGAAACCATTCCTGAGGTTTTTGGGAAATGGTAGGTGAAGGGACTCTTTGAAATAAAGCAGAAGGCACACCTTTATAAAGCAGCATTTACATCCCTTTCAGGGCAACCCAAAGTACTCTTCTGAAATTCAGTACAACTTAAATGTGGAGGTTGACTACCTGGTTGGGACAGCTTTTCTTGAGTTATAGTCATTACACTGCACAAAGAAACAGGCCTTTTGATCCATCTAGTTGGTGCTAAACTATTAATTTGCCTAGTCCCATCGACCTGCACTCAGATCATCACCCTCTATAGCCCTCCTATCCATGTACCAATCCAAATTTCTCTGTAATGTTGAAATTGACCCCATATCCACCACTTACATTGGCAACTCGCTCCTCATTCTCACCACCCTCTGAGTGAATACGTTCTCCCTCATGTTCCCCTTAAACAGTCCAACTTTCACCTTTAACCCAAGACCTCTAGTTTTAGTCTCCCCCACCTCAGTGGAAAAAGCCTGTTTGCATTTATCGTATCTATATCCCTCATAATTTTGTATACCTCTGTCAAATCTTCCCTCATTCTCCTGTGGTCTGGGGAATAACATCCTAACCTATTCACCTTTCTCAGTAACTCAGGTTCTCAATTGACAATATCGTTGTAAATTTTCTCTGCACTCTTTCAATCTGAATGAAATTCTCCTTTAAGAAGGTAACCAGAACTGCACACAATACTCCAAATTAGACCTCATCCACCTCTTATTCAATTTTGATATAACATCAGTCTTATAGATAGCGGGGTCAAGGGATATGGGGAGAGGGCAGGAACGGGGTACTGATTGTGTATGATCAGCCATGATCACAGTGAATGGCGGTGCTGGCGAGAAGGGCCGAATGGCCTACTCCTGCACCTACTGTCAATTGTTTATTGTCTATTGTCTATCCCAACTCCTATACTCAATACATAGATTTATGAAGCCAAAAGCTTTCTTTAGGTCCATATCTACCTGCAATGCCACTTTCAAGGAATTATGGATCTGTATTCACTGATCTTTCTGTTCTACAGCACTCCTCAGTGCCCTACCACTCACCATGCAAGACCTACCCTGGCTGGTCCTCCAAAAGTGCAACACCTCACACTTGTCTGCATTAAATTCCAACTGCCATTTTGTAGCCCATTTTTCCAGCTGGTCTAGATCCCACTGCAAGCTTAGATAGCCTTCCTCTATGTCCACTACCAATCTTGGTGTCTTCCACAAATTTGTTAATCCAGTTTACCACATTATTGTCCAGACCATTGATATAGATGATAAACAACCGCAGACCCAGCACCGATTACTGCACCACACCATTGTCACAGGCTCCCAGTCAGAGAGGCAACCATCTCAACACAACCTGCATGAATGCAGTGGCTGCAATAGAATGTCAGATACCAAGTGATCCGATTCCGGAATCCCCAGGTCTTCCTGCTATTTCCAAAGCACAAGTCAAGAATATGACTGTACATTCTGAAGCTGTCTGGCCCAAAGCAGCTTCAACAACTCTCAAGGAGATCAGCACCATCTAGAATAAAGCAAGTCACTTAATGGACAACCCACCCTCTCCTGAAGTTTTCATTCCATCTAGCAGCAACACATCATAGATGTCACTGTGTACCTGCAGCCGAGTATGCCGAACAAATATACCTAAAAATGAGGTGGCAATCCAGTGAAGATGCAATGTAGGACTAAATGCAACTTTTCAGTAATGCCTTGGCCAGAGGTAAATAGCACAAATGGACAGCAGGTCAGATCAAAGCTTTGCAGACATGCCAAATCCAATCATTAATGGTGGTGGATATTTACCGTAAACAGCTCACAGGTGAGGTGCCAAGGACAAAGTTGAATCTTTTTCATCCAACTTCAATTGGAAGCAAGAATGAAACGATCTGTCTTGGCTTTATCCAAAGTCCCAGGCATCAAAAAGCCAATTTTGTTCAAATCAATTCAGGTGAAATTATATCAAGAAATTGCCGAGACCAGTGGATACGACCACAGTTCAGAACTGGGCATGTCTTTAACCAATCTGTTGCAGCACAGTTACAGCTGTCATCCACACAGTGATGTGAAAGATTGCTCAAGTATGTAGTGTTCACATAAAAATGTCAAATCTAATCCAGCTACTTACTGAAGGTTGTCACAACTCAATCAAGATTAATTTGATGGAAGGTATCACTGACCATGCTGTTAAAAAGCATTTACTCACTGATTATGCTCAGATTAGATTTCACCAGGAGCATTTGACACTAGACCTTATTGCTGTCTCATCCGAGGACAGAGAAAAGAACTGAACTCATGAAGTCATATCAAAGTAGGATCTGATCTGGTGGCATGAACCCCAATTTATGTTTCCATGAATATTATTTCCATAACTATTGTGACTGAAGCCTGTATTAATTATTAAATGCACTGCAATAAACTACCCATGTTACATAACCTACTGAATCCATTAATGGGGCAGTAGACTCACAAGCTTGTCATTACCTACAGGTACTCCTCTAAGCAACAAACCTGTTATGTCATTACCTGTGGCCTAATATGGGAACTAGCTGTTCAAGATACTGTGGGAATGAATCCCACCATTAGTAGTATCTACAAGAGGCGCTGCTCCAAGCATCTGTCATCAAAGATTCCCACTATCCAATCCATGCCTAGTTTCTCACAGCTACCATCAGGCAGGAGGTACATAACCTTCAAGTCCTACATCATAGGGTTCAAAAACAGCTACTTCCTTTTTTCAACCAGCAAAACCCAGATCACTACAGTTTAGCAACACCATGCTCACCCTGTACTAAAAAGGATTTGATTCTCTTTTGTTCTAATTGTGCCCCTTTTTGTAAAATTCAAGTATAATTGGTGCTTAATATATGGTTTTGTTGTGAGTGCTACGTGCCTTTGATGCTACTGCAAGTAAGGTTTAATTTCACCGATGCATACCTGTACATATGCTTTTAACAATAAACTTGAATCACCTTGGACTGCAGCAGCTTACCACCAACTTCACTGAGACAATACTGAACTTGCCAACAACACCAACATCCTAGAACTTGAATATAAAGGTAAAAGGCAGCAATTAATATAATGTACGTGCACTCTGTAACACTTGCAAATTCGATCCAGAATTTCCTCACGAGTAGAAACCAGGTAAGCACAAACAACCATTTATGCCACTCAATTCACAGCTGCTTTTCCGAAATTCCCAACAAAATCCGCCCCATTAAATACCAACACAGTGAATAGAACTGCTCACATAACCACAGCACAGCAGCATTAAACAAGAATAACCAAATAACCAGATCACCACACTCTATCACTTCAAATTTTCAGGTGTAAAATCCTGCCCAGGTCCATGGACTCTATTAAACTGAATTAGCATTTGCAAACATAAAAGTTTAAAGTAAATTTACTATCATATATATCACCAGATATAACCCTGAGATTTGTTTTCTTGCAGACATACTCAATAAATCCAAGAACCATAATAGAATCAATGAAAGGCCGTACCCAACAGGGCGGACTAACTACCAGTGTACAAAAGTCAACAAACTGTGCAAACACAAAAGAGATAAATAATAATGATAATAAACAAATAGGTAATAAATACTGAAACACAAGACAAAGAGTCATTGAAAGATGAGTTCATAGGTTGTGGGGACAGTTCAGTTATGGAGCAAGTGAGGGTGAATGAAGTTATCGCTATTGGTTCAAGAGCTTGATGGTTGAGGAGTAATAACTGTTCCTGAAAGTGGTACTATGCATCCCAAGACTCCTGTATCTTCCTCCTGATGACAGTGGTGAGAAAAGAGCATGACCTGGACAGTGGTGCTCCCGATGATGGATGCTGCCTTCCTGTGACATACCAGGCTGTGACGCAGCCAGTCAACCTCCACTGCAGATCTATAGAAGCTTGTCATGATGAGTCTTTGCAAACATATAAGAAAGTAGGGGCTTTCTTTGTAACTGCACTTATGAGCTGGGTCCAGGACAGGTCCCCGAATAATAATACCGAGGAATTTAAAGTTCCTGACTCTCCACCCACTGAGCACTGGTTCATGAGCCTCAGCTTCCCTCCTCCTGAAGTCAATAATCTACTCCTTGGCCTTGCTGACATTGAGTGTGAGGTTGTTGCAGCACTCCTCAGCTAGATTTTCAATCTCCCTCTATATGGTGATTTGTCACCAGTGGTGTTATCAACTTAGGTATGGCATTGGAGCTGTGCTTAATCACACAGTCACATGTGTAAATGTGACTAGTGCAGTGGCCTACGCACACAGCCTTGTGGTGCACCTATGCTGATGGAGATTGTGCATGAGATATTGCTACTAATCCATTCCAAATCCCTCACTGCCAACCACAGGAAAATTAATAATTTAGATTCCTTTGCAATCAATTTTGCCTATAAAATTTACCGATATAACATTCCCCCTCCCGGCTCCCCTTCCCGTTACCTGACAAGGTTATGAAAGTCAAAGTAAATCTGGAAAGAAAGCAGCAAGCAATATTATCCAGCAGCAGACATGTGTTTTCTGACATTTCTACTGACCTAACAGAGATTTGCAACAGAGTACCATCTCTTTTAAAAAGTGACAGCAACATCCAAACATGTAATTGAAATGCACATATTAAAATTAACTGAGGCAACATACAATAATCTAGGCAGCCAACATATAATCTGACACATCATGAGCTCAGAAGGTTATATGTGTTTGCAAATTCTAATCAATGCCACTGAACTGTATCTCACCCGTAATCCATCTAGCCACTTTAGCACAACTGGTACTGTCAAAACAGTTGTCACATATTGCTCTGGGAATATTACCATGAAAGGTACCTTATTATTTATTACTGGCCTCAGAGACTCAAATTAAGAAGTGTTGTTTAGCATTTGTCCATCTTGAGGGCGGGAAAAAACTTTTCCTTTTATATACAAAGCTTTTGAGGAACATATATGACTTAAAATGTTGGGAAATGCATCACTTTAGTCAAATTTCTTTCAACTAGATTGGACAATCGGTGGAGATGGTTAGCGGGACATTGTGATCAGTAATTTGACAATATGAGCATTAGCTTCTGCTGCCACAGGTCATCATAGAACACAGAACTAACTGTACAACACAGTTTAGGCATTTTAGTCCATGACTGTGTGCCAACCTTTTAACCTACTCCAAGATCATCAACCATACCTTCCCTCCCATCCGCCCTCCAATTTTCCTTCATTTAGGTGCCTCTTTTCATCAACGGTTGCAGGAAGCTATCATTCCTTAATACTGAGTCTTACATAATATACTACACATCCTCTTGTTTTTTGCAAAAAACATGAAATAGATATCAGAAATCAGACAAATACAAAGATTTGAACAAATCTGCTTGCTCCTTTTCCACAGAACAAAGTAAACAGATCTGATCCTCAATCTCCAATTTCAGAAGTCTCTTAGATCTTGGAAACTCACTGCAAAGCCTGTTGCATTAAGCTTATACCTCAGCATTTGCCACACTACATCATTAAATGAAGACACTGATATGAATCACATTATCACAATTTTCAAATGCTGAAAGATCAAAACAACTTACGCAGAAGTGAAAACACATTCCACAACTTGTTCCTCAGAATTGAGCAAATAATAGCAACATACCCAAAATTTGAAAATGTAAACCAGAAACTGATCTCTTTTGATCATACATAAACTGTGGAATATTAACAAAATAGTACTATAATTTAATACTGATGGTAATATTTTGTTATTATTCCACAGTTATTTCCTTGGCATTTATAATGCTGCCCAACCTCAGGTCTGACTGTAATTGAAAAGAATGCATTAAGATTTGAATTATTAGCTCCAATTCCTCTTGCCAGAGCTATGGCTACAGTTTTTGAAACTTCACAATCCAAATTAACACAGGTTACTGAGGCATATACACAGAGTCAACAGCAGTTGAAGACACACTGCTACACCTCCCTTTCTGATGTGGACCCCCAACTGAGTCCAAGAGGCATCTAGTCTGAAGGAGTTACTCAACACAGAAAATAATGTACCTAGAAGAAATCCAAGAGTGAAAGAAAACCAGCTGACTAGTACAATAAGCTACATACATTGTAGAAATACAAAATGCTCCAGCCCAATGAAGAGTTGCTAGCAAATAAAAAGTTATCTGAAGTAACAGGGTAGCAATTCATTTCAGAGTTTGGTGCTGCTGTCAGTGACACAGTAGAGACTGAGCTCCCATCTGTAAATGTGAGCATGATTTCATTTATTTGAATTTGTAACACCTTCCAACGAAGTAAAATGGAAAGTGACAGCATTATTTCTGGGTGAGGAATAGAGAAGATATAGGAACGAACTGGAGAGGTTGTGGGGAAGGGTGGGGGAGAGGAGGATAGAAAGATCTTTGGAACAGAATCTATGAATGAAAAGGTTTGCGAAGAATATGAAGTAGTAAGCTATATAACATCTCATAGTTTCGAACATAAGAAATAGGAGCAGGAGTAGGCCATGCTCCACCATTCAGTCTGGCCATGGACTCATCTCCGCCTACCTGCCTTTTCCACATAATCTCCTACTATACAAAAATCTATCCAATCTTGTCTTAAATAGATTTACTGAGGTAGCCTCCACTGCTTCATTGGGCAGAGAATTCCACAGATTCGCCACTTTCTGTGAAAAGCAGTTCCTTCTCATCTCCATCCTAAGTGTACTCTCCTGAATCCTTAGGCTAGGTCCCCAAGTTCTAGTCTCACCTATCAGTGGAAACAACTTTCCTGCCTCTATCTTATCTATCCCTTTCATAATTTTATACATTTCTATAAGATCTCCTCTCATTCTTCTGAATTCCAGCGAGTATAGTCCCAGGTGACTCAATCTCTCTGTTCAAAACAAAGGTAAAGAAAACTACTGAAATGCATTGTAAGCAAGACAGGTCTGAAGGAACGACAAGTAAACAGGGGTGAACAAGGAAAACTAAGCTGATGTCTCTTCAATTCCTACCAATGACAGCTTAAATTCGACATATATTCAGTGGCTACTAAGTCTATGCTCATGGTTTTCTGCTGCTGTAGTCCATCCACTTCAAGGTTCAACATGTTGTGTGTTCAGAGACATTCTTCTGTTGTAATGCATAGTTACTTGAGTTACTGTTGTCTTCCTGTCAGCTTGTACCAGCCTGGACATTCTCCTCTGGCCTCTCTCATCAACCAAGCTTTTTCATCCACAGGGCTGCTGCTAACTGGACTTTTTGTTCATTTTTCACACCATTCTCTATTATCTTTACAGATACTCATGTGTGAAAATCCCAGATCAGTATTTTTTTGTGATACTCAAACCACCCCATCTGGCACCAACAATCTCTCCACAAAGTCACTTAGATCACATTTCTTCCCCATTCTGATGTCTGGTCTGAACAACAATTGAACTTTTAAACCATATCTTCATGCTTTTCTGCACTGAGTTGCTGCCACATGATTGGCTGATTAAATATGTCCCTTTTCATCTATGACTGAGTTCTTGTACATAGTTCTAACTCCATAATCAAGTTCACAGACAACAGCGCAGTGGTTGGCCTGATCAGAGGGGATAACAAGATGGCCTACAGTGATGTGGTCCGGCACCTGGCCGCGTGGTGTGCCGGCAACAACCTGGCCCTTAACACCCAGAAGACCAAGGAGATCTTTATGGACTTCAGGCATGCTAGGAGCCAAACTCATGGCCCCATCTACATCAATGGAGCTGTAGTGGAGCGTGTATCAAGCTTCAAATTCCTCAGTGTCCACATTTCCGAGGATCTCACCTTGTCCCTGAACTCCTCCATCCTGATCAAAAAGGCGCAACAGCCCCTTTAGTTCCTGCGGAGCATCGAGAAAGCTCACCTCTGTCCCAAGATATGATGGACTTTTACCGCTGTACCATTGAGAGCATACACACAACTGCATCTCAGTGAGGTATGGCAATTGTCCAGTATCGGACAAACTGCCCAGCGGATTATCGTCACCCAGTTGCCCACCATTGAGAACATCTATCATAAATGCTGCCTGGGCAGGGTGAAAAGCATTATCAAGGATGTATCTCACCCTAACCATGGACTTTTTACTCCCATCCGGTAGGTGCTACAGAAGCCTCCACTCCCGCACCAGTAGGCACAGGAAGGGCTTCTTCCCTGAGGCTGTGACCCTGCTGAACCTCACATCACAGCGCTAAGCAGTATTGGACCCAAATTGTACTGCCTCAGTACTTTTATATTTGTGTGCTTGCTGTAGCACTTACCTTTTTATTCACAATTATTTTGTAAATAACACTATTCTTTGCATTTCTGGTTTGACGCTAATTGCATTTCATTGGCTTTGTATCTGCACTCGGCACAATGACAATAAAATTGAATTGAATCTAATCTAATCTAATAAAGTACAGGTGAGGTAATAAAGTGGCCACTGAGTGTACATTCATATTGATACAGGTAATTGAACTCGTGTTAAGTACAACCACCTGTAAAGTTCCACCTTGTCTCTGTCTTAAATGGATGGTCCTTCATCCTCAGACATTCCATCTTAGTACTGGAGTACAAATTAAGACTGACACAAGCATAAACCCTTTGAGGCATCATAGCAAAGGGTCCTCCTGGCAGGGAAGTTCCCCTTAATGTTCTAGTCTTGCCACCTCTTTCATCAGACTATTTTGTCAGAATCTTCTTCTTATTTTTCTTTTACTTAATTGTGATTTTCAGAACAAGGAACCACTTTGAAGTTATTTCCTTCAGCACTACAAACTATGTCCATTGGAGCGGGAACTTGCTGAAACCACCTGGTGACATAATGACTTGGGGTTGGACAACACAAGTCTTGCTTTGAAGAGGTTTATGCAGCAGCCTGTGCATGATTGCAGGGGGAGAAGTGCTCAGTCTTATAAATATGGCTCACATTATTGAAAACTTTTTTTCTGTAAGTGGTGATTCAGACCAATGTGCTTGAAAATCACATCAGAACAAAACCTGGAAATTACACCACCACCATCATTTGAATGAGCTGAAACCTAGAAAAACAGTCACAATCATAAGAATTTTTCATGTTAGAAAATCATTGTTACAAATGACAGATATTAACTCATGCAGAAAGGTGGGTATATTTGGTTAAAATAGCCATAACTACAATCTTACTCTTTGCAATATCAGCCTTTTAGGTTTTATGCGAACTTAATTGTCTAGACCTTCAAATTCAGGTTTCAGAATTTAATCCACTCAAAGTAATAACAAATGCTGAAAGCATTTAGCAGGTTAGGTCGCATTAATGGAGAAGGAAACAACTAATCTTTCAAGTCAATGACCTTTCATCAGGATCTACCAGTCTGAAAATAGATACTGGCCTGAACCTTCATTACTTTTCCATCATAGTTGCTGCCTGATCTACAGAATATTTCCAGTATATTCTGTTACAATGTAAGCTTTCCTGCCTCTGCAGTTCTTTGTTTTGCATGCAGATATTAGAAAAAGGTCTAAAACACTAAGCAAAGCAGCCCTCACTGAGGTTAAGGAGAAAATTATACGTGAGTTGCAGTAAGGGAAGGGTTAAGGACTACATCCAAGCAAGGATTGCCTGGGCGTAGTTGTTGTCAAGAGAGACCTCGGAAGTGAGACTACCAGAGCCAACTTTTAGGTGAGAATGACTGCGGCAGTGTATAATCAACCCTAGAAGAACACAGCTTCCCTTTGCACAGTAGGGGGTGCCGGAGACAGAATAGATAAGATTAACAGAAAGATATGAAACACACCCAACGTCTAAGGGACAATTGCTTAACTAACTTTAAATTGTCATCGGCTGTCAGCTTGTAGTCTCTATGAACTTTAAACATCTTTATTGTGAATGGCAGTTGATCATGTAATTAAGGAATTCAAACATAAAATTTACCCAATGGTAGACATCTGTAACATCATAAAAATGGCATTTTCCCATTCAGAATTCAGAGCAGTGTGATGACAGGGTCATGCTGTTCTCCTCGTACACAAGTAAATAAAGTATGTTTGAGTCGTAAGATTGCGTAAGTTCTGGGCCCAGTTATTTTCATTATTTTATTTTAGTATCAATGACGACAATTACACTGTATCTCTTCAGAAAATGAGAGCAAAATCAAGGTTACTATTTATCCTGTTAGTGCAACATTGAAGGGAGGTGCTGAGTTTGCCAAAGATAATCTTTATTGGGAGATTCAGCATGGTAATAAACCCTGCCTGCGCAGCCCGTTAACCTACTAATCCATACATCTTCGGAACATGGGAGAAAACTGGAGCACCTCAAGGAAATCCACACAAGCACAGGGAGAATGAACAAATTCCTTACGGATGGAAGCAGAACTGAACGCAATGCCGACCTCTACATTACCATGCCATCCCGGTAAATTTCTATCACAAATTTTTCTCCGACATTCTTCAATGAGAGAAGTCCGTTAGTCTCGAGAGACCATGGATTTGCGCATTGGAAAGTTTCCAGGGCACAGGCCTGGGCAGGGTTGTATGGGAGACCGGCAGTTGCCCATGCTGCAAGTCTCCCCTCTCCACACCACCAATTTGTCCGAGGGAAGGACAAGGGCCGATACAGCTTGGCACCGGCGTCGTCACAGAGCAATGTGTGGTTAAGTGCCTTGCTCAAGGACACAACATGCTGCCTTAGCTGAGGCTCAAACTAACGAGATCACTCGATCACTAGACCAATGCCTTAACCACTTGGCCATGTGCCTAACCTCATTAATTCAGGTGTTTCAATGGTTTAATGTTTTTAATGTTTGTGAAAAGATGGCCTTGAGTGAACTTGTACTAAAACTCAAAACAGTCAAGGGAGCCCCTTTTATACTCAATCTTGTCAGCTCCTCTGGTCATTCAGGCTAGCAATGATTGAATCCTCTCAAATCGATCATCTACCATTTGAGACTGAGAGTTCAAGGTCCCAATCAGTGGAGAGTCCAGAGTTTGAAGTCTGGAGTCCGGGGTCCTCATTCATCATCATAAGTCCTGAAGTCGATACTGAAGATTAAAACCTGAATGCCAATTGGAAGACAAGGCCCGATGACAATGGCCATGGCTGAGAGTCCACTCAGGAAAAAAAGCTCTGACATCTGCAAGTACAATGTCCGGAGACTGAATAGCGAAAGTTGTGACCTGCCCCCGAGAACATCTTTAGGTTATGTTGATCGTTAATGCAAGCAATTCATTTTCACTGCATGCTTTGATGTACAGCCGTATCATTCATAATTAAACCAAGGCTTTTGTCGTAACAGCCATTTCAAACACTGTATTAGTCTCCAGGAGTAACCATGGACCTGAAATAACTTTCTTTAGACTCCCTTAAACCCATTAGATTAACTAATAACCTTAGGCAAACAATTTACTTCCTTTTCAACGTCTCATGGAATCAATTTAGTTTAGCCGACATTTTAAACAAAATATCTCAAGGTTCACAACAAAAAGAGGCTGAATTCTAGTCAGAGCAATAAATACTGGAAATACTCAGCAGAACAGTCAGTGGCCTAAAGAGAAATGCACTTAACATTTCTTTTGAATGACCTTCCATCAGAACCAGTCTGTCCTGTTAAAAAATGAAGTAATTTGTTTTCTAAAATTGTTTAAATCAGAGGTTCCCAACCTGGGGTCCCATGATTAATGGTAAGAGTCCATGGTATAAAAAGGTTTAGGAATCCAGTTTGAATCAAAGACTGCAGTAATAACCCTTTTAGCTCACAACATTTAAACTAATTAAACTAGTAATTAAATGCTTAGCTAAAATAATCCCTTCTGCCTACAAAATACCCACATCCCTCCATTCTCTGGATATTTATATGCTTATCTAAAACACTTATGTTGTATTTGCCTCCACAAATATCTCTCTCGGCGCATTCCAGGCACCCACCATCTGAGTAAAAAAAAGCATTAAACTGACAATGACAAAATTCTTCAAATCAAACTCCGACAGCTTAATCCTGACAAAGAGCTTCTGATATGTTTCGGGAATATTTTTAGCATCTCAGTTGAAGGTGTGGGAGGTGAAGAACACGAGAGTTATTATTTTCAGGGGTTTCCTAAAATTGTGTGTGTGGGGCGAGATGCAGAGAGGAAAAGAGGGTAGTTTATCAAGAATCTATTGAAGAGTAGATCATCTTGAACTTGACTTTGACTCCCTCAGTCAGACCTATCAGGCTGCCTCATGTGAGCAATTATAAATCTACACAAGCATTATGAAAACCTTACTTGTTGCAGCCACAGAGGCACGTAACATCAGATAAACAACATTCACAAGAAAAACAAATTACACACAGATTTTATTAGAAGGAACACAATTAATATTAAATGGAAGTCTATTTTAGTGCTAAGTGATCACCGTGTTGTCAAACCGTTGCACCAGTTTGCTTAAGAACCATAAGATTGAAAGGAAGAAGCTATTCTTGACCTGTTGGTATGGGACCTCCTGCCCAATGGTAGCAGCGTAAAGATGATGTGGCGTGCCCTGAACGGTGGGAATTTTTAATGATAGATGCTTCCCTCTTGAGGCAGCACCTCCAGTAGATACTATCTATGTTGAGTAGGCACATGCCTGGGAACTATTTGTCTACTCTCAGCAGCTTCTTACATTCCTGCACACTTGAATTGCTCTATCAGGCCATGATGCAAGCAGTCAGGATACGTTCAAGAGGTTCAGAGTGTGGGTGCAAATGCTGGGACCAGGATGTGGACTCGGGAGGGGCTGAGTTTTAAATGGCAATTATCATAAAGAGACAGGGTTTTGATTGACTACAGCCAGCACTGCAGCAACAATCAGGGCAGGGCTGGCTAACACCAAGATTTTCCCCGTGCCTCCGTTGTAGGTAATGCACTTGAAATTTCAAAGAATTCACTACAGTCAGTGTGATATTCTCTTTGTCAAGCTATGTGTTAATTACTAAGGTCAAAAATCACTATCCAATCTCTGCCCTAAAGTAACTAATGGGGATGATGCACACTGATGATATTATCACATGCAGGAAATCCAACAGGGGAGTGACTACAACCATGTGGTGAACTGTGACAGGAAGTACCCAATCCAATTTCCCAACGGGGAGCACGTCAACAAGAAATGTGCACAAGCACTTCAAACATGTATAGAATTGCTTTTAATTTGCTGTTTACATATAAAAAAAAGACAGATTTTGCCTAGCACTGTTTCTAGGCAACTGTGATTCAGCAGTCTGAGATAGTCGAGCAAAGGATGTTTCCCTGTGGACTGCTAATGATGTCCTAGGGCAGCAATAATCACTAGTTGACTATCAAAATCCTTGACAGGAATGACTCCAGCCAGGGTACATTTCTTGCACAGCCTATTGATTTTTAGCTTCAATGAAATTCTGTAGTAGTGAACCCACTCAATGTTGTCCCTTCTCTCACAGACTGTCCTCTTAGTGCAATGTCTTCAACGACGTGACGAGGTCACAATTAGGTCATTCCTACGTAACTGAACTCAAATATCAACCAAAGCATTATTGATGGACAGCTATTTCCTGGTGACAATACTGATGGCTACTTTCAAATGAGTGAGATGACAGACAGGGTGATACTTAGGGTGTTGGGTTTTCTTTATCTTTTCTAGATGAAAAAGTGGTAGAAAATGTGATGTCTTTCACATCCCTTTCTGGATCTCCCGAGGAGCTTCTAGAGCCTCTGAAGACTGATTAAAACACAGAATCGTGGAAGACAACTTGTGCTAAGCAATCTCCCGTAGACAGCAATATTAAAGCAAACAATCTGGTTATTTTATGACGTTAGTGGAGGAATAATTATATATGAGGACATCAAGGCAATTCTCACACTCTTGATGATTTCATGGCATACTTGGCCTTAACTCATGAGCACTATCAGGACTCTAGTGTATCAGGCTGAATTTCAGGTAAATTTTAAGCGGCTGAATAACATTTAATTCTGACGAAGGGTCTCGGCCCGAAACGTCGACATCGCTTCTCCCTATAGATGCTGCCTAGCCTGCTGTGTTCTACCAGCATTTTGTGTGTGTTAATGAAATTACTGTTCCATCCAGCGCCCTGACCAAAAGGCTAAATGGGCTCTTTCTAGATCATAATAATTAACGTTTGTAAATGCAGCAGGACAACAGAAACTACAAATTATTAGCACTTCCCCGGGCAAAAGTCCAAGATTCAGCCAACTGGTACATCAAAGAAGCTGAGTTCCATCGAGCAACAGCACAGCTTTTCTGACAGGGAAGAAAGGGCTGCGCTAAAACATATGAATCAATGGAGTTTAGGAGCAGAGCGCGGGGTGGTTGCTTGTTAAGTTTCTAAGTGGCGGCATCAAAGGTATGCCATTGGACTGAACATGTGAGGTGGACAAGACTTAATCAATTGACTCAGACACTTAAATCATCTAAATGGAGACAGGAAAGATACTGAGGGTCATTATATTGTCCATGAGTCCATATGACTGCCCTGGATAACAAGAAGAAACTTGGTGATCTGACAAACGTAGCAAAGGTCAAAGATTAATGATCTGTCATGGCTTTTCTGCCACACCATCACTCTTTCTCATTGTTCAGTTATCACCAACTGGTAATATTGGCCTGTTCTCCCTTGAAAATAAGCCATGCTTCAGGCATGTACACTCAGAAATAACTGGGTTCTACACTCCAGACAGAATAGCTCATCAACTTAAATCAATCAGTAATATCAAGTACAATATCAAAACTTCAGTACTGGCCCTCTAAAGAGACCACACTTTCACCTTTTAAGACATCTTCTTGAAGTGTAAGCCTCTTTGAAAGTTGGTGCTCGGTTAAGGCATGTTAAAAAAAAAAGGCCAAAATAGCTTCCAAGTTTCATGCCCAGGGGAAGAGGTAGGTGATTCTTGTATCAATGTTGCACCCTTATCCCCATCAAGCATAAACTCCATGTGGCAGAGAGCAGTCAGTAAACACATTCCCCACACACACAAACATTGCCTTATCACTCTGCTGTCACGCACCGAGCACACACACTTCAGTGTCTTCCTCAGTGTATTCTCACAATGGGCCCTAAACCAAGCAGCTTGGGTTGGATTTCTGGTTCTTTTCCCTCCTACAATGAAATATTTATTTAGTAATGGGGATGTGTAAATAGTGTCTGTATACTGTATTTAAGGTAGATACTTCCATTTATTCTGTAATATTACTGTAAGTACATTGCAGGGTGCATCATATTCTACCTCAAGTAGTTTTAAGTTAACTTTGAGGGAAATTAAAGATGGTGTGTCCTACTGCCTAATAGAACAGGGCTCTTCACCCTCAGTGAGACAGAGAGGGGGACTGCTGGGAGTTCACAAAGGATACAAATAAGTAAACAGCAATTATTGTTTTCTGGTAGATAATTTTTTGTAAACATTGGCAGTTTTCTTTTCCTAATTTTTGTAAGTTTGTTTTTTGATGCACCCAATAAACAACATTGCACTAAAATGCTAAGAGACTCCAGCTATTTTTCCTCTGGTCATAACCCACGGATCTAACACTCCAGGTGGGACAGAAACCTGTCTTCCCACTGCCCAAGAAATTCCATGGTTTTACAGGCAAAATAAGATAGAAAGCAAATTCTTCAACTTCTTCCACTTTTTCTGTGTATGCAATCCCTTAAGACTGAGAACTGAAAAATGTGCAGACGCTGGAAATCTGAAGTAAAATAGCAAATGCTGAAAATTCTGAGTAAAGTAGGTAATGTCTATGGGGGAGTGGAATGGGTAAAACAAAGGAAATATCTCTGATATTTGATGTCCAATGAAGGTAGGTATGGAGCAATTAAGATCAATTTAAACTTCTAAATGCATAATATATTGCTAACAGTAAGGTTGTAAGACTTGCCCAGCTTGCCAGATGATACAAAGAGAGAGAAAATAACACTGAGCCAAGGTGATGGCACAGAGAAATGGCCACTGCTGGTACAAACAAAGAGTAAGTTGCCCGAAGTCCAAGAAGTCAGCATTGAGTTCTTTAGGTTACAGTGAGTCCAGATAGCAGATACGGTGTTGTTTCTGAAGCACACATTGGGCCACACACATAAAAGTCAGATTGAGATATTATAATGAATTAATGTGGCAGGCAACTTGAAGTTCAGGATCATTCCTGAGAACTAGGTACAGGTGCTCCATCCCATCTGGGCTTTGTTTCTCCGACGTAGTGGAGGCCATGTTCTGAAAACTGGAGGAAGTGGAATAGATGAGGATGGAAGATTCTGACCAGATTCCACTACCAGTCACCTACTGTCCCCACCTTTCAGCATTTATAAGGGCTCACTCTTTTCATGATTTCTTGGTCTCTTTGTCCCATCTATAATTTTCCATATCATACAACTTCCTCCAACATTTCAGGAGATGCAACATTTTTTCTTTCACCACTCAAACTATCCAGGGACCTGAACAGTCTTTTCAAGTGAAACAGTGATTCATCAAGTGTCACTGTACCAGAGATATTTCCTTTCTCTGCTTTTCTCTCTTTCATTGTTCTGATTAAAGGCCTTTGAAACAAAGGATAAGCTGTTTCCACTCCATCTGCACAGATCAGGCCATCTCATTTTCTAAGTAAAAATAGCTGAAGCTAATCCAGAAGACTGGAAAGCTTTATCTACCAAATGCCATTTGTTTAAACAAAGCACTATGGAAAGATAGCACAACACAGGAAGGGTGAACAATAACGATCAACTTGACTTCAAACATCCTCAGAAAAACAGAACTATTAATCACACTGTCAAATCCCCAAGTTGCCTGGCATCACATACCATGTTCAGCTTCAGTGAAACATTTTTTACTCCGGCATTGTCCCTTGAGCACACAATGTCTTAAGAGTTGATTCTTGTGTTCATGTATTTCTCATGAAATAAATTTACATTCTGTGTGGGGCTCTGCTCCAGGGAAGCACAGGCTCTGCCAATATAACATATAAATTCCCAGTTCGTCTAAAACAAGACAGGTTGGCTGGGATGGGGACTTGTATTCTCTACTCTTTCTGCTGACCCACACATTTAAAATGTGTGAATCTGACCTCAATAGACACAGCTACCAATTTTTAATTGATGCAGCACATAGAGCCTTCTATCTGGTGAGATGCCACTTGGTTTCAGTGGCTTCTATGGGGTTAACCAAAGGTGTTATTGTCTTTTTCAGACGTATTTTGCTTTATGATCACAAGATCCTGCTGGAATTAAGATAATAAGGTAGTGCAGGTCTGCCCCATCAGTGAGTTGTTCATTGACAGAGAAACTGAAGGAGCAGATCATGCTGCTGCCTTTGACAAGAGAAGTGTTGGAGGAGTCGGTGCATGAAGGTGGTGTGCAGTCGAACAGCGAGTAATCACCTTTGTTGCTTTTCTTGTCACTGCGAGACCTCGTTGAACGTAGTTAATGTGGAATGCTACGTCCAATTCATCGATTTATTGGTGGCTAGCAGGAGAGCTGCAAGGCCTCGGTCATAGCAACCACTAGGCCTCAAGCCATGATGTCACTTGTTTACAGCTGCTCAGGGGAGAGGCGTCAGAGTCAGTAACGCCACCACTGCGGCTCAGCAGAAGGTAAAGAATATAGTGTTTGATTGCAGATTGCTGTAACATTCATGGACTCAAGGGTCTTGGACTATATATCATTTATGTGAATATATTTTACTGATATCTTCTATGTACTTGCTATCTACACATGCCTTGTGCTGTGTTTGACTGTTGGTACTGTTTTTTGCACGTTGGTCCTGGAGTAACACTGTTTTGTTTGGCTGTATTCATGTATGGTTCAATGACAATTCTGCATCCGCAAAGAAAACAGCATTATGAAGGACCCCATGCACCCCTCATACAATCTCTTCTCCCTCCTGCCGTCTGGGAAAAGGCTCCGAAGCATTCGGGCTCTCACGGCCAGACTATATAACAGTTTCTTCCCCCAAGCTATCAGACTCCTCAATACCCGAAGCCTGGACTGACACCTTGCGCTATTGTCCTGTTTATTATTTACTGTAATGCCTGCACTGTTTTTGTGCACTTTATGTAGTCCTGTGCAGGTCTGTAGTCTAGATAGATAGATAGATAGATAGATACTTTATTCATCCCCATGGGGAAATTCAACTTTTTTTTCCAATGTCCCATACACTTGTTGTAGCAAAACTAATTACATACAATACTTAACTCAGTAAAAAATATGATATGCATCTAAAACACTATCTCAAAAAGCATTAATAATAGCTTTTAAAAAGTTCTTAAGTCCTGGCGGTAGAATTGTAAAGCCTAATGGCATTGGGGAGTATTGACCTCTTCATCCTGTCTGAGGAGCATTGCATCGATAGTAACCTGTCGCTGAAACTGCTTCTCTGTCTCTGGATGGTGCTATGTAGAGGATGTTCAGAGTTATCCATAATTGACCGTAGCCTACTCAGCGCCCTTCGCTCAGCTACCGATGTTAAACTCTCCAGTACTTTGCCCACGACAGAGCCCACCTTCCTTACCAGCTTATTAAGACGTGAGGCGTCCCTCTTCTTAATGCTTCCTCCCCAACACGCCACCACAAAGAAGAGGGCGCTCTCCACAACTGACCTATAGAACATCTTCAGCATCTCACTACAGACATTGAATGACGCCAACCTTCTTAGGAAGTACAGTCGACTCTGTGCCTTCCTGCACAAGGCATCTGTGTTGGCAGTCCAGTCTAGCTTCTCGTCTAACTGTACTCCCAGATACTTGTAGGTCTTAACCTGCTCCACACATTCTCCATTAATGATCACTGGCTCCATATGAGGCCTAGATCTCCTAAAGTCCACCACCATCTCCTTGGTCTTGGTGATATTGAGACGCAGGTAGTTTGAGTTGCACCATATCACAAAGTCCTGTATCAGTTTCCTATACTCCTCCTCCTGTCCGTTCCTGACACACCCCACTATGGCCGTGTCATCAGCGAACTTCTGCACATGGCAGGACTCCGAGTTATATTGGAAGTCTGATGTGTACAGGGTGAACAGGACCGGAGAGAGTACGGTTCCCTGCGGCGCTCCTGTGCTGCTGACCACCGTGTCAGACCTACAGTCTCCCAACCGCACATACTGAGGTCTATCTGTCAAGTAGTCCACTATCCAATCCACCATGTGAGAGTCTACTCCCATCTCCGTTAGTTTGTGCCTTAAGATCTTGGGCTGGATGGTGTTAAAGGCACTAGAGAAGTCAAGGAATGTAATCCTCACAGCACAACTGACCCCCTCTAGGTGAGAGAGTGATTTGTGCAGCAAATACGTGATAGCATCCTCCACTCCCACCTTCTCCTTATACGCAAACTGAAGAGGATCCTGGGCGTGCCTGGTTTGTGGCCTCACATTCTGTATTATCAGCCGCTCCATGGTCTTCATAACGTGCGACGTCAAGGCAACAGGTCTGAAGTCATTCAACTCCTTTGGTTGTGGTTTATTCGGTACCGGGACAATACAAGATGTTTTCCACTGTCTGGGTACTCTTCTCTGATCTAGACTCATGTTGAAGATGCGCTGTAGTGGTTCTCCCAGCTCAGTCGCACAGGCCCTCAGTAATCGTGGGGAAACTCCATCCGGTCCAGCCGCCTTGCTGGTACAGATCTTCCTCAGTTGACCTTCCACCTGTGCAGCCGTAATCCTAGGCGTGGGCAAGGTCTCCTGTGAGTGGCTATTTTCCTGTGAGGGAAGTAAGCCTGGTGTGGATTTCTGCGGTCTAGTGTAGCTTTCTCTGTGTTGTTTTTTTTTACATAGTTCAGTCTAGTTTTTTGTACTGTGTCATGTAACACCATGGTCCTGAAAATGTTGTCTCATTTTTACTATGTACTGTACCAGCAGTTATGGTCGAAATGACAATAAAAGTGACTTGACTTGACTTGACTTGACAATTAAACTGGAACTTGAA
Organism: Hemitrygon akajei; assembly: GCF_048418815.1. NCBI lineage: Eukaryota > Metazoa > Chordata > Chondrichthyes > Myliobatiformes > Dasyatidae > Hemitrygon > Hemitrygon akajei. The sequence goes on from NC_133124.1 coordinate 93,549,300, forward strand.
CTATGGCAACTGCTCTGCACCCGACCACAAGAAAATGCAGAGATGTGGACACAGCTTAGCACATCAAGGAAACCAGCCTTGTTGCCGTGGACTCTGTCTATACTCCTCATTGCCAGTAAAACAGCCAGCATAATCACGGCCCCCACCCACCTAAGTAAGATACTCGCTCACTTGCCCTCTGCCACCAGGCAAAAAAAATTACAAGAGCCTAAAGCATATTATTATCAGTTTCAAGGACAGTTTCTATCCTAATGTTATCAGACTGTAGAACACGAAATTTCTTGTACGATAAGTTGGACACTTGGTCTCATCATAAGCTTGAAATTTATTGAAAAATGATCTAATGCTTTCCCGGTGTATATGATGAATAAACTCTTCTTGAGCTTCTAGCCGAGTACAGGTATCGATTATGACAGACGTTTCGATGACAAACTCTGCCATTTTCATCTTGCCTTGTGGCAGTTCATTACAGTTTGACACACTGGAGAAGACCAGGGAGCACGTTTAATCTACTATAACACGGGAATATGAAATGTGTTGAACAATTATTTTTTTTCGCCAAGCGCGTGCCTTGCAGCTCTAATATGTTCAGAAGGAGGCTGCACCTCGGTTAAGAGATCTGTGCATTTGCTTAATCACTGCCGATGGGACTGGTTTGATTGTGGAGAGGGATTCTTTATTCAGCAGTACCAACATTAGTTTCCTAAGTTTTTGCTTCTCCCAGAAAATAAGAAACAAATCAATATAAGGAGGAAGGAGTGAGGGCCAGGGTGAATATTAAAGCTGATTGTGTCCTCAGAGTGTCAAGTCAAGGCAGGCTTCATAGCTCAGCTTAACTTTTTTAATGCCCATGACTTCTCTCTGTTTTGCACATTCACTCTCCCACAGCACAATGCACAGCTTCTGATACATCCAATAATTGGGAAGCATCTTTCATAAGTTCCCCTTCAGAGCATTCTCCAAAGTACCATTGGCTCGCATCCTAAAATGAGATCTTTGTGAGGGTACCTAATAAAGTAGCCACTGAGTCTACTTTCCTGGTCTTCTACTACTGCAGTACATCCACTTCAAGAATCGACATGTTGTGCATTCAGAGATGCTCTTCTCCACACCACTGTTGTAATGTGTAACTATTTGAGTTGCTGTTACCTTCTTGTCAGCTTGAATCAGTCTGGCCATTAACCTCTGACCTCTCAAATTAGCAGGGCATTTTTGCCCTCAGTACTGCAGCTCACTGAATGTTTTTTTTAAACTCTAGAGGCATGTGTGAAACCCCTAAAGATTACCAATTTCTGAGGTATTTAAACTACCCCATCTGGCACCAGCAATCATTCCATGGTCAATTAGATCACATTTCTTCCCCATTCTGATGTTTGGTCTGAACAACCAAATCTCTTGACCATGTCTGCATGTCTTTATGCATTGTGTTGCTGCCACATGATTGGCTGATAGGATATTTCTATTCTTGAGCAGGTATACCTAATAACATGGCCACTGAGTGAATAATCAAAAACTAGAAGATCTGCAAAACATGGTCTTCTCACTCCTGTATGATTTTCCAGACTTATTAAAAATAATAAGCTGCAGTTTCTCCTCACAAAAGAACTTCTCGACATTGGATACAATACTGAGACAGATACCATTCCAGCTTGAATGCACTTTTTTTTAAAAAAAGGGACAGATGCACCCTTCTCCAGGTAGGGTGCTTGGCATTCTACTGCTACTTTACCTGATGTCTCACATCATAGAATGTCAGAACTTCCATCACACTCAGTGGCAAAATAAATCACATCTACCAGCAGTACCCAAAGCAAAGCAATCTAGGTCTTGGCAATCAAATCAAATGTCATTGTGCTCCTCAGATTTGTTGTCCAACCTTCAAGTTTTGTTCTTGTTTATTGCAATAATAAAACTCCTAAAGGTGAAAAAACAGCAGTTAAATTGAAATGTAAGAAATCAAGGGTATTAGAATATCTGACATAAATTCTGCTATTTTATTTCCCTATGAGATAGGTTAAATTGGTTCATGAAACAAAAAAAAACTGGGTGATCTTATTTCAACAAACAGGGTCAATATAACAATATTGACAATATAATTGACAATATATTGACAATATAATGGCTGTTAAATTTTAGCACTGAAAACTTTGTTAAAGTTAATGTTATATTTAAATAGGGAGATCTGACATTGTTAAGATTGCTTCTGATGTCAGATTTACTCGTTTAGTGATAAAGCACAGAACAGGTCCTTCCAACACAACTATTTTAACACTAACCTAATCACAGAACAACTTACAGTTGAGCAATTGCCCAACCCAATTCAATTTTAGTGGGCAGCTTTGCAGGTCACAGCTCTACAAGTACATATTAAAGTACTTCTATAATATGTAGTTTCTGCCTCAACCCAATCAGTTCTGAAAGTACTTGCAGTCATCTCCCCTCTATTCTTCCTGCCATTTTCAATTCCTCTGGTTCTGCCAAAGGAAGCAAGTCCTTTCTGTTCATGATATCTGAATATATTATAATTTCAAACACCTCAATTATATCTCCCTTAATCTCCTTTATTCCAAAGAAGACAGCCCTGCTGATTTAACATATCCTCACAGCTAATATTTTCCAGTTCTGACATCATAATTCTTTACTGAGACCTTTCAAATGAAATTACATCTTTCTTGTAATGCGGTAACCAGAATTCACTAAGTATTAAAGCATCATACAGCACGGAAACAGGACTTTGGCCCATTCAATCAACTATCAAGCAACCATTTATACCAAATGTATACAAAATCCATTTCCAACCTCCTCTCTTTCCCAGTGGTCTGTGGCAATAAATTCCACAAATTCACCACCCTCTGGCTAAAGAAATTCCTCAGCTCTCCTCTAATTGCAACCTAAAAGCGCATTTTCATTTTGGCCCTTGACTCTCCAACTAGTGCAAACCCCCTATCCACAACATTCAATATTCAGTAGGTTCTAGGAGATTCCACCTTATTGTTTAAACTCCAACAAATACAGCCCCAGAGCCATCAAAATGATCCTCAAATGTTAACCATTTCATACTTGGGATCATTCTTATAAACTTCTTCTGAACCCTCTTCCATGCTAGCACATTGCTTTCTTGGCTATGGTTCCAAAACGACCCACAATACTCCAAATGTAGTCTTAAGAATGTCTCAACTGGCCCCCATCTTTTAACAGTGTGCCAACATCGGTCATAAAGACATCATCAATTCCATGATCTAGAATGATAACACATCACATGAAAAGTAGTGGATACAACACTGTTACACACTGGCAGCCAACCAGAATAGGCCCCTTTTATTCCCGTTCTCTGCCTCCTATCAGTAACCAACCTTCTATACTTATTAGTATCTTTCCCCTGATACCATGGGCTCTCATCTTATTTAGCAACCGCAAGTGCAGCATCTTGTTAAAGGCCTTTTGAAAATCCAAGTAAACAACATCCACTGACTTTCTTTTATCTATCCTGCTTATTATTTCCTCAAAGACTTCCAACAGATTTGTCAGGAAAAATTTCCCCTTTAAGAAACCATGCTGGCTTTGGCCTATTTTGTCATGTGCCTTAATAATGGACTCTAACCACTGTAGTCAAGCTAACTGGCTTCTAACTTCCTGTCTTTTGAGTCCCTCCCTTCTTAAAGTGTGGAGTGACATTTGCACATTTCCAGTCCCCTGGAAGCATTCCAGAATCTCATGATTCTTGAAAGATCACTACTATTGTTGCCACAATCTCTTCAGCCACCTCTTTCAAAACCCTGACATATCATCAATATGGTCCAGGTGACCAACTCCTTTGATTCTCTTGGCTGCCCTTTTGAGTGCTGGCAAATTGAAATTCAAAACCCATTGTAATGAATGAGGATTAATGACGGGAGAAGACTACAGTATTTCAGATATCATATTAGCAGTGTGGAGGAACAGAGGGGTCTTGCAGTCCAAGTTCTCAGATCCCTCAGAAGTTGATGGGGTTGTTAATAAGGCATATTGTGTGTTAGCCTTCATTGGTTGGGGGAGGGGTGGTTGTCGAGACTGACACATTCCGGACATTTGAAAGACTCTTTAGAAAGCTGCATGTATGAAAGCTAAATGGAGGGTAAAGTGGGAGGGAAGTGTTAGATTGATCTTAGGTTAAAAGGTCAACATTATGTCATGGGCTGAAAGTCCTGTATTGTGTTTTGTTCTACATTATGTTCAAAAGTACTTTAAAGCCTCCACCACCTCCTCCCTGCTAACTGGTAAATGGTCGAAGACAATACCATTCATTTCTCCATTTCCTTAACTTCCATTATTTCTCCACAGTAAAAACTGAAGGGAAGTGTTCATTAAAAATCTCATTCATTTCCTTTGGTTTCACACACAAATGACCACGTTGCCTTTTAAAGGGACTTATTCTCTCCCTAGTCACCCTTATACTCTTAACATACCTATGGAATCGCTTTGGATTTTGTTTCACCTTGTTTGCAAGGTCCTCCCCATATGCTATTTTTGCCCTCTTAATATCTCTCTTAAGTGCACCCCTCTTGCTTGTAATCTTCAAGTGCAGTGTATGTCCCTCTCTTTATCTTAACAGAGCCTAAGTATCTTTCCTCAAACAAGATCCCCTCTATCTGCCAGCCTTGTCCTTCATCCTAGCAGGAACATTAAGGCCCCGAACTCTCGGCATTACATTTCTGAAGGCTTCCACTTGATAGATGTTCCTTTCCCTGAAAACAATCTTGCTCAATCAACAACTGCAAAATCCCATTTAATGGCTCCAAAATTTTCTCTGCCCTAATTCAGGATCTTAATCTGTGAACTGACCATATCCTTCTCGGTCACTATTTTAAAACTAACTGAATTATAGTCACAGGATCCAAAGTGCTTGCCAACAGGCACTTCCACAACTTGCCCTACGTTGTTTCCAAGGAGCTGTCTAGGACAGATTTCATATACAGGTATTCCAATCCATTCCAGCATTTCACAGCATGGTTGGCCCTGTCAATACTAGGGAAGTAAAAAATCTCCCACTAATACTACCCTGTTATGTTACAACTAGCTGCAAGCTTTCCACATTTCTGCTCTTCCAGTTCCTGCTGACTATGGGGTGGGGGCAATAATATAATCTCACTAGAGCAACCATATCCTTCTTCCCTTTCTATTTCTAAGTTATACCCATATAGCCTCATTGGATGATTTCCCCCAAGAATATACTTTCTGAGAATGATTGTTGTGTCCTCTTTCATTAAGAAAACAACTACCCCTCTCTTACCTACATCTCTGTCATATCTGTAGCATCAGTATCCTGGAACACTGAGGCTACATCCACACAAGGCATTTTTAAAAACACCTCTGTCCACATTAAAACAGATATTTCAGTGGATCTCCTCCTACTGCGCATGCGCAAGTCACATCTACAGAAAACAAGTGACATGTTTGGTGTTGAATCTCGCCGTGAAAGACTTGGTGCGCATTTGTTCAGTTACAGACTAGAAAAACTTAAACGATGGACAGCTGTTGGCTCTCGCGCAGGACGACTTAAAAGTAAAAAAAACAAATACTGGAGCGTATGGAGGCAACTGACAGGGAGTTCACAGAGAGCATGACCCGGCTGACGACGAACACTGAAAAACTGACGAACTCTGTTGCATTAATAAAGTCCCTTGTTAAATGTATAAAACATGTCTGCATCAGTGTTACCTTGTATTTCCATACAATGTTACATTAGGCTGTTACACATCTATTGTCAGAGAAGTACTTGCTTAAGTAGGTAAACCACCTTCATACGAGCAAGGACAGAAAACAGGGCAAAGTGAGTATACTTATTTATTCAGTAAGTTATGGGTCAAAGTATTTGGTGAGTACATTTCTAACTCTTCTGGCTTTAGTCTCGCCGCCTGTTCTGAAATTGTTAGGTTGCGTTCAAGAAAACAATGAAATGGCGTGCTGCCGTCAGCATCTGTTCCGGCACATCATGACAGCACTTTTAGATTTCTCCGGTGACCCTGTCCAGTTCCAGCCAATCCAGGGTTTTCAAAATCACACACTCTGGAGAGTGTTTCTGAAAATATCTGGTTTCATGGGACGAAAATGCCATTTTAGTGAGGACGGAGGGTAAAAACGAAGAGAGAAAACTTCGGTTACGGTTTTATCCGGTGTAGTGTGGACGTAGCCTGAGCTGCCTAGCCTGCCCCTTCCCTCTACCATGTTTCTGTTATGGTTATGACATCCCAGTCCCACAAACAATCACCACCAATTTCATCAGCCTTACCTGTCAATTTTTGTGCACTGAAATAACCGCAGTTTAAACTAGTTTCTCTTCTTTTCCTGTATTCCTGTCTATCATTACGACTGACTGAATTTGCTCTCATTGGCTATAGTATTATCCCCTAATTTCCAATCAACCACTCTATGATGGCTGAAGGCCTTCAACCAACAATCTGCCCACAGGCAGCAGATTTGTGATGACAGTCGAGCTCCTGTGTTGTTCAGGAGTTTCTTTTGGCACTGTACTTGTATCTGAGCTGCTCCCTTCTGGAAGTAAGTGGCCACACCTCCTGCAGTACATACCCCAAACTTTGAAATTCAATTCCCATATCCTTCCACTTCTCTTCCTCATTTCTCCTTTCAGAGAAAAGCTGCTTAAAAACCTGTTCTTGAAGCAAACTTTACATTATATAGCTTATTGGGATACCTTTTTATATCAATCTACCTGCTAAGTATATGGGCATGTCATTTTTAGGTTAAAACATTATATTAAAAATTCTATTCATTGTTATATTGGAAAGTTGGTCTAAACAATCAAAGCATTGTTAAACACGGGCAGTAATTAGGAACTTGAAAGACCTTAACTCATAATTCTCTCATCCGAGACCAGAATCCTCCAACTCGAAAATACCACATAGATGGATAGAAAGGTTAGCTTTACCAACCACCTAAAAATGTGTATGGGCTGTTCTCCAAAAGGACAGGAAGGTATCTTTCAATATGAAATAAATTACTGGCTTTGAAGTTTAACTAAGGCATGAAAACTTAAATGGATAAGCCATGAAAAAGACTGGGATATCATGCTTTTTGAACCGTATCAACTCAATGTGACAGTATCAGAGGAAGTCTGCAGAATTACTCATCCACACACCTGCTATCTCAAATATTGGCTGTTCTATTATATCCCTGGACAGGCTCTTATCTTCTTCCTTGCATCAAAATTAAATTCCAGTGTTCTCAGTGGAACACTAAAGAACATGGACTGCTTCCTTGCATAATTCAATAACCTACTCCAACTGTGAAAACCCCTTATATTCTGACCAATTACATTAGAGTGCAACATTGCAGCCCTCTTCTTAGCACAGTTGTACAACGTGATGCCGTTTCACAATAACCAACATTGGCAGAAAGAGAAAAATATATAAAGGTAGAGAATGCTAACTAAAAGCCAATTAATAAACTACACAGGGCCCTCTATCATCTGCAAATGCATTTTAAATTACAGTGCACGGTACCAGTAGGCAAACATTTAACAAAATCTTTTGAAATCTGCTCACTTGTGAAATGGATCTTTGCCCAAAGTCAATTACATTCAGAAATCCTACAGGTGAGACCCAGAGAGCCTAAAAGCAGTTACTTTGTTAAAATAATTGTCAGGAAATGTTCATCATTACTGAGGCAGCATTTAAAGTCCATGATGGAGCCAAACAGCCCATTGATTTCCTCTCTCTAGACAACCCTATCCTGCCGACCCACTTTATTGCACAATAACCCACTGATTGTAATATAACTTGGAGGCATGCATTTAAGCCTTTTTCAACAGATAAAGAACATGAGTAATCCATGAAGTCCCTTAAAGTCAGCCTGTAATTCAATGGTTGATGCCACCTTTACAATTTATTTCAATGCACTGACTTATTTGCTTCTATATTGCATATAGTGGTTTCTCTAGGCAATGTGAGCTGTCTAAGCAGTTCACCTCTCTACATGAAGCAACATGCTCCCATTCCCAGCCTCTTCCTGTAATTGTCACCACATCCCTCTGCTTCTTCACTGACCACAAACTAGGAAAAAATATTCAAGTGTGGGGGTATATCTACCAAGAAAAGCCTACATTAGGCAAACTACCTGAACATTCTAGGTACCTATGACTGTTGCTGAATATTGAATTTATCAATTGCCAGCTCAGACCAAAAAAAAAGGACACCTTTCACGGGGGAAGAAAGAATAAGTGAAAATTGAAAGTACTGTTCTAGGGAAACAATGCGAGTGTAAATAATCACAATTTCAAGCAACAATATTAGCCCATCCTTTCAAATCACTATGATTTCAATGATCTTCAGCTATTTTTACCAAGTTGTTTTGCAGAGATGTGTGAATGCATGTTTAAGACACAAATTACGAGTTTTCACTTTCTAGATAAAAGGCTTCCAAACATCAAATAAATCAGCATTTTGTGCATTGTGACCAGTTATGGTAAAATGCCTCCCATGTAATATGCAAACCATTGGAAAGTGCAAAGAAACAAGACAACTCCATGGTGGAACACAGCTGAACAAAAAACAATACAGGCAGGCAAGAAGGCTTCCCCTCCCTGTACAGTTCTCAATTGTAGTTCAACCATCTAAAGTTATATTCAGGAAAACAGATTGTGATCTACCACTGGTTAAAATGAGGGAAGTGATCTCGGATGGTACCCAAACTAGACTTGAATCCAAGAATCTTGGTTATTTTCTTAAATACAATTGAAATACCTATTAAAACACTTTTAATTAAATGAAAGAAACATAATTCCCTTTCTTATTTTTGTGTTTCATTTATCTTACTCCCATGTCTCTTGCAATGGGGAGCTTCGAGTTATTAGTCTTACGATAACTTTGCTTAGGCTGAAAATTTAAGTTATGATCCTATCATGCTATTTGTCAAGTTTTCCTAAACCTAGTAGCTCAAGCACAATTACAGGTGAAAATTGGATAATTTACATTCCAAGCACAATAAATAGGATTTGACAAACACAACACAGCTTTTGTAATGTGGTGGTGGCATCCGCCGGTCTCGAGAGACCATGGATCTGTGCCTGGAGTTTCCGGGGCGCAGGCCTGGGCAGGGTTGTATGGGAGACCGGCAGTTCCCCAAGCTGCAGGCCTTCCCCTCTCCATGCCACCGATGTTGTCCAAGGGAAGGGCACTAGGACCCATGCAGCTTGGCACCGGTGACGTCGCAGAGCAATGTGTTGTTAAGTGCCTTGCTCAAGGACACAAACACGCTGCCTCAGCTGAGGCTCGAACCAGTGACCTTCAGGTTACTAGTCTGATGCCTTGCCCACGCGCCAACACTTTTTGTAATGTATTGTATTATGGATAACATAATTATGTGGCTAACATTGTAAAGCATGTTATTTGGGGGGGTTTTCTCATTACAGATACCTCATAACTGAACCAGTGGCTTGGTAGAGGATAGCAAGAATAATAAGAAAGCTTTTCTCATGTAATAAGCTGTTGTCACAATTGTGACATGGGCAACCCTTACAATTTTGTAATCAAGTTAAGCCAGAGTTGAAAGATATGATTAATGCGGATGAGGAGACTCGTAGGGACTGAAGAAATATAATTTCACATGACTGCGAACGCCTCAAGGCACAATATGGAAAAGTCATTAAAAATGTGACGTTTTCTTGCTGCAAAGAAGCTAGCTTCATACAAATTGAAGTCATCAACATGCCACTATTCTCAAAACTTTGAGTTTTCTACCTTTAAATATTTAGACTTTGCAATGCCCTTTTCGCTATTTTGTTTTACGTGACTCACTAAAACAATGAAATCTGTCCAGTTTATTATCCAAAACATGATAAATCAAAAAGTGTTTCTGCTCATATATAGTATAGCCTACAAGTAGTCTCTGATCAGGGGAAAGAGTTCCAGGAGATAACTGTGAAGTAGAATGACTGAAGCTTAAATTTGGCATCTAACAAAACAGACTTTAATTTGAACACAAAGGTACAGAACATGACATGTACTTTCTTTGAGCTTTCTTTGAGCTACCATGATACCATTAGCATTTTAGCCTCAAGAACTATAGCACTCCAGTTAAACAAATCATATTGACATCAATTCTGGAAACTCCAAGGCGAACAATATTTTTTGCTGTTTTGCCCAAGTACAAACTGACTACAGTGCATCTGAATTGGGCAGATAGAGATGCACTTTGTGAGCTTATGCCTTTGAGACTTGGTGTAGTGATATCACAAACTATTGATATTGATGCACATAGTAAGCATTCTGTCTTAATTCATTGTGGCTTGGTATGGCAGCTGCTCTGAATGTGACTGCAAGAAACTGCAGAGTTCTGCACACAGCTCAGGATACCACAAGACCCAGCCTCCCATCTATGGACTCTGTCTATACCCCGTAATCAAGCAGCCAACATAAAGACTTCAGTCATCCTGGTATTCTCTCTTCTCTCCCCTTCCATTGGGAAGTTATAAAAGCCTGAAAACAATACCACCAGGTTCAAGGACAGTTCCTACCCACTGTTAACAGAGTCTTAAACGGATGACTTGTACAATAAGATGGATTCTTGGCCTCACAATCCAACTCATTATGATCATGCACTCTGCAATTTTTTTTGTAGTAGCTTTTACACTTTATTCTGCATTATTATTTTAGCTTATTCTAGCTCAATACACTGAATAATGATTTGACCTGTATAGTTTATCACTGCATCTTGGTACCTTACATGAAAAAGGAGTAAAAAACAGTAACAAATTATGTATTTAAATTAAATACAGAAGAAATTAGAACACTACTGCAGTACTACAGAACTTTAATAGTTTCTAATAGTTATTAGAGGAATTCATCCAGAGGTGCAATGCCAGGTTATTTTGATTGACTGTGAATGAACAAAGTCAGTCCAGACACCTAGTACAGAGAATAGACTGCCTTCATACAATGCTATAGACAATTGCATCTTCCAATTCTTCACTTTCATTGTAACATTCAAGATGTTTGTCGATGGCTTCAAATTCTTTGTTGGTCCTAACTTGTTGACGTAATGAAATGGTTTTTCTTTCCCAGCCATCTCCAAGCCTGAATGATTGAAACTGCAGTGAGCAAAACAGTCCTGAGTTGTCTTACTGCTTAGCTCTTGCAAACTAACAGTCTAAGTGACAAAGGATACAGCTTTTTGAACACAAATCACAATGAGCACTATTCAAAAACTGTTTGCTGAAAATACGATGTAGTGTCTAACAACAACAGCAAGAGCACATGACTGGCATTAGATGGAATCTGTACAGCAACAGTCACTTGTCCCAGATAAGAAGGGTAGTGTCCCAAATAAGCAAAGACAACTGTCAATGAAATTGTTGAATGAATCCAAAGGATCACTGACAATGCTAAGTGCCCCAAATTGGGTGTGTACACTAGATTTCAGCCACTCTCTGGCTGAAAGCAACAACTCTAAATTTCTTACCCTATACTCAAAAAATAGAGCATAGAACATGAAAGTACAGGCCTTTCAGCTCACGATGTTGTGCCAAACATTTAACCTACTCTAAGATTAATTTAACTCTTCCATCCTACATTTCCCTCCATTTTATGATCATCCATGCATCTATCCAAGGGTTTCTTAAATGCCTCTAATGTATCTACCACCATCACTGACAGGGCATTTCACGCAACCTCCACACGCTGTGTAAAGACTTACAGTACCTCTGACATCTCCCTTATACTTTCTGCTAATCACCTTAATGTTATGAACACGTGAAAGTCTGCAGATCCTGAAATTCCAAAGCAACAGACCAAATACTAGAAGGACTCAGTAAGTCAGGCAGCATGTTTTTCAAAGGACGGGGTTTCCCTCCACCATTGATGCTGCCTTTACCTGCATCTCCTCCATTTCCTGAACATCTGTGTTCACCCCATCTTCCCGCAATCTTAACACTGATACAGTTTAATGTGTCCTTGCCTACCATACCACCCCAGGGGCCTCCACATCATCCTCCGCAACTTTCACCAACTCCAAAGAGATTCTACCACTGAACGTATCTTTACCTTCCCCCCTCTCCCTTTTCCACAGATATCGCTCCCTACATGATTCCCTTGTCCATTCGTCCCTCCCCACTAATCTCCCTCTTGGCACTACCCCTGCCAATTCACCTCATCCTTCACCTTCCATGCTGAGCCCCAAATAAACCATTCCAGGTGAGGAAACACTTCACCTGTGAATCTGCTGGGGCCATCTATTGTGTCCAGTGCCCCCGATGTGGCCTTCTTTTCATTGGTATTAACATCATAAACTGGGGACACTTCGTCGATCAGCTCTACTCCATCAACCAAAAGTGGAACTACCCAGTGACCACACATTTTAATTCCCATTCCATCATGTCAGTCCATGGCTTCCTCTTGGGCCAAGATGAGGCCACCCTCAAGGAGGAGGAGCAACACCTTATATTCCTTCTGGGTAGCCTCCAATCTGATGGCATGGTTATCAATTCCTTCTTTTGGTTAAAAACAAATCCTCCCCCTCCCCTTTTTTTCTATTCCCCATTGGCCTCTTACCTCTTCTCAGCTGCCTATCGCCTCCCCCTGGGTCCCCTCCTCTTTCCCTTTCTTCTATGATCCACTCTCCTCTCCTAACAGATTCCTTCCTCTTCAGCCTTTTAACTACCTGGCTTCACCTGTTACCTTCCAGCTATCCTCCTTCCCCTCCTCCTGAAGGAGGGTCTCAGCCTGAAACTTCAACTGTTTATGAATTTCCATAGATTCCCTGAGAGTGGCCTCATCTTGGCACAAGAGGAGGGCATGGACTGGCATGGACAGAATGGCAATGGTTCGACTTGCTGAGTTCCTCCAGCATTCTGTGTGTTTAACCCTAAAATTATGCCCCCTTATAATAGTTAGTTCTACTTTAGGAAAAGGTCTCCAGCTATCCTCTCAATTTGTGCCTCACCTCACCTTGTACACCTCCATCAAGTCTCCTCTCATTATCTCAGGTCCAAAGAAAAAAGCTTTAGCTTGCTCAACCTATCTTAATAAAACATGCTCTAGTCCAGGCAACATCCTAGTAAATCTTCTCTGCTCCTATTTTAAAACTTCCACATCCTTCCTAAAATGAGGTGACCAGAAATGAACACAATAGTCCAAGTATGGTCTAACCAGGGTTTACAGTTGAACTCAATCTCCTGACTAATAAAGAACATACGCCTTCTTTCAACTCTTACCACCAAAATGCAGTCACCAACAGATCCTCATGAACTCAGGGCACAGAATGTCCAACTGGCCCCACTCACCTTTTCAAATCTCACTCTCAAAATGCGCTCACCCATGGCTCCTCGTGATCTCAGGCTTTATCCTCTGTTAAAAATAGTTCTGTTAAGGGAAAACTTTCATAATTTTGAAGGGTCCTCACTCATACCTCTCCATTCCAAGGGGGGAAAATAACCTATCTAGACTCTCTCAATATGTGAAATGTTCCCTTGCAAGTAATAATCTGGCAAATCTTTTCTACATTCTCTCCAAGACAATCACATCCTTCAAATTTGCGACTTGGTCAAACTTCCTATTGAAGCCCATGTGGACTACAATCAACCACTCATCTCAAATGCACTTCCCTCATTGATATATTTAGTTGTTTTAATTTAATCAGACAGGATCCCCGGAATCAAAGACATGTTGACTTTTATTTTTTAATCACTATCATAGATCATAGTTGGAAGCTTAATATCAAAGGATAAACTTTGCATTGAAAGGGCATGCAGGTAGGCAGAGACAGTGGGTGGCTCTGTTGGTTAAATAAAAATAACAAATCTTTAGAAAAGGTGACAAAGGATTAGTAGAATCCTTGTGGGTAGAGTTATGAAACTAGAAGGGTTAAAATAAAACACCGGAAACAGTACACGCCTCTGAACAGTAACCATGATGTGGGGTAAAATTAATATAGGAGTTAGAAAGTCATGCAAAAAGGGCACTATTACAATAGTCACGGGGATGTCACCATACAGGTAGATTGGGAAAATTAGGAAAGGGAATTTGTAGAGTGCCTATGAGATTGCTTTCGATAGCAGCTTGTGGTCGAGCCAACTAGGGGAAAGGCAGTTCTGGAATGGAGTGGTGGTAATGGGACTAAGAAATGGCAAAGGAACTTAACGAGTACTTTGTATCGGTATTCACAGTGTACACACTTGCACTGTGCCAGAAATGCCAGAGAGTGTCAGGGGGCACAAGTGAGGGTAGTTGCTATCACTAAGGAGAAAATGCTAGAGAATTTGAAAGGTCTAAAGGTAGACATGTCACCTGAACCAGGTGGACTATAACCCAGGGTTCTGAAAGGGGAGGCTGAAGAAATTGTGGAATTATTAAAGAATGATTAAAGAATCACTGGATTCTGGAATGGTTCTGGAGGATTGGTTGACTGCAAATGTCACTCTACTCTTTCAAAAGGGTGGGAGGCAGAAGAAAATAAATTATAGGTGAGTTGGCCTGAATTCAGTGGTTGTGAACATGTTGGAGTCCATTATTAAGGACGAGGTACTTAGAAGGCACATGATATAAAGTCAGCATGGTTTCCTTAAAGGGAAATTTTGCCTGCCATATCTCTGAGGAAACAACAGCTAGGATAGACAAAGGAGAGTCAGTGAATGTTGCTTAGATTTTCAGAAGGCTGGTGAGAAGGTGCCAGACATGAGGCTGCTAAAGAAAATAAGAGCCCATGGTGTTAGAGGAAAGATAATAGCATGGATGGAAAATTGGCTGACCGGCAAGGAGCAAAGAGCAGGAATAACAGCAACATTTTCTGGTTGGCTACTGGTGACTAGTGAAGTTCTGTAGGGGGTCAGTGGTGGGACCAAGTCTTTTTATGTCACTGATTTGGATGATAGAATTCTTGGCTTTATGTCCAAATTTCTGGGTGATACGAAAAAATGTGGAGAGGCAAGTAGTGTTGAGGAAGCAGGGAATCTGCATAAGGATTTAAACCAATCAGGAGAATGGGCAAAGGGCAGATGGAATATAGTGTTAGGAAGTGTACGGTCACGCACTTTAGTAGAAGAAATGAAAGTGTTGACTATTTTCTAAGTGGTGAGAAAATACAAAAAACTGAGACACAAAGAAACTTGAGAGGCCTTGTACAGGATTCCCTAAAGGTTAACTTGCAAGTTGAGTCAGTGGTAAGAAAGGCAAATGCAATGTTAGCATTCATTTTGAAAGGATTAGAATATAAAAGCAAGGATGTAATGCAGAGGCTTTACAAGGCATTGGTCAGACCACACTTGGAGTATTGTGATCAGTTTTGGGCTCCTTATCAAAGAATGGATGTGCTGGCACTGGAGAGGATGCAGAGGAGGTTCACGAGAATGATTCCAGGAATGAAAGGGTTAATGTATGAGCAGCATTTGATTTCTCTAGACCTGTACTCAGTGGAGCTTTGAAGAATGAGGAGGGAAACTCATTGAAACCTATCAAATATTGGAAGGCCTAGATGGACTGGATGTGGGGAAAATGTTTCCTATATTGTGTGAGTTACCAGAGGCCACAACCTCAGAATAAAGAGATGTCGAGGTAGAACAGAGATGGAAAGGAATTTCTTTATTCAGGAGGGGAGTGAAACTGTGGAATTAATTTCCACAGACAGCTGTGGAGGCCAAGACACTGAGTATATTTAAAGCGGAGGTTAATGGGTTCTTGGTTGGTAAGGACAAAGGTTATGGGGAGAAAGCAGGAGAATAGGGTTGAAAGGGGTAATAAATCAGTCGTGATGGACTGGTAGAGTAGACTCAATAAGTGAAATGGCCTAATTCTGCTCTTATGTCTTACGGTCTTATAGTCTTTTAAGAATAACCACCTTCCTTCACTCATTTCACTCTTGAACGTACCAGCACAACCCGAGTCAATACCTCAGTATAGTAACACTATGAATCCTTTGATCACTTTGCATTACAATAAACTTTATTTTTCCAGTTTAAAATGCACATTTTCATGCACAATTGATATATAATTCATGTTCGGTTGATATTTTTCTTCTGAATATAGAACCTCTATTACTGCAGCAAGCAAGCTTTCACTACTCCTTACTATACACATGTCAAACAGCACCCACCATATTGTGCTATACTAACTAGTAATTAAATGCCATACCAAACTAATCCCATCTGCCTGTAACCCTACATTCATGTCCCTATGAGTATCATATTTGCCTTCACTAACACCCTTGGCAACACATTCTGGACACACAAAATACTCTGCAGATGCTGGGGTCAAAGCAACACGCACAACACACTGGAAGAACTCAGCAGGTTGGGCAGCATCCGTGGAAACGAACAGTCAACGTTTCGGGCCAAGACCCTTCATCAGGACTGAAGAGGGAGGAGGCAGAGTCCCCTATAAAGAAGGTGGGGGGAGGGTGGGTGAAGAAGGAACGTAAGGGGAAAGCACTATGTGTAGTAGAAGGAGGCAGAACCATGAGGGAGGTGATAGGCAGTTGGAGGAGGAGGAGGTAGAGTGAAACTGGGATGAAAGGGAGGGGGAGGGAATTACCAGAAGTTGGAGAATTTAATGTTCATGCCAAGGGGCTGGAGACTACCCAGACGGTATATGAGGTGTTGCTCCTCCAACCTGAGTTTGGCCTCATCATGGCAGTAGAGGAGGACATGTATGGACATATCCGAATGGGAATGCGAGCAGAGTTGAAGTAGGTGGCAACCGGGAAATCCTGCCTGTTGTGGCGGACGGAGCAGAGGTGCTTGACGAAGCGGTCCTCCAATCTGTGTCGTGTCTTGCCGATGTAGAGGAGGCCGCACCGGGAGCACCAGATGCAATAGATTACCCCAACAGACTCACAAGTGAAGTGTTGCCTCACCTGGAAGGACTGTTTGGGGCTCTGAATGGTGGCAAGAGAGGAGGTGTAGGGACAGGTGTAGCACTTACGCTTGCAGGGATAAGTGCCAGGTGGGAGATCCGTGGGGAGGGACGTATGGACCATGGAGTCACGGAGAGAACGATCCCTGCGGAAAGCGGAGAGAGGGAAAGAGGTGCTTAGTGGTGGGGTCCTGTTGAAGGTGATGGAAGTTACAGAAGATAATGTGCTGGATCCGGAGGCTGGTGGGGTGGTAGGTGAGGACAAGGGGAACTCTGTCCCTGCTGTGGTGACGGGAGGATGGGGTGACGGCCGAAGTGCAGGAAATGGAGAAGATGTGGATGAGGGCATCATTGATGACGGCAGGAGGAAAACCACGATCCTTAAAGAAAGAGGACATTTGAGATATCCTGGAACAGAAAGCCTCATCCTGGGAGCAGATGCGGCGGAGACAGAGGAACTGGGAATGGGGAATAGCATTTTTGCATGTGGCACACTCCACTCTGTAAAAATGTGCCTTGCACGTTTCCTTTCAGCTTACCCCTTTCTTGATTTAAAGACATGCCCTCTGGATTTAGACATTTCGACCCTGGGAAATTCTTCTGCTTTTTACCCTATCTATGCCTTTCATAACTTGATAAACTTCTATCACTTCTTCCAAGCCTGTTTCTCCAGAAAAAATAACCGACGTTTGTCCAAGCACATCCCCTCTAATCCAGACAGCACCCTAGTAAGCCTCATCTGCAACCTCTAAAAGCCTCCACATCTTTCCATGAGACAACCAGAAATGAATGCTATACTCCAGATGTGGCGTAACTACAGTATGACAATAAACTTGACTTGTCAAAGATGGCACGAAAGATCAGGATTGAATCTAGTTCAACAAAGCTATGAAGCAGCAACTTTTTCCAACATCTAACCATAAATGCAATAAAGATTCACCAAATTCGACGAGAAGAGGCTGAGGACGAGCTTCACTCCAAGTGAGGTAAGGCCGGGTAAGTTCCTTTCAAAGGAGAAAGTTTCAAAAGTTGAGGCAAGTATTGGGTAGGTCATGGCAGCTGAGATCAGACCCGTGGTTTGTTCATCCTGCAGCATGTGGGAAATCAGGGATACTTCCAGTGTCCCTGACGACCATGTGTGCAGTAAGTGTGTCCAACTGCAGCTTCTGGCAGACCGCATTGAGCGTCTGGAGCTGCGATTGGATCCATACTGGAGCATCCGTGATGCTGAGAAAGTCATGAATAGCACGTTCAGTGAGTTGGCCACACCGCAGGTAAAGGCTACACAGGCAGAAAGGGAAGGGGTGGCCACTAGACAGCGTAGCAGTAGGCAGGTTGTGCAAGAGTCCCCTGAGGTCATTTCCCTCCTAAACAGATATACTGTTTTGGATACTGTTGGGGGAGATGTCTCATCAGGGGAAGGCAGCAGCAGCCGAGTTCATTGTACCATGAGTGGCTCTGCGGCACAGGAGGGAAGGAAAAGGAGTGGGAGAGCTATAGTAATAGGGGATTCGATTGTAAGGGAAACAGATAGGCATTTCTGCTGCCACAAACGAGACTCCAGGATAGTATGTTGCCTCCCTGGTGCAAGGATCAAGGATGTCTCTGAGCAGCTGTAGGACATTCTGGAATGGGAGGGTGAACAGCCAGTGGTCGTGGTGCACATAGGTACCAACGATATAGGAAAAAACGGGATGAGGTCCCACAAGGTGAATTTAGGGAGTTAGGAGATAAACTAAAAAGTAGGACCACAAAGGTAATAATCTTTGGATTACTACCAGTGCCACGTGCTAGTCAGAGTAGAAATAGGAGGATATTTCAGTTGAATACGTGGCTTGAAAAATGGTGCAAGGGGGAGGGATTCAAATTTCTGGGGCATTGGAACCAGTTCTGGGGGAGGTGGGACCGGTATAAACAGGACGGTCTGCACCTGGGCTGGACTGGAACCAATGTCCTAGGGGGAGCGTTTGCTACTGCTGTTCAGGAGGCTTTAAACTAATGTGGCAGGGGATGGGAACAAGTGCAGAGAGACAGAGGGGTGTAAAATGAGGGTAGAAGCAAAAAGTAGTAAGGTGAAAAGTAAAAGTGGCAGGCAGGCAAATCCAGGGCAAGAAGCAAAAAGAGCCACTTTTCAACATAATTGAATAAGGGCTAAGAGTGTTGTAAAAACAAGCCTGAAGGCTTTGTGTGTCAATGCGAGGAGCATTCGTAACAAGGTGGATGAATTGAATGTGCAGATAGTTATTAATGAATATGATATAGTTGGGATCACAGAGACATGGCTCCAGGGTGACCAAGGATGGGAGCTCAACATCCAGGGATATTCAATATTTAACATATAAAATTCTAAAGGGATTGGACAGGCTAGATGCAGGAAGATTGTTTCCGATGTTGGGGAAGTCCAGAATGAGGGGTCACAGTTTAAGGATAAAGGGGAAGCCTTTTAGGCCCAAGATGAGGAAAAACTTCTTCATACAGAGAGTGGTGAATCTGTGGAATTCTCTGCCACAGGAAACAGTTGAGGCCGGTTCATTGGCTATATTTAAGAGGAAGTTAGATATGGCCCTTGTGGCTAAAGGGATCAGGGGGTATGAAGAGAAAGCAGGTACAGGGTTCTGAGTTGGATGATCAGCCATGATCATACTGAATGGCGGTGCAGGCTCGAAGGGCCGAATGGCCTACTCCTGCACCTATTTTCTATGTTTCTATGTTTCTAAATTGATTCCTGGAAGGAGGAAATATGCTGTGAAGAAAGCTTAAGCAGAAGAGGGTCACCCTGGCTAGAGGACCAACGTAGAAAAGGTGATCACACTGGAGCATAATTCTTTGCAGGCTTGATGGCAGTTCCTGGAATGATGTTTTCCTGTGGCTATAAGGAATGATATCAGGTTCTCCAGTCAGTCACTACAAATGGAGATAGAAAGAAATCTCTACAACCAAATGGGTAGGAAAATTTTGAAGTAAATCAACCAGTAGTGACTTTTATTTTGCACTATACCCAGCTTAGGAATGTCTCCAAAATGCAGTGGGAATGGTCTCAGCATGAGAAATTCCCTATCATTTGGGTCCAGGGAAATAGACAAGACAAAGACAAGTTGTATAAAATGCACATTAACAAATTGAATTGAATTGACTTTTTAAAAAACTTACATCTTTCATAAACACAAATAAAAATCTTTACATTACGTCTTTGTCTAAATGCACAATGAGCAATTATAGTAATTTATAATAAATAAGCATGTTGCCCTTCCCTTGGCCAACATTGGTGGCGTAGAGCGGGGAGACTTGCAGCTTGGGCAACTGCCAATTGTCCATAAAAAAAACCTTGCCCAGGCTTGCTCCCTGGAAACTTTCCAAGGTGCAAATCCATGGTCAATCGAGACTAATGGAGGCCTACACTACACACACATTATGTACAATATGATGGTCAATATAACAGAGAATGCAGTTGCATCAACACGAGTTAATCAGTCTGATGGCCTGGTCAAAGAAGCTGTCCCAGAGCCTGTTGGTTTTGGCATTTATGCCGTGGTGCCATCTCCCGGATGGTAGCAGCTGGAACAGTTTATAGTTGGGGTGACTCAGGTCTCCAATGATCCTTCAGCCCTTTTTATACACCTGTCTTTGTAAATGTCTTGAATACTTTGAAGTTCACAACTGCAGATGTGCTAGGCTGTCTACACCACTTTTTGCAGTCCTGCGATTGAGGGAAGTACAGTTCCCATACCAGGCAGTGATGCAGCCAGTCAAGATGCCCTCAATTGTGCCCCTGTAGAATGTCCTCAAGCTTTGGGGGCCCATACTAAACCTCTTCAACCGTCTGAGGTGAAAGAGACGCTATTGTGCCTTTTCACCACACAGCCAGTATGTTCGGACCACGTGAGATCCTCAGTGATGTGTATGCCGAGGAAATTAAAGCTGTTTACCCTCTCAGCTCCAGATTCATTGATGTCAATAGGGGTAACCTGTCTCCATTCCTCCTGTCGTTCACAACCAGCTCCTTTGTTTTTGCAACATTGAGGGAGAGGTTGTTTTCTTGACACCACTGTGTCAGGGTGATGATTTCCTCCCTGTAGGCTGCCTCATTATTATTTGAGATTAGGCCAATCAGTGTAGTGTCATCAGCAAATTTAATTAGCAGATTGGAACTGTGGGTGTTGACACAATCATGGGTATACAGAGAGTAAAGGAGAGGGCTTAGTACACAGCCCTGAGGGGCACCTGTGTTGAGGGTCAGAGTGGCAGAGGTGAGGGAACCCACTCTTACTACCCGTCGCCAACCTGACAGGAAGTTCAGGATCCAGCTACACAAGGCAAGGTGAAGGCCAAGGTCTTTGAGCTTCCTGTCGAGCCTGACCATTTCAATAGAACATTTAATCCATTTCAGGAAAGAAAAAGAACCAAAAGCTGTAACGAGGCAGGAGTAAAATATCCCATAAATCTATTAAAGACAGTTCTCTTTCAAAATCTGTTGTACGTTAACATTCGAAAATACAAAAATGAAGGAGAGATTGTAACAATAAAGCTAAGCAGATCAAGAAGAAACAATAAAGACCAAATATCGTTATGTAACCATGGCACCTTTTTCCTGCCTCCACATGACTCACTTCCAAGAAAATGTATGAAAGACACTAAATTCTTGCCAATCATTTTTTTAATCTCCCTCTGTTCAAAATTAGATAAGTGGGAAATATCGGTTCATCAGAAATGGGAAAATTCTGACAGTTGTGTGGGAGTAATGCATAAAGCACTATTTATTATGTTTTCACTACTTCTGATATACTGATCCAATTGGCATCAAAAAATGAATGTTCACTGTCGAACCTTGAACCCCTCTGGATTCAGTATGAGTGCTCCAAGGGTATTCTACTGACAGGTGCCACAGTCAGATATTCAACACTGATCTCATGTAACACAGAGTATGGCACACTATGGTCCATTTCACAACAATCTCTTTTTCTCTCCCCCATATTCCCTCCAGGTTTTACCTCTCTTTTATACAGTAGGAGCACTTTATATCTGGGCTGATTGAATAAGTTCCTGGGCATCAACATCTACCCTGGGCCCAACATATTGATGTAATCGCAAAAAAGACATGCCAGCAGCTATACTTCATCAGAAGTCTGAAGTGATTTGATATGTCACTAAAATCTCTACAGATGTATCGTGACAAGCATTCTGACTGATTACATCGCTGCCTGGTATGGAAGTTCCAATGCACAGGGATCAAAAGAGGCTGCAAAGGGTTTGGACTCAGCCAAAAGCCTGCCCACCAGAGGATATTTTCAAAAGATGGTGCCACAAAATGGCAGCATCCATCATTAAAGACTCACCACCCGGGACATGCTCTCTTCTTATTATCACCAGAGAAAAGGAACAAGAGCCTGAAGGTCCACACTCAAGGTTTTAGGAACAGCTTCTTCCCATCTGCCATCAGATTTCTAAACGGTTCATGAACTTTCTCTCACTCTTCCTCTTGCAATATTTATTGTAAGTTAAAGTAATTTTATATCTCGCACTATATGGGCGCTGCAAGACAACAATTTTTATGACTTATGACAGTGACAATAAACCTAAGGTCAGTCCTATGAATGGAGTTGAAAAGAAATTTTGTCGCCCATAGGGTTGTGGAGCATTGGAATTCCCTCTCCCAGAGAACTGACGAGCCTCAATCAGCAAGTACATTCAAGGCATATGTAGATCAATAGATATGATCTATATAACAAAGCAATTGTGTGATGTGTCAGCAAACGTTGCACTGAGGTAAAGGAGAAGCCATAAATGTGTTGGATGCTGGAGTAGGCTTGCAGGGTTCTATATCCTCTACCTCAGTCTAGCAGGGACTGGATTGTAAGAGGAACAGAATTATAAAGTGATTCCCCTTCCAAACGAGAAACATTCAAGCTGTTACCTCTTTATAATGGGAGCCTGGATACTGTATTGTGATGCAAACTATAGTATATGCAAGTAAGACACACACATGACAAGACAATGACTGCTTCAACTTTATCCCATTGCATTATATTTCAGTTGAAAACTGGGTGTTGTAAACATGTGCAATGAATGCTCCAGTGATGCAGCGGGTGATATTGCTGACTCAGCCCTGGTGATACAGGTTACAAACTCACCTCCAGTTTTTGCTTTG
This sequence comes from Hemitrygon akajei, assembly GCF_048418815.1. NCBI lineage: Eukaryota > Metazoa > Chordata > Chondrichthyes > Myliobatiformes > Dasyatidae > Hemitrygon > Hemitrygon akajei. Next base: position 93,572,280 of record NC_133124.1, read on the forward strand.
TATTGTTTTCATGTTTTCCCTCCACATCGCAAAAACCTGATGGTTAGTTAAGTCAGTCACCCATTCTAAATTGCCTCTTGTGGGTGATAGGAAAGGGGGAGGGGTGGAGGCTGGAAATCAATAGACGCATCAGAGTGAACCGATTATAGGGAAATAAAATCATAGAATGGGGGTTGACAGAATTGCTCAGAGCCAGCATGGCCTCTTTTTTTTAAAGAAACATTTCAACAGCAGGAATTCTGTTTATGACACAAGAAAATGTGCCATCCCTTATCCTATCAGTCCTGACTGGAATGGGGATGGATTGGGAAGCATTATTTGAGTGGAGAAGCAAGCTGGAGTTGTGGAACCAGCACTACTTCTGGAGCAGACTGCTTAATTGAGTAGAGTACATCACTGGGGTAGGCAGGAAGCATAGGAGTGCTTGGTGACGAAACAGATGGTGGGGGAGAGGCAAGACTAGAGAAAATATGGGAGGGGTTATTGGAAGAAAAGGCGTGATCAGTGCAATGCAGAGAGTGAGATGCAAAGGACATAACTAAACATCGGACTTAGCAGCTGGAATCCCGATTCAGTGCTGTAGAAATCAGTCATACAACTTGAAAACAGGCCTTTCAGCCCATAAACTCAAATTGACTATCAATTGCTCATTAATCCCCCTCACATTCCTATTAACTTCTTTCAGATGCTACACAATAGAGGGAGATTTTCAACATTCACATGATCACCCAACCCATGCATCCTTGGGACTCAAGGAAACTGAAACATGCAGCGGAAATGCAGGCAGTCACGGGTAGAATGTGATGATGCCACACAGCTGGTATCTAGGGTCAATATTAAACCCGAGTTGCTGACGTTGTGAGGGACCAGTGCAGGAATCAGAAATTCTTCGAGGTCCTATATTGTTGCATTAAGTCCCAGTTTTGAAACTCAAATCATACCGAGTGATGGGATTAGTATGCTTCATATCTGGCCCTAAGCTTCACATCAGCCATCAGACATCCACTGCATAACCCCATTTACTTGAAATTTTAAACAGATCTATTTAAGTCTAGTATTTGGCTGGCAATCAGTGGGTCCAGATAATTGACGACTCTACCAACTTAGAGGAGTACACAGCATCAGTGACCAGCTACAGTAGCAAGTGCACTGATGATGTTACTCTGTCCAAGACCATCACTATACACGCTAACCAGAAGCCATGGATGACCGCGGAGGTGCGTGCGCTGCTGAGGACCCATGACTCCGCCTTCAGACGACAAGGCAGCTCTAACAATAGCAAGGGCCAAACTGTCCCGAGCCATCAGAGGGGCAAAGCATGCACATGCCCAGCTAATCCACAGCCACATCCAGGACAGCAGCGACACACGGCGCATGTGGAAGGGCATCCAGGACATCACCAACTACAGGAGAACATCACCTGACTGTGCAGGTGATGCCTCCATCCCAGATGCGCTGAATAAGTTCTACGCCCGGTTTGAGGCGGAAAATGACGTGGCGGCAAGGAGGTCCACCCCCTCCTACAAATGACCAGGTGCTGTCTCTCTCCGTGGCCAATGTGAGAAGAACCCTGTGCAGGGTCAACCCATGGAAGCCTCTGGACCAGACAACATCCCTGGTAGAGTGCTCAGAGGATGTGCAGACCAGCTGGCAGATGTTCTCACTGACATCTTCAACATCTCCCTGAGCAGTGCTACTGTTCCAACGTGTTTCAAGCCACCACCATCGTCCCTGTGCCGAAGAAGTCTTCAGTGTCCTGCCTCAATGACTACCGTCCCGTTGCACTCACATCCATCATCATGAAGTGTTTCGAGAGGCTCATCATGAGGCATATCAAGACCCTGCTGCCCACCTCACTGGACCCCCTGAAGTTTGCGTACCACCCCAACCGCGCAACAGATGACGCCATTGCCACCACCCTCCACCTGGCCCTAACCCACCTGGGCAAAAAAGACACATACGTTCAGATGCTATTCATACACTTCAGTTCAGCATTCAACACAATTATCCCTCAGAAACTGATTGGAAAGCAGAGCCTACTGGGCCTGAACACTTCCCTCTGCGACTGGATCCTAGACTACCTGACTGGGAGACCTCAGTCAGTCCGGATCAGAAGCAGCATCTCCAACACCATCACACTGAGCACGGGGACTCCCCAGGGCTGTGTGCTCCATCCACTGCTGTTCACTCTGCTGACCCATGACTGTGCTGCAACACACAGCTCGAACCACATCATCAAGTTCGCCGATGACACAACCGTGGTGGGGCTCATCAGCAAGAACGACGAGTCAGCTTACAGAGAGGAGGCGCAGCGGCTAACGGACTGGTGCAGAGCCAACAACCTGTCTCTTAATGTGAAAAAAAACAAAAGAGATGGTTGTTGACTTCAGGAAGGCACAGAGTGACCACTCCCCGCTGAACATCAACAGCTCCTCGGTAGAGATTGTAAAGAGCACCAAATTTCTTGGTGTTCACCTGACGGAGAATCTCATCTGGTCCCTCAACACCAGCTCCATAGCAAAGAAAGCCCAGCAGCATCTCTACTTTCTGCGAAGGCTGAGGAAAGTCCATCTCCCACCCCCCATCCTCATCACATTCTACAGGGGTTGTATTGAGAGCATCCTGAGCAGCTGCATCACTGCTTGGTTCGGAAATTGCACCATCTTGGATCGCAAGACCCTGCAGCGGATAGTGAGGTCCGCCATCATGGACGTTTACACTACACGCTGCATCTGCAAAGTAAACAGCATTATGAAGGACTCCATGCACCCCTCATACAATCCCTTCTCCCTCCTGCCATCTGGGAAAATGCTCTGAAGTATTCCGGCTCTCACGACCAGACTATGTAACAGTTTCTTCCCCCAAGACTCCTCAATACCCAGAGCCTGGACTGACACCTTGCCCTATTGTCCTGTTTATTATTTATTGTAATGCCTGCACTGTTTTTGTGCACTTTACGCAGTCCTGTGTAGGTCTGCAGTCTAGTGTAGCTTTCTCTGTGTTGTTTTTTACATAGTTCAGTCTAGTTTTTGTACTGTGACATGTAACACCATGGTCCTGAAAAACGTGTGTCTCAGTTTTACTGTGTACTGTACCAGCAGTTATGGTCGAAATGACAATAAAAGTGACTTGACTTGACTTGACTTGAAATAGCTTATTCATTGTTTACGGGTTGGGTGTCAGTGGAAATATCGTAATATCGTATATCGTTATAACCCGTAATATCTGAGTCTCATCCTGTCTTCTATGGATATGGTGAGCAGACCCAAACCAAATTTTAATCATAAAGTTTGGAACTGAGCCACAATTGAACTTTCCAATTGCTGTCATGGAAGGATATTGTTGCACAGAATTGAAGGAAGCTGTAACTCCAACTCCTCATTTCTTAAAAACTTAAGATTCACAAGGAGAGTAGAGCAGGTGTAAAGTAGTACAGTGGCAGAAGCTTGTATGACTGCACTAAAGACATTCTTAAGATAACCTGAAGCCTTGGCTGCCACGATAACTCCACTGAGTTGAAGTCAATAAGGCTATCTGTCAATTTGCACTTTTACAGTCTGACCGCAAAGGGAAATCAGACTTTTGAAATTATGGTAATGAGAGATTGTCTCACAAGTTTATGAAAAAGAGAGAAGATTTAAATGTTTAAGATGATAATGAGATTCTTCTTTTCCCAGAAGAAAGGTTTATGAAATTTATTAGATTTTGGTTCATGTCAATCCAATGCAGACTTTCATACAAAAAGAGGCCACTGAGCTAAAATATTGGGCTTGATTGTCCATGGTGTGATCCAAATTGGTGTCACTAGCACAAACCTATTCAAAAGGGCTGACTAAGCACACTTAAAGGCTTTTCAAAATCTGATAGATTGAAAAAAAGCTTTAAAGGATTTAAATAAAAAGCATCAAAAGTTAAAGTATCTGAAATTATTAGACACTAATTTTAAAATTATGAAAATAAATCGAAGTAACCTACATTCCCCTCTTTGGGAATGAAAGATATTTGAATAGCTGCAGTTCTTCTTGTGCCTACCAGCCGAGAGGTAATGTTGCAGCTTTATAGGATATGGTCAGACCCCACTTGGAGTACTGTGCTCAGTTCTGGTCACCTCACTACAGGAAGGACGTGGAAACTATAGAAAGGGTGCAAGGGAGATTTACAAGTATGTTGCCTGGATTGGGGAGCATGCCTTATGAGAACAGGTTGAGTGAACTTGGCCTTTTCTCCTTGGAGCAGCGGAAAATGAAAGGTGACCCAATAGAGATGTATAAGATGATGAAGAGACATTGATTGTGTAGATAGTCAGAGGCTTTTTCCCAGGGCTGAAATGGCTAACACGAGAGAGCACAGTTTTAAGGTGCTTGGAAGTAGGTACATTAGACATGTCAGGGGTAAGTTGTTTTTTTTAAACACAGAGAGTGGTGAGTGCGTGGAATGGGCTGCCGGCGACGGTGGTGGAGGAGGAAACGATAGGGTCTTTTAAAAGACTCCTGGATAGGTACATGAAGCTTAAAAAAAATAGAGCGCTAAGTACATGTTCAGCACAGCATTGTGGGTCGAATGGACTGTATTGTGCCGTAGGTTATTTTATGTTTCTATGTTACCATCTGCAAGGTGCAATTAACCCCTCTCTTTATATTGTCTGTCCTCTGTGCAAAGTGCAGTAGCAGAGCCAGAAAGGGATGCATCGGTAACAGATCTCCATGTTTGCCTTTGGCTTTATGTTTCAGTGTGCTGGTACGGTTGAGGGGAATACCAAACAGCAGATCAGAGTACTCCTCCATGAGCTTCTCCTTTGGTTCTTCCCACTTTCTCCAGATCAAGGGTGTAGCCATGGGCACTCGCATGGACCCCAGCTATGCCTGCCTCTTTGTGGATTATGTGGAACAGTCTATGCTCCAAATCTATACTGGCACCACTTCCCAACTTTTCCTCTGCTACACTGACGACTACATTGGTGCTGCTTCCTGCACCCATGCTGAGCTCGTCAATTTCATCAACTTTGCTTCTAACTTTCACCCAGCCCTTAAATTCACTTGGTCCATCTCGGACACTTCTCTCCCCTTTCTTGATCTCTCGGTCTCCATCTCCGGAGACAGACTATCCACTGACATCATCTACAAACCCACTGACTCCCATAACTATCTTGACTATACCTCTTCCCACCCTGCCCAATGCAAAAATGCCATTCCCTATTCCCAGTTCCTCCGTCTCCGCTGCATCTGCTTCCAGGATGAGGCTTTCCGTTCCACGACTTCTCAAATGTCCTCTTTCTTTCAGGATCGTTGTTTCCCTTCTGGCATCATCAAAGATGCCCTCAACCGCATCTCCTCCACCACCCGCACTTCAGCCCTTAACCCATCCTCCCGTCACCACAACAGGGACAGGGTTCCCTTTGTCCTCACCTACCACCCCACCAGCCTCCGGATCCAACACATTATACTCCGCAACTTCCGCCACCTTCAACAGGACCCCACCACCCAGCACATCTTCCCCTCACTACCCCTCTCAGCTTTTCGAAGGGATTGTTCCCTCCGCGACTACCAGTCCACACGTCCCTCCCCACAGTACTCCCACCCGACACTTATCCCTGCAAGCGCAAATGTTACACCTGTCCCCTCACCTCCCCCCCTTACCACCATTCCGAGCCCCAGACAGTCCTTCCAGGTGAGGCAACACTTCACCTGCGAGTCTGCTGGAGTCGTCTATTGCATCCGGTGCTCCCGGTGCGGCCTCCTCTACATCGGTGAGACCTGACGCAGATTGGGGGACCGCTTCGTCGAGCACCTCCGCTCCGTCCGTCACAATAGACAGGACCTCCCAGTTGCCACCCACTTCAACTCTGCCTCTCATTCCCATCTAGATATGTCCATACATGGCCTCCTTTACTGCCATGATGAGGCCAAACTCAGGTTGGAGGAGCAACACCTCATCTACCATCTGGGTAGCCTCCAGCCTGGTGGAATGTACATTGAATTCTCCAATTTCCAGTAATTCCCTCCCCCTCCCCCTTCCCCTATCCTAGGTCCCTCTCTGCTTCTCTCCCCTTTCAACTTTCTGCTCCTTTACCTCTACAGTTCTTTCATGCTTATCCCCTCCCCCCTTTATCCTTCCTCTGATTGGCTCTCCACCTGGTGCCTCTAGCCCTTCCCCCTCCCCTATCTCTATTACTGGACTTCGGTCCTCTCCTCCCCCCCATTCCTGATGAAGGGTCTCAGCCCGAAACGTTGGCTACTCTTTTCTCACGGATGCTGCCTGACCTGCTGAGTTCTTCCAGCGTTGTGTACGTATTCTTCTCTCCTCCATGAGCTACCAGCTAAAAGCTTTCTGCAGCCCATTAATTAGATCTTTCTTTGAATGATGTTTCCTGATTGGCTTCTTTTATTTTACACCATTTTCTTGTCTATTTCAAATGAAAAAGCTGGTGTAACTGCTGGGTGAGTTCTCATTCTTCAAGAGGCAGGTGGAATCATAATTAGTCTAAATCAAGGTCTTAGGCCAAAAAGAGCAATATTCCAGATTTTCCCCTTAAATCAGTTTAGCTATGTTTCATCTAGTTTTTGCATCTGTCCTCTAAGAATAGATGGCTATTGATGGCTGGAGTGTGCTGGGAATCGTTCTGCTGAAGGCACATGGAGCAGATCAGCCATTTTCTTCATATTTCATATTCACATTATTTTATATTTGCTTATGACATAAAAGCAGACCAACCAAGTCTATTTGAGCCCTCTGAGCATTCCCATCAATTTACTTTTCTAGAATGTGTTCTTAAACACGTCCATCAACTCATCTTTAATTTTTCTGGCTACCTCTGCATTGAGAGAAGTTTACAGTAACCAATTAAGCTAACAACAAGGCTGTGGGATGTGGGAGGAAGCTTATACTGACATAGGGAGAACCCCACAAGAACATGCAAACTCTGCATCTGCACTTGTGGGTGGGAGGCCTTCATGAACCACTATGACTCATTGCAGTTATCAGATCAAAACTGCTCCTAATTTACAGCTTGGGCTTTTAGCCTAGATAATCAATTGAACTATGATTACTGTAAGAGTGCACAATGCTGACACAGAGCAGTTGGCATGTAGCCTGATTATTGTGGGAGCTGGTAATGAGGTCTCTACTAAGGGAAGAAAGATGCTCATGTGTCAGTACACAGGCAGAATTCACAATAATCAGCATCCACAGTCTCAGTCACCTAACAGGGTCTGTGGTCCAATGACTGGCATTCTAACTGCTGCTGTCTGATTATTGCTGTCTATGTTTCTTACATTAACTTTTTCCTGAACGCTTCCATTAATCAAATCATTATGGAGAAAGATACAACTCATGGAATAAGATAGTTTTCACTAGCTCTCTGTTACAGAGCACTGTGCCCACACAATAATTGAAAGCTTTCTGATATTAAACAAAGGTGATTTTGTTAGTTCTGAAGACCCACGATGTTGTAGTGGGATGGAAACAAAGACTTAAGTGAATAGGAAACAGTAATTAGGTGACACAAAATCCAAAGACTGTCCGGAGAAGAAGCTGTTGCACTAAGAAATTTGCACTGATTTATTTTTAACGTGTGGAATGCCCGGACTCCATTCTTCCACTTCACACAAGGGTCAAGGCTTTTTTTTCCTTGTAAACAGAACTAATTAGGTTTAAATTATAAGAACTGGTCCTACATTTCACAGGAAATAAGTTTGTAAGTTGTCCATTCAATACTACTTTAATATCAGGTTCATGCATCTTTGCAGTTAGTGGTGGCCAACTGGTTTAGCTTGAGCACCAAAGAGAATTGAACCACCTTTCCATCTGCTAATAAGGCATTCACATTTTGTCTACTTCCCACTCTCAAGGCAATATGTGAGCAAAAAAAAATTTCTTGAATTCTTCCTCAACTCTCAAAAGATATTTAGACAGGGGGTTTAAAATATGCCAGCCTCATGAATCCCTTATTTTATTGACTAACAAAACACTGCAATTTGCTGGAAATCTTAAATGAGAACACAAAACACTGGAAATGTTCAGAAGGTCAGGAAGTGTCTGTGGAGAGAGAAACAACAGTCAATGGTTCAGGCCAATGACCATTCTTCATAATATTTATCATCTTTTCACAAATATATCTAACATCCAACACACAGTACCTAAGCTTGTTTGCTCTGGCAATACTATTTTACAGTCATTGTAATGTGAGGGTTAATTTACTTGCCAGTCAAAAGTCGCTTCCGCTGTGTTAGTCATGGATTGGCCCGTTCAAGGGGTGCAACGGCCCTTTCCCATTGGCTGCCATGCGTGCCACAGCACTGGTCTCCCACTCCAGCCACCTCGGGGGCGTAAGAGTAGCACATGCGAGAGACTCAGACTTTCCTTTGTCTCCAGCTGTTCTTCTTCTTCAAACTGAGGTCATGACCAACGCTGAAGAACCATTGGGAAAGTATGCTGCAAATATAGCAGGGTCCACTCATACACTTCGTTAAGTAACTGCTGAATGTTTCATTTTTGTAGTTGTGCAACTTGGAGAGACTTAAGGTATCTGTTGAGTTTGAAGAGTTACTGAAGGTTTGGTGCCAGTTTTTTTTAAAAACTTGACGTGGCTCAGATGAGTACTTGATTGACTTAGATGTTTGGCCAAATGTTTTACTGTTTGTCTATGAATAAATGGTTAATGTGCTTAATTGTAATCAGAGTCTTCTGTCTCATTTACCAAACCTGTGAGCCTGCTTCCCTGTAACAGTCAATTCAGAACTGTTTTGCTCACTACAATTTCTAGCATTCAGACTTGGAAATGCCAGAAAAAGTTGCATGTGAAAATAAAACGATTTCACTGCTTCAACAACTGAGTACCTACAAATAATTTCAAGGCATCAACAATCATCTTGAATGTTGAATGTGACCCCTTTGGTCCCCACTAGACACTCAGCTCTCACCTTAGCCCCAAGTAGCTGTCATTGTCGAATACAACGGACAACCACCAGTATTGGTAGTGTTCTTATTTGCTCTGTATTTCATTTAAATACATAATATATTACTCAGTTAGATGGTAGTTTGTCTTTATTATATCTTTTTAACCACTTCTGTGAAAGTTGGCTAATTGAAGCAGTCACTTACTTGGGCCAGAATGTACTGGTCCCAATGTGCCCCGGCTAAATGGAATCCACTGCAGTACAGCTGACGTAACAGACACTATCCAAATACTGATGAGTGTCCAAGGTCTGCGAGGATTTCACAATGTATTATCAAATGTCAGGTGTTCTTTCAACCATCTATCTGGCACCAAACTGGCGTGCAACATTTCCTACGAAAACATCTCACCCCTCCTAGTTTGAAACAAAAACTTACTGCAGCATTTTGCAGTAAAGATAATGATGATGTTTCTTTTTATTCTAGGTGTGGTTTAAATAACCAAAGGACAGCATTGCAAGCTGTGTGGCAATGAAATTTTGTTTCACACTGGTTCAGGACAAGAAGCTCGAGCTGACTATTGATAACTTATCTAACAACAGATGCTTGGCTACTTTAGGTCTGTGCAAAATACCTGGTAATTTTATGACTGCTTCGCTAAATTCTGCATTCTTCCAATTTATTTCTTCTCAGTCATGAGGATGATTTGCCTCATATTCCAGTTTGGTGGGTCTCAGGATGCTGAGGAGGTTAAAGTGAGATTCACAGACTCTGCCACAGATAATGTAGCAGGTGCTTGACAGGGCAGCTGGTAGGCCTGTTAAGAGGTGGTGAATTCCTTCAATTTTCTTCTGGCTTCAATGTGCTCCTAATCCTTAAACTCAAAAGTTTACGCTGGCATCTCAAATGCTCCTTTGAACTTTCAGTGATCCTTACTGGAGTTCTCAGGCAATTATATGTCTATTTACATATATTTATATAGGCCATTCCTCAGTCTACCTGGTAATCTCCTGTTGTGATCCAGATTCTGACAGTGGTACGTGATTGAAGAGGGATGATCATCTGAGCTACAGGAGCTCAATTAGAGCCTTGGGGTGTTAAGAATGTTGGCCAGGGAAAGACTTTTATCTAGCCAGTGGATTTGAGGGTTTTGCAGGGGCAACGTTGGTGGTACTTTCACCTCTCTGAACCAGCCCATGGCTTATTCAGTGAAAAAGGTAAGGATTGCTGGTGCCCATGAACTTAGAGTTGAAGTCTTTAGCAAGATGAAAATGAGGCTACATATAATGGTTGATGCAGCCCCCTCGATTCTCTTGGTGCCTGAGGAATATTCAACACTTCTCTCATCCAGGCTGCTGTTTCCACATGCTTCAAATGAAACACTATTATCCCTTTACCAAAGAAGTAACACTTCCAGAGCTCAACAACTATCACCTGGTAGCACGGACCCCAATCATGAAGTTCCCTAAATGACTGGTAATGGCACATTCAAAAACACTGGACTCCCACCAATGTGCTTACTGACAGTAACAGACTACACAGATACTTTAGCATGTCATGCACCTGGCCCTGACACCCCTAGAAAACAAGAACACTTACGTCAGAATGCTGTTTCTGGATTTCAGTTCAGCTTTCAAAACTATTGTCCTACAGACCTTGGTGAACAAACTCCTTCTCCTTGGTCTAAATAGACCACTGTGCAACTGGGTGTTGGTCTTCCTTACCAACACACCACAGATAGCCAGGACACACAACTGTTCCTCCATCCTTTTCATCATCGACACAGGTGCCTCCCCAGGGCTGTGAGCTGAGCTCACTGCTGTACATTCTACTCACACACAACTGCGTGGCCAAACACCCAAGTAATCACATTGTCAAGTTTGCTGATAACATGACAACGTTGGGGCTTATCACCAATAACAATGAAACAGCCTACAAAGAGGAGGTGGAAGAGCTCAAGGCCTGGTGCCAAATAATCTTTTCCTCAACGTCAACAAAACAAAGGGGATAAAGGTTATCAATGTCAGGAGAACTCGCACCACTCGTACTCTTCTGTACATCAGCAGCACAACAATGGAAACGGCAAGCAGCTTTAAACACCTGGGAGTGCACATCTCACATACCTTCTCATGGTCCCAGAGCACATCCAACACAATCAGGAAAGCTCACCAACGCGTCTACTTTCTGAGAAGTCTGAAGAAAGCTGGACTATGCACATCAATGCTCACGATCTTCTGAAGATGTGCAGTAGAGGACATGCCATCATGCTGCACCACTGCTTAGTACGTAAACCACACTGCAGCGGACAGGAAGCCTCTGCAACAGATAGTCAAACCTGCCTAATTCATCACTGGCACCAAGCTACCAGTGTCGCTACTATCTGGAACAAATATACAGAATGGTGCCAGAAAAGGGCCAGGAACATCATACTTTATCTTACTGTGTTTTTGTGTTGTATTGAATCCAGTGTAACCTTACAGTATTTTCTTCTCCTTTACACTTGTGTACTGGAAATTGCATCAAACAATCTTGTATCTTGAAGATCATGTCCATCATACCTCCTCGAGAACAAATCGCAAGTATGCTTTTGGAAACAGTTCTTTCATCACAAGGTGGAAAGCGTTGAGAATGACCTTGACAAAGACTTTCTCTAACAACAGGGAAGCCCTATATAATGGGATTTAATTTCTTTCTTGATAACAACTATTATGCCTCTGTCATTCACAGATGTGGAAAATGAGGATGGGAATTTCCTCCCCGTTAATTATTTTGAACTTTTCTCTTCTCCCAATGCTTTTTTGTTTTTCAATCAACATACATCTTTTACAAAATCAGTCACAGATTTGTGACGAGCAAGACTTAAAGAGTTTACTGCAAGATGGAATCCAGGACATTTACATTAAGATTAAGTCCACATAAGTAAATCTTCTAGCATGAGTTGAATTCCTGTTTGTCTCTGAAAAGTTTGCCCCTGTCTGGAATTGATTGGGATAGGAATGTCATGACAGTCAAACGTTTAGACTCTGAACAGCATTAGGCCAGAATTTTTCTCCATTATCATTGCCTCCACGTCCAAAGGGAAGTTACAGACAATTACTTGCAATGATCATTTACCAGAAGAAGTGTGATTAACAAAGCATTTAGTTAACAACACACACAAAATGCTGGTGGAACACAGCAGGCCAGGCAGCATCTATAGGGAGAAGCGCTGTCGACATTTCGGGCCGAGACCCTTCGTCAGAACTAACTGAAAGGAAAGATAGTAAGAGATTTGAAAGTAGTGGGGGGAGGGGAAAATGCAAAATGATAGGAGAAGACTGGAGGGGGTGGGATGAAGCTAAGAGCTGGAAAAGTGATTGGCGAAAGTGATACAGAGCTGGAGAAGGGAAAGGATCATGGGACGGGAGGCCTCAGAAGAAAGGGGGGGGGGAGCACCAGAGGGAGATGGAGAACAGGCAAACTAAATATGTCAGGGATGGGGTAAGAAGGGGAGGAGGGGCATTAACGGAAGTTAAAGAAGTCAATGTTCATGCCATCAGGTTGGAGGCTACCCAGCCGGTATATAAGGTGTTGTTCCTCCAACCTGAGTTTAGATTCATTTTGACAATAGAGGAGGCCATGGATAGACATATCAGAATGGGAATGGGATGTGGAATTAAAATGTGTGACCACTGGGAGATCCTGCTTTTTCTGGCAGACCGAGCATAGGTGTTCAGCGAAACGGTCTCCCAGTCTGCGTGAAAGACCATTTATGTTTTCTTAAGCATTTAGTTGTTGTCCTTGTTTTGTTAGCCATCAGCCTGAAGTCACTGAGGTTCAATGGCGCCATCTTAAACCGGAAGATTTTCCAAAGTCATATTGACCAAGTTGATCAGTGCCAAGTTAATGTACTGAGATAAGAGTGGCAATAGGACCAATACTGATGCCTGTACTTCTCAGTGGGGTACAGTAACCACTCCAGTACACTAAACCACTTGAATGGAAACAAAGCAAATCCAAGTTCACATGAACTAACTGAGTTCAGAATTGCCAGAAAATACAAGGCAGCTCCATGTTCCAAATGAAGAACAATTAATCCAATGGAGAATAAATGGTTCAGACTATTCAAAAATGCACAATACTTCCAGAAATTGTAGTTTTAAAACAAAATTAGAAGTCAAAGCACTTGAACTCTTTCAGCCACAAACCTGCATATAACTGTCATCCCAGAAGCTTTCAGCTACTGAGCCATATGACAGCCACAGTGGGTGACGAAAACTGTTTACCATGTCCAATCAAGGATTTGCAGATCTGCAACTTGTGCTGTCACAATATTGACAAAGTTACAAAATTAAATTTGCTACTCTATGAACATGCACTTATTTCAATAAAAAAATGTCCTGTTCTTCATGCAATTTGGACCAAAAAGGGCCCTCTTTGTTGTTGCACTGTGTTCATAATTCCTAGCGTTAAAAAGCCCTTGAGCAACTGTTTCATAAAACAAATGCATCTCTGCATTATTCAATGGGGTATTCAGTTGAATTGCTATGAACTAATAGGCCACTTAAGAAAACATAAATGGTCTTTCACTCTGGTATAATATAGCTCCTGTCCAGTGAGATTACTTCATATCTTCTGTATAAACACGTGAATTATTTTATCATTCAAGTGTTGTTGCATCTCATTTCTGATAACATTATACTTTTTAAGGTTGGACTGAATGAGCGAAAAGGTAGAAAGAATGGAAGGCACAAGCAGAAAATAAAGCTAAAACACTCAGAAAATTAAATGAAGCAATCAGTCATATGTCATTCGGTTTGAATTTATATTTGCACAATGATATTTATTTGATGAACAGAGCAACAATATAGCGCCTCTGTCACAATTGATTAAAGGAGAATTAAAAGTTGAACAGAAGGTCAAGCAAAGAGGAATCCATTTAAGAAAATCCTTGGGAAAAAAATGTACATCTTGACCTAAATATTTGCTGCATCTATATTAATTTTACAGTTTCTTTAAATAACATTGGACTGCAAGAATTCACCAAGCAGGGCAAGACTATTTTCCAACAATATAAAAACTTAAACTTAAATTTATATTGTGTTCTTTACCAAATAAAAATATACTCTTGACATTCCCCAAGAGATCTATCCAACAAAATCTAACACCAACATAAAACCATATAAGTCTGGATTCATTTAAGAGGTGCAAAATATCTGAGATTAAAATTGTTCTTTTGATGAAAAACTGAGCTATGTTTTTATTTTATTCACACTTAAAATTAAGAAAGCAGAAGGTCTCAGAATGCATCCTTTTTTCTTAAAGCAATGCATATAATAGAGCATTAATCACATTTTGTCTTTAGAGCAGCCAGGTTGCAGTAAGCTTCTGGAATGAGACCATCAGAAGCTCCCAAATGATCTACTGCTCGATTCTGCCCTCGACTCTCCTCTGCCTTCCCCATGATGGAAAACTGGCACATCGCTTTAACTCCAGAGGCAGGAAAACTCTCCCACTCTCTGTACCTGTTCAACACTTCACACTCATGTTCAGACTATGTGTCAGTGTCGATGTTCCCACTCCATTGCCAGTACTTCAGGCTGAATTCACAGGCAGACAAGGTTGTCAACCAACAATGGCTTGTGGCATCCAATTTCACCGAGGTCAGGAACAAGATAATAGATTGTTGTCCTTCCTCACCTCGAACTTGGCACCATATAGTTAGTCACTTAGCTTATCCACCACAACCCATTTCAATGCCAGGAACTCCAATTTGTTGGTAGTTTCAATTAGAGGATGACAGACTCCAGCTGACAAATACAACAGGTCTCAACTCCGTGTCCTGATGTTGATTACAGAACACCCCAAGCCCTCTTTGCTGGCATCTGTATGCAATACATACGGAAAACAGGGGTCTGCAAAAGCCAACACAGGCACTTTCGTCAGCAGCTCCTTCAGCAACTGAAAGTCCTCTTCACATTTCGCATTCCATCTTGCTCCAAAAGGCTCTAAAGAGCTAAAATAATCTTTACCATCCTCTTCTTTTATCCTCCTTCCTTTCTTTCCCAAGGGAGGGTAACCACACAGAAGCTGATTTAAAGGGTGTCTCACTTTAGAGTAGTCCTTCATGACCCTCCAAAAGTACCCACAGAATCCAAGGAACAAGCGCAGGGCACTCACAGTTGGGGCCTTGAACACGTGGTCACCACCTCTATCTTAGACGAATCTATAGCTACACAATTTTCAGAGACTATGTGCCCAACAAAGTTGAGAGATGTCTTACAGTACTGGCACTTGTCCAAGGAAGGTTTTAACCCTTCAGCTTTCAGTCAGCCCAGCATCTTCAGTAGTCTTGCTTCATGTTCCTCTAAAGTGGACCTGAACACAATGAGGTCATCCAGGTTAACCAACACTTCAAGCAAGTTCATATTCCCCACAGTTTTCTCTATGACATGTTGGAAAGTCACTGAGGCTCCCAATATGCCCTGGGGCATCCTTTCAAATTGGAAGGGCATATGAATGTTGTCTTCTCTTTGTCAGCCTCACTCATTCTTTCTGATAATACCTACTTTGCACATCTCAGGCAGGCCAACGCATCCTCAATTCTCAGGACTGTATACTAGCAGGGGACTGTACACCTGTTCAGAGTCCAATGGTCCACACATATCTGTACCTTCCTATTCTTCTTCCTGACACCTACTATTGGAGGCACATTGGGGCTTCTGAACTCAGTGACGATCTCAGCTTCCTTCAGCTTCCGCAGATGCTGCTGAACATCCTCCCCCTCTGCAGGCGCCAGCTACCGCAACCTTCCTCTGGGCATGGTGTCCTCTGTCACCTGGATGGTGTGGCGAGTGCTCGTGGAACAACCCACACCAAACTTAACATTAGAAAAGACATCTTCTAATTTCAACATCTTCTCTAACAACCTCCTCCTCCACCCACCAGACACCAGGGAGTACCCAAAGTTGAATAACCTGGCAATCAACTTCCTCTTTTTCGGAGAGAATTTCTCCCTTGCTTGTCTCACAGGGACACGAAACATCACCGTCACCAGAACGGTGTGCCATTGGCATCCCCCACCTGAGGGTGACCTCCCGACAATTACTGTCATCTGTACAACTGAGGGCTCCTGCAGTTTGGGCCTCACCGGTACCCCAGCAGGTAAGCATTATTCGTCTTCACGGTCTTCTGGAGCATCCACCGAGGATCTCGGCATCAGGCATTCTGGAAAACTTGCTGTCACTCTAGCTACTTCTCCGGGATGCAACACAACCAGTATGGACGGGGTGTAACACACACTCCCTTATTTATGCTCATCATCCCACCCAGTGCAGCCACGCACTTCCTCAAAAGCAGCTCAGAACACAGGGTGAATGGACAATATTTTCAGAAAGTTTTCTCCAACCTGCTCCTTACAGGCTCCCATTAGCCTCCTTACAATAGGAGTATTTGTTTCCCAAAAGAACTGAAGCTTCGCCCTTTTCGACTGGGTCCAGACAAACTAACACTGATGTATCAAGGACCTCAGCTACTCCCACATCTGCCTCTGAAAACTCCAGCTTCAATAACAAGTAACCATCATACGACTAGTCATCCATACTGAGTCCCCAGATCTCTACTGCACTGAGTGTTGTCAATAGTAAATGTGTCGAATACCAGTTGTAACATGAATGGTACAGCAGAGTAACCTGATAGTCTGTGTCAAGTATGGCTCCAGCATAAACACCCTCGATCTGTAGTGATACACTAGAACTTGGCCCCGTTAAGCCTCCAGGGATAGGGATTTTCCTGAAATCCAAAGCAAGTACTCAGGATGTGCACAGCACAAATGCAGGTGTGTTCACAGACATTTTTAATCTCTCCCTCTCTCAGTGTAGAGTGCCCTCCTGCTTCAAATTATCCATTGTCCCTGTACCAAAAAAGACCAAGGTAACACACCTGAACAATTGGTGTCCTATAGCACTCACCTCAATAGTAAGCAAATACTTTGAGAAGCTGGTAAAGGATTACTTCTGCAGCACGCTACCACCCAAAATGGACCCCTTACAATTCGCCTACCGACACAACCGATTGACAGACGACGCACGAACCACTGCTCTACATACTGTCGTTACGCATCTGGAGATGAAGATTGCTTACGTGAGAATGCTTTTCTTGAACTACAGTTCAGCATTCTACACCATAATTCCATCCAGGCTGAACAAGAAGCTCAGAGACCTCGGCCTTGACCCTGCCTTGTGCAGCTGGATCCTGGACTTCCTGTCAGATCGCAGGCAGGTTCTAAGAGTGGACTCCTTCACCTCCACCCCTCTGACTCTCAAAACAGGAGCCCCTCAGGGCTGTGTACCAAGTGCTCTCCTTTACTCTATGTATACCCATGACTGTATCGCCACCCATAGCTCTGCTAATTAAATTTGCTGCCGACACTTCATTGATTGGTCTAATCTCAAACAATAACAAGGTGGCCTACAGGGGATAAGTCAAGTCTCTGACACAGTGGTGTCAAGAAAACCTCTCCCTCAATGTTGCAAAAACAAAGGAGCTGGTTGTGGATTACAGAAGGAATGGAGACAGGCTAACCCCTATTAGCATCAATGGATCTGGGGTTTAGAAGGTAAACAGTGCATCCACATCACTGAGGACCTCTCGTGGTCTGTACACACCAGCTGTGTGGTGAAAAAGGCACAACAGTGCCTCTTTCACCTCAGATGGTTAATTAAGTTTAATATGGCCCCCCCCCCCAAATCCTAAGAGCTTTCTGCAGCTGCACAATTGAGGGCATCCTGACTAGCTGCATCACTGCCTGGTATGGGAACTGTACCTCCCTTAATCGCAGGATTCTGGAGTGGTGCAGACAACCCAGCACATCTGCAGTTGTGAACTTCCCATGATTCAGGACAGTTACAAGGACAGGTGTGTAAAAATGGCCCGTAAGATCATTGCGGAATCCAGTCACCCCAACTACAATCTATTCCAGCTACAACCATCCGGGAAACTGTACCACAGCGTAAATGCCAGGACCGACAGGCTCTGGGACAGCTTCTTCCACTGGACCATCAGACTTATTAACTCATGCTGATTCGAGTGTATTTCTATATTACACTGACTGTACTACTTATTATAAATTTCTGTAATTGCATATTACACATTTAGACAGAGACGAAACATAAAGATTTTTACTCCTCATGTATGTGAAGGATGTAAGAAATTTCAATTTTGCTTTAGGGTGTTCCTTGAGATATTGATTGGAGCATATCCCCCTCCATCCCAAGACGCCAGGTCATTCCCTCATTGGGTCTCTTCTAAGTTTCCCAATGACTCTCTCCGCTTAGTTACCCAGGGGCTCACTCTCGAAAGGCTTTCTCGGCCTTCACACTCCCGCCTGAAGTGTCCCTCTTCGCCAGTTATAGGAGACAATACCGGTCGCTCCCCTACTAGAGAGACCCTGTTCACTAGCAGCCCTCTCTTTCATCCGTCCTCTCCGTGGGTACAACCCCCTGTCGGCTTTGTTATGCAGGGTGGCCACACCTGCCAATAACAACCGAGACATCGCAGCTCTAAACTCGGCCACGAGCTCCATTACCACCCCGAGGGTAGGTTATCAGAGGTCACTTCAGCAACGGGGGCTACTACCGAGGACTGTACCCTGTTGACAGAATCCTCTCACACCTCCGATGCATTCTCTTCCTCTCTTACTTCTCTGATCAGCTCAACCAACAAGGAAGGAGGGTGCATCTTACAAGACATTCGGGGACCCTAAACAATCATGTTCTGTGACTGTGCGCCTGTGCTCCATTCCTAACTGATTCACCTCAGCCGTTTGGATGTCCCCTCCTATGCCGCAACCAACTCAGCTGTCTCTCTAGCCAAAAAATGTAGGTGGGAAGTTTCTCCTGAAACATGCTCTGAAACCCCGTCATAAGCCCTGTTGGGCTTCCCAAACATCTTCTAGTGCTTGCATGTAGCCTACGGAAGTAGCCAAAGGGTTCTGTGTCACTACATCAGCAGCTGGACTTCTCAAACCAGTCACTGTCTTTTCAAAGCATCAGAGCTCTCCCACTCATCCACAATCTGAAGGGACTGCTCTTCCCCTTCGGGGGTGGGCGTTATCCTGAGCCTACAGGAAATGGGGTTTTCAACCTGGCACTTGGCCATTTATTCGCCAAGTAAGGGAGTTCCTCATTCCTCACTGGACAACTTACTAAACCTTCCAAATTAGACCATTCCTACCCCTTGTCCACAGAAACGAGAGCAGCTTGTCTTTAAAGTCACCAACCCCAGCTACGGCACCCTCGTCTCTACTCCCCTCCTCCCTGAAAGTGTGGACAGCCCTCTCTCAGGGCCCCAAAAGTACCAGGCAGTTCCACTGCCGTTAAAGTCAGCGCTAGTCTGAACTAAAACAAAGTCTTTGCCTGTCATTTTGTCAAACCCCCACCCCGTAATTGTAACTGTTCCCAATGCTTCAACCATACACAGAGTCCTGATGAACAATTCATTGGGGCTTCGAATGTCTACCCCACTCAAAACACACATGCACGCACGCACACACACACACACACACACACACACACACACACACACTCGTTACTGACAATCCCACAGATTCGCACCACTGCTCAATCCCCGCAGTGTCCATAACCACGTATCTTCATCACTTTACCAGACAATAGGTAAACATACCCTTAAACACACAAACCCACTGGATCAATGTTCAGGGCAATCACACAGCATCCAATGAAATCAATCCAGGATGATATCCCCACAATGAAACCCTGGTTTATTCGGGCTGCACAAATCCAGGGAACACACACTCCGATCCTGCTAAATCCGTGACTGGGACAGCTTCCCCACCCCAAACTACAGATTGCGAGAATGCAGTATAATTTGCATCAAGTTGTAACAGGGTAGCAAAGAAATAACGGACAGCACACTGCATACAATTAAAGGAATTTTATTTATGATATTAACTTAACTAAAGGGTTAGTAAAGAAAAGAAAATAACAAAAAGGGCCCATTATAATCAAACAGTCAAATATGCACAAGTTGGAGCTCAACTCTTCCAAGTCATATTCACCGATCCTCAGCAGACCCCTGCACCTTGCTCCATCGAATCACGGTTCCCCACCGGGTCGAATCCTACGACTGGTTCTCTCCAGAATCTTCTCTCTCCATCTCCCACCAAAGACCCCAGATCACACTGGTGTCAAACACACACAAAAAAAAACCCGCTCCCCTGATCGGATGGCACATATTCGAAAGCACCCATTATCTCTACCCATAACCCAAACACTACTTCTACAGAGAGACCATTCCGTTAGCAGTGAAACCTTTCCCAGGGTACTACATTGCATTCCCTCTGCCATTCAATTTTTGAATGGTCCATGAAGGCTACCTCATTATTCTAATTTTTTTTAACCGTTAAACAATTTGCAACTTATTGTAGTTTTATGTCTTCACACTGTACTGCTGCTGCAAAATAAACATCATGTCATACAAGAAATGATTATAGACTTGAATTTGAAGTGAATCAGAGATCCACTTGTACTTCTTCCCATTTAGTATACAGATTTCTATGTTCAGAATGTGGTCTCTCCTGTATTGGAGAAAATAAATACAGATTAGATCATTGCAGTATTTAAACAGTAAACAGCTCACTGTCCTAGTCATAAGAATTCAGTGGGGTCTGGGTATTCATTCATCCAATCCTGATGCTTCTAAACCTTCTTCCTGATGGTAGTGGGCCAATGAAGGTTCAAGTGGGGAAAATGTGTAATTTGTCTAGTTTGACATGAAAAGTCAATTGACGTATTGCATAAACGGTGAGAGACTCAGAGATGAGATGCAAAATATATCCAGCTACCCTGGAATGCAACTGACAAAAGGCTCGTACTTAAGTACAAGCAATTCTGAATGCAACTGCATGTTATTATTTATCACTAAGACAACTGGGTGCAAAAAGTAGGGAGTTTATGCTTTATTTAGACAAGAAATGGGCAAGGCTACCTCTGTAGTACTGTAGACAGTATGGATCTTATTTAAAGATATTTATGAATCGGAATTCTGTGAAGGTTTGCAACACTGATACCTAGAATAGGCGGGTCTGATGAAGAAGTCTGACCAGGTGGCATTTGCTCAAGTTTAGAATAGCATGGGGGGAATTGATTGAATAATATAAGCTTCAAAGGGGTTGTTCCATTGAAGATATGAAGGGTATGATTCTTATTCTGAGATCAAGATGAAGTAAAACTTTTATTTTTTAGTAGGCAATAAGATATAAGAGCAGGAATAGGCCATCTGCTCCACTGAGCCTGAGCGTAGCAGGTTTGTCTCCTTAGTTGCTTATGATTTATAGCACTGTTTTTGTTTACAACATTCATTATCACATTATTAGTTTTTTTGTCTACATGCCTCCTCCTGTGCAAATGATTTGACTCCCAGTCGACATAACCCTGGCCTATAAAGCACCTCAGAATATTTCATTTTCTTGGAGGCATTATATAAATGCAAATTATTACCATTCCTATAAAATCCCATGCCACACAACCCTCTACAAAAAGATTGGAAAAATACTACCCTTCTTGGTAGCTAAAAATCTAAAGTCACTAACTAATAAGTTGTGAATTCACAATGCAACAAAGCATACAAGGATTTAAAGTCATCATGATTTGACAATTATCCTTAAAACTTGACATTCAAGTACAAGACCACATAAAAAAGCTCAGTCAATAAAAAGTACTACAGTAAAGAAAGCAGATGTAAAAATAAAATTTATTTATTCCATTTGTCTTCTTTCTGGGAGTGTTAACAATTTTCTTGCAATATTTTAACTGGCACAGGTACACACTAACTACAGTAGCCCCTTATTCAAATAGAGTTAGCAGCTTAAAGGCTAACCTCACTTTGAGAGCTAACCAAATTGGACAATTCAGTAGTGTTCTGGAGAGTGCTAGAATGTCGCCTTGGGAAGAGTGAACAATCCAGAGACATCATCCTCAATTCCCTCAATCCATTCATTATGACAGATTATTTTGTTATTTATTGTGATTATGATTTGCTGCTATTAGTATCCAACACATTGTCTATGTCCTAAAGGAGTTCAGTGACAATGAAAAATTGCTAATGCCACAAGAACATGGGTGCTAGGTAAAAGTTCAAACTTTTGAACACAATGCTATTTTTTGGGGAGTGATAACAATTTTCTTGCTGATATTTTAACCAGCACAGGTAACTGGCATGAATTACAATGCTGTACATGCAGGTTCAGAATATAGCAGCACTGGTGTGTGTTCCATCATCTTTTTCTGTTAGGTCACCTTGGCATTAGAAGTCACACCAATGATCTCAAACACACACCAATGCTACGTCAAGCCAAAGGGAACAGCATGTTATTGTACAAGTCACTTTTGTTCCATCCTCACAAAATTGAAACAAATTAAGATGGATAGGTGAGTTCAAAATTACAGCACTGAACAAATATACTTCATGCAGCAGAATAGTAGCAAAATCTTTTGCCTTGGAGATAATTTAACATGCTGTATAGATATCATAATTTGCAATGCTATATTGAGTGACAAACAATTGAATGTACATCAGATAACCCTTTCCACTTTCCCTTAAGAGCTGTCATTATTACTTGTCCGGATCATTTCTACATATTGGAATGGGACACAGAACTAAAATGTACCAGATTGACTGCAGTGCCACTAAGCCTTAGTTTCCCATTAATAAGGACAAACTTGCAATCTGCATTCTGCCCACATCCTTCCTCAGGTGGAAAACTATTGTGATATGTAATACAGATCTTATACTGTGATCAAATATGTCATCTGATGGAAAGGTCAGGGCATATCATATTTCGTATAGTTCTGGGTTTCTTCCAAAAAAAAATACAAAAATAAACCTATCTTGCTTCAGCAGTGGCAAGCTTTTCCAAGGATTGCCTAACATTTTGCTTGCTGGAGTCAACATCTGAGTGGTCTGAATGTTTTTTCCAATAATGATTCCAATGAAAGACACCACAGAAAAAAATAACATTTCAAGTAGATCTGTGAAAAAAAATTACTACAGGAGGATTCACTTGTACATGCAAATAAATTAATCCTCACAATCCTCCCAGCCCCCAAAAAATTTTTGTTTGCAATGGGATTAAAAATTATAGTAGCTTTGGATCCAATTCAGATTTTCATTTTGATTCCATTCAAGGAAGGGTCAAATTCTTCAAGTAAAACTCTTTGTGGCAGACTAAAAAAAATCTAAAGGAACAAATTAAGGTAGGCTTTCAACTTTCCTGGCTATGTGGGTTGTTTTATGACTTCAGACTAAACAATATTTTCATATTTTGCTCAGAAAATGTGGATGGCAATTTAAATATGGTTTGTTATCATTTGTTCTGGGTATTCCTTATAACAGAAGTCTTTATTAATCAAGATTTTGATCTCCCAATTTTGAAAGTTGATCTTCTATTTGGTCAAGATCATCACCATCTAATTTTAAGTGCACCTCTCATCTTCCATTTCCATGAAATGACAGAAACTGGCAGCATCCCTCCCAATCCTTTCCTCAACCTCTTCCCATCATGAAAAATCAAAAGTACATGCTGAATCCTAGTCACTGTCCTGTTTTGTTTTAGATTTTTGTTCAAATTACATTGCCATTTTTTAAAAATCGAATTACATTTGTTTTATTTATATGTTACAGAATAAAAATATTTCAAGCTACAAATTTTATTCTATTAAGATCCTATCTGCTTGCCTTACCCCATCAGTTTACTCATGGCCTACATTAATGGTGTGTTATTTTGTGTTCATAATTCTTTAGCCCAATTTGATTCTTAACTTTTACTTTCTATCATGGAGTCCCTTAAAATTCAGTAGCAGGAATTGTTCATAATGAACTATTAACTTCAACAATAATAGAGTACCAGGTCATGTATAATGGGCTATGTCGTCTCTGAAGATTGTGATGCTGCCTCATGTTAAGAAAAGAAAGTGGTATTATTTGTTCTTCCCCATCACAAGAGCAGATATTTAACTGACTAGTCAAAATTGAGCATTATTGCTTACTTGGTTGCTTGAAGATAAATCCAAAGACAATTTTTCATTTTATAAAAACTCTTAAAACACTTTTTCCACTGGTGATCTAGTAACAATTGTTTGGATAAAGTATCCAGTGCCCAAGTGATTGATTAAGTCTTAAATGCACATTATTGATCCAAACATGTTGCAAAAGAATTTTTCTGCAGTTGCAATAATGCTTTTGAAAAACAAAACTGTCATACAAAAATAAACCGGTACAATTAAAACTACAAAAGTCAGGGAACCAAGCGCTACACTTACATGAAGTATGTTCTTTCCTGATTCCCAGTAGAGCTTCCAACAATAAATATTATGATCCTGAAGAACTGACATTCAACTGTTGTGCAATGTACAGCACGTGGATTCCTGAAGCGGTTGTCAACCTTCCTGGACTCACAGGGAGCTGTCCATTCAGCACCACAAAAATGGCAAACACAGACTACAGATGCTGGAATCTGGGGCAACAAATAATCTGCTGAAGGAAGTCAGTGGATTGAGCACAGCTGTGGGGGAGAAGAATCATTGATGTTACAGGCCGAATCCCGGTTGCAATTCTGATGCAGGGTTTCAACCCAAACTGTTGATGGCATTGATTCAACTGAATGGCCCCTTTCTTGTCAATTCAAGATACATCTAGTCCAGTCGCAATCATCACAAAACAAACTTGGCACTCTGGATATATTCTTAATGCTGATAAGTGTGAGGTGCTACATTTCGGTAGGAATAATCCAAATAGGACATACATGGTAAACGGTAGGGCTGAAAAATGCAGTAGAACAGAGTGATCTAGGAGTAATGGTGCATAGTTCCCTGAAGGTGGAATCTCATGTGGATAGGGTGGTGAAGAAAGCTTTTGGTATGCTGGCCTTTATAAATCAGAGCATTGAGTATAGGAGCTGGGATGTAATGTTAAAATTGTACAAGGCATTGGTAAGGCCGAATTTGGAGTATTGTGTACAGTTCTGGTCACCAAATTATAGGAAAGATGTCAACAAAACAGAGAGAGTACAGAGAAGATTTACTAGAATGTTACCTGGGTTTCAGCACCTAATTTACAGGGAAAGATTGAACAAGTTAGGTCTTTATTTTTTAGAGAGTAGAAGGTTGAGGGGAGACTTGATAGAGGTATTTAAAATTATGAGGGGGATAGATAGAGTTGATGTGGATAGGCTTTTTCCATTGAGAGTAGGGGAGATTCAAACAAGAGGACATGAGTTGAGAGTTGGGGGCAAAAGTGTAAGGGTAACACGAGGGGGAATTTCTTTACTCAGAGAGTGGTAGCTGTGTGGAACGAGCTTCCAGTAGAAGTGGCAGAGGCAGGTTCGGTATTGTCATTTAAAGTAAAATTGGATAGGTATATGGACAGGAAAGGAATGGAGGGTTATGGGCTGAGTGCAGGCCAATGGGACTAGGTGAGAGTAAGCGTTCAGCACGGACTAGAGGGGCCAAGATGACCTGTTTCCGTGCTGTAATTGTTATATGGTTATATGGTTACAGTAACTGCATGCAAAGGCCAACTTTCTGCATGTTGCCTCATTTTATAGGTGTGAGGGCAAAGACATCCCTTCTCGTCTCAACAGACATATTGGAGCTTCTGGTACACTAAGTTTCTTCCAACTTTCATCCCCTCCCCCAATCAACTTTCAAGAACTGAACCTCCCCAATCTGGATGCAAAGGTTTACAATGGACTACACTGCCTGCTGATACCACCCATCCATATAATCCCTCACCTAGCCAGGAACACGAGCTGCAGCCGGGCATTTGTCTGAACTGCACAAGTGTGGTGCATAGCCTCATGTTGCTCCAGACACTTCGTGCAAGCTGGTGAGCACGTGGCACCAGTTAACAGTTATGGCTACTCAAGCATTTGTTCCATTTCTTTACATTTTATTTCTAGGTTGTTTCGGGGGGCAGTTAAATATCAACCACATGAAAGAGTCTGGAATAGACTAGTTAAGGAAAAAAAAATTCAAGAGTCCTAGAACCTCAGCATATCTCTGACACACATATACAAGCCCAAATTTAAGAACTTTAACCTTGACACCCCCCCCCCCCCCAAACACATCAGAACAGGCTCCCACAATATTAAATTCAAACTCCAACCACATGTATTCCTACCTTCCAAAAGAACTAGTTTGTTCTTTCTCCCTCCATTTTAAATAATTGTTCTTTCTTAGTGGTCTTGGGTGCTTCTGATCACATTCACTACAATACTGAGAAGACATGGTTATCAAATTGTTCCCTCCTTTAAGCATTAAGCAAATGAGAATGCAGTAGCTCAAAGATTTACTAACATTAGGCCGAGGACTAAAGTATATGGATTTATATTGTATGGGTCTTATGTGGAGTTTCAAATATACATTCCAGGTCAAAAGTCACCGCTTATGTATGCTAATACAGCAACTTAACTGCCAAGATAGGTTTGTAATTCATAAGGGTAGTAATGGAGAAACGAGGAGATTGGGGTTAAGGAGCAAAGTAAATCAGCCCTGATTAAATGGCAGAGCAAATGCAATGAGCTGAATGGCCAAATTTTGTTCCTATCGTATTTCATATGATTTTAATATAGAATCATAGATAAGTACAGCATAGAAACAGGGCTTTCGGCCTACCTAGTCTGTGCTGAACCTTTTAAACTGCCTACTTCCATTGAACTGCACCAACATCATAGCTCTCCATACCCCTATCTTCCATGTGCCTATCCAAACTTCTTAAACAACTGAAAGCAAGCTTGTATGCACCAATTGCAACAGCAGTTCATTCCACACTCTCATGGTCCTCTGAGTGAAGAATTTTCCCTCCATATTCCTCTTAAACTTTTCACCTTTCACCCCTAACCCATGACCTGTGGTGGCACAATCTCAGTGGGAAAAAGTCTGTTTTGCATTTACCCTCTATACCCCTCAGTTTTTCATAGCTCAATCAAATCTCCTCTCAATCTTCTACATTCCCAGGAATACAGTCCCAACCTATTCAATATTTCTTTATAATTCAGGTCCTCCACACCCAGCAACATCCTTATAAATTTTCTCTGTACTCTTTCAATCTTATTTACATCTTTCCTGCAGGTAGGTGACCAAAACAGCGCACAATACTCCAGATTAAGCCTTACCAACATCTTAGACAACTTCAAAACATCCAATCTCCTGTACTCAATACTTTGGCCTATGTGCCAAAAGCTTTCTTCACAACTCTATCTACGTATGACTTCACTTTCAATGAATTATGCACCTCTACTCCCAGATCCCTTTGTTCTACCCTCCTCAGTCACCTACCATTCACTGTCTAAGACCTACCTTGGTTGGTCCTAACACAATGCAACACCTCGCGCTTGTCTGCATTAAACTGTATCTGCAATTTTTCACCCACTTTTCCAGCTGACCCAGATCCTGCTGCAAGCCATGCAAGCTCTCTATCCACTACATCCCCAATCAACACATTTGCTGATCCAGTGAATATTTACCTATAAGAACAAAACATTTGTATTTAGGAAGAACAGCAAAACAAATGTAAAATTCACATACACTTATAAAATTGCACTCAACAACAATAAATTGATCTCTGAAGAGGATAACATGTTTTTACCTGATTCTGCTGCTTCTCCCCACCATATTCTCCAAAGCTTCAGACTCAGCCTCCATAAACCTGACTCATTATCTCTCCAGTTTCTGTCCCATTTCAAATGCTCACTGATCTCCCCCAGTCTCAACCTTTCAATACACCTCTGTGCATGGAGATGATGGTACCATTTTCCAAAAGACAAGTGATCCAGTATATTTGGCAATTCCAGGCAGATAATTTGTTGAGTGGCACATAACAAATTTCAAAGCATTCACTTAGACTCATGCAATCATCGTATTTTGAAGGTAAAAGGGAGGCAAAAGGCAAATTATAATTTTACCTTGCTCACATGCAGGTCAGGGGATAAAAGTTATTTCAAATCTGCAAGATTTGTGAAGGAAACATTACAAATGAAATCTGCAAGGATGGCACAGTTGTCAGTCAGAAGAGTTCTAACTTGTTTGTCATAAATGCATGAACCTAATACTGCAGGAATGCTCCTGCACACATTCTGCTAAGTGAGATAGATGTAGAATATCCTGCAGTTCAAATGATGCCTTTGTGCTGCAGCCAATTCAATTGGCAAAATGATTTCAGGCAGCAAGGTCTTTCGAAATTGACTGAAAATGCAAATGATTGAAATAATAGCAGGAAGCGCAATCCATTGCATTCCCACTTCTACATGCCATTTAGCATAGAATAATTGGGACAGTGATAGTTTACTTAATCCAACACGATTCCCACAGCAACTAAATTGAATGTGATAATGGCTGACAATTTACCATTTCATAATGCATGTTTTCATTATATTATTTTCCTTAAAGTCTCATGGAGCAGAATGAGTAAAAGGGTGGAAAAGACTTCTAAGCTCATATGTCTATTTTATCAGGCATGCCATTAAATGCTGTTACCCTATTTTTCCTCACAAATTATGTGCAGCAGTAGCACAATGCACTTTATCAACCATGTACTAAAAGTATCCAAAACATTGACTCAGCTGTCAGTCTACCAGGGACGCCCACCGGAAGTTTGCATTGTGCTTCAATTAAAACAAATGGTTTGAAGACTATCATGCTACAGCAAGGACAACTTGGACTATTTCCCCCCTCATACCCAAGCTGTTATATACATTTCATAAAAATGCTATTCACCATAACCAACTGACTTGTGGCAAAAAGTAACAATAAAAATAATTAAACACAAGAAAGTCTGCAGTTGCTGAAAATCCAAAACAACACACAATACTGGAGGAACTCAGCAGGTCTGTCAACATCCATGGAAATGAATAAAGCGTCGACATTTCAGGTCAAGACCTTTCTTCAAGGCTGACACATTTGTGTCCGTCTCTTTAATTGGATCTTTTAAGCTTCGAAGATGTGAGACAGCAGGATATACAGTCCAGGTCCTGCATGTGATCAATTACACAACTGTCTTGCCTTGTGGTCCAAAGTTTGCAAGTTTTTTTCCTTATCCTAACTTGAAATACTCTACGCAGGAATGGAACTTTCTTGTTTCCAAAATGGAAGTAAAGAATAAAAGTATTAGAGATACACAAATGACCACAGATACTGGAATCAGGAGCAAAAATAAAAGCTGCTGAAGGAACACAGTGCGCCAGTCAGCATCTGTACGAGGAAATGTGCAGTCAACTTTTGGGTTGAGATAAAAGTAGCAGTGCCAACCAAAATTTATCCCTGAGTCAACATCATTAGAAGAGATTATTTGGCCATTATCACAAGTTTCTTGTCAAGAATTTGCTCTGTTCATATTGGCTGCTGCTTTTCCTATAGTAATGCAGTAATTACAGATCAGAAGCACTTAGTTGGAAAATGTTTCGGGGAAAATCACAATGGTACAATACAGATACAAACCTTCCATTCCTCAAATTCCACTGACAACAATAATTACCAGCTCTGGGCAGTTTGAGATACATGGCTTCTTTCTGCATTGCAAATGCTAAATTTCCAGTGCAAGACTCCCCGTATCTGACAAATGCTGAAGAGAATGGAAATTAAGTAATGCTTTATTACATATCCTTTTAAAAAATCTGTATGGATAACATACAGACTCTTCCATCTAACAAAACTGTGAACTTCACAAAAACATTAACAAATCACGGCACATATTAATCCCACTACATTCATATCAATTCTCTTACCTGAAGAAGTGTTCAGGCATTATCAACAACCATTTAAAATAATGGCACATTACACTAACAAGAACAAGAAGCTGCCCCTTGATGTGCTTCACCATTCAATTATTATCTGCAGTTATCTCAATTTTTTCCCCCACCTTATATATATATTAGTGGCTACTGCCCCTTCCCCCCCCCCAATTAAAAGTGTACCCTTCATTTACAAAATTTTGGAAAATTAGGCCCAGAAAAACTGCATTATTCTCAGCTATTTATTTTAATACAGTTCTCTGTGCTGAAAGGATCATGTTCTTGAGATTCTGGTTATGCCAACTTTATTTTCTCCTTCACTGCCATTTTTGGTTCAATGGTAAAGGAATATTGCTTGCAAACATTAATTGTTACTTCATTGCTTTTACACAAGAAATGCACCAAACTAACTGATCACCAAAATTATTTAAAAGAATGTTACAGGGAGGTGTTTTATGAAAATCTTGAGGAAAAAGTACATCTAGTTTACATTCCATATAATTCAGGAATTCTAAAACAGGCCCACGAGCCCACGCAGACATCAAACACACATTTAGATTAACCCTACAAACATCCTACTTTACTGTCCCCATATTCCCAATTTATCCACAATTCTACCACTACCATTTTATCACTAGATGGAATTGATCACAGCCAATTAACCTATCAATCCAT
This sequence comes from Hemitrygon akajei, assembly GCF_048418815.1. Lineage (NCBI taxonomy): Eukaryota > Metazoa > Chordata > Chondrichthyes > Myliobatiformes > Dasyatidae > Hemitrygon > Hemitrygon akajei. The sequence continues at coordinate 93,602,629 of NC_133124.1, forward strand.
GCATCTCTGGAATGTGTGGGATTTCATGAAGGATCGAGAGGTAAAAAGGTGATGTTTGCCACATTCCTTTAAGCTTCAAGACCTTACTCTGCAAATGGATCCTTGACTTTCTTATTGGGACACTACGGGGTCTGCGTGAATTGGTAAGATAGGCCTTCTTCACATTACTACTGACTGGGAAGAGGTACAGAAGCTTTAAGACCCATATTTGATGTCCTAAGAACAATATTCTTCCCCTCCATCAGATTTCTGAACAGTCCATGAACCCATAAATACTACCTCATTATTTATCTTTTCTCACTATTTTATTGCTGTACTTACCGATATTCATTAGGCTGCAAATAAACAAACCTCATGACAAATGTCAATAATAAACCTGATTCTACTTCTGAACTCATTTCCCAAGCTCCCTTTCAACTCACCAGGAAGTTATAATACTGTGTACCATCTGAAATAAAGTGGATTAAAAGTATATCAGGATATTAATAGAATATCATTCAACAATTCAAATTAAGCATGCTGGATTATTGAGGTTTTACTATGCTAGAGAAAGCACAAAACAATTTCAATGCAGAGCTCTCAAAGTAAAACATGAAGAGGTGCAACAGAGATGCTGTAATCTGGAGGAATAATCCATCTTCTGGAGGAAATCAGTGGGTTGAGCATTATTTGTGGTCGGTGCAGTGGAGCTGACATGGTAGGAGGTAAAAATTTCTGACAAAATCCTTCATCGTTAATGGAAAGTTACAAGTTCGGTGGCCTAAAGTCAGCAGGAAAAGAGGTATAGTGGCTTCACAGATATTACTGAAAAGTAGCCATAGCATTGCAGCTATGGGGTATTTAGGGATGTGGTTGAACACATTCAGTCGGAATTACTAAAATATTATCAAACAGGAAAAGAAATACCCAGAACAGTGACATCTTTGGAAATATGTTTTGACCAATGCACTATGCCAGTGAAAATGCAATATGCATTAAATCCAAAAAAAACTGTTGTGAGAAACTCTAAACTGACAGTCGAGTGTTTCCATAGCAACAGGATCACAGCTGTAGCATATTTTAATTATTACAAGCAGGGGGACAAAGGTTTTGCATACATGCCTAGACAGAAACAAAATAGAGGCAGCCATGCAAAGTCCCAATGCAAGGAAAATAATTGTACAGTAGTTGAAACTGCAGGAGAGGTTGACACAACATCAAGATGGATGAGCAATGCAAGAAACACAGCCTGACACCATTTACTCCACTGGTAGTGACAAAAAGATGATTTTAAAACTAAGGGCAACACTCTTTCTCTCACACACACACACACACACACACACACACACACACACACACACACACACACACACACACACACACACACACACACACACACACACACACACACACACACACACACACACACACACACACACACACACACACACACACACACACACACACAAAAATACTGGAAAACATCAGCAGATCAGGCAACTTCTATGGACAGGAATAAACAGTTGGTGTTTCGAGCCGAGATCCTGCATCAGGATTTCCAGCATCTACAGAATCTTGTGTTCAAAATTAAGGGCATTATTGATATTGACAGAACAACAAATCATTGTCATGAGAAAGGACACTCAAAATCAGAAGTTTACTCAGGTGCCTCTGGTGACAACACTTTGAAATTAAAGAACAGAGTCTGGTAAGTCAACAAAAACAAAATGAAAAACTGAATGTGTGTTCCTTAATAATGGCCAGAAGCAAAAACGTATAACATGTTATGAGACTGACCTTGCCAGGGAAAAAAATTGTTAAAAGATTCGAAGATGGATTGGAAAAAAAAACTTGAAATAAACACATCACATGAATATGAAGACATACGAAAGAATTCATGGTACAGAGTCCAAGGGGCATAATGCTCATATTCTTTTAAAATGGCCAGCAGACAAATCTATTGCAAACCACAACCTATGCTCTTTGCACTGAAAATCTGGATAGAAATGTGCAATGTCAGCTTGGGTGAAAGTAGCACAAAATGAGTAGGTGAAACCCATCATATTGGTCCCAAAGGCAGACTAATCCATTTGGCACTGCAGAGTTCTCAGAGAACTTCAATAAAATCAGTAAAGGACAAGTAATGCTCTTTGCTTCTATCTCAAGACTTGTTCACTGAGTTGTCATACACAAGTTTTTCTGGGGTGACTTTGGTAAAACTCACAGACGTGCAAAAGCCAAAACTTCCTGAGATTTACTACTCTCAAGAAGTTGTGCTTCTATATGAAACATCACTGGACAGTGTAAAATCAGCAGCAATAAATACAATCTTTATAATTTTTACAAAAATATTGAAGTAACATTGGATAGGATGCTACTGTGATCTAGTACAGCTGTGCAGTCCAGATGATATTATAATTGCAGCACAGGATCAGAGGACCAGCCCAAGCTCAAGGGACCATTTAGAAGACTGCACCAGCATAATGTCAAACTTAAAGCAAAAGTGCTGACATTCAGGAGATGGGTAAATTATTTAGGCCTGTAAGTAGCTGAAGATGGGTTGCAGCCAATAAAGGAAGCAACAGAATGCTCAAGAAGCAGATGAAAATTTCCTTTCTTCAAACAGTAGTTAAACTTCATCCATCACTGTAATGGGAATATCTGGAACTACTCAAAAAGACCAATCTTTGAAGTTGTATGAATGAATAATCTTTCAAATAGACAGATTTAGATACAGATCAGTCTGGATAGATAAAGCTATTCCAACACAAGACACTAAAATTTATCTATCAACTGGCGTTGTATAAAGTGATGTAGTGATCCCAAAAGAGGTGACAGGTGGAAACAATGGAAGAATTTCTATGACACAATACTTGAGGTAAATACTAAGGCAGTGTCTAAATGATTTATCTATTGGCCTGGCATTGACAAAGACAAAAAAGACCCAGCATGTCAATGTACATTACGTCAAAAATGTCAAAAGCAAACTCATGAAGCAGCACATCAGGTGTGGAAGTTGTGAGCATATCCATTCCAAAGCTTTATATTGACAAATATTTAAAAAGGAGCAATCCAATTTTGGCATTAACCAAGAGGCCTTTGAATTAAATAAAAGTCAATTCAAACAGCTGTCAGATCATGCAGTGTAGGAGTCCAAATTCACCATGCACAGTTTATCTGAAGATTTTTTTAAAAAAATCAGGTAACAGTCCATCAATCAGACCCATCCGGTTTGAATAATTTATAAGTTATTCAATAAAGCACCATTTCACTTTTCCCTCTCATCCACTTTCCATACAGTGGGAAATCTGAGTGTGCGATGCAAAGATGAAACAGGTTACAGAGAAAATCAAATATGATTATGAAACAATGACTTGCAACATCCCTGCTAGGGAGAACACTGTCCTGCTAGGTGTATTAAAGATTGAATATTGTTTAGCTCAAGCAACAAGTGCTGGAGAGGAAATGGAAAGTGTACACCAGTCCAAACTATTTTCTGCATGGTAGTGTTCAAGGACTGGGATTTACTGACAGGTCAGAGATCCAATCAGGGAGGAATACGGGATTAGGAATGATCTATTGAAACTTTACAACAGTTACCACAAAGTTCATATCAATCATCTTCTCTTGATAACATAGCAGTGAGGACCTGGGGATTGAAAATATTTCTGAAGCAGATCCCACAACTGATGAAGAATCAACTGTGATATTGAGAATTAGACAATGCTCCATAAACATAGGAAGGATTTATACACTCCGTACAGAAGGCATCAGTACAATCAAGAAGATGACAGAGAGAATACAAACTACTTACTCAGTCAAAGCTGTAAAGTGTACAACACTTCTAAATCTGTTCATCGTGTATTGTTAAAGGGAGGCTCGCAGTGTAGCATATAAAATATTGTTTAGGATGAATACTTGGTGCTATAAGGATTATGTCAGCTAATAACTGTTCTCTGGGCAGCAATATGTTAGCAAGATGAAAACAAGATGTCATCAACAACCAAAGGCAACATTGCAGACAGCTCACAAAACTACTAAATACCATAGCAGATGGTCCTGAGGAAAGCTCTCTGCCCAAAACATCGACAATTTGTTCATTTCCTTACATGCTGCCTGACCTGCATTTTGTGTGTGTTGCTCTGGATTTCCAGCATCTGCAGAATCTCGTGTTTACTCTAGTAGATATACTTCTGAACTGTGACTGCTGCAGTCTGTGGCCTGTGGTTTCCCTTTAATGGATGTTCTTCTAAACAAACCAAATAATCTGGCACTTTTATGAACTTCTGGGGTGTTCGGCAAACTAGCCCTGCGAGAGCGCCGCGTGGTGAGGGCAGCCATCACAGGGGGTTGGATGAAGCATCGAGGCCTGAAGGTGAAAGATGAACCCAGGGTTGGCTCCATTACTCCAGCAATTAAAGTGTCGAGCAAGATTAAAATTGTCAAGGGCTAGAGAGGAAAGCAGGTATTCAGTACTGTCTGCCTGACTGACTGGTCTCCCTCTCTTCCCGCAACTACCATCAAGTGTGAGGTACAAGTCTTGAGTTCCAAGCCGCCAGTTTTGGGAGCAGTTATCACCCTGCAGCCATTGGCCTCCTGGACGAGATTCACTCACCTCAGCACTAAGCGAACTCCATGGCTGTGGACTCAAATTCGGGGACTCTGCAGTTCATGCCCCATGTGTTTCTGCATTTTTTTAAAAAAAAACATTTGCATGACGTGATCAAGGCCGAGGGGCAAAGGACGAAATGGTATTCAGCTCACTACTCCAAGGTTTACTCACTTCATCACTGACCTGATTTTGCAGCTGTGGCCAGAATCATCGGCACAGGCCTCAGCGCTTAACTGGCTCTGCGGCTGTGGCCTGCACCTATCAGGCTGCTGGACCAGCTCAGTGGCTGTGGCCTGCATCCATTGGGCTCCTGGGCTGGCTCAGTGGCTGTGGCCTGCATCCATTGGGCTCCTGGGCTGGCTCAGTGGCTGTGGCCTGCATCCATTGGGCTCCTGGGCTGGCTCTGTGGCTGTGGCCTGCACCTATCAGGCTGCTGGACCAGCTCTGTGGCTGTGGCCTGCACCTATCAGGCTGCTGGACCGGCTCAGTGGCTGTGGCCTGCATCCATTGGGCTCCTGGGCTGGCTCAGTGGCTGTGGCCTGCACCTATCAGGCTGCTGGACCGGCTCTGTGGCTGTGGCCTGCACCTATCAGGCTGCTGGACCGGCTCTGTGGCTGTGGCCTGCACCTATCAGGCTGCTGGACCAGCTCTGTGGCTGTGGTCTGCACCCATCAGGCTGCTGGACCAGCTCTGTGGCTGTGGCCTGCACCTATCAGGCTGCTGGACCAGCTCTGTGGCTGTGGCCTGCACCTATCAGGCTGCTGGACCAGCTCTGTGGCTGTGGCCTGCACCTATCAGGCTGCTGGACCAGCTCTGTGGCTGTGGCCTGCACCTATCAGGCTGCTGGACCAGCTCTGTGGCTGTGGCCTGCACCTATCAGGCTGCTGGACCAGCTCTGTGGCTGTGGCCTGCACCTATCAGGCTGCTGGACCAGCTCTGTGGCTGTGGTCTGCACCTATCAGGCTGCTGGACCAGCTCTGTGGCTGTGGCCTGCACCTATCAGGCTGCTGGACCAGCTCTGTGGCTGTGGTCTGCACCTATCAGGCTGCTGGACCAGCTCTGTGGCTGTGGCCTGCACCTATCAGGCTGCTGGACCAGCTCTGTGGCTGTGGCCTGCACCTATCAGGCTGCTGGACCAGCTCAGTGGCTGTGGTCTGCACCTATCAGGCTGCTGGACCAGCTCTGTGGCTGTGGCCTGCACCTATCAGGCTGCTGGACCAGCTCTGTGGCTGAGGTCTGCACCTATCAGGCTGCTGGACCAGCTCTGTGGCTGTGGCCTGCACCTATCAGGCTGCTGGACCAGCTCTGTGGCTGTGGCCTGCACCTATCAGGCTGCTGGACCAGCTCAGTGGCTGTGGCCTGCACCTATCAGGCTGCTGGACCAGCTCAGTGGCTGTGGCCTGCACCTATCAGGCTGCTGGACCAGCTCTGTGGCTGTGGCCTGCACCTATCAGGCTGCTGGACCAGCTCTGTGGCTGTGGCCTGCACCTATCAGGCTGCTGGACCAGCTCTGTGGCTGTGGTCTGCACCTATCAGGCTGCTGGACCAGCTCTGTGGCTGTGGTCTGCACCTATCAGGCTGTTGGACCAGCTCTGTGGCTGTGGCCTGCACCTATCAGGCTGCTGGACCAGCTCTGTGGCTGTGGCCTGCACCTATCAGGCTGCTGGACCAGCTCAGTGGCTGTGGTCTGCACCTATCAGGCTGCTGGACCAGCTCAGTGGCTGTGGCCTGCACCTATCAGGCTGCTGGACCAGCTCAGTGGCTGTGGCCTGCACCTATCAGGCTGCTGGACCAGCTTAGTGGCCGTGGCCTGCATCCATTGGGCTCCTGGGCTGGCTTCACTCGGCTCAGCACTGAACTCGCGCCGTGGCTGAGGACTCTCTTTCAGGGGATCGGCAATTCATATTCTGTGCATTATTTGTTTACTTTTTCATTGTTTCCATGATTTGTTCAGGGTTTTATTGGACATTGTGTGTTTGTTGTATGTTTTTTTTATTGTGTTTCTTTGTATTGTTGCAGCCTGTAAGAAGACAAATCTCAAGTTTGTATGGAGCATGCATACTTTAATAAATGTACTTTGAACATGACTTTGAATATTTACAGAAAGTTCTAGTCTCTGATATCACTGTGTGCATGCCCTACAAATAGATTATGTTAGAAATGTGGTCATCTTAAATGTCCCCCAAATAGCCCAGAAAGCCATTCAGTTCAATTGCAATTACGAATGCACAGCACGTGCTGGTCTTGCCGTCCAACAATTATTTCTCACCAAGATAAATAAACAGACTTTGGAATCCTTTCCAACCCTTCATTTTCATATCCCCGCAACGCAACCTCCTTCACCTCTTATTGTTTTTCATGGCAGTTCTTCAATGCTTTCATTCTATGCCTCTGTAGGAAATGCTAAGCCAACCAGTCAAATTAGGTTGTTGATCCTAACAGCATGAAAAAGAGTAACGCACAAGTATAATCTCAGGTTTAATGTTTGCCTTCATCCTCGTTCCCTGGCACTGTTTCAGTTAACTCTTCTCAATCCATTCCTACAATTCCCATTTGGGAATCTCACTCCCAAAACAAAACCATCTGCGAGCTGGCAAATTCAACAGAAAACCATAATTGCAGCATCATATTCCCAAACCAACACGCTCAGATTCTGTTAGATCAGATTGCGGGCCCAACATGGGCCAAGTGATAAGGTCCACTTGTCATCAGATCAAATGTAACATCATTGGGAAAGCAAACAGAGAAAAAGTGCAAGGAAAAGAAGAGTAAACAGACTGCCTGAATGAGTGGTGGAAAGAGATCAGGTAAAACTTCTGGTAAGTACAAAGAAAAAGAAAATTTAAAGTCTGCATAAAGACTAGTGAGGGATTATTGTGATCTGCAAACACATAACAGTATAGCCCAAATGCTGACCTGGACTGTGGTTTCCTCTGATCCTGTCTATCTATTATAATACAAAAATTCAAAGAATGATGAGATATCTTACAATGCAGAAGTTAAATAGACAGTTAGAAAAACACAACAGGATTATGAGATTTTGAGACCACCTTCCAAGACCCCAGAAATGGCGGGTATGCACCAGAACTAGAGCACAAGGGCAATTAATTGGATCCTACCCTGGTTTTGTTGGAGAACCACCTTTAAATAACTTCTCTTTGCTTGGCATCTTCAAAACAGATTAATTTCTAACTGCCCAGTGTTCCCTTAAATGGGGTTGAGCAGAGATGGAGTAAAACCTTTAATATTAACAATTACACACTGCATTATACAATGGTGGGTCACATCTGGAACTCACTGCTGTTCTTCAGTTGATTTCTCTCAGGTGCACCTATTCCCTTCAGGTTACACGTATTTCCAGTTCTGCACTGGTTGCCTGTTGGTGGCAACCCTGAAATCATCACCAGGAGGGGGACTCATCTGAACAGAATCTATCTGTCTGCCAAATTCTATTCAGAGCACGTTGTTCTGTGAGATGATACATATTGAGTCCACCCACAGAATGAGAGCACTGGCATTATTCGTGCACAGCTCAAGGGATGTTGCACAACACAAATGCCAACACTTCTAGAAATGAGCAGGGAAAAAAAAAGAAAATCTGAAGGGTGAAGTGAGAGGAGGCAATGTCGTGGCTGGTAAAGAAAACTTTACTGTCACCAAAAAGCAGTCAGGCACATTGTGAACGAAAATGTTTTATTCCTTCCTTTAACAAAATAAAGTACATTGAGAAACTTTCATGCTTAAGTGCTTTGAAAGTACACTTACTTTATATCAATGCCATTTGCATTAAAACATATCATTTGCACAACTCATTCTCAATAATTCATTGTTACAGGCAAGTCTGTGTCATTATTTCTATTACTCAGCTGTGTGACGTGCATTTATGCAAGTCTCTGAGTAACATTCACTTTGTATTAACTCACATAGTGCAAAATAACCTGTGGTAATGTTTAGAGGGTTTAATTAAAACAGAAAATGCCGGAAATACACAACAGATCATGCTGCATCCATGGGAAGAGAAGCAAGGGTCAGTAATTCACATTGAAGACCCAACTTCAGAATTAGGAAGGAACAAAAAGAAACTAGTTAAGCTGCAGGGAGAGGGAATGGAATGTCTCGGATTGGATAAAAGTGGGAGAACCACAGGAATAAACTGAAAACAAGACAACCTGGTCAATGAAAGAAGTTGTGCGAGATTGAGAATGGAGACAAAAAAAAACATGTAGTTGTCTACCTGCTGTGCATTTTTTCGTGCCCAGAAAGTCTGGCTGAGTATGCCTTCACTTCCAGAGAGAAATAAAGGAAAACAAACAAGCTAAATCAATTTCACAAATGATCAACTGATACTTAGAGAGGAAGCAAGTTACCCAAGTTGTAAAATTCTCTAATGAGTCAAAAGGCAGCAATATGTCCATAGAAGATGAGGCCTCATTCAGCAGTCCAGGATGCCATCAATTAAGTTAAGGTGGGAATGGGATAGAGAATTAAAGTAGCAGGCAACAGGAAACTCAGATGTCGGTCAGCATCACTTTGAATTGGTTATTACTGTCGTCCTGATCTTATCCAAGGGTTTCGTCCATAAGATGATTTCATCCATTTGTTTGTGGCAGCTTCTCTCCAAGTTTGAATGGGGATTTTAAAAAAAGACAGATCAGACTTCAGGTAAGATGACGATTGCTTAGCTGCTCCGAACTTTTGTTCCGTTATTGTCGCTATCTTTGCACTAAATGTCTCCATTTTTTAAACCTTAGTTAGGAACTTTTTCGGTTTCTTTTACTTGCCTGTGAACACATCTATCTTACAATGTCTAGCAAGAGTTCTAAATCCGGGAGAAAGGAAGTTCCGGCTCTCTCGGCTGAGACCCTGGCTGCACTCGAACAACTCCGAGACGATATTTTAAAGGAATTTAGAACCGCTTTCAAACAGCTGGAAGCCAAACTGGATCGGATCAACGATAGAGTGGACGAACATGCTGAACATTTATCTCGCATCGATTCGACTTCTGAAGATTTAGAAAGTCGTGTTCGATACTTGGAGACTCTCTGTTCCAGCCTAGAGGAAAAATGTAACAAACTCCTTTCCAAACTGGTGGATCTCGAAAATCGCAGCAGACGCTGTAATCTTTGAGTTCTTGGGTTGCCAGAGGCCACCGAACAGGGATCAACCGTGAAGTTTTTCGCCGAGTTTCTCTGTGAGATATTCCGGGAAGATTTGCTTCCGAACCCGCCTGAGCTCGAAAGGGCACACAGGGTCTACGTTCCCCCCGGAATTCTGGGCTCCCGCCCGCGACCGGTAATTTTGTGCTTTCATCAATACCAGGTAAAACACTGTCTGATTATGGAGGCACGTCGCAGAGGTACTTTTACTTTCCAAAATACAATCATTCGCTTTGTGGAAGATTTTGCACCCCAGACCTTAAAGATGCACGCTGAGTTTAAAGGCGTAATGAAAGTGCTTTTTGATCGTGGTTTTAAACCCTCTCTTCGCACTCCTGCCGATTTACGAATCAGGTTTAATACTGGAAAATATAAGTGGTTTAAGTCAGTGAAGGAGGCTGAAGTATTTGTGGCAAGTCTTCCGGCTATCCAGTCATCTTCGGAACCCGATCGGACCTCCTAAAATGGTGGATAAGTACTTCTCGTAGTAAAATTACTTTTTCTGGACTCAGACTTTACTTCAATCACTCAGACATTATTCATTGAAACTCTAAGGGCTGTTGACAATCTCTCCCTGGATTTGGTGTGTCTTTTTTAAATAGACATTCTGTGCTTAATGTTTCCCTATGGACGTTTAAATAGTACTTGTGTAATCTATTTTATTCTTGTATACATTTATCTATAGAGTTCTACAACTGACTCTAACTTGTTTTGGAGGTTTGAAGTCTTTAGTGAAGGCCTCCCTGTTTGTTGGTTCACAGTTTAATTGCTGATTTATTTTTTCTTTTTATTTATTTATTTTTTTTTCTTCACCCTCTTTTTTAATCTCTGATTTTTTTCTCCTCTCTGTAAATGGTTGATAAGTACTCTTCTTGAATTTATAATTTTCCCCTTCCTCCCCTTTTTTTTCCCCTTTCTCATACTTTATTCTTCTATAATTTTTCACGGGTAGGTTAGTTTTGGTTTTCTTCTGATTTTCTCTGTATTAAGTCATATTTCTGCAGAAGATGTTCCAATTTGTAGTTATGTTTTCTAGTGCATAAACTAGTTACTATTTGCTATAGTATTTATACGGAACTGCTGTTAATGACACAGATCTGGAAGTTGTATTTGGGTTAATTTTTTTGGTAGAGCTAGCTGCTTTTTTTGGTAGCCGTCTAGTTTTGGGTTGTGTGGATGGGGTGAATTTCCAGTTCCAACATCACTCACTGTATTTAGTGTTTTTCTTTATTGCTCAGGACATGTTTATGTTTTGATTTTACGAATCTATGTTTACATTTCTGCTCCCAGACTGCTATTGTATTGCTTGACTTTTTATATGCCTGCTGCCTTTTATGCATTAGTAACTGATAATGGCTAGTGCACTTAAATTCGTGAGCTGGAATGTAAAGGGATTGAATCACCCTGTTAAAAGAAGGAAGGTATTCTCACATATTAAACAACTCAAAGCTGACATTGCTTTCCTTCAAGAAACTCATATTCGTTGTTTTGATAACTCCCGGCTTCTGTCAAAGTGGGCAGGTCAGCATTTTCATTCATCCTTTGCCGCTAAAGCTAGGGGAGTCTCCATTCTTATTAACTCAAATATTCCTTTTGAACTCCATAATAAAATATCTGATACAAATGGCCATTTTATTATTGTTTCTGGTAAACTATATAACACTAAAGTTGCACTAGCAAACCTGTATGCCCCCAACTTTGATGATGTTAACTTTTTTGAACGTTTTCTTTCCTCACTACCAGACTTAAACTCATATTCTCTTATACTGGGTAATGACTTCAACTGTTGGTTAGATCCTAATCTGGATCGATCGTCCTCTGTTACCAGATCACCTACTAAATCTGCCTTAGCTATCCAATCGTTTCTCTCTAATTTTGGGATCTCTGATATATGGTGTTTCGTTCATCCTACTGAGAGAGATTATTCTTTTTTCTCACATGTTCACCATACCTTTACTAGAATTGACTATTTCTTACTCGATAACCAACTTATTCCATTTGCCCATTCTTGTGACTGTCAGAGTATACTGATTTCTGACCATGCCCCAATTACTCTCTCTCTGAACTTTCCTGGTCTCCCTCAGAGGAATAAACACTGGCGGTTTGATTCAACTTTATTATCGGATGATGATTTTTAAAAATTTATTAAGGATCAGATAACCTTTTATTTTAACACTAATACATCACCTGAAGTGCCATCCCAGATTGTCTGGGATGCCATGAAAGCATATCTGAGGGGTCAAATAATCTCTTACACAGCAAATCTCAACAGAAGATCCTGCGCAGATCGATTAGACCTCATTAACCAGATTAAAGAATTGGATCAACTATATGCTCAAACTAAGAACCCTGAACTATACAAGAAGCGCGTTGAACTCCAAACTAAATTTAATCTTCTGTCTACTCAACCTGTCGAACGCCAACTTCTCGAAAGCAAGAGTCGCTTTTACATTCATGGGGATAAGTCTGGTAAATTTCTAGCCAATCAGCTGAGGCGTTCCAAAGCCAAACAACATATTACAAAGATCCGGAAGGAGAACGGAGACCTTACATCGGATCATTTAGAAATTAATGATGCATTTAAAAATTTTTATTCTCGGCTTTATTCCTCTGAATCTTTGAATGACAATATCTCTGTTGATCAATTTTTAAAGAATCTGAATATTCCTTCACTTTCATCTGATCTTAAAGCCAAACTTAACGCACCTATATCATCAGAAGAAATATCTTTTGCAATTTCTGCACTGTCCTCAGGGAAATCTCCTGGACCTGATGGGTTCCCTGTAGAATTTTATAAATCATTCTCTTCACTTCTTTCTCCTCAGTTACTTTCAGTATTATCTGACTCATTTAATTACGGCAAATTGCCACCCTTTTTCAATGAGGCATCTATTATTCTTCTATTAAAAAAGGGCAAAGACCCAACAGAGTGTTCCTCATATAGGCCGATTTCTTTGCTCAATGTTGATGTAAAGATCTTAGCTAAAGTTTTGGCTCATAGATTAGAAACCGTTATTCCCTCCATTATCTCTGATGACCAATCAGGTTTTATTAAAAACCGTCTCCCTTTTTTTAACATTCGGCGTTTATTCAATATCTTATACTCACCTCCAACTGGGATTCCTGAATGTGTTATTTCCCTCAATGCAGAGAAAGCATTTGATCGTATAGAGTGGAACTACCTTTTTGCAGTCTTAGAAAAATTTGACCTTGGTCAAAGTTTCATCTCTTGGATCAAATTGCTGTACCTGTGTCCTACTGCTTCTGTTTTAACTAATTTTCAGAAATCCCAGCTATTTAATCTCAAACGTGGCACCCGTCAGGGATGCCCCTTAAGTCCCTTTCTCTTTGATTTGGCTCTAGAACCTTTGGCGATAGCATTTTAAAATTGTCCTGAATTGACTGGGATTTGGAGAGGGGGTGTTGAGCATAAAGCTTCTCTTTATGCTGATGACTTATTACTCTTTCTCTCAAATCCGTCTACATCCTTACCTCTAATGTTTTCACTTCTTGACCAGTTTAGCCAGATCTCTGGCTATAAACTTAATTTACATAAGAGTGAACTTTTCCATATTAATAAAGAAGCACAAGAACTAACATTTCGTGATCTCCCTTTTAAAGTAGTCCATAATCAATTTACTTATCTTGGAATTACAGTCACAAGGAAGTTTAAAGATCTCTTTCGTGAAAACTTTGCCAATCTTTCATATACTATAAAACAGAGTCTGGTACAATGGTCACCTCTATCTACGTCTTTGGTAGGTCGTATTAATGTTGTTAAAATGTATGTTCTCCCCAAATGTTTATACTTATTTCAATCTATCCCAATTTTTATTCCTAAATCTTTTTTTGATTCCTTAGACTCTATTATTTTGTCATATCTGTGGAAGAATAAGCGCTCTAGAATTAATAAAATCCATCTCCAAAAATCTGAAAAAGAGGGTGGCATGGCTTTACCTAACTTTCGTTTATATTATTGGGCAGCTAATATACGTTGTGCTACCTTTTGGTCTTTCTTCCACGGCCAACCCAAGTGCCCTAATTGGGTGGCAATGGAGTTGAGCTCCACTAAAGAATTATCTATCTCTGCACTTCTTGGCTCTGCACTCCCTAGCAGTCTGCCCAGATCAATAGCTAATCCTCTTGTTAGACACACTTTGCGTATATGGGCTCAGTTTAGGAAATGCTATGGTTTCCATGGTTTTTCCGTTTCTAGCCCTGTCGCACATAATCACCTTTTTTTACCTACTAAGTACGATTCAGCATTCCATGTTTGGTATAGGAAGGGCATTAGACATTTTGAAGATCTTTTCATTGATAATCGCTCCGCTTCTTTTCAGCAGCTCTCTGTTAAGTTCAATCTGTCCAATGCTAACTTTTTTAGATATCTCCAAATTAGACACTTTATTGCTCCTTTAATTCCTAACTTTCCTGAAATGCCTGCGAAAAATGCTATGGACTTATTTCTTTCCATTAATCCACTAGGTAAAGGTTTAATATCAATTATTCGAGATAAATTAGCAGCCTTACGACGGGCCCCTGTGGATAAAATTAAAATGGCCTGGGAGCAGGATTTAAATACCTCCTTATCCAATGAGAGCTGGAACTCGATTCTCAAATCGGTTAACTCAACCTCTCTTTGTGCTCGCCATTGCCTTTTACAGTTTAAGATTGTTCATAGAGCCCATATGTCTAAATCTAAACTATCTCGATTCTACCCTAACATTAGTCCGCTCTGTGATAAATGCAAGAGGGGCGTGGCCTCTCTCGTCCATATGTACTGGTTCTGTCCTAGCTTGGAGAAATTTTGGAAAGATATCTTCACTACGTTATCGTGTATTCTGAATCAGCACCTAGAACCAAACCCCTTAATTGCTTTGTTCGGTTTCTGGGGCGAGACAGATTTACGTCTGAGTCCGACCAAATGCCGAATATTATCCTTTGCCTCTTTCCTGGCTAGACGCTTGATCCTCCTTAGATGGAGAGATGTTGCCCCTCCCACTCATGCTCAATGGCTTAACGACATTATGGCCTGCTTGGACCTCGAAAAAACTCATTATTCAGTTCTTAATTCCGATCTAAAGTTCCATAAGGTCTGGGGACCTTTTATCGAGTACTTTCATAACCTTCCTCTTGACTAGGGTGTTTTTTTTTCTTTTCAGTCCCTTGCTTTCAGCTCCCTTTTTTTTCTGGTAGTAGGCATTATTATCCTCTGTTGCTAAGTGTATTCACAGTCTGGGAGTTTGATTGTCCTGATTTATACTCTCTATATTGTGTTGTGGTTGGTCTGGAGTTGTTTTTTTTTTGTGTTGTGGGGCTTGGGGAGGATACTAAGTTTACTTGTCTTCAATTTAGGTGCTTTTTTGTCAAATTCTCTTCCTTTGTAGCATATTGTCATTGTATGCTTGATTTTGCACTGTATTAATGTTCCTCATTGGGATTTGGGGTTTTTAATTTGTAAAATGTATAGAAAAACTAATTTAAAAAAAAGACAGATCAACTCAGTCGGAAGAACTATATCCCCAGTCTAGTACTGTTTCAGAACTGTATAAGCTATGTTTCTCTGTCCACACAAGGTCTGAGTATTTCCAGCATTTTTTTTGTTTTTCTATTTCAGATTTCAGGCATTTGCATTTAAATATGCTGGGATAAGAGCACTATTCTCCTTCTTGAGCAGGGAATGTATACAGTATGAAAGGCTACAGGAAACACAGCCACATGAGGGTAAAGAATATTCTTTAAATTAACCTGACATACAGTGGCCTGGCCTTTGTAGCCCTCACCCTACAATCCAAGTATTGTGACAATGTATTTAATAAATCTAATGATTTCTCTTACTGCAATAAAAAAATAACTTGGTAATGTCCTTCAGGGAAGGAAACCTACCACCCACTCTGCCTACATAAGGCTGCCAACTCACAACGTGGCTCACACAAAAGAAAGAAAAACAAGCACACAATTCCACTCGCAGCTGAACACCCCAAATGCAGTCAGTGAGAAGGAGATAACAACCATAGATAACTTGTTACTGAAATGCTTGCTGGGGCGCTTAGAAAAACTCCCCTTGATTCACAGGGCTCGTCCCTGTACAAAGTGATGATTAACTAGATGCTAAGTTATTCCCCAATCAGTGCCAAAATGACGCTTGCTTATAAGTTTCTCATCACTACTTTCATTTTGTTTTGGCTGGGTCAGGTCACACCTCTTAGGCAGCAGATCCCTTGGGTGCTCTACTGTCTTCCCACATTCAAAGGCATGCAGACACAAATTATCCTTAGTGTGTAGAATGGTGGTAAAAGGGAGGTAAGATTAGTGTGAGGTGTGGTGGGAAGTATTTAATGGCTCAGGGTAGGTTGAGTACAAACATTGACACTTGATGGTCAGTGTAGGCTTGGTGGGATGCAGCATCTGCTTCAGTGCCCTGACTCCATACGATTCATGACCCAATCCCCATGGCTGCACTAAGCTATTGCAACTCCACCAATTTACCTGGAGTGGTGTTGTCTGTGAACAGAGACAAGCCTCTAAGACTTACCCTGGCGAGCTTGGTGGGCTTTCAGCAGATATCTGCTAACAAAGCATTTACAAATTTTAAAGAATTGCAAATACATTTGAAAAAATAAATTACTATCTCCACTCACTTTCTCCATTTAAGTTGCTAACACCATGCAAACCAATAGACTCTGCTCCAATATAGCCAATGAACTAGACAGGACATGCATTCTGACTCTGAACTTCTGTTCTACTACTACATTCTGTACCAAATCCAATGGGAAAGTAGGTAATCGTATCTAGTAGCTATAGCCTAGAGACAAGGAAGTTAAGGATACTTTGAAGAACAAGAGAGCAAAAGTCAGAAATTCATTGGACAATCTGACCCATTTCATATAACTTATCAATGAAATCTTCAGCAAGCCCGTCACTGAGAAAGATGCTGTTTACTTGGATTTTCAGAAGGCCTTTGACAAGGTGCCACTCACAATGAGACCAGACAAGACCTGTGGCATTAGAGAAAAGGTACCAGCATGGATAGAAGATTGGATGACTAGCAGGAGGCAAAGAGTGAAAATAACAGGGGCATTTTTTGATGGGTTGCCAATGACTAGTGGTGTGTTGCAAGGGTCAGCGTTGGGACCAATTCTTTTCACATTAAATGTCAATGATTGGGAGACCAGAATTGATAGCTTTGTGGCCAAGTTTGCGGACAATACGAAGGTAAGTGGAGGGGCAGGAAGTGTTGAGGAAGCAGGAATTCTACAAAAAGACTTGTATAGATTAGAGGAATAGGTAAAGATGTGACCCATGTAATATATTATAGGGATGTTTATGGTTGTGCACTTTGGTGGAAGGAGTAAAGGCACAGAATATTTTCTAAATGGGTGGAAACCTCTGAAATTAGAGGTGCAAAGAGGCTTGGATTCCTTGTGCAGGATTCCCTAAAGGTTAACTTGCAGGTTGAGTCAGTGGTAAGGAAGGCAAATGCAATGTTAGCATTTACCTTCAGATCCGTTAGCAAGATGGCACGTGACCAATGGCGACATCCTGCAAACAGCTTACAAAACTACTGGACACTCCTCTTCTTCTGCGCTGCAATTGATTGCAGCCTGTAATCTCTCTTTTAAGAATGTATTTTTGGTCCAAAAATGCAACCTAGCACTTAAGCAATCTCCTGGGGGATTTGGTGTAGATGAGATTCTGTGTTGATTCCTAATGGCAGAACACAAACCCGTGCCCGGCTCTAATACTCTGCACTAATTAAAGCATCGAGCAAGATTAAAATTGTTGAGAAGATCAGAAAATTATCGGGTGTTCAGCACCATCTGACTCTGCCCAGTCTCTCTCACTACTGCCAGCAAGCGGAAGATGCATAAGTCTTGGGCTCCATGCCGCCTGGATCAGAGGTGGCTGCTGCCTGTGACCGTCAGGCTTCTGGAGGGGTTCACCTCAGCACCAGAAGTCCTCTGCAGTTGTGGACTCACTTTGGAAATTCTGCAGTTTATGTTCCTTTTCTTTTGTTTACTTCTTTTTACTGTTTGCCCGATTTAAGCGAGTCGCTTCAGTGCTGACCTGACTCTGCAGCCGTTAGCACAGCGCTGAGCATTCACTTTTGGCGACACTACGGTTAATGTTATTTGTTTACTTTTTATTATTTGCACAATTTGTTCCATTTTTCCCATGCATTGGGTGTTTGATGCTCTTGTTGTTTGGGGTTGTAAACACAAAGTGCACTGCAGATGCTGGGGTCAAAGCAACACACACAACACGCTGGAGGAACTCAGCAGGTCGGGCAGCATCTGTGGAAACAAGCAGTCAACATTTCAGGTTGAGACCCTTCGTCAGGACTGAAGAGGGAGGGGGCAGGAGCCCTATAAAGAAGGTGGGGGGAGGGTGGGAAGGAGAAGGCTGGTAGGTGCCAGGTGAAAAACCAGTAAGGGGAAAGATCAAGGGACGGGGGAGGGGAAGCAGGGAGGGGATAGGCAGGAGAGGTGAAGAAGGAATGTAAGGGGAAAGCTCTATGGGTAGTAGAAGAAGGCAGAATCATGAGAGAGGTGATAGGCAGCTGGAGGAGGAGGCAGAGTGAAACTGGGATGGGGGAAGGCAGAGTGAAACTGGGATTGGGTCATCTATTGCATCCAGTGCTCCCAGTGCAGCCTCCTCTACATTGGCGAGACCCGACGCAGATTGGGGGACCACTTCGTTGAGCACCTCTGCTCCGACCGCCACAACAGACAGGATCTCCCAGTTGCCACCCACTTCAACTCTGCTTCACATTCCCATTCGGGTATGTCCGTACATGGCCTCCTCTACTGCCATGATGAGGCCAAACCCAGGTTGGAGGAGCAACACCTCATATACTGTCTGGGTAGTCTCCAGCCCCTTGGCATGAACATTGAATTATCCAACTTCTGGTTATTCCCTCCCTCTCCTTTCCCCCATCCCAGTTTCACTCTGCCTCCTCCTCCAGCTGCCTATCACCTCTCTCATGATTCTGCCTTCCTCTACTACCCATAGTGCTTTCCCCTTACATTCTTTCTTCACCTCTCCTGCCTATCCCCTCCCTGCTTCCCCTCCCCCACCCCTTGATCTTTCCCCTTACTGGTTTTTCAACCGACACCTACCAGCCTACTCCTTCCCACCCTCTCCCCACCTTCTTTATAGGGCCCCTGCCCCTCCCTCTTCAGTCCTGATGAAAGGTCTCAGCCCGAAACGTTGACTGCTCGTTTCCACAGATGCTGCCTGACCTGCTGAGTTCCTCCAGCGTGTTGTACGTGTTGTTTAGGGTTTTTCTTTGAATGGGTTCTATTGTGTTTCTTTGATTTACAGCTGCCTGCAAAAAGCCAAATCTCAAGGTTATATGCCATATACATACTTTGATCATAAATGTACTTTGATCTTGTGAACTTTGAACATTTTGAGAGGACTCGAAAATAAAACCAGGATATAATGCTGAGGCTTCATAAGGCATTAGTCAGTCAGCACTTGGGAGTACTGTGAGTAGTTTGGGGCCTATTATCTAAGAAATGTGTTAGAATTGGAAAGATCCAGGAGGTTGTTAACAAGAATGATTCTAAGAATGAAAGAATTAATATAAGAGCACTTGATGGTTTCGGGCCTGTACTGGAGTTTAGAAGCATGAGGGGGTATCTCATTGAAACCCATTGAATCTTGAAAGGCCTCAATAGAGTAGATATGGAGAGGATGTGTCCTATTGTGGGGTAGTCTAGGACCAGAGGGTACAGACTCAGAATAAAGGGACGTCCCTCAGGACAGAGATGAGGAGGAAGTTCTTTAGCTAGAGGGTGGTGAACCTGTGGAATTTATTGACACAGGAGCTTTGAAGGCCAAGTAATTCGGTATATTTAAAGCAGTGGTTGACACGTTGTTGATTAGTCAGGGTGTCAAAGGTTACAGGGAGAAGGCAAGAATGGGGTTGAGAGGGCTAATAAATCAGCAATGATAGGACTCAGATTAGACTCAATGGGCCGAATGGCCTAATACTGCTCCCATGTCTCAGTCTAAAACTGCCTGGTTGCTTCTGGTAGCACATTTGCAAAGTTGCAAAACTCAAATTAAATCTCCCTTGACGACTAGTCTAGCTCCTAGACACCAAGTCCAGGTTTTGGACACAAGAGAGACTGCAGATGCTGGAAATCTTGAGGAACACATGCAAAATGTTGGAAGAAGTCAGCAATTCAGGCAGCATCTACAAAGGGTAATACACAACCTACGTTTCATACCGAGACGCTTCATTAGACAAGGCATAGGGAGGTATGTAAAGATGCAGAGAGGTCACTATAAGTATAAGCAGCTCCAGCTGAATAACATACTGACCACTGACACCTTCATAGTTACATTTACACTGGATGAAAATTTCTATGTTTTTGATATAACACATAATGTTTATAAGTAAGAACTAGAATCAGCAGTTAGAGTTGTCTGTCAAATAAGGTAGCTAGTCTAATCCAAACGTTCACAACATTCAGGTTGTCAGCATATTGCCTAATGGATGCCTGTTACTGCAGATTTATTCTCTGACACCAATCATTAGTGAACCAGCATGCCCAAACAATATCACAATCAAACTAACACAGCCCTCAAACATCCTCCTTAAAAAGGCACACCCTAAAAATAGTCAGGAGCACAATTACATAGATGCAGTCAGTAATCTGTATATCAATGGTGTCAGTAAAAGAATTCAGAAGATTTATAGCAGGAGATGGTAGTGTTCAATGCATTCAACTGATACACACTTGCAAATGTCACCTTCCCACTTTGCTTAAAAGGCAAACAACTCGAACATCAAAACAAACTTAATCCATGTATAACTTTTGTAAAAAGATAAATAAAATGAGAAATATATTCATGTGTAATACTGTTATTCATGTATTTTTTAAAAATTACAATATATTCCAATAATTAAGCTTTGGTACATCCCCTGAAAACTCTGGGTCTTCTAACTCTGGATCACTCAGTTCACTGTCTTGCTGCCACACAGTTTAAAAATAAACCCAGCAGGCGTGGAGACAAGTGAACAAACAAAGTGAGACATATTAATGTACAATCCTAGGAGACCGCGAGGAAGCACAACATTGTAAGAAGTGATTGGCTAAGGCAGTGGGCAGATGTGACATATGCAGTTTCAGAAGGATCAGTAGGAAATATATTTTGTGCATATACAGTGTCTTGTAAAAGTATTCAGCCCCCAACCCTAGGTTCACATAAATGAGCATTACAACCAGGGATTTGAATCAATTTAACTGAGAATTTGTATCTGTGAATCACAAGTTCCTCCCCCCCCCCCAAGTCTAACCCAAAAAAAGGGAAAATTGTAAAGCATAAAAACCTAAAAATTCAAAAACTACTCAATAGTCTTATAATAATGAGACTTTAGTCTCATTGACTTGAGGCTGGTGATTTATGCTTGCAGACTTTTTAATCAACTGCCCAATGGAAGAGGGAGAGAAGAGACAATTCCAGGATGGATGGGCGTCTTTAATCATCTTGGTTGCTTTACCAAAGTAGCAAGAAGTTGTAGAGCACATTCATCACAACCCTACACAGTTTCTTGTGGTCATGGGAAAATCAGAAGCCATACCAAACTGTGATGCATCCTGACAGGAAACTTTCCACAACACATCAATAAAAATTGGTAAGAGCCAAAAGGCCAAATTTATTTGATTTACTGAGGATGTTGAGGCACTGGTGAGCTCCCTCGGGCATGACATTTACATGGTTGGATGAGGACAAGCGACTGGTGATGTTCTTTTGACATTGGTTCTGAAGTGAAGGATGGGTTAAAGAGTTTCATTTCATCCTGTAGCTTAGCTGTAGTCCAACAAGAAGCTTGTTGAATGCAAGACACAGCATTACAATGAGAAAGGCAGAAAAGAATGGGGTAATAATGGAGGCTTACTCAAGATAAAGTCACAGATGACAGAGTAGGTCCTTTGGCACACTGAGTTCATGTTAACTATCAGATACCCATCAGCATGGTTCCAATTTTATTCTCCAAGATTCGACAATCACCCCCAATCACTGGGGGTAATATTCAGAGGCCAATTAACCTACCGACCTATGCCTTTGGGATGTGGAAGGAGACTGGGGTGCCCAACGGAAATCAGTCAGAACTGAACGCTGCAGATCTACCATAGTTGCATCACTGAACCACCCAATCCGAACTGGCATCTGTCGTCAATTGTACTTGGTCTGCTGTATAACCACTGGTTAAGGTTCTGGCACGCTGGCTGTCTTGAAGCACTCACAAGCTGAAATTCTCCAGATGGCCAAATTTGAGAA
Source organism: Hemitrygon akajei (assembly GCF_048418815.1). Taxonomy (NCBI): domain Eukaryota; kingdom Metazoa; phylum Chordata; class Chondrichthyes; order Myliobatiformes; family Dasyatidae; genus Hemitrygon; species Hemitrygon akajei. Next base: position 93,624,673 of record NC_133124.1, read on the forward strand.
GGAGAAAGTCAAGACACACTTTTGAGGTTGGTCATGGCTAGCATTAACTCTCTACATTGATGACTGTATGGCTAGGCTCAGCTCAAAAGCCATCTATAAATTAGCCAATGACACCACCATTGTTGGTAGAACCTCAGATAGTTTAGTGGTGTTACAAAAACAGCCCTGCATTCAATGTCAGCAAGAGCAAGGAATTGACCGTGGATTTGAAGTAGAGGAGGTCAGGAGAACAAACACCAGTCCTCTTTGTGGAGTCAGCAGTGGAGTGGATGAGAAGCTTCAAGTTCCATGTCGTCAACATCTCATAGAATTTAGCTGGGACCATACACATGGATGTATTCATGAAGAAGGTACACCGGCAGCAATACTTCATTAGAAGTTTGAGGAGATCTGCTACGTTACCAAAGATATTAACAAATTTCTGCAGATACATGGAGAGTATTCTAACTGGTTGCATCGTAACCAAGAGACTGCAGAGGATTATATACTCAGCCAGCTCCAGTCTGGGCTCACCCTACCCCACCATCAAGGTGCCTCAAGACAGCATCTATCAGGACCCTCAATATACAAGATAGCCCCTCATCTCATTGCTACCATCAGGGAGGAGCTGCAGCAGCCTGAAGATGTACACTCAAATGTTTTAGGAATAGCTTTTCCCCCTCTGCCATCAGATCGCTGAACAGTATCTCATTATTCTGTTGTTCAAAATATATTACCTATTTTGTAACTTAAAAGTAATTTTATGTCTTGATCTATACTGCTGCTGCAAAATAAAAATGTTTGCAACAAATGTCAGTAACAATCAACTTGGCTCTGATTTTGACATTTCTGTGGTCAAACTGAGCTATCGCTGTTGGTTGGTGCCAGTCCCTACAGTTTTCTTGGAGTTGTTAAGCAGTGAACATTTTGTTCACAATTCCTACAGATGAATGGAATTCATCCTGGGATTCAGGAAACAGCTCTTCAGCCACAGGGAAGGGACAGAGGAGGAATATCCTGATCACACGACGTTCTGCAGATGTTGGAAATCCAAAACAACACACACAAAATGCTGGAGGAATTCAGCAGGTCAGGCAGCATCTATGGAAACGAACAGCATTTGAGGATAATTTTGATGATGATATTCTCTGTAGTGGGCAGCAGCAAGACTCTCTGTAATCCTTGATCCAGAAGGCAAAATTGTAAACTTGTGATTGAAGATCTTCTCAATCAAGTTTAGTACTTCAATAGGGATGTTATCATTTCTACTTGTCTTTCATCTTATCTCAACTTTTCCGGGATGGCAGCACTGCACAGCTTGCTTACGGAGAAAATGAAAGGCACTCGCAACAGGAGCAGAGCTCAGTCCAATGCATTCCTTCCAATGGATGCAGAGTGCCCCTCTGCCTTATCAGATCAGGTGACTTTGATAGAGAATCGATGCTTCTTTCTCTACAGGTACAGCCCAAACTGCTGAGCATTACCAATATTTTGTTTTTACTTCAGATTCCCAACATATGCATTTTCTATTTTGCTTTTGCATTAAGACCTGCCAAAGCTTTTAAATAGCTTTTTATTAAAGATTCTACTCATCAAGTTGTACAGCACAGGTAATGAGCTCTTCAGCCCACCATGCCTCACCTTTTTTTTCCCATCTCCAGGAACCATTTGTCGGCACTAGGTCTGTAACTTTCTGTAGTTTGTCTACTCAAGTGCCCGTCTAAGTTTCTCTTAAATGTAGTGACCACATCCAATTCCACTGCCTACTCTGGCAGTGATTATACATTATGTATGGCTCTTATAACTCTATATACTTCAACCACCCCTAAATTCACTCCTAGCCTCCTTCACTTCTTTATAATTTGCCTGTTTGTACAGTAACAAAGATGGAGTGCAGCAACACAGATGAGTGGAAAATTCAAACTGAAAAATAATACAAGAGACAAATAGAAAATGCTGCACTTGAATTTACTGCAGTATCTCATTTCCTTTCTCAAAAAGAGAACACCGGTACCTGCTGCTCTCCCAGTATTTCAATCATTAATCCTTTCCAGCACTATTTACTTTAAATCAAGGATTGATGAATTTTTAATAAACAAAGGGATATTGGAAAAAGCAGGGGCAAGGATTATTTTAAAGGAAATTCACAATAAGAATGAATGAAAGGTTACAAGAATGTGAAAATAGGAACCCTGTTCCTATTCAATCTCTGCATAAGACTGAAGTGGTAGGGCTGACAAATATCAATTTCTGGCATGCAGTTTGAATAATTACTTCACTGTCAAAGAGTATTTGGCTACGTTCATTAATACAACATTCGACTTGTAGCCTTCAGTCTTGTTCTCTACCAGTGAGGCAGGTCATGCTTAGCTGCTATCACTCTTGCCTCTGGGAATATGAGTCAGTCAATCAGAAGATTTGGTTCATATGAACTGTATGAACTAGTCTGATAATCTCTATAGAATACTGAGAGCACACTACACTGATGGAGATCATGTTGTTTGTCAGCCAAATCCGTTAAACTAATGGTTCTATCCAACTTCTCCGTGGATTTTGAAGAAAATCTTTCTACATTTGCTTTCATGGCTTCAGGCCTTCCACAGCAACGTACAGCTACTGACCATTTTGTGTTCAATTTGGGTAAAACACTTACAATTATGTGGTAAAGAATATATAGGAGATCCACTGAAATGTGCTCAGGGTTGAGGAGTTTCAGCTATGAGTACAGCTGGAGGTTGTTCTTCCTAGAGTAGATAAATCACTCTCTCACCTAGAGGGGGTCAGTTGTGCTGTGAGGATTACATTCCTTGACTTCTCTAGTGCCTTTAACACCATCCAGCCCAAGATCTTAAGGCACAAACTAACGGAGATGGGAGTAGACTCTCACATGGTGGATTGGATAGTGGACTACTTGACAGATAGACCTCAGTATGTGCGGTTGGGAGACTGTAGGTCTGACACGGTGGTCAGCAGCACAGGGGCGCCGCAGGGAACCGTACTCTCTCCGGTCCTGTTCACCCTGTACACATCAGACTTCCAATATAACTCAGAGTCCTGCCATGTGCAGAAGTTCGCTGATGACACGGCCATAGTGGGGTGTGTAAGGAATGGACAGGAGGAGGAGTATAGGAAACTGATACAGGACTTTGTGATATGGTGCAACTCAAACTACCTGCGTCTCAATATCACCAAGACCAAGGAGATGGTGGTGGACTTTAGGAGATCTAGGCCTCATATGGAGCCAGTGATCATTAATGGACAATGTGTGGAGCAGGTTAAGACCTACAAGTATCTGGGAGTACAGTTAGACGAGAAGCTAGACTGGACTGCCAACACAGATGCCTTGTGCAGGAAGGCACAGAGTCGAATGTACTTCCTAAGAAGGTTGGCGTCATTCAATGTCTGTAGTGAGATGCTGAAGATGTTCTATAGGTCAGTTGTGGAGAGCGCCCTCTTCTTTGTGGTGGCGTGTTGGGGAGGAAGCATTAAGAAGAGGGGCGCCTCACGTCTTAATAAGCTGGTAAGGAAGGCGGGCTCTGTCGTGGGCAAAGTACTGGAGAGTTTAACATCGGTAGCTGAGCGAAGGGCGCTGAGTAGGCTACGGTCAATTATGGATAACTCTGAACATCCTCTACATAGCACCATCCAGAGACAGAGAAGCAGTTTCAGCGACAGGTTACTATCGATGCAATGCTCCTCAGACAGGATGAAGAGGTCAATACTCCCCAATGCCATTAGGCTTTACAATTCTACCGCCAGGACTTAAGAACTTTTTTAAAGCTATTATTAATGCTTTTTGAGATGGTGATTTAGATGCATATCATATTTTTTTTTACTGAGTTAAGTATTGTATGTAATTAGTTTTGCTACAACAAGTGTATGGGACATTGGAAAAAAGTTGAATTTCCCCATGGGGATGAATAAAGTATCTATCTATCTATCTATCTATCTAAAGTGGAGAAGAAATATTAACACTATCAAGAGCTTAGACAATGTAAAGAAATGGGTTGTTGCTCACTAAAGAGCACAGATTTAAAGGTCAAGCCTAAAGAACCAGAGAAAAGGAACCAAGCTTTCTACAACTGTTTACTATTTAGAACCCCTGAAAGTATGCAAATATAACTGAGGATGAAACAAACACCACAGCAGGCTCCTGCATCTCCTCCCTGATGGTAGTAATGAGAAGAGGTTGTGTCCCAGATGGTGAGTGTCCTTTATGATGGTTGTTGCCTTCTCAATGATGAGAAAGTTTCTGCAGTGATAGAGCTAAGGAGGCAACAACCCTCTGAAGCTTCTTACAATCTTGTGCGCTGGTGTCTCCATACCAAATGGCAATGCAACCAGTCAGAATGCTCTCCATGATACATCTGTAGAAATTTCCTAGAGTCCTTGATAACATACCAAAATCTCCTCAATCTCCTAATGAAGTCATTGGTGTGCCTTTGTTGTGATTGCATCAATATGTTGGGCTTCATTGTAGATCCTCTGAGATGTTGATGCCCAAGAATTTGAAACCGCTCCTACTTCCACCATTGACCCCTCAATGATGATTGGTGTCTTCTGGAAATCCACAATCAATTATTTGTTCTTGGTGACGTGGAGTGCAAGGTTGCTATTGAAATACCACTCAATAAACCAATCTATTCTGCTCTTATACACCACTTGGTCACTGTATGAGAATCTGCCAACAGTGGTGTCACCGGCAAACTTATAGATGGCATTTGAGCTGTACCAAGCCACAAAGTCACGAGTGTAGAATGAGCAGAGCAATAGTCTAAGCACTCCTGCATTGAATGTCCATGGGAAGAAATGTTATCATTTATCTACAATGACTGTGGTCTCCTTATGAGGGAGTCAAGAACCCAGTCTGAGTTGTGCTTGAAAGTTAAATTTCACAGTGACACCCAAATCACAGAAAGCAGATAATCAGGTAAAAATGTAAGTTAGTTTCGAGAGACCAGTATTAAAAACAGTATCACAGATCTTAAACAGTGGTGAATTTTAAAACTAAACTACCATAGTAAAAGGATTTATCAGAGATCTACAGTGGTAAATAACTAGAGAGCACACTACATAAATTAACAGAAGTAAATACAGAACTGATACCTGTGTTAACAAAAAGATAGAACTTGCATCCTTAACTTGTCTTAAAAAAAACACAAAATAATTATCATTATCTGAGGTGCACAACCAAATGTACAGATTAAATTTGCTTCTGTTCAAGCAACATCGTATCTCTATGATTTACTAAATAATTTTTAATATAGAAAATCATCCTCAATCAGTTGAGGCAAGCACAAATATTGTAGGTGTTTTTGATATATTCAGTCTCTCAGGTGCTCTCAAGTTTGATGCAGGAATGATAGGAAAAACAAGATGCGATTTCATTCCTCCCTTCCCCACCAACACAAGTGCGTTTAAAGACTTCACACTGCAAAAGTTTCAACATTACCTCATTTACATTCTAAGCTACCCAAGCTTCCTTTATGGGGCTTGATCTATTTTTGGAAATGGCCATCACAAAACAGTTCCTCACCCTTCCCAGCCCACCTCCATAACTGATATTAAACAAGAGAAAATCTGAAGTTGCTGAAAATCCAAGCAACACACAAAATGCTGGGGTAACTCCAGCTACAAGTTCTGATGAAGGATCGTGGCCAGAAACTTTGACTGTTTACTCTTTTCCATAGATGCTGCTTGGCCTGCTGAGTTCCTCCAGTATTTTTTTTGTGTGTTCCATTACTGACCAACAACCCATTTCTTTACATTGTCTAAGCTCTTGATAGTGTTAATATTTCTTCTCCACTTTATCTACTCTAGGAAGAACAACCTTTGATGAATTTTTAATAAACAAAGGGATATTGGAAAAAGCAAGGGCAAGGATTATTTTAAAGAAAACTACTGACTCCTACAGCTACTGACTCCTTATGTCTCTTTGCAAACTCAAACCCAGCCACAACTGAGTTTTTGACTATGTATTGCTTCCATCACAAAGACAGAGATTTTCTTCCAATTCTATCCACCTCTGACCTTACCTCAGCCCATCTGATGTTTTATGGAATAAACAAACTTCTATAAGGTTGTGACTGCAACTGCAAGAGAAACAGATTCACGATGGGAAACAGACAATATTCAACAACTCATGATGGGAAAAGAGCGCAATTTCGCCTTTAGCACCTGTTATTGTGAGAGAACAGCCCAAAAAAAATCTTACAAAGGGTTAAGAGAACCATTCCAGAAGACAGAAGGCACTTACAGTTTTTAAAACTTTCAGTAAAATGGTGGTGCATTCGGACACACAACTTCTCTGGGCTCCACCAGTGCTGCAGTTGTTTGTACCTTATGTCTTTTTTTATGATCACAATCCACTGCTGGTCATCAGGAACATCAAGAACTGTAAGCCTACCCCACTAGCAAGTTGCCCGATAGCAGCAGAGCTGAACTTCCTGTGCTCCACATTGCAGCCTGCTTCAGCCATCCAGGGAAGAAGGCACGATCAGTGGCGGTGCACAAGGGCCGACTGTGATCCAACGGACAGTGTGAGTGATTGCCTTGGACATTTTTGTCGCAATTGCAAGACCCTGTTGGACATTAGTAATATAGAATACTGCAAGTCTGATTCACTAATTCATAGGGAAGACTGATGGTAAAGGAGCTGCGTGACCTCGGTTATGGTGTGGACCTAGCTTCACTCACTGCGGCCACCAAGGAAGGAGACACCGGCACTGGATTGTGCACTGGGTCAGAGGCTGACCCCTCCCATTGGTACTGCCCTCCAGTGTTCGCCCCAGGGAACAGAAGCTGGATATGTGATATGAGAAACTACTGTGAGCTCTTCTTGCAGAAACATGGCTCCAGGGCAATATCCATGCACCATCAGTCAACAAGCCATGACATTCAAGGGACTTGGGCTATATTTCTTTTAGTGGTTTTGTCAATATGTTTTTCTATTATCATGATTATGTGAACTGAATGCTGTGTTTGACTTTTCTGTGTTTTGCAGAGGAACACTGTTTCATTTGGAGGTATTCATGTGTATTGTTGAATGACAATTAAACCCAGGTGGCACTGTAGTGTAGTGGTTAGCACAATACTTCACAGTAACAGCAACACAGGTTCAATTCTTACCACTGCCCAGAAGGAGTTTGTACATTCTCCCATGACCATTTGGGTTTCTTCCCACAGTCCAAAGACCTACCAGTTGGTAGGTGAATTGATCATTGTAAATTGTCCCATGGATTATTCTAGGGTTAAATTGGGGGTTGCTGGGCAGCACAGGAGGACCTATTCTGCACAATATCTCAATCAATAAATAAGCAAGCATACAAATTTCGAACAAAGACATATAGTTAATGATATGTGAAGTTCTCAGACAACGCTTAAAGATGTTGATAATTGGAAAGGCTTTCCAGTATCTGTGGTAATTAAAAAGTGAGAAACTTGACCTGAGAAAGCAACTTTCTCAGATTCTCATTTTCATTCAGGAATTACCTGGCTTTGATGGCACCCAAGGTCTCAACTAATAAATTCTAAACAACACAACAGGTATCTGGTGGTAAAAAGATTAGAAACAATGAGTCCAAACCAAACCAAACCAAAGTATCTGCTTCAGCAGCAGACAGAAGAGCACGTTGTTACTATGTTGATAAGAGATAATTACTAGTGAAAAACATATTTGGGAATACTGTCAGGAAGCAATCAATTCCCTGTTCCCTTATATCCGATTAGCTTAGTTAGAGTGTGAGGAGCCCCAAAATTCTGAAGTGGTGGCCAAAAACTGGCATCAACAATTGTACACAAGGTTGAGTCTGGGACATCTGTCAGTCAGACTTCTTGCTGTACTGAACCTGTTTAAGGGTCTCAAGTAAACTAAATTTATCAAGCGTTTTGTTTACTCTGACTGACAAAAATCATGGGTTCATGTCACTCTCCAGAAACGCCCATGTGTAAAACTGGCTGCTTCTTTCCTCTTCGATTACAAGTCCAGTCAGTACTGACTGTTGCATATCTCAATGATTCAGGTTTATCATTTTTCTGCTTAAACTGGTTTTACCTTTATCCCTTCTATAAGACCTCAAGAACCTAAAACATAGGAGCAGATTTAGGCCACTTGGCCCATTGAGTCTGCTCTGCCATTCCATCATGGCTGATGCATCATCACTCTCAACCCCATTCTCCTACTTTCTCCCCATAACCTTTCATGCCCGGATTAATCAAGAAACTCCATCTTAAATATACCCAATCTACTGCTGTTTGTGGCAATGAATTCCACAGATATACCACCCTCTGGTTAAAGAATTTTTCTTCATCTCTGTTCCTCATGTTCATCAATTCTGAGGCTGTGCACTCTCGTCTCTCTAGACTCTCCCAGTATAGGAAAAGTCCTCTCCACATTCACTGTCTAGGCCTTTCAATATTCAATAGTTTACATTGAGATCCTCTCTTGATACTTCTAAATTCCAGTTGTGTATAGGCCCGGAGCCATCAAATTTTAACCCTTTCATTCCTGAGATTATTCAAAGAATTAATGTTGTAAGTCGTTTGCTGGTGTTCATTGTTGGAACATGGAAGTGAAAAAGCCTTGGTGCAATTATATAAGGCTATGCCTTTTAGGTACTCAATGCAGCATTCTGTACTCTTCCCCAGGGAATACTATACTAACCTTTCAAATGATGAATGAATATTCACTAGATTGATCTTCATGAGAGGGTTATCATTAAAGAATAAATGATAATAGTTATTCATCCTCTGGAGCCCAGCAAATTCCTTACCTTGAGAGTCTGAAATCAGAGCAGCACTGGCTTTGGATAAGGGATTGCCATTTAGGTTTGGAAAATTTCAGCTCAAAGTTCAAAGTAAATCTAAAGTTTGCCATTGTTACCATTCACTACCTTGAAATTCATTTTCATACAGGCTTTTACAGTAAAAATAAAATACAATAGAATTAATGAAAAACCATAAAAGACATATAGACTGAAAATAACCAAGGTACAAAAGACAAACAGTGCAAACAAGAAAAAATACTGAGAATGTGAGTTGTACTGAAAACGCGTCTGTAGGTGAAAGAATCATTTCACAGTTGAGGGGAAAGTTGTCCACGCTGGTGCAGGAGCCTGATTGTCGTAGGGTAAAAAAAAAAGTTTCTGAACCTGTTGTGGAGGGGTTCAAGGCTTCTGTATCTCTTTCCCAATGGTGGTAGGGCAAAGAGAGCATTGCCTGGATGGTGATGGTGTTTGATAATGGACGCCGCTTTCTTGCGGCAGCAGTCCTTTTAAATGTGCTCAATGGTGGGGAGGCCTCGAGCTGTGATACACTGGGCTGCATCCACACTTTCTGTAGTCTTTTCCGTTCATGGGCATGGGTGTTTTCATACCAGACTGCGATGCAACCAGCAAGGATACTCTACACTGCATCTATAGAGGTTTGTCAGTTTTTGGTGACATGCCAAATCTACACAAACTTCGAAGCTAACGCAATCACATAGCACCAGTGATCACTGATCTGGCTTCAATTGCCACCGCTATCAGTAAGGAGTTTGTTCATTCTCTCAGTGACTACGTGGATTTCCTCTGGATACTTCAGCTTCCTCCCACATTCCAAAGACATACATTGTCTCTCTGATGCATCGATCCTGTGGATAGTCAGAGGCTTTCTCCCAGGGCTGAAATGGCTAAGACAAGAGGGCACAGTTTTAAGGTGCTTGGAAGTAGGTACAGAGGAGATGTCAGGATTAAGTTTCTTTTTCTCCACAGACTGGTGAGTGCGTGGAATGCATTGCCGGCAAAGGTGCTGGAGGTGGATACGACTGGGTCTTTTAAGAGATTCCTGAATAGGTACATAGAGCTTAGAAAAATAGAGGGCTATGGGTAACCCTAGGTAATTCCTAAAGTAAGTACATGTTCGGCACGGCATCGTGGGCCAAAGGTCCTGTATTGTGCTGTAGGTTTTCCATGTTTCTATATGGTTAAGGTTAGGGTTCATGAATTGCAGGCTGCCCACAGCACAATCCTCAGACTGCTGGTCACTGATACAAAAAGATGCATTTCACTGTGTTTTGCTATACAGTATATGTGACAAATAAAGCTAATCTTTTAAACCCTTAAATAGAGATACTGGCCTCAATCCCCTCACTACAGTGGGTCAATCACATTTGAAGTTGCCTTGCAAGTTATCCTTTTGAATCGCCCTTCCTTTCATTTCACCCACCTCCCCTCCTATTACCCTCAACCCCTCTCCTGACTAACCTTTTCCCTGTTTCCAATCAATGCTGGGTCTTACCATACTTGTGCCTGATGTTGAGTGGTTAATCCTCAGCAAAGACATTTGCATCACTGCGTCCACACCTCAATGAGATCGAGGCCCATCATGATGTGAAGCTCTTCTTCCACTGCTTCCACCCATTTCCTAGGCAAGGAGACTTAACCTCACCCCCCCCCCCCCCAACACCATGACTAATCCCTTATCAAAACCCCAACACCTCCTTTTCTTTTGGGCTCCCTCTGCAGGGCATTTACCCTCTCTTGAACTTTTCACCTCCAACTACCACTGTGACATAAATCACCTGGACTTCTCCACTCCTCCAGCCAACTCCAACCTCACCTCTCCAAACTCGAAGCCCTCTATTCATTTTGCACCAGTTGCAACACAGTCATCAAGCCTACAGAAAAAGGCACTTCCACTGCAGTCTGGCCGACTGGTCTCGACCTTGAGGCCATATGTCAGTTCCCAGAGACTTCTTAGCAGCTCTAGACAAAGACCCCACTGACAAACACCAGGCCATCATCTCCCACAGTGTCACGGATTTCATTACATCAGATCTCCCCTCCACAACCTTAACCTGATAGTGCCTCAACCCCACATCTCCTGCTTTGATTTCATATCCAAGATCCAAAAACTGTCTTTCTACACCCATTGTTTCTGCCTGCTCTTTTTCTACCAAAATTAATTCTTCATACCTCAACTCCATTGTCTCCACTTGTCCAGTCCCATTCCCACCAACATCTGGGACACCTTACCAGCACTCCACCATTTGGATGACTTCCAATTCTCCAGCCTTCATTGTCTCATCTTTGCAAGGGAGTCTTTATATACCTCCACTGCCCATCAGGAAGGGCAAAAAGCCCTCTGCTTCTTTCTACAAGAAAGATACAACCAGCTCCACCCAACCAACATTCTCATGGTCATGTTCTTTCCTTAAAAAGTTCTCTTTTGACTCCCCTCTCTTTTTTAAAAATACAAGTCATAGTGTGTAACCATGGGTTATGCTGTCCTTCTGTCATCTACATGGAACAGTTCCTGTTCCAAACCTTTTCCAGTACCACCGATGACTGCATCAGTACTACTTCTTGTACCCATGCAGAACTCAATTTTATCACTTTCACCACCAACTTCCATCCTGCTCTCAAATTTACATAAGACCATAAGACAAAGGAGCAGAAGTCAGCCATTCGGCCCATCGAGTCTGCTCTGCCATTTCATCATGAGCTGATCCAATCGCCTCTTTAGTCCCATTCCCCTGCCTTCTCACCATAACCTTTGATGCCCTGACTACTCAGATACCTATCAATCTCTGCCTTAAATACACCCAATGACTTGGCCTCCACTGCCACCTGTGGCAACAAATTCCATAGATTCACCACCCTCTGGCTAAAACATTTTTTTTGCATCTCTGTTCTGAATGGGCGCCCTGCAATCCTCAAGTCATATCCTCTCGTACTAGACTCCCCCAACATGGGAAACAACTTTGCCACATCCACTCTGTCCATGCCTTTCAACATTCGAAATGTTTCTATGAGGTCCCCCAATTTCATGGCCCAGTTCTGACACTTTTTTCCCCATTTCTAGATCTCTCTGACTCCATCTCAGGAGTCAAACTGCCGAATGATATTTATACTAAACTTATCCACTCCAACACCTACTCTGACCACACCTCTTCCCACTCATCTCTTATAAGAAAGCCACTTCTTTCAGCCAGTTTCTCCATCCCTGCTATTTCTGCTCCAGGACATCTGAAATGTCTACCTTTATCAGGGTGTTCAAATTTCCTTCTTCTGTGGTTGAGGAAGCCCTATTTCACATCTCCTCTGCTTCTCATACTTCCACTCCACCTCCTCCCAAACAGAAGAGAGACAGGGCTCCCCTGGCTCTTACTTTTCCCCTTATGAGCCTCCACTTCCGCCAGTTCCAACTGTCATTCGCCTCTCCCTTCTAATCCAATGGATTCTCATCTCACTTCCTTTACACATCAGAATCTAGCATTAGATTTTTCCCATTTAACATTACTCTCCCCTCACTTGGCACCATTATTTTTTTCTTTTTCTCTGTCTGCCTCCAACTAACATTCACCTGTCACACACAGTCTTCCTGCTCCACCCCGCTCATCTCCCCGACCTGACACTATTTGCTTGTCATCTTACAGCCTTCCTCAGTCCACCAATCATCCTTTCTTGCTACTCCCCTTCCCTACTCTCTGCTGGCCATCTCATGTCTCTGCTCTCAGTCCTGGTGCAGGTTGGCAATTTCTTTACTCCCATTAATGCTGCTTCAACCATTGATTTCCTCTCTCGTCTCCAGTGTCCCTACAACACATTAACCCCATGAGACAAAAAAAAATACAGCAAGTACTGGAATCTGAAATCCAGATGAAAGGGTCTCAACCCAAAATATTAACTGTCCATTTCCTCCATAGATACTGCCTGACCTGCTGCATTCCTCCAGAGCTTTGGGTATAACCCCATGATAATTTGATGAGCACAAACAGCTCTTTTGACTGCATAATTTCTATTCTATAAGTCCTATGTAGGAATGTTTGATGTCAGCCACTAACACCACCAAGGCGCTCTCCAAATGCAATTACCTCCAAGTGGCTACGCAAGGATGCTATTCAGTATAACCCATTGGAAGAACTTCTATGATGTCCCATTGGAAGAGCTACTCCTCTGACTCTGGCACTCCCTCAAGGATCCAAAAGTTCTTGCTTCTACTTCAATTTAGCAGGTTCTGAAGCAAAAGGAAATGCTTTCACAAGTGATGGCTGACAAGGCAGGTGGCTGGCCATTTTGGGAGGCATTGTGTTCATTCCATCATTTACAGTAGGCATTCATGTCAAATCATTAACAAGATTGTCAGCACAACCCTTTCACTGATCTCTCATTGTGCGAATGTTGTATTTTCTCAGCAGAAATTTTGAGCATTTCTTTGAAACTTTCACTTACTCACCTGACAGAATGGAGAGTACAGTAGACTTTGGGTATCTGGTTCAGGCATACAAAATGGCCTGCTTAATAGGTGTGACCAAGCATTGGTAATAATGAGAATATTAGACCAGGAGAAGAGTTGACAAAGTTTATTTGGGGAGTATCATGGACTTGGTGGCGGCCTTGTGTACCTGTTGCAGGTAATTGAACTTTCAGTAGCACATGGGAGGGTAATGGTTATTACTGTTTGGTGTATTATCAGCATGAGGTCTTCATCCTGACACACACACGAAAACCCAGAGACCCAGATTCAATCCTAACCTCAGATTCCAGATTCCAGTACTTGCTGTATTTTTTTTGTCTCATGGGGTTAATGTGTTGTAGGGACACTGGAGACGAGAGAGGAAATCAATGGTTCAAGCAGCATTAGTGGGAGTAAAGAAATTGCCAACCTGCACCAGGACTGAGAGTAGAGACATGAGATGGCCAGCAGAGAGTAGGGAAGGGGAGTAGCAAGAAAGGATGATTGGTGGACTGAGGAAGGCTGTAAGATGACAAGATGTTAGGATGACAACCTGTAAGATGTCTGTGTGCAATTTGCACATTCTCCCTGCAGCCATACGGATTTCCTCTGGATGCACTGTTTTCCTTCCATATCCTAAAGACATGGGATGGCAAGTTAACTGGACACAGTAAATTGCCCTAGTGTGTAGATATGTGGTAGAATCAGAATCAGAATCCTTTATCATCGCCAAGTATGAGGACACATACAGGGAATTTGATGCCGGTTTCCCTGAGCTCTCTCTGTACAGAATTAAAAGCAAACAAAAATAGTACAAATAATCATAAACTATATACAATGAGGTCCACCTCATTGAATGTACAGGTAGACTTGATTTATAATAGACTAAAATTCAAGTGTTCATAAGACTGATGGCATATGGAAAGAAACTGTTCTTGTACCTATTTGTCCTGGCATACAGTGATCTAAAGCGCCTACCAGAAGGAAGGAGTTGGAACAGGTGATGTCCAGGGTGTGATGGGTCTACAATAATGCTGCTTGATCGCTTCCTGTCTCTAGATGCTGTTACGAATGAGGAGCAACTCTGATGGGCAGAAGGGTGCAAAGTCCCCCCCCTTTTGAGAATCGCAAAATCGCTATTATTTCGGGTCTGATACCAAGGAAGTGAGAGAGATAACACCAAAGGCAGTTGTTATTGATCACAGCTCATGTAAATTAATGAGAGAGAGGCCCACAGGTTGGAATGTCTCCTATTGACAAAAGAGAGATTACTGCTATTGTCTCGTGGAGAAGGATTGTTTATTGAGTACTGTTCTATTCATTGAAACCCCTCAGGGGGCAACCAGAGTGGTCTGGTTCAGGGATTGCATCATCCCAACCTGATTGACACCTGAGACCCCGTGAGTGGGGATAAAAGTAGGGTCTGGGGAACACCCCTCAGACGCACCAGGACAGACGCTACGAGACCGGTGGGGGCTTGTGTGTGTGTCCACCCTTGCCTGGGTGACGAGTCCACCACGGAATGGTCTAGCTAAAGGACGGAGGGGTCATATGTGAATGGCCACAACAACAACGCATCGACGGATCAAGATCGTAAAGGAAAGTCGGCAAGTCAATAGCTGTTACCTCTCTATCTCTTGCTCTCTCTCTCTCCAACAATTGCAACACAGTGATCAACAACTATCGCAGCCTGCATGAACTGAACTGAACTTTATATTTCCATCGGACAATTCATTATCCCCTAGACAACGATAGAGCTTATTTCTTATTGATTATTATTATACCTGCACTTTTAGGTTTAGTATTGATGACGTATATTATCTGTATATTTGCATTGATATTATTTTTGTGTATTTTTACTAATAAATACTGTTAAAAATAGTATCACCAGACTCCAACGGATACTCCTATCTTTGCTGGTAAGACACCCAGTTACAGGGTTCGTAACAATGCATATAAGTCCTGGATCGAGGGCAGCTTCACACTAATAATCCTTTCCGCAGCCCTGACGGTTCTTTGGAGTCTATCCCTGTGTTATTTGGTAGCTGATCCAAACCAGACAGTGATGGACAAACAGAGAACAGACTGGATCATTCCTGAATAGAATTGAATCAGCAGCTCCTGAGGCAGGTTGTACTTCCTGAGTTGACGTAGGAAATACAACCTCTGCTGAGACTTTTTGATAAGATTGTCTGTGTTGGATGTCCACTATCAGGTCCTGGGAGATTGTGACACCCAGAAATCTGAAGGTCTCCACAGCAGACACAATACTGTTGAGTATAGTGAGTGGGGGGAGTATTGGGGGGCTCCTCTTGAAGTCCACTGTCATCTCCAGTCTTGAGCGTATTTAGCTCCAGATTGTTCTGACCACACCAGAGGGCCAGCCGTTCCACTTCCCATCTACATGCAGACTCATCACCATCTCAGATAAAGCCAATGACAGTTGTGTCATCTGCAAACTTCAGAAACTGGAAGGAGTTTGAGAATGTGAGGAGAATGTGAGGAGAATATTTAAAAAATAGGTTAGCATATGATCTATCTAAATGGGTGGTCAATAGTGCTGATTCAGTGGGTCAAAAGGTGATGGTGAAATTCCTCAACAACTATCTGCTCTCATTCAGATGTGGCACCCAAAATATGGGAAGTGATCTTATTTTTTAAGATTTTGCCATGAACCTTTACAGTCGGAAGGAATCACTGTACAAAAGGGGTAGGCTGGTTGAGGACTTTTGCAGGTGTCAACCTCTCATATACTACAATAAATGAGTCAATAATGATTTAACGCTCAGCTTCTAAATGTGTGCAAACACACAGATCATTTCCATTCTGAAGCAGTTGTTGGTGGAATGACAGTGGTGCTAGAGAGCAGGTGCCACAAATTGAACAGTTTCTCATTAGTCTGGTGGATGAGCTCCGCTCCAGCATGAGCTTTAGTGAAGTCAAAAGCATTACAAAAAACATGTATTGAGGAGACATGGCAGAAGCACTGGGATGAGAGTGAAACAGGGAGACAACTGTACAAAATACAAAGGCAAGTCAGATACAAAAGAATATGAAGTGGACCTAGAAAGATAGAAGTGATCATCAGTTGTTTAAGAATTGGTCACGGGGTTGTGTGAATACTGTAATCAACCAGAAACACTTGAACGAGTATTGATAAAATGTAAGAAGTGCCAAAGAGAAAGAGTGAAGATAAGAGACACACAGACCTATATCATGAAGAATCTGAAAGTCTCTGATTTATTACTCCATAATATCTCTCATAACTTAAACATTGTCCTAATTTTTCCATTCTAAGGAGAAACAGTTCAGCTTCTCCATTCCATCCTGTTAGTACTCATTTTTTGAAACCATTCTAATTAACATCTGCTGAATCATCTGTGGAGTGTAAAATGAACACACAAATTGCATAACATTTTATATTGTGTGTCTATTCATAAAGCTTAAGCAATTGTTTTTGTCTATTTTCTTTACCTCCCCACCAACTTCAAAGATTTATTTATAAAATGAGTTACCTGCTTTTGTCATACAGCCGTTAAAATTGCACTGACTTGCTTCATTGCTTATTTCTGAACAAAACTGATCCCCTCGCATTTTCCCTTTGGAATTAATATGTGTCTGCTTATTCTGTCAGCCTGACGAAATCCTTCTGAGGTCAATTTCCTCTTAACTGCGAGCTGCACCCCCAACCAAGCCTTTATGCACCACTTTAATACAAGCCCAAAACAGAAGCTTTTTTAGTCAGGTACTCTACACAGGGTTCATCTCCTTCCTTGAAGATCAAAATTAAGGTATTCCTGAGAAATCCACGCATTTTTCTTCTTCCCTGACGCAGCAGCAAATGAGAGACTGAAATTCCACTGAACCAAACAAAGATCATCTGCTCTGGAAGCCTCATTTATTAATTAGAATATGAACTCTTTCACTTCAGTGTTGTGGATGCTGACTTGATCAAAGACACCAATATTAATTTACTTATCCTGCCAATGAATCTGCAGGATGATAGCAACTCTCCAGTGCTTTAGGATACTTGTTGTTTGTAATCCATACCTTTAAGTCATATAGGAAGGAAATTATCACTGGTTTCCAGAGGCAAAGAGGAACTGCAATTTAACAGATAGACAAGTGAACATATGAATGAGGAGCGGAAGCCTGGTGCACCAGTAAATATAGTAATTTGAGTTATTACTGCCACATGTACCACGGTAAAGTGAAAAACTTGTCCTGCATGCTATTTATACAGACCAATTCACGACAACAGTGCTTTGAAGTAGAAGGTAAAAGCGTAACAGAGTGCAGAATAAATTGTTACAAAAAATGTGCAGTGCAGGTACATAATAAGGTGCAGCTTATAATGTGGTAGATTGAGTCCACTTTATTATAATAGAGAGCCATTTGATAGTAATATGACAGTGGAATAGAAACAATCTTTGAGCCTGGTGGTACATAATTTCAGGTTTTTGTATCTCCTGCCCCAATGGAACATGGGGGGGGGAAGGGGGGGGGAAGAAGTGAGAATGACAGGGGTGGGTGGGGGGTCTTTGATTATGCTGGCTGCTTTAATTAGGCAGCAAAAAGTATACACAGTTTATGGAGGGACTGATTTTTGTGATGTATTGAGCCATGTCCACTACTCTGCAGTTTCTTGTAGCCATATGCACAGCAATTGTCATACCAAGCCATAATGCATCCAGATAGAATGGTGGTGCATCAATAAAATTTAATGAGCATCAAAGGGGACACGCTAAATTTCTTCAGCTTCCTGAAGTAGAGGAACTGGTGAGCTTTCTTGGCTGTTTCATCAACATGGTTGGACCAGAAAAGGGTATTGGTGATGGTCAGACCAAGGAACTTGAAGCTCTCGACCCTCTCAACCTCAGCAACATTAATGCAAAGAGTGGTGTGTACATTGCATGCCCCCTCCCACCCGCTCCACTGAAGACATTGACTAGGTCTTTGATAAGATCAAGGGCGATTTGATTGTAACTTCAACGTCACATTCCTATCTCACACTCTTCCCATGTAAAACCTCTCTGCCGGTCTTAAAAATATTGAAACATTCTGGAACACTCTTCCTCAAAGGATGATAGAAGCAGAGAATCATAATGCTATGACAATTGACTCAAGAAGATATTCCTTTTGTTTTGAAACTGTGACATCTAGTTCTTGGTTCTTCTCGAAGGGAAACTTCCTCTCCACATCTGCAGTATTGAGATTCATCAAGTTCTTGCATTTCAATCAAGTCTTCCCAACCCCTGCTGATACAAACCCAGACTAACACTGTTCGGGATTTTACTTAGGAAAGCCTTCTCTGAATTACTCATATTTACATCTTAAATAAAGAGATAAAGAGTATTTCAGCCATGGAGTCTCACCAATATCCATTCATGAGATTAACATCCACAGTACGAAGATGCTCAAAGGGAGATTAAAATCAAGAAAGGTACACAGAACAAATTAAAGCATCCATTTCCACTGGCTGAAAAATCAATAATCAGATGCGATTGATAAAACAACCACAGAAGAGATTAGGAAAACCCTATTGATGGAAAGAGTGATCAAGATTTGGAATGCACTGCCCAATAGTTCGGTGGATACAAACTCCAATGTGCCTTTCAAAAAAAAGTTACTGGATGGTTGGCAAAGAACAGGGGAATAGGACTAAATAGATTATTGTGTTGCCAGAGTTTTTGAAATAATGTGTCACCTTGTGTTATGTTGTTCCATAGTGTCTTCACCATTCAAAACATTTCTGTGAACCTCAGTAGTTAATAAGCAATTTTCATAAGAGTTATCAAAGATTGGGGTGGGAAGAAAGGAAGGAAGGGATATTGGCTGTTCAAAAAAATGTATACTGGAGCCAAGCATCTGGATAGCTGAAGGTGGCAGTCTTAAAATGTAGAAAGACCAATTTCAGGGTGTACAGTGAGCAAAAGCTCAGAAGCTTCATGGATTTCTTCCGAACTGGTGTACAAGTTGAAAAATGGTAAATGGGTTACTCATTACACAAATTTGCAACAACAGCACAAGGACAAGGGAACTCTTAATTATAAAGTTGTGTAAGACACTCCCAACATTAGACGGTTTGAGGCAGAGGTGAATGATACTGCAGAGACTGAAATAATGCAAGCTCTGATGCTTAGCTCAAGGTTAATAAAAGATCAAAGGGTTAAGATCCATTTCAATCAAAACAATGATCAAGGATGGATATGGAATAAGTGGTAAGCTTAGAATTTGAGGTGAATTCCAAATGACAACTTTAAACATCCAAGGCTATATAACATGTACCCTTGCCTTGGTAATTTACCCTGACTACTTAATTAAATATAATAAAGTTGCAACTGCTACTATAGTGCTAGAACACAGAACATCTTCAGGCCATTTCAAATGGCTTTCTTCCTTCGTCAAGTTATTTCCAGTGAGACTTGTCTTTAAAAAAATGACCAAAGTGACATATTAATATCATGAAAAGGGAGCTGAACTATTCATACCCCAATTTTGCATAGCATGACAGACTTGAGTGGAGCACCAACACAGAAGCTATATACAAGAAGGGCTAGACTCGCCTCATCTTTCTGAGAAAACTGAGATCTTTTGTTGTTTGCAGCCCTCTCTTTCTCATGTTCTATCAGTTTGTTGCCACCAGTACAATCTTCAATGCAATGGTGTGCTGGGGCAATGGCAGCAAAATGTGTAATGCCATCAGGCTCAATAAACTGATTACAGACAGACATACTTTATTGATCCCGAGGAAAATTGGGTTTCGTTACAGCCGCAACAACCAAGAGTAGTGAAGAAATATAGCAATATAAAACCATAAATAATTAAATAAAAATAAGTTAATCATGTCAAGTGGAAATAAGTCCAGGACCAGCCTATTGGCTCAGGGTGTCTGACACTCCGAGGGAGGAGTTGTAAAGTTTGATGGCCACAGGTAGGAATGACTTCCTATGATGCTCAGTGTTACATCTTGGTGGAATGAGTCTCTGGCTGAATGTACTCCTGTGCCTAACCAGTACATTATGGAGTGGATGGGAGTTATTGTCCAAGATGGCATGCAACTTGGACAGCATGCTGTTTTCAGACACCACCATCAGAGAGTCCAGTTCCACACCCACAACATCACTGGCCTTACGAATGAGTTTGTTGATTCTGTTGGTGTCTGCTACCCTCAGCCTGCTGCCCCAACACACAACAGCAAACATGATAGCACTGGCCACTAGCCATGATAGAAAGCCTGGCTCTGTTATAGGAGTCAAACTGGACACACTGGAGGCTAGGATAGTACAAAGGACCCTACAGAAAATCCTGGCAATTCTGGACAATGTTTCTCACCCTCTGCATGCCACCTTGGTTGAACAAAGGAGCACTTTTAGTATCAGACTAAGACACCTGCACTGCTCCAAAGAGCACTATACAAGATCATTCTTATCCTCGGCCATTAGGCTCTAAAATGAGTCAACCTATAAGCCGGGGAAGTAATGACCCCTCCCCCTGTTTGAGGTAACTTATTTTTTATTCTTTCTACTTCTTTTCTGTGAATCTGTGAACTTGTAATGCTACATGAAACTGTAATTTCCTTTGGGATCAATAAATTATCTATGTATCTATATAAAAACTGCATTTAGTCTTTAAATTTGGAATATACAGAAATTCATCAATGAATTTAGCAACAAATTCAAATGACAATTATTCCCCAAGGCCACTAAGATGCCTGTTCAAGACAAGTAATTATATATCTTCTGTGACACCCTCAGTAATTTTCAGACGATTTGTCCCAAAAGTGGCAAATATTCAAAATATTTTTGAGCATTGTTTGCAGCAATGTACAGGAAGTCAGATCCAATATCATCATCCAGTTTGTTTCTTGCTCCTGCCTCCACTGTGGAAACAGTTTGATCTTCAGCTGCTGAGGACTTGGTAATTTCAATAACAAAATGGAATCCTTTGAAATCATTATTGAAGAGGATTGTATCTGACAATGACAAGACATAGGGAAAAACTGGTTCTGAGGAGTTTGTCATTATGTTCGATGGCTGTATTTGGCTCCCTTTTTCAATAACACTGACTTTACAGACAACTTGGAAACACTGGGAGGTCAACAATTCTTACAAACTGCACAAGGATTATTCACAGATATTTTCTCAAAGACAATAGAATCAGAATTAGGTTTATTATCTTCAGCATGTGACGTGAAATTTGTTAACTTAGCAGCAGCAGTTCAATGAAATACATAATATAGAAGAGAAAAAAATAAATAATAATAAATAAATAAGCAAATCAATTACAGTGTATGTATATTGAATGGATTTTAAAAATGTGCAAAAAACAGAAATAATGTATATTAAAAAAGTGAAGAAGTGTCCAAGGGTTCAATGTCCATCTTGGAATCGGATGGCAGAGGGGAAGAAGCTGTTCCTGAGTCGCTGAGTGAGTGTCTTCAGGCTTCTGTACCTCCTACCTGATGGTAACAGTGAGAAAAGGGCATAACCTGGGTGCTGGAGGTCCTTAATAATGGACACTGCCTTTCTGAGACACCACTCCCTGAAGATGTCCTGGGTACTTTATAGGCTAGTGCCCAAGATAGAGCTGACTAGATTTACAACCTTCTGCAGCTTCTTTTGGTCCTGTGCAGTAGTCCCTACCCCCATACCAGACAGCGATGCAGCCTGTCAGAATGCTCTCCACAGTACATCTATAGAAGTTTTTGAGTGTATTTGTTGACATGCCAAATCTCTTCAAACTCCAAATAAAGTATAGCCGCTGTTTTGCCTTCTTTATAACTGCATCAATATGTTGGGACCAAGTTAGATCCTGAAAGATCTTGACACCCAGGAACTTGAAGCTGCTCACTCTCTCCACTTCTGATCCCTCTATGAGGATCAGTATGTGTTCTTTCATTTTACCCTTCCTGAAGTTCAGAATCAGCTCTTTCGTCTTACTGATGTTGAGTGCCAGGTTGTTCCTGCAACACCATTCCACTAGTTGGCATATCTCACTCCTGTATGCCCTCTTGTCACCTCCTGAGATTCTACCAGCAATGGTTGTATCATCAGCAAATTTATAGATGGCATTTGAGCTATACCTAGCCACACAGTCATGTGTATGTAGAGAGTAGAGCAGTGGGCTAAGCACACACCCCTGTTGAACAATATTCCACAGTTAAGGTGCACTTTATATTTTAATTACAGGAACCTAGGTAGAGGATCAAAACCACTTAACCAAAAATATAAATTTTTAACAGAGCATAATTTAAAGCAGAACAGATGAAAAATGGATGAAGACAACTTTACATTTGAAACACTGATAAATTAACTTCAAGGAGAAATTATTATATCATAATTTTCTATTTTAGCAAGATGGGAAATGAATAGTAACAGAAAAAACTAACTCCAGTTTTTTGAATAAAAAGCAGCATGAAGGATATCAAAGCATCCTACTGGGCAACCTGAATGTTTCCAATTCACCGAAACTGCCCAAAAGTTTTTTTTTGTTTTTTGAGAAAAACATCAATTTCCTTCTTAAAATTGCCACTTGTGATAAAACATTCAATACTCTCAACCTGCAAGAAGAAAATCTACCTTTCTTTTGTCTTCTATTGTCCATATTGCTTGTTTACTTAAATGTAACTACTGGAAAATATCTTACAGTATTTATGCCCTCCAAATGTTTCAGAACAGAGAGAACTTCCTCATATTAACTTAGTATATTTTCCAAACAACTCTGTCTTGTCCTGTCTATGATCTTGCTCCCCAACTTTTTATGAGGCTCCCAGAGATGCATTCCATTAACCAAATGCATGAATGTCTTTACAATTTTTATTTCCTTCTAAAAATTCAGAGCTGTGTATGAATTGGGGAGGAGCAAGTTGGAGGAGAAGAGTAAGAGTTACAATGATTGGAGAAAAAAGTCAGAATGATACAGGTCCTGCACATAGGAACAGCAAAGGAACATATGGAGTTGGGCCAGAACCTGAATGGCAAGATAAAATCCAGAGTCAGCTTCATAGAATTTGTGGAGTTGCCACATTGACACTCAGTAGGGGAATATCGTTTTACAAATTGGGCAAGTCTCAGGTGTGCGGGTAGAAATGGGCTGGATTGGATAGTTCAGGTGTGGAAAGGGCTGTTTTGAGGTCTGAGGATGGGGACTATGGACTGGCAAGTGAGACCGTGGTCAGAGACCTCACAGGGTAACGAATGTGGAGGATTCCACATAATACATAATTTCAGAATGTACATCATTTAGAGGAATTACCCAAGAGGGGGTCGGAAGGGATTGCTTTGCACCAGATTCCACAGGCTATTCCTCATCAATTTTACAGGAAAGCAGACCCTGCAAGTACTGTTAAAGCCTACTCTTACACAAGTGGCCCACAATGTCTGTGGGCTCCATTTACATAAATAAAATGCTGCAGAGTTATGAATGAGAATACACTGCAATGATGCCTGCTACACTACGCCTCCTGGCTTCACTGTGCAAATAGACAAAGAGTTGCTGGATAGGTACATGGATAGTAGGATATGGAGGGCTATGGTCCTGGGAGTAGGCAGTTTAAATGGTTTTCAGCATGGACTAAATGGGCTGAAGGGTCTGCTTTTGTGCTGTTCTTCCCTATGATTCTAATCAAAAGGAAAATACCAGACTTCATTCAAAGCACATTAAATCACTGATTTTTCTTTTGTTATGACCCCAGCCCCCTCCTTTGTGAGAATCGCAAGAGAGAGAGCAACGTGCTGAAATTGGACTCAGGAAAATAAGAGAGAAGCCTTAAGGTTTGGAATGTGGTCTGGCCTCTCAGCCAGACAAAAGCCACGGACATGGCCATTGTCTCTTGGAGACACCTTTGTGGAATAAGGGACTGGACTACGTGCAAACCCTCAGGGCAACGTGGGCTGGGTGATGGGGGAAAGATTGCCTCACCCCACCCTGATTGACATCTACAACCCTGCCAGTCCAGATAAAAGGTGGGCTGCCGAGGCAGCCCCGCAGACGCACCAAGGAGACACACTAGGAAGACACGATAGCGCTTCCCGTCGGAGCGGGAAGCCATTTTGAAGGAAGCCACGTGCGTTAGATTCCGGATCGGGAGTCTGTGGCTGAAACCAAAGGAAAACCATTTTAACTAACAACAGGGATTTGCTTCGCAAAGACGACGGGCAAGTGTTCCTTTTTCTCACCAATCTCTCTCTCCAACCCGTGAAATGCCAGCGGTTCCCAAACGGAAAAGCCTGCAGATTTTTGAGTGACTTTTATATTCCATTGGACTCAGTATTATCCCCTAGACAACGACAGAGCTTAATTCTGATTGATTATTACTATACCTGTGCTTTAGATTGAGTTTTGACGACGTATATGATCTGAATGTTTTGTATTAACCATACGTTTGTGCCCCTTTATAAATAAAAACATTTGAAAATAGTAGCACCAGGCTTCAGCGGACCTCTCTATCTTTGCTGGTAAGTCACCCGGTTACAGGGAACGTAACACTTTATTTTGTACAATTTTAAAGATAAATAGTGAGCAAAATATAAGTTTCCACTATAATATTTATACATAGCCATTCTTGAATGTTTTTCTCTAACTCGTCCTTCTCACTGCCAGCTTCACATCTCAATAATGTTGTATCAAGATGTCAGAACAGGAATGGGAATCAGATCTAAAATATTTGTCCACCAGAAAGTTCACTTTAGGTGGATGCAGTGGAGGTGATCAAAGAAACCTAAAGATTAGTAATCTCACATTTTAGTTATAGAAAATGACATACAGTTACAAGATTTATCAATACAAATTAGAAATTAAGCATTTACAATTACCACCTCATTCTTCTAAACTCCAGTGAGTTCTGGCCCAGAGCCAAACACTCCTCATACATTAACCCTTTCATTCCCAGAATCATTCTCATGAACCTCCTCTGGACCCTCCCCAATGACAGCACATCTCTTCTTAGATAAGGGGTGCAAAACTGTTCACAATACTGCAGGTGCAGTCTAACTAATGCCTTATAAAGCTTCAGCATTACATCCTTGCTTTTATATTCTGGTCTTCTTGAAATGAATGCTAACATTGTATCTGCCTTCCTTACCGGCAGTTCAACCTGCAAGTTACTCTGTAAGGAATCCTGCATGAGGACTCTCAAGTTCATAAGTACCGCTGATTTTTGAATTTTCTCCTCGTTCAGAAAATAAGTCTACACCTTTATTCTTTCTGCCCATCCACCTATCTTCGTATCATCTGCAAACTTGGCCACAAAGCCATCAACTCCTGAAAAGATGTCTGAAAAGAGGATGCTGTCCAAGTTGCATACCATCTTGGACAATGTCTCCCATCCACTCCATAATGTACTGGTTAGGCACAGTAGTACATTCAGCCAGAGACTCATTCCACCGAGATGTAACACTGAGCATCATAGGAAGTCATTCCTACCTGTGGCCATCAAACTTTACAACTCCTCCCTCGGAGTGTCAGATACCCTGTGCCAATAGGCTGGTCCTGGACTTAATTCCACTTGGCATGATTAACTTATTATTTAATTATTTATGGTTTTATATTGCTATACTCCTTCACTACTCTTGGTTGGTGCGGCTATAACGAAACCCAATTTCCCTCGGGATCAATAAAGTATGTCTGTCTGTCTGTATCCAAATCACTGACATCGAACATGAAAAGCAATCCCAACACCGACCACTGCGGAACACCACTAGTCACCAGCAGCCAACCAGAGAAGGCCCCCTTTGTTCCCCACACTTTGCCGCCTGCCAGTCAGACAGGTGTCTGTACATGCTGGTGCAATCCACTCATCATAGGCTTGAAATTAGTTAGCTAGCACTGTGAATGCAAACTAACAGTAATGTAACTCAACAATACACGGAAGTAATATGAAAAGGCCATTTCTGATAAATGAACACATCTGGGGAAATAGGATTCTAGTAAACACAAACTTAAAAGCTTAAATGACCCTTTTAAAGGAAAATGAGGCCTTGACTTGTATGAACACTGAAACACCCATGCAAATTTACTGTTCGCCACGAATCAATAATTTAGCTCATCCCCAATATAAACTTGGATTAAAAATCACATTGACAAAATATTTTAAGCTATTACAAAAAATAAAAAGGGCTATTACATATATATTGGTCCTATCATGTGCACATAATTGTTGGAGCTCATTGCTGCACAATGAATCCAGTTCACTTCACTTTGTTTGCTCACGGTACCAAACACTTCTGCCAGAAAACTCAGTGCAAGTGAAACACAAATAAATACCCGTGCAACGTCCAAGAACAAGACATCAAACTTTCTCCAAGGTCATGAGGTAAATAAGTTACCTGTACATTCTCTGTGAGATCACTGTCTGCATGAGGATTTTCTGACAGCAGCGTCTTTCCTTCTGCTCTTACAGCTCTTAATTTGTTAAGCAGCCTCATGTGCAGCATCTTGTCAAAACCCTTCAGAAAATCCAAGTAAACAACATTCACTCATTCTCCTTTTTCTATTCTGCTTGTTATTTCCTCAAAAGAAATCCTACAGATTTATCAGGCAGGAACCATTATGGAAACCATGCTGACTTCAGTCTATTTTATTATGTGCTTCTGTTAGGGAGTATTCTGGAGTTATGCGAATATAGCAAATAGCAATTCAAACAAGAATCAGCCTTCAGTTCATGTTGTAAATGTAAGTAAATTCCAGAAACTTGCAACTAGCCTTTAGTTTTTTTTTGCAAATTGCAAGCTGTAAATTGAAGTTAAAAGCACAGGCTGCTCCACAGACCAAGAGACTGCATATGCAAGAGCCAAACTTTAAAACAATTGGCTTGCATCAAACCAGACACGGTTTAAGCTGCATACACCATTGTGACATGAGTGTCAGCACGCAGAACAGATGGATGTTGTCACTTAGCCTATCAAACGTGGTCACAGGTAAAGGCAATCCGACAGATTTGTGT
This sequence comes from Hemitrygon akajei, assembly GCF_048418815.1. Taxonomy (NCBI): domain Eukaryota; kingdom Metazoa; phylum Chordata; class Chondrichthyes; order Myliobatiformes; family Dasyatidae; genus Hemitrygon; species Hemitrygon akajei. The sequence goes on from NC_133124.1 coordinate 93,651,815, forward strand.
ACTTATCATGTTTATGTACTCAGAGACAGCCCTGGCAACATTAACTTTGGGTATCTGGCTCTCTATTGTCGAAAGGTTTTAGAATATTTATGTTCCTCCAAAAGCTGTTTGGACCTTCAAAGGTGTCTTATCAATTACAATGTCCTTCAAATATGTACCTCAAAGGAACCATTTGTTAACCCAAAGAACTGAAGTAAATAATATCATTGTAACTATTGAAATTGGATTCAGCAGGCTGAAAGCAGTGCAAGAAGTCATTCATTGGTGATGCGGTGCGAGGTTATAAAAGAGCTTGAGTGCTTTTAGCTCTTTGCAGTGGGCTGCAATCTGCACGGTGCCAACAAAAAGAGAGAGCCATCGTTGGTGTAGCCATTGTGTGAGTGGGCCAGTGTTAGAGTGGTCAGGGTTTGGCTCAACATGTTTAGGCCAGAACAGGCTTGGGAAAGCACAGGCAGAGGTTCTCAGTAACTAAGTAATCAGGGATTTAGTAATTATTATTTTCTGTTAGTATATAGCTAGGGCACTAAGAATGGGTCTGAAGGTCATGGTAGGTGAGATGTGGGAATTCTGGGAGAGTCCTAACTGCATCCACATGAAGTACATTGAGCTGCAGCTCCTTAGAGAGGAGGGGGACTAGAGCTGCAGCTGGACAGCCTGCATCTCATACGGGAAAATGGGGCGGTAATAGATAGGAGCCACAGGGAGGAACTTACCACAAAGGTACAGGAGGCAGGTGCCTGTTGACTGTCTGGAGAGAGAAAGGGAATAGGCAGCCGGTGCAGAGACCCCTGCGGCCATTCCCTTCAATAAGAAGTATACTGCTTTGTATAGTTTGTTGTGGGGGGGGGGGGAGGAGGGGTGATGACTCACCCGGGGGAAGCAGGTCTCTGGAACTGAGTCTGGCCCTGTGGCTCAGAAGGGAAGGGTGGAGAAGAGGAGTGCAGTAGCGATAGGAGATTCCACCATTATGAGAGCAGAAAGCAGATTCTGGGGCTGTGAAAGAGGCACCCGGATGGTATGTTGCCTCCCAGGTGTCAGGGTCAGGGATGTCTCAGATTGAGTCCACGGTTTTCTAAAGGGGGAGGGTGAACAGCCAGAAGCCATGGCATTAATGATGGTATTAAAATTATAAATATTTAAAATATTAAAAATAAAAAAATATATATAAAAATTTAAAATATTAAAAATTCATTCAGTACCAATGATTTTGGTAGGAAAACCATGGAGGTTCTGAATAGAGAATATTCTAAGTTAGGTAGAAACTGAAAATGGTGGTAATCTCTGGATTGCTGCTTGTGCCACGTGCCAGTAAGGGCAAGAATTGATAGATAGATAGATACTTTATTCATCCCCATGGGGAAATTCAACTTTTTTTTCCAATGTCCCATACACTTGTTGTAGCAAAACTAATTACATACAATACTTAACTCAGTAAAAAATATGATATGCATCTAAATCACTATCTCAAAAAGCATTAATAATAGCTTTTAAAAAGTTCTTAAGTCCTGGTGGTAGAATTGTAAAGCCTAATGGCATTGGGGAGTATTGACCTCTTCATCCTGTCTGAGGAGCATTGCATCGATAGTAACCTGTCGCTGAAACTGCTTCTCTGTCTCTGGATGGTGCTATGTAGAGGATGTTCAGAGTTATCCATAATTGACCATAGCCTTCTCAGCGCCCTTCGCTCAGCTACCGATGTTAAACTCTCGAGTACTTTGCCCACGACAGAGCCCGCCTTGCTTACCAGCTTATTAAGACGTGAGGCGTCCCTCTTCTTAATGCTTCCTCCCCAACACGCCACCACAAAGAAGAGGGCGCTCTCCACAACTGACCTATAGAACATCTTCAGCATCTCACTACAGACATTGAATGACGCCAACCTTCTTAGGAAGTACAGTTGACTCTGTGCCTTCCTGCACAAGGCATCTGTGCTGGCAGTCCAGTCTAGCTTCTCGTCTAACTGTACTCCCAGATACTTGTAGGTCTTAACCTGCTCCACACATTCTCCATTAATGATCACTGGCTCCATATGAGGCCTAGATCTCCTAAAGTCCACCACCATCTCCTTGGTCTTGGTGATATTGAGACGCAGGTAGTTTGAGTTGCACCATATCACACAGTCCTGTATCAGTTTCCTATACTCCTCCTCCTGTCCATTCCTGACACACCTCACTATGGCCGTGTCATCAGCGAACTTCTGCACATGGCAGGACTCCGAGTTATATTGAATGATTTAGCAGATGAATGTGTGGCTGAGAAATTAGTGCAGGAGACAGGAATTAGTGCAGATTTCTGGATCATTGAGGTCACTTCTGGGGAAGGTATGACCTGTAAAAATAGGATGGGTTTCACTTGAACCCGACTGGGACCGATGAACTTGCAGGGAGGTTTGCTAAAGCTGTGAGGGAGGATTTAAACTAATTTGATGGGGGATGGATCTGGAGTGGTAGGGCAAATGATATATAACTAGATGCAGTGAGTAGTAACACTGTGAGGGATGACAGGCAGATGATGGGGCAAAGTTTCAGTCAGTGAGATGAGTTAACTTCTAACAGGTTGCCAAAAATCAAAAAGGGTAATGAACACAGAAATGAAAGTATTAAAATGAATGCATGCAGTATTCAGGCAGTCCCCAGGTTATGAACGAGTTCCGTTCCCAAGTCTGTCTTTAAATCGAATTTGTAGGTAAGTCGGAACAGGTACATACGGTTCTTATTTAGCATCAGTTAGTTAAATGTTAATCTTAGTATATACCGTAGATTCCGGACTACACAGCGCACCTGATTTTAAGCCGCTGGCTCTAATTTTAGAAATAAAATCATTTTTTTAAATGTAAAGGCCGCACCGGATTTTAGGCCGCACCGGATTTTCGGCCGCAGGTGTCCCACGTTGTAATATGAGATATTTACACAGAAAGATATTACACGTGAGGATTTTTTTAACTTTTAATTAAATCCATATGGTAACAAAAACAAATAAATATTGCAAATGCTTTTTTTCGAACCGTGCCCGTACGCGGCTACTTTTAAATATACGTTGCGTATACTTCTTTACTGAACAACATTCCAATATCTCCTAACGACTGGTAAAAAATATATATACTGCAGCCTACCAGGAAAAGTTATTGATACCTTTAACTTAAAAGCAGAGTTCGCTCAGATCCAAAGCCGCTCGCGTAATGCGCTCCCCCCTCCTTTCCGTTTATCGCAAACGGCATTTAAAAGCAGAGTTCGCTCAGATCCAAAGCCGCTCGCGTAATGCGCTCCCCCCTCCGTCCTGTTTCATCGCAAACGGCATTTAAAAGCAGAGTTCGCTCGGATCCAAAGCCGCTCGCGTAATGCGCTCCCCCCTCCGTCCTGTTTCATCGCAAACGGCATTTTCCCACAAGACACCGCGAAACCGGGTGTGTCGTCATAGCATCCCGCGATGTAGTACAGAAAACAAATATAGTTTAAACTAAGTAGGGTAGGCAGCACAATGCTTCGAGTGTTTTCCATGTTGATGAGGGTGAGTACAAATGACTGATTTACAATAATTTAATTGTGAAAGTGCGCTTGATTTATCGTACAATTTCATTGGACCTCTGTGAACTACTCATCAATTTTATTGGTCTACTGTTACGAGGCAAAATGTTTACGAGGCGGCATGAAAAAAACCATGCATTAGCCGCTTCGGATTATTGGCCGCAAAGTTCAAAGCTGTTCAAAATGTGGGAAAAAAGTAGCGGCTTAAAATCCTGAATCTACGGTATTTTACCTTTCTATGCAGAGCTTTTCTTTTTCTTGTCATAAATGGCCTTGTAGCAGCTGAGGTTCTCAATAACTGTACAGTAAACTTTGGTGAAACTCTCTGTATTAGGATCTTGCTCCTCTAACTTCGCCATCCCTGCTTCCATGAGACAAAAGGCTTCAGCTAACCCTTTCGTCAAAAACTTTTTTGGTTCTGGAGTTTTTAGGTGCCAGTCTTCTTCCTCAAATGCTATCATCAATTTATCCTTTAAAATTGTTCCGATCGTTGACCAACTGTAGCCTAACTCTTTTCCAATGACCGATGGCGTTTCACCTCTTTCCGATCGCTTTATTATTTCCACGTGATTGTTTTCCTTTTCTTTGATGCATCACCAGCAGTTGCATCGGATTTACACTTTGGAGGCATGGGTACAAGGGTAAATAAGAGAAAAATTTAAGCCAAATACAAAAGTTACACACTCAACACAGTGTTAACGGCAACGTGATCTGCCTTAAAATGGCGGACGGCGTTCTCCTTCCTTGAGCCGACGAACTGCTGAAGCCACGCAATGTTTTCATGAGCATCACAATGTAGTGCGTGCATTTGTTATTGCTAACCATTGTATTTAACTCAAATTTTCAATATAATAGGCTTTATGGCAGTCCATTCCTAAGTACAAGTTGTCTGTAAGTCGGACGTTTGTAACCCGAGGACTGCCTGTACAGAATAAGATAGAGGATCTTGTAGCACAGTTAGAGATCGGCAGGAACGTTTTGAGCATCTGAATCCTGGCTGAAAGAAGCTCATGGCTGGCAGTTTAACATTCAAGCATAAACATTGCCTCGAAGGAAAGGCAGGTAAGCAGAGGGGTGGGGTGGCTCTGTTGGCAAAAAATAGATTCAAATCGTCAGAAAGAGGTGACACAGAATCAGAAGGTGTTGAATCCTTGTGGGTAGAGTTAAGAAACTGCAAGGGTAAAAAGATCCTGACTGGAGTTATATACAGTTATATTCAGTAGCTAGGATCTAGTAAACGAATTACAACAGGAGATAGAGAAGGTATGTAAAAAGAGCAATGTTGCAATAAACAGTGGGTGATTTCAATATGCAAGTACTTTGGGAAAATCAGGTTGGTACTGGATCCAAAGAGGGAATTTGTAGAAAACTATGAGACAGCTTTTCAGAGCAACTTGCATTTGAGTTGATGAGGGGAATAACAATTCTGGACTGGGTGTTACATTATCACCCAGATTAGATTAGTTTGTTTAAGGTCAATGAAGCAGGAATCATAATATGATAGAATTCACCCTGCAGTTGGAGAAAGAGAAGCAATTAAACTGGCTGCGACGGTATTATAATGGAGTAAAGGGAATTAGAAAAACATGAGAGAGGAGCTGGCCAAAGTCAATTGGAAAGGGACATGAGCAAAACAACACTCACTGGTGTTTCTGGGAGAAATTCAGAAGGTGCAAGAAAGGTACATCTCAAAGATGAAAAAGTATTCTGAAGGGAGGATGAGACAAGCATGTCATAAAAATACTAGAGAGGAACTCTAATACGTATAGCGAAAATTAGTCAGAAGGTAGAGGATTTGGAAACTTTTAAAAACCGACACCAAGGCAACTAAAAAAGTGATAGAGAAAAGATTAAATATGAGGGTAAGCTAGCCAATAATATGAGAACAAAAAAAATTCAGATCTATAAACAGTAAAAAAAAGAGGTGAGTGGTATCACACTTCTGAAATATGATGCTGGAGAGGTAGTAATAGGGGACAATGAAATGGTGGACGAGCTCAAGTATTTTGCATCTGTCTTCACTTATGGAAAAGACTAGCAGATTGCCAAAATGTGAGAGGGTCAGTGTAGAAGTAAGTTTTGTTGCTATTGCTAAGATGATGCTCAAGAAGCTGAAAAGTCTGAATGTAGATAAGTCACCTGAACTAGATGGACTACAGCCCAGGGTTTTGAAAGAGATAGCTGAAGATTGTGGAGACACTATTAATGACCTTTCAAAAATCACTAGATTCTGGAATGGTTCCAGAGGACTGGAAAATTGCCAATGTCACTCCACACGTTTAAAAGAGAGGGTTGCAGAAGAAGGGAAATTATAGACTAGTGAATCTGACTTCAAAGGTTGTAAAGATGTTGGTGTCTATTAATAAGGATGATATTTCTGATCACTTGGGGGCACATAATAAAATAGGCCAAAGTTAGCATGGCTTCCTAAAGAGGAAATCTTGCCTGACAATCTGTTGAAATTCTTTAAGGAAATTACAGCAGGATAGACAAAGGACAGTCAGTGGATATTGTCTATTTGGATTTTCTGAAGGCCTTTGACATAGGCACAATTGGTTGCTTAACAAGATAAGAGTCCATGATATTACAGAAAAGATTCTAGCACGGGTTGATTAACTGGAAGGAGGCAAAGACTGGGAATAAAGGGGGTCTTTTCTGGTTAGCTACTGGTGACTAGTGGTGTGCCACAGGGGTTAGTGTTGGGATCACTTCTTTTCATGTTACAGTCAATGATTTGGATGAAGGAATTGATGGCTTTGTGGCTGACACAAAGGGAGGTGGAGCAGCAGGCAGTATTGAGGATGCAGGGTGTCTGCAGAAAGACTTATGACACATTGGAACAATGGGTAAAGAAGTGGCAAATGGAATAGTATGTCAGGAAGTATATTCCTTAAACCGAAGTGCATGACCATAAAGGCATTGACTTTCTGGAGAGAAAATTCAAAAATCAGAGGTGCAAAAGGACCAGGGACTCATCTGGCAGAGCTCCTTAAATATTAACTTGCAGGTTAAGTTGATAGTAAGGAAGGCAAATGCAATGTTAGCATTCATTTAGAGAGGACTAGAATACAAAAACAAGTATGTAATGCTGATGCTTTATAAGGAATTAGTCAGACTTGGAATACTGTGAGCAGTTTTGGGCCCCTCACCTAAGAAAGGGTATAAAGGTACTCAATAGACAATAGACAGTAGGTGCAGGGGTAGGCCATTCGGCCCTTCTAGCCAGCACCACCATTCACTGTGATCATGGCTGATCATACACAATCAGTACCCTGTTCCTGCCCTCTCCCCATATCCCTTGACCCCGCTATCTATAAGAGCTCTATCTCTCTCTTGGATGCATCCAGAGACTTGGCCTCCACTGCCTTCTGGGGCAGAGCATTTCACATATCCACCACTCTCTGGGTGAAAAAGTTTTTCCGCATCTCTGTTCTAAATGGCCTACCCCTTATTCTTAAACTGTGGCCTCTAGTTCTGGACTCACCCATCAGCGGGAACATGCTTCCTGCCTCCAGTGTGTCCAATCCCTTAATAATCTTATATGTTTCAATCAGATCCCGTCGCATCCTTCTAAATTCCAGTGTATACAAGCCCAGTCGCTCCAATCTTTCAACATATGACAGTTCCGCCATTCCAGGAATTAACCTTGTGAACCTACGCTGCACTCCCTCAATAGCAAGAATGTCCTTCCTCAAATTTGGAGACCAAAACTGCACACAATACTCCAGGTGGGGTCTCACCAGGGCCCTGTACAGCTGCAGAAGGACCTCTTTACTCCTATACTCAATTCCTCTTGTTATAAAGGCCAGCATTGCATTAGCTTTCTTCACTGCCTGCTGTACCTGCATGCTTGCTTTCATTGACTGATGTACAAGATCACCAAGAGACAGTCCAGAAGAGATTCATGAGAATGATCCCAAGAATAAAAGAGCTAACATTCAACAAGCGTTTAATGCCTCTGGGCCTGTACTCACTGGAGTTTAGAAGAATGAGGGGTGGATCTCATTGAAACATATCGAGTATTAAAAGGCCCAGATAGAGTGGATGTGGAGAGGATGTTTCCTATAGGGTAGATTATAGGACCACAGGACACAGCCTCAGAAGTGAGGGACATCTATTTAGAACAAAGATGAGGGAAAACATACAGGGCAAGTTATTAGGTATATTTAAAGTGGAGGTTGACAGGTTCTTGATTAATCATTGTGTCAAAAGGTTACAGGAAGAAGGCAAGAGAATGGGGTTAAGAGGGATAATAAATCAGCAATGATGGAATGGCAGAGGAAATTGATGGTCCAAAATAGCCTAACTCTACACCTATGTGTTAAGGTCTTATGTCATTGAATCACCTGATGCTGCCTTCAATGTTAAGTGTATAAAAATGTACTGCATTTTTGGGTTTGTGAGCCTCTGCCAAGAGTGTCTCCAGAAAGATGCCTGCTTGTTGTGCTGAATGAAGACTTCTACATCACCAGCTTCAATTTCTCTCCATTGACTTCATTCAGTCAAAACCACTCCAATAATCCTGAAACCTCATCTTTAAAACTGGACTCCTACATCTTCCCAACCACTGAAAACAAGCTAACTAGCCAATAATTTCCTTTCTTCTGCTTCCCTCCCCTTCTTAAAGAGTATAATGACATTTACGATTTTCCAGTCCTCTGGAACCAATCCAGAATCTAGTGGTTCTTGAAAAATCATTGCTAATGTCTCCACAATCTCTTCAGCCACATATCTTTAACTGCCTTTATCTGCCTTCAGACCCTTCAGCTTCCCAAGCAGCCTTTCCTTGGTAATAGCAACTACACTCAGTTATGCCCCCAACACTCTCAAACTTCTGGCAACCTGGTAGTGTCTTCCACAGTGAAGACCAACACAAAATACTTATTAAGTTCATCCACTCATCAGCACCTCTCCAGCATCATCTTCTTTTAGTATCTTATTTTACATTATTGACTAGCTTACCTTCATATTTCATTTTAAATTCCTTATGGCTTTTTTAGTTGTCTTATGTCGGTGTTTAAAAGCTTCCCAATCCTATACCTTCCAACTAATTCTGGCTATTTTATATGCCCTCTCCTTTGCTTTTATGGTGACAACTGACTTTCCTTGTCAGCCCTGTTGCCTCAACCTCCTTTGGAATACTTTTTCATCTTCGGGATGTATCTATCACTGTACCTTCCGAATTGAACCCAGAAACTCCAGTAATTGCTGTTCTCCTGCCATCCCTGCTAGTGTCCCCTTCCAATCAACTTTGGCCAGCTCCTCTCTCATACCTCGGTAATTCCCTTTACTCCACAGCGATAATGATACATCTGACTTTAGCATCTCCCTTCAAACTGCAGGGTGAATTCTATCAAGTGGCAACTGCTCTCCTAATTGCTCCTTTACTTTAAGCTCCCTATTCAAATCAGATTGATTACACAATACCCAATCTAGCATTGCCTTTCCCCTAGTGGGCTCAACACAAGCTGCTCTAAAAAGCCATTGTGCAGGTATTCTACAAATTTTCTCATGTCACGTGATGACGTAGGATCGAGACGTGGGAATCCAGCTCTCCCGTAAAAAATCAGTAAATCAATGTTTAAGTGAAGAAAAGTCAGTAAGTACTTTCTAAAAGTTTACTTATAAACTACTCCGGATTGTTTCAAACTATGTCTCATAAACAGAAGATGAAGAAAACTTTTACCTTGAAGACAAAGCAAAGTGGAACAAAATCAAGGCCCGCTGCTGCGAGAGGACCGCGAGCTCAAGTGCATTTTGTCTCCGGTGATACAGAACAGGAAGCTGCGGCAACGTCAACCATTTTTAGGGAAGGAGATCAACAAGAACTGCGCAAACGTGAAAGAAGGAGCATGCGCAAATGCAAGCAACCTGAGCTACAAATCCCAGTTACGACTGAAACCGGAAGTGAAAGTGAATCTGAGGTAGATTCAGATTCTTTGGATAAATCAGACGAAGATGGAGGTAAAAGTTTTTCTGGAAATATAGAAAAAACTTTGATGCAAATAATGCGTAAATTAGAAAAATTAAACGCATTAAAAAAAAATTTTAAATGATAAATATGGAGATTATGTTTGATAAAATGATAAAAGACAGGAAAAAATGGAAAAGAGAATTATAGACTTGGAAGCCACAACGGAAGACATGGTTGAAAGAATGAATAAAATGGAAGATAATATCTCTGCCTGGACATCAGAAAGAAAACAATTGTTGGAAAAAGTGGATAAGCTTGAAAATTTTAGCAGACGAAACAATATTAAGATTTTTGGACTTAAAGAAGATATAGAAGGAGAAGATCCAATAATTTTTTTCAAAAATGGATCCTTGAAAACTTGGAAATGGAAGAAGAAACTCTAATTGAAATTGAAAGGGCTCATAGAGCCTTAAGATCAAGACCTCAAGCTGATCAAAATCCACGATCAATTCTGATAAAATGCTTAAGATATCAAGATAAAGAAAAGATCCTGAAGGCGGCTGCCCAATGTGCCAGAAAGAGAAAAGGGCCATTGATGATAGAAGAGAATGCAGTTCTTTTCTATCCTGATATGAGTTATAACCTTTTGATTTGAATTCATTTTTATCAACAGAGCTACCCACCCACCTGTCTAGCCGCCTTTCTTCGAGACAATGTGCACCCTTGAATGTTAAGCTCCTAACTATGATCTTCCTTTAGCCATAACTCAGATGTCCACAACATCATACCTGCCAATCTTTAACAGCACTACAAGATAATCCACCTTATTCCGTATACCGAGTGCATTCAGACAAAACACTTTCAGTCCTGTATTCATCACCCTTTTTGATTTTGGATCCTAGTTACAAGTTAACTCATCCCACTGACGGCAATTTTGCCCCATCATCTGCCTGCCATTCCTTATAGTGTCACTACCCATGGCATCTTGTTGTATACAATTTGCCCTATTCTCAGCCCTATTACTGGGTTTCCCATCCCCTATCATATTACTTTAAATCCTCCCCACAGATTTAGCAAACCAGCCCACAACTCCATTGGTCCCAATCGGGTCAAGTGAAATCCATCCCTTTTGCACAGGTCATACCTTCCCCAGAGGAGATCTTAATGATCCAGAAATCTGATACCTTTGCCCCCCAACACTAATTCCTCAGCCACACATTCATCTGCCAAATCATCCTATCCTTACCCTTACCGGTACGCTTCTGAGCCACAGAGCCAGACTCGGTATCAGAGATCCTGACACTGTGCCTTCTCCCGGTATGTCATCTCACCACCCTCCTATAGTATCTAAAGCAGTATACTTATGGCGGAATATGGCCACAGAGGTACTCTGCAATGGCTTCCCTTTCTCTCTCCTGGCAGCCACCCAAGTACCTAGCTCCTGTAGCTCCAATCTATCACCTCCTCATTCTCCCATATGAGCCAAGGGCCACCCAGCTGCAGCTTCAGTTCCTTAACACGGTCTCCAAGGAGCTACAGCTCGATGCACTCACATACCGATGTAGTTATCAGGGAGACCTTCAGTCTCTCAGAGTACCCACATCTCACACGAAGAACATACCACTAAAATTGGACCCATTTTCATCACACTAGCTCTGCACTGATAAGACAAAATGGAGAGGAAAAAAAAACTTACTAGAAAATTACTTGCAACACACACAAAATGCTGGTGGAATGCAGCAGGCCAGGCAGCATCTATAGGAAGAAGTATAGTCGACATTTCGGGCCAAGACCCTTCGGCAGGACTAACTGAAAGAAGCGATAGTAAGAGATTTGAAAGTGGGAGCGGAGGGGGAGATCCGAAAAGATGAGAGAAGACAGGAGGGGGAGGGATGAAGCTAAGAGCTGGAAACATGATTGGCAAAAGGGATACACAGCTGGAGAAGGGAAAGAATCATGGGACAGGAGGCCTGGGGAGAAAGAAAGGGGGAGGGGAGCACCAGAGGGAGATGGAGGACAGGCAAGGAATGATTTTTTTTCTCTCTTTCCCTCTCACAATCACTCCTTGCCTGTTCTCCATCTCCCTCTGGTACTTACTTCCCCCTTTCTTTCTCCCTAGGCCTCCCGTCCCATGATCCTTTCCCTTCTCCAGCTGTGTATCCTTTTTGCCAATCAACTTTCCAGCTCTTAGCTTCATCCCTCCACCTCCTGTCTTCTCCTATCATTTCGGATCTCCCCCTCCCCCTCCCACTTTAAAATCTCTTACTATCTCTTCTTTCAGTTAGTCCTGATGAAGGGTCTCAGCTCGAAACGTCGACAGCGCTTCTCCCTATAGATGCTGCCTGGCCTGCTGCATTCCACTAGCATTTTGTGTGTGTTGCTTGAATTTCCAGCATCTGCAGATTTCCTCGTGTTTAGAAAATTACTTGGCGCCTCGGCCTGTTCGCGTGTAAGCCTTTTGAGCCAATGTCTGACCACTCTAATACTGATTAATGATTGAATGCAATTTATATTCAATTAGGTTAATTATGGGTAGTTTTCAGGTTAATGAAAACATGGTAACAAATGTATGTTGAGGTTACTGCAAAAAAAAAGGACCATTTTACTTGTGGAGAAATTGTCCCACCGATATTTCTCAGGACCAGAACAGGAAATTGCTTTGAAATTTATTTGATCAGCTCTGCAATAATAAATCTTGGAAACAATGAGGAACAAGTCACAAGACCAAAAGGTTAATGAGGACGGATGTGGTGAATGATGAAACTCTCAAAATTAGGAATAGAAACAATTCATTCACCCCTCAAGCTTGCTCCACATTGAATCAATCTGTCTGCACCTTATCGTTGCTTTCTGTTCTACCTGTGTCAACTTTTCATCCTCAAGTGAAAACAGCAGGTGCTGGAAATCTAAGCCAAAAAGCAAAGTGCTGAAAATACAAAGACCAGGACACATCTGTAAGAAGAGAAGAAGAGTGAACATTTCAGGTACAAGGCCCTTCATCAGATTTGGGAAGATGACAAAAATCAGTTTGTTAAACTCCAGGAATGGTGGAGGAGGGAGATGTCTCTGATAAGTTAAAAGTGTTGTGACCATGGAGATAAGCTATAAACAAGTCTGGCTGGCCAATGAGTAAATGGGAGCAGTTAAAGGGTGAAAGAATATAGACAAAGGAATGCAGGAGTGAAAGAGTCACACAGTCTTACAGCACAGAAACAGGCCCTTGATGTGTGCCAAGCAAGATGTTCATCCAACTTGGTGGCATCTACCTGCATTTGGCTCATTTCCTTCCAGAGTCTTATCTAACTGTCTTTTGAACATTGTTATTTTACCTGCCTCAACCACTTCCTCCAGCAACTCATTCCGTTCAAATACCACTTTCTGTGTGAAATGTTCTGTGTAAGAACTATGAAATACTTTACTTCTCCGGTTCTACATTCTGAAATTCCCACTTTTTTGCCGAATAGAGGTATAAAAAAAAAACAGCACAGAAACTGGCCCTACAACCCATCTACTCCATACTGAACCATTTAAACTGCCTACTCCCATTGCAACCTGCACCGGCACCACATCCTCCCAGACCCCGACCATCCATGTACCTATCCAAACTTCACTTAAACATTGAAATCGAGCTTGCAATGAGCTCATTCCCTGCTCTCATGACTCTCTGAGTGAAGTTGTTTCCCCTCATGTTTCCTTAAACTTTTCACCTTGCAGCCTTAACCCATAATCTCTTGTAGTCCCACACAGCCTCAGCAGTAAGAACCCCATCTATACCCCTCAATTTTGTATACCCCTCTCAAATCTCCCTTCAATCTTCCATATTCCAAAAATCAAACCCTAACCTATTTCATCTTTCCTTATAACTCAGGTTCTCCAGTACCAGTAACATCCTTGTAAATTTTCTCTGTACACTTTCAACCTTATTTACAACTTCCCTGTCGGCAGGTGAACAAAACTGCACACAATAAACCAAATTAGGCCTCACCAACACCTTATACAACTTCAATATAACATCCCATCTCCTGTACGCAATACTTCAATTTATGAAGGTCAATGTGCCAAAAACTTTCTTTATTACCCTATCTACCCATGACACCACTTTCAATGAATTACGGACCTGTATTCCCAGATCCCTTTGCTCTGCAGCACTCCTCAGTGCCCTACCGTTCACTGTGTAAGACCTACCCTGGTTGGTCCTACCAAAGTACAACACCTTGCACTTGTCTGCATTAAATTCTATCTGCCATTTTTCAGTCCATTTTTCCAATTGTTACAGATCCTGCTGCAACCCCTGATAGTCTTCCTCACTATCCACTACACCTGCAACCTTGGTGTTATCTGCAAATCTGCTAATCCAGTTAACCACTTTATCATCCAGATCATTGATATAAATGACAAACAACAATGGACCCAGCACTGATCCCTGCGGCATTCTGCTGTCACAGGCCTCCAGTCAGGGAGGCAATTATCTACTACCACTCCCTGCCTTTTCCCACAACTCCAAAGACTAATCCAATTTATTACCTCATCTTGAATGCCAAGCAACTAAACCTTCTTGACAAACCTCCCAGGCAGGACCTTGCCCAATGCCTTGCTACAGTCTATGTAGTCAACATCCTTTATCTTGCCTTCATCAACTTTTCTGGTAGCTTCCTTGAAATACTCTAAGATTGGTTAGACATGACGTAGCATGCACAAAGTCATACTGGCTATCCCTAATCAGTCCATGTCTATCCAAATACTCATATATCTGGTCCCTTGGAATACCTTCCAATAACTTTCCTGTTGTGTATGTGGCCGTTTACACAACAATATCATTAATAAAAACAGCCGAGATGGGAGCTATGTTAACAGGGTTCTTTACTAATTAAAACCCAACTGAACACATATATACAGATCAATATGCACCCAATATAGCACATGCTCAATAATGTGTTACTATGACATAAAATAGTCCCATATTATACAGCAGGCTATATGGCACACTCCTCCCTTTTTATTTAAAAAGTGCATCAACTTTTTTTTATGCTAAACAAATACTGTGTGTACCTTAATATACAAATGCCCACCCACTGTTTATTTAGTAACTTAATATGAAATTATAACAAAGTAACGTAATAACAATAATTATTATAACTCAGGTCTTTTTTGGGGGGGTCTTCTCTGCCCCCCGAGTAATGTCTGTCAATAAACTTGTTTGTTTTAATACAGATTTCCATATAAAAGTCATGAAAAGTTGACCTCTGAGCATAGGGAGTTTCCATGGTCTGCTTCGAGGATGACTTGCCACCAACAAAAGAAGTGGTTGGTGATCTGCTGTCTCTGCTAGTTATTCAGAAGTCAGGCAATCCAGTGACTCACAGAAAGATCCGTACTTTACCAATAATCTTTCACAATTGGTGCAGCAGTTGTTCGTTCATTGGTCTGAAGCTGCTGTTAAAGTAGTTTTGCTGATATTAAAGATTACCTGCAGTGCTGTCTGTCTGGCTCAAGAGGGAGAATTCCTTCAGATGCACATTCAGCACAAGTGTGTAAATACAACAACAGAAACCTTACAGTTTGTTGCCAGAATTCGCCTCTGTTTTGATGTTGTTTCCCAACTTCTTTGTGAAAAACAAGACACATTGGCTGTGGATTCAAAATATGTACGTGCAAAAGAAACTTCCCCACAAAGGATTAAGTGTATGATTCTCAATGGAGGAAAAAATTGCTTCAAGATTTACCTTGTGCAAATGCAGTTCTGTTTGAATGGAACTGCTTTTGTCCTCTTAAGTTTATCTTCTTCCCCAGCAACTTGGTTTACATTTATTTCACCACCCTCAGTAATTTCTCCCTAAGGCTGGTTGCTATATTGTGGGCGGCGACCATAGCGACGATGAACAAAGTAAGGTGGGTAACACAGTCTTCTCTAAGGAGGACGATGTTGCTGATTTTGATCATCTTGGTTTTCTCCATCTGTTGTTGACTCTGCTCCATCTCCTTTCTCTCCACCTTCAACGTTCTGTTGGTAATTATGTGGTGGACCTCGGTGGCGAGGGTTGCAGCGACAATAATGATTTCTGTCCGCGACATATCGGCTTCCTTGGACTGGAACTCCTGGACCAGTTACGTTTGCTGCTTCTGCACCTTTTTCGCCTTCCACCGCGTCGAACTCCTCAGTTACACCGTCCCCAACACTGTGGAGGTATTTCTGTGGGTTATTCTTCTTTATAGCAGTCTGATGTACAAACACATCTTCCTTTGTATCATTCCTGTTGATGAATCCATATCCATTTCGTACGTTGAACCACTTTACTGTTCCAAGAACCTTTGTTGTGATGACTTTCTTCTTCCCGGGGGATTTGGGTTTGTCTGGTTGTTCCTGCTGCTGCTTTTCGGATTGCTGCTCCCTCTCGGCCTCGCTCACGGTGTTGACAGGCTGCGTGAGGTGGTTGCAGCTCGGGCCAGTCTGAGGTGGGGGCTCCTGTGCTCTCTCCGCTTCTTGCTTCTCTCTAATATAATTCCTTCAAGGTCAGTGGGACAAGTGTGTGTTCAGAACCACCCGACTCGCTATCCTTGGGTATGTCATGGAGAACGGCGTCATTGGCCCTGATCCCGACCGTATGCGCCCCCTGTTAGAACTCCCTCTTCCCACCACCCTCAAAGCCCTCAGACAGTGCCTGGGCTTCTTTTCCTATTACGCCCAATGGGTCCCCCATTACGCAGACAAGGCCCGCCCCCCGGTCAAGTCTACCACTTTTCCCCTCTCTGCCGAGGCCCGCGCGGCCTTCAGCTGCATTAAAGGGGACATTGCCAAAGCAACGATGCATGCGGTGGACGAGACGATTCCCTTCCAAGTAGAGAGTGACGCCTCCGATTTCGCGCTGGCTGCTACCCTCAATCAGGCAGGCAGGCCAGTAGCATTCTTTTCTCATACCCTTCAAGGCCCTGAAATTCGGCACTCAACGGTGGAGAAAGAAGCCCAGGCCATAGTGGAAGCTATTAGGCACTGGAGGCACTATCTCGCCGGCAAAAGGTTCACCTTGCTGACCGACCAGCGCTCAGTTGCGTTCATGTTCAGCAACCAATAGCGGGGCAAAATCAAAAATGATAAAATTTTGCGGTGTAGAATAGAACTCTCCACCTACAACTATGATATCCTGTACTGGCCTAGAAGGCTCAGTGAGCCCCCTGATGCCCTATCCCGGGGAGCGTATGCCAGCGCACAGCTCGACCAGCTATACGCCCTCCATGCACATCTTTGCCACCCGGGGGTCACCCGATTTTACCATTTCGTGAAAGCCCGGAACCTGCCGTACTCCCTTGAGAACATCAGGACGATGACCAGGGACTGCCAAGTCTGCGCTGAGTGCAAACCGCACTTCTACCGTCCTGAAAAGGCGCAACTCATCAAGGCCACCCGCCCCTTTGAGCAACTGAGTGTTGACTTTAAGGGCCCCCTTCCCTCCACCGACCGCAATGTCTACTTTCTCAACATTATCGACGAGTACTCGCGGTTCCCCTTTGCCATCCCCTGCCCCGACACCACTGCCACGTCTGTCATAAAAGCCCTGTGCCAGCTCTTCACTCTGTTCGGATATCCCTGCTATATCCACAGTGATAGAGGGTCCTCCTTTATGAGCGACGAGCTGCGCCAATACCTGCTGGCTAGGGGCATTGCTACTAGTAGGACCACGAGCTATAATCCCCGGGGAAATGGACAGGTGGAGAGGGAGAATGCCACAGTGTGGAAGGCCACACTTTTAGCCCTTAAGTCAAAAGGGTTGCCGGTCTCTCGATGGCAGGTGGTCCTCCCCGAGGCACTCCACTCTATCCGCTCCCTGTTATGTACGTTCACCAATGCCACCCCTCACGAGCACCTATTCTCTTTTCCCAGGAAGTCTGCCACTGGGACCACCCTACCAACTTGACTGACATCCCCAGTGCCAGTGCTGCCCCGGAAACATGTGAGGAGCAATAAATACTCCCCGCTGGTCAAGAGGGTTCACCTTCTACATGCGAACCCCCAGTATGCCTACGTGGTCTTACCTGATGGGCGGGAGGACACGGTCTCCGTCCACGACCTGGCGCCCACAGGAGCAGCAGACCACTACCCCGAACACTCCACGGTAACTATGAACCCTGTACCCGAGGTGACACCGCGCACACTGAGCCCTACACAGACTCCTCACGACACTCCTATACCGGGCGTCTCGCACGCGCATATACCAGGCGCCTCGCACACGCATAAGGGATCACTGACACCTAGTGGGCTGACACCTCCAGTTAGGCCAGAACCAGCACAACCTCCATCTCCGGTGCAATCACCACCCGCACCTGTGCAATCACAGCCGGTGCTACGTAGATCGCAGCGACAGATTTGACCACCTGATAGACATAACCTGTAAATATACTTGTAAGAAACTTCGCCCCATGGGGACTCTCTTTTAAAACAAAGGGGGGGTGAATGTGGTGAACTACATATACCTGTCTGGACACGCGCCCCCACCCCCCCGCCGACTGCTCCTGTGGCTCCTCCCACTGACTGTGGCTCCTCCCACAGACCCCGGTATAAAGGCGATTGGGGCCTGAGCCCTACCCCTCAGTCTCCAGGATGTAGCATGGTGGTCAATTGCTGCTTGTTCTTTCTTCCAGTCAATAAAAGCCGATATCTCACCTCACGTCTCCGAGAGTTATTGATGGTGCATCAGGTGGTCTTCGTCATCCTGCTTATTGGCGATACCTGTCTCCCCGTCGACGGTGTCTAGCTCATCCTCGTCGTTGTAATAGTTGACAATGGGTGAGAGGAGAGCTGCGGACATCTTCCCCGCCGAGCTGCCCTCCTTTGTTGACACATCTAGTGCCTTGATGGTGTACCAATCCAGCTGGATTTTCCTGAGCCATTCACATCCCAACAACGATGGTCCTCCATTTTCCAGTACATCAAGGTTCAGCTGCTGTGTTTTGTCCCCGTAGGTCACTGTCACTGTAAATTTACCCTTGGGACGCACTTTCTGTCCTGTGTAAGTCTTTAGCAGTAGTTTAGTTCGTTTCAGAGGTATGTGAGAAAACAGTCGATTGTAGTCGTGTACAGAGATCACTGTTAAAGCTGAGCCTGTATCCAACTCCATTTTCAGTCTCACGCCTGCCACTTGTGGAGTGATCCTTATTATTCTTTGATCACCTGTCTCTTTCATGCTGTGAAGCTGCAGACAAGACAATTCACTTTCCTCTGAGTCATTTTCATCAGAACTGCTTTCTTCAGAACTGCCTTCTTTCATTTTGTGTACCTTGTTGTACTTTCCCTCCTGGGGTTCCTTGTTTCTCTGTATTTTGCCCTTTTCCTGCTGGTTACTAGCTTTACATACTCTGCCAGTGTGGCCCTGTTTGCCACTGTTTCAGCATTCTTTGTCTTTAAACCAACAGCCCTCAGGGTCATGTGACCGGTTCCCACAACGGTAACATTTCTTTCCCTCATATCTGCTCAATGACATTTTATTTGTGGCATATTCCAGAGATTCTTGTTGTATCTCGGAAGCACCTCGTGCGGCTATTTCTAATGATTTTGAGATGTTTAGCGCTTTCTCGAATGTAAGGTCTTTTTCACACAGGAGCTTCTTCCGTGTGATTTCAAAGTGCATGCCACACACTAACCTGTCCCTCAATGCGTCTGATAGACCACCTCCAAATTGGCAATGTCCTGATAATTTGCACAATTCAGCACAATATTCAGAAATGCTTTCATCTTTGCTCTGATTCCATTTATGGAGTTTAAATCTTTCAGCAACGACCAGCGGTTTGGGGTTTAAATGCTGTGTCTACTATTTGCTTGAACGTTTTGACAGCAAGCTTATCAGAGGTTAACAAGCTCCATAGCAGGCCATATGTTTCCACACCCATTATACTACAGTCGGCCCTCCTTATCCGTGAATTCCACTTGCGTGAATTCAACCAACTGCGAATCACGAAAACCCGGAAGTGCTCTTCCAGCACTTGTTGTTCGAGCATGTACAGACTTTTTTTTCTTGTCATTATTCCCTAAACAATGCAGCATAACAACCATTTTACATAGCATTTACATTGTATTAGGTATTATAAGTAATCTAGAGATGATTTAAAGTATACGGGAGGATGTGTGTGGGTTATCGTGGATTGGGATTGAAAAAAATCGGAAGTTCCCTTACTAAGTAAGTCGGAATAAGTACATCCGGTATTATTTAGCATCAGTCAGTCAAAAGTTTGTCTTAGTATATAGTATATAATTTACCTTTCTATGCATATAAAACACTTAAGAGCGTATGTTTCAGCACCGGGCTCAGGAACAGAAGTTCCCAAGTTCGATTCAGTAACAGACCGCTCCCGAGTGCACTGTCCACCATGCCGGGTTGATGTGGAGGATCAAAAACCCAAAACCCCAAAATCCAATAATTAAACCACTGCGTTGCTTAGTAAAAATTGTAGCTTTCATCGGGGCAGAGCCTTTCTCACTTTATCCTTTAAAATTGTTCCGATCATTGACCGACGTAGCCTAACGCTTTTCCAATGATCGATGGCATTTCACCTCTTTCCGATCGCTTTATTATTTCCACTTTATTTTCAATGATGATTGTGATTGTTTTCGTGAAACACTGTGGATTCAGAGCTCTGACATAAGATCTGGGGTTCTGCTGGGTCCCAAGGTCCACTGCATTGAGACAGATTGAATAAGGGACTTGAGCATCCGCGAATTTTGGAATCCGCAAGGGGTCCTGGAACCAATCCCTCGTGGATAAGGAGGGCCGACTGTCTGTAAGATGCTGACTATCTTTCCTTCATTAACACTGTTGGCATCACAATATAACTCTATTCTTTCGATATAAATTGCCCAGTCTTCAATGATACTATCAAATGCTGTAATGGTTCCAATTAACGCCATCCTTGTTATGTAAATTTTTCCTTGTTAATTTAGCCCCGGTCCTTTGTTTTCTTTTCGACTCACGTGACCTTTTCTCTTTGCTAGCATCGCGAGCGTACTCTGGCTCGATGCGTGTGTCGCTCCATTTTTCCCCCTTCTGGGGCAGGCGGACCCTCAACCCCTAGGGTCAGTGCTGTGGTCTCCTGGTCTCCCAATGTGCTGCCGCTCCGACTGTCTCCGATTCCTCTCACTCTGCCGCAGCCACGCCCGCTTTTTGCCTCGTACCTTGCGCTCTTCTTCCAAGTGCCGTTATCAAATAAACACAGCGTTCCGATATGATATAGGTTCATTAACCTTGTCGCCAATTTGTTATGTATGTGGCCGTTTACACAACAATATCATTAATAAAAACACCGGAGACGGGAGCTACGTTAACAGGGTTCTTTACTAATTGAAACCGAACTGAACACATACATACAGATCAATATGCTCCCAATAGCTCATGCTCAATAACGTGCTACAACATAAAATAGTCCCATATTATACAGTAGGCTATATAGTACATTTCCTATAACTAACATCAGGCTTACTAGCCTATAATTTTCTGGGTTACTTATTAGCTTGGAGGCATCTCGTTCAGTATGGACCAGTTTACAAGCTCTGTAACAGTATGATGCTCAGTTCTTTTGTCTACATTCTCAATCTCTATCTGTCCCTTTCACTCAATGATCAAATAACTTTGTTTACATTTTATCACAATTCTTATCCTAGAAATATTCCTCTCCCTTCCTGCAATTTACCAAGCTCCTTTTGTCTCCTTTGCAGTTCTGACAAAGGATTTTTGACATGAAACAAATTTCCTCCCACATATACAACCTCACCTGCTGAGTATTTCCAGTTTTTTTGTAACCTTTTGCATCCCAACCCCTTCAGCTCTACCTTAAACATATTCACAACAGTTTTCACTACTTCCTCTAAGCTGGGCAGGTGTACAGCCGCAGAGTAACTGAAATGCTTCCACACACAGATCCTTCATTGTCAGACAGTTGAAACTTCCTCAGATGTTTATATAATTTTGAAATCTAAGTTAATATAATTGTGAAATACCCTTCAATTATGCTAATGAATATAATTCCTAAATGTTTTAAATAACAAATATACCACAACCGTTACTTTGATCAAGGTATTCAAATAATCAGTGTTTCAAGTTGCAACACTCATAAATTGTAAAAATAAACATAGAAATCATGGTTAATGAACTGCAACAGTAAACGCTGACACCATCTAAATAGCATACATATTACAAAAAAAACACTTTTCAGGCCATGTAAAAACTTCCTGCTCAAAGCAATGGCAGCTGTGGGAAAAAAAAGTACAGGGAGCACTGATTTCCACCAATATTTTGGTAAGAGAGTCCCAAATAATCACACCCTGAAAACAAAATCGCTAAATCGCTGTTGTGATTCCTTATTTTAAAACAAATATTCCATGGAGTTCCATGGAGACCCACTGAGTTCCTTCAACAGATGGTTTTTTGTAATCTCTAATTCTTGATTCTCCCAGAGGAGAAAATTTCTTTTCCACATCTACAATAGTGTACATCAAGCCACTGTGCCCCAGACAAAATTCCAGTTAAGGTGTGGATAGTTCAGTCTGCGTGAGCCTTAGTTTTGCAAATTAATTTTGGAAATATCACCTTAAAATGTGTTTTCATCTGGTGACATTCCACACCCTCACGGAGGAACTGGGCTGATTTTGCCAATGTCCAGTTCCAGAGCATAAGCCACCTAATCACACCTCATGAATGGGTTTCAGAATCATCTCACTGTCAAGTGCACAGAGTTTCTGCATTTTCTTTTAAAGTGCTGAGACAAAAAAATGTAACCATACCAAAGGAAAAGCAAATGGCCTCCTTTGTGAAGGCCACCATATAAAATTAAGGCAATCTTACTGGCATTGTATGTGGCTTGGTGAGATCACATCTTAAGTTTAGGCTAGCTAGCCAGGGAAAGATATATTTGCTGCAGGCCATATACAAGTTTTAGTTTGCATTTGACATTAAAATGAAATTTTACCCCCCACCATTCCCACTTTATTATCATATCAGATCCAGATGTACATAATTGACTCTGCTTCAATTATCTCTTCACCTTGCCGTGGTATTGCATCCAATTACTTACACATGATGACATATCACAAAATGTATTTGTACCATACGCATTATGGAAATCTAAGTTTCAAAAAGTTAGATGGTTTCAAAGATAACTGAAGTCTATTAAAGTAGCTTCTGCATCATCTTCTCAAAATTAAAGCAGCCAACTGGCTTCTTTAGTGCAATTAAGAAATTTTAAATGGACAATAAGTGACTTGGGGATATGTGTGCAATCAGCATATTCCCATTATGTTGTTAGCAAATCTCACAGCACATTCTTTTCGGTGAGTCACATTACATGAGGACTGGAGTGGTATGCAATGCTCTAAACTGAAGCTTTCTACCATGCACAAAGAATGACTGATTGGAAAACGTGTTAACATTAGCAGAAGGGTGGAAATTGGAAAGTGCTAAACAATTTCACCACTCTGGTTTCAATTGACCAGTTTTTCAGCTTGACTTTTTTTCTTTAAATGACAAAATATATCTTTTTATTTTTAGGCTGAGAGCCATGTATGTACATATATTACTTTTATGTCTATGTTTAAAGACAAAGAAAAAGTAAATGAAAATAAATGTATTCAAAAGTATTTTAAACTGAACCTTCATTAAATTAAAATACTTCAGTCAAAAATGAGAAATGACATAGGATTTGATAAATGATGCAGTAATTCACAATAATTCAATCTTTGCTAGATCATAGGACTATCACATGTAGGACCTGACAAAACAGCCTTGGAACTTTCAGAATTATTTATTTACTTCCATTTTACACTGTCAACTCATGGGAAGTAAATTGGAGACAAAAACCTTTAAGTGTGAACTTAACTCTGAATGATTACTTAGAAAAAGGAGGCTTGACAGAATCAATATCCACCTAAAAAAAAACTAGAGATTAACAGCAATTAAGATTTACTTTCAGTTATCAAATAAGGCTTTCAACTATGTTAGCCCTTGACTATACCTAGATCTCATCAATCATTTCCAACCCGTGGATATTAAAACCTGCTCTAAAAACACTATTAAAATATTATGGTTAATATTAACTGCTTGTGAAGTGGTCCTTTTTAAACATAAGGTGTTGCGTACAAAGTACCGCCACAGATCAGAGAGAGAGTGGTTAGTTTCAGTTTGCGTTCCCACCCCTTTTCCATGGAAAGCTCGCCTGGGACAATCCAAACTATTATGGCTGATTAATAACAAGCGTCAGATTGCGTTTTCTGACTTTTTTGCACACACGTCAAAAATACTGTTTTTATATACGGAATAGGATTTAAATACGGGGGGGTCACTGATTCCTGAATAAACATATCATATGGAATTATGCAATAAACATTTACAATTCATATCACAGATGAGACAAAGAAGTCCGTTTCTATTTTAGCAACCATATAAAACAAAACAATTACCTGCCCCGCAGTGACTGGATGTTGTAAGTCCGCAGAAACAACCAGCTGCAAACCCCAAACGTCACGTGTACAAGGATCAAAGCCATGTCGCGATGCCTTTCGGGAGTTGTAGTTCATTTTTGCTCGGAACGGAAAGGAAACAAACCGCAACTGCTCCCTTTGTTAAACTATCCTCCCCAACATGCAGAGCGAAGCCGGTTATTGAGTTGCTCTGCCTGTTATTTGTAGATGGTTGAGATGTTTGTTGTTTGAGCCTCACTGAGCACGTACGTAATGTGTCATAAGAAATTGGAGAAGTATGTTTGAAGTTTTAGAAGCAGTATGTGACAGCCTTTGATGTCAATATTCCTGAATACCACTGGATAGTTTCTGTGTGCGCTTACAATTTGGAAATAGGCATTTTGAATCTGTTTCCAGAAAGGTGTCGTGCTTAATGACGTTAAGTAAGCATGCTGATTGTAAAAATTTTGCATACGATAAATTGCATGAATTGATCATGCAGACATCAACAAGTAGGGCTTCCCACTAGGGACTCCTCGATTAATGGTAAGGGTGATTGGCGCTGGTAGAGGAAAAGAAAAGCAAGCAACTGCTGCTGTTATTTCAAAATACTCTTTCCAACTGATGAAAAACAATAACATGAAAGGAAAAAAAAACTATAGATGATGGAAACCTGAAATAACAGAAAATGCTAAAGTATGAATGAAAAGGAACGATGGAAAGAGAATCGGAGAAGGTCACAATGAAGGGTTTGGGCCTGAAATGCCGACTGTTTATTCTCCATCATAGATGCTGCCTGAGTTTCTCCAGTATTTAGTGTGTTACAAAGATCCCTCAGAACTGAGAAAACAGACAAATTAGTATCAACGTGTAGGTTGGGTGGAGGGAGATGAATGGCACAAAGAGAATCTGATAGGTAACGTCCGTGAATAAGTGGGGTCTCTCTTACCCCCTCCCCGATTCAGGACATATATCAGAAGTGTTGTACAGTATATGCAGTGCCTCCAGCATTGTCTAAAACCCCTCCCGTCCTACCATTAGGCAAAAGGTAACAGATCAGAATTGTTAGGCTGGATAACAGCTTCTCCCCCGCTGTATGATTTCTTAACACACTGCTGCCACCCAGCACACATGGTACACCCTGCCTGAGTGTCCTACCAGCTCCACAGCTCACAAACACACTTTCATCCTGCACTGGTCACTTTCCATATTTGTACTACAGCTTGTTTATTATGATAGTGCCAGTGACATTAGACTGTCTTACATAAACATACACCTTGCACTTTATGACAACCTGTCAAGGTTCAGGCCATGCCACTTAGGGATATGTGCTAATTTTATTTTGTATGTGCTAGAACGTAAGTAAATGTGTTGTGTGTGGCTATGTACTGTGGCTCCAGAGAAATTATATTTTCTTTAGCTGTATTCATGTGTTTAGTTTAATGACAATAAATTTGAACTTGAAGCTTCAAATTAAGTCATCTGGTCAGTGGGTTAATGGGGAGCAGTCAGGGAGAAGGAAAGAATGTGATGTTTTTAATAAACTGTGAAATGAGGGTGGTTAAAAGGAATGCAAACAACAGAATGTAAGAGTTGCCAAAAGCAGGACATACCAGTGAGTAACACTGTGCCAATGGAGAGAGGGAAAAAACTGGGCCCATTTCACAAATGTTTGACCTGGCCAGTTCTAGTACAGACAACAAAATCCAGTAACCTGAAATTGTAGAATTCCATGGTGAGTTTGGAGGGCTGTCATGTGGCCAGATAGAAAGTGAGGAGCTGGTAATCAAGTATGTAAAGTACTTCTGGTTCTTCCTCATTAAAGAAATGCCATCCTTGTTTTTCTTTAAGGGTTCTTAATTTTTATTTGAAGATCAACTGTATGCAAACTAATATCACTCCAGTTATTCTCAGGTCATGATGGCAACAGACTGGGCAGATTCCAACTGTTCTAGAAACCCACCTTGGAGATAATGGTCCTTTAATATTGGTCTTATTTATAAAAATACCTCTAAAAAGTAACTTGCTGTGGCACATAGTGGAGAGTTATAAAATCAATGTGGCCAACTGCCAAGAAGAGTTATTTTTGCACAATTTAATAAGTCCTATTTTCTCATGCTGTGCTGAGAGATTGAGCTGATTGGGGAATGAAGATACTCTAGAATCTTATTCATTGGATGCTCCATTTCACAGCACTAGCCAGATTACTTGAACATGGATATTATCAACACTGGCGATGACTATGTATCCATGTCAACAGTCAACAATAAAAATAACAAATTGCTGGACCAATTAAGAAGGTCAGGCAGCCTCTGTGTACACAGAGAGACAGTCATGTTGAGATCTGCCATCAGGAATCAGAGAGTTGATGCACCATCAATAACTCACTCTGAGATGTAAGAAGCGAGATATCGGCTTTTATTGACTGGAAGAATGAACAACTACATCCTGGAGAATGAAGCCGGGCTCAGGCCTCAATCGCCTTTATACAGGGGTCTGTGGGAGGAGCCACAGGAGCAGTCCAGACAGGTATATGTAGTTCACCACAAGAGTAAAGGAGAGTAAGTTAATACAATGAGATAAAGGGGAGAGGCGAGGTGGGAACTGGCAGGTTTAATAAGAACAAAGTTGAAGAGCAGGGAAGCAGTAGTAACCACAGAAGGGAAGCAGCAAGAACGTGGGGGTTCACAGTGCTCATATTGAAGAGAATCGACATCTTAAAAGTAGGCATACCTTGGTGAGTTTCCAGCAGTACTCATACTGAAGAGAAGAGATATCTTCAAAGTAGGCATATCTTGAACAGATTGGAGTGAAATGGAGATGTAAGAGACTGGATTCTGAAGCAAGAAGAAACAATTTGCCAGGGGAACTCAGCAGGTCAAGCAGAATCAAATAGTGTTCAAAACAAGATCTGGTTAACTTCATTCAAGTACAGGAAAGGCTAGGCCTAAATGCATTAACCTCAAGCCACACTGAAAGCGAAGAAGACTCTGTCATGGCTTCAGACATCCCAAAACACTTTTCAACTTTATTCACTGACTGTGAAGTATAAAATACAAAATACAGCAGCCACTTACCATATACTGAATCCCCAAAGCAACCATGTGATAACATGCAGATCATTAATTTTAAAGATTGTGATTGAGGAGAGACTAGCATAAGATATAGGAGCAGAATTAGCCCATTTGGCCCATCGATTCTGCTCTGCTATCTCATCATGGCTGATCCATTTCTCCTCTCAGCCCCAGTCTCCTGCTTTCTCCCCGTATCCCTTCATGTTCTGACCAATCAAGAATCTATCAACCTCCTCATTTATTATAAATAATTAGCCTCCACTGCTGCCTGTGGCAACAAATTCCACAGATTCACCGCTCTCTAGCTAAAGAAAATCCTCCTCATCTCCATTCTAAAAGGACACCACTCTATTCTGAGGCAATGTCCTCTGGCCTTAGACTCTCCCACCATAGAAAACTCCTCGCCACCTTCACTCCATGAAGACCTTTCACCATTCGATTTGTTCCAATGAGGTCACCACTCATTCTTCTGAATTCTAGTGAATATAGGCCCAGAGTCATCAGACACTCTCCATGTAACAAAGCTGTCCAATCCTGGATTCATTTTTGTGAGTGAAGGGCATTTTTGTGCCCTTTCTAAAAATAAGGGAACTAAAACTACTCACAATGCTCCAAGTGAGTCCTCACCAGTGCTTTATGAACTCTCAACATTAAATTCTTGCTTTTATATTCTAGTCATCTTGAAATTAATGCTAATGTTGCTTTGCCTTCCTCACTACAGACTCAACCTGCAAATTAACCTTTAGGGAATCCTGCACAAGAACTTCCACATCCCTTTGCACCACCTCAGTTTTTTGTATTTTCTCTCCATTTAGAAAATAGTCAATCCTTTCATTTCTTCTCCTATCAATTCCATCATCTAAGTTATTGACATATAACATAAAAATAATTAGTCCCAACAGAGACACCTGTTGAACACCACTACACCAACAGCCAACCAGAAAAGTTTTCCTTTATTCCCATTCATTGCCTCCTACCAATCAGCCACTGATTTATCCATGCTAAAGTCTTTCCTGTAATACCATGGGCTCGTAACTTGTTCAGTAGTCTTTCGTGAGGCACCCTGTCAACAGCCTTGTGGAAATTCAAGTACACGACAACAACCATTTCTCCTTTGTCTATCCTGCTTGTTATTTCATCAAAGAACTCCAACAGATTTGTCGCGCAAGGTTTTCCCTTGAGGAACCCATACTGAATATGGCCTATTTTACTATGTGCCTCCAAGTACCCTGAAACCATATCCTTACCAATCGACTCCAACATCTTCCCAACCACTGAGGTCAAACAAACTTTCTTCTGCCTCTCTCCCTTCTTGAAGAGTGGAATAACATCTGCAATTTTTCAGTCTTCTGTTACTATTCCAGAATCTAATGATTGTTGAAAGATCTTTACCAATGCCTTCACAAACACTTCAGCACCCTCTTTCAAAACCCTGTGGTGTACACCATCTGGTCCAGGTGGCATATCTACCTTCAGACCTTTCAGTTTCCCAAGAACCTTCTATTTTGTTATGGTAACTTCACAAACCTCATGAACCCTGACACCTGGAACTTCCATCACATAGCCAGTGTCTTCCATAGTGAAGAATGATGCAAAATACTTATTCAGTTCATCCACTTTCAAGATGGCGGCACGACGCAATCTGCAGCGGCCTCTCCAGAGTTGATATCTGTTATTTGTCAAGCAGTCCTAATCTGTTGACGTGGGAGCATGGAGGAACATCTGGAAATCTCCAGGAAGGCCTTCTTCGTTGCTGCTGCTGTTGTGAGGTCCGGGTCTCTGCTAGGAAGAACAGGCCCCCAGTCCTCGGGGTTGCATTGCTGGTGGCTGGTGGCGGGGTGTCGTAGTGCGCTCGGCAGAGGATGGTGCTCAGAGAGGCTGTGCCAGAGGGGATGGTTGCAGGCTCGGAAGTTCGACGGACTTAGAGTATGCTGCGGTCGGGGCACTTTCACCGTGTGCTGCATCTGCGAGGCTGGGTCCGGCGGCGCTTTCATTGTGTGCTGCGTCTGCGAGGCTGAGTCCGGCGGCGCCGAGGAAATCCATAGCGGGGGTATTCCCTTCTGCCGCCTGCGTGGGATGATGAGTCTATCAGGACCCTGAGGACTTGTTGAAACTGTGTGGTGGTTTCTTTTGAACTTATAGTCTTTTAACATCTTTGGACTATTTTTACGGTGCACATGGTCTGTTTTTTATTAAATATGGTATTGTTTGCACTGTTGTAGCTACGTGGTTTTGTAGCTTTAGTTTTTGGTTTGTTGGGTGGTAGAGTTGGTCTGCTGACTTGGTGTGTGTGGGTAGTCTTGTTTTGTCTGGTGGGTTTGAAGCTCCTTTCCGGGGAATGCGCTAAGATGGTAGCGCAATATTAATCCACAGCAGCCTCTCTGGACTCTGGATTTGGGGATTGCCAAACGTTATTGTGCTTTTGTGATATCATTCTGGAGGAATGTTGTTTCATTTTTTAACTGCATTGCAGTTGTGGTTTCTAAATGACAATAAACCAAAATTCAATTCAATTCAATTCAATTCTTTGTCCCTATTACTACCTCTCCAGCATAGTTTTCCAGCTGTCCGATATCGACTCTCACCACTCTTTTACATTTTATGTATTTGAAGAAACTTTTGGTTTCCTCATCAATATTATTGGCTAGCTTACTTTCATATTCCATCTTTACCTTCTTACTGACTCTTATAGTTGCCTTCTGTTGGTTTTTAAAAGCCTCTGAATCCCCTAACTTGTCACTAATTTTTGTTCTGTTATATGCCCTCTCTTTGGCTTTTATGTTGACTTTGATTTCACAGTTGTGTCATCTTGCCTTTAAAATACTTGTTTCTCTTTGGGATGTATATATTCTGTGCCTTCTGACTTCCTTCCAGAAATTCCAGCCATTGCTGCTCTGCTGTCATTCCTGCCAGTGTTCTTTTAAAATCAATTCCAGTCAACTCCTCTCTCAAGCCTCTGTAATTCCCTTTACTCCACTGTAACACTGGTACATCTGACTTTTGCTTCTTCTCAAATTTCAGGGTGAATTCAGTCATATTATGATCACTTTCACCTAAGGATACTTTTACCTTAAGCTCTATAATCAATTCCAGTTCATTGCACAACGGCCCATCCAGAATTGCTGATCCTTTAATGACCTCAACCACAAGCATCTCCAAAAAGCCACCTTGTAGGCATTCTAGAAATTCTCCCTATTGGGGTCCAGCACAAACCTGGTTTTCCCAATCTACCTACATATTGAAATCCATGACTATTGTAACATTGGCCTTTTGGCATTTATTTACTCTCTCCCATTGTCATTTGTAGACCACATCCTTAAAACTGTTTGGAGGTCAATAACTCTTGCAGGGATATTGGACCCCCTTGGGTTCAGGTGTAACTTGTCCCTTTGGTGCAGGTTGTATCTTCCCCTGAAGAGGTCCCAGTGATCCATAAATCTGAATCCCAGCCCCCCGTACCAGTTCCTCTGCCATGCAGTCACCTGCCAGTTCATACTATTCTTACCCTCAATAGCATGTAGCACAGGCAGCAAACAGAGATTACTACACTTCAGGTGCTGTTTTTTAGCTTTCTACCTAGCTTCCTAAAATCTCTCTTCAGGACACCCTCACCTTGTCTGCCTTTCTAGATTAAATAATAGATAGGAGCTTATTTTAAAATATCAACAGAAAGGAAACTCTCTCCAGACTGAAGTGTCAGTTTATGCTCTGGTGTGTGTTGCGAGACTTGACACTGTGACTTAACTAACTTGTAACTGACAAATGAAGTTTGGAACATTCTACTTGACTTCCTCGACTAGGTTGCACTGGTTCCTACAGAGCTGCAACATGATATGTAATTTGAGAAATCATTGAATAAAGCAAGTTCTTGAGGAAAATTTCCTAAAGGAACCAAGTGGGCAGAATAGGGGGTGGGATTTGTGACATTTCTGGTCAAAACCCTACATGGGTGCTACTCAAACCACAGAGTTCCTCCAGCAGATTATTGTTCCACCAGATTCCAGCATCCACACTCTCTTCTGTCACTCGAAGAAGTTATAACTTGATATTTAATCATATAAAACCTTTTTCAGATTTTTAAGTAGTATTTTTTTAAATCACAGCTGAAAGATGTGTTTTTAAGTAAACAAACCAAATCTTATTATCTAGTCAACCTTAATTAGCAGATCTTGTAGCGGTGTGCTACACGCAGCGCTGAAATAACAACACATAGTCGGTGAGCTGCAGTTGCAAAAGAGGTTTATTCAAACTTCGCGGCCTCGCTTTAAAGCCTTCCTGTTCCCGCCCTCCCCGGGATGCGTATTCACAGTCCGATCCCGCACGCAGGCTTTTTCCCCTTGCTGGTGAAGCAGGCTTGGCGCCCTCTTTGGGACCTGCCTCAATTCCGGCGCGTGCCGCTTTGTGAGCCGGTTCGAGTGCGCTGGGAAGTGGGTTGCCACATAACCCCCCCCCCCCAGAACTGGCGATACACCCCCCAATGTCCTCAGTCTGGGCCGGACTCTGTTTGGGAGATCTGCCTCTGCGCCGTGGAGCCTGAGTCTCAACCGGCTGTACCAAGTACACATGGGCTGGTTTGAGTCGGTCCACTGTGAAAACCTCCTCTTTCCCCCCAATGTCCAGCACAAATGTGGACCCGTTGTTTCTGATCACTGTAAACGGCCCCTCGTAGAGCCGCTGTAGCGGTGCCCAATGTCCGCCCCGTCGTACAAAACCAAACTTACAGTTTTGCAGGTCTTTGGGTACGCAGGTCAGGTTCTGCCCATGCTGTGAAGTGGGTATGGGGGCCAGGTTACAGAGCCTCTCGCGTAGTCTGCCCAGGACTGCTGCGGGTTCTTCCTCTTGCCCCCTTGGGGCTGGTATGAACTCTCCTGGGACGCCCAGGGGTGCGCCATACACCGACTCGGCCGACAAGGTGTGCAGATCCTCTTTGGGCGCCGTGCAGATTCCGAGCAGGACCCAGGGAAGCTCGTCCGCCCAGTTAGGCCCTTTGAGGAGGGCCATTAGAGCCGACTTCAGGTGATGGTGGAAACGCTCCACCAGTCCGTTCGACTGTGGGTGGTAGGCAGTTGTGTGGTGCAGCTGTGTCCCCAAAAGGCTAGCCATAGCTGACTACAGGCTGGAGGTGAACTGGGCACCTCGGTCGGAGGTAATGTGGGCCGGTACACCAAAGCGAGAAACCCAGGTGGCAATCAGTGCCTGGGCGCAAGATTCGTCAGTGAGCGGGACCGCCTCTGGCCATCTGGTGAACCGGTCCACGATAGTGAGGAGGTACCGCGCTCTGCGCGACACTGGCAGGGGGCCCACAATATCCACATAAATGTGGTCGTAACGCCGGTGAGTGGGGTGGAACTGCTGCGGCAGGGCTTTGGTGTGCCGCTGCACCTTGGCTGTTTGGCAGTGCATACACGTTCTGGCCCATTCACTGACCTGCTTGCGGAGTCCGTGCCAAACAAACCTGTTGGCTACCATCTGGACGGTTGACCTGATGGAGGGGTGCACTAAGTTGTGAATGGAATTGAAAACGCGCCGCCATTAGGCTGCCGGGACGACAGGGCGGGGTTGGCTGGTGGTGACGTCACAGAGTAGGGTCCTCTCACCTGGACCTACGGGGAGGTCCTGGAGCTGCAAACCGGAGACTGCAGTCCTGTAACTAGGGATCTCCTCGTCTGCCTGCTGCGCCTCCGCCAGTGCTTCATAGTCTACCCCCTGGGACAGGGCTTGGATGTTAGGGCGGGAGAGTGCGTCCGCCATGACATTTTCCTTTCCCGAGACATGCCGGACATCCATCATGTATTCGGAGATGTAGGACAGATGTCGCTGCTGGCGGGACGACCAGGGGTCGGATGCTTTCGTGAACGCAAAGGTAAGCAGTTTGTGGTCCGTGAGCGCGGTGAAGGGCCTGCCTTCTAAGAAGTACCTGAAATGCCGGATTGCCAGGTATAGCGCCAACAGCTCCCGGTCGAAAGCACTGTATTTGAGCTCGGGTGGTCGTAGGTGTTTGCTGAAAAATGCCAGGGGTTGCCAGCGGCCCGCGATGAGCTGCTCCAGTACCCCACCGACTGCCGTGTTGGATGCGTCCACTGTGAGGGCGGTAGGGACGTCCGTTCTGGGGTGCACTAGCATCGTGGCGTTTGCCAAGGCTTCTTTGGTTTTAATGAAAGCGGTGGCGGACTCCTCGTCCCAGGTAATGTACTTGCCCTTACCCGACATCAGGGCGAATGGGGGCGTATGATTCGGGCAGCTGAAGGGAGGAAGCGGTGGTAGAAATTCACCATACCCACGAATTACTGAAGGCCTTTGATTGTGTTGGGTCAGGGGAAATGGCAGACCGCGTCTACCTTGGCAGGCAGAGGGGTTGCCCCACCTTTAGTAATCCAGTGGCACAGGAAGTCAATGGTGTCGAGCCCGAACTGGCATTTGGCCGGGTTGATTGTCAGGCCGTATTCACTCAGGCGGGCGTAGAGTTGACGGAGGTGGGACAGATGCTCCTGACGACTGCTGCTGGCTATGAGGATGTCGTCCAAATAGATGAAAGTGAAGTCCAGGTCACGCCCCACCGCGTCCATTAACCACTGAAACGTCTGTGCGGCATTCTTTAGGCCAAACGGCATGCGGAGGAACTCGAAAAGGCCGAAAGGGGTGATGAGTGCCGTTTTGGGACGTCGTCCGGATGCATCGGGATTTGATGGTATCCCTGGACGAGGTCCACCTTGGAGAAGATCCGTGCACCATGCAGGTTTGCTGCAAAGTCCTGAATGTGCGGAACAGGGTAGCGGTCCGGTGTTGTAGCCTCGTTCAGCCTGCAGTAGTCGCAGCATGGTCTCCAGCCCCCTGTTGCTTTGGGCACCATGTGCAGGGGGGAGGCCCATGGGCTGTCAGACCGCCGTATGATCCCCAATTCCTCCATCCTCTTGAACTCCTCCTTCACCAGTCAGAGCTTCCGGGGGAAGCCTTCGAGCACGGGCATGGAGGGGTGGTCCTTGTGTCGGGATGTGGTGCTGTACGCCGTGTCTGGGCATGGCTGCCATGAACTGTGGCGCCAGAACCGATGGGAAATCCGCCAGGACTCTGGTGAAGTCATTGTCGGACAGCGTGATGGAGTCTAGGTGTGGGGCCGGCAACTGGGCTTCACCCAGGGAGAACGTTTGAAAGGTCTCGGCGTGGACCAGTCTCTTCCTTGGCAGATCGACCAGAAGGCTGTGAGCTCTCAAAAAATCCGCGCCCAGGAGCGGTTGGGCTACGGCGGCCAGTGTGAAGTCCCACGTGAACTGGCTGGAGCCGAACTGTAGTTGCACTGTACGGGTGCCGTAGGTCCTAACTGTGCTGCTGTTCGCGGCCCTCAGGGTGGGACCCGGTTCTCTGTTGCGGGTGTCGTAACTCGTCGGAGGTAAGACGCTGATCTCGGCTCCGGTGTCGACCAAAAAGCGGCATCCCGACCACTTGTCCCAGACATGCAGGAGGCTATCCTGATGGCCAGCCGCCGTAGCCATCAGCGGCAGCTGGTCCAGGCATTTCCCGGGAACTTGCAGGGCGGGCTTCTGCGCCCCACCGCTGGTGGTAGAAGCACCATTGTTCATTAGTCTCCTCACCCCTGCCTCTGGGGTTAGCGGGCTCTGTGGCCGGGCCTGGTCTGGTTTGCTGCTGGGAGCGTGGCCTGGTGATCTGTGCGACGGATGCCCCACTCTCCTTCTTGGCTTTCCACAGCACATCCGCCCGGGCCGCCACCTGCTGGGGGTCGCTGAAATCCACATCGGACAGCAGCAGGCGTATGTCCTCGGACAGCTGCTCCAGGAACGCCTGCTCAAACATGAGGCAGGGCTTGTGACCTCCGGCCAGGGACAGCATCTCGTTCATCAAAGCCGAAGGTGGCCTGTCCCCCTAACCATCCAGGTGCAGTAAGCGGGCAGCTCGCTCACGCCATGAGAGTCCGAAAGTCCTTATGAGCAGGGCTTTGAATTCTGTGTATTTGCCGTCCTCCGGGGGCGACTGTATGAACTCCTCAACCTGGGCGGCTGTCTCCTGGTCGAGGGAGCTCACCACGTAGTAGTATCGTGTGGAATCCGAGGCTATCTGCCGAATGTGGAATTGGGCTTCTGCTTGCTGGAACCATAGGTGAGGTCGCAGCGTCCAGAAGCTTGGCAGTTTCAACGAAACTGCATGAACAGATGCGGCGTCGTTCATCTCTGGTCCAAATATCGTTTGGGCTGTTGGGGTCACCAATTGTAGCGGTGTGCTACACGCCCCGCTGAAATAACAACACGTAGTTGGTGAGCTGCAGTTACAAAGAGATTTATTCAAACTTCGCGGCCTCGCTTTAAAGCCTTCCGGATCCCACCCTCCCCGGGCGGGAATGCTGTAGGGGGCGCGTATTCACAGTCTCGTCCCGCGCCCAGCTTTTCCCCTTGCTGGTGAAGCAGGCTTGGCGCCCTCTTTGGGACCTGCCTCAATGCCGGCGCGTGCCGCTTTGTGAGCCGGTTCGAGCGCACTGGGAAGTGGGTTGCCACAAACTCAAGCTAATCAGCACCATGGCCTCACAAAATAGATAGATAGATAGATACTTTATTCATCCCCGTGGGGAAATTCAACATTTTTTCCAATGTCCCATACACTTATTGTAGCAAAACTAATTTCATACAATACTTAACTCAGTAAAAATATGATATGCATCTAAAAACATCCTCTCAAAAAGCATTAATAATAGCTTTAAAAAGTTCTTAAGTAGTTTACTTAAATACATTGACTCCTAACCCCGGCACTTTAACATATCTTACTCCTGGTGGTTGAATTGTAAAGCCGAATGGCATTGGGGAGTATTGATCTCTTCATCCTGTCTGAGGAGCATTGCATCCATAGCAACCTGTCGCTGAAACTGCTTCTCTGTCTCTGGATTGTGCTATGTAGAGGATGTTCAGGGTTTTCCATAATTGACCGTAGCCTACTCAGCGCCCTTCGCTCTGCTACCGATGTTATACTCTCCAGTACTTTGCCCATGACAGAGCCCGCCTTCCTTACCAGCTTATTAAGACGTGAGGCGTCCCTCTTCTTAATGCTGCCTCCCCAACACGCCACCACAAAGAAGAGGGCGCTCTCCACAACAGACCTATAGAACATCTTCAGCATCTCACTACAAACATTGAATGACGCTAACCTTCTAAGGAAGTACAGTCGACTGTGCCTTCCTGCACAAGGCATCTGTGTTGGCAGTCCAGTCTAGCTTCTCGCCTAACTGTACTCCCAGATACTTGTAGGTCTTAACCTGCTCCACACATTCTCCATTAATGATCACTGGCTCCA
Organism: Hemitrygon akajei; assembly: GCF_048418815.1. NCBI lineage: Eukaryota > Metazoa > Chordata > Chondrichthyes > Myliobatiformes > Dasyatidae > Hemitrygon > Hemitrygon akajei. Next base: position 93,688,055 of record NC_133124.1, read on the forward strand.
TATGAGGCCTAGATCTCCTAAAGTCCACCACCATCTCCTTGGTCTTGGTGATATTGAGACACAGGTAGTTTGAGTTGCACCATATCACAAAGTCCTGTATCAGTTTCCTATACTCTTCCTCCTGTCCATTCCTGACACACCCCACTATGGCCGTGTCATCAGCGAACTTCTGCACATGGCAGGACTCCGAGTTATATTGGAAGTCTGATGTGTATAGGGTGAACAGGACCCTCATCATTATTAATAACATCATAATATAAATAACATCATTATTAGCATCAATATTCCGGCAAAGTAAAGTTTGCTGGTTCCTACTTATAAAACTTACATCATGATCCCTCTGTGACATCAACAACTAAAAAGAGATCAGCAATATCTTGGGCAAACATTTCGCTTCAAGTTCCCTGATTGGCAAAAATGAGGCCAAATTAATGTAGATTACAACTCAATCAGCAACATGCTGCATAAGCCAATTCAGGCAACTCTTATGGAAAAATATCACAAGAAAACTGCAGTGGATTGTCTAGGGGAAGGGTTACCATAATGTGGTCTCATTGATATTAATATTTTTGCTTCATGCACATTTCTGGCCTGAGAGAGGAGAAATGAAGAATTTATCTTAATACCCAATTGGCAAAACTGCTGTTGGAAATACATGCTACAGACTTCTTGGCAATCTGTTCCTGCAATTCTTGGTTCTTTAGCAAAATGCTGCTTCTACCAGCCCATTACACAGCAGTACATTGTTTTGTTGGAATTTCTTTAACTGAGCTGTTGTTCTTCTGAGAAGTCTTGATAATCAAATCATGAAATCTTTGATGCACTGAAAAAAAATCATGGCACTGAGTGCTAAAGAAAATGAGACTTTTATTTTGTAATTGGTGAATATTCTAATGAAAAGACATAGTCCAGTCATGCAAAGCTTTGGTAGTCTGACGGGAAGCCTGGAGATATTAAGTGGAGCGTGGTGTATCATGCAGAGAAATTCGGAAAATGAAGCATCTGTTGGAAGAAGCCTCAAGCTGTTGTCACAGACCCTGGAAAACTCACATCAGGAAGCCTGGAATTTACTGATTCATCAGTTTTGAAAAAAAAACACCTTCAAAAAGGAATTGCTGAAAAGGAAAGCATTTTAGGTGAGTTCTCATGGAATATTCAAGCCATCATTTTTGGTGGCAGATTAGAATATATTGTCTATGTTGTGCTGCCATGCATTAGATATGGAGCAAAGAAAGAATTTTCCAATTGTGTCAAGTGAGAAGACAGTTTTTGACTACTAACAGTGGAGGAGAACAGAAATGAAGGTATTGAGTAGGTACACAGCCAAATGCCAGTTTGAATCAAAACCTAAACCTGTTCATGCATTTCTACCTACAATTGATCGAGCTGAACCTACCATGATTTAATTCTAAATAGAGCAAATAAAAACCGATTGTATGGTTTTTCTTCAATTAATTGATGCCCTCAAATACAAGAAACATAAGAAATAGGAGAGGGAGTCGTTTATATGGCTTGTCAAGCTTCCTCTGCCATTTAATAATTTCATGGTTGATCTGGCCATGGACTCAGGAGTGATTTTGTGATGCAATTGATTTCATTCTACCATAAGCTTACCTGTTTTATTTTAACCCAATCTGATTCAGTTCCGAAAGCCACCAACTATGCAAAATTAACAATTTATTCCGTTTTTCTCTCTCCACAGATGCTGCCTGATCTGCTGAGTATTTATGGAATTTTCAATTTTTTTGGTTTCAGATTGGCTGCATTTGTAGTCTTCTGTTTTTCAATGTCTGCAATAATACACATGGGAAAGATTAAAGACAAGGAAAAAGTTTTAATTTAATTAGATGATATTCAAAAATAGTCTTAGTGTTGTAAATTATTTAGAAACATAGAAAATAGGTGCAGGAGTAGGCCATTCGGCCCTTCGAGCCTGCACCGCCATTCAGTATGATCATGGCTGATCATCCAACTCAGAACCCTGTACCTGCTTTCTCTTCATACCCCCGATCCCTTTAGCCACAAGGGCCATATCTAACTTCCTCTTAAACATAGCCAATGAACCGGCCTCAACTGTTTCCTGTGGCAGAGAATTCCACAGATTCACCACTCTCTGTGTGAAGAAGTTTTTCCTCATCTCGGTCCTAAAAGGCTTCCCCTTTATACTTAAACTGTGACCCCTCGTTCTGGACTTCCCCGACATCGAAAACAATCTTCCTGCATCTAGCCTGTCCAATCCCTTTAGAATTTTATATGTTTCAATAAGATCCCCCCTCAATCTTCTAAATTCCAGTGAGTATAAGCCTAGTCGATCCAATCTTTCTTCATATGAAAGTCCTGCCATCCCAGGAATCAATCTGGTGAACCTTCTTTGTACTCCCTCTATGGCAAGAATGTCTTTCCTCAGATTCGGGGACCAAAACTGCACACAATAGTCTAGGTGCGGTCTCACCAAGGCCTTGTACAACTGCAGTAGAACCTCCCTGCTCCTGTACTCAAATCCTTTTGCTGTGAATGCCAACATACCATTTGCCTTTTTCACCGCCTGCTGAACCTGCATGCCCACCTTCAATGACTGGTGTACAATGACACCCAGGTCTCGTTGCATCTCCCCTTTTCCTAATTGGCCACTGTTCAGATAATAATCTGTTTTCCTGTTCTTGCAACCAAAGTGGATAACCTCACATTTATCCACATTAAATTGCATCTGCCATGAATTTGCCCACTCACCTAACCTATCCAAGTCACCCTGCATCCTCTTAGCATCCTCCTCACAGCTAACACCGCCGCCCAGCTTCGTGTCATCTGCAAACTTGGAGATGCTGCATTTAATTCCTTCGTCGAAATCATTAATATATCTTGTAAACAACTGGGGTCCCAGCACTGAGCCTTGCGGTACCCCACTAGTCACTGCCTGCCATTCTGAAAAGGTCCCATTTACTCCCACTCTTTGCTTCCTGTCTGCCAACCACTTCTCTATCTACATCAATACCATACCCCCAATACCATGTGCTTTGAGTTTGCACACTAATCTCCTGTGTGGGACCTTGTCAAAAGCCTTTTGAAAATCTAAATATACCACATCCACTGGCTCTCCCCTATCCACTCTATTAGTTACATCTTCAAAAAATTCTATAAGATTCGTCAGACATGATTTTCCTTTCACAAATCCATGCTGACTTTGTCCGATGATTTCACCTCTTTCCAAATGTGCTGTTATCACATCTTTGATAACCGACTCTAGCATTTTCCCCACCACCGATGTCAGACTCACCGGTCTATAATTCCCCGGTTTTTCTCTCCCTCCTTTTTTAAAACGTGGGGTTACATTAGCCACCCTCCAATCCTCAGGAACTAATCCAGAATCTAAGGAGTTTTGAAAAATTATCACTAATGCATCCACTATTTCTTGGGCTACTTCCTTAAGCACTCTGGGATGCAGACCATCTGGCCCTGGGGATTTATCTGCCTTTAATCCCTTCAATTTACCTAACACCATTTCCCTACTAACATGTATTTCCCTCAGTTCCTCCATCTCACTAGACCCTCGGTCCCTTACTATTTCCAGAAAATTATTTATGTCCTCCTTAGTGAAGACAGAACCAAAGTAGTTATTCAATTGGTCTGCCATGTCTTTGTTCCCTATGATCAATTCACCTGTTTCTGACTGTAAAGGACCTGCATTTGTCTTGACCAATCTTTTTCCTTTCACTTATCTATAAAAGCTTTTACAGTCAGTTTTTATGTTACCTGCCAGCTTTCTCTCATAATCTTTTTTCCCTTTCCTAATTAAGCCCTTTGTCCTCCTCTGCTGGTCTCTGAATTTCTCCCAGTCCTCAGGTGTGCCACTTTTTTTTGCTAATTTATATGTTTCTTCTTTGTACTTGATACTATCCCTAATTTCCCTTGTCAGCCACGGGTGCACTACCGTCCCTGGTTTATTCTTTTGCCAAACTGGGATGAACAATTGTTGTAGTTCATCCATGCGATCTTTAAATGCTTGCCATTGCATATCCACCGTCAACCCTTTAAGTATCATTTGCCAGTCTATCTTAGCTAATTCACGTCTCATACCTTCAAAGTTACCTTTCTTTAAGTTCAGAACCTTTGTTTCTGAATTAACTGTCACTCTCCATCGTAATGAAGAATTCCACCATATTATGGTCACTCTTACCCAAGGGGCCTCGCACGACAAGATTGCTAACTAACCCTTCCTCATTGCTCAATACCCAATCTAAAATGGCCTGCTCTCTAGTTGGTTCCTCGACATGTTGGTTCAGAAAACCATCCTGCATACATTCCAAGAAATCCTCTTCCTCAGCACCCTTACCAATTTGGTTCACCCAATCTATATGTAGATTGAAGTCACCCATTATAACTACTGTTCCTTTATTGCACACATTTCTAATTTCCTGTTTAATGCCATCCCCAACCTCACTACCACTGTTAGGTGGCCTGTACAGAACTCCCACCAGCGTTTTCTGCCCCTTAGTGTTATGCAGCTCTACCCATATCGATTCTATATACCCCAGGCTAATGTCCTTCCTTTCTATTGCATTAATCTCCTCTCTAACCAGCAATGCTACCCCACCTCCTTTTCTTTCCTGTCTATCCCTCCTGAATATTGAATATCCCTAGATGCTGAGCTCCCATCCTTGGTGATATTTGTTTATGTTGATGCACAACCTAGTCCAAAGGCCCCATCATTGCCAATGAGTATTTACAATAATGTACAATATACTGTAATATACTGTAATATAAATTACAATGTACAATAACAATATACAATATAATGTTAGAGGTACATTTAAACAGGTCAATACAAGTATTCTCATCTTGTAGATGCAGAGTAAACATGCCTCCTGTTATCAGAGAATTGATTTAATTATGTGAGGAGCTGTTGCTTTATGATCTCCAATTGAAACAACAGAATTTCTTTTCATTAAATATTCTCATCTAATTCTGTACTATACTTTGAACATAACTTTCTTCTTCCTGAAGCTAATTATTTTGTTTTGATAATTTTGCTTTAAATAACTTTGCTTATTCTAAAATAATATTTTTTGGAATCCTATGGTTTCAAATTTTGGTTAAATCGTGTGGAAGAGTGTTTTTGGAAGTTGAACTCTTTTGTGTCAGCTAATTGGAAATACAAATCACCTGCTTCCTTTCTTAAACTCAAGATTACAGGCAAAGAGCATAACAACATAAGAAAATGGAAAAGGTAGTAGGCCACTCAACTCCTCAAGCCTGACTCACTATTCAGTATAAGCCTGGCTGATCTATCCTAGGCCTTACACTTTCTGTGTGAATTTCCCACATGCATAGCATCTCGAATCTTTCAAAAATATGTTTACTCTCTCCTTGAATACCCCCATTGATTTATCCTTCATAACACACTGTGAGACAACTTTGCAGAGGTTTTGCAAGAGCAGGAAGGCTGTGAGAGGAATGGCTAAGGATTTCTGGAGCGAATGCAGTTTTACCACTCAGGGAAAAAGAGAGCCAAGACTGCGCAGGTGTGTGACGTCAGCCAGTAGAGTGGGGAAAGTTTAAAAGGAAGATCACCATTCCAGCAGGCAGCAGAGTGAGAGGTAACAAAGTGATAGGGTTTTGGCTCAACGGGCTTAGGCGATAATGAGGCGAGGTAGGTCTACCTGTGTTAATTGTGGAAAGGAAGCACTATGTGTGTGAGGCCAGTTTTCTGTGCTTCATGTCAGATGTGGGAGGTCCTGGACTCTCCCAGTCTCCCGGACGGCCACATCTGCGCCCGGTGTGTCGAACTGCAGCTCCTAAGGGACTGAGTTAAGGAACTGGAGATGCAGCTCAATGACCTTCGCCTGGTCAGGGAGAGTGAGGAGGTGATAGAGAGGAGCTATAGGCAGGTGCTCACACCGGGGCCACAGGAGACAAACAAGTGGGTCACAGTCAGGAGAGGCAAGGGGAAGAATCAGGTGCTAGAGAGTACCCCTGTGGCTGTACCCCTTGACAATAACCACTCCTGTTTGAGTACTGTTGGGGGGGGGGGGCAGCCGACCTGGGGGAAGCAACAGTGGCCGTGCCTCTAGCACAGAGTCCATCCCTGTGGCTCAGAAGGGTAGGGAAAGGAAGAGGAAGGCAGTAGTGATAGGGGACTCTATAGTTAGGGGACAGACAGGCAATTCTGTGGATGCAGGAAAGAAACTCGGATGGTAGTTTGCCTCCCAGGTGCCAGGGTCCAGGATGTTTCATATAACCATATAACAATTACAGCACGGAAACAGGCCATCTCGGCCCTTCTAGTCCGTGCCGAACACTTACTCTCAACTAGTCCCACCGACCTGCACTCAGCCCATAACCCTCCATTCCTTTCCTGTCCATATACCTATCCAATTTTACTTTAAATAACAATACCAAACCTACCTCTACCACTTCTACTGAAAGCTCGTTCCACACAGCTACCACTCTCTGAGTAAAGAAATTTCCCCTAATGCTACCGCTAAACTTTTGCCCCTTAACTCTCAACTCATATCCTCTTGTTTGTATCTCCCCTACTCTCAATGGAAAAGGCCTATCCACGTCAACTCTATCTATCCCCCTCATAATTTTAAATACCTCTATCAAGTCCCCCCTCAACCTTCTATGCTCCAAAGAATAAAGACCTAACTTGTTCAACCTTTCCCTGTAACTTAGGTGCTGCAACCCAGGTAACATTCTGGTAAATGTTCTCTGTACTCTCTCTATTTTGTTGACATCTTTCCTATAATTCGGTGACCAGAACTGTACACAATACTCCAAATTCGGCCTTACCAATGCCTTGTACAATTTTTTCAGTTTCACATTGCATCCAAGATATCCTGCAGTGGGAGGGAGAACAGCCAGAGGTCATGGTACATATTGGTACCAATGACATAGATAGGAAAAGGGAAGATATCCTGAAAAAAGCCTACAGAGAGTTAGGAAGGAAGTTGAGAAGCAGGACCACAAAGGTAGTAATCTTAGGATTACTGCCTGTGCCAAGAGACAGTGAGTATTGGAATAGATTGAGGTGGAGGATAAATGCATGGCTGAGGGATTGGAGCAGGGGGCAGGTATTCAGATTTCTGGATCATTGGGACCTCTTTTGGGTCAGGTGTGACCTGTACAAAAAGGATGGGCTGCACTTGAATGCCAGGGGGACCAATATCCTGGCGGGGATGTTTGCAAAGGATACTGGGGAGAGTTTAAACAAGAATTGTTGGGGGTGGGAACTGAACTGAAGAGACTGGGAAAGAGGCAGTTGGCTCACAAATAGAGAAAGCTTGGAGACAGTGTGTGAGGGAGGATAGGCAGGTGATAGAGAAGGGACGTGCTCAGACTTACGGTTTGAGATGTATCTATTTTAACGCAAGGAGTATTGTGAACAAAGTGGATGAGCTTAGAGCGTAGATCAGTACTTGGTGATATGATGTGGTGGGCATTACAGAGACTCGGATGGCTCGGGGACAGGAATGGTTACTTCAAGTGCCGGGTTTTAGATGTTTCAGAAAGGACAGGGAGGGAGGCAAAAGAGATGGGGGCGTGGCACTGCTGATCAGAGATAGTGTCAGGGCTGCAGAAAAGGTGGACGTCATGGAGGAATTGTCTGTGGAGTCTCTGTGTTAGGAACAGGAAAGGGTCAATAACTTTACTGGGTGTTTTTATAGCCCGCCCAATAGTAACAGGGATATCAAGGAGCAGATAGGGAAACAGATTCTGGAAAGGTGTAATAATAACAGAGTTGTCATGATGGGAGATTTTAATTTCCCAAATATCGATTGGTATCTCCCTAGAGCAAGGGGTTTCGATGGGGTGGAGTTTGTTAGATGTATTCAGGAAGGTTTCCTGACACAATAGGTAGATAAGCCTACAAGAGGAGAGGCTGTACTTGTACTGGTATTGGGAAATGAACCTGGTCAGGTGTCAGGTCTCTCAGTGGGAGAGCATTTCGGAGACAGTGATCATAATTCTATCTCCTTTACAATAGCATTGGAGAGAGATAGGAACAGACAAGTTAGAAAAGTATTTAATTGGAGTAAGGGGAATTTTGAGGCTATCAGGCAGGAAATTGGAAGCTTAAATTGGGAATAGATGTTCTCAGGGAAAAGTATGGAAGAAATGTGGCAAACGTTCATGGGATATTTGTGTTGAGTTCTGCATTGGTACATTCCAATGAGACAGGGAAGTTATGGTAGGGTACTGTAACCGTGGTGTACAAAGGCTGTAATAAATTTGGTCAAGAAGAAAAGAAAAGCTTACAAAAGATTTAGAGAACTAGGTAATGTTAGAGATCTAGAAGATTATAAGGCTAACAGGAAGGAGCTTAAAAAGGAAATTAGGAGAGCCAGAAGGGGCCATGAGAAGGCCTTGGGGGGCAGGATTAAGGAAAACCCCAAGGCATTCTACAAATATGTGAAGAGCAGGAGGATAAGACGTGAAAGAATAGGACCTATCAAGTGTGACTGTGGGAAAGTATGTACGGAACTGGAGGAAATAGCAGAGGTACTTAATGAATACTTTACTTCAGTATTCACTATGGAAAAGGATCCTGGTGATTAAAGTGATGACTTGTAGCAGACTGAAAAGCTTGAGCTTGTAGATATTAAGAAAAAGGATGTGCTGGAGCTTTAGGAAAGCATCAAGTTGGATAAATCACCGGGACCCAATGAGATGTAACCCAGGCTACTGTGGGAGGCGAGGGAGGAGATTGCTGAGACCTCTGGTAATGATCTTTGAATCATCAATAGGGACAGTAGAGGTTCCAGAGGATTGGAGGGTTGCGGACGTCATTCCTTTATTCAAGAAAGGGAGTAGAGATAGCCCAGGAAATTATAGAACAGTGAGTCTTACCTCAGTGTTTGGTAAGTTGATGGAGAAGATCCTGAGAGGCAGGATTTATGAATATTTAGAGAGGTGTAATATGATTAGGAATAGTCAGCATGGCTTTGTCAAGGCAGGTCATGCCTTACGAGCCTGATTGAATTTTTTGAGGATGTGACTAAACACATTGATGAAGGGAGGCATGGGATCCAAGGGGACATTGCTTTGTGGATCCAGAACTGGCTTGCCCACAGAAGGCAAAGAGTAGTTGTGGATGGGTCATATTCTGCATGGAGGTCAGTGACCAGTGGTGTGCCTCAAAGATCTGTTCTGGGACCGTTATTCTTTGTGATTTTTGTAAATGACCTGGATGAGGAACTAGAGGGATGGGTTATTAAGTTTGCTGATGACACAAAGGTTGGGGGTGTTGTGGATAGTGTGGAGAGCTATCAAGGGTTACAGTGGGACATTGATAGGATGCAAAACTGGGCTGAGGAGTGGCGGATGGAGTTCAACCCAGATAAGTGTGAAGTAGTTCATTTTGGTAGGTCAAATATGATGGCAGGATATAGTATTAATGGTAAGACTCTTGGTAGTGTGGAGGATCAGAGGGATCTCGGGGTCCGAGTCCATAGGATGTCAAAGCAGCTGCGCAGGTTGACTCTGTGGTTAAGAAGGCATACGGTGTATTGGCCTTCATTGATCGTGGAATTGAATTTAGGAGCTGAAAGGTAATGTTGCAGCTATATAGGACCCTGGTCAGACCCCACTTGGAGTACTGTGCTCAGTTCTGGTCGCCTCACTACAGGAAGCATGTGGAAGCCATAGGAAGGGTGCAGAGGAGATTTACAAGGATGTTGCCTGGATTGGGGAGCATGCCTAATGAAAACAGGTTGAGTGAACTTGGCCTTTTCACCTTGGAGCGATGGAAGATGAGAGGTGACCTGATAGAGGTGTATAAGATGATGAGAGGCATTGATCATGTGGATAGTCAGAGGCTTTTTCCCAGGGCTGAAATTGTTGCCACGAGAGGACACAGGTTTAAGGTGCTGGGGAGTAGGTACAGAGGAGATGTTAGGGGTAAGTTTTATACGCAGAGAGTGGTGAGTGCGTGGAATGGGCTGCCAGCAACGGTGGTGGAGGCGTATATAATAGGGTCTTTTAAGAAACTTTTGGATAGGTACATGGAGCTTAGAAAAATAGAGGGCTCGTTATTTCTAAGGTCAGGACATGTTCGGCACAACTTTGTGGGCCGAAGGGCCTGTATTATGCTGTAGGTTTTCTATGTTTCTAAGAGTTCTCATGTGCCATCCCCTTACTTTATAATTAACCTGCCTGATTCAAGATTTTCCAATATTTTTCAACATCTGCTCTATCATATCCTCTGAGCATCTTAAATTTATCAAACGTAGTTAGCCTTTATTCTTTCAAGCTCCAAAAAGTCTGGTGCTTTTTTTCAGTCTCTGATACGAGGATAACCATTCTCATCTCAAGAATTCACCTCATGATCTTTAAAATTATCTCTAATTTCAATATTTCCTTTCACATGTAAGGGATCAAAACTCTACACACTACTCCAAATATGGTATATAGGTTTTTCAATTTGAGTACTTGCAGTTTTCTTTCCAAGTGTGGGATAAGTTGAGGCAAACTAATAAGAAATGTACTTAGAGAAAAATCAGACTAATTTCTCAAAGTGAAGGCCACAGTTGCTGGAATCTGGAGCAACAAATATTCTGCTGAAAAACTCAAAATTCAAAATAAAATATTATCAATGTATGAATATTTCAGCATGTATTACACTGGGATTCATTTTCTTGCAGATATTCACAGTAGATCTAAAATAGAATAGAATCAATCAAAAACTACATGCAAAGACTGACAATCAATCAGTGTGCAAAACAAGACGAAATGTACATATGCAAAATACATTCATACATGTATACATAAATACATACATTCATAAATCAAATGAATGAATGAATAAACAAATATACTGAGGAAATGAATTGTACAGTCCTAGAAAGTAAGTCAATAGGTTGTGGAATCAGTTCAGTGTTGAGGTAAGTGAAGTTACCCACACAGGTTCAGGGACCTGATGGTTGAAGGGTAATAACTGTTCCTGAACTTGATGGGATGGGATTGAAGGTTCCTATACCTCCTTCCATATGCCAGCAGTGAGAAGAGAGTATGGCCTGGATGGTGTGCGTCTGTGATGATGGATGCTACTTTCCTGGATTGTACTCCTTGTAGATGTACTCAGTGAAGGAGGGGCTTTTTCTGTGCTGGATTGTGCTGTATTCATCACTTTTTGTAGGTTTTTCTGTTCTTGGGCATTGGTATTTCCATACCAGGCTGCGGTACAGTTGATCAGGATACTGTCCGCTGTACATCTATAGAAGTTTGTCAAAGTTTTAAGTGAGACGCCAAATTTGTGCAAACTTCTGAATAGAGCGTGGAGCAACGGATGGAGAAGCATCTGTGGGCCAGTCAATTTTTTTTTTACCTCCAACCAACTATCATCTACTGCCTCCGTCTCCCAACTCCATTCCGCCCCCCCACCTTCTACCTAGCTCCACCTGTCTGTCATCCTTCACCCATCCTCAGTCCACCAATCACTTATTGTCTTCTATTTCATCACTCTGTCTCTCCACTCTGAATCCTGTCGTTGGATTTTGACTAAAAACATTAATAATTCATTTCCTTTACAGCTGTTGATAAACCCACTGACAACAACCTGAGCTCCTTTAGCAGATTTTTTGTCATTCATAATTTTTAGAAATGTCTTCAGGACAATATTAATTATGCTTGAAGACTTCTTTTACCTGGTGGTGATCATACAGTATTAATGGTGATTATTATTGAGGATTAATGTCATCTGCATTAGTTTAAGAAATTTTAATCTGCCTTGTTTCTCTATGTCACCTCCAACTACTGAAATTCCCTTGGACTTCAAGTACAAGCTTATTGGCTAAAATGAGCTCAGAAAGCATTTTCAAACTTAATATTCTGTAGAGTTCATTTCCAGCTCAATTGCAGACATTTGTAAATATTTTATTTGTTCTTAAACAATAGACAACATTTATTATATATCTCTGAATCACCTGAGGATATGGGATGAATCAAATCCTTAAACTGCTTAATCATTTTCAATGTTCACCTGCAGCCTGTTGATAGGTCTGGAATTATGGAGGTACTCTGCACTATTCCTGATTTCTACATGGAGACCAGCAGTAGAGGCTGTTCTTGCGGGTAACTCAATTATTGCAAGAGAAATTGCTGCTTTAATCCATGCCAGGACCTCAGCGGTGGACATAACATTCATTTGAAGCCTTCACGTGGCTGCCCCAGAGAGCTGTGGAAGCTACTACACTCAATAAATTCAAAACGGAGATAGACATTTTCCTGGATAAAAATGGCATTAGGGGATACGATGAGCGAGCAGGTAAGTGGACATGAGGCTAGGTTTAGATCAGCCATGTGATCTCCTGGACCAGTTTTCGATAGTCTGGATGGGTCGGAGAGGAATTTTCCAGATTTTTCCTCCTCAATTGGCAACTCGTTTTTTTTTCCCCGGGTGATCACATGGGTTTGGGCGGGATGAATAATAAAATAAAATGGGCGGCATGGTGCCCTGTTGGTTGGCACTGTTGCCTTGTGGGATTCGGTGAAAACTAGAGTTAAGATTGAATCAGCCATGATCTTGTTGAATGGCGGAGCAGGCTTGAGGGGCCGATTGGCCTACTCCTGCTCCTATCTCTTATGTTCTTATGTTCTTATGAAGGAGGATTCTTGAGCCAGAATAAAAACTAATTTCATATTTTCTTTATTGATTTATGTATTTAAATGTCAGGCAAAGATACAGCCCTGCTATAAATCCAGTCAGAAGTTAGTGGAGTGTCAACTCTTTAGCTACTGAGGCTTAATTTTACTACTGACGTATTGTTATTGGTTTATTATTGTCACACGTACTGAGATTCTGTGAAAATCTCTTGTTTTAATGCCATCCAGAAATATCATGCCAAACATAATTATATCAGGACAATAAAAAGAATACAGAATATAGAATTAAGCATTGCAGTTTACATAGAAAGTGCATTGCACAGTAGACAAACGAAATGCAAGGGGCACATCGAGGGAAAGTTGCTGATCAGAGGCGGAGAGGGTCTGCAACTTTAAATAGCTCAGTGCTATCATTTCAGAGGACCTATCCTCTGTCCAGCACACAAGTGCAATTATGAAGAAAGCTCGGCAGTGCCTCTGCTTCCTGAGGAGTTTGCAAAGATTTGGCATGACAAACTTCTAGAGATGTGTGGTACAGAGTATATTGACTGTCTACATCATAGCTTGGTATGGAATCTCCGATCCTCTTGAATGGAAAATTCTACAAGAAATAATGGATACTACCCAGTCCATCACAGGTAAAGCCCACCCGACCATTGAGCACATCTATACAGAGTGCTGTGGCTCTGAAATCAGCATCCATTATCAGAGATCTGCACCACCAAGGTCGAGCTCTCTTCTCACTGCTTCCATGAGGAAGAAAGTGGAGGACACTCAGGCAGGACGCACACCACCAGGTTCCGTAACAGTTATTACCCCTCTTGAAGCAGAGGGGATAACTTCATTCAACTTCACTGGCCCCATCACTGAACTGTTCCCATAACCTATGGACTCACTTCCAAGGACTCTTCACCTCATGTTCTTGATATTTATTGCTTTTTTTCCCTTTCTTTTTGTATTTGCAGTTTGTTGTCTTTTGCACACTGGTTGTCTGCCCTGTTGCTGTTGTCACGTACCCCGTGACCGGGTTACCGAACCAGAAATGGAAAACACCTTGGAGTCTGGTATCACTAGTAACTAATAGTGTTTATTAGTAAACTAAGCAATACAGTACTATAGATGCAAATATATGAAACAGGTTAGCAATAATATATAGATATATATACAGAAGTGTGGAAATAGGAACCAAAACCAGGTTCTTTCAGAGCTAGGGGTGAATGGATACAGTCTTACGATATGATGCAGAGTTCAGTTCAGGTTGAGATAGTCATTGGAGGGAGAGAGAGAGGTGATGCCATTGCTGTTGATCTTCCCGTTGTCTTCCTGTTGTGGTCACCGACTATGACCATACCACCTACGACCGTTCTTCAGTGGTGGACCTGTCACCCAGGCGAGGGTGGACACACAAACAGTTCCCCACTGGTTGCACCTTTACACACTGTGAGCCACTGATCGATTTCCCCGAATCAATCCATCACCTTCACGTGGGTGCACAAAGCTCGTTCAGTGTCCTGTGGTCTGTCTGCCTGTGTCTTAGCAGACCTGCTTTTTATCTCCACATGCTGGACACCGGCTGTCCATCAACCAGCTCCTCCCTGCTGTCTCTGCAGGAATCTTAACAAGCAAGCAAAAGTGTCCTTGGAGAAAAGATAAACAATCAGCCAAAGAACCATAACATTAAATCTTGCCTCCCCCTCTCTCTCTCTCAATAGCAGCACAAACAGTGTCCAAGAGCCAGTCTCATTCTCCCAACATTTTAAAGTGATTGTTCACAGAAAATATGAACCCTGGGGGTACATAACACTGTGGTCTTTCATTGTTTCTATTACTGTAATTGCATTTATTGCATATGTTTGCAAGAAAATGAATCCCAAGGTTGTATGCGTACTGTATGTACTTTGATAATAAATTTACTTTAAACTTTGAAGTTTTGAACTCTGAGTTTAGTTGGCATAAAGTCATTGAGGATTCACCATATCATGATATCCAACTCTCAACAGGGTTAGTCAGTAAGGTAGATCCTCCAGATCCAGCTGAGGACATGTAGGTGAGTAGACCAGGCCTGCAGGCAGTGATTCCAGTCGGCAACCCAGATCAGAAAGATTCACCCACTGTTACACTCCCGAGTTACAGTGTCTTCAAAATGACCAAGAGCTGCCATCAATCCCATAAATTTACTCTTCTGTGCTTTTCAAAGGAATTTGAAATATATAGCTGATTTGTATATGTAACATTGCTTATTTTAATGGGAAAACCTACTATTTTACTTATGATTTTAATAATTTTCATTAAGTACTTATTGTTGTTGTATTCCTTAACAATTTATACAAACAACATGGGGTTATAATTACACAGATCTTAATTGCCAACAAGCATATTTTATAATTCCAGTGAAATACTCCCAGTTTCATGATTGTATTTATTTATTCTTTCATTCATGAAATGTAGAAGTCGTTGGCATTTATTATCCATCCCTAATTACCTCATGGAATGAGCAGTTTGCTGAGCTATTTCAGAGGTCTGGAGGCACAGTTACCACAAGTGGTGGACTCTTGCAAACTTCTAAAGGTGTACAGTGAAGAATCAGAAAATTTCAGTGTATGTCCAAATCTAGCCAACCCATCCTTAACATTACGATCACTGGTTCTCTTGTCATTGGTGTCCTGCATGCCACCATTGGCTGTAAACTTGGCTGGATTAACCATGGAAACACCCTGGCTACAGGAGCAGTTCAGAAACTGGGCATCCTGTGGATGATGTCCTGACATCTCAGTCACATCTCACATAGGCAATACGCCTCACTTGTCTGGATGAATTTCAACACTATTCAGAACAGAGCAACATACTTGATTGGCATCTGTCAGTCACCCTAGGCATTTTTTTCACCACTGTTACATAGTAGCTGCTGAGTACACCATATGCAAAATGCATGGAATTTACTTCTCCGGAGTACTCTGACACATCTCCTAAATCATGGTTTCCATCTCAGAAAGACAATGGTAGCAGGTGCAAGAAAACACCATCAACTGCAGGTTCCCATCCAAGTCATGCAGTATTCCAGCTTGGAAATTGTCTTTCACTGTTGCTAAATTGAAATTATGAAGCACTCCAACCAACCTTCACCAGAAGGATTTCATTGATTCAGGAAGGCAGTTCAACACAATCTCCTCAAGGGCATTATGGATGAGCCCCAAATGTGGGAGATGTCCAGATCCTTTTAAAGATTAAAGAAAACTTACATAATTCAGTGTATTGAGTATATCGATTTCACATTTTATATTTTTCACATTATTTTGTATATTAAGCCTATTCTTTAGGTTATGATTTTAATTATTTTGATTTAGTACCTAGAGGCACTTGTGTTCCTTAACATTTTGTATAAACAACATAGGGTTTTAATTAGATTGGCTTTAATTGCCACAAAGCATATCTCTCAACTCTTTGAAATTTATTTTAGTTGCATAGTTGCCTTGATTTATTCATTCATTCATGAGATGTGGATGTAACGAGCAGTTATTCTCCATTCCTTATTGTGTCTGGAAATGAACAGTTCATTCAGCCATTTCAGAGGTCTGTCATTACATATCCTCAAACTCCAAATCCTGAACTCCCGCCCCAACAACACCATTGGTGTACCTTTACTAGAAGGAAATCAGTGGTTCAAGAAGGAAGGTGACCACCACCTTCTCTTAGAATACTTTGAGGAAATAACAGGCAGGATAGACAAATGACAGTTAGAGAATGTTGTTTACTTGGGTTTTCAGAAGATATTTGACAAGGTACTACACATGAGAGAGCTTAACAAGCTAAGAACCCATGGTATTAGCATAAAGTTACTAGGATGGATAGAAGATTGGCTTACTGGCAAGAGACAAAGAGTGGAAATAAAGGGGGTCTTTTCTGGTGATTAATAGTTTTCTACAGGGGTCAGTGTTGGGACTACTTCTTTTCACGTTATATGTCTGATGCACCATCAATAGCGGGAGGCGAATGATAGGCTTTTATTAGCATCAAAATGGAGCACAGCATCTCGGAGACTGAGGGGGGAGCTGTGCCTCCAATCGCCTTTATACAGGGGTCTGTGGGAGGAGCCACAGGAGCAATCAGCAGAGGGGCGTGTCCAGACAGGTATACATAGTTTACCACAATGTCAATGATTTTGATGGCTTTGTGGCCAAGTTTGTAGACAATACGAAAATAAATGCAAGGGCATGTATTATTGAGGAAGTAGGTACTCTGCATTAGGACTTAGAAAAATTAGTTGAAGGTGCAAAAGAAGTGACAGATGGAATACAAGCAACACACACAAAATGCTGGTAGAATGCAGCAGGCCGGGCAGCATCTATAGGAAGAAGTACAGTCGACTTTTTGGGTCGAGACCCTTCATCAGGACTAACAGAAAAAAGAGATAGTAAGAGATTTGAAAGTGAGAGGGGGAGGGGGAGACCCTAAATGATAGGAGAAGACAGGAGGGGGAGGGCTGAAGCTAAGAGCTGGGAAGTTGATTGGCAAAAGGGATACAAGGCTGGAGAAGGGGGAGGATCATAGGACGGAAGGCCTTGGAAGAAAGAAAGGGGAAGGGGAGCACCAGAGGAAGATGGAGAACAGGCAAGGAGTTATTGTGAGAGGGAAAGAGAGAGAGAAAAAGAAAAAATATATATAAAATAAATAAACAAACAAACAAACAAACAAACAAATAAATAAATAAATAGGGGTGGGGTAAGAAGTGGCATTAACGTAAGTTAGAGGAATTGATGTTCATGCCGTCAGGTTGGAGGGTACCCAGACGGAATATAAGGTGTTGTTCCTCCAACCTGAGTGTGGCTTCATCTCAACAGTAGAGGAGGCCATGGATTGACAGATTGGAATGGGAAGCGGACGTGGAATTAAAATGTGTGGCCACTGGGAGATCCTGCTTCCTCTGGAGGAGAGAGCGTAGGTGTTCAGTGAAACGGTCTCCCAGTCTGCGTTGGGTCTCACCAATATATAAAAGGCCACACTGGGAAACGGACACAGTACACCACACCAGCAGACTCACAGGTGAAGTGCCACCTCACCTGGAAGGGCTGTCTGGGGCCATGAATGATAGTGAGGGTGGAAGTGTAAGGGCAGGTACAGCATTTGTTCCGCTTACGAGGATAAGTGCCAGGAGGGTGATTGGTGAGAAGGGATGGGGGGAGTTGTGTAGGGAGCGATCCCTGTGGAAAGCAGAAAGTGGGGGTGAGGGAAAGATGTGCTTGGTGGTGGGATCTCGTGGGAGATGGCGGAAGTTACGAAGAATTACATGTTGGACACTGGTGGCTGGTGGGGTGGTAGGTGAGGACAAGAGGAACCCTATCTCTAGTGGGGTGGCGGAATGATGGGGTGAGAGCAGATGTGCGTGAAATGGGAGAGATGCATTTGAGGGCAGAGTTGATGGTGGAGGAAGGGAAGCCCGTTTCTTTAAAAAAGGAAGGCATCTCCTTCGTCCTGGAATGAAAAGCCTCATTCTGAGAGCAGATGCGGCGGAGACGGATGAATTGAGAGAAGGGGATGGCATTTTTTACAAGTAACAGGGTGGGAAGCGGAATAGTCCAGGTAGCTGTGAGATGGAATACAATGTCTGGTAGTGTATGGTCATGCACTTTGGTAGAAAAATAAAGGAAGAGACTATTTTCTAAACAGTGAGAAAATTCAAAAAATTAGAAATGCAAAATCCTTGTGCAGGTTTCACTGAAAGTTAACTTGCAGGTTGAGTCAATGGTAAGCAAGCAAGGCAAATGCAACATCAGCATTAGTTTCAAGAAGACTAGACTATAAGAGCAAGGATGTAGTGCTGAGACTTTATAAGGCATTGGTCAAACCACAGTTTGGTAGTAGAAATAAATGTGCAGACTACTTTCTAAACAGGGAGAAAATCCAGGAATCTGAGATGCAGAGGGACTTAGGAGTTCTTGTGCAGCAGACCCTGAAGTTTAACTTGCAGGTTGAGACAGTGGTGAGAAAGGCAAATGCCACGTTAGCATTCATTTCAAGAGGTCTAGAATACAAGAGCAGGGATGTGATGCTGAGGCTTTATAAGGCACCCTGAGTATTGTGAACAGTTTTGGGCCCCTCATCTTAGAAAAGATGTGCTGGCATTGGAGAGGGTCCAGAGGTGATTCACAAGGACTATTCCTGAAACGAAAGGGTTATCATATGAGAAAAGTTTGATGGCTCTGGGTCTGTACTCGCTGGAATTCAGAAGGATGAGGGGGGATCTTGTTGAAACCTTTTGAAAGTTGAAAAGCCTAGACAGAGTAGATGTGGAAAGGGTGTTTCCCATGGTGGGAGAGTCAGGACAAGAGGCCACAGCCTCAGGATAGAGGGGTGCCCTTTCAAAACAGATGCGAAGAAGTTTCTTTCTCCAAAGGGTGATGAATTTGTGGAATTTGTTGCCACATGCAGCTGTGGAGGCCAGGTCATTGGGTATATTTAAGGCAAAGATAGATAGGTCCTTGATTGGACATGGCATCAAAGGTTATGGGGAGAAGGCTGGGAACTGGGGTTGAGGAGGAGATTAAAAAAAAGATCACAAGAATGGAGGAGGTTCAGAAGAATGGTTCCAGGAGTGAAAGGGTTAATAGATAAAGAACATTTGATGGCTCTGGGCCTGTACTTGCTAGAGTTTAGAAGAATGAGAGGGGATCTCATTGAAACCTATTCAATATTGAAAGGCTCAGATGTGAAAAGGATGTTTCCCATAGTGGAGAAGTCAATGACCAGAGGGTACAGACTCAGAACAGAGGCAAGGCCATTTAGAACCAAGGTGAGGAAGAATTTCTTTAACCAGAGGGTAGTGAATCGATGGAATTCATTGCCCCAGATGGCTGTGGAGGCTAAGTCACTGACTATATTTAAAGTGGACATTTGATAGTTTCTTGATTAGTCAGGGCATCAAAGGATTCAGGGAGATGGCAGGGGAAATTGAGTTGAGAGGGATAATAAAACAGCCATGATGGAATGGCGGAGCAGTCTTGGTGGGCCAAATGGCCTGATTCTGCTCCTGCGTCTTATAGATTTATGGTATTATGGTCTTCTCAAGAACAATTAGTGATGTGCAGTAAAGGCTGTTCTTAGCAATGAAGGCCAAATCCTGAAAATGAATTAAAAATTTAAAGCTACAAAAATTGTCTGAAATACTGCTGTTTACATAACACATTATGATCATTTCTACATTAAATTTAAATCACAACATGTTAAGCAAACTTGTGTAATTTCCTTTGGAACATAACATGATATAATTCTTCAATAAGGTGGAATTTGATGTAGTAAACTTCAAGAGTAGATTCCTGATTCTAAATGAAGGAGGCTAAATTAGTCTTAGGGAAGTACTGCATAGAAACAGGTCCTTTGGCCAATCTAGTCCATGCTGAAACTATTTAACCTGCATACTCTCATCGACATGCACTGGGACCATAGCCCTCCATATCCCAACCATCCATGTACCTATTCAAATTTCTCTTAAATGTTAAAATTGTGTATGCATCACTACTTGCACTAGCAGCTCATTCCACACTCTCAATACTCACTGAGTGAAGAAGCTTCTCCTCATATTCCTCTTAAAATGTTCACCCATTACCTCTAGTTGTAGAGCTACCCAACGTTAGTGGAAAAAGTGAAAAAGCCTGTTTGCATTTACCCTATCTATATGCCTCATAATTTTGTATACCTCTAACAAATCTCCTCCCAGTCTTCTACGTTTCAAGGAATAAAGTTCTAAGCTATTCAATTGTTCCTTATAACTGAGGACCTCCAGCCCTGGCAACATCCTTATAAATTTTCTCTGTGCTCTTTCAATCATATTTACATCTTTCCTGTAAGTAGGTGCCTAAAACTGCACACAATACTCCAATTTGGGCCTCACCAATGCCTTATACAATTTCAACATAACATCCCATCTCCTGTACTCAATACTTTGATTTATGGAGGCCAATGTGCCAAAAGCTTTCTCAAAGGTTTCAAAGGTACATTTAATGTCAGAGAAATATATACAGTATACATCCTGAAATACTTTTTCTTCAGAACCATCCACGAAAACAGAGCAGTGCCCCCCAAAGAATGAATGACAGTTAAATGTTAGAATCCCAAAGCCCCCTCAGCTCCCTCCTCCCACGCATAAGCAGCAGTAAAGCAATGATCCCCCTTCCCCCACCACCAAAAAAATGAATCACTCCCCCGCCCACCGAGTCCTCAAGCGTGCAGCAAAGCATCAGTCAAGATACAGACTTGCAGAACCCCAAAGACTACTCGTTCACCTGGTATTCGACAGACCACAGGCTCTCTCTCTTCCTAATAAGGGAAAAAGAGGTGTCTCCATTTCATAGCAAGAGGGGAGACATAGCAAACAACTTGCTGATTCACGAAGTTCATTGTGTCATTTTTTTCCAAGCTCTGTGCCCAAAGAACTCGGGTGTCTGGGCACACAGCTAGCAGCCAGCTTTCTGCTTTCGATCTTCTGCCTCGTATGACACACCGGATTCCTGCAGAGGCACCGACCTTCGGTCCACCTGTCTCCAGAGCCACGAAATCCCGGAGCTCCAAAGATGAGCTAATCTCTTAGGCTGCATCCTTGACATACTGAATAATGGCCAACCGGGAAACCCCGAGAGCAGGTCCCAGTCCTCCACAGAACTGAAGTCAGCATGTAACTCCAGGTCAGAGTTTTCAAAAGAACCCTGAAAGGGAAAAATAGAGATATTAAAGATGGAAATAGAGCTGTTTCAAAAGATGCAAGCAAAGGAGTCGCCGTTAGGCACCATTGTCTCTTCCTAAGCTTCTTCATGAGCATATCTATATCTGATACCACTTTCAATGAATTATGGACCTGTATTCCCAGATCCCTCTCTCTACAGCACTCCTCAGTGCCCTACCGTTCACTGTGTAAGACATTTATACCCTGGTTGATCCTACAGAAGAGCAACGCCTCGCACTTGTCTGCATTAAATTTAATTTGCCTTTTTTCAGCCCATTCTTCCTGCTGGTCCAGAGCTAACTGCAAGCTCTGATAGTCTTCCTCGCTGTCCACTACACTCTCAATCTTGGTGTCATCTGCAAATTTGCTGATCCAGTTAACCACATTATCATCCAGATCATTAATATAGAAGACCACAACAATGGTCCCAGCACTGATCCCTATGGCACTTTGCTGTTACAGGCGTCCAGTCAGAGGGGCAATTATCTACTACCACTGTCTGACTTCTCCCACAAAGCCAATGTCTAATCCAATTTACTACCTCATCTTGAATGCCGAGAGAGTGAACCTTCTTAACCAACCTCCCATGCAGAACCTTGTCAAATGCCTTGCTAAAGTTCATGTAGACAACATCCACTGCCTTGTCTTCATCAACTTTCCTGGTAACTTCCTGGAAAAAAATCTATAAGGTTGGTTAGACATGACCTATCACACACAAGGTCGTACTGTCTATCCCTAATCAATCTGTGTCTATCCAATTACTCATATATCCAGTCCCTTAGAATACCTTCCAATAACTTTCCCACCACTGATGTCAGGCTCACCCAGTCTATAATTTTGTGGTTTATTTTCAGAGACTTTCTTAAACAGCAGAACAACATTAGCTATCCTCAAATCCTCCAGTACTTCACCTGTCACTAAGGATGATTTAAAAATCTCTGCTAAGGCCCCTGCAATTTCTGCACTTTGCTCCCACAAGGACCAAAGGAACACCTTGTGAGGCCCTGGAGATTTATCCACCCTGATTTGCCTCATGACAGCAAACACTTCCTCCTCTGTAATCTGTTTAGGGTCTATGAAGTCAATGCTGCTTTGCCTCACTTCTCTAGACCCTGTGCCCATCTCCTGAGTAAATACGGATGCAAAGCACCATTTAAGATCACCCCTATCTCTTTTGGGTCCATGCATGGATTACCATTCTGGTCCTCCAGAGGACCAATCTTATCCTTTGCAATCCTTTTGCTCTTCATATATCTGCAGAATCCTTCACGTCTGCTAGGGCAACATCATGTCTCCTGCTTTCTTTCTTAAATGTTCTCTTGCATTTCTTATACTCCATAAGCCCCTCATTTGTTCCTATCTGCCTATAGCCGTTATGTGCTTCCTTTATTTTTAAACAGGGCCTCACTATCTCTTGATAACCAAGGTTCCCTAACCCTTTAGTCCTGATGAAGGGTCTCAGCCCAAAACGTCGACAGTGCTTCTCCTTATAGGTGCTGCCTGGCCTGCTGTGTTCCACCAGCATTTTGTGTGTGTTGCTTGCATTTCCAGCATCTGCAGATTTCCTTGTGTTTTCCCTAACCCTGTTATTTTGACCTTTTATTCTTTCAGGCATATGCAAGCTTTGTACTCTCAAAGTTTCACTGTTTTAGGCCTCCTACTTACCAAGTACAGCATTGCCAGAAAATAGCCTGTCCCAATCCACACTTCCCGGATCCTTTCTGATGGCATCAAAATTTGCTTTTCTCCAGCTTAGAATTTCAACCCACGGAGCAGACTGATCTTTTTGCATATTTACTTTGAAACTAATGGCATTGTGGTTGCTAGATGCGAAGAGTTCCCCTACTCAAACTTCTGTCATCTGCCCTGTCTCATTCCTTCAAAGCAGACCAGCTATTGCACACTTTCTCATTGGGACTTCTTGTACCAATTAAGGAAACCTCCCTGAACATAACGGACAAACTCTATCCCATCTTGTTCTTCTACGGTATGGGAGTCCTAGTCAACATGTGGGAAGTTAAAATCACCTATTATAACAACCTAATGTTTCTTGCAACAATCTCTCTGGAAATTTGTTCCTTTAAATCCCTCGGACTGTTGACTGGTCAGTAAAAATGCCATGATACTTTTCTTACTTCTCAGTTCCACCAAAATGCCTGACTAAATGAGCTCTTCAGTCTGCCTTGCTTGAGCACTACCATGACATTTTCCCTGAGTGGTAATGCTACCCTCCTGCTCTGTCACATCTAAAACAATGGACCCCAGATTACTGAGCTGCCAGTCCTGTCCCTTCTGTAACCAAGCCTCACTTGCTCTGGCACTATGGTTCCCATCCCCTGCAACTCTAGTTCAACCACCCCCACCCCCTGCAGCACGATCAAACCTTTCCACTGCAGTACACATGCAAGCTGTCCCTTCTGTACAGGTCCCATATTCCCTGGAAGAGAGCACAGTGATCCAAAATTCTTATGCCCTCCCTCCTACACCAATTCCTTCGCCACACATGAAACTGTATAATCGTCCTAGTTATGGCCTCACTAGCATGTGGCATGGGAATCAATCCTGAGATCACAACCCTGGATGACCTGCCCTTTAACTTAGCACTGAACTCCCTGAACTCATTTTGCAGAACCTTGTCACTCTTCCTACCTTTGTCATTGGTACTTGCATAGACCATGATCTCTGGCTGTTCACCCTCCCACTTAAGAAATCTGAGGACTCGATCTGAGGTGTTCCGGACTCTGGCACCCTGGAGGCAACATACCATCCAGGAATCCCATCCACAGAACCTCCTTTCTGTTCCCCTAACTGACGAATTCCCTGTCACCATAGTTCACCTCCTCTCCTCCCTTCACATCTGAGTCACAGAGTCAGACTCAGTGCCAGGCACATGTTCACTCTGACTTCCTCTGCTTGGTCACCCCCCCCAAAGGTCTCCAAAGTGGTATACCTATTGTTAAGGGAAATGGCCACAGGGGTATTCTGTACTGGCTGTTTGATCCCTTTCCACTGCCCGGACTGTCATGCAGTTTCCTGTGTCCTGCACCTTGGGTGTAACTACCTCTCTATATGTCCTATCTGTCACCCCCCCACCCCCCCCCCCACCCCCAGCCTCCGAAATGAGCCAGATTTCATCTAGCTCCAGCTCCAGCTCCAACTCCTGAATACGGAACGTTAGAAGCTGCAGCTGGATGCACTTCTCACAGGTGTAGTCGACACAGGAGGTTTCCCTGCCTTACCACATCCTGCAAGAGGAGCATTCAACTATCCTGCCTGGCATCCCTACTGTTCTAACTGAGCAAATATAAAGAAGGGAAAACAATATTTAAAAAATGCACTTACAGCTTTTCACTTTCTCTCACTTAAGCCTCTCCTCGCTGAAACCTTGAAGAGCTAACGCCTCAAAATCCTCACTGTAACACTGTCCACTCCAACAATGCAGCTTGTACCTGCCTTATTCCAATTTGTTCTCGCCAATCAATTCCAATCACTGATTAGCCATTGTTCAAACCATCACTAGACAATGCATTATTCAGTTGCTCGACGAATCTGAGTGAAAAAGTCATCTCGCACTTCAGATCTCTGATTTGGCCACTGCTCAAAGATCACCATGGCTAAGATTGATTGGCAAGTGTTACTCACGTTTTAGTCAGCAATAGCAACCACTTTATAAGTTTATGGATGAACTAGAACAATTGCTGCTTCTCCAATTTTATGTAACACTTTCTTTCGTTTTCTTTCTATCCAAGAATCTACCAACCAATAAGCTAGCTCTCTGCAGTGTGTGCAGTGAAAATTATGACTGAGAAGGTGCTCAGGAAGCTTAATAATCTGAGGGTGAATAAATCTCCTGGACCTGATGGAATGCACCCTTGGGTTCTGAAGGAAGTTGCTGGAGAGATTGCGGAGGCATTAACAATAACCTTCCAAGAATCGATAGATCCTGACATTGTACCAGATGACTGGAAAATTGCAGATGTTACTCTGCTATTTAAGAAGGGTGGGAGGCAGCAGAAAGGAAACTATAAACCTGTTAGCCTAACATCAGTGGTTGGGAAGTTATTGGAATCGATTGTTAGGAATGAGATTACGAATCACCTTTAGGCACATGACAAGATAGACCAAAGACAACATGATTTCCTGAAAGGAAAATTCTACCTAACTAACCTTTCTTTTTACAATATTTTTATTAAAAAAACCCCCAAGATTTACAGAGTGCAACACATAGATACATCTCAACATAACTTGTGTACATTCGTATATCGTGATAAAATTGATCAAAATGTTATAGCATAACACATAAAGGTATACCACTCTGTAATCAAAAATTTAAAGATAAGTCATACATCATAAAAGACATTTTTTATATAAAAAAAGTCAACCCCCTACCAACTACCAAAGAAAAAAGCTGATGGATGTTAATAGATAAATTAGAAAAGAAAACATATTCGCTTAAGAAGAGAAGATAAAAAATATACATAAAAGTCTGTGCACTGTTAAACTTTTATAAATTGGAAAAGTAATTGTTTCGAATTTAAGACTGAGCAGCGGATCTTTTCTAAATTTAAATAAGACATAATATCACGTAGCCATTGAAGATGTGTAGGAGGAGTAGACTCCTTCCATTTAAGCAAGATTGCTCTTCTTGCTAAAAGAGAGGTAACAACTAAAACCTGTAGGTTAGGATTATTTAAAGTTATATCTTCATTTGCAATCATACCAAACAAGGCAGTAAGGGGATTTGGGTCAAATTGGACCCTAAAAAGTTGAGAGAAGGTATGGAATACTTCCCTCCAAAACTTTTCAATTGTAGGGCAAAACCAAAACATATGAATTAAAGAGGCATCAGCAGAGTTGCATTTATTACAAAGTGGAGAAACATTCGGATAAAAACTGGACAGCTTCTGTTTAGAACTGTAAGCTCTATGAACCACTTTAAATTGTAGAAGAGAATGACGAGCACAGAAAGATGATTTATTAACCCGTTTAAGAATTTTATTCCATCTATCATCAGAAATCTGACAATTTAGGTCATCCTCCCAAGCTTTTTTTATTTTATCTAAAAAGTCTTGTCTAGATTCAATCAACAAGTTATAGATACTGGTAATAGAACCATTAACAAAAGGTTTTAAATTTAAAAGATTGTCCAGTAAATTTTTATCAGGACCTATAGGAAAAGTAGTTAATTGGAAACGTAAGAAATCTCTAATTTGAAGGTATCTGTAAAAATGTGTTTTTTGGGAGTGCAAATTTAGTTGACAATTAGTCAAATGAAGCAAGAGATCCTGAGATAAACAGGTCCCAAAAATACTTAATACCTAGTTCATCCCAATCCTTAAAGACTTTGTCAGTCATGGAAGGGATAAAAAAATAATTAAGGATAATGGGAGATGATAATGAAAAATTTGCTAAACCAAAAAATTTCCTAAATTGAGATCAAATCCTTAAAGTTTGCTTAACAATTATGTTAGCTATTATTTTATTTGCTGAAAAAGAAGAATATGATCCAAGAAGAGAGACAATAGAGGAATTTTTAATAGAATTAACTTCTAAGGAGACCCATGATGGGCAATCTTTACGATAAATATAATAAGACCAGAAAGTAATATTCCTTATATTGGCAGCCCAATAGTAAAACCTAAAATTGGGTAGGGCTAATCCACCCATCTCTTTATTTCTTTGTAGGTAAACTTTACTTAAACGAGCTTGCTTGTTATTCCAAATATAAGATGTTAAAATTGAATCTAAAGAACCAAAATAGGTCTTAGGAATAAAAATAGGTAAGGCCTGAAAAAGATACAAAAATTTAGGAAGAATCTTCATTTTAATCGAATTAATTCGGCCAATTAGAGATAAAGAAAGAGAAGACCATTTAGAAAGCGTCTTTTTCACATAATTCAATTAAGTTTACTTTAAATAAATTCTTGAAGTTTTTAGTAATTGTTACACCTAGATATGTAAATTGACTTGTAACAACTTGGAATGGAAATTTGGCATTTGATGACATTAGGTCACTTAAAGGAAATAACTCACTTTTATGTAAGTTCAGCTTATATCCTGAAAAAGAACTAAACTAAGAAATTAAAGAAAGAACAGAAGGTAAAGAAGTTTCAGTGTTATAGATAAAAAGTAAAATATCATCAGCGTATAATGAAATTTTATGAGTCATACCTTCCCTTAGTATACCAGAAATGTCCTTAGATTCTCGAAGTGCTATTGCTAAGGGTTCTATAGCTAAAGCAAAAAGTAAAGGACTAAGAGGGCAACCTTGTCTAGTTCCCCACTGTAATTTAAAGGGCTTAGAAATTTGAGAGTTAGTAATAACCTGAGCGGTAGGAGACAAGTAAATTAATTTAACCCAACAAATAAAATTAGGCCCAAAATTAAACTTTTCTAAGGTCTTAAAAAGATAATTCCACTCAATCCTATCAAAGGCTTTTTCTGCATCTAAGGATAATATACACTCTGATATTTTTTTGAATGGTGAATATATCACATTCAATAACCGACGTATATTAAAATGTGAGTAATGATTTTTAATAAATCCTGTCTGGTCATGTGATATAATAGATGGTAGAATATTTTCAAGTCTTCAAGCTAAGATTTTGGATAAGATTTTTGCATCAACATTTAATAAAGAGATCGGTCTGTATGAAGAACATTCAGCTGGATTTTTTTTTTAAGAATAAGAGAAATAAAAGCTTCATAAAAAGATTGAGGGAGTTTACCTGATTTAAAGGACTCTGATAAGACAGAGGATAAATACGGTATAAGTAACGTAGTGAAAGTTTTATAAAACTCCCCAGGAAAGCCATCAGGTCCTGGGGTCTTACCAGAATGTAAAGCACGTATAGCCTCAGCCACTTCTTCATTGGAAATAGACCGATCTTACTGTGTTCAGCTATCAGCAGACAATGTAGGAATGTTGATATTACTGAAAAAAGCATTCATATAGGTATCATCTAAAGAAGAGTCAGACTGATATAACTTAAGGTAAAAGTCTTTAAATACGTTGTTAATTTCAGAATGGTCGGATATCTTAGTACCATTATCTTTAAAAATTTCTGTGATTTGACGATTAACTTTAAAAGATTTTAAGCGATTGGCTAATAAACTACCTGTTCTATCCCCGTGAATGTAAAATTGTGTTTTATCTCTCAACAGCTGTCGTTCAATTGGGTAAGTCAGCAGAAGATTTTACTTGGATTGGATTTCAATACGCTTATTATATATAGTTGGATCTGGAGATAGGGCATACTTTCGATCAAGATCTTTTAATATTGCTGCTAGGTCAGACCTTTCTTTGTCAGCTTTTTTCTTTATATAGGTAGAATAAGAGATAATTTCTCCACGAATATATGCTTTAAAAGTATCCCAGACTATAGTACCAGCAGTATCTCTTTTAAAATTTTCTTTAAAGAAAAAAGTAATATGGTTTTCTAAAAACTTTAGAAAATTTTTATCAGATAACAATGATAAGTTAAAACGCCAACTTCTACTTGGTACAGAGTAAACAGATAATTGTAAAGCCAGAAGCACAGGTGCATGATCAGACAAAGCAATCTCCTTATAATCACAGGATCGAACCAGTGGAAGCAAGTTTCTATCTACAAAAAAGTAGTCAATCCG
The DNA here is from genome assembly GCF_048418815.1 of Hemitrygon akajei. NCBI lineage: Eukaryota > Metazoa > Chordata > Chondrichthyes > Myliobatiformes > Dasyatidae > Hemitrygon > Hemitrygon akajei. The sequence continues at coordinate 93,716,997 of NC_133124.1, forward strand.
AGAGTACATATGATGAACCTGAGAGAAATATGAATATTACTTTTCTTGGGGGTGTAAAAACAGCACACATTGAGAATACCACATTGAAATAGAAAAAATTTAAAAAGTAGGACTGATTTATTAGTGACAGGGGTTTTACTTGAAGAGCGATCTAATATAGGGTCAAGCCAAAAATTAAAATCTCCACCCATCACTAAGGAATACTGATTCAAATCAGGTAGAAAAGAGAAAAGAACAAGGAGTCATCTGTATTTGGAGCGTATACATTCACAAATACGATTAGTTTATTCTCAAGACTACCCGAAACAATAACAAAGCGCCCATTTGTATCAGAATTTACATTATGTTGAATAAAGGATACATTCTGATCAAACAGGATAGAGACGCCTCTCGATCTAGATTGAGAGGGTGAGTGAAAATGTATACCCTTCCATCCTTTGAAAAAGCGTGAAATATCATCTTTCCGAATATAGGTTTCTTGGAGAAAGATTATACGAGTCTTAAGTTTCCTGATATAAGAGAAAATCTTATTTCGTTTAACAGGGTTATTTAGACCTTTCACATTAAAGCTGAGTATATTAATAAAAGAATCCATCAAGTATCCTTTAGTAATGTATAAAAGGTAATCACAGACATGTAGATAGCGAATAAATAAAACAGTAAAAACCTCCGATCAGCTTTCTGGAAGAACCCATTTCCCCCCCCTCCTTTCCCCCAGAGAGAAAACAGCCAAGGGAGGCTGAAGACTAATTCTAACGTTCCTAACCCAAAACTCCGGTGGCTCCAAAAATATATATATGTATAGCTGTGCTGAATAAACAATTGTAAATATACGTATACAAAAACAAAATATCAAAGTAAATAAGTTCGCTATTTACGAGAAAAAAACATGGGAAAATATAAGTATTAGTCTCGGTAAAGAGGAAAGACAGATAAGGAAAATCAAATAAGGAAAATCAATAAATAAAACAACATATACTCGTGGGTGCAAAAAAAAGTAAAGAAACAAATAGAAAATAATTAGAAAGGGAAGCGGTTTAGATAACTTCCTACATGACTAATTTAAGGCATTCAAGAGAAAAAAAAGTTTAAGGCATTCAAGAGAAAAAAAACAAAATGACAAAATGTAAAATAATGAAAAAAACCAAAAACCAGCAATAGAATATTGTATACTATTGAAAAACAGTAAAAGACCAAAAAGTGTATAAATAATCAAAAGATAGGAAAAATCGGAATAAATTTAAAGCAAAGCAAAACACCTTATAGTTTCATTCCTCAGTAATTACTACATGTATACCCTACATAATTACTTTCAGTCAAATTACTAAAAGGAAGGTAAAAATAAAAATAACACTGAGAGAGTATAACGTTTTGTTTAAAAAGAGCTGTGAGAAAGTAACATTAGAGGACCCATATAAAGGTGGAAAACAACAAAAGAGAAAATGGATGCAGTCTGCCTGCATGTTTTGCATAGTTTGAAAGATAACAAGGCGCCAGTTACTTAATCAAACAAATAATTAAGACTTCGTAAAACCAAGAAACCTTGTTATCAACAAAGCGCCAATTACTTTATTGAACACCTGAAATTAAAACATTTAGCATAAAGCAACTCAAGGTTGAATTTAAGCATGGAGACTATGTAAAAATTTCTTAGCTTCTTCAGGCTTCATAAACCAAGAAACCTTATTATCAGAAGTAGTAACCTTGAGTTTACACGGATCTCTGAGAGAAAGGCGACAGCCAAGCTTAAAAAGATCAGACATGACCTCTTTAAAAGCCTGTCTAGCTCTTAAAACTTCCGGTGGATAATGTTGAACGATCCAAAACTGTTGATCACGAAATTGTAATATATGTTTCTTCCTTGATTCATGAAGAATCTGTTCTTTAATCTGATAGTCATAAAAGCGAATGATAATAGAGCGAGGTTTGGCAGGATCCCAATTAGGTGGGGTAACTCGGAGAACGCACTCAAATTTTGGTAGTTCCGATAGTATATTAGGGAATAAATCTTTCAGTATTTGAGCACAAAAATCGATAGGTTGATTACCCTCCAGTTCTTCAGGAAGCCCAAGAATTCTGATATTGCACCTTCGGTTCCTGGTCTCCAAATCTGTCAGTTTCTTCAGTAACGCGTCGTATTTTTTAAGTTGTTCCTTAGAAATTTTCTTGAAACCTTTGATATCCTTCTGCAACACCGGCAGAGATTCTTCGTGTAGCTTAATACGAATTTCATGGTCATTCACAGTCTGCTGTATACTTCCAAGTTTCCGATTAAGCGTTTTCAGTTCAGATTTAACCAGGTCGAAGGAATTCTGTAACAAATCAAACTTGGATTCCAAGTCAACCAGTTTATCCAGTTTTTCGAGTCTGTCTGACATTTGTTGAGACATTTCAGCCAAAGTCTCTAAAGTAAACTCTTTCCTAGAGTGTTTTCTACTCATGGTGCTCTCACCGAGATAGGTTTAAACAGCAAAGTAAACGAATAATTTCGGAGCACGTAGCTACTGCAACCTACTCCATTACAGCCACCGGAAGTCTCCCCTGACTAACCTACTGCACTTTTTTGAAGAAATTACAAGCAGGGTAGGCAAAGGAGATGCAGTAGATGTGGTGTACTTGGATTTTCAGAAGGCCATTGACAAGGTGCCACACATAAGGCTGCTTGGAACCCACATAAGAACCCATGGAATTACAGGGAAGTTACTAGCTCTGGCTGATCTGCAGAAAACTGAGAGTGGGAATAAAGGGATCCTATTCTGGCCAGCTGCCAGTTACCAGTGGAGTTCCACAGGGGTTGTTGTTGGGACCACTGCTTTTTATGATGTATGTCAATGATTTGGGATTAATGGATTTGTGACTAAATTTGCCAATGATACAAAGACAGCTGGAAGAGCAGGTAGTGTTGAGGAAACAGAGAGCCTGTAGAGAGACTTAGGTAGTTTAGGGGAATGGTCAAAGAAGTGGCAAATGAAATACAATGTTGGAAAGTGTATGGTCATGCACTTTGGTGGGAGAAATAAATGAGCAGACTATTATTTAGATGGGGAGAGAATTCAAAATGCAGAGATGCAAAGGGACTTGGGAGTCCTTGTACAGAATACCCTAAAGGTTAACCTCCAGGCTGAGTCAGTGGTGAAGAAGGCAAGTGCAATGTTGGCATTCATTTCTAGAGGTATAGAATATAAGAGCAGGGATGTGATGTTGAGGCTCTATAAGGCACTCGTGAGATGACACTTGGAGTATTGTGTGCAGTTTTGGGCTCCTTATTTTAGAAAGGAAATACTTGCATTGGAGAGGGTTCAGAGAAGATTCATGAGAATGATTCCAGGAATGAAAGGGTTACTATAAGAGGAATGTCTGGCAGCTCTTGGACTGTATTCCCTGGAGTTCAGGGGAATGAGAGGGGATCTCATAGAAACATTCTGAATGTTAAAAGGCCTTAACAGATTAGATATGGCAAAATTATTTCCCATGGTAGGGGAGTCAAGGACAAGAGGGAATGACTTCAGGATTGAAGGATGTCCATTCAGAACAGAGATGCAGAGAAATTACTTTAGTCAGAGGGTGGAAGATCTGTGGAATTTGTTGTCATGAGTGGCTGTGGAGGCCAAGTCATTGGGTGCATTTAAGGCAGAGATAGATAGGTTCTTGATTAGCCAGGGCATCAATGGGCATAGGGAGAAGGCAGGGGAGTAGGGATGACCGGAAAAATTGGATCAGCCCATGATTGAATGGCGAAGCAGACTTGATGGGCCAAATGACCTGCTTCTGCTCCTATATCTTATGGTCTTCCTGAATCCCATGTAATCTAACTTTCCAGGGATGTCTTCGGTAAGGAACATTTTCAAAAGCTTTACTAAGGTCCGCATAAACCACTTCTACCACCCTATCCTTATTGACCTTCTTAGTTACTTCTTCAAAATCTCATTCAAATTCCTGAGACAATCTCTCATGCTGTCTTTCCAAATGCTTGTATACCTTATCCCTCAGAATTGCTTCCCGTAACTTACCTACTGCAGATGTTAGGCTGACTGGTTTATAGTTCCCAAATTGTTATCCTTGCACCCTTCTTAAATAAAGGCAAGATGTTTTAGCTACCCTCCAGTCCACCAACACATTACTAATGATGGTGCATATATCTCAGCCTTGGCTCCCACACCTTCTTCTCTGGTTTCCCATAATACCGGTTACCAGGGTAGGATGGAGGGTGCAGAACACGTGGTTGATTAAGGATGTAAGTATTTTCATGATATGTAAAGAGTGAGTATTTAACAGGTGGAAGTCAGAAACAAACAATGAATCTGTTTCTGATTGCACTGGTTCTGAAAGGATTGCTGGCACGATGATGTGTGTGTCCAGGTGGCAGCACAGTTGGAGGCTTTTCAGTTTTTTCAGTTTACCCTGAAGAAAACCTGTTTCCATCCTCTTTCCAGTGTCCTTGTACATTTCACTTACCTGGTCTGCCCATGAAAGTTCAGAAATCTGGTGACAGAGGGTAAGAAACTGTGCCTAAAATGTTGAGTGTGAGTCTTTAGGTTTGTGCAGCTAGTCCCTGATGAGAAAAGAGCATGTCCTGGATGGTGTGGGACTTTAATGATGGATGCCAACTTGAGGCACTGCCTTTTGAAGATGTCCTCGATGGTGGAGAGGCTTGTGCCTTTATGGAGCTGGCTGAGATGATAACCCTGTGAAGCCTCTCATCATCCTGTATATTGGCATCTCCATACGAGATGGTGATACAACCAACCAGAACACTCATCATCCTGTGTCTGTACAAGTGTGCTAGTCTTTGGTGACATACCAAATTTCCTCAGGCTCCTAAAGAAGTATAGCTGTTGCCATGCCATTTTTTGTGTTTGCATCAATACGTTGGGACCAGGATACATTCCCTGAGATGTTGATGCTCAGGAACTTGAAATTGCTCACTCTTTCCACTGCCGACCCCTCATTGAGGACTGGTGTGTGTTCTCCCAACTTCTCCCTGAAGTTTACAATCAATTTTTCAGTCTTCCTGATGTTGAGTGCAGTGTTGTTACTGCAACACCACTCGACCAGCCAACCTAATCCTCTACACCCCCTCGTCACCATCTGTGATTCTGGCAACAACAGTGGTGTCATCAGTGAATTTATAGATGGTGTTTGGGCTGTGCCTTGCCACACTGTCATGAGCATAGAAGGAGTAAGCAGTGGACTCCTCACATGCCTCACAATGACATACAGAAAAAAATATATTTTATTCAATTCCCAATGAGAAGGTAGGATATTTTCTTGTTCACTTTGATTAAATACTTAATAATTTTAAGAAACACTATTCAATTTCCTATTATAATCAGTTCCATCATCATAAATAAGAGAAGACTGGTATTGACATTTTCTACAACAGTCCAATGAAGGACCACACATTTATAATGTTTTCATTGCAGATGCTAATTGCTCAGTTGTGAATTTTCAGTATTTTTTTCTTGTTTCTACCATAATTGTAATTCCAGTTCATTCTTATAGTTGTGGTTTTGCAGCTATGCTATCTGTCTAGTCTGTATACTTGCAGAATTGTAGAATACTTACTGCAGAATAACAGGCCATTTGGTCCATCTAGTCCATGCTAGCATGGTTTTCTGCATAGTGTTCTGCAGCAAGACCTCAACCCTCTATACTTCCCTCATTCATGTACAGTTCCAAATTTATCTTAAATGTTGCAATTAAACCTGCATCTACCATTTCCACTAACAATTTCTTCCACACCTGCACCACCCTGTGAGTGAAGAAGGTCTCCCTAAGATTCACCCTGGACTTTTCGCCTTTCACCCTAAATCTATGATCTCTAGGTCTAGTCTCACCAAAGCTGAGGGGCATAAGCTGGGATGAATTAACATTATCTGTACCCCTCATAATTTTCTATCCTTCAAAAAATCTTCCCTCATTTTCTTTGTGTTCCAGGGAATACAATCCTAATCTATTTAACACTTCCCTGTAACTGAGGTGCTTGGATCCCAGGAACATTCTCTGCACCATTTTAAACTTATTGACATCTTTCCTGGAGGAAAGAACTGTACACAGTTCTAATTTTGACCTCACAAATGTCTTATATAACTCAACATAACATCCCAAATTCAGTACTCAGTGCCCTGATTTATGAAGGCCAATGTGCCAAAACTTCTCCTTATGACCTTATCTACCTGCTAATGGCTTTAATATTGTCTCTATAATGGGTACTCAAATTGTTATATGCTCAAGCCAGAGATTAATCGTTATTTTCCATGATGTTATTATTATTTTTTCTTGTACCCTGTCACTGTATCAAAACACTTAAGTTAATTTTTAAAAACATATTTTTACCTATTTACAATCAAACTTTCTGGGAATAAAGAAATTACATTGATGCATTTTTCCCTTTATGAACACTCCCTTTTTTGTATTTCATAAAATTGTCTCCATAAAAAATGCACTACATAAAATTGTGTCTACCTTGAACCTATCCGGCACAGCACCAAACAGTCATGTATTATGCCATTAACGTATTTTACTATTGTAACAATAATAAAATGACTGTAGTTACACTTCCCCAGCCCTTCACATCTAAACGACATACATTCCCTGTTTGCTCGTTGGTCAACCAGATTTCTTTTTCTACAGCTGCATGTTCTTTCAATCCATGCTCATGAATTTTTGCTGAAAACCTCTTGCAAAATGCATTATTAAACACCTGTTGGAATTTTATATACATTATTATATGTACTACTTTTTCTTTATCCAGCGAATAAGTCAATTCTTAAAGTAATCTTTTATTAAGTTTGTTAAACTTGACAGTTGTTCGAAGATTGCAGTCAAGATGGTGCCTTCATACAACACTCTGTTGGCTGACATCTTCTGAATAGGTCATGAAACCATATATTCCACTTCTTTTATGACTTTTACATTTGTTTTTCATCTTGGAAGTGATTCTGGAACTGCTGGAGCCTGTGATTTGTTATTTGCAGATTACTTGGGTGTTCCAGTGCCTTGCACTCTCCAAGGGCATTCCGGGAGACAGAGGCAGCGTGCGGGATCCTCTTGGTGGGGAGGTTGCGAGCAGATATTTGACTTTGCTTCGTTGATTAAAGCATCCATAGGTCACTGATTAAAGTAATGAGGGAGATTGAAACATGGAGGCAAATGCAGAAGCTTAGAGATTGTTTGATTGCTTCAGCGCTCTGCAGTTTCTGAGAATATTTCAGGAGACAGAATGAGTATGTGTGAAGGCAGAGGGATGGGGCCCAAGCTGTTGCTTGACTCCATTTCGCCGATTAAAGTGATGAAGGAGATTGAAGCAGCGAGGTGAGTGTGGAGGATGACCGCTGGCTGCTTGTCTTTTTTAATGGCTCTGCTACGGAGAAGGAAAGGTCTGTCACTGGGCCAGGAGAGTGTTCCCCAGGTTTTCTGCATTTTGGATATGACTTGGACTTTTTTTTTACCAGTCTTACAGTTTTTTATATTCTGTGTTTTTCACATGATCTTTCTTGGTTTTTTTTTGTGCGGGGACGGGGATTTGGGGTCAATGTGCCTGCCCCATTTTGTTTGTAATTTGTTCAGGATTTGGGGTTGAAGGGCCTGTTTGTTTTGTTTGTTCTTTTGTGCAGGAGCAGGGATTTGGGGGTCGATGTGCCTGTTCTATTCTGTTCATTTGTTTGTGCAGGAGGAATGATTTGGTGATTGATGTGCCTGTTCCATGTTTGTTTATTTTTGAGCATGGAGGGGAGATTTTTTGGGGGTAGATGATGGTGCTGCCTTTCTTTTCTTTCTTGGGTTTCATGGATACCTGGAAATGAAGAATTTCAAGTTGTATACTTTGCTAATAAATGAACCATTGTAAATCCATTGAGAGCTCCCTGATTTTCTTCAAATAGCCTGACATATTTAATATTTACTTAAAGCCACAGTTTAATGTCTGTTCTGAACTATAGCATCCCAGATAATACAATGGAAACATCTGTAGCCCCTTTCAGCTCACAATGCATCAATTAAATGAGATATTTTTCTTCCACTTAAATCTTTTGTTCCACTGCATGAGCTGTCAAAGGAGAATCATATTTAAAAAGAAGAAGCTTGCTGTTACAAGACGGTTAATTCCATCCCACATAAGAAAATAAAAAGATGACAAATAGTATCAGGAATAGGTCATTTAGCTTCCTGTGCCTCTTCACTAAGGAAAAACTGATTTTTTTTTACCTCAGATCCATCTTGCTACAGTAATCACATATCTCTGATTCACTTAATATCTAATACTTTGTTAACTGGTAAAGTATATTTCAGTTCTCCTTGATTCCAACAGGTAATAACTAAGAAAGCAATACCGTAATCTGAATAATTATAAATGCAATTGAATCTACACTCTGTCGAATTGCACTCCAGATCTGTACCATGTGATCCCAGATGTATGTTAATGGTCATTTTAGTAGTTAATTATAAAAATTTGGAGCAATGTCCAACTTATGTTGTGCCCACATTGTAAAATATGGTCCTCCGGAGATGATAGCCATATCTTTTGGCTTTAAATTTGTATGTGTTTCTGGTACTTAACTGCAACTTTCTTATCAATATATACATGAAATTAGGACATTAATGCTACAGTTATAGGAAAGAATCAACCTTTTACACATCTCAGTTCTTCCAATCTGTAATTAGAAGTTAACTTCTTTAATTTTTAAAGGAGTTAATTGATTTTGATTCAAAGGTTTTTGATCAGACAGAGGTAACTTGTACTGGAAATGTGAGTTAATTAGCACTTAAATGGATGTAAATGTTGAAGATTTTGAAAGTTTTGGAAAAGGTTGAGAAGAAGAATAAAAACAGCCTTCATTGTGCTAATAAGAGAAAAAGGTTGAAATACTATTCAACATTGCATGTATTAATGCGGTCATTTGGAGCAAGCAACTACTGAGAGATATTCATAATTACTTAGGCGGATATGGAGGATTGTGAAAGGAATAAGGTAAATTGTGTGGTTTATTGTTTAATGAAAGCGAAGTCCAATGACAATACAGACATTATTTGTGAAATGGAGTTATGTGCCCCTTATTGAAACAACTAATCTAAATAACCAGTAATCCAAATCCTGAAGAGGAAATGCTCCGAGTGTCTGAATCACACCCTCTGTAAAGGAGATTGATTGTGGTTATCTGAAGGCAATAATTCCTCCCCCGGATACTTCTGCAACGCAGTGTCCTAGGTCCAAACATGAACTGCTTCATCAAAGACCTTACTTTCATATAAAGCCAAAATTTTGTTTGGTAAATGGCAAGTAACTACCATGCTGCACAATTTTTAAATGATCTGCCCACCTCCAACAAGACAGAGTCTAACTACATACACTTGATATTCAATAGCATTAATTTTGTTGAGTAGCCCATCATCAACATCTTAAAGGTTACCAGTGATCAGAAACAAGCACCCAGTCAGATATATTTGATATCATGTGGCAATGAGACCCTGACACCCCAAAGCACTTCTGTCAAAGCATATATCAGGAGTGTAATGAAATACACTTCATATCAACATGACAGCAACTCCAATAACACTCAAGAAGTGAGACACAATACATGACAAAGTGGCTTACTTAATCAGCACCCAGTTGACTACCCTAACCACTCATTCACCACTCTGGCACCAAAGTACAGTGGCTGCACTGTGTGCCATGAACTCATCATAGTTGCTCAGAAGGCAACCCCTAAGCCCACCTAAAAATAAGCTCCACTTAACATCCTCCAAACAGCTAATGAATGCTTCAGATTTATTATTATTTTTCTTATGAATGAATGACTAAAAAGAATTACTTGTTGTTCTTCAAGATGGCTGTCTAGTCAATGGCCTACATGAAATGAGTGAATGAAATCCCATGTTTCCAGGAAGTATCTTTCAGCAAGTTGCTCCATGATTTGGATGATCAATCCAGAGTTCATCAAGCTTTGTCTTCCGTTTTTATTCTTTAAGTTTGAAGAGCCCATATAAGGTGGCAACGTAGTTCACAGTAGCCCATAATTTACATGGCAAAGTAATGTCAATGCTACTCCATGGCCAAGTATGCGTACTTGATCTTGCTGATGTAATGCATCCTTTGCCAATCGTCTTCATATGAGAATTTTGAAATAGTGGAAACATTATCAATGAACCAGAATGGGTTATTCGTCTTAAAATGGAATTTATTTTGTTTCTGGAGATTCTCATAAATACCTGTGGATGAAGATATCATTCCTTATGCTATCATATCTATTATGCTCAACAATAAATAAGGTTATCAGCAGTGGCTGAATTTAATTCAACTGCTTCATGATCCTGTGAAGTATCTTAATATCAGTACCTCCTTCCAACAAACATCACCAAGTAATGGTTAAATACTTAATTACTGCCTGCATAAAATATAATTTTGTTACTATTAAAGATTACTATTTTAAATGAGCACTAGGCAGCCAGCAGAGGAACTCAGTTGAACAGGCAGCATCTGTGGGAGGAAAGGAATTGAAGATTTCTCTTGGTGCCTTCCACTGCTCTGCGACAGTTTGACCACATTCTTTCTACAGCTGGAGACAGTGGAATTTGTGGAGGAGAAGCACTGAGAGAGGGACACGGAACTTCCATTAGACAGAGAAAAATGTCTACAAATCTCTTTCGGTTCCTTTCCTCCTGCAGCAATTGTGACAATTTCTGCCCACGGTCCTTCCTCAGTACTAGTCTTCACTGCTAAACATGAAGTACACTGCAGATGCTGTGGTCAAAACAACATGTACAAACAAGCTGGAGGAACTCAGCAGGTCGGGCAGCATCCGTGGAAATGAGCAGTCAACGTTTCGGGCCGAGACCCTTCATCAGTCTTCACTGCTATCTTGTCCCATGTGCCTTCCCCCTCCAATTTTATCATACTTCTTTAAATGACATTTTCCTTCATTGAATTGTCAATGCAGATACACAGATGGAAACATGAGCAATGAGAGAAAAGCATAACCAACTAACACAAAGGAAGTGGATTAAGCCATTCAGCCCATCTAGCCTGGTCTAGCATGCAGTCATTCATGGTTGTTATTCTATCTCATTTCTTTTCCTGACCAATTTTCATTCAAACAAATAAATCAACAAACTTATTTCACCTGATTTTGTTTGTACTATCACATATCCCACTATGCTCTCAATGTTATTTGGTCAATTAAGCATGGATGATTACTTGGATGCATTTCAATAAGAATAAGCTTTCACTGCACCTACGCGCAGCCTCTCTCAGTCTTGTGCATTATATTCTCCAAACTAAGCTGGGGTGCAACCAGTCAGAATGTTCTCCACCAGACGTGTATAGAAATTATACAAAATTATATAAAACCTACATGACAAAATAAACATTATTACTAAGTGCAAGATGAGAGATAGCAAAAAATATAATCCAAGGTAGTGTTAAGGCTTTCAGGTCAGTTCAGAAACCTAATGGCTGTGGGGCCAAAGCTGCTGTTGGATGTTGAGGTGTGGGTCTTCAGGCTCCTGTACTTCCTGTCTGATTGCACCATTAAGAAGGCATGACCAGAATTGGGGGTGGGGGGGGGGGGGAGCTGATAATGAAACTCACACCACGTACCCATGGAACTGACTTATTAGTAAGCCTTATTTAATGATTCTTCACCTCATTTGACCTTCATTTACATTTGGCATGTTGGAGCCATAAGGACCAGAGAAAGTGATTCATTAGAACGTGAGCAGAAGCAGTATCTTGCCATTATACACAATTTTGTTTCTCTCACTGGAGTAAAGAAGGTTAATAGTGCGGATTTAATGCACGTTTTCAACTTGATGAATGTTTTTGAGAGATGCAGACTGGAGACATTCCAAAAGTTGGCAAATCTATATTAAAGAACATAAACACAGCTTTATCAGCAGAAGAACAAAGCTAGATGTCAGATGGCTTGTCTTGTAAAGAAGGTTGACGGGGGAAGATATTACTTAAAATGGACTGTTGATGCAGATATAGCAATGTTATTTGAAAAAAACTTGGTTAAGTTTCTGGAAAGTAAAAAATGTAAAATAATGTCACTCAACTCTATAAGAAGGGACGAAGGCTAAAGAAAGGAAATTATAGGCCTGTTAGCTTAACCTCAGTAGTTAGGAAAGTTTTGCAATCTATTATTAAGGATGGGGTCTTGAGGTACTTGGAGACTGATGATAAAATAAGTCAAACTCAGCATGGTTTCTGTGAAGGGAAAATTTGCCTGACAAATCTGTTAGAGTTCACCAAGGAATTAACAAGTAGGGTGGACAAAGGAGAGGCAGTGGATGTGGTTTACTTGGATATTCAGAAGGCATTTGATAAGGTGCTACACATGAGGCAGCATAACAAGGTAAAATCCTATGGTGATACATGAAAGGTACTGGCATGGATAGCAGAAAGGTTGACAGGCAGGAGGCAGCAAGTGGGAATAAAGGAGGCCTTCTCTTGTTGGTTGCCAGTGACTAGTGGTTTTCCTCAGGGGTCAGTAGTTTCATATTCTTTGTCAATGATTTGGATAATGTAATTGGTGGCTTTGTGGCAATGTTTGCAGATGATACAAAGATAGGTAGAGGAGTAGGTAGGGCTAAGGAAGCACTGTGATTGCAACAGGATGTAGACAAATTGGAAGAATGGGCAAAAAAGTGGCAGATGGAATATAGTGTTGGGAAATGTATGATGATGCATTTTGGTAAAAGGAACAATATTACAAACTACTATTTAAATGGGGAGAAGGTTCAAACATCAGAGGTGAATAGGGACTTAGGAGACCTTGTGCAAGACTCCCAGAAGGTTAATTTACAGATAGAGTCTGTGGTAAAGATGAAAAATGCATTGTTAGTACTTATTTCAAGGGGAATAGAATATAAAAGCAAAGAGATAATGCTGAGTCTTTATAAGATACTAGACAGGCTGCATTTGGAGCATTGTCAACACTTTCAGACCCCATATCTCAAAAAGGATGTGTTGTCATTGGAGAGAGTCCAGAGGAGGCTCATGAGGATGATTCCAGAAATGAAAGGGTTAACATAGACAGACAGACATACTTTATTGATCCCGGGGGAAATTGGGTTTCGTTACAGCTGCACCAACCTAGAATAGTATAGAAATATAAAACCATAAATAATTAAATAATAATAATAAGTTAATCTTGCCAAGTGGGAATAAGTCTAGGACCAGCCTATTGGCTCAGGGTGTCTGACACTCCGAGGGAGGAGTTGTAAAAGGAGCATTTGGCAGCTTTGGGCCTGTACTCATCAGAAATCAGAAGAATGCATGGGGATCCCATTGAAAACTACCAAATGTTGAAAGGACTAGAAAGGGTGGATGTTGAGAGGATTTTTCCTATGGTAGGGGTATCCAGAACTAGAAGGCACAGCCTCAAAATTGAGGGGTCATCTTTTTGAATGGAGATAAGGAGGAATTTTTAGACAGAGAATAGTGAATCTGTGGAATGCTGTGCCCCAGACTGTGGTGGAGGCCAAGTCTGTGGGTATATTTAAGGCTGAAGTTAAATCGTTTCCTGATCAGTCAGGGCAGCAAAGGATATGACAAGAAGGCAGGTGTATGGGGTTGATTAGGATCTGGGATCAGCCACGATGGAATAATGAAGCAGACTCAATGGGCTGAATGGCCTAATTTTGCTTCTATGTCTAATGTAAGGAAAGGGCAGGAAAACGTGACAAGAGGGAAGAAGTCCAACTAGAATCCACCACAGCCAAATTTTGTTTCTGGGAGAAATATGCTATCCATCTTGAAAGGGTTTGTGAAGTGTTGTTATGAATGCTATGTGCAAGAATAGAAGAATTTTCAGCAATATTGTACATCACAACTACAAGCTTGAGCTGGAAAACACCTTAAGAATGGATGTATCAGAAGATACCTTTAAGTGAAATGTTCTCTCTTGATCCAAAATGTATTCTGTTCCCCTGAATAAATACGGAGACCACCCATCATCAGCAATTATTAAACTGTCTCTGTCTATACAAATTTCCCACTAATGAGTGTAGGTTTTGCAGGTTAAGTAAAAAGACAATTTAATTAATTTGCTATTTCCACTTTAAAGAAGCTAAAAGCAGAGCAAAAGAGAAACACACAGTTGCACATATGAACAGCAAAGTGCTGGGAAAATTAAACAGAAAGCAGAATTTGGCTGGGATTGCAAATAATCAGATTGAATGTTGTTATATTATTGCAACAAATCATAAACACGAGAAAATCTGCAGATGCTTGAAATCCAAAGCAACATACACAGAAAGCTGGGAACTCACCAGGTTAGGAAACAATCGACGTTTTGGCCCAAGACTCTTCTTCAGGTCTGGAAAGGAAGGGAAGATGCCAGAATTGAAAGCTTGGGCGAGGGGAAGAAGGATAGCTTGAAGGTGGTAGGTGAAGCCTGGTGAGTGAGAAAGGTAAAGGGCTGGAAATGAAGGAATCTGGTAGGAGAGGAGACTGAACCATAGAAGAAATGTAGGACCATGGCCTCATCTTGTGCCACAAAGAGGTCACCTTCAAGGTGGAGGAGCAACACCTTATATTCTGTCTGATGGCATGAATATCAATTTCCCTTTCCCTCCCTCTCTCCTCTTCTTCTATTCCCAAATCTGGCCTTTCACCTCTTCTCTAACAGCCTATCACCTCTCTCTGGTGCTCTCCTCCTTCCCTTTCTCCTATGGTTCACTCTCCTCTCCTATCAGATTCCTTCATTTCCAGCCCTTTACCTTTCCCACTCACCTGGCTTCACCTATCCTACTTCCCCTACCGTCCCCACCTCCTCCTTTTCATTCTGGTGTTTTACCCCTTCCTTTCCAGTCCTGAAGAAGGGTCTTAGCCTGAAATGTTGACAGTTTGCTATTTTCATGGATGCTGCCTGACCCGTTAAGTTGCTCCAGCATTTTGTGTATATTATTACAAGAATGAATTGGGAACACTACTGTTGAAGGCATAATTATATTTTTTAACTCATACCAATTCTCTTACTAGTGCAACACATTCTATATAGAAATTATATGTTGTATGTCGTCTTAAAATAAACATGATGTAAGCTACAAATTTGTTCTTAAATTCTTATTTAGACGCAGAGCTCTGAGAGCACATTATGCTAGCAGTGGCCACTGAGTGAAATTCTGTACCATGTGAATGATATGTATGCTTCACCTGGGTTTTAGAGAACAATCAGCACTGACCTGTACTGTGCATGTGATAGATGGCTGTAATGAGAACACAGTCCCAGTCCATGTTGTATTGGGAACCTTGTGCACGAGTTCAAAAAATTCAAGCAGATATTTGAACAGACAGTCTTGTACACCCCTCTAGCAGACACAAGCTGTGAAGAGGAGGTCAGTTACATACTTTTATGGACACATGGGAAAGCACTGGACTTTGAAGTAAGTGAGTTGGATGATAAAAGCCTTTATAAGCCCTTCCAAAAATTCAGCACTTTGAGGTAAGTCAAATCACAGAAACAACAGATGGGAGTACCGAATCTTGATGCAAGGTTTATTACCTGTTAACAATAACATTACAAAGTTTGGACAGACATTTGCATTAATAAAATGATAAACACAAGGGATTCTGCAGGTGCTGGAAATCTAGAGTAACACATTCAAAATGTAGTGCATCAGTAAAATAGAAAATCTAGGAAATGAGTGAGAGGGAAGAGGATCCACTCTTCTGGATTCAGCACACTTAAACAAGCGGAAAGCTGTGAAAGGGATGAAGACACAGGCTACAGATACAATGATTGTTCAGGAACATGGTGACAATATCTCGATCACTACTGGAAAAGGAAATTTTGACACATTTGGAGAACAGAAACAAATAATTAGGATCCAGATTGAAAGGAGGCCAAGTAAGATCTATGGTCTGAAAACTGAATGCCTTGCATATAGATCAAAATATGCAGAGAGCTTGACCCTGCGAGAAGATGTGTAAATTGACCGTGGAAAACTCATGGAGAAACTGCAAAAATAATCAATTGAAAAGGGGAAAAAGGGAACTCACGACCTCAGTGGACAAGAGAGAGAGAGAAGATGATAGGGAGTTTGAGCATTCACAGGGCAATGGAACTATATATCTGCATGGGATGACTGATCATAGCAGTTCTCAGACAAATCAAACCCACATGTCCATTATGATGAGAGAAAGGCTGTGAAATAAACTACAATCATCAACCTGAACTTAAAATTAGATTGGAAGTTGATATTATTCCATTTGGATTAAACCAAAAGCTCTACCAAAGAACCTGAAAGTAAATGATGAACGTGTACTGAGGCACACAATGGGAAAGCTTAACTTCATGTTGTCTGTCACAGAAACCAAATTTCCTCTGATCCTTGTCAGAGTACATATGAAGAATTGCAGCTGATCTCAGTAAACAACAAGATGGAGAACCAAAAGTACATGGAGAGAGAGAGAGAGAGAGAGAGAGAGAGAGAGAGAGAGAGAGAGAGAGAGAGAGAGAGAGAGAGTGTGTGTGTGTGTGTGTGTGTGTGTGTGTGTGTGTGTGTGTGTGTGTGTGTGTATTTTGATGACAGTTTTGGATGCTTTAAGGATTTTAATTTCTGCATTACTATTGGCACTCAAATGAAACCAAGGAAACCAATGAAACTCCCAACATAAATTTCCAGCAGAAAAGGGTAAAGAGCAAAACTACCACTGGATGAACATTATTGTGTCAAGAGGGAAGCCTTAAAGACTTGTTTCAGATAATAAAGAGTGAATAATTTCAATGTGCTGCTATATGCTGATACTGGGGTGTGTGTGCTAGTCTCCTTGCAATTCTTTTACAAAGTCTAACAATTCTTTTGCAAAAGCACCATTGAGAGTGTCCTGTCTGGCTGCATCATTGTGTGGTACAGAAGCCACAAGGGTTCGAACCACGAGACCCTACAGAGGATAGTAAAAACTGCTCAGAAGATTACCGGGATCTCCCTCCCTCCCTCCCCCATTTGTGACATCTATGGAGAGCACCTTCCACAGGCAGCGCAGCACGGCAGCAGCGGCCTTTCAGACCTGGTGTTACTTTAATTTAATTTTCTAATTTAATTTTGAGACACAATTTTTGATTAGGGCACATGGATAACAGAGAGTCTATCTACCATCGCCAGATACTACTACAATACAGAGATTGCCCAGAAGCAAACCTTCATGAAGATCTGCTGGTTAGATTATGTGACCTCGGCTTGCTGAAGGGACCGGGCCTACAGTCCTCAGAGTCGCCTGATGCCGGTGGCCGGAGGTGGGTACGTCGTAAGCGGTGTGCGAGGAAGCGGAAGTGAGGCAAGCGGGCAGGGGTCCGTTGCCAGGAAAAAAGCAAACCCTAGCCGGCCGGCTCTCCCGTCCATTCTGCTCTCCAATGTCCGCTCCCTGGACAACAAATTGGACTACATCCGACTCGACTGAAATACTCGGTGGGATTACAGAGTTTCCTGTGCGTATGTTTTCACAGAGATGTGGTTCACTGATAGAATCCCGGACGCCGCCGTTCAGCTGGAAGGCCTCGCCTTGTTTCGAGTGGACAGGGATGCAGCTCTCTCCAGTAAGAATCGTGGTGGTGGCTAGTGTGCTTACATCAACATGGAATGGTGCAAGAACTCTGTGCTGGTTTCCAGATACTGCTCATCACTAGTAGAGTCTGTGGCTGTTAGATGCAGACCATTTTATTTACCATGGGAATTCACTACTGTCCTCATAGTCTGTGTCGACGATGTCACTGTGTCCAAGACCATCACTACATGTGCTAACCAGAAGCCATGGATGACCGCAGAGGTGCGTGCGCTACTGAGGGCCCGTGACTCCGCCATCAGAGCAGGCGACAAGGCAGCCCTAAAAACAGCGAGGGCCAAACTGTTCCAGGCCATCAGAGGGGCAAAGCGTGCACACGCCCAGCGAATCCACAGCCGCTTCCAGGACAGCGGCGACACGCGGTGCATGTGGAAGGGCATCCAGGACATCACCAACTACAGGACAACATCACCTGACTGTGCGGGTGATGCCTCCCTCCCAGATGCGCTGAACAACTTCTATGCTCATTTTGAGGCAGAAAATGACGTGGCGGCGAGGAAGTCCACCCCTCCTACAAATAACCGGGTGCTGTGTCTCACCGTGACCAATGTGAGAAGAACCACGGAAGGCTGCTGGACCAGAAAATACTCCTGGTAGAGTGCTTGGAGGATGTGCAGACCAGCTAGCAGATGTTCTCACTGACATCTTCAACATCTCCCTGAGCAGTACCATCATTCCAACGTGCTTCAAGGCTGCCACCATCGTCCCTGTGCCGAAGAATTCTTCAGTGTCCTGCCTCAATGACTATCGTCCCATTGCACTCACATCCATCATCATGAAGTGTTTCGAGAGGCTCATCATGAGGCATATCAAGACCCTGCTGCCCACCTCACTGGACCCCCTGAAGTTTGCGTACCACCCCAACCGCGCAACAGATGACGCCATTGCCACCACCCTCCACCTGGCCCTAACCCACCTGGACAAAAAAGACACGTATGTTCGAATACTATTCAGCATTCAACACAATCAGCCATCAAACTTTACAACTCCTCCCTTGGAGTGTCAGACACCCTGAGCCAACAGGCTGGTCCTGGACTTTATTTCCACTTGGCATGATTAACTTATTATTATTTAATTATTTATGGTTTTATATTGCTATATTTCTTCACTATTCTTGGTTGGTGCGGCTGTAACGAAACCCAGTTTCCCCCAGGATCAATAAAGTTTGTCTGTCTGTCTGTCAATCATCCCTCAGAAACTGATTGGAAAGCTGAGTCTACTGGACTGAACACCTCCCTCTGCAACTGGATGCTGGACTTCTTGACTGGGAGACCTCAGTCAGTATTGATCGGAAGCAGCATCTCCAACAGCATCACACTGAGCACGGGGGCTCCCCAGGGCTGTGTGCTCAGTCCACTGCTGTTCACTCTGCTGACCCACGACTGTGCTGCAACACACAGCTCGAACCACATCATCAAGTTCGCCAATGACACGACCGTGGTCGGTCTCATCAGCAAGAACGATGAGTCAGCTTACAGAGAGGAGGTGCAGTGGCTAATGGACTGGTGCAGAGCCAACTACCTGTCTGTTAATGTGAACAAAACAAAAGAGATGGTTGTTGACTTCAGGAGGGCACGGAGCAACCACTCCCCGCTGAACATCGGCAACTCCTTGGTAGGGATCGTTAAGAGCACCAAATTTCTTGGTGTTCACCTGGTGGAGAATCTCACCTGGTCCCTCAACACCAGCTCCATAGTAAAGAAAGCCAAGCAGCATCTCTACTTTCTGCGAAGGTGAAGTCCATCTCCCACTCCCCATTCTCATCACATTCTACAGGGGTTGTATTGAGAGCATCTTGAGCAGCTGCATCACTGCCTGGTTCGGAAATTGCACCATCTTGGATTGCAAGACCCTGCAGCGGATAGTGAGGTCAGCTGAGAAGATCATCAGGGTTTCTCTTCCCACCATTACAGACATTTACCCTACGCACTGCATCCACAAAGCAAACAGCATTATGAAGGACCCCACGCACCCCTCATACAAACTCTTCTCCCTCCTGCTGTCTGGGAAAAGCCACCGAAGCATTCGGGCTCTCACGACCAGACTATGTAACAGTTTCTTCCCCCAAGCCATCAGACTCCTCAATACTCAGAGCCTGGACTGACACCAACTTACTGCCCTCTACTGTGCCTATTGTCTTGTTTAGATAGATAGATAGATAGATACTTTATTCATCCCCATGGGGAAATTCAACTTTTTTTCCAATGTCCCATACACTTGTTGTAGCAAAACTAATTACATACAATACTTAACTCAGTAAAAAATATGATATGCATCTAAATCACTATCTCAAAAAGCATTAATAATAGCTTTTAAAAAGTTCTTAAGTCCTGGCGGTAGAATTGTAAAACCTAATGGCATTGGGGAGTATTGACCTCTTCATCCTGTCTGAGGAGCATTGCATCGATAGTAACCTGTCGCTGAAACTGTCTCTGGATGGTGCTATGTAGAGGATGTTCAGAGTTATCCATAATTGACCGTAGCCTTCTCAGCGCCCTTCGCTCAGCTACCGATGTTAAACTCTCCAGTACTTTGCCCACGACAGAGCCCGCCTTCCTTACCAGCTTATTAAGACGTGAGGCGTCCCTCTTCTTAATGCTTCCTCCCCAACACGCCACCACAAAGAAGAGGGCGCTCTCCACAACCTATAGAACATCTTCAGCATCTCACTACAGACATTGAATGACGCCAACCTTCTTAGGAAGTACAGTCGACTCTGTGCCTTCCTGCACAAGGCATCTGTGTTGGCAGTCCAGTCTAGCTTCTTGTCTAACTGTACTCCCAGATACTTGTAGGTCTTAACCTGCTCCACACATTCTCCATTAATGATCTCCATATGAGGCCTAGATTACTTATTACTTATTACTTATTGTAATGCCTGCACTGTCTTGTGCAGTCCTGGGTAGGTCTGTAGTCTAGTGTAGTTTTTTTCTGTGTTGTTTTTATGTAGTTCAGTGTAGTTTTTGTACTGTTTCATGTAGAACCATGGCCCTGAATAACGTTGTCTCATTTTTACTGTGTACTGTACCAGCAGTTATTGTTGAAATGACAATAAAAAGTGACTTGACTTGACTTGATATGAAGGGTTCAAAGCATTCCTGAGGATCCCTACCACCTGTCCCACGATCTCTGACCCACTACCATCAGGAAGGAGATACAGGAGCATCGGGGCTATGACTGCCGGTCTGGATAACAGCTTTTTCCCTTAAACTACCTTGCCACCACCGAGGTCTTGGCAGTAGGACAGCGAGCTGTTTACTGTTTACCCATGCTGTGCATTATATGCACTTTCAATTATATTTTCATAACTTATTTGTGGCAATATTTTGTTTTATGTGCTGTGTGTGATGTATGTTTTATGGGTGCACCAGGGTCCAGAACAACATTGTTTTGTTTGGTTGTATATATGGACAGTAAGGTAACAATAAACTTGAACTTTAACTTGAAGCTTGAGATGGAAATTTCACCGTTGGTAGAAAAAGCATTCCGGTCTGGTGATACCAGATCTAAGCTGAACCATTTGGTCTTTAAGTGAACCAACATGTGTTTCAGCAGAAGATAAGAATTTGTAGAAAAGCTTACAATTGTCATCTCCATAAGGCAATGGAAAGAAGCAGAAAGGCTGGGCTCAAGATAAATGTTGATAAATGCATCACGAAGGAGAAAGAATGCCAGTTCCTTTGAATGCTGCAGAAACCAGATGGAACTAAACTCTCTAAAGGTCACAGCTATCACTGCCCGAAGACAAAGACAGAACGGCGAAGCTCTGTGGGGCTAACAAAACAGAATTTTTTTCCTTCCTTACATGTAAAGCAAATCTGGATTATGGAAGATATTGAATATCTCCAGTGGAGCTGTACCAAAATTAAAGAAGTGGTGTGAACAAAACAAGCTTGTCATAACACAGCAGAAAAAATATTTGACAGCTTGAAGCCTCCTTTCAAGGTCCAAAAGTAGCCCTATGTTGCGTATTTAATATTGCAGTAGCATTTGAGTAATATTGTAAATATATTGTTTTATTAAGCATTCTTGTTCATTTAAATAATTCATTATGGTTTGTATGTAAAAATATGTGCTACCATGTCGTTAGTACACATCTCGCTTAAAGTATAAAACAAACTAAGAAACACATCTCTTGGACTCTTGTCTTTTTCTTGCAATTAGCTTAATGTTTTGGAGTTACAAGATATAACTGTGGCGATAAAGAAGTTTTAAACAAACCCGAGATGACCAACTATTTGTTGAAGCTTAGTGAGACATTCAAATTTTTTAAAAAGTACAGAGAAATGTTCACGTTAAAAAAAAGTGCAATAAGACGTTCAAGTTAAAAGAAAGCACAGTGAGAAATGGTCGAATTAAAAAAACAACACAGCATGCTTTCTTCACAAGAGGAAAAATCGATTGAGTTTTAAAAAAGGCAGAAAGCGGATGATTTCATGGCCATAAACAAAGAGTTTCAGGTGATAATAACCATAAATAAAAAAGAAGAAATGGCTGGCTACATGAGAAAGATAGACACATACAGTTGCATAAGAGATAACTGGAATATGTGAACTAAAGATGTTGAGTAGTATTTTGAAACAAATGAAACAAATGAGAAAAGTACCAGTGTTGCTGAGTGCATTGGGTGGAAAATCAGTTTGCTTTGGAATTTAGGTGCTCCAACCAAAGCAGCCAAATTGAGTTTTGCTGATGGCATGAATGTATTGCAGGACACTTCGAACTAAACCCATTGTTGATTGCAGAATGCTCTAGTTTCCATAAGCAGAATCAAAAGGAAGGGGAGTCCATTTGAGTATACATAACTGAATTGAAGATGTTGTCTGAGCATTGTCAGTTCAACGATGGGCTTAATGATGTACTGAGAGATTGTTTAGTTTGTGGAATCTTGGAAGAAAGTATTCAAAACAGCCCTTAACTGAAGCACAACTTACATTCAAAAGATCAGTTGAAATAGCTGTATCAATGGAAACAGCTGACAGAGACACAACTGAGTTGCAGTCAGGAATGAAAGTGAGTGTGAACAAAATTACAGTGTCAAAAGAGAAACCAGCCTGGCTAAAGACATTGCGTTCCAGTACTGCCTGGGGCTCACATACACCAAGCCAATGCAGGTTTCATGGTGAAACTTGCAGAAAATGTGACTAAGTACAACACAAACAATGTGCAGGTTGGGCCAACAAGCCGAGAACATATATGGTATACAACCTGAAATTCTTACTCTTCGCAGATATCCACAAAACAAAAAAAAAAACCCAAAAAATGAATTACAGAAACATCAGAACCTCAGGGAAGAGAAAAAGATTAAAAGTCAAATTGCAATTTTAAAAAGAACACCTACCTGCATGCTGTTGATGTAAAATCTGATAATGATGAGAGTTACACTTGAGATTTATAATGTGAAAACTAACAATAGACACGTAATATGGCTTACACTAGAAATGAACGGCAAATTAATTAAAATGGAATTGGACACTGGCTCACCTGGGAAGAGGAACTAGAAAAGATGGAACCAGAGATTTTTGCAGACCAAGGCAACATTTTCTGGCTTATCCATAAAATAGCTTATTCTTCTTTTCTCATGCCTCTCTTTTCTTTTCAAGGTGGCAGGGGTTCTGTCAGAGTCTATGATCTATAGCTGCAGCTCAAACTATGGTTCTCCACAAGTAGTGGAATCTCATTCTTGGACCCACCAAGTGGCCTGGTATTTTGATATCTCCAGGTTTGGCCTGGAAGACGTGCGCCTTCGTGGATGACCTGGTTCCATGACTTGGTGACTGAAGTATAGTGGGAGACTTAACCATTAATACAGCAGGCAGTGTGCACTGCTATCAGGAGAAATCCCTGCACTCAAGCGATCCTCTCTCTCTCTTGATGGTGAGTGAGCCTATCAGTCCTCGAGTCAGGGACTCAGATAGGCGAGGTGGAAGATTGTAAGAATGTGCTGCTTGCTCATCTCTTGCTCGTGTTTGTTGCAGGAGTGACCTCTCTCACCCTCTCTAGTGGGAGAAAACTTCTGTGACACCAATAAATTGGGGTGGACTGTTGGTTTTTGATGGACCCTAGATCACATTCTCTTTGGGGGCTTTGCTATTGCTTGCATGGTGTTGGGGGGGTTGTTGGTGTGTTTGTTGGAGCATGTGGGGGGGCTTTTGCTACTGCCTGTGTGTGTGGGGGGCTTTGGTCTTTTTAAGTTTCTGTCATTCATTCTTTGGGCTTTTTTCTGTTTCATGGAATGCCTACAAAGAGTAAGAATTTCAGAACTGCATACATTCCCTGATTTTACATTGAACCATTGAAATCTACTCTGCATACATTAAGACCATTGCATGAACTTCAAGTGGGAGACAAAAAGCAAAGGCCAAAAATGGAAGACCAAAAAGGAAAGGAATTAGTGGAGGTACGAAAACAGAAGATTCATTGGATGATGTTGTCAATGAGGAAACAAAGAGGAGAGAGCAGATCATAGAGGGAGCAATAGAAGGGTTAATAAGAGAATGCTCTGGTGATCTAAATGCACCTTCCCAAGATCAAGATACACATCATAGAAAGAAGTAAAAGAGCAGGAAAGGAGAGAGAGGAACAGAGTCTTGGAGAGAGGGCAGGATCAAAATAGATTCAGAGAGAAAAGCTGAAAGGTGTCAAAAGTTGTCAGAGCCACTTCCTGCAGTCTCAGAGTCAACTCCTACAACCACCACAGAGGAGGCCCCAGAACCTGAGATTGCTTCACAGCAGCCAGCCTCACCTGCCAAGCAGAGTGACCTCCCTTGTCAGGAAAGGTGTTACCTCACAAGGGCAGGAAATCCTCCAGAATGATTAAATCATTCAGCCCAAATAGGACAATTTAAAATTTACTGTGATGTGGAATTCTGTACACAGTGGTTGTATTATCTAGAATATATATACTGCATATAGAAATCTACTCCGCATACATTAAGACCATTGCATGAACTTCAAGTGGGAGTTGCTGTTTATAGCTAAGCAAAGAGAAATGTTGTGTATTTAATATTTCAGTATTATTTGAGTAAGATTGTAAAAATATTGTTTGATTAAGCATTCTTCTTCATTTAAATAATTCATTATAGGTTATATGTAAAAATATGTGACTTGCATTCGTCAGATGCTACTGTGTCTTACGTATGCACCTCGCTTTAAAGTGAAAAACAAACTAAGGCTCGGATCTCTTGGGCTACCATTTTTTTCTTACAATTTGTTTAATGTTTTGAAGTTACAAAATATAACACCCCAGAAGAGTGGCTTTGAAAGTTTCATGTCAGTGGAAGAAACGAAACGATCTTTTAGCAATTGTACATGCATATGGCAAATTCCAAACCTATGTTTGCTGGAGGGAATTTATAGAAGAAAATGATCACTGTCTCCAGAAACAACTGGAGAAGTATGAGACAGGAAATCTATGTGTAAAGAAGTTCTACTTTGGAAGTGTGACACTACGAAAGCTGAGTAAGAAAAGCGATCTTAAAACACAAAGAGTTGCATTTGTTTTCTCAGCAAGTGATGCGGGAAAAGAGGAAACGGAAACAGCAATATGATGTAATAGATGAATCAAGGATCAATTAGCTGAATCCAGAATCATCACAACCACCCAAAAAATGCAGGAAGATACCAGGACACCATATGGTTTGAAGATACCTAAACTGAGTAACAGATCACCAGTAGAATGGATTGAATTCTGCAAAGACAGAGAGAAAACAGTATTGGCTTGCTGTGAATGCCAGAGTGACAGAAGTAAGTAAAGAATTAAAAGCAGAGAGATGTTTAACTGCATTTTGGTGGATGCTTCGAATGAGCAATATAAAGATTAAACATTAAGATTATCTTTATTTGTCACATGTATATTGAAACATATAGTAAAATGAATCATTCACATCAAATCAAATCAAATCAATGAAGATTTTGATCTGGGCAGCCTGCACATATCGCTCTGTTTCCTGCACCAACAAAGGATGCCTAAACCTTTAACCCTAACCGTACATCTTTGGAATGTGGGAAGAAATTGAAGCACCCAGAGGAAATCTACATGGCCATGGGGAGAATGTACAAATGTGTTACGGATAATGGCAGAAACACCACCATGCCGTCCAAGGTAAGAGTTTAAGAGTGCTTTGGTGAACATGTGTTGAAGAAAATAATTGAGAGAAATAATTTAATCTTATTGGCCAGACAAGAAGAGAATGGTAGGGTAGAACCTCAGCCCAAAATGTCATCAATTTATCCCCTTCCACAGATGCTGCCTGATTTGCTGAAATCCTCTAGCACTTTGTGTGTGTTGTGGAAGATGTACATTGATCATTGCTGGATATATCAGGTTATTAAACCTTCATTATCCTTCTACTAAACAGACATTCCCCACTTACATTTTGACAAAATAAGGCACCCCGTCTCTGCTACCAACATGACTTGCATGGTATTTAGTAAGAGCCAAAGACACCAAATCCTTGCTTGAATGTCCTTAGGATTCATTAGAAATTGTGTGAGGCAAGCAGCTGTTTTGTCCCAGTTTGTGTGCAATCATGAAATAGTGGTATCCAATATTATAGTGAAACTCATGGATCTCATGTTGACAATGTCTTCAGGGCTTCTATCCTCATCTATTCTCCTCCACTTCAAATTATAATTCTGGATTCAATCACATTTCTAAAACTTTACACAAGCATGTCTATGTTGAAAGGTAGAATGAAATGAATAATGGTTGAAAGCTCTCATGGTAAATTCATCCAGAGATGGCATGAAATGCTTATCTCTCAATGGTGAAATGAGAGCACTCTTGTTAACAGTGGTACTGTTCTAGGTCAATTTTCATATCATGCAAAGTCTAACAAGACAATATTTATGTATGGATGGGAATTGGGTATAGACATAAACTTACATCATCATGGTAACCATGGCAATCTGAGTTTTTCTTTGGTGAAAGAGATCTGTTTTCAGTGACAGAAAATATTTGAGTGATTTGCGCAAAGGCATTGAAAATCGAGTTCAAGACACCATGCCCTTTAATTCTACAGGGAGAATCATATAGTATTTTTAGACAGATTTTTATGGTGCTTTTCAAAGTTATTTTGGAAAATAATATTTTAGTTAGATTTAGCACAGCAAAAGTTTGTTTTTAAAGATAAAACATTGAAGATGTTAAAAATTATATAAAAACAGGAATCATTAAGTAAACTATTACAGATTATGAAATAAAAATGAAAATGGTTGGAATACTCAGTTGGTCTGGCAGCATTTCTGGATAGATAAGCTGTTAACATTTAAGAATGATGGCCTTTCATAGTCACTGCTAATGTAAAAATCTGTCTTCAGCACTGACAGAAAATATTTTACTTCAAATGTTAACTCTGCTCTCTCCACAGAAGTTGATTGACTTCTTAACCTGCTTAATACTTTCAGCATTCACTGTTTTCATTTTACATAAAAACAAAAAATGGAAATGCTTATCAAATCAAGCAGCATTGGTAGAATGGGAACCAATGATAAAGGAAATTACTTTTCATGGGAACTCAGTTATATAATATTTTAATAAAGCCATTGTGTTTCAATGGACAATGAACATTCAATGGACAAAGCCACAAGAATATTTAGCAATTAAATCTTAGTCAAAGATGTAGGTCTAAAGAATATTATGAAACAGAAAGAAATAAGTACAAGGAGGAGCTTAGGATAAAGGTAATTGAAAGTGATGCCATTATTGATGAACTGAAGAAAAATGAGAGTTGGAAAATGGAGGAGTTGGGTGCTCTTGGAGTGTTGTGATAGTAGAGATTGAAGAGAAAGGGAAAGGCAATGCCATGAATTTGACATTGTGGAGATTTTCAAAAATTAAAGCAACGTTGAACCTCAGGCTAATGCATGCCAGAAAGTCAACAGGTGATATTAAGGCAGACAATAGTTAAGTTAAAAGCAGTAAGGTTTTTGCATGAGGTTAAGTTCATGGGGAGTGCAAGGTGTAAAGTGAGCTAAGACTGAGTTGTATCTAGAGGAAGCAATGGATGGTTCTTTCAGTCTCCAGTTGATTTAGAGCAGCTTTGGCAATACTACAGAGCTGGTTAGAATTATAACTTTGTCCATAGAGAGATATAGTATGGAAACAGGCCCATTTGCTCATCGAATGTATGCCACCAATCAATTGCATATTTGCATTCATCTTACATTAGTCATTTTTTTAAAAAAAATCTCCCTACATTTTTATCAACCCCCACACACTAAGAGAAGTTTAGAGTGCCAAATTAAACTGCTAACCTATCTTTGGGGTTGGGATGAAACCAGAACATCCACACAACTCATGGACAGTTCCTGAAGTCATAGAATAATAGCAATGTACTGTACAGCATAGACGTGGGCTCTAATGGCCATTTTGCCAGTGATGCCTCTCTACATTGATCCTATTTCATACTCTAAGCCTCTATGCTTCCATGAATTTCCTGTACAAGTATCTGTCCAACTGCCCTTTAAACATAAATGTATCTGCCTCCATTGTTCCTTCCAAATATTCATCACCCTCTGTGAGAAAAAACTTACCCATCAGAACCCTCTTAAATTTCTCTCCTTTCATTTTAGACCTGTGCCCTCCAGTTCAAGATGATTTTGACTTGACCCAGACTGTCCACTCTCCCCTTGTAACTAGAGCTCTGTATTCCAGGCAACCTCTTAGTACATCTCTTCTACACTCTATCTACTGCTGCCACACCCTTCCCTGTGCTGTCGTGACTAGAATTATACACAATGCTCTCAGTGCACTCTAATCAAATTTTTGAGCCAGGTATCTGATGCAGGCAGGTGTGCAACACTGATATGAATGTTTATGCCACATTTTTGGCCCACTTACCCTAATTGTCTTTTCCTACATTGAGTCTGTATCCATATATACCCTGCCAAATCAAGTCCCTGCCAGCATACCTCTTCAAAGTAATGACTGTATCTCATTCTACCACCTCCTCTGGCAGCAAGTTCCAGATATCAGTCACTCTATGTCAAAGACTTAGCCCTCAGATCTTCTTAAAAATGATTTCCTCTTACCTTGGTAGAAGAAATGAAAAGATCAACTATTTTCTAAATGGCAAGAAAATACAAAAAGACTGAGGTGCAAAGGGATTTGGAAATCCTTGTGCAGGATTCCTTAAAGGTTAATTTGCAGATTGAGTCTGTGTTGAGGAAGACAGACATCAAATATGATGTTAGCATTTGTTTCAACAGGTCAAGACTATGAAAGCAAAGTTGTAATGTTGAGACTTTATAAAGCACAGGCAAGTGAGCAGTATTGGGTAGGTTATCTTATAAAGGATGTGCTAAGACTAGAGAGGGTTCAAAAGATGTTCACGAAAATGATTCTAGGATTGAATGCCTTGTCATATGAAGAGCTTTTGATGGCATAGGGCCAGTGTTCACTGGAATTCAGAAGAATGAGGGGTGATCTCATTAAAACCTATCAAATAGTGAAATCACTCGAAAGAGGTGATGTGAAGAGGATGTTTCTTATGATGGGAGAGTCTATGACCAGAGAACACAGCCTCAAAATAGAGGGATGTCCTTTTAGAGTGGAGATGAGGAAGAATTTCTTTAGCCAGAGAGTGGTGAATCTGTGGAGTTCTTTGTCATCGGCATCTGGGGAGACCAATTTTTTTATTTATATTTAAGGCAGAAGTTGAAAGATTCTTAATTGGCCAGGGCATGAAGGGATACGGGGAGAAGGCAGGAGATTGGGACTGAGAGGAAAATTGAATCAGCCATGATGAAATGGCAGAGCAGACTCGAAGGGGCAAATGGCCTAGTTCTGTTCCTATACCATATGGTCTTATAGTCTAAATCTATGCCCACTTTGACAACTTTACAATCTGACAACATTAAAGCAGTTTACCAATGTTATTGCTCATTATTAACTGAGGAGGCAGTTAAGTGTTAACTGCATTGATGTGGTTTGAAATCACATTTAGGCAAGAATGTGTAAGGCCAGCTAGCTTCTTTACTGTGAAGACATTAATGAAAAAGGTGGGTGTCCTAGTTCAAGTTCAAATTTAATTGTCAATCAACCATACATGAATACTCGTGAAACAGCATTACTCTGGGACCAAGGTGCAAAACACAGTACCAACAATCACACAGAGCACAAAGTACATAGAGCACATGTAAGACATCAGCAAACTCCAGTCACCCAAAAAATATAGTCAACATTAGTGATGAAAGGAGCATTTTATTCCAGATTTTGGATCTAATTACCTAAATGTTATTTTCCTGCTTGTCACATTGGTACAAATCATATCATCCAGATCTTTGATGGGTAGTCCAATAACTTAATCTCAACTGTGCCCAGTGAAAGAAACTCTTGCAAGTTGGTCTCTGCGAGTGAGTCATTTTATTGGAATTGAACCGAATGAGGATGGGTTCCCACTGGACAATAGAGAGATAACAATGGAGACTAAAATTTCATACTGGTCAATTTTTTATTCTATTATTTGAAAAATGGCACAAGTATATTTGAGGAACATTATTACATGTTAAATAAAGTGGATAGAAATATAGTGAATAGTTAAATCAGCATGGACCCTGTATGATATAGTGAACACTCTCAATATTTCTCTTGTTGTCACCATTGTATGTTGGGCAACTGCAAAATTCAGTTTCAGCTCGATCGATGCATCTGTTCCTCGAGCTGTCTCAGCAGAGACATCAATGTAGCAGACTCTCCCTGTGCACTACACAACAGAAAGGAAGAAATTAAATATAATTATTGCAGTAGATCACAGATGTACCACCTCCTGCCCATGTACTATCCATCCAATTATGTGGTGTGCCTCTGGGCAGCCTAACCACACAGCAGGGCCAGTTAAATCAATGCAAACAATGCTCAAAGGCACAAATGTGGTCCATCAATCAATTCTCCATTTGAATGTATTATCCTTTTGTATAACATGCCACAATAATAGCTCCTTGGGTGGTACTAACCATATCTAACCAAATTTCCTTTTGCCTTAAACCAAGATTATTATTATTATCATGGTGCGAAGACAATAACCCATCCCTCAACGTCAGCAAGATGAAGGAATTGGTTGTTGACTTCAGAAGGAGTAGCGGACCGCACGACCCCATCTACATCGGTGGTGCGCAGGTGGAACAGGTCAAAAGCTTTAAGTTCCTCAGTGTGAATATCACAAATGACCTGACTTAGTCTAACCAAGCAGAGTCCACTGCCAAGAAGGCCCACCAGTGCCTTTACTTCCTGAGAAAGCTGAAGAAATTTGGCCTGTAACCTAAAACCCTCAATAATTTTTATAGATGCACTGTAGAAAGCATTCTTCTAGGGTGCATCACAACCTGGTATGGAAGTTGTCCTGTCCAAGACCGGTAGAAGCTGCAGAAGATCGTGAACATAGCCCTGCACATCACACAAACCAATCTTTCATCCTTGGACTCACTTTACACTGCACGCTGTTGGAGTAGTGCTGCCAGGATAATCAAGGACATGACCCACCCAGCCAACACACTTTTTGTCCCTTTCCTTCCGGGAGAAGGTTCAGGAGCATGAAGATTCGTACGGCCAGATTTGGGAACAGCTTCTTTCCAACTGTGATAAGACTGCTGAATGGATCCTGACCTAGATCTGGGTTGTACCTTCCAAATATCTGGACCTGACTTGCACTACCTTACTTTTCCTTTTCTATTTTCTAATTATGATTTATAATTTAAGTTTTTATTATATTTACTTCGATTTGTACTCCAGGGAGCACGAAGTGCAGAATCAAATATCACTGTGATGATTGTACAATTGTATCAATTGTTTGGTGACAATAAAGTAAAGATTACCAATAGAATAATGAGGGGCTGTAATTTAGGACAGTATTTTAAATTAATGAAAAAGGGTCCTGTCGAACAGGGAAATCAAAAGCAAGATAGCAAGGGGTTGAAACATTTCTGAACATCAATGCCTCAAAATCCTTGTTACCATAAAACCTATTTTGAATCAACCCCAATGATATTTTACAGCCTGCTGACCATCTTCTTAAACTCCTGTTATCTACGTGTTATTCTCTTTATCAGGCCACCCATTCAGTTGTCACACCTGCTTCCAAATTCACCTGCAAACACGAGGATATCTGCAGATGCTGGAAATTCAAACAACACACACAAAATGCTGGTGGAGCACAGCAGGCCAGGCAGCATCTATAAGGAGAAGCACTGTCAATGTTTCGGTCCAAGACCCTTCGTCAGGACTAAGTGAAAGGAGAGATACTAAGAGATTTGAAAGTAGTGGGGGGAGGGGGAAATGCGAAATGATAGGAGAAGACCGGAGCGGGTGGGATGAAGCTAAGAGCTGGAAAGGTGATTGGTGAAAGTGATACAGAGCTGGAGAAGGGAAAGGATCATGGGACAGGAGGCCTCGGGAGAAAGAAAGGGGGAGGGGAGCACCAGAGGGAGATGGAGAACAGGCAAAAAACTAAATATGTCAGGGATGGGGTAAGAAGGGGAGGAGGGGCATTAACGGAAGTTAGAGAAGTCAATGTTCATACCATCAGGTTGGAAGCTACCCAGCCTGTATATAAGGTGTTGTTCCTCCAACCTGAGTGTGGCTTCATCTTGACAGTAGAGGAGGCCGTGGATAGACATATCAGAATGGGAATGGGATGTGGAATTAAAATGTGTGGCCACTGGGAGATCCTGCTTTCTCTGGCGGACTGAGCGTAGGTGTTCAGCGAAACGGTCTCCCAGTCTGTGTCGGGTCTCACCAATATATGAAAGGCCACACCAGGAGCACCGTACACAGTATACCACACCCACCGACTCACAGGTGAAGTGTCGCCTCACCCTGAGGGACTGTCTGGGGCCCTGAATGGTGGTGAGGGAGGAAGTGTAAGGGCAGGTGTAGCACTTGTTCCACTTACAAGGATAAGTGCCAGGAGAGAGATCGGTGGGAAGGGATATGGGGGACGAGTGGACAAGGGAGTCGCGTAGGGAGCGATCCCTGCGGAAAGCAGAAAGAGGAGGGGAGGGAAAGAAGTGCTTGGTAGTGGGATCCTGTTGGAGGTGGCGGAAGTTACGGAGAATTATACGTTAGACCTGGAGGCTGGTGGGGTGGTAGGTGAGGACAAGGGGAACCCTATCCCGAGTGGGGATATTCACCTGTTAGAATCCTTCTTGAACTAGTTAGGACTTTATTCAAATTTCTCCCCTATTTTACCCCTTAACATTTACTAAAATTAAAACCACCCTTTCCAATATATCTGCCGCTTCCCAAGTGAATAAGAATATGTTTGTATTTATCTTTCCAGTGAAGCTTCCTGCTGCTGGGATTATCAAGAGCTGAGGAACATAAAATTACAGATCTGATGCCTACACTACTCAAGCCAGACCAATTTGGCACAGAAAATTAATGATGTGCCTTTGATTACCATTCATAAATTGTCTATGGCTATTTCACTTGGCTGCCTGTAACATGGAAAAAATGGGGCTGACTAATTTGGCTGCAAGCTTAGTGCTTTCACAGCTTTGCTACGTTTTATCCTGCAAAATTAATCAGAGTTGTCCCTGCTTTATAGCAAAGCAAGAGGGCACTAAGTACTAATTTTAGCTCCTGAGGTGATGCTAAAATAGGAAGGAGAGCTTTGCAACCAGGCGACAAAGGATTAGGATCTATTAAGGTAATTATGCCAGGAACAGCAGATGGAGTTTACTGCCCAAAGACATGTTCAAGAAATAGTTTGTTGTTGATCAAGCAATGAAACCATTAATTCAACTTTTTAATGTGAAATGCACAAATTTGGTACAAAATTACTCTAACAAAAGTATGGAGCATAAATCAAAAATGGTTTTATTGCTTGAAACAAAAATAGGACATAAAAGATGCTGGAACTACACAACAAGTCAGGCAGCAGAGACAGGGAGAGAAGCAGAGTCAATATTTTAGGTCATTGACAAAAAGGGAAGCATATTTTATGTTGCAGAGAGAATGAGGGGCAGAGAGGACAAAGAAATACTAACCTCACAGAACCATTTCTTCTGACAGGAGAAGGAGCAAAGACAAGTCATTGGCACCTTAAAACCAGTCGCTTCAGGCAAATGTGGCTTGTCAGCCATGGTTGGTAGTTTATCTAGGAGAAGGAAAACTTTGATCTCAAACCTAGACAGCTAGGCTGCAATATCCGTGGTCAACTCTGACCAACGGAGGTCCTTGACCTACTCTTCTAGTTCCTCTGTCACTACTGTACGTATTTGCTTTGATCCTCTTCATACAGATGCCTTTGAAATATTTTCCTTCTGAATCATGGTGTTAATCCACCACAGCTGTCCAGGCCCTTGACTGGATCTAATATATTTTCAAACCTCTATCCTCAATCCCTCTCCCTCTGAAGAGATGAAGGATAGCATTCCCTAATTGACATTTTCAGTCTTTGCACTCAATGAGTAAGCCTTTACAGTTTCTGCTAGCTCCTACAAGATTCCATCACGAGACACATCTTGCTCTTAACTCCACCCTCAGCATTTGAAATGCTACGGATCCCTTTGAATATTCTTTCTTCTGTCCCCACCACCACTTCCTTTCTTATGGAATATCTGCTCTTTTAACTTGTCCCTTTCCACCATCCAGGGAATCAACAGTCTTTCCAAGTGGTTTAGAACTACATGTCAGCAGTTTAATTCACCATACTTCTCCCAATTTGTCCTGTACTTCCTTGCAGGCCAAACTTAAGTCTAAAGAAATATGCCTCTTGTTGTAGCCTTCTGAATGCAATAACAAATTCTGCAACTCCTAGTAACTTGGCTACTCTATATGATAATTTCTGTTGCTAGTCATCCACCTTGGCTTAGTGTTTCCCTTTCTTTGGAGCAAATCAGTGACTTAAGGTAGTGGGGCACACACCTCTGTCTCTATCAGCAGTGTTGACATAGAGATGGTTAAGAACTACAATTTACAGATACCACCAATAGTTTTTCTTGGTCCAACCATATTGATGTCTTAACCCAAAATGCAAATAACCATCTCTATTGTCTCAGAAGACCTGAGGAATTCAACATGGCTCAATTGACTAGATTCCTGTTACCATGAGTAAACTTCCAACACTTTGTGTGTTGCTTCAGATTCCAGCATCTGTAGTCTTTCCACTCTCTGCAGTGTTTACAATGAGTAGAATATATTGTTTAATTTCTTGGAATAAAGCAGACAGGAAAAAAAATTAGGGAGAAATTAGATAGAGTTGTGCCTCAAAAGATATATGGCTTTTGACATATTTTGTAATTGGGCAGTTTGGGGATTGCGAGAAAAAAAGATGCAAATATAATCTATCCAAGAGCTTAGTCTTGTTGATTCTGTAGCCTTCACTCAAACTTCTTAAGTTAATCATTTCTCTGGTAGTGGCTTATTAAGGCTTAACATACTATACGTATGTTGGTCTGCTTTTAGTAAATGAAGAAATTCTTCTCCATTTTGCAAGGTATTGAAATTGATGAGTATCAACTGTGACGAGATTTGAACAGTGAAGTGTATAATTACTGACAGGTCATCATCATAATTCTCTTGTAGTTCTTGTCCTTCTTTGAAACTTCACCTACAATGAATAAAGATTCTCAAGTTGTGCAGTTAAAACTGGTAATAATCTATACAGAGAAGGTCACTTTTTATGATGTATGTAACACTGCATTGTGAATCCGACTTGGATCAGTATAAGTAGCTTACTGCAAACAATAAACCAAGCAACATCTTTGTGCTTCTGTAACTTCACCCATCTGTAAACAGAAAGAATCACAGTGTTATTTAAAAAGGACTAAAGATTTTCTTTTTGGTAAAAATTACAGGGTTCAATTCAAAATGTTGGCAATTCCTTCATCCCACAGATGTTGCTTGACACCTAGAATTCTTCCAGCAGATTGTTTGTTGCTCCAGATTCCAGAAATTGCTGTTTGTTGTGTCTCCAAGGTAGGTCACTTTGCTTCTTGATGAAGAACCATATCTGATGAAGGATCTCAGAGATGAAATACTTAGTATTTCTCTTTTCATGGATGTAATCTGACCAGCATTTTCTATTTTTTTCAAGTTTCTAGGATTTATTGTTTATTTTATTTATTTTCAACTGGCTTTCAGTCCATTATTTCAATGCCTTTGGTTGCTGAATGTAGAGTGGAACTGCAAAAGTAAAATGTTCAATTTATCCAGATCATTCGAAGTATTTAAAGTGAAGGAGATACTGTTTTGAATGATCGAGGAACAGAGGGCTGTAGAAAACTAGCACAATGGAGGAACTGAGGCCTGGGCCAGATCAGCCATAAATGTATTGAATGACAGGAGAAGCTTAGGGGCCAGATGGGCTACTTCTGTTCCTATTTTTCATGTTCCTGTCATATCTAGTCCTACTCAGTAGGTCAGGCAACATTTATGGAAAAGGAAAGTGTTAGCAATTCAGGTTATAAACTCTTCTTTGAACTATTAACTATGATTTTTCTCTACTGTGTATTCCTTGAATTTTATATTTTCATTTCATATTTTCTATATATGCAGTCTTTTGTGAATTTAATTGCTTTCATGTTTAAGTTGACCTTTATTTTAGGGGTATGGTAAATAGTTGCAAATAGCTCATGCACAGAACAATAACAGTAATATTGCAGGTTTCATTATGATTTGGTGCTTTACATTATTCACAAAAATACTCAATTTACTCTAAATTACTTTTGGATACCCAGAGATTGTGGAAGGTGCTGTATAAATGCCAGTTTCATTTTTTGCAAGAGCAGCATAGTGACACAACTAGCAGAGCTGGTCCAGTGATCCAATTTCAATCCTGACCTCTGATGCTGTCTATGTGTAATTTGAACATTGGCAATTTGACATCATTGGCTTTCTCTGGATGCTCTGGGGTTTCTAGCCCACATCCTAGAGACGTGTATGTTGGTAAGTTAATTACTCGTGATCAATTGTTCCTGGTGTGTTGGTGAGCGGTAGAATCGAGGAGAAGTTGAGGGGATATAGGGAGAGTAAAATGAGATCAGTGTAGGTTGGATGTGAAAGGACACTTGATAGTTGGTGTGGATTTCGTAGAATAAAGAGCATGTTGCCCTGTTATAAAACTCTGTCTGGCAGCATCATGAGACAGGTTCGAATACAGTTCAGTTCAAGTTCAGGAGCTCAGTGGTTAGCTTCCTGGTCTGGCAATTCAGAAACCATTTGTTTCACTCTCAGCATGACGTGGTGAAATGGAATTGCATAATTCTTGTTTTATCTTTGAGGGAAGCAGATGAAATAAAAGCTGATTAAAATAAAGTAAACGGATCCAATAATCTCTTCTATGGAAGGAACGTCCAACCAGTCCTTGACTCATCTCAATGTGACTTCAGATCCCCTGTTACTTGGACACATAAAAACACTTCATACCTTCAGGGCTAATTATATGGAATCAATAAATATTAACTTTCATTTTCATGCCAAGGACAAATAAGGTATCAGATATTGGTGCTTAGGAATTTAAAAAAGCAGGGAAATGTTGATCAAGATTCATATCTACATTCACAAGCATGGCTTCAGCATTTCTGCATCAAAACCACACCTCAAATCTTGTACACCCTGCCAAGTTTTCAGGCACAGTAATTGCATTACAACTCAATGACACAGATCTGTTTCTTGCAGGGTAGGTTGTCAGGCAACTGAAGGCACAGAAAGGCAACCAGGAAATCCCACGCATACCATCACTGTATATGAGATGATGCACGACTGAAACCATGAAACCATCTTATACCTTTCCCTTCTATGTGACTCAGCCTACATCTCTGCTGAATTTCAAGCTGCAGAGAGAAATGTACTCCTTGTACTTGCTCTATGTCCAACAACCCTTTTATATTTCAGATATTCACAGGTGAAGCCACACAAAAAGATAGCAATGCTGAATTTTGCAATGGCAGCTCCCAGCTTAGACAATGCCATTGCATGTAAAGCAAAAAGTGCAGACACTTCAGATATGAAATACTTAGCAGTCCCTTACCATTGTGGACAAAGGAAGAGAGTTATCATGTCAGCTCAGTGACTGAGCGAAGTGGGAAAATAAAATGTTTTCAGTTAAAGAGAGGGTTTAATGAAGAGAACATGGGAATGATTCTGATCCTGATCCTGAGACTGGGGAACAATAGAGCCATAGAGTAAGTCAGCATGGAGTTTTGACACAATATGTCATGCCAATCAAGATATCCATCTAAACTAGTCCCTCTTGTCCACATTTGACACATTTCTCTTTCAACGTCCCCAAATGTTTTTTGTTATGTGGTTATTCTACCTGCCTCAACTACTTCCTCTGACAGCTCGTCCCCCATAAACACCACCCTCTGCATGAAAAAATTACTCCTCTGGCCCATTTTAAATCTTTCTCTTCTTACTTTAGGCCTATGTCCTGTAGATTCTGGTTTGATTTTCCTGGGAAGAAGACTGTGTGCACTCAATCCATCATTGCTCTTTTTATACCCCTCTGTAAAATTACCCTTTAGTTTCCTATGCTCCAAGGAATAAACACTAAGCCTGCCCAACTTCACTCTATAACCCTTGACTTTTGGCAACATTCACCTAAACCTTCTATGCCCTATTTCTATATTAATGACATATTTCCTATAACAAGGAGACCAAAACTGTACACAATACTCCAGGTTTGGCCTCCACTACAATATAACATCTAAACTCCTGCACTCATTGATCTAACAGATGAAAGCCAGCATCATCATCGGACTTCCAGGCAATTGGTCCTGGGTTTGAATCCGGTCAACTCTATGCATGCATTCTATCTGTGATGGGTTGAGTATCAAACTAGCAACTCAGCCTCATGACAAAAAGACAAAATGCTAAAGAAATGGCAAGGTTGCCACCTAATGTGTCACAAGTCAAGTCAAGTCAGGTCAAGTTGCTTTTTATTGTCATTTTGACCATAAACTGCTGGTACAGTACACAGTAAAAATGAAACAACGTTCCTCCAGGACCATGGTGCTACATGAAACAACACAAAAACTACACTAGACTACAGACTTACACAGGACTACATAAAGTGCACAAAACAGTGCAGGGCAGTACAGTAATTAATAAATAAATAAACAAGACAATAGGCACAGAAGAGGACAAATTTCTGTACAATAATAAATTATGTAGATGTCAGTCTAGACTCTGAGTATTGAGGAGTCTGATGGCTTGGGGGAAGAAACTTGCACAGTCTGGTCATGAGAGCCCCAATGCTTCGGTACCTTTTGCCAGATGGCAGGAGGGAGAAGAGTTTGTCTGAGGGGTGTGTGGGGTCCTTCACAATGCTGTTAGCTTTGCAGGTGCAGCGTGTGGTGTAAATTTCCATAACAGCATGAAGAGAGACCCCGGTGATCTTCTCAGCTGACCTCGCTATCCGCTGCAGAGTCTTGCGATCCGAGACGGTGCAATTCCCAAACCAGGCAGTGATGTAGCTGCTCAGGATGCTCTTGATACATCCTCTGTAGAATGTGGTGAGGTGTGGAATGGAGTAACTAATTTCTGTCCTGTAGATAAACTGCATTCCTTCGTCATCATTTCTGTTCCTCTCCTCATTGACTGTCCGAGGTTTTGGTGTAATTTTTGGCCTTAATTGAGTCTCCAACACATATCCAAAGTGAACAAAAGCCTGGCCTTAAGCCAGATTTGTTGATCATTTCTCAGTCACTGAAAAACAAGGTTCCTCAGATCAGCAAGCTGCAGTGGTTTGCTGTGGAACATCACTGGCTCTGACAATGAATCTTGTGTCAATACTACTGTAGAATTTCCTAGGGATATCATTATTGAAATTGGTGTGTGCTACTTGGTATGCAAAATCTGATCATTGAGTCTATACAAAAAGAATCCTTCCACCAATCATCAACTGCAGTTCCCACCAATAGTCTTCAGACAATTTAATTTGTTGATGTTATGAAGAAATGTCTGTTCACAACTGGATGCAGCAAAAGCTGTCAGAAATCTCACTGCAGAATTTGTGCTTAAGAGCTGGCTGCATTGCTTGCTGAATTGTTCCAGAATATCTACAATCTGACAAAATTAACTAGCTATTTCCTGCTGTAAAAGGCAGGGAAAATCCAATCTTGCCAGTTACTGTCCTATCAATCAG
Source organism: Hemitrygon akajei (assembly GCF_048418815.1). Classification (NCBI taxonomy): domain Eukaryota; kingdom Metazoa; phylum Chordata; class Chondrichthyes; order Myliobatiformes; family Dasyatidae; genus Hemitrygon; species Hemitrygon akajei. The sequence continues at coordinate 93,756,651 of NC_133124.1, forward strand.
CAATCAATCAGAAGCAGTGTAATGGTAGGTATTATGAACAGTGCTATAAAGCAGTGTTTTCTCAAAAATAACCTGCTCATTGAAGCTGGCACATCACTCAGCTGCTGATAGTTTAAGTTATTAATTATTTTTCAAAATCTGTAGGAAGCTGGCAAGACCGGCGTTTACTGCCCATCCCTGTTTACTCACATAGAGATGGTTGCGAAGAGCCTCTTTGAACAATTGCAGACTTATTGAAGGTATCTTTGCAGCACTCTTTGGCAGGGCTTCCAGGATTTAAACGATAAAATAGTTGGAAGCTACAGGCTGTGGGGCTGAAAGAGACAAGGCAGTGCAGGGTTGTGTTCAACAGCTGATTCACTCTCTCAGTCTGGCCATTAGATTGGCAATGGAAATCTGATGAGAGGCTGGCTGTGGCTCCCAAAACAGAACAGGAAACCTTCCAAAAATAGGACATGAACTTCGGTCCTCTATCAGACACCATGTCCTGAGGGAAACCATGCAGCCTGTACACGTGCTTCACCATGTCTCACGAACCAACAGGAGCTTGGGGAGAGCAATGAATTAGGCTGTTTTGGAGAACCAGTCTACAACTACCAGAATGGTTGTGTTCCCATCTCACAAAGGCAGGCCAGTGATAAAAACATCGACAGCTAGTACCAGGGAAGGTGAAGTATAGGCAAAGTGTAGAGCAGACCAGCGGAGCATTGATGTGATGCCTTGTTTTGGGCACAAGGCAGAGACAAAGTCGTGGACATCTTGGGAAATAGCAACCAAAATTATCTCTTTACAGCAGGGTCCTTTGAATCCCTGAGAAGCCAACCAGATGGGAAGAGTGACCTCACTCCAACACTTAGGGGCACACAGTGGCAGGGACAAACAGTCAGTTGGGAGGTCCCCACCTGGGTCTGGATCCAACTTTTGGGCAGCCCTAACCTCTGCTTCTATTCTTCAAATCACCAGAACTGCTATGCATGGGTGGGGAAGGATGGGCTCTGGATTGGCTGTGTCCTCAGAGGTGACATAATGGTGGGAGAAACCATTAGCCTTCTTATTCTTGCTGCCAAGATGGTAGGTGAGGGTGAAATTAAACTGGGTGAAGAAGAGAGCCCAATGCTTGGCGTGAGTTAGGTCTCTTGGGGTCACAAATGTAAGGAAGATTTTTCTGATCTGTGGACCTGTCTGGTATTCCAGCTGAACATGTTGACCTTCTAAAGGTCTTTAGTAAGAAGGCAGCCACCTTGTTAACTCCACAGTGGCCATATGAATGTGCCATTGAACTCTTACCTGGTTTTGGTCCTCCTGGGGACCAGCTCTTTACCCTGTCATTCTGAATTGGAGGCATGGAAGAACACATCAAAGAGGCATTAGCCCTAGCATTTATTCATCCATCCACCTCACCAGCAGTGGTGAGCTTCTTTTTTGTGAGCAAGCCTAAATCACTAATCTTCTTCCTGAAATTTAGACTAAGGTAAGCAGGGAGCGTTGCTGTCACTGTGCAAAAGGAAGGGAGTTAAATATAATTACAATGAAACCCTTGTAATCTGGAATCAGCATTCTCACTGCATGATTGCCAACTTCTTTCAGCTGCCTGCCTGCAAATGCACCCAGACTCTGCAGCAGTGTCTCTCGTTGTAACCAGATAAGTGTAAACTGTTGCAATTTTTGTCAGTCAAACCAGGGCGGGAATTCCACAGTGAATGGTTGGGCCTGAAGAGTGTTGTAGACCAGAGGGAACAAGGAGCACAAGCACATATTTCCTACAAAGTGTTGTCATGGATGGACAGGGTGATTAAGAAGATGTTGCTGATGCCACTACACTACCAGCTGGTTAATCAGGACAGAAGACAAAGCTTTTTAAGGCTCAAAAACATTGAAGGTGAGTTAGCAGATGGTAGGAACAAGGATTAAAAGGATTTTCTTTTGAGTAAAGAGGTTATGACTGCGAATTCAAATGGGAGCAGTCCACATCAGAACAGAAAGAAAATTGCCAGTATCTGGTAAAAACCTAGGCCAGAAAGTTGGTGAGGTGATCCGCATTCAATGGGATTAGGTTCTAAAGAGCAGGAGTTATCTAACACTATCCACACCTGGATTTCTCTTTCCCTTATTCCATGATAGCTCGTATGGTGTGTCAGTAACACACACAAAATGCTGGAGGAACTCAGCAGGTCAGGCAGCATATATGGAAATGAATAAACAGTCCACAGATCAGGCCAACTCCCTTTATCATGGTGTATAAATCTTATCTGTCCAGAGAAAGTATAATCTGGTTTTAGTTGCTTTGAGAACTCTGCTGCAAGAGAGGAAAATCTGAAGTTTAAGCTAAATAATATAGTCTCACTGTTCCTCAGTTCTTTCTGGCTTCATATACTTCTAACACTAATTACAATATGGAAGGTGCAACGGTACAGCTAGTGGAGTTGATGCTATAGTGTTGCAGTGTCTTCAATTCACTCTCGTCATTCACTATTGTCTAGGTTGAATTTGCAATCTTCTCCCTGTGACCATGTGAGTTTTCCCAAATGCTCTGGTTTCTTCACATATCCCAAAGATGTGCTGATTGAGTGGTTAATTGGCTGGTATAAACCGCCCCTAGTGTGTAGATGAATGATACAATCTTGGAGGGGTTGGTGGGAATATGAAAAGAATAAGATGGAACATGGGTAAATATGGCTTGATGATCAACCCTGATGAAGGGTTCGGCCTGAAATGTCGATTGTTCATTTTCTACCATAGATGATGCCTAACATGCGGAATTCCACTAGCACTTTGTGTGTGTTGATTCAGATTTCAAGTATCTTCAGTCTCTCTTGTGTCTCTGTGATGGTCAGCCTGAACTTAATGGGCTGAAGGGACATTCTACATAACATGTTGACTGTGTGTATTAGATTATGTAATTAATATTTTTCTGCAATGAATACTTCAGTGTTCTTGTACTAAGCCCCTATAATCTCGCAGGCAATGAAATCGGCAGATCGATGTCCAGAGAATGGAAGGATACAGACATTGTGTAGGCAAAAAGTATTGGTTTAGCTTGGCATTTGATTACTAGTTTAATTATTTTGACATAACATTTTGGGTCAAAGAGTCTACTCCTCTGATTCACTCTTCTATGCTCTGTGTTGTATGTTCTATTCATTTTGCAAAGCTAGCAGTATGATGTATAAAATAACATTGGTGTGAAATGGGCAAGAGCAAGTTTAAAGAAAAGTGGACATCGCCCAAACTCTTGCTACTGGAAATTTTGGTGTCATAATGCCGGGACAATCAATATAGTTAGAAAAGGAATTAGATAAGTGTCCGGCCAGTCAGAGGATACATTGTTACTGATCTATTAACACTTCTTAAAGGACCTTGGAAAATAAAGAGTCATTATTTCTGGGTTAATTGCGGATATTTCCAACAGCATTTCTCATTTTAAATGCTGTTCTCTTCTTCTTCCTAACATTAATCAGTGATGAGTAATACTTAACCCCAAGAAAAATAAATGCTAATTTAATAATGCACTTTTCATTTAAATTTCTAAAATATAACATGTTAAAATAATACACTGATCTAATCATCACATTTCATTCTAATTCTGATTTACATGAAGGTTTGAAGGCAAAACTTGAGAAGCAAATAACTAAAGTTACAGAGCATCATGTTTTCATAAGATAATCAGTTGGATTCAATAGAGATAAATGTGATCAATGCTTATATTATGAATAATTAAATACAAGCTTTCCTTTGGACCTCATAAGTCATGCTTACATTTGAATGGTGCAGAATTAGCTTTTGGCTATGTTTTAGTTTCCTTTGAAACAATCTTATTCACCTTTGAAATTACTTTCAGTTTCTTTGTGGGTTCTTTTTAATCCCTTAGGATAGTTTCTGTTTGAACAGGACACATGAGCTCTGCTCCTGCATGTGTTCTGGTCTTGTGCAGGAGGCTTGTTAAAAAGCCCAAGTCCTTGGAATTTACTATCGATGCAATGCTCCTCAGACAGGATGAAGAGGTCAATACTCCCCAATGCCATTAGGCTTTACAATTCAACCGCCAGGACTTAAGAACTTTTTAAAAGCTATTATTAATGCTTTTTGAGATAGTGATTTAGATGCATATCATATTTTTTACTGAGTTAAGTATTGTATGTAATTAGTTTTGCTACAAGAAGTGTATGGGACATTGGAAAAAAGTTGAATTTCCCCATGGGGATGAATAAAGTATCTATCTATCTATCTATCTATCTCTTCCTTCAGTTGTGATACACAACCTTTTGTGTTAAGAAGGCCAGATTGACAATCCATTACAAATCAAATGAAACAAGTTTTATTTTACCTATACATAATCAGTTAGGTCATATATGTCAAATTCAAGGCCCGCGGGCCAAATCCGGCCCGCGGTGGAATTATCTTTGGCCCACGAGATAATATCTAATTACTATTAAAGTTGGCCCCAGTAATCGAAGCGCCTATGGCGTATGATATGGCTAATGCTGAGTTTATTCAGGTACCAGGTTTTCAGGGTTTTTAGTGTTTATTCGGCAGTCTTGCTCGGCAGTCTTCTTCATAAGAAACGGAATTTGTAAAGTGAAACACTTTGTAGTTATAGCAGAGACTGAGACACATGAGAGCAGGCTGAAAAAACGGAGGCAACGAAAGCTGCGTTCGCACGCGTCCGACTGATCCGGCCCGCATGAAGTTGCATTTTGCTCAATCCGGCCCGTGACCTAAAATGAGTTTGACACCCCTGAGTTAGGTGGTAATATTTTCAATGCTAGAATGCGTTACTAATCTAGATTTTACTTAGTTTCCAACTAAAGAAGAGCAAGTCCAGAGAAGTATCCTCTTTAAAATGCAGGCCATTATGACTTGCAGTTTCACATGTTTGACACATAATCTGCTTGAGATCATATTAGGTTTTGATCAGCCAAGGATATGCATTAACATTCTGTACTTTTATCCACATATCATATTATCAATGATTTAAAAATATTCTATGTTTATTTCCCACCAACCTTGTACTCAATGTTACCTTATCTTATTTCATTAGCTATTCAATTACTTGATGACAAAGGAACTTCCTTTCACCATTAATAGTTAACAAATTTAGCTACTGAAGAGAATTAACTTCCAAAATTTTATATTTCCTTGAACCCAAGCCCTTCCGATTCAACCTCGCAACACTGCTTCCATCCATCCTTTTTCAGGCCATGTTTTCTGCATCTTGTTCACCAAGTTGACAGATGAGCAAGAGAATATTAAGTACTGTATTCACAGTCCTGCAATGATGGGACTGTCATGACAAGAGAAGGTCATTTGGCCCGTTGTGTCTGTGCTGGCTTCTTGTCAAACAAGCCAGTGTCCCGTTCCCTTCAGTCTCTCCCCATAGCACTGTGAATTATTTTTCTTAATGTTGCAAATTCATCATGAAAGCTTGAAGTGACTCTTTTTAAAATTACTCTCATTGGAAGGGAATGCCAGGTTCAATATCCTCCTTGTATCTTCTGCCTAAAACTTTGAATCCACTCTCTCTGGTATTTTGAAACATTCCTAATTAAACTGGTGATAACTATGTACATCCACTTTCAAATTCCACTCAATTTTCCCTACCCAAGTCAAGAAAACACAGCTTCTCCATTTCTCCAGTTCTGTTGAAGAGTCTCAGCCCAAAATGTCATGTTTATTTTCCACCATAGATGCTGAGTTCCTCCAGCATTTTGTGTGACTTCTCCAGTTTAACCTTGTGTCTGAAATTCTCCCATTTCTGGAACTGCTTTAGTAAGTCTTGTCCAGGAGTTAGGAGATGGGATTAATTATATAAGGGTGCCCACTTGGATGTGGTCTGCTGCCATGCTGTATGATCCCTTGTCTCAAAATCAGTTATATTAGAATTTGGCTGCACAGGCCTTACAAATGAAAACATACATTTGAAGCTCTTCTGTAATTCCTGTGCATTTACTGCAACAGCTGTTGCTGTGCTGTGTCAACATAGTCCATCAGCTATGCTGACTACAGAAACGAATGAATCTTTATAATCACATTATGTAACATTCAATATCAATTCAAATACCTTATAAAATTTTTTGCATTAGCCAGCATCTTACCAAATTTAATTAGGGAATTTGTCTCTAAAATAAAATATGAATAGTTACATTTGAACCACTAATACTTCATTCAGTTTGGCTCTATGACACTTGCTACAATTTGCTTTCTAGGGAATATTAGAGTTGGCATGAAAACATAAAGTGAAATAGCAAGGAAATAGGTCATTCATCCTATTATGTCTGTCAGCCCTTTCATGCAACCTTGCTTCTTTTCCCTTGTTTCATTCCAGCTATGGATGCTTTAAAGACATTGGCACTCCTTATCAAAATACAACACCAAGAAAGGAAGGCTTTTCATTATGTTTCCATCTTTTAGTATGCTCAGAATCAGAATCAGGTTTATTATCACTGACGTACAACATGAAATTTGGACTTTTGCAGCAGCAGTCCAGTGCAAGACATAAAAATGACTCTAAGTTGCTTAATAATTAAATAGCGCAGAAGACAAATAATGAGTTAATATTCATGGACCATTCAAGAATCTGATGGAGGAGGGGAAGAAGCTGTTCTTAAACCATTGAAAGTGTGTTTTTAGACTCCTGTACCTCCTCCCTGATAGTGGTAACGTGAAGAAGTTAAGTGCCAGATGGTGAGGGTCTTCAATGATGGATGTCATCTTCTTGAAGGACTACTTCTTGAAGATGTCCTTGAAGGTGGGCAGGTTTGGGCCCCTGATGGAGCTGCCTGAGTCGAGAGCTCTCTGCAGCTTCTTGCGATCCTAAGCATTGGAGGCTCCATACCAGGCTGTGATGCAGCCAGTGAAAATGTTCTCCATCATACATCTGTAAAATTTTTCTTCTTTGGTGACACAGCAAGTATTGTCAAACTCCTAACGAAACAGAACTGTTGGTGTGTCTCCTTTGTGATTGTATCAATGTGACAGATCTTCTGAGATATTGATGCTCGGAAAGTTGAAGCTATTAATTCTTTCCACTACTGACTCCTCAGTGAGGACTGTTGTATGTTCTCCCAACTTTACCTTTCTGAAGTTCAAAATCAATTCCTTGTTCTTGCTGATGGTTGTTGTTGAGAAATCAAGCAACCAGCTGGCCTGTCTTATTTCTGAATGCCCATCATTGCTGTCTGAGATTCTGCCAGCAACAGTGATACAATTGGCAAATATATAGGTGGTGTTTGAACTATGCCTAGCTACTCAGTCATGAGTATTTCTATATGAATAAAATGCCCTTTATTAATAAAGCCAAGGATTCCATTAATGGTTATCCCATTTGTCCTGTTAGTTCAATGATACATATAGATACAACTCAGAATACACCATTTTGATGTAACACATTTTGATAAGAGGCATAGAAAGAAGTGGTATAATCCTACAGGCCCTTTCCAGGTTATGAATGAACGCCTGACTTATGGACATCTCATACATCAGAATGAATGGACATTGAACCCACTTTTTAAGATGTTCTTTTTCTGTTTTGCACTGTTTTAAATTTAACTATTTGATATACATATATATAATTACTGTAATATATTTATTTATTTTCTATATTATCATGTATTGCATTGTAACTGCTGTGCTAAGTTAAAAATTTTTTACAACATATGTCAGTGATATTAAACCTGATTCTGATTCTGAATGGAGAGATGGATGGGGAATAGGTTTGCCAGATATTGCAGGGCTGCAGGAATATTCTACTGTGTGGGTGCAGGGCATTTTCCTGATCCTGCTCCCATCCAACCACCAAACCCTACCCACACATCCCCCTTCTGGTGCCTTATCAATTGGAGGCTGAGTCGGAGCTGGGAGTGCTGAGTAGGCTCTCTCACTCACTGAGTTGGTGAGGCCATCTTACTGCCACTCTTCCTGTGCCTTTGCTCTCCCATCTGAAAGAATCTGATAAGCAGATTGGAGAATGTCTGTTCTCTTAATCTATTTCACTTAACCTGACCATGTCTATTTGAAATCTATAATCTTCTCAGTGAAAAAATTAAGTTTTGTTTCTCCTTGATCAGTAAATTTGGATGTTTACATTTATACCCACTCCTAATCATCAATATGCAGTTCACCCAATTAATGAAGGGAGTAGGTTCCAAAAATAAACTTTTTGATGAATCCTTAATTTTCCCTTGGATACTTACCGGTTGTCATTGATGCGATAGAAGAGGTCAGAAGCTAGTCAATCTCTTCCTGGTAAGTACAGTTTAAATTCCAGACAAACCATGCTTGTTTTGATCAGCTGAAACATTCAAGCTGAAAGCTACACGTCATTCAACCAATGGTCATGTTGCAAATACAAGAGAGCAGGTGCTCAGAAGGGTTTTATTTTCTTATTTTAAATAGCTTCTATATTTCATATGCACTCTCATTTGACCAAAAAGATTGCTGCTGTTTTTAGGGACAGAGTAGATATCTGGTCTCTACTCTCTTTTTAGCAACAAATTCATTGTAATAAAATTATTCAATATAGTGAAGATTTTTTTAGTGAATATTTAGTAACCGGGACAGACATTATTAAAACATGGTTTGGATATCAATCCATGCAGTGCATTGCTATATATTTCTCTTGAGTCTAAGAAACAACTGTTTGTTACTCGTCCTTTTTATTTGAATGAGTTTTCTACATACTACCACACTCCATTACATCCCATCAGAATTTTCTTTTCTATACGTTCATTATAATTTTTGAAAGTTTTCAGAAAGACCCTGCGTAGAGTGGCAGGTGCAGAGCTCCATACATAACGCTCTTGGTCACTCCAAAGAATTCAATCATGTTTCAACAAATCTATTTTGACTTTTATCTATTAGCCCATTAACAAAAGCATCTACATGTATCAGCCCACACCTTTGCAAATTGCCATTAATTTTGTTCTGGGCCTTTGCAAACTATGCCCAAAACACAAAATAAGTTGACTATCTTGAGTTTGCATTTTTTTTCTGTTTCTTAACACTTCCAATCTCCTCAATGATGGAGAGAACTTTATAATGGGAGGGAAATGGTTTGGTTAATATGTCAAGGTAGGAAAGAATGACATAAGAGTTCTAGCTGAAGTATTTTGAGCATCAAATGACCAAATTAGAGAACAGAACAAATACAGTAATATCCAGTTTATTTACCAAAGCAATATGCAGATTGTAACAGAATCCATAAGATCTGAGAAATGAATATTGATTCACAAACTGAGAAGGGGCCCCAAGGTTTCAACAAATAGGACACGGGTCTTCAATAATATAGAACAAATAGGGAAAACGAGGCAATGATATGTGGGAAAATGGGGAAATTTGGACCTGCATCAAACTGTGATTAGTGTCTGAGTGAAATGGTCACTTGGCTTGAAATAAAGCTTTGAACTTATTAGTTGGTAGGAAGGCTTCAGATGAAAAAAAATTAAGAAAGTTAAACTGAGAAGTATGGGGCAGAATGAGGTACCAAATTCAACAGTAAATACCAGAGTGTGTCAGGAAGAGATATAGTATATTGAAAGGAGGAGAAAATGCTAATAAAGCCAATATTGATGGCTCAACATCTGACTTTGTAGAATTTGCAGCAAGATAGATAAACAGTACACAAATGGAAAAAAAAAACAAATATAATCAAATAGTCATTTTAGACATGGTTGGAAAGTGACAAATCTGGAAATTAAATGCTCCAAAATGTAAATAGACAAGCAAATTGGAAAAGGAGATGCAATAACCTGACAATTATGCATGGATAATAGCAGAATGAGAAATTATCTTACCTTGAAAAATCAAAAATTTTGAATTATCTTAACTGGATATAAGAAACAGCACAGGGCAGAAAGTATTGATGGGAGCTGTATATCGGTCCCAAACAGTCATAGTAATGAAGGGCATAATTAATACTTAAGATACTGTGCATAATTTTGGTTCCCTTATTACTGGAAGTGCTGTGGGAACAGTTCTGGATCCTTTATTAAAAAAAATTTATTAGTATTGGGATTCTGATTTCTTGGTGTCTTAAAATCCCTCAATGTCAATTTTGGATGTGTGTAACTTCTGTGCATCTGTAGCCTTCTGGATGAGAAAACTCTGAAAATATAGAGTTCTCCATGAGAGAAAATTCTCTCTCTTCAGTCATTCATGGTTGACATGATACCATGAGACTAATAGACCATAAGACCATAACATATAGGACAGAATTAGGCCATTTGGCCCATTGAGTCTGCTTTGCCATTTCTTTCCTCTCAGCCCCAATCTCCTGCCTTCTCCCCTAATCCCTTCATGTCCTGACCAATTAAGAATCTATCAACCAGTGCCTTAAATATACAGACAGACTTGGCCTTCACGGCTGCCTGTGGCAATGAATTCCATAAATTCACCACTCTCTGGCTAAAGAAATTCTTCCTAATCCCCGTTGTAAAAGGATGCCTCTCTATTCTGAGGCTGTGTCATCTGGTCTTAGACTCTCTCACCATAGGAATCATCCTCTTAATAACCAATCTATCAAGCCATTCCACCATTTGATAGATTTCAATGAGGTAACTACTCATTCTTCTGAATTCCAGTGAATAGAGTCCTAAAGTCATCAAATGCTCTTCATATGACAAGCTGTTCAAACCTGGAATCATTTTCGCGAACCTCCTTTGAGCCCTCTCAGGTTTTGACACATCCTTTGTAAGATAAGGCCCCAAACCTGCTCACAATACTCCAAGTGAGTCCTCACTAGTACTTTATGAAGTCTCAATGTTACTTTCTTGCTTATATATTCTAGTTGTCTTGAAATTAATATTAACATCATAATTATCTTCCTCATTGCAAACTCAGCCTAAAAATTAACCTTTAGCAAATCCTGCACAAGGACTCCCAAGTCCCTTTGCACCTCATTTTTTGTACTTTCCCTCCATTTAGAAAATAGTCAACTTTTTCATTTCTTCAAAGTGCATGACCATACATTTCCTGACACTGTATTCCATCTGCTACTTCTTTGCCCATTCTCATTTGTCGAACTCCTTCTGTAGCCTCTTTACTTCCTCAAAACTAACTGACCCTCCACCTATCTTCATATCATCTGCAAACTATGCAACAGTGCCATCAATTTCATCATCCAAAACATTAACATATAATGTAAAAAGAATTTGTCCCAATACTGACCCCTGTGGAACACCACTGGCCACCGGCAGCTAACCAGAAAAGGCTCCCTTTATTCCCCCTCTTTGTCTCCTTCCAATCAACCACTGATTAATCCATGCTAGAACATTTCCTGTAATGCCATGGTCTGTAGCTTGTTAAGAAGCTTCATGTGAGGCACCTTATCAAAGGCCTTCTGAATATACATACATCAACCAATTTTCTTTTGTCGGTCCTGCTTGTCATTTCTCCAAGGAAAGCCAACAGATTTGTCAGGCAAGATTTTCCCTTGAGGAAACCATGCTGACTGTGGCCTACTTTATCATGTGCCTCCTTGTACCCTGAGACCTCATCCTTGAAAACCAACTCCAACATCATCCCTACCACTGAGGTCAGACTAACTGGCCTATAATTTCCTTGCTTCTGCCTCTCTCCCTTCTTGAGGAGTTAAGTGACATTTGCAATTTTCCATTCTTCTGTAACTATTCCAGAATCTAGCAATTCTTGAAAGATCCTTACTCATCCCTCCACAATCTCTTCAACCACCTCCTTCAGAACCCAAGGGTGTATACCACCTGATTCAGGTGACTTATCTACCTTCAGACCTTTCAGTTTCCCGGAACTTTCACACTAGTAATGGTAACTTCACACACTTTATGACCCCTAACACCATACAGCTAGAATCTTCCACAGTGAAGAATGATGCAAAATACTTATTCAGTTCATCAGCCATTTCTTTGTCCTCCATTACTGCCTCTCCAGCATCATTTTCCAGTGGTCCGATATCCACTCTTACCTCTCTTCTACACTTCATGTATCTGAGGAAACTTTCGGTATTTTCTTTAATATGATTGGCTAGCACGCTTTTGTAACCAATCTTTACCATTTTAATGACATTTTCAGTTGCCTTCTGTTGGGATTCAAAAGCTTCCAAATCCTCAAACTTTCCACTAATTTTTGCCCTACTATAAGCCCTCTCTTTGGCTTTTATGCTGCTTTCACTTCTCTTGTTAGCCATGGTTGTGTCACCTTGCCTTTAGAACAAGTCTTCCTCTTTGGGAAGTATATGTCCTGTGCCAAAAATTCCAGCCTTTGCTGCTCCGCTGTCATCCCTGCCAGTGTTCTTTTCTGATCGATTCTTGCCAGCTCCTCTCTCATGCCTCTGTAATTCCCTTTACTCCACTGTAATACTGATACATCTGACGTTAGCTTCTCCTTCTCAAAATCCAGGGTGAATTCGATCATACTATGATCACTTTTCCCTTAAGGTTCTTTTATCTTAAGCTCTCTAATCAATTCTGGTCCATCGCACAACACCCAATCCAGAACAGGCAATCTCCTAGTGGGATCAACCATAGCTGCTCTAAAAAGCCATCTTGTAAGCATTCTAGAAATATCACTTCTTGGAATCCAGCACCAACCTACTTTTCCCAATCTACCTGCATATTGAAGTCCCCCATTAATCCCCTATGCCCCTTTGACATACATTTTCTATATTGTGTTGAAATTTGTAGATCACATCCTTATTACAGTTTGAGAGGCTGTATGTAATTCCCAACAGGGTTTTTTCACCCTTGCATTTCCTTAGTTTTATCCACAATGGTTCATATTCTTCTGATCCCATGTCGTCTCTTTCTAAATATATGACTTCAATTTTTACCAACAGAGAAATGCTGTCCTTCTGCCTGTCCTTTTGATACAATGTATATCCTTGGATATTAAGCTCCCAGGTATAATCTTCTTTCAGCCATGATTCAGTGATGCCTACCTGCCAATCTGCAACTGTGCTATAAATTCATCTACTTTTTGCCATATAATGCACACATTTAAATATAACAGCTTCAGTCCTGAATTCACCCTTTTCAGTTTTGTCCACTTTTTATGTTGCAGCTTATCCTGTTGACTGCAATTTTGCCCTAACATCAGCCTCACCTTACTAGGAGTCTCACTATACATTACCTCTGTTTATAAAACAACTACCTCATCTTCAGCTCTATTACTCTGGTTCCCACCCCCTTAACAAGTTAGTTCAACCCCACCTGAACAACTCTAGCCAAACTGCTGCAAGGATATTGGACCCCCTTAGGTTCAGATATAACCTGTCCCTTCTGTACAGGTCATATTTTCCCTAGAAGAGATCCCACTGATTCATAAATCTGTACCCCTGCCCACTGCACCAGTTCCTCAGCCACGTATTCACCTGCCAAACCATTCTATTCTTACCCTCACAGGAGACAATTGATCGAAACATTTGGAATGGGGTAGACATTTAGATGGTAGAGGAGAAAGTGTGGAGAGGATAAAATAGCATGAAGGTGATGATAATTACAAACTAAAAACAGAAAATCACATTGTCAGCTCATATTCTACCATGTATTGCATAACTCCAGAATGACTTTCCTACCAAGAAAGACTTCAGTGTAACCTGCTGCTATTCATATCACAAGAGTAATTTGTTTGTCACTATAAAATGTAGACATGGTTGAAGAAAGCCAGCGTCTTCATCTATAATGCCAGCAGTTACAATTCACCTGTAATAGCAAATGCTTTTCTCTTGGAGGATTTAAGTGTCCTGTCATCCACTGCTTTCCTTGCCAACACATTATAATTGTGCCCTGCTCCTTGAAAAACACACCCGATCTAAACAGTGGCATCTCATTAACAATGTCATCGTTCGAGCTAGGAACCACCGTGAGGTGACTATCACAAAGACCAAGATTGGGACAGCTGACTGCTGGGATAGATCATCACCTGATCCACTCCACCATGTCCATAAAACTCGTGAAAAGAGGAGAGTTCATATGAAGAAGACCAGGTTAAGACTAAAACTCAAGAGGCTGTTTGACACTGTCACCCTTTGGTGCCTGGTAGAATGACATCAGCAACAAAATGAAACTTACTGAAGAGCCAAGGCTAATGTCCAGTACAGGTTGAGGGAGCTAAAGGATCCCTGGTGGACTGAGAAAGCCATGGAAATCCAGAGACTAGCAAATTTTCATGACACGAGAAGCTTCTTCAGTGCCACTAAAACAGTATATGGTCCAAGTTATTTCAGATTAAAACTCAAAGGATAGGAAGAAATTGCTAAAGGATCAGAAGGATATCAATGATTGATAGAGAGATCACTTTCAAGAACCAAGAAATTCTTAACTATGACAGTACTACTGAACCACAGATTACTACTAAATCCCCCAGAGACCTGTGAATGAAGACATAGGGGAGCCTCCCAATATGAAAGAGGTCCAAGATGCCATCAGGAGCATTAGAAGCAATAAAGCCACAGGTCCTGATGGGATGCCAGCAGATATCCTTAAGGAAGGTGGTCCAGCACACTGCACCAAATACATGCCTTGCTGCTGAATGTCTGGGAAAAGGGACAACTGCCCTCAGAACTCAGGGATGCTCTAATAGTTACCATTTTTAAGAAAGGAGACAAAGCAGATTATGGTAATTATAGAGGTATCTCCCTTCAGTCAACAAGCAAAGTGCTCGCATGTACCTTTGTCAATGGACTCCTTCCACTATCTGAAGAAGTACTCCCTGAAACATAGCGTGATTTCTACCTGTCCACAGGTATTGCCGATATCATCTTCAAGGCTCATCAATTAAACTGCGACAACTAGACTCATCCTGGCCATTCATTGTCGAGGTGGATGCATCAGATATTGGTGCAGGAGCTGTACTCTCTCAGCACTCTTCTGCAAATAGCTAGCTGCACCCTTGTGCCTTTCTTTCCCATCACTTGACTCTGGCCGAAAGTAACTATTATGTTGGGAATCGAGAACTGACTCTCAAGAAGGCCCTGGAAAAATGGAGACACTGGCTGGAGGGAACAGAGCATCCCTTTTTGTTTTGGACAGATGACAAGAACTTCTCTTACATTCAGGACATTAAGAATCTCAACTCCTGTCAGTCCATTGGGCTTTCTTCATAACCTCGTTTAATTTCATCTTTTACTATCATCCTGGCAGCAAGAACACCAAGGCTGATGCTCTCCGCTGCCAGTTTGATGTATCTGAGCATAATGCCAATCCAGAGCCCATCCTTCCTCGCTTGTGCATTGCTGCTCCAGTGATTTGGAAAATCAGAATCAGGTTTATTATCACCGGCATGTGACGTGAAATTTGTTAACTTAGCAGCAGCAGTTCAATGCAATACATAATATAGAAGAACATAATATAACATAAAATATGTAATATAGAAGAAAAACAAAATAAAATAATAATAATGTCAAATAAATAACTAAATCAATTACAGTATACATATATTGAATAGATTAAATATTGTGCAAAATACGGAAATACTATACATTAAAAAAGTGAGCTAGTGTCCGAGGGTTCAATGTCCATTTAGGAATCAGATGGCAGAGGGGAAGAAGCTGTTCCTGAATCACTGAGTGTGTGCCTTTAGGCTTCTGTATCTCTTACTCGACGGCAACAGTGAGAAAAGGGCATGCCCTGGGTGCTGGAGATCCTTAATAATGGACACTGCCTTTCTGAGACACCACTCCCTGGGTACTTCGTAGGCTTTGTATCAACTGACTTTGTATCAGGCTGACTTTGTATCCAAGATTGCTCCAACTAAATTTACAATCCTCTGCAGCTTCTTTAGGTCCTGAGCAGTAGCCTAACCCCCCCACCACCCCCACATACCAAACAGTAATGCGGCCTGTCAGAATGCTCTCCACAGTACATCTATAGAAGTTTTTGAGTGTATTTGTTGACATACCAAATCTCTTCAAACTCGTAATGAAGTATAGTCGCTGTCTTGCCTTCTTTATAACTGCATCAATATGTTGGGACCACATTAGATCCCAACATGAAAGACCTCGACACCCAAGAACTTGAAGCTGCTCACTCTCTCCACTTCTGATCCCTCTATGAGGACTGGTATGTTTTCCTTCTTCTTACCCTTCCAGAAGTCCACAATCAGCTCTTTCATCCTACTGACGTTGAGTGCCAGGTTGTTGCTGCGATACCACTCCACTAGTTGGTCTATCTCGCTCCTGTACGCCCTCTTGTCACCACCTGAGATTCTACCAACAATGGTTGTATTGTCATCAAATCTATAGATGGTATTTGAGCTATGCCTAGCCACACAGTCATGGATACATAGAGAGTAAAGCAATGGGCTAAGCATATATCCCTGAGGTGCGCCAGTGTTGATCACCAGCGAGGAGGAGATGTTATTACCAATCTGCACAGATTGTGGTCTTCTGGTTAGGAAGTCGAGGATTGAATTGCAGAAGGAGGTACAGAGGCCCAGGTTCTGCAACTTTTCAATCAGGATTGTGGGAACGATGGTATTAAATGCTGAGCTATAGTTGATTAACAGCATCCTGACATAGGTGTTTGTATTGTCCAGGTGGTCTAAAGCTGTGTGAAGAGCCATTTAGATTGTGTCTGCTGTTGACCTATTGTGGTGATAGGCAATTTGCAATGGGTCCAGGTCCTTGCTGAGGCAGGAGTTCATTCTAGTCATGACCAACTTCTCAAAGCATTTCATCACTATAGATATGAGTACTACCGGGTGATAGTCATTAAGGCCGCTCACATTATTCTTCTTAGGCACTGGTATAATTGTTGCCTTTTTGAAGCAAGCGGAAACTTCTGCCTGTAGAAGTAAGAGGTTGAAACCAGTTAGTTGCACAGGTTTTCAGAGCCTTACCAGGTACTCCATTGGTACCTACCACCTTGTGAGGTTTAACTCTCTTTAAAGACAGCCTAACATCAGCGCTGGAATGTGGTCTCGGGTGAGGTCTCTCAATCTAGGAGATTGCTGGCATCGAGGAAATTTCCTTTGAAAGTTGAGAACTGCAAGTTAACCCCATGCTACTTGGGACCATTTGTAGTGGAAAAGGCTATCAAAAGGTCTCATGTAGATTACATCTACTATCATCAGCGAAGATCCACCCAGTGTTCCTTGCTTCTCAGCTCCAGCCGATTATTACCTCCCTGGCTCCAGTTACCCCACCTCCTCCTTCTCACTGCTTGGTGGATGGCTCCCTGGTCTATACTGTGCAGTTCCTCCTGGTGTATCACCAGGTATAGAGCAAGGTCCAGTACCTCATGGATTGGGAGGGGTATGGTCCTGAGGAATGTTCTTGGATTCTAGCTGATGACATCCTGGACAAATCGCTCTTCCAGGTCTTCCAGTAGGCACAGATCTGTGGGTGCTGTGCCTATGGAGGGGGGCCCTGTGACAACCATGGACTCTGCTGCAGGGTCTATGCACATGCGCAGATGGGATGCGGAATAGGTTTGACATGTCCACTTGTGAATATGCACATTCCAGGCAGTTACTGTTCATTATGATGGTATTTAATTCCCTTCTTTTCATTCTAGACTTGTCGAGACCTGACCAAAAGCACAACAACATTTATGTTCCCTACTTACCCTTGTCCTCAACTGAGAAAGGGGACTACTATTTCAACAGACACTGTAAAGGAGCAGTATTAATTTAGTATGTAGTTATTGCTTCCAGCCGCAGTGTTGGCATTAACTTTCAGTTTGGGAATTTTAGTTAATGGCCCTGTTGGCCTAGCATTTATTGTTCTTCTTTTCCTTTAAACTCTGCAACAGTTCTCATTAAAGTCAGTGAACTGTTGACCCTGAATCCTTCCCTCCACACTTGGGCCATATCCAAATGCTGTGTCAATCTGGCCCTTCATAAAAGTTGATGATATTGCCCTTGAAAATTTAGACCACTTTACTTACCCTGGCAGCATTCTCTCATCAAAAGCAGATATCAACTCAGAGATTAACCACTGGCTGACTCGTGCTAGCAGAACTTGTGCAAGATTAAGAAAAAGTGTCTTTGAAGAACATGACTTACGGGTCCAAACAAAGCTTTCGATCTATAGAGCAGTCACCCTTCCTACATTACTGTATGGAGTTGAAGCATGGACCACCTGCAGAAGATACCTGAAACCCCTGGAAAAATACCACTAAAGGACCTTACAAAAGATCTTGAGGATCAGTTGGAAGGACAGACACATTTACATCAGTGTACTGGAGGAGGCCAACGTAAGCAGCATCTACACTATGATAAAGCAACAGCAACTCCAATGGTTGGTCATGTCATTCAAATATCTAACTTACATCTCTCCCAAACACATCCCATAAACCCAGCATTTTATCTTCAGGTCAAGATGGCACCAGCGTACAATGCTTTTTTGGTCAACATCTTCCAGGTAGCTCATGAAAATGTCTATTTTACTTATTTTAAATCTGTTTTTCACCTTAACCATGCTTCTGGGACTGTTAGAGCCTGCAATTTATGATCCGAAGATTGATTGAGTGATCCAGACTTCACTGTCTTCAAGAAGATTCTGGGAAGCAAGTGCATTCTCGAACAGCTTTGAGGTGTGAAGACTTCGAAATAGGGTGCAAGATAATGTTCAATTGCACTTCGCCGGTTAAAGCATCTATTGAACATTGATTAAAGTGTCGAGGAAGATTGAGACATTAAGGTGAACGTGGAAGGTGAGTGAGAGTTCAGCACTGACAGCCTGCCATTTGACCGCTGATGGGGAAGGAATCCACAAGTGGCCTGTCACTATGTGGCTCACTGAGGCGGCAGGTAGGCCTCAGCTCTCACGTCGTCTCTCTTTCGATGATGAAAGAGGATGTTACTGTGGTTCTGCAACATGGGTTTGACTATTATGTTTATCGACTGTGATCTTTTTTTCAGACTTATGGTTTCTATATTCTGTGCTTTTCACCCGTTCCTCTCTGTTTTGTTGTGTGAGGGAAGTGGGTTTGGGGATTGATGTTCTTGTTGCATTTTGTGCAGGGGGAGGGGGTTAAGAACATAAGAACATAAGAAATAGGAACAGGAGTAGGCTATCCGGCCCATTGACCCTGCCCTGCCATTCAATAAGATCATGGCTGATCTGTCCGTAAACTCACCTCCATCTACCTGCCTTTTCCCCATAACCCTTAACTCCCCTACAATGTAAAAATCTAACTAACTCTATCTTAAATATGTTTTAGTGAAGAAGCCTCAACTGCTTCCCTGGGCAGAGAATTCCACAGATTCACCCCTCTCTGGGAAAAACAGTTTCTCCTCATCTCCATCCTAAATCTTCTCCCGTGAATCTTGAGGCAATGTCCCCTAGTTCTAGTCTCACCTACCAATGGTAATAACTTTCCTACTTCTATCTTATCTATCCGTTTCAAAATTTTGTATGCTTCTATAAGATCCCCTCTCATTCTTCTGAACTCCAGAGAGCATAGTCCCAGGCGACTCAATCTCTCCTCATAGGTTAACCCCTTCATCTCTGGAATCAACCTGGTTAACCTCCTCTGCACTGCCTCCAAAGCCAGTATATCCTTCCTCAAGTATGGAGACCAGAACTGCACACAATACTCCAGGTGAGGCCTCACCAGTATCCTGTGTAATTGCAGCGTGACCTCCCTGCTCTTGAATTCAATCCCTCTAGCAATGAAAGCCAACATTCCGTTTGCCTTCTTAATAACCTGTTGTACCTGAAGCCAACTTTTTGTGATTCATGAACCAGTACTCCCAAGTCCTTCTGCACAACAGCATGCTGCAATCTTTCACCATTTAAATAATAATCTGCTCTTCTATTTTCCTTCCAAGGTGAATGATCTCACATTTATCGACGTTGTATTCCATATGCCAGTCCTTGGCCCATTCACTTAACCTATTTATATCCCTCTGCAGATTCTCCACATCCTCTGTACAATTTGCTTTTCCACTCAATTTAGTGTCATCAGCAAATTTTGCTGCGCTACACACAGTCCCCTCTTCCAGATCATCAATGTAAGTGGTAAACAGCTGCGGGCCCAGAACCGACCCCTATGGCACCCCACTCACCACTGACTGCCAACCAGAGAAACAGCCATTTATACCAACTCTCTGCCTTCTATCAGTTAACCGATCCACTATCGATGCCATACACTTCCTCTGACTCCATGCATCCGTATCTTATTTATAAGTCCCTTGTGCGGTACCTTATCGAATGCCTTCTGGAAATCCAAGTATATGACATCCACCTGTTCCCTCTATCCACTGCACTCATTATGGCCTCAAAGAACTCCAGCAAGTTTGTCAAACAGGACCTGCCCTTTCTGAATCCATGCTGCGTCTGTCTAATGGAACCACTCCTTTTTAATTTTTTGGTTGGTTAATGTCCTTGTTGCATTTTGTGCAGAGGAGGAGGTCTGGGGACTGACATTCTTGTTTCATTTTGTGTAAGGGAGAGGGGTTTGGGGGGGGGGTTGATGATTGGAATGCCATTCTCTTTAGTACGGGGAGTGGGTATGATTCTCTCTGAATGACTTTCATATTCTTCCTTTTTCTTCTGGGCATATTCAACACATTTATAGATTAGTAACTATAACAGGATCAATGAAAGATCAACCCAGAGCGCAGAAGACAACAAACTGTGCAAATACAGATATAAATAAATAGCAACAAATAATGAGAACATGAGATGAAGAGTCCTTGAAAGTGAGTTCATTGGTTGAGGAACATTTCAAAGATGATGCGAGTGAAATTGAATGTAGTTATCTCCTTTTCTTCAAGAGCCTGATGGTTGAGGGCTAGGAATTGTTCTTGATGCCTGGTGGTGTGATTCTGGAGGCTCTTGTACCTTCTACCTGATGGCAGCAGTGAGAAGTATGATCTGGTTGGTGAGGATCCCTGACAATGGATGCTACTTTCCTGTGACAGCACTTCATGCAGATGTCCTTAATGGTGGAGAGAGGGCATTGCCCATGATGTACTGGGCCAAGTCCGGGACTTTCTGAAGCAATGTTTCCATACCAGGCTGTGATGCAGCCAGTCAATATACTCTCCACTACACATCCACAGACGTTCATCCAAAGTTCAGCATTAAATCTAAAAACTGGGAAAACCTTGCACTCAATAGATGCACCTGAAGGAAACCTGTTCAAGAGAGAGCGATACTACATAAGAGCCATCTCCACTGTGCCACAGCGAATAAGCGGCAGCTGCAAAAGTTGAGACTGAAGAACCAAAAGACCCAACCGCTAAACACAGCCACCACATACTCGTGTCCACACCGCACCAGAATATGTGGATAACAGATTGGCCTCTATGGCCACCTGAGGACCCAATGAGATTCAACCTCTTAAGAGAATATCTTACTGGACTCAAGTGATCACACTGCTACTACTACTGTGTGTTCATCTATCACGCCAGCACTTACATTTCTCCTGCAATAGCAACAGCTTTTGCTTAGAGGAGTGAGAAGTTCTGTCATTCACTACTTTCCTTGCCAGCACATTACAATTGCAGGTTGCCCATTTTCAGAATGTTTGTTGACTCCAAGACTAAGCTTGATCTTTGGAACCTGAAACTATATGATATGCTGTGCAATGTTTTATTTTAGTGACTGGGTTATTTGTTTCTCTATTACACATAAAAAAAACAGCTGCTTTTCAAAATTGAAATTGTTTTGCTGTTCCAGCGTTGGGCACCCTGACTTCTCAGATATATGCATCTTTGCATAAGGACCCTGTATTGAAACAATCAACAGGAGAGGTTTTAATCTTTGTAGTTTTGCGAGCTGACCACAAAAAGTCACATGTATTTCAGCGCCATTTTGTAACAAACAAGATGAAACTGGAGGTCCATGAGCCAGTTCTCATTAGGAGATTAGAGGTTGAGAGGGACAGTAACTTAAAAATTTCTTGGCGTTATAATTTCAGAGGATCTGTTCTGGAACCAGAACTTAAGTGCCATTACAAAGAAGGCACAACAGTACCTCTACTTCCTTAAAAGTCTGTGCAGATTTGGCATGTCTTCTAAAACTTTGACAAACTTCTGTTGATGTACAATGGAGAATATCCTGATTGTTTGCATCATGGTCTGGTATGGAAACACCAATGCTCAAGAATGGAGAAGTCTTAAAAAGTAGTGGATACAGCCCACTTCATTAAAGGAAAAGCCCTCCGCACTATCAAGCAAGTCTACGAGGAGCACTGCCAGAAGAAAACAGCGTCTATTATCAAGGATCCTGAAACCCCTGGAACAATACCACCAAAGAACCTTACAAAAGATTTTGAAGATCAGCTGGATCAGACACATTAACATCAGTGTACTGGAGGAGGCCAATATATTACAGCATCTGCACCATGACAAAGCAACACCAACTCCGATGGTTGGCCATGTCATTCAAATGTCTAACTGGCATCTCTTCCAAACAGATCCCATAATTCCAGTTTTCCATCTTCCGGTCAAAATGGTGGTGTACAATGTTCTCTTAGTCACTGCGTCATTGGGGAGTCGGTTCAGGAATCTTAGGTCCCATGACACCAGGTTTAGGAACTTTAACCATCAGGCTCCTGAACCAGTGTGGATAATGTCACTCATCTCAGTAGTGAACAAATCTAAACTGATCGCACAACCTACAGACACACGTTCAAGGTCTACAACTCATATTCTCAGTATGTGCGGATGCTTTATTTATTTATTTATTTATTTATTCATTCATTCTGTATTTGCACAGTTGGTCTTCTTTGCACATTGGTTGCTTGTAACTCTTTGTGTGTAGATTTTCATTGACCCTACTGTATTTTTTGTTTCACTGAGACTGCAAGGAAATGAACCCAGGGTAGTATATGGTGACATATACCAACTTTGATACTAAATTTACTTTGAACTTTCATCTCTGCATTATGTGGAAATGCAAAGAACAGTACTATTGCTTTCCTTCAATTTCTAAGATTGACAAGATAGTCAAAGGTTATTAAAATGAATATATGTAATTATAGAAAATAGAAAAGTAAAGCACAGGAAGGGGACCTTCCGCCTACAATGTGGTGCCGAGCCAATTAAACTAGTAATCAAGTGGCTAGCTAAACTAATGTCTTCTGCCTACACCGTGTACAGATCCTCCCATTTTTTCTCACATTTCTGTGCCCATCTAAACGTCTCTTAAAAAGTTTCTAACGTGCCTTTAGTGTCGCCACGGGCAGCGCGTTCCAGGTACCTCACATCTCTGAAATGACCCCGCCTCACCTTAAATGCATGTCCTCTGGTACAGTATTAAACATTTCACACTTCGAAAAAGATATTTTCTATTTTTCCGTACCTCTCGTGTTCAGCAGTTGCAACTTAAAAGATGGTAAAGCCAGACTTAACTGCTCAAACTCATTGGACAGTTTTGCATATTGCAGTAACTGCTCATACGATCGCCGTGGAGTATTTTAACAAGGGGAACTAATGTCGAGTCGATAATATATCCATAATTATGACTCAACGAAAACAACACCGTGGGTTTGCCATGGATTAGTAATTACGGGAAACAGATGTGTTTGCTTCACAACTCTCAGGCTGTAATGACCTTTACCGCTGAAATTCCACTCAACTCTTCTAATTATTCATTCCAAACCGTTACAATTCGTTTTTAAGACGAAGCAATCAATTGTACAAATTAAATGTGCAAGAGTCAATGTATACTGCAAAAAGCTATACTGTGCAGATTCAGCGACTGATCAGCACCTTAATTTAATAAAATATATCTTAAGTGTTCGTGTGTTTGGATCGGGTTGAAGACGGCGCAGCGCCTCCTACTGGTGAGATCTATCTCAGTTTAGCCAACATTTGCCGTTCGTTTCGTGAATGGTTCAAAATCCTCAATCTGCAGTGAACAATATATTTTAACCCATTTTTCCACTTTTCTCCCGAAATTAGGTCACACCATTCTACTTTGTAAATGTATAAACGTGCGCGCGTGTGTGTGTGTATGTCTGGATGTATGTGTATACGTCAAAATTCAAAATACATTTATTATCAAAGTATATATACAGTATTGAACCTTCAGATTCCTCTTCTTGCTAGCAGCCACAAAACCAAAGAAACACAATAGAATCTAGCGGGAAAAAAAAATTCAACAAGACCATCAAACACCCAATGTACTATATATACTTACAGCGCCTATAAAAAGTATTCACCCTCCTTGGAAGTGTTCATGTTATATTGTTTCACAACATTGAATCACAGCGGATTTAAATTGTTCTTTTTGACATTGATCAGCTGAAAAAGTGAGAACAGATCTCTACAAAGTGATCTAAATTAATTACAAATATAAAACACTGAATCGTTGATTGCAAAGATATTCCTCCCCCCCTTAAAATGGCACACCAAATCATCACTCTCTCTCTCTCTCTCTCTCTCTCACTCTCTCTCTCTCTCTCCTTCTTGTTTTACGGCGGTTGGCACCCAGCTTAATGGTGTATTACCGCCACCCAAATCATCACTGGTGCAGCTATGTCATTTTAGAAGTCACATGATCAGTTAAATGGTGATCACCTGTGTGCAGTCCAAGTGTTTCAATTGATTGTAGTACAAATGCACCTGTGTCTGGAAGGTCCCACTGCTGGTGATTGGGTATCCTCCTTGCAAAACTACACTATGAAGACAAAAGAACACTCCAAGCAACTCCATGAAAAGGTTATTGAGAAGTACAAGTCAGGAGATGGACACTAGAAAATGTTCAAGTCACTAAATATCTACTGGAGTACAGTCAAGTCAGTCATGAAGAAATGGAAAGAATATGGCACAGCTGTATATCTGCCTAGAGGAGGTCATCCTCAAAAACTGAGTGACTGTGTAAGACTGGTCTAATGGGGGGGGGGGGGCAGCAAGAGACCTATGACAACTCTGTAGGAGTTACAAACCTCAGTGGCTGAGTTGGGAGAGACTGTGCATACAGCAACTATTGCCTGGGAGCTACACCAGTCACAGCCTTATGGGACAGTGTCAAAGAGCCACGTTGGGGAAAAAAAATCTTGAATGAGTTAGAGTTTGCCAGAAGGCCTGTGGGAGACTCTGAAGTCAGCTGGAAAGTGGTTCTATGGTCTGATGAAACAAAAATTGAGATTTTTGGCCATCAGACTAAATTCTATATCTGTTGTAAGCCAAACACCACACATCATCAAAAACACACCATCCCTACCATGAAGCATGGTGGTGGCTGCATCATGCTGTGGGGGTGCTTCACTGCGCAGGTCCTGGAAGGCTTGTGAAGGTAGAGGGTAAAACGAATGCAGCAAAATACAGGGAAATCCTGGAAGAAAACCTGCTGCAGTCTGCAAGAGAACTGTGACTCTGGAGAAGATATGCTTTCCAACAAGATAATTACTCCAAGCGTAAGCTAAAGGTACATAGGACTGACAAAAATAACAAAGTTGATATTCTTGAGTGGCCAACATGGAGTTCAGATCTTAATCCATTAAGAATTTGTGGCTGGACTTGAAAAGGGCTGTTCACTTATGCTCCCCATGCAATCTGACAAAGCCTGAGCAGTTTTGTAAAGGAGAATGGGAATAATTGCTGTAAAGCTGATAAAGACCTATCTACAGAGATTCAAGGCTGTAATTGCTGCCAGATACTGACTTGAAGGGGGTGAGTACTTATGCAAGCAATTATTTTGTGTTATATATTTGTAATTAATTTTGATCACTTTACAGAGATCTGTTTTCATTTTGATATGGAAGAGTCTTTTGCTGTTGGTCAGTGTAAAAAAAAAAAAAAAAAAAAAAAAAAAAAAAGCCAAATTAAATCCACTGCAATTCAATATTGTAAAACAATAATACATGAAAACTTTTGGGGCAAATACTTTTTATAAGATATATATCCCTCTCTCCATGTAGCTAATCTAACGAAATGTCAGAGACCAATAGAGTTAGGCACAACAACGTCACAGGAATTGTTAGTCAGCATTGTGGCAGTGCCATAGGGACTAAACTCTGGATTTTTTTTCTCTCCGGATTTACTCCTGAAGCCTTCCGTATGAGTGGGTAGGAGTTTGAAATGAGTAATTTCCTTCTCCCAAATGAGCTTCCAACCACAGCTGACGAGCCCTATCTGCCTAAAGCAACCAGTTTGAATGCACCAGTAATCCACCTCTGTCCCTTCTCCTGTCAGTAGGAATGGTTCCGCTGGGCTTAATAGCTGTGTGTGTGCTGATAATATGACCATTATTGGCAGGTTCTCAAATGGAAAAAAGAGTGAGATATATCAGCTAGTTGAGTGGTGTTGCAGCAACAACCTTGCACTCAATGTCAGTAAGACCACAGAGCTGATTGTGGACTTCAGCAAGGATAAGACGAGGGAAAATGAAGCAATCTGCTTAGGGGAATCAAGTGGTGAGAGTGAGCAATTTCAAGTTCCTGAGGACCTAACCAGGTCCCAACATACTTTTTGCAGCTATAAATGAGGCAAGATATATTTCATTAGGAGTCCAAGGAGATTTGCTTTGTCACCTAAAACACTCAAAAGCTTCTACAGCTGAACCCTTGAGAGCATTCTGACAGGCTAAATGAATGTCTGATATGGGAGGGGGAGGGGGCTACTGCACAGGATTGAAATAAACTACAGAAAGTTATAAAATTAATCAGCTCCAACTTGAGTACAACCTCTGTAGTATCAAAGACCTCTTCAAGGAATGGTGCCTCAGAACAGTGATGTCCATTATTGAGGACCCCCATCACCCAGGACATCCCCTCTTCTCATTGTTACCTTCGGGTAGGAGGTACACAGTCAGTGATTCACGGATAGCTTCTTCCCCTCTGCCATCCAATTTCTAAATAGACATTGAACCCAAGAACGCTACCACACATTTTTATTATGTTTTTGTACTATTTTTAATTAAACTATTGAATATACATACTGTAATACATCTTTTCTATATCATTGTACTGCCACTGCTATATTAACAAATATACTGCTGTTATTAAACCAGATTCTGATTCTATATGTATATGTATGCCCAGGCAATTCATTTACTGTTGGAGCCATTGACCATTAATGTCTGCTGAAAACTGCTCTGCCTGGTCCTGCAATTAATTGTGTGTTTTTTTTTCCAGCTTTACTCAAATTACCCACTAAAGGTCTCAGATATATAACAAGGCCACCATAGTTTCAGACCCGCAGTAACCACTAATCCTTTGGGAAGTGAACTTTATTTTTTCTCTATGTATTATTCTCATTGTTAATTTAAATGAAGTCTTAACCTTCACTTTGTTAGAATTCAGGAGATCTTTTGGCTCAATTTGATTACATTCATTTAAAAATGTAACTTCACTTGCCTTTATATGCTACTGCATCATGAAGCTGACATCTTGGAGTTGATTTCAACTTTTGCCATCAGTCATGTTCACCATTGCACACCCTATCTGACTTTTCCTTTGAAGCAGGCAAACTTGTGGAAAGTTGTCCTCTGTAATCACTACAGTTCTTATGCTGATAATAATCCTGCTTGGATCTGCTGTGTCTCTCCTAATATCCAGACTGACTTAACTTGGGAACATGTTCTTTAACCAAATGGCATGACACAATTTTTTTTTTTGTGCTTTTTGCCCACTGTGGGGATTAACTTGCTCCACGGTCTTCACGGTTTCCAATATCCAAAACAGCATGATTCACTCTGCACTGTATGATTAGCGGATGTAAGGATCTTCCATCATGATTTTGGAAAAAAATCTGTTGCAAGAAGTAATTTACAAAAACATACAAAAGAAACCTAATTACATTTATTACATATTTATTTTCAATGCTTTTGATCATAATGTGAACTATTTAAATTTTTATGCAGCACCACTCTAGTTACAGAATAGATAAGTTATTGAACTTGAATCTAGATTTATGAACTTGATTCCTACTTAATTAAATTTGGTATAAAATCAGAATTGGTCAAAGAGTGGTGAATCTATGGAACTTGTTGCCATATGCAGCTGTGGAGGCCGGGTCATTGGGTGTATTTAAGATGGAGATTGATTCTTGATGTCGGGGCATGAAAAATTATGGGGAGTAGGTAGGAGAATTGGTCTGAGAAGGAAATGAATCAGCCAGGGTCAAATGGTGGAGCAGACTCGATGGGCCAAATGGCCTAACTTGCTCCTATGTCTTATGGCCTCATGGTTTCAAAAGCTAAAATCAGGTAGGATAGTTATGAAACAAACTGATGTAAAAAAAACTTTTTCAACAGTGTCATTTGGAGAAGGAAATCTATATCTTTAAGGTACACCAAATCAGTTGACAGGCAACTGCCTCCAAAAAATCCAAAGCTAACATCTTATGTAGAGGCTATTTTATTCAATTAATTGTTTAGAGAATTGTAGGTTTATTTTGCCATGGTGTAACAAATAGGTGACATTAATTGTTGGTGTCCATTCATGTTACTAATAGAAAAAGCTCTAAATGGGAAGTCAATTCATTAAAATATTCAGGTTTTGAATTAAGCTTTTTACTTGTTTCCACTTTTTCATTGCATGCACAAATTGTACACAGATTTATTTTTGTATTGTCATATTCCACCTTGGTGAGAGTGACTACCATTGATATTGTGACCTTTCCCGAGGCTCCTCATGCATTGATTCACTTTGAGGTAGGAAGATTTCTTAGGTGATTATTCTGAAAAGGCCTCCTTCACCATTTACTTGACAATCACACTGGGGCTTTGCTCCTTCTTCAGCTGTGCCTGTCTCAATTAAAATCCAGGTAATGTTCCCTTTTCTTCAGTTAAATAAAACTTGCCAATGTGAATTCTCTGAGCTTTTCATATTCAAACATTTCTTGAATCTAGTCAAAGCAAGCAAAATATGAGCACTCGGATTACCTCAATAGAACTGGGGATCCAATTAAACTTCACAATTGGAGTCTGATAAACATTTGCATTTTGCAAGAAAAATGCAATAAAAAAACAATTGAAAGCTTCCATGTACTAGTTTGCCAAAAGGGTTCTAACATGGATATGGAGAGCTGAGAGCTTAAACTAACATCATCATTTTTCCTTTCAGGTGGTTCCAAGCACTCTACTATGAGTGGAACGTAAGTGTTTTTACCCCCAGAAAGTGGGCTGACTGCTAGAAAGAAGCAGTTAATTCTTTGGAAAATAATGCTATGTTTGATGTATGGAACAATGTTTGACTCAAATTCTCAGACACTGACAGTGGGTCTTCTGAGATGAGACATTTGATATTGGCAACTTCAGTAAAATACATGTGATTATTTATTCTCCACCAGATTCTCAGACAAACTTCAACATTTCACCAATGATATCTGTGCCAAACACACTGCAAAATTAAACTTAATTTCTTCTGCCTGTACATGATCTATGTTCTTTCATCTGTTGCTATTCATGTGTCTACCTAAAATCCACTTCAATCCCTCTATCATTCCCGCTTCCAAAAAGCTCTTTAAAGAAGGCAGACAATCAGAAAAAAGTGTTAAAGCTAAAAGAAAATGAGAGCTAGGTTTTGGTTTGATCTGAGGATGCTAATTAAAGGAAGATATGTTATCTCAAATGGAACCAAGTGAATGTATGCAAACATTCCCAGAATCATTCCTGTTGAAAATAATATAAGTACACAAGATGGTCCCATTGTTAGCTTTTCCAAAACAGAATAAAATTCTTTGTCAGAGAAGTCACAATGTCAGCTGATATGGCTAATGAAAATGTTATGTTGCATGAGGAGCTATTCTGGAGCTGACAGATTGTACATTGTTGAAGAATATAAATCTGACTCTCTACTTAGCTCTGTTATTTCTGCCTGGGGCAAATATGAAGCAAAGACTATGTGCAAACAAAAGGAAGTGTTTTATTCTGAAGTATTAAACTTCCTTACCTAAAGTATAAAATTCCTGCCTGTTGACTTCTCTGTCAACTAGTGAACTGCGCTGTGATAATCAGTGAGCTGGAGATGGAACATGACTTGCAATGAACAATATTTTACATTAAAAGAACTTTATTGTTCAGTAATAGTGACAAAGCAGTACGGCAAGCAGTCTGTTGAGATTTAAGATAAAAATTGACTGAAATTGAACCAACGTTTGGCTGTAAGGTTAGATCTCATCAAGATGCAATTCGTGCTGTGTGGTTATATAATGCATATTGATTAATCTTCTGGCAGGCTGCAATGAGGGCAGGACAGTTACATAATATCTATTGATCTTTCTCCTTAAAGTTACAATGAGTGCTAGATCGTTGCATGAAAATTACATGCAAAAATCCACCCTAGTAATTTCCAGCATAGTGGGTATCAGCTGTGATTGACAGATGTATTATTTATTCATTTAGAGATACAACATGGTAAGAGGTGCTTCGCGCCAAATGAGCCTGCGCCACCCAATTACATCCATGTAACCAATTAACCTACTAATCCAAATTTCAAAGTAAGATTTATTATCAGAATACATACATGTCACCACATACAACCCCGAGATTCTTTTTCTGCGGGCATACTTAGCAAATCTATGGAACAGTAACTAGACTAGAAACATCATGAAATGTCAACTGTAAACAAATTGTGCAAAAGCAGATATAAATAAATTGCAATAAATAGCGAGCATGAAATAACAATATAACTATCCTTAAATGAGTGTAGCTATCCCCTTTTTTTTGTTCAAGAGCCTGATGGTTGAGGGGTAGTAACATTTCTTGAACTTGGTGGTACGAGTCCTGAGGCACCTGTACTTTCTACCTGATGACAGCAGTGAGAAAAGAGTACGATCTGGGTGGTGAGGATCTTTGATGGATGCTGCTTGCCTATGGCAATGTTTCATGTAGATGTACTCAAAGGTTGGGAGGGTTTTACCTGTGATGTACTGGGCTGAATCCACTACCTTTAGTAGGAATTTCTGCTCAAAGGTATTGGTGTTCTGATACCAGGCCATAATGCAGCCAGTCTGCACACTTTCTCCACATATCTATAGACGTTTGCCAAGGTCTTTGAAGATGAGCCGAACATCCGCAGACTCCTAAGGATGCAGAGGCACTGTTCTGCTTCCTTCACAATAACATTTATATGATGGGTCCAGGACAGGTCCTCTGAGATATAGATTCCCAGGAATTTAAAGTAACTGACCCTCTCCACCTTCGATTTCCCCCCCCCCCCCCCCGTGATTACTGGCTCATGGACTTCTGGTTTCCTACTCCTGAAGTCTACAGTCAGTTCCTTGTAGTTATTGCCATTGAGAGGTTGTTGTTATTACACCACTCAGCCAAGCTTTCAATCTTCCTCTTGTATACTGATTCATCACCCTCTTTAATACGGCCCATAACAGTGATATCATCAGCAAATTTGCATATGGTGTTGGAGCTGTACTTCGCCACACGGTCAGAGGTGTAAAGCGAGTAGAGCAGGGGTCTAAGTACACATCCCTGCAGTGCTCTTGTGCTGATAGACATTATGGAGGAGATGTTTTTGTCAATCTAAACTGTCTGGGATCTACAAGTGAGGAAACCCAGGATCCAATTGCACAAAGGGGTATTGAGGCCCAGGTCTTAGTGTTTACTGATTAGTTTGAGGGGATGATGGTGTTAAATGCTGAGCTGTAATCAATAAAGAACATCCTGATGTATGCATCTTTGTTGCTCAGAGGTTCCAGGGTTGTGTGAAGAGCCAACGAGATGCATCTGCTGTATACCTGTTGCTTTCATTGGCAAATTAGAGCTGAATGAAGCCAATTTGAGCTTATCTGCTTCAACACCAGCCTCTCAAAACACTTCATCACTGTGGATGTAAGTGCCACTAGGTAATAGTCATTGACACAGGTTACCTTTGAAGCCTGCTTGAAGCAGGTGGGTACCACACTCTGCAGAAGTGAGAGGTTGAAGATATCTGTGAATACACTAGCTATTTGGTCAGCACAGGTCGTCATTACTCGGCCAGGTAATCCATCTGGACCGGATCCTTTCCTTGGGTTCACTCTCTTGAAGGCAGCACACGTCATCCTCCGATACTGAGACCAAAGGATCATTGGGAGATATAGGGGTTTGAGGTGGTTCCTCCCTGTTCTGGTGGTAAAATTGAGCATAGAAGGCATTGAGCTCATCTGGAAGCGAACCTCTGTTGTCCCTATGTCACACAATTTAAATTTGTAGGAGGTTATGGCATTCAAGCCCTGCCACAATGGTTGAGCATCCCTTGTTGATTCCAGTCTAGAGAGGAATCTCCACTTCGCTTGAAAGATGGCTTTCTGGAGATCATGCCTGCACCTCTTGTGGCATTCTTGATCTCCAGAGTTGAACCCTCTGATCTGACTCAGCAGATTCTGGATTTAATTGACCACCCAAGGCTTTTGACGGGGGGTGGGGGGGGGGGGACCTGAATGATTTTGTGGGGGACACACTCATCCACAGCTATTTTAATAAAGTTGGTAATGACCCTGGTGTAGTCATTCAGGTCCTCAGATGAGTTCTTGAACACGGCCCAGTCCACCGAATCAAGGCAATCCTGTAACTATTCCTCAGCCTCCTGTGACCACCTCTTGGTTGACTTGATCTCTGGAGCCTTGCTGTATACAGGTAGCAGGAATACAACCAAATGATCTGACTTGCCAACAATGTGGTCTCTGGAAGGAGAGATAGGCATTCCTTATCATGGTCTAATGGGCTGGGACTTCAGGTGCAACAGGTTATGTGCTGGTGATAACTGGGCAGGGTTTTCTTCAGACAGGCCTGGTTAAAGTCGCTGACTATAACTTGAAAAGTTTTGGGATGGGCCGTTTCTTGTTTACAAACAGCATAGTGTGGTTTTGCGAGTGCTTGCTTATAACCAGCCACTGGTTTATTAAACTGCAGTCAAAATCATGGATGAGAACTCTTGAGGCAAGTAGAACATTTAACCATTAGTTGTTCTAAGTCAGGGGAACAAGGTCGATATAACCCCACTGTCCATGCAATAATGAGAATTGACTAAAAAGCATATGCTGCCACCTTTTTCCTTGCCAGAATTCAAGGTTCGATCTATTCTGAAAATTGTAAAACCTTCTGGTCGGGAAGATGCATTTGGCATGTTTGCTGTTAATGCAACTAAAAATTGAGATTGGCCTCATCTGTTTCTGATACAGCGGCCTAGCCCTGAGGTCGTCAATCTTATTTTCAAGTGATTGTACACTCGCTAATGTTATGACCTCAGCCCCCTCCTTTGTGAGAATCACAAGAGCCCTAGTAAAGGGGGGGGGGGTCAATGACCCAAGAGAGAGAGTGACGTGCTGAAATTGGACTCAGGAAAATAAGAGAGAAGCCTTAAGGTTTGGAATGTGGTCTGGCCTCTCAGCCAGACAAAAGCCACGGAAATGGCCATTGTCTCTTGGAGACACCTTTGTGCAATGGGGACTGGACTACGTGCAAACCCTCAGGGCAACGTGGGCTGGGAGATGAGGAGAGATTGCCTCACCCCACCCTGATTGAAAGCTACAACCCTGCAAGTCCCAATAAAAGGTGGGCTGCCGAGGCGGCCCCTCAGACGCACCATGGAGACACACTAAGAAGACACGATAGCGCTTCCAGTCGGAGCGGGAAGCCATTTTGAAGGAAGCCACGTGTGTTAGATTCCGGATCGGGAGTCTGTGGCTGAAACCAAAGGAAAAACCGTTTTTAACTAACAACAGGGATTTGCTTCGCAAAGACAACGGGCAAGTGTTCCTTTCTCTCACCAATCCCTCTCTCCAACACGTGAAATGCCAGCAGTTTCCAAACGGAAAAGCCTGCAGACTTCTGAGAGACTTTTATATTTTCCATTGGACTCAGTATTATCCCCTAGACAACGATAGAGCTTATTTCTGATTGATTATTACTATACCTGTGCTTTAGATTGAGTATTGATGACGTATATGATCTGAATGTTTTGTATTAACCATACGTTTGTGCCCCTTTATAAATAAAAAACGTTTGAAAATAGTACCATCAGACTTCAGCGGACCTCTCTATCTTTGCTGGTAAGTCACCCAGTTACGGGGAACGTAACACTAACAAGATGGTAAGCAGAAGAGGCCTCATTCCCCTGCACTTCAGCCTGGTTTGAATCCCAACTCTCGCTACGTTTTTGGCCTTGACCCTGGCACTGGCTCTTAAAGGCACTGCACTTAACTGCTCCACATTTAACAGTTGAACACGAGATCTGAAGATCATTGAATTAATTTTGTAGTCTGTTGTTAAGAGGAAATTTACATGCAGGAAAAGAAATTCAAAGGGAGTATGTTGAAAGGAAAGCTGGTACAAATTTCTGCAGCCCAATGTACACAGGTGCAATCTTGACCTCTGCCTTTGGAATAAGGGAGCAAACTTTAGTACCCAGAGGTAACCCTCATGGTCACGGGAGAAAATGTACAAAGTTCTTACAGACAGCAGCAGACTTGATCCTGGGTAGCTGGCACTGTAATCGTGATATCTTAATCACTACGCTACCAAACCATCCCATCATATCTAACAATCTCTTTTCTGTTTGGAAAAATGATTGTGCAATGTGTAGCCATTATCCTCTAAACACCTCAAGGCTAAACCTCACTTGTATGATATAACATGGTTTTTCAGACTGTAAGGAAATGTTCACTGGTATCCAATGAGTTGTTGTGAGAACACTTCTCTCATGTATATTAATGGCCCTAGATAAATAGAGAATAATTTTATAGCCTATAAATTGTATGAAATTCAAAAAAGCAGTGAATGGTACTTGAAGACAAGAATCAGGATATTGTGTGTATATGTGGTGGGTGAAATACAGTGCAGAGGCACCTTGGGTCAAACCAGTCTGCTAGCTGTCCTTTGGTAATAGACAAATGTCAGTCCACTCAGAAGCAGGGAACGCTCTGTCTCTGGACAACACTGAGTCCAAGTGTGATTTCAAATCTTCCTGATCTCAGCAGCAGGATACACTTCATATCTGGCCCCTCAGCTGTGTCATTAAATTCAGTGGGGAGCAATGATTTTCATTAAAATATTAAGTTAACTGTTTTTATTTCATTTTATATAATGTTTTCAAATAACCTACACAACTTGATTTAGAATACATTCTCAATGTTCTCGCTGATTATTCAGATGCACTTTCTTTGTTCCGTATGCCTCTGGTCATTAGACACTTGCAGACAATGGAAATGGCCTCTGACAGCCAAGCCATCAAAAGCTCACCAGATTTGTCTATGGAGAGGGCCTCAAGTGGTGTTATCTCAGGCCATCCCTCTACCTATGGACATCTCTACCTCACAGTGACTATGAATTAGGTGTTCTTTCTGAGCATGATAATATTTGAGATCCCTTCACCATCACTCCAGCCAGCCTGAACTGCAGTCATTAAATATAAGAAATTGCAATGAGAACCTGGACGTCTGATTTCATTCAGACTTCCATCTTCAGCCACTATGACATGCAGAAGGCAGGAGGTAAGAGTTGCAATGTGTAATTAGTTAATCATTGATTGTCTTGCATTAATTTATAGTTACATTTAGTAGATATACTTGTTTTGGCATTGTGGCCAAGCTGATGCTGTTGACTATCACTGCAAAGGGAAGGTAAAGTCAAGTTTGTTAGTGAAGCAATTATTAGCAGAACACTTGGCTGCAGTGGACACAGTTGGTCCAATTGGAATGGAGTTTTCAGGGTTGCCTGCACAATTCCGTTTCTTCTGCCTGCAGCCACTCCTGCTCAGCAGTTGTTTCGTGTACAGATGGTGTATTGAACGGAGCCCTCCTGATGATGGAGTGCATTTTCAGAATATTGTCAAGAACCTTGAGGCCAGTTCTACAAAATAAGTGCAGGGTTCTCCCAGAAAGGTCCGGGTCATGAAATCCTATGTGAAAGCAACAATGGTTCTGTTGATACACAAAATACATCGGATGCTGGAATATGGAGCAGCAAATAATCTGCAGGAGGAGCTCAGCAGGTCAAATAGTATCTGTGAGAAGAAAGGGATAACCATTGCTTGTGTTGAAACCCTGCATCAGGATTGAGAGTGGAAAGGGGAGATGGTCAGTATAAAGAGGAGGGGGTGCATGGTGAGACAGAAGCATAAGGTGATTAGTGGACAGTGGGGTAAAAGATGATGAGCTGGAGAGATGGTGGGGGGAGGGGGTTGGGGCTGGAAGATGGTAGCAGGAGGACAATAGATGGAGTGAGACAAACAATGAAAATCAGGGGCAGATGGAGTGATCGGGGGGAGGAGAGTGTAAAGACTGGATCAGAATCATAGCAGGAACACAGATCTACCAGTGCAGGAATATGGTAAATAAAGTAGGTGAGAATGGGAACCTTTCAGGGAGAGGTGAATAGCAGGTGGAATTGGAACCAGATAGAGAATGGAGGGAGGGGGGATATCTGTGGGTGAACTGTGTGTAGAGGGTGGAGGGAATTAGGAAAGAAAGAGGGACGAAAATGGGCAATGGGTGTCAAAGGGAGTGTTGGTAAAAATTGATTTAAAAAGTGAGGACTAGAAGGGGTTCAATATGAAAGGGGTGGTGGGAGGGGGGGAGAAAGGGGGCGAGAACTCACCAGAGGGGAGGGTTATATCCTAAAAGTGGAAAATTCAATGTTCATGCCATTGTTGGGTGGAGGAGAGGGTGGTTGCAGGCAGCCCTGGAGAAATATAAGGTGTTGTTCCTCCATTTTGTGTAGGATCTCACCCTGAAATGGTTTTGTTGACTATTTTTAGTATGCCATAATTTTTATTGGGAGTGACAATGGTATAGCTGTTAGAGCTGGGGCTCCACAGTCCCAGTGAGCTGCATTCAATTATGACCTTGCACATACTCCCTGTGACTGAATGGGTCTCTCTGGCTTTATCCCATATGCTGAAGAAAGGCAAATTGATAGGTTAATTGAGGGGCTCTTAACCTTTTTTACGCCATGGACCCCTTTAGCAGTCCAGTGAAGCCCATTTTTTAAGAAGCTAATTTGCAGTATGGTAATATATTTGCTTCTTTATTAACACATTAAAAAATAAGAGTATATATTTAAAATATAGGTGAGTTAAAACTAAATTTTAGTTTTAAAGACATATCAGTATGAAGGCTGTTGTTGCTTAGCTTGGTTAAGAACTTTACACCGTGGGGTAGCTTTATGACAAAGCAACATGCATGTCATATTGGACATCCGACTTAATTGGAGGAAATGCTAAATTTCACTTGGAGGTTAGTGAAAATAAAAATGTGAATTTTTTTCCCATCCAAGTTCACGGACCCCCTGGAATCTATCGGCAGAGCCTTGAGTGGTCTATGGACCTCAGGTTAAGAATGGCAGAGTATTTACAGAGATCACTGTAAATTAGAGTAGGATGGTGATGGAAGTGATGGAAATGTCAGGGGAATAAATCACAAGAAAAAATAGCGGGGCAATGGGTTTGTTCTATGAACAGCATATACTCTGGGCTGAATGTCCTCCTATGTCAGAAAGAAATATGGAAATTGAGCCCTTCATGTGGTTAGTGGATACTTTTGTCATCCTCAGCTTTGTTGATACCAATGCAAATTGCAAAGTGAGCTGGCATTGAAGAACTGCATCATGACTTCTGCCAGAATATTCAGCATGATTCCCAGTGCTGTCATTCTAGTCAGCTCCAGCAAACGGAATCCCATCAGATGGAGGCACATCTCTGTGATACAAGGCAGCACTGACAAAGCAATGTTTCTGAGTGCCACCTCGTATTTCTGGCATCAGAGGGAAACCTTCAGTCTTCATGAAGCAATGTGTTATCTCTTTTGCTGCTCTTTGGCAAGAGAGAATGTAATGAACTCTCTTGGAACAGAGAGTGCTTGTTTCTTTCATTCTGCTATAGGGGATGGTAACCTCCAGGATGTCTAATTCCAGTTTTGAAGGATTCCAGAGCAATGGGGTGGCACAGGAGCATTGTAGTTGCCATCACATTTTACAGTGCCAGCAATATCAGCGTTCAATTCCCGCTGATGTCTGTAAGGAGATTGTGCATTTCCCTGTGACTGTAGGATTCCTTGGGGTGCTGCAGTTTCCTCTCCTGTTTCAAATATGTATCGGTTAGGATTAGTAAGTTGTGCATAAGTGCTGGAAGTTGGTGACACTTTTAGGCTGCTCCCAGCACATCCTAACACTGTTGGTCATTGATGCAAATGATCATTTGTTTTGATGTACATCTGACAAATAAACTAATCTTGTATATTTAAAAAAATCATTGGCACAGTGACCTTGACAGCCATCAGAGAAGAGATCCAGACCCTGCTCTGATTGGACTTGTGTAGAAGCACCGAGACGTACCTCCTGAGACCACAATTCTAGCCCTTCTTTCTGCTCTCCTGACAACTTGTTCTGGGCAGTGGGGCTTCTGCAGTTTCCTATCATGGTAACCTCTGGGACAAACTATTTATTATTGAAGTCAAGACCCCTTCCACCTGCAACTGGCTCCTTGTTCAGCAGAGGCTTTATCTGGAAACAATCCAGATGAGATGTGAAACAGGAATTGTTCTGTATGTCATTAATGATTGGTTTCAACAGTGTTTAGTGGGGTTCCTTTTCAGCTGCTGAACAAGTGTCTGAGTGCCCGAGGTTAGAGAGGGCATTTGCTCTTGTCAGTTTCAATGTGATTATGTGATATGAAGTCAATTTTGCATACTGTCTGTTGTCCTTGCTTCTTAGAATTGTATGTGTTAAGGGTCTTCCTATCATGGCACGCCACTTCTCTCTCATAGGCAGTATGCATGCTCACATCAAGCCTATGTATTACAACCAGTAGAGCTGTCATGAAGTCCAGCAGCAGGCATCACTCAGCATAAATCTGTGCTCATATAGTGCAGAGTTAAGGAAATTATGTCAAACCTTCATAAATTACTGTCTTGGCCTGAGATGGAATATTATGTTCAGTTAATGGCAGTAAGATTTGGAGAGGGTACTGGAGAGATGTGCCAGAATGACACTGGGCATGAGGATCAAAGAAGCAAGACTGTACTACTTAGAACAGAGAAAACTAAGGTGAAGTTTGATGGATGTGTTCATGAAAATTATTAATAGAAAAAAGGCATTATTTCTCAAATGGTATGGTTGTAAGGTCATTGGAAGAACAAGGATCATTATGAGGACATCCTGCATTGAGTTGTAAAGGTGTTGAATGCAAATTTGTTCATAACGTCAAAAAGAATATTCTATCTATACCTGGAGGGAAAGCAATTACAGGAATATTGGGAAAGTGTAGAGGAGTGGTTTTAGAAAGATCATCCTACTAAAGAGCAGCATTGGCACAATAAGCTGAATTGCTTCTTCCCGTGTAATGCTATTACTTCCTATTGCTTCCTATTATTCTTTGATTTGTGTGTAATGATAATATTGTATGTATTTTTATAATGTATGTATTTTTATTTTTCACCTGCTTTAATATGCACCCCATTGAGAAAGGCAGTATAGTCACATTGTTACATTTTCTACTAAAATGAGATGAGAGAAGCTTCTGCAGACTATACAAGCTGTATATTCATTCTTTGGCTGCCGTTGTTAAGATTCTGAAATTACTGCCGGAAACAGTGAGTATCCTGTGTCTGACAAGGCACATGAACTACCAGGTACTTTCAAAAACAGCAAGAATTAATGAATGTGAATGGGTATACTGTATAACCTATCATCGTCAGAGTCCAGCTATTGGACGAGATCTTAAATAGAAAATGAAAATCAAGAAGGTGTATTTTCAGGATATCTTGGAATAAAATTTTTAAAAATATAACACTGCAGGCATTTAGCAGGTTGAATCAAGGAGTGAGAGAAGTAAAGTCAACATTTCAGGTTAAAGACCTTTCATCATTGCTTTTCAAAGGACAGCTCCATGAGTGACTTTCCTTGGCCAGTCACCAGACTCTCTTTAAACTCTCTTTTTATAGAATGACTATTGGAAAAGTAACATTGATTTTGTGATATGAGAGTTACCTTGTGAAGGGGAGTGTTGCAACATGGAAAGCACAACAGCTACAACAAACTCCCATGAACAGCAATATGATAATGATCAAATAATGTTGAGGGAGGCATAGTAATTAAATAAAAGTCCTGGTCTTCAGTGAAGAAGTGCTTTTGGTTTCTTTCATCAATATGAGAGAGTGATGGATCTCAGTTTAAGATTTCACTAAAATGGCAGAGCTTAGACATTGCAACCATAAGCACAAAAGATTTGGCAGATACTTGAAATCTTGAGCAAAACAAAATGCTGGAGGGACTCAGCAAGTCGGGGACCATGTATAGAAGGGTTATTTGTCAATATTTATTTATTGTGAATGACTTATAGACAATAGACAATAGGTGCAGAAGTAGACCATTCGGCCCTTCGAGCCTGCGAAGTCACGAGCACTTCAGCCCATTTTGAGATCATGGCTGATCAACTACTATCAATACCCGGTTCCTGCCTTGTCCCCATATGCCTTGATTCCCCTATCCATAAAATACCAATTGGGCTAAGACCTTTCACCAGCAATTGAAAGTAAAGGGGACATTGCTATATTGCTCTAGAATGCTAACCTATACTTTTTTGTCTTATTCCTGAATGAAACAAACTTGTAACCTTGGGACTGAGAGGTAAGAATGCTAACAAGTTCAAATGGATGCGATAGCCTTGTACCAATGGTACATTTGTGCTGGAGAAGGCATCCTATCAGGATACATCAGAGCTAACTATGGCAGCTGCTCTGCCAAACGCCGCAAGAAATGCAGAGTTGTGAATGTCCCCCGTGTCATGAACCCTTTGGACGAGTGAGGGGCGCCGGGTAGCAGGAGGTCTCGGCGCACTTGAATGACATTTATTTGAGTTTATTAGAATTGATTAATAACTAATTTGATCATTAAGCTGTGTCTGTGTTTTTGTGCCGCTCGTTACGTGAATATCGTTCCTTACGCTTGTTCTTAAGAGACAAACATGAGGAAAATCGGCAGAAGCTGGAAATCCAAGCCAAAACCCACAAAATGCTGAAGGAACTCAGCAGGTCAGGCAGCATCTGTGGAAATGAATAAACAGTTAACATTTTGGGCCAGGACCTAGTGCAGGTCTCACCCTGAAACGTCAACTGTTTATTCATTTCCATAGATGCTGCCTAACCTGCTGAGTTGCTCCAGCATTTTGCGTGTTTTGCCCTGTTCTTAAGTGATTAGTTTTTGATTTTGGCCTGCATGGGTTTCCTGTGTCTTGTGTTCTATTTAAGGTTATTCTGGAGCAGTGCTCATCATGGATTCCTGGATTCGAGTTCTGTGTGAACTACCGTTCTGTGCGCTCAAATACAGAGCAAGTTTGATTATTCCATGTATTATTCTCAAAATGGTTATTGTGATGCTCCTAGCATGGTCGTGTAGTTGGTAGCGCTTGTCACTCTCACTTTCAGCTTCCACCGCTGCCTAGCAGTCTTGCAAAAAGCAGAGCTAAATGGAGTGGCATTGTACTGGCGGGGAGAAACTTGCACATTGCTGGTGACACACAGAAACTGAACTCCTTTCAGACTCAGGCTGAACTACAGAGGATGGAAAGGAGGTCTGGCCACTCATGCGTATCTCACAGGCCCACTGGTGTGTGTACTCGCCCTGGTGCTGGTGAAGCAGATCCTCAGCTATGCTTAAATAGCCTCACTGCCTTGCAGGCACCCTTGTCTGCCTTTGCAGACAGCAAATCCAAAGTGGAGCCGCTAAGGCAGCTGGACGTCATGGAACATCCTTCCGGCAGCTCCTGCAGCCAAGCTGGTGGCAAGTGTATTGCTTCCTTTGGACTACACAGGTGAGGCTGAGAGGGGGTCTTGACAACAGGGAATCTCAGGATTTCCATACCTTTCACCCAGGCTTGTGATGAAGATGGTCATCACCTATTGTCCTTCGAGACAGATGAATGCCAACCATTCTCTGAATAAATCTTCATCATTAGTTTCTACTGAGTCTTGAGTTTACTCAGCACCTGGCTCCACTCGTCTGAAGGTCATTACACCTAGACCATCACACAAATCAGCTTCTCTTCATTGTCTCTGTTTGCACTTCCTGCTGCTTTGGGAAAGAGACCACATAATCAAGGTCTTCTCCATCCCGGTCATTCTCTCTTCTCCCTCTCTCATCAGCCAGAAAATACAAAAGCTTGAAAACACGTACCACCAGACTCGAGAATAGTTGCTGATTCACTGTTATCAATCGACTTCTCATATGCTAAACGATGAACTCTTAAGCTCTGATCTCCTAATCTACCTTATCATGTCCCTTGTTGACCTGTTTTGTTCACACTTGCTCTGTTACTGCAAATACTCTGTTCCATATTCAGTCTTTTTTAGCAATAGCAATTTATTTAT
Organism: Hemitrygon akajei; assembly: GCF_048418815.1. NCBI lineage: Eukaryota > Metazoa > Chordata > Chondrichthyes > Myliobatiformes > Dasyatidae > Hemitrygon > Hemitrygon akajei. The sequence continues at coordinate 93,798,816 of NC_133124.1, forward strand.
GTATGGCATGATCTGTCTCAATAGCATGCAGACCAAAAGCTTTTCATTGTATCTTTGCGCTTGAGACGATAATAAATGAATACCAACATCTATACCATCATTCCATGTTAACACTGAGAAATGTGGATTCTGTGACCAGCTACATAGGGAAGTGTACTGAGGATGTTACCAATATGGAACACATACATGTAAGGGCAAATCAGAATGGCTTTTACTGCAGAGTGTACAGCTGAGGAGTCATGATGCTGCTTTTAGATTGGGGGAGATGACAGCTCTCAGGGAAGCAAGAGATGTGCTTGCCTGCTCCATCAGGAAGTCAAATCGGGAGCTTTCTCAGAGAACATACAACTACTTCTGCGATACCAGAGACATGACGTACAGGTGGCAGGGAATTCAGAGGATTACAGACTACACATCTACCCTGTGTGTCTGTGAGCAGGCACCTCACTCTCGGACAGGCTGAATCTTGTTTATGCTCGTTTGATGTACAGAACAAAGTGCTGACGAGGAAGGCACCCCTCCCCCGGGGGAGCAAACACTCAGTCTGGCTGAAGCTGAGGTGAGGAAGACCCTGGCCAGGATCAACACATGCAAAGCTGTGGGGCCCGATAACTTACCAGGTCGGTTCCGAAAGACTGTGCAGCCCAGCTAACTGAGGTGCTGATAGATATATCCAACATTGCTGTCTGGTGCAGTCCATTGACACCTTGGTTTTCAAGGTGGCACCCATTATTCCAGTGCCAAAGAAGGTCATAATAAGCTGCCTAATTTACTACCATCCGGTGGCATCAACATTGACCATTATGAAATGTTTTAAGTAGCATTAAAGCCTTTCTCCCAGCTACATTGGACCCTTTCCAGTTTGTTTATCGTTTGAATCGATCCACTGATGATGCCATAGCCTCCACCCTCCTCTCTGTCCAGTCCCACCTGAAAAATGGGGTCTCGTATGCCAGGCTGCTCTTTATAGACTTCAGTTTGGCATTTACAACCATCATACCCCAGAAATTGGTGGGGAAACTGATCTTGCTGGATCTCAAAGCCTACCTCTATAACTGGATCCTGGACTTCTTAACAGAAAGGCCACAATCAGTTGGTGTGGCCAGTAATGTCTCTAGTCCCCCAACACTGAGCACTGGCACTCCCCACTGCTGTGTGCTCAGCCCGCTGCTGATGCATGATTGTGTTCGTGATTCAGCTTAAATAGAGTCATCAGGTTTGTGGATGACTTAACAGTGGTTGGCCTCATCAACAGCAATGATGAGTTGGAGTACAAAGAGGAAGTGGAGTGGCTGCTGGACTGGTGTGAGAACACCCACCTAAGCCTGAATGTGGTGAAGACCAAGGAAATTACTGTGGGGTTTAGGAAGGTGCAGATGAACCACCCCCTTCTGCGTATACATGGCTCCTCCGAAAGCCAAGTGCACCGTTCCTGGGAATTCGTATCAGAGATGACCTCAATATCACCTCCCTGAATAAGAAGGCACAGCAGCACCTCCACTTCCCGAAGAGATTGAAGCAAGTGAGGCTCCCCAGCCACCATTTTAACTGAATTTTACAGGAGCACCATTGAGAGCATCCTGACGAGCTGCATTTCCATCTGGTATGGGAGCAGCTGAGCATTGGACCGGAAATCCTTACTTAAGGACTGAGAACAGCTGAGAGGATTATAAGGTTCTCCTTCCCTACATAGCGCCATGAGTATTATCAAGGATTCCATCCATCCATCCATCCTCTTTGCCTTCCTACGATGCATAAAGATAATAGTCTAGATGGGAAAAGCTTTTTCCATCAGGCAATTAGGCTTCTGAACTCCCCTGCTCCATCACCTTCGAAGTGTCACCAGATAATTTGTATTGTACCCTATAATTAATTTATGCACTTGTGTGTAATTCATTTGTAGATTTAATTCTTACTTTCCTAATTCATTGTGTGTCATATGTGTGTAACGCGTTCTTCTGTGCTTTACACCTTGGTCCAAAGAAACATTGTCACGTTTAGTGGTCTACATGTATATAATTAAATGACTTGACGTGATTCCCATTTTGTCCTGCAGTTATGAATTACCCATACTTGTATTAACCAACTGCTTTTTAATTTAAATCACATTATTGTGCTTATATTCAATATTAGTAATGTCATTACTTGGCTGATTTGAGAGAGATCTGGGTGTAGCTTTCAAATGTGTGCATTGGGACTTTTCTATTATCACACTTGCATCTGTTTCTAACCTCACACTTCCTGTACACTGGGTGATTGTCGATCTTTTTTTTAAGGGTTCTTTTTGGTTTCTTGTTTTATGGCTGTCTGAAAGAAGATGAATCTCAAGGTTGTATAATGTATACGTACTTTGATAATGTACTTTGAACTTTGCTAAAATTATGACAAATTAATAGATATTTAGAGAGTTCTTGATGATCAGATTTGAAGAATACCTCTACTTTAAAAACATATGATTCCATGAACCATGTGCAATCTGCAAACAAGAAACCAAATGTGGCTCTTTTGCCAATGAGTTTTGAAATATTTGGAGTCAGATCCCATTCTAAGGATGTGAGCTTTGAAACATTACCTAATATTCCAGTACAGTACCGAGAGAGTGCAGCTTTGTTAAAGCAGAATCAGAATTAAAATCAGGTTTATTACCACTGACAAAAGTGGTGATATTTCTTGTTTTGTGGTAAGAGTACAGTGCAAAACATTAAAAAACTATGAGTAAAAGAAAATAAATGAACTGCACAAAAGATGAATAGAGAGGTTGTGTTCATGACTTCATAGACTGTTCAGAAATCTGATGACAGATCTGAAATTATGGATTTTCTAAAGAGATGGTAAGTCAGCTCGATGTAAAATATTCTAGGGCACTATTTCAAGGAAGAGGTGGGAGTTAACCCAGTGTCCAATACTTTCAACTGACATTGTTAAATGAGCTAACCTGGTTATTATCACGTCTATATGTGGAAGCTAATTGTGTCTAATGTAGTTGCTACATTTCCTAAATTACAATCAATAAAGTACTTTTGAAGTGTGATCTCTGGTGTAAAGTGCTTTAGGACATCCACAGGTTGAGGAACAAGAGTATGGCTAGAAGTGTTTATCCTTTCATCACTGTAGTTGTTGTTTTTAGTGATAACTGGAATCTGAATCTGGAAATGTTGTTCATTTAGATTAGCTGCCAAAATATTGACGTGTAAATCTAATTTAACTTTTAACTACTGATGCTGTCCAATACAAATTAGCATGGACCTTTGTACTCCATATTAATTTGAAGGGCAACCACTGTGCTTCAGGATCAATGACTTTTGTAAGTCTTGTGTAGAATCATTAACAGGAAGCTTGTCATCTCTGCACAGCAGTCCATTCACACATTGCTGCAGGTTGAGCCTTTCCCATTGAGAGTATCTTGGTTGCAGTGGATCTCAAATAGTTTCTAGTTTAGTTCCACAAGTAAGTTAGTTACTTGGTTAGTTAGAGTGTTATTGTTACTGCTGAGGGCAGTGAAATTGGAGTGCTACTCTATTCAGTGCAAAACAGCATACTGGCAATTCAATTACTACAAACACAATGACTAAATTTAAAATGGCTGAGTTATTTGGAACGACATCTAAGTTACAAATGAATTAAAAGCAAACACCTCTAAAATGAAGAGGAACAGTTGCTGCCCTGTTCAAGTGATGCACTTGGCCATGTTATAAAATGCAATGATTAGATATAAAGTAGCATCAAAAAATTTGCCTGTCCATTACACTTAGAGATTGTTCATCATGTCTATGGACAATGGGTGGTGAGGACATTGCTCAGTTGCCTGACAGCCCTGGGTCAGTCTGGATATCCATGCAGAGAATAAGAAGGATGATAATGTGTTCAAAAGACACTCCAGAAATGGCCAAGAAATAGTTAGGCTGATACTCCAGTGCAGTACTGAGGGTGCACTGAATTGTTGAATTCAATAAGATTATAAATTGACTATTGGTTATTCAGTCATCTACTTCTATTGAGAGACCAATAGATTTTATGTAAGTTCAACACAATCTGATTGAATTAATGTTTATTTAATTTTAATAGTGATCCAAAGATTCAGTTTGTTTTGGTACAACCAGATACAATGGTGGGACAGTAGTTAAAGGCAAAGTACTTAAGGGGAACCTTGCGGGGGGAGGGGTACTTTACCAGAGTTTTGTGTGAATGTGGAATGGGCTGCCAGCAGAAGTGGTGGAAGTGGGTTTGGTTGCAAAATGCTGAAGATGTTCTATAGGTCAGTTGTGGAGAGCGCCCTCTTCTTTGTGGTGGCGTGTTGGGGAGGCAGCATTAAGAAGAGGGACGTCTCACATCTTAATAAGCTGGTAAGGAAGGCGGGCTCAGTCGTGGGCAAAGTACTGGAGCGTATAACATCGGTAGCAGAGCGAAGGGCGCTGAGTAGGCTACGGTCAATTATGGAAAACCCTGAACATCCTCTACATAGCACCATCCAGAGACAGAGAAGCCGTTTCAGTGACAGGTTGCTGTCGATGCAATGCTCCTCAGACAGGATGAAGAGATCAATACTCCCCAATGCCATTTGGCTTTACAATTCAACCGCCAGGAGTAAGATATGTTAAAGTGCCGGGGTTAGGACTCAATGTATTTAAGTAAACTACTTAAGAACTTTTTAAAAGCTATTATTAATGCTTTTTGAGAGGGTGATTTTAGATGCATATCATATTTTTACTGAGTTAAGTATTGTATGTAATTAGTTTTGCTACAATAAGTGTATGGGACATTGGAAAAAATGTTGAATTTCCCCATGCGGATGAATAAAGTATCTATCTATCTATCTACATGGGAGAGGTGTGGAGAGCTATAATCCATATGTGGGTCAATAGGGCTTGGCAGAATTGACTAGATGGGCCCAAGTGTGTGTTTCTGTGCTGTCGTGATCTATGACTCTGTCATGCTGAGTAAAATAAAGATTTAGGCTAACAATGCAGAGATTCAAATTCAAATCCCACCATGGCTGTTGTGAAATATAAATTCAATTAATAATCTAACATTTAAAGAAAGCTAGTCTTTAGTAATGATGACCATTGGATTGTTTTTAAAAAATAATTCAAAAATTATTCCCATGGAAGGAACTGTGCCAGTTTTACACAGTACACTATCCCAACACCACCAATGTGGTTGATTCTTATTTTGCCAAACAAGTTATTCAGTTGAAGGATGATATTGATGTGTACATTTGTTTTCAGCATCTAATGCAAGTTAGCATGGATCTTTTCTTGCTTCTCCTAAGTTAGGTCAAGCAATAAATCCCGGCCTTCTGGATAGCAAAGAAAAGTGAAGGTTTAAGTTTAAAAAGTTGAAAGACTTACGGTATTCAATGCTACAATGATAATTGTCAGGTCCACAGCTGAAAATTGCTGCAAAACTTCAATCATTTTATAAAACAGCTCTGGATGTCAGATTGAAGTAGAAACTTTGCCCATGAGGACTTTCAGTAGAGAGGTTGGTCTTTGTAGAGGTATGAAGGCCATTGAAGGAATCTTGTATATAGAACCATTTAAATTAAATGGGTTAGATACAAGAGTTCACAGCATGATTTTGTCAGTGTTTGTATAGAAAGCCACATTTACTTGCCACTTGAGAATTCTCCAATGCTCTAAGGTGGGATGATCAAACAAAAGTTGATGCCAAGCCAAAATATGAGAAAGGTATCTCCAAAGCTTACACTTACAGTGGAAAATTAATTTAAAGTAAGGGCTTATTTAAGAAAGGGAAAGTACAGGGGTGATCTCAAAACATATTATAAAATAGAAAGGAGAGATTTTATGCTTTATTTGAAAATAAGAATCAGAGTATGGGACTTAAATGTCAATAAGCATGCTACCAATAGTGGGATTGAGAATCAAATTTATTATCATTGACTTGTATGACATGAAATTTGTTGTTTCATGGAAGTAGTAAAATGCAAAATTATAAAATTACTATAAATTACAAAATCAGTAAATAGTGCAAAGGAGGAATAACTAGTTAGTATTCATGGGTTCATGGACTTTTGAGAAATCTGAGGGAGAGGAAGAAGCTGTTTTGGTATCATTGAGTTTGGGCCTTTGGGCTCCTGTACCTCCTTCCTGATGGTAGCAATAAGAGGAGGGCATGTCTTGGATGATGAGGGTCTTTGGGATGGTTGCTGGTTTCTTGATGCACAATATCTTGAAAATGCCCTCAGTGGTTGGAAGGGTTGTGCCCATGATGGAGATAACTGAGTCTACAATCCTCTGCTGCCTATTGAGGTCCTGTGTATTGGAGCCTCCAAACTAGGCAATGGCACAACCAGTCAAAGTGCTCTGCATGGCACATCTATAGAAATTAGAAAGATTCCTTGACATTCTTTCTGGAGATTCAATATGAATATCCTCAAACACCGAATGAAGTAGGTTGGCCTTTGTGATACATCTATCTATTGGGCCCAAGTTAGAAATGTTGATGCCCAGGAACCTGTAGGAACAGATTATGAGAGGGTGCAGCTGAAGGGGTGGAAATTAATGGTTGGGATAGACAGTAAATGATTCAGGGGGTACATGAGTACAAAGTGTATAATGAAGCTATACCCAGATCTTAGCAAGATTATGTGAAGCAAGATGAGTTCTTTGAATAATCCGGTGTCATGGATATACTAGATTAGTAAAGAGAATATTGGACTATCTTCTGTGAGATTAAAAAAAAAAAGTAAAAATAGTTTGCTGTGTGGGCTGGTGCAGTGCAAAAAGTGAAAGGTGCTATATAAGAATTTATTTTCTACTATCGAGGAGTTAGGATCCAGATCTGAGCCAAGGACTAGGAGCACACAGAAATTTAGTTATGTCTGAATGAATGGTGCAAAACCTGACAAATGGATCCATGCCTTCATGTTTGGTGATGGAAAACAGGGAAAATGAGTGAAGACAATGGCTTCAATGATTCTGCATAGTCATACAAACGTGTGACTTTAAGTTGCACTGCTTGCCCAACATCCAGCAAATGATGTGGCAGAGGTAGGACTGGGTTGTTGTACCATTCCATTGAAAGCTAATTTGATGACTGTGGATGTTGTCACCAAGGAAGAGGCATGTAGATAAGGATGTGCAGGAGCTCCATTGTTGTATATCATAGATGGGGGAAAGGCATTGTAGGATATTTTGCGGTACATTAGGGAAGCCAGGTGTGAAGTGCAAAGAAATGATTCCAGTGTTGAACAACAAAGTACAATAATTGGAAGAGAATATGGTAGTCTAAGAGAGGAAATACGTTGCAGTCAGAAGTTAAATTAATCAGGGCTTTGCAATTGGGGTATTGCTCTACTGAAAAACATAAGACCACAGATATAAGAGCAGAATTAGTCCACTTGGCCCATCCAGACTGCCTGCCATTCTGTCATGGCTGATTTGTTACTCCTTTCAACCCCATTCTTTGTCTTCTCCTTGTATCTTCTAAGATATAGGAGCAGAATTTATCCTTTTTATCTTTCATCCGCCTCTCACCCTTTGAATCATTAACCACTGGCCCTCTACTAAATACAAATATTCGAACAAAGAGACCTAGGATCTTAGATATGACTTTGGGGGGGAAATGAGTGTGAAGTACTTCAAAGAGACTTTGAATATGGAATAGTAGTTTGCAAGGACAGAGGAATTTCATTTATACACACACTGAAGGTGATAAAGACAGATTGTAAAGAAAATGGGACAAAGTGAAAGCATGTAGCTGCTTGGACATGAAACATGGGCATTGAAGGATGCAGCACCAAAACACAATGCCAGTGCCAAACATGATGCCAATTTAAATAATCCCACATGCTTGAACATGGACTATATCCCGCCAATCCTTGTCTGTTCATATGCCTTTTAAAGATTGCCATCTTATCTGCTTCCACCACCTCCCTTGGCAGCAATCTACCACTCTGTTTTTTTAAAAAAAATCATGAATTTCCTTTACTCTTTCTCCCTTTCGATCTAAATATATGTGCTCAAGCACTTATCACTCCTACTATAGGGAAAAGTCTTTGACTACCTACTCTGCCTATCCCTCTCATAGTTTTACATACCATATCAAAATGACCATTTGCTTCTGACACTTCAGAGAAAGTAATCCTCATTTGTCCAAACTTCCCTAATCACTGAAACTCTCTAAATCAGTCAACATTCTGCTGAATCTCTTCTGCATCCTCACTAATGTACTTGCTATTTCTATTGTTAATATTCAATGTTAGTAGTAAATTTGTCCATTTTAGTATTTCACATTTCAAGTGATTCATTCAAAAAGTTTGTACAAAAAAATAAGTAGTTACCAAATTATGATTAATTTTGCTCACCCACCATCTCCACCACAGCCAGACAATGGCTGCCTTTTTAATTGACAGTTAGTTATAAAAGCCACCAACTGGCATGATGAGCACATTTTGAAAGATGGGAGCTTGCCTGCTTTTATTAGATTGTAGAACATTTGTGAGTCATTTGGTCACAAAATGTTAGTGTTAGAATTTTGCTTTGTCTATGATTTCCTACCATGTCTTCCTGTGCACTCCTCACTATACCAGTAGCCACTCAAACCTAGGATGTTGGTAATGTCGAGATGCCAATCTTAATACACTGTGACTCTAACTAGTGAAGGATAATATTGTTCTGCAATTCTTCAAACCTTTCAGAGATTTATGTAATTTAAAGTTAATTGAGCCAGATAAAATGTGTGGGGGAAAAGGAACACAATGAAAATGAATTTTCTACAGATAAGTTTATTTCAGTTAACAAAGTTAGTTTGCTTCAAAAAAGAAAAATGCCTTGCATTGCTCTCTTGCAAACTATATAGACCATTAATCCGTATTTTTTAAAAGAACAAAAGTTCAATGCTCATCTGCAGATGATGCTGATGTTGTAATATATAGTGATAAGTTGACTCATCACATTAGTTCCTTAGTTTAATGGAATCCCAGCCAGGTAGCTGTATATGAAGAATATTTTCATATTTATCATGAATCACACTGTATTTATGTTTTTGATGGCAACATTCACCAAAGATATCCAATATAAGTGAATGTTATTATATGACATTAGTCGGGGCTCTGGATAACATTTGTCCGTACTGAGGAAAGGGTGAAAAATATGAATGACTTGATTTCCAGCATCATTCCTTAAACAGAAGATCCATTATTGAAATAAAATATATTACAACATCGGCATTATTTCTAGTTCAAATTCTTTTTTTGATTTTATGATCTGTGAGTTGTCAAAAAGAGAATAGAAAACTTTCCTTTAACTCTTCCATTTTCCAACTTTTTATGAGACAATGCACATAAAATACCAGAGGAACTCTGCAGGCTAGGCAGCATCTACAGAAAGGAGCAAACTGTCGGTGTTTTAGGCCAAGACCTTTCATCAGGACTGGAAAGGAAGAGGAGCGAGTCAGATCAAGACAGTGGGGAGGAAGAAGTACAAGGTGGCAGGTGATTGCTGAAATTGGGAGGGGGAGGGGGTAAAGTAGAGAGCTGTGAAGTTGATTGGTGAGAGGGAGAAGGTGGAATCTGATAGGAGAGGACAGAAGACCATGCAAGAAATGGAAGAGGAGGAGCACCAAAGGGAGGTGATAGGCAGGTAAGGAGATAAGGTGAGGGAGGGAAACAGGAATGGGGAATAATGAAGGGCGGGGGCAATTACTGAAAGTTCGAGAAATCGATGTTCATCCTATTAGGTTGGCGGCAACCCAGATGGAATACAAGATGTTATTCCTCCAACCTGTGTATGGCCTCGTCATGGCAGTAGAGGAGAACATGGACTGACATGTCGGAATGGGAAGTAGAATTGAAATGGATGGGAACTGAGAAATGCCACTTTTTGTGGTGGACAGAGTGAAGGTGCCTCAACGGAACAGTCTCCCAATCTGCATCAGGTCTCACCGATTATACAGGAGGCCACACCAGGAGCAGTGGCTACAGTAGATGACCACTACAGGCTTGCAGGTGACGTGTTGCCTCACTCGGAAGGACTGTTTGGGGCCCTGTGTGGTAGTGAGGGAGGAGGTGTAGGGGCAAGTATGGCACTTGTCTGTTTGTAAGGATAGGTACCAGGAGGGAGATATGTGGGGACAGAAGAGTGGATGAGGGAGTACTGCAGGAAGTGATCCCTGTGGAAAGTGGGGAGGGACAGATGTGCTTAGCAATGTGATCCCATTGGAGATGGCAGAAGTTACAGAGAACTTTTTAATTTTACATCTGAGTATTGAGGTAATAGTTTAGAATTCCTGGCCGATTTCTTCATGAGGACACTATGACACATTTTATTGCATCAGTAGAAAGAGAAAACAGGATTAACATTTCAGACTAAGACCCTGTTTCACTTTCCACCGATGCTGCCTGACTGCTGAGTATTTACAACATATTCTGTCTTGATTTCAGATTTACTGCATTGGCAATCTTTTGCATTGCATGTGTGGTGCCCTGGTTAGTCAGAATGTAGAACAGTACTGAATACTCACAGGCAGTTCAGACCACACCAATCATGTGGGAATAAGCATTTGAGAGATATTTGGAGAGGTACATGAAGAGGAAAATCTGAAAAGGATATGGGCCAAATGCAGGAAAACAGGACTAGTGCAGGTAGGCATCTTGTTCAGCATGGTTGAATAGGGTCAAGGAGCCTGTATGTGCTGTATGACCATGACTCTCTTGTACTCTGGACACAGACTTCTAGTCAGAATGACACCAACCACACCTATGACTATCTTCTATGACTAATCCAATTTTGAATTCAACCTACCAACTTTCTGTGGATTTCATATGACTTGATCTTTAGGATTTGCTTAGCAAAATATAGAATACAAGAGCAGGAATGTGATAGTGAGGTTTTGTAAGGCACTGGTGAGGCCTCACCTTGAGTATTGTGAACAGTTTTGGGCCCCTCATCTAAGAAAAGATGTGCTGGCATTGGAGAGGGTGATGCAGAGTAATTTCTTTAGCCAGAGGGTGGTGAATTTGTGGAATTTGTTACCACAGGCAGCTGTGGAAGCCAAGTCCTTGTGTGTATTTAAGTCAGAGCTTGAAAGGTTATTGATCGGACACGGCATCAAAGGTTACGGGGTGAAGGCTGGGGAGTGGGTCTTAAGAGCAGAAAAAAGGATCAGCTATGATTGAATGGCCTGTTTCCGCTCCTATGTCTTATGGTCTTATGATGGGCCTTGTCAAATATTTTATGCAAATTCAGCTGACAAGTGAGAACTGACCAAGAATCAATGAAGGGACATTTTCTAGCCTGTGAACCTCAGTGCCACAGAAGGAAAGAGATTGCGCTAAGTCTATGCTGGCACTTCATTTAATGTTTGTGTTTAGTTAGAGGTGTATGTCTGAATACAAGTATCACTGGAAACATAGAAACATAGAAAATAGGTGTAGGAGTAGGCCATTCGGCCCTTTGAGCCTGCACCGCCATTCAGTATGATCATGGCTGATCATCCAACTCAGAACCTTGTACCTGCTTTCTCTTCATACCCCCGATCCCTTTAGCCACAAGGGCCATATCTAACTTCCTCTTAAATATAGCCAATAAACCGGCCTCAACTGTTTCCTGTGGCAGAGAATTCCACAGATTCACCACTCACTGTGTGAAGAAGTTTTTCCTCATCTTGGTCCTAAAAGGCTTCCCCTTTATCCTTAAACTGTGACCTCTCGTTCTGGACTTCCCCAACGTCGGAAACAATCTTCTTGCATCTAGCCTGTCCAATCCCTTTAGAATTATATATGTTTCAATAAGATCCCCCCTCAATCTTCTGAATTCCAGCGAATATAAGCCTAGTCGATCCAGTCTTTCTTCATATGAAAGTCCTGCCAACACAGGAATCAATCTGGTGAACCTTCTTTGTTCACCTTCTATGGCAAGAATGTCTTTTTTCAGATTAGGGGACCAAAACTGCACACAATACTCCAGCTGTGGTATCACGAAGGCCAAAGAGGGCATCTGATTGCTAAGGGTTTAGCAGAAGTACCTGAAACTTTATATTTTGGCATGTAAGTTATGGTGAAAATTTAAAAAAAGAAAAAACAGTTTTTTGTCCTTGTCGAAGAAAAGAGATGGAACAAGGTAACCTCAAATTGTTTTCAAGGTTAGAAAAGAAATTGTCAAAGCTGATTGAAACGAATCTACATTGATGCTGAAATACTCAGTAACTAACAAATGAAAGATAAAAATCAGGATATCCATGAATAAAGATGAAAATCAGTTGGAAACACACAGGATATTGGTAACAAAGGTCATTGGAGCAAACATGACAGAAGTACTCAGGAAAGAATTTGATGCACCATAAGAGTAAAGGGATGAAAGAAAGAAATATTGTACCTTTTACCATCAAGATAACTCACAGTATTTCACTGTGAATAAAAGTGGCGTCTGAAGTTGTACAGCCAATTTGTATAGCAATGATCATGAGGAGAGGATTTGGGCTTTATGTTGCTAAAGGGTTATCAGTCATTGTGCCATGGTATGCTTGCTGCTCTTTAAATTTTGCCTGGCCACCTTTGCCCATTCAGTTGAAAAGAAGAACTACAGCTTAGCTGAACTTCTTATCTGAAATAGCATCTGAAACCCAGTCACCTCATCAATATTGTATCCTGTTTGACATTCAAGTCTCTGGAAAGAGGCTTGTGCCAGCATCCTTCTGACTGTGAAGTGAAAAAGTGGGTATGTCAGGTTATGAATAACCAAAAAAAGAGGGTAACTTTTTGTTTGAATATTTCCTTCAAGGTTCCTTTATGGGGAAAGAAAATAAATAAATAAATAAATAAATCTTCCATTCACATAAACTGGTGACAGCACATCTACCCCACTGAGTTAAAAGTTTATGCTTGAACTTTAATCACCATTCATCATGTCACTGAAAAGGGGTTCTGCAGAAAGTCTCCTCACCCTTGGCTGTATCTTTCCAGCAGTTCATTAAATACAGTGATAAAGCAAAGCTGAGTGAATTATGTGCACCTCTTTGTAACAAAGCACAGTATGCAACAATAATGAATGCAAGTATAACCATTGTGTGAATCAGCTTTGCAAATAAATTGAAACAGTGTTCATTTTAATTGGAGCACATTGTGTGATGGTTTTAATACTATATTTCTCTGGATCCAGAATTGATCACTTTTGTTATGAGTAATGATAGAGAAACTTCTGATAGAAGCCAAAAAAGTGCTGTCCAAGTTTCTTCATGTTCCCAGAACTATATCATAGAACTGCCTTGTCACACCACTGTGTAAACCTGGCTACCTCTCACTAATTCCAAGCCCTTCCATGTGGAGTATTTGCCAGTGTGGGATAGGTTGGTTGTGCTTTAGCTGCTGAGTCAGAAAATGTTGCTGGCTGCAGAACTTGAGCAAATGATGCAACTTTCCCTTTCAGTGCAAACTAAAATAGCAATGTTGAGGGTGCTATTCTTCAAATGAGAAGTTAAATCAATACTCTGTTGACTAATCAACACTGAAACACTTAGAAAGTTAAGTAGAATTTACAAGTCGATTTGCTCCATTCAACACAATAGGTCTTTTGAAACATTTATAATCCACTTTGAGTTTCTTCCTATTCTTCTCCTTTTGAAATCTGATTATCCTTTAAATATATCAGAAAAACTTAGGACATGATACTGACTAATTTAGAGAGTTACCTGATGTGGAAAGACCAAGCTTCACTGGAGGTTAGGAGGGTGAGTTGCAAACTCTTTGAAAAGGATGATATTAATAGAAGTTTTATTAGGTTGGATGTTGGAAGCTCTTGTTTAGGGCTGCGAAGTGTAGGCCTATGGGACATAATCTCAGGATAATGCCTTTATGGCAGGAATGAGGAGTTTTATTTCCAAGGGTTGTGAATCTTCAGAATTTTTGCCTCCTAACACTTTGACCACTGTAGTCAAAATTGAGAACAAGTAAGTGTTTCAGTATTGAGGAAGTTGGGATAAAAACAGTAAATCCTGAAGTACTCAGCAGGTCAAGCATCTATTAGTTTTACTTTGGATTTCCACTATCAGCGGTTGAATTATTTTCTTTTGATGAAGATGACAGGGAATTTGGAGGAGTAATGGAGGTGTTATGGAAAATGAAGGAGGTTAAAAATCAACAATGACCTCAATGAATTGCACAAAAAATTTGATGTACTTTATGATCCTCTCCTTCTTCTACAGCTTTAAATGTGAGTGAATTTTTAACAAGATGTGAAGTTTTAAATGATTGCCAACTAACTCCCTTGATGCTAAAAGTTTCCAACATCTTCAGAATCTCTTGTACCTAAGAAAAATCTAAATGTTTTATTTCTGTATTTTAATTAATACAAAACTTACTTTCTTTTTGTGTTATATTCTACATATACTTTAACATTGACATTAACAGTGTTCACTTTCTAAGTTAGATCTGTGGTGTGGAGAGGGAGAAATTTGTTTCAGTCACAAACACTGGTAGCAGGTATGGGTTTAAATTATACTTGCCTCAGCAGAACTGATTCCATTGACTTCATTTGATTCGAAGGTGCCTGATATTCTCAAACACATGTTTTATGACAATAAGCAAGGACAGGTTTCTTCACTCGTGTAAGATTGATTAGTCAGATTTTTCCCTAATTTTCCATGTTGCTTTCTGTGATCATGGGTGTGCTATCCACTAAGCCAGCCCTGTCCTGTTTCCTCTCACTTCTATTAATGTCTAGTTGCACTTTAATAAACCCACATTAAACAGAGTCAAATCTAAGTATAATGTATATTTGGAGTTGTCTTTTAGCTCCTGACAGCAAAATCCTAATCATTGCACAATCTTCCAGATGACATTTTCCAAATCGGAACCTGCAGAAAAGAAAGAGGATTTAACTTGCTCTTCTCCCCAGTTTCATTACATTATTTCTGCATAATATCTTATAAAATTATATACAACACAGGAAGAGGTAATTTGCTCTGTCATGCATATCCTAGCTTTGTTAGAAATCTTTCCAGTTAGCTTGACTTCACTGCTCTCTTCTCACAGCCTTAAAAGTGTTTCCTTTTTAAATAGATCAAATTCTCTTTCAAAATTTAAGACTGAATTTGACTCCACTAGCCTTTAAGACAATGCATTTCAGATCGTAATAACTTGCTGAAATAAAAAGTATACTTATATCCCCCATGGTTTTTTTGCCAATTATTTTAAAGCAATGATTCTCTAGTTATTGACCCTCCTGCCAGTCAAAACAGCTTCTCCCCATCAACTCTATCAGAATCCTTACTCTATCATACGGTAATTGAGCATGCTATCTGACAGGAGTGTTAACCCTTTTTCTCATATTTCAGCCTGGTGTCTTGATTTTACCTGTTATTTCTCTTTATTTTTATTTCATTCATGACAATTATTTCCATAAAAACATGTTGTGAGCATGACTCCAAATAGTTCAGGTTTATGTAGTCACTAAAATTACTAGATCACAAAATATCTGTCTCATTACAAATTATTGTTGCAGAAGCTTTGTTTGTGAAATGCAAACTGAGAAAGTTATCATGGGGTGAAACAGAGTAACAGTTCAACTGGTCTGAAGCACTGTAAAATAATTAGATTTTCCCTTATAGAATAGCTGTTAGTTTTCTTCAGCAATATGTATTCAACAGTCATTCATGACTATTAAATATTGGTTGATGAATCCTAGCTGGCACTGTGGGAGCTAACACCTTGTTCACCTTAAGTTGTATCCTATTCCTTTCTCCATGTTTTTTATTATTGTTTTCAATTTTCTTGTGATTAAATTCCTGCTGAAAGTAATTTTGCAAATGTAATCGGGGATACCCTCATTAAGCCATTTCTAACTACAATTCCAGACAGAAAGTACTTTCCCCCTTTGCTTCTCTTTTGGCCTCTTCCTCTCTCAGTTTTGGTCTAATTCTTTTTTCCCCACACCTTCATTAGTCTGTCTGCCATTTATTTATTTATGCCACTTTCAAGCTCTCCCATGTGCTGCGTTGACCAGTGCGGCTCAGATTGTGTCCCAGCTGTTGAGTTGGAGAGTGATGCCCGACTTCAGCTGCAGTACCAGCCAATTTCTGCTTCTCAGTGCTGTTCTGTTGACCCAGTGTTTTTTTTGTTCAACTATCACTAAGACATGTACTTAGTTCCAAGCTATTTACGATGTGGTAATAGGCCCTTCAGCTGAATAGACCCATCTATTGCTGCACTGGAATCTATATGAGATTCTTCCTATTCTTCTTCGTTGAACTCCCATTCAATCTATCCTTGTCTCTATTTACTTTCTCTCATTGAATGTTTATCTAGCTTCCACTTATTTGTGTCTGTGATATCCCGTTTGTGATACGATGTTTTACAATGCTCTCTGAATTGGATACAGTTCCCATTGATACTGTACTGATTAAAGACAACACCATAGTTATGTGCTTTCATTGTAGTCCTTTCCATTGAAAGAAACAAGCAAAAATGTTTAGTTTGCAAATCTTTCCATAATATTAAAGACTGTGTTTGTTTTCCAAAGAAAAGGCATTTAACTTGAGAGCCTTGACTTTTAGATTTTACTTCTCAGTTTTGGTATTGGTCCAGTAAATCTTTTCTGCAGTTACTTAAGGGACAATGCAGACCAAAACCATCAATAATTTGTCATTAATTTTATTGTGTGTTGTCCAGCAATACTTTGTGCACAACAGATATTGAATTTGTCTGCTTAACTGCAGACATTGTTCTTTAAATTAATTTATGGCATCTGAAGCACTTTCAAATATTATCTTTTAGATGATCTATTTTCTGTTTACTCTATTTTTAGTCTACGTTTTGGGCCATTGCTTTTGATTCCAGCAGCCTTCCTTTGCCTACTTCTATCTACCTGACCATTTTTATCCCTTTCAACTTTTTAAATTTTCTTCTGTCTGCAGTTTGCTTGTGTTCTTTCTTCCTTTTTTTTAACCCTGATCTATCATAATGAAAAGATGAACACAGGGGGGTGAAACTCCCAAAACAAATAGTTATAGAGTTGAACTGCACAGAAGCAGGCCCTTCAGCCCATAACATGCATGTTGACCTGTTGTCCCATCCACACCAATCACACGTCGGTCTGCCTAAGATGCCTCACTTTCTTATGTCTTATTTCTTATGACATAGAAGGAGACCATTCGGTTCATTAGGTCTATGCCAAAGATCTTCTGTAAAACTACTGGTCACAATACACCATAAGATATAGGAATAGAATTGGGCTATTTGAGGCAACAATGACTGCTATGCCATTTGATCATAGATGATTTATTTTCTCTGTTAATACCATTCTACTGCCTTTTCCCTATAACATATAATGTCCTTTCTAATTGAGAACCTATCAACCTGCTTTTAAATATACCCTATGACTTGGCCTCCACAGCTATCTCGGTCAATGAATTCCACAGATTCACCAGATTCATCTGTGCTAAAGGGAAGTCCTTCTATTTTGAAGCTGTTCCATCTGGTCCTAAACTCTCCCACTGTTGGAAATATCATCTCTGTAGCGGCCAAATGAAACCAAAACAACTGCTGCTGCAGTCGACCCTACGGATTTATTATACTTACATGATGCACCCCCTAGCTCCAATAATGATTGGCTCAAAAGTCAAATCCTTTATCCAATCCTTTATTGGTAATTAGCAAACATACAATCTTGAAATGATGAAAGTTGAGTGTACCCTAGTATAAGCTAAATATAATTAAGCATTACTGAGTATTCAGAAAAGGATACAGCCTCTGTCGGCCCCCATCTACAAACTGCCTAGAACACAGAATGAAGACATAAATTATTTCCTTTGCTTTTACCATGCCCCCACTCATGTGGCTAGTTACCATATTAAACCTAATAAATACGCAACACAAAATACAATGCGGGTAGAGAAAAGATGCATGGCTCCAACACTTTCCATGTCTGTTCTGTTTAGGTCTTTCAATAGGTTTCAAAGAGATTTGCCCTTCAGAAAGGATAAGGTGAAGGAATGCACATCAGTCCAGATCGAAGGATGAGAAGTGTAAAGAGTGAGAAATTTCAAGTTCCTGGTGTCAATGTTGGGTGTTTTGTAATGAACCAGAGGCGATTAGGGAGCTTAAGGTAAAGGGACCCTTAGGAGACAGTGATCACAATATGATTGAGCACAACTTGAACTTTGATGGGGAGAAAGTAAAGTCTGACATAGCAGTATTTCAGTGGAGTTAAACAAAATTACAGTGGTATCAGAAAGGAGTTGGCCCAAAGTAAAGTGGAAGGAGATGCTGGCAGGGATGATAGCACAGCAGTAATGGCTTGAGTTTCTGTGAAAAATGAGGAAAGTGCAGGAAAAATGTATTTCAGAAACAGAAATACTCAAAAGGCAAATTAGTAGAATTACTATTACAAGTGAGAAGGTTCTCAAAAAGCTGAAAAATCTAAAGGTACGTAATTGACCAGGACCAGATGAACTGCACCCTAGGGTTCTGAAAGAGGTAGAGTTAGAGATTGGTGAGGCATAAGCAATGAACTTTCAAGATTCATTGGACTCTGGCATGGTTCTGGAGGACTGGAAAATTGCAAATGTCACTCCATTCTTTAAGAAAGGAAGGAGGCAGCAGAAAGGAAATTATAGTTAGCCTGACCTCAGTGGTTGGGAAGATATTGGAGTCAATTGTTACAGATGAAGTTATTGAATACTTGATGACACAGGGCAAGATAAGACAAAGTCAGTGTGGTTTCCTTAAGGGAAAATCTTGCCTGATGAACCTGTTGTGAGTTCCTTGAAGAGATTACAAGTAGGATAGATAAAGGGGGTGTAGTTGATATTGCATATTTGGAATTTCAGAAGACCTTTGACAAAGTACCACTTGAGGCTGCTCACCAAGTTAAGAGCCCATGGTATTACAGGAAAGTTACTAACATGGTTAGGGCATTGGCTGATCAGTAGAAGGCAGTGAGTAGGAATAAAAGGATCCTTTTCTGGTTGGCTGCTGGTGACCAGTGGTGTTCCACAGGTGTCAGCATTCGAACTGCTTTTTATGTTGTGTATAAATGATTGAGGTGATGGAATAGATGGCTTTGTTATCAAGTTTTCAGATGATGCAAAGATTACTGGATGGGCAGGTAGTGTTGAGAAGACAAAGGTTGCAGAAGGACTTAGACAGATATGGGGAATGGGCAAGTATGTGACAAGTAAAATACAATGTTGGAAAATGCATGGTCATGCACTTTGGTAGAAGAAATAAATGTGCAGACAATTTTCTAAACAGGAAGAAAATCCAAATATCTGAGATGCAAAGGGACTTGGGAGTACTTGTGCAGAACATTCTACAGGTTAACTTTCAGGATTAGTCAGTGGTGAGGAAGGCAAATGCAATGTTAGCATTCATTTCAAGAGGTCCAGAAGATAAGTGCAGGGATGTGATGCTAAGGCTTTATAAGGCACTGGCGAGGCCTCACTTTGAGTATTGTGAACCGTTTTGGGCTCCCTATCTAAACAAAGTTGTGCTGGTATTGGAGAGGGTTTAGAGGAGGTTCACAAGGATGATTTTGGGAATGAAAGGGTTATCATATGAGGAATATTTGATGGCTCTGGGTCTGTACTCTCTGGGATTTAGGATGAGAGAGGATCTCATTGAAACCTTTCAAATGTTGAAAGGCCTAGACACAGTAGATTTGGAAAGGATATTTCCCATGGTAGGGGAATCCAGGACAAGAGGGCACAGCCTCAGGATAGAGGAACATCCATTTAAAGCAGAGATAAAGGAGAAATATCTTAAACCAGAGGGTGATAAATTTGTGGTATTTATTAACAAAGGCAGCTGTGGAGGCCAGGTCTTTGGAGGTATTTAAGGCGGAGATTGATAGGTTTTTGATTGGCTAAGGAATCAAAGGTTATCGGGAGAAGGCAGGGGAGCAGGGCTGAGGAGGGAAAAAAAAGGAGCAGCCATGATTGAATGATGGAGCAGGCTTGATAAACCAAATGTTTTAATTCTGCTCCTATGTCTTATGGTCTTAATACCTCTAAGGATCTATCCTGTGCTCAACATATCAATGCAGCAGCAAAGAAGATATGACTGCAGCTCTATTTCATTAGGAGTTTGAGGAGATTTGGTATGTCACTGAAGACATTCACAAATTTAGACAGATGTACCAGGAAGAGCATTGTAACTGGGTGTATCACCACCTGGTTATATAAGCTGCAGAATGTTGTAAATTTAGTCAGCTCCATCATGAGCTTTGTACAAGGACCCCCATCACCCAGGTCATGCCTTGTTTTCATTGCTACCTTCAGGAATGAAATACAGAAGCCAGAAGGCACACGTTCAATGATTCAGCCTCTTCTCCTCTTCTATCCGATTTCTGAATGGACATTAAATTTATGAACACTACCTCACTAATTATTAATTTTCTTTGCACTATTTATTTAATTTAACTATTTAATATATATACTTAACTGTAATTCACATTTTTTCTATGAATATGTATTACATTGTACTGATGCGGCAAAGACAACAAATTTCACGACACATACTGCTGATCTTAAAACTGATTCTGATCCCTTCTTCTAAACTCCAGTGAGTACAAGCCCAGACCAAAGAAATGTTCCTCATATGCTAATCCTTTAATTCCCTGGATCATCCTATGTACCTCCTCTGGACCCACTGCAATGGTAGCACAACCTTTCTTAGACACAGGCCCAAAGCTGATCACAATACTCCAAATGCAGTCTGACTGATGTGTAATAAAATCTTCAGCAATACTTCATTGCTCTTATATTCTAGTCCTCTTGAAATGAATGCAAACATTACATTTGTCTTCCTCACCTGCAAACTAACCTTCAGGAAATCCTGCTTGAGGACTCGCAAATCCTTTTGCACTTGAATTTTTGAATTTTCTCTCCATTTAGAAAATAGTACAACCTTTAACTTCTACTGTCTGCAATATTGTTCCTTTAACCAAAATGCATTATCATACATTTCCCAACACTATATTCCATCTGCCACTTCTTTGCCCATTCTCCTTACCTGCCTAATTTCTTCCGCTTCTCCCTGCTTCCTCTACACTACTTGCCTCTCCTCCCATATTTGTTTTGTCTGAAAGCTTGGCCAAACACCATCAATTCTGTCATCCAGTTCATTAACATATAGTGTGAAAGGTAGCAGACACAACGCCAACCCTTACGGGCACCACTGGTCACCAGCAGCCAAGAGAACAAGTCCCCTTTCTTTGCCTTTTGCCAGTCAGCTAATCTTTTTTGTCCATGCTACTATCTTTCCTGTAATACCATGGGCTCTTATCTTGTTTAGCAGCCGCATGTGTGGCACCTTGTCAAAGGCCTTCTGAAAATCCAAGTAAACAACATCCAGTGACTCTGCTTTGTTGATCCTGCCTGTTATTTCCTCAAAAAATTCCAACAAATTTGTTAGACAAGATACCCCCCTGAGAAAAGCATGCTGACTTTGGCCTATTTTTTGTGCCTGCAAGTTCTACGAAACCTCATCCTTAATAATGGATTAATTAGGTAAACCAGCATAAACTGAGCTCTCTTAACTATCTCTCTTCATTTATGGATAACATTACATTGTAATTATATGGCTGTAAAAATGCTGGTCCCAAACTGGAGATTGGAAGTCTGGCATAGAATTACATATTATTCTATGTCCAGTGATAGACAACTTTGTCGTGAGAGTTTTGAGAAGATTATTGGCTTCCAAACACTTAGTACCAAATATGGAATTTTCTTTTGCCATTTTATTGGTAGTCTGGGATATAGTTCCCTGACATTTTGTTTGCATAAAAAACATAAGAAACAGGAGATGGAGTACACTGCATGAGTCCTGTTGCTCCTCTGCCTCTCAGGCTGGGCCTCAGTGCCACTTTTGTTTATAATCCCAACATTCTTTGAGTACTCTAAACTCTAAAAACCTTCCTTAGTCAGTTTTCAATATAACTAGTTAATATACAGTATTGGTGATCATTTTGCATGAGTATGCTTTACATAATGGAAAATGACTGGTGACTATTTGAATACATATAATGTATACATATAATTCATCTGCACTACAAACATGAGAAATTCCATCCTCTTCTCTAGCCATAGCCCCTGATTCTTTTCATTATCAGTGCCATAAATCACCCTGAACTAAGCCTCTGACTCTATATTCTCTCCATCACAATCTTCCTACCATCAGCTCTTCATTATTGTATAATTTTCCTGCTTCAGCTTTTCTAATGCTGAAAGCCTTGTCCATGTTTGAAGTCCTGCCAGATTTTACCATTCCTGTTCTCTCCTGTTCAGCTCTTTGCCTTCCAATTTCCATAAAGTTGAGTTGATCCAACACTTCTTTATTACTTCTGCATTCGCCGTCCAATGATGGCTCATAGTCCAACCAAATAAAACTACTCCAATTTCTCCACTGCCCTTCTCTATTAATGTAATTTTCTCCTTTTCTAGAATCTTCTTAAGGCATTGCTTCGTTTAATTTTCAACATGGTAAGTTGGTTTAATATTGTCGTATGCAATGAGGAACAGTCTAAAACCTTGCTTTGTATGCCATTCATGCAGATCATTTCATCACATCAGAGCATGGAGATAGTACAAGGGAAATGCTGAATGAAGTGTAACTGTTACAGAGAGCAGAGCAAGTGCAGTGCAGGCAGACAATGAGGTAGATTGTGAGGTCAAGAGTCTATCTGATCATACTAGAAAACTATTCAATAGCCTTCTAGCAGCAGGATAGAACCTGTCCTTCAGCCAAGTGGTATTTACTTTCAGGGTTTTGTATGTTCTACCTGATTTGAGGGAAGAGAAGAGGGAGTCCAGGGTGGGCGGGGGGGGGGGGGGTAGCTGTCTTTGATAATGTTGGCTGCTCTACCAAGGTAGTGAGAAGTGTAAACAGAGTGCATGGTAGGGAGGCGGGTTTCTGTGACATGCTGATCTGCATCCACAACTCTCAGCAGTTTTGAGAGTTGACACTGTGATATTGCCCTGCCTACATTTGTGTTTCTCTGTTTCCTTTCCTTTCCTGTCCCTGTAGGCGTATGATACAGATAGAGTCCCGTCTCTCAACACCAGAGCTGCCCAAGAATACCACTTAAAATTTGCACCCAAACATTGAATTGGTATTGGAATGCACAATTCTCTGACACAAGGCAAGAATTCTACCTGTAAGTCATAGCTTATGCAAATCTGGAAAAGATCAGTGGGTGAAGTTACCATGGGGCAGCATGTAAGACCATAAGACATAGGAGCAGAATTAGGCCATTCAGCGCATCGAGTCTGCTTTGCCATTCTATCATGGGTGATCCCCGATCCCACTCAACCCCATACACCTGTCTTCTTGCCATATCCTTTGATGTCCTGACTGATCAGGAAACTACAAATTCCCCTTAAATATACCCATGGACTTGGCCTCCACCACAGTCTTTGGCAGAGCATTTCACAGATTCACTACACTCTGGCCTATAAAAAATACTATTTACCTCTGTTCTAAAAGGTCATCTTTCAATTCTGAGTCTGTGCCCTCTAGTTCTGGATACCCTCACCATAGGAAACATTCTCTCCACATCCACCCTGTCTAGTCCTTTCAACATTTGGTCAGTTTCAATGAGACCCCCCCTGCATTCTTCTAAATTCCAGTGAGTATAGGGCCAAACTGTCAATTGCTCCTCATATGTTAACCCCTTCATTCCTGGAATCATCTTCATGCACCTCTCTCCAAAGAGAACACATCCTTTCTGAGATATAGATAAGGATAGCAGCAAGGTTGGGTTCTTGGATGATAGACAGGAAGATGGAGAAGCCATTGATAACCGGAAAAGATAATATGGACGTTAGAGGTTGCTATTTCCCATGACATTAATTAGGTCAATATAAATCTTGTGGCAGGAGGGGAAGCCTGGGACTGGCAAACAAACCAATATTTTAATGCTGATGTTAAAGTGTGGCAAAACAGACCAGACAGCTACATTTTAATGAAAAGCTGAACATGAAGATTTTTTACACCACCTGGATATTTTCGTCACTTTGGGGTCATACAACCTTCTGTTATATGGTGGTTTATTCTGAGTAATTCTATTATTTTTGTGGCTATCTTGCATTTAATATTATTGCAAAGAATCAGCAAATCAGTTGTGCATTGACTTTCATCATTCACATCCAAGGAATAAATATCCTTTCTTGTCGCACCAGATAGTGTAAACAAGCTACTTCTGTAACCATGGAAACATGAACTGAAAGTAAATCTGCTTGTTAAGTGAATAAGGTTGCAAAAGAAGGTTTGTATTACAAGTCAATTATACATTCACAGGTTAGAAAGTGCATGCTGAAGATTTTGAATAATCCAGGGCTATTGGAAAAGTACATGTATTTCAGTTCAGAGACAAACTATTATATAAAAATCAAGAGCTTCAATTTTATCCCCATGACTCTTATAATATTAGTCCTTTGTGGTTTTCCACTCCAGGTTTATATAATGCTGCTGTAATTTATATTTCATTTTGTGCAATAAATTATGTTTGATTTTGTGGTTTGGTGATATGTCATGGAAGGCTGGAGAGATGGGTGAATATAGATTTCAGATTAGAAAACAGCTGCATCACCATAGTTGAGAGGGACAAATATTCCCACACAGTTGTACATATTTGTCCTAATATGGCAGCCATGTGGGATGGTGACCTTTCATTTTTGTTATGATTCATTTTCTGAGTTGATAATTATACTGAATTAGTGCAAAACCTCCTTATATTTATAATTCCTAAATATTAACCTGCAGCTAATTTCCTGATAAGGATGAGTTGATTGTATTAGGACGTTAATTGCACGTTCCTGTACCACGTCACACATCATCCTGAGTTGGAAATATGCTTTAATTGTTGTTCAACAGGGCCACGTACTACAATCATGCTGCAGCATTTTTTTCAACATCTCAAGGGCAATTAGGGACGAGCATTAAGTGCTGACTTTAGCAGGAATGTCCGCATTTCATGAATGAATAAAAGGAGGAGGAATATTGAAGGATCATGTTGTGTGTTACAACAGTGAGGTCTAGATGGAGGAGTGAATAATGATTTGATCAGTGATGTGACAACTTCACTATATTGTTCTGTTTACCCTCATTCATTCTGAAGTCAGCAGGAAAGTTAGGAGAAAGCAAAATATATCACACAAGTTTCAACTGTTTTTAATGCCCCGAATTCTACATAAATTATCCAATTGAAGTGACAATGTCCCTTCAAAAATGATATTAAAATAAACAATTTTTATGTTAAACCTGTCCAAACTTATCAATTAAAAATATAAATGGTAAAACCTTCCTACTTCCGTCATCCATTAACCTCAGGGGAAAAGTGTGCATCAATCAAATTGTTTCCTCTCATGGTACAAATGACCCCAGTTAGAAGAGACAATATCTTGACTTGAATCATTTAAAAGCAGTTTTAATTTTCAGCATTGCTTTATTTTTATTTTACTTTATTTCCAAATGCTGTGTGGCCCATCTGGTGAAGTCCGACAGCTTTTTTTTTCCATGGAGCTGCTTGTGCTCCAATAATTACAGGAATTCAGGAGACAGAGAGGAAGAAGTACCAATAAAATGCATGCCATGAATTTGACACAGTCCGATTTGCACTGAAACTACATTTGAACTTTGTGAAATGTTTGATCTTACAGCCTCGTTGATGTGCCAGTACATGCAAGGTTGCTCTTCACCACATGTCCCCTCAAGTTAATCTTGTAGCAACTCTCCACAGAAGGTAACATCTCTCCTTAACCCTGACATCCAGTCTCCTCTGAGATCTCAATTCCCAAGACTGTCCCAAGTATATCCTGGAAAACCATTTAGGAAAAATTCCTGGGTGTCGTGGGCAATATTTGTCTCTTAACAAAAATAGGTTACCTGGATTTAAATCAGTTACCACTGTAGAACTTTGTGTTATTAGGCAGCTGCCGTTGTTTATGAAACAATGAATACTTTGAAATCATTTGTAAAATAACTTGGAGGATCCTATGCTTAAGATGAGCTGCAGGTTCATTTTTTCTTAGGCGTTGGTAGTACTAAAACATTTTTGGACAAGTCAACCAGTCTGCATGGACCTCAGTTTTATCAAGGACAGATGATAAAATGTGAACTTGGGTGAGCAGTATCAGTGAGCTAATTGAGATAAAATTGTGAGTTCTAGTGAGCTACTGGCATGTTTGAGATAGTTAAGTAAGTTACATCTCTGATACATCCACAGATTTATTTATCAGAAACAGGCCTTTCCACCACTGTGTCTTCACTGACCATCAAAATCCCATTATACTTCCACTGTATGGTGCATGATGATATTTGAATAGCAAGGCACAGTTCCTGTCTTCAAAGCATTGTAGGACTGTTGTCACCTCCAGCCCATTTCCTTTTACATCGCATTGGTAATTCAATTACCATGGACTGTGATTTGTCCTGAGTAATGATTTTTAATAAGTGACAAAAACATTCATCATGTATTTACTTGAGTATGAGAAGGTACAATGATTTGCTGTAAGTACAACCATCCTGGGGGTTAATACAGTGAGATGTGCACTGTTGTCTTACCTCACTGCAGTCCCTGTCTCACTAGCCAACTTGTCAACATCTGCTAATGAAAGACCAATCCACCCTTCTTGACTGTAGAGGTTTTATTTTTAAGAAAAATCCTACTTTTCACAATGGAGTACATTCCCTATAAAGAAACAAAAGTTTTAAAAAGAGTTCTCAGGCCTTGCTCTCTGTTCATACACAGAAGTTCAACATATTCATTTTGTATGTTCATCTAATTAAAGTGATTTATTGTCATTTTATTAAGGTATTTTGAATATTATGGTAGATGATCAAAATCACTGGCAATGGCGGATGGGGTGCAAAGGGGTTAGTGTCAGATACATGGCTCTGTCTCTTTCCCTTTCACTCTGTTACTTTCTGCCAAAGTTTGTACAAATCAGAGTCTTTGATTCTCTTACAACTAAATGGGCTATTATATTTTGGTCAGTTTCTGGTTTTGTGGAATGCCAACCACCTGTGCTGCAAGCAGCCTTCACAACCCTGTCAATTCAAAAACAGCTAGCTATTCTTCCTGTGGGATTTGCAATAGCATTTGTTATTTTAGCCTAGCACTATCTATGATCTTCCATTAGTCTGTCCTGAGAGATCTTGCATCTTCCGCCACATTTTATTTCTGCAATCTGTCCCTCATTCTGTACTCTTTTCTTAGTCTTTCTCGGACTATTCTTATCTGATGATAGAAATATTATCTGTTTATTTTCAAACTTTTATAACAGCTGACTTCACAGTTATGTTTCTTCCTTTTCTTATCATTTGTCACTCAGTTTTTTTTCTCTTGTTTATAAGCATCCCTGATTCCTTGTGCTCACTTTTCAAGCATTCATTATGAAGCCGTAACATATGCAATTCTTGTTGTAAACCACATGCACAATGTTTAATTGGCACAGCATTTAAATCTACCCTGTAATGTCTGCACACACTTTTAGTCAAACATAACACAATGATTCACAATATACAAGTATAAATAATGATATACATTCGGAGGAGAGTGAGGGACAGCTGTCGTTGCTGATTAACAGGACTCTGACAACTTGCACGTATTGCTCAATCATGCTTTATTTACTTGTGCAGAGGAAGAAACAGCTTGGTCCCAACAGCAAACGGTTCTGAAGACTGAACAAAGAAATTACATTTTTAAACCGAAATGGACTGGTTGGATATATTGTAGATATTGATCTATTAGAAACTTTGTGCACTTCTGAACCCTATCATTTGCATATTTAAGTACCAATCACAATATATATTTCAGGTGTCTATAATGAATTAACTGTGTGCCAAAGGCCAATAATACTGGAAAATAGTAAAATAAATGTCCATAGTATATATTGCACTGGAATCTTTTGTTTGTACCTTTGTCTTGTCTTGGTATCCCAAGCTTGAATGGAAAGTCTGTACAAAAGAGAGTTAGTCTTTCAATGGCTGTGTTCAGCCCGGATGTCTGAACAGTGTCTCTGTCAGCTTATCATCTTGACTCTTACCTTATTGAACTTCCACACTTGGAGAAGGATGGACAGCAGAAAGTCCAGCTATAAAAGATTTGATTCAGTTTGAGACTGTACAGCGTCTGCAGTTTGTTCTGTCAGGACGCTATTTTAATATTTGCCTTGCTGCAACTTCCACACAGCAATCACCTTCGGGTCACCATCTCCAGCAGGGCAGGAAGACAGTGCACGTGGGGTTCATTTCCCAGTTCTTTCTATGTGTACTATAGGTACATATTATAACTTGCTACTGAATAAAATGAGGGAAATCTAAGTTTTTTTTATACAATATTTTTGAGGTCTTTTTTAATTTATCGCGCTGTTCTTGCTTTCCTTGCATTAAAAATAATCGCAACTCTGCGTCACACAGCAGAGTGGCACAGCTAATAGAAATGCTGCCTCATAGAACCAGAGATTTGTGTTTAATTCTGACCTTGTTTGCTGCCTGAATGGACTTCGCACATACTCAGTTTCCTCTCTACATCCCAAAGACATATCGGCTGGTAGGTTAATTGGCTGCTATCAATTATCTCTAGTGCGTAGATGAGGGATAGAAGCTAGGAGATTTCATGAGAATCTGGGGAGAATTTTTTAAAAATGTGACTGGCTGATGGTCAGTGCAGATTTGATGACCCAAATGTATCATTCTATGACAATATCTATAACTCAGTTCTCACTGCAAACAAGAGAAAATCTGCAGATGCTGGAAATCTAAGTGGTGGAGGAACTCAGCAGGCCAGGCAGCATCTATGGAAAAAACCCTTCAGCAGGACTTGTTCTTGAAAGGTTTCAGCCCAAAATGTCGTCTGTACTTTTTTCCATAGATACCGTCTGGCATGCTGAGTACCTCCAGTATTTTGTATGTGTTGCTAGTTCTCACTAGCTACTTAATTCTTTGCAATGTTATCATGTTTCTGCCTTTAAACATGAATTAACAAATAGTTTTTTTTAACAGTTTGAATTTGACTTTTTTGCCATAATATGATGGTTTAAAGCTTGTTATTTTCATTTGTTCTGCTTCTTGACGACATGTCTTAGTTTAGACAATCTTAATATAGTACGAGTGATTTTCATCTTCATTGAACAAATACACTCAAAAACTTCTATAGCTGTACCATGGAGAGCATTCTGACAGGCTGCATCACTGTCTGGTATGGAGGGGCTGCTGCACAGAACTGAAAGAAGCTGTAGAAGGTTGTAAATCTAGTCAGCTCCATCTTGGGTACTAGTCTACAAAGTATCCAGGACATCTTCAGGGAGTGGTGTCTCAGAAAGGCGGAGTCCATTATTAAGGACTTCCAGTACCCAGGACATCCCCTTTCCTCATTGTTGCCATCAGGTAGGAGATACAGAAGCCTGAAGGAACACACTCAGCGATTCAGGAACAGCTTCTTCCCCTCTACCATCCGATTCCTAAATGGACATTGAATCTTTGGACACTACCTCACTTTTTTAAAATATACAGCATTACTGTTTTTGCACTTTTTAAAAAATCTATTCAATATAAGTAATTGCTTTACTCGTTTACTTATTTATTATTTTTTCGCACTGCTAGATTATGTATTGCATTGAATTGCTGCTGCTGCTAAGTTAACAAATTTCATGTCACGTGTCGATGATAATAAACCTCATTCTGACTTCTGTTCTCTATTTGCTTATTGTGGTTTTTATGCAGTTCACGTGTGTAAGCCACACTGATAAGACCAACAGGGAAGAGGCTATGCAGCATCCGCATCAGAACCACTAGACTCAAAAACAGTTACTTTCCCCAAGATGATCAGCGCCTCTACCCATGAACCCACCCCCCATGCCACACCACCATTTCATCCACATCAAACACTCCTCTCCTCAGCCCCTTAGCACCCTTCATCATCGCATGCATTGTCATTTTACATTCACACTCCACACATCATACCTGCACTGACATAATCACTTTCCTACTGTGTT
The DNA here is from genome assembly GCF_048418815.1 of Hemitrygon akajei. Classification (NCBI taxonomy): domain Eukaryota; kingdom Metazoa; phylum Chordata; class Chondrichthyes; order Myliobatiformes; family Dasyatidae; genus Hemitrygon; species Hemitrygon akajei. Next base: position 93,828,765 of record NC_133124.1, read on the forward strand.
TTCATATGCCCAGCTACTACTTACAGTTGTCTTGCCAAGGGTCATTTTGTCACTTAAACTTTTACTGTCAGAGTCACTTTACAGATACACCTGCACCTAATGAAGGTGGGAGAGTTTGTCACCAAAACGTCAGTTAAAATCAATACTTGCACCCCGGCTGGAAGCAAGAGAAAAGTTTATTCGTCATGTATGCTGGGAAAGCAGTATATTATTTTTCTCTTACACCTAGCTTCACTTTGTGTACACACAATCAGTTCATGTAGATAAGCTAATCTCATGTATATATGGCCACATTTATCAGTTAATTGAACATAGTGTTTTCTAGGAATGTTTTTATATTTATGTTGTAGGCTTGCACAAGTAAAATGGCTGCAGAGGCAGCAGGGGAGATCATGGACTGACTTGTCAGAATTGGAAGTAGAATTGAAGTAGGTGGCCACCAGGAGATACCGCTTTTTCTGGTGGACTGAGCACAGATGCTTGGCAAAGTGATTTCCTGATCCATGTTGGCTCTCACCGATATACAGGAGTCCACACCGGGAGCACCGGATACAGTAGATGACTTCAACAGGCTCACAAGTGAAGAGTTGCCTCACTTGGAAGGACTGTTTGGGGTCCTGAATGGTAGTGAGAGAGGAGGCATAGGGGCAGGTATGGCACATGTTCTGCTTGCAGGAAGGAGATCAGTGGGGAGTGATGAATGGACAAGGGTGTTACATAGGGAGAGATCCCTGCGGAAAGTGGGGGTGGGGGGGGGAAGAGAAATGTGTGCTTGGTTGTGGGAACCCGTTGGGAATGGCGGAAGTTACAGAAAAATATGTGCTGAACATGGAAGCTACTGGGGTGGTAGGTGAGGACAAGAGGAACCCAATCCCTGGTGGGGTGGTGAGAGGATGAGGTGAGGGCAGATGTTATGAAATGCAAGAGATGCAAACGAGGGCAATGTTGATGACAAAGGAAAGAAAGCCCCTTTCTTTGAAGAAGGAGGGCATCTCATTGGTTCTGGAATGAAAAGCCTCATCCTGAGAGCAGATGTGGTGAAGATGGAGAAACGGAGAAGGGGATGGCATTTTTACAAATAACAGGATGGGAAGAAGTACAGTCCAGGTAACTGCAAGAATCAGTGGGTGTATAAATGGTATTAGTCGATAAACTGTCTCTAGAGACAGTTCCTAAATTGGAATATTATGTATTCTGAAAGGAAACCCATCTCTCAGTATTTATACATGTTTATTAAATCATGATATGATAATGGTGGGATGGATTGCTCCATCTATGAGTTTCAGGTAAATGTTGTTCCCACACTTAGTCTGTTTGGTGTGGCTTCTTTAGTTTGTCTTTTTGAGGAAAATGTAGTCTAGCTTACAAAATCATCTGCTTTTATGTGGAGATTTCATTGGAAAAGATATCCCAAAGTACTTTACTGCTGCACACTATGAATATTATAAATCTTCAGTGAACAACAGAAGTGAATATGAGAATAGAGAGTACTATATCAAGCTCACAGAAAATTGTCAATTGCAAAACAGACCCCAAGCACTGAGAAGGATATAACAGAAGAGGTGATTATAGGTCTGAGGTAATTGTTGACTTTTAGGAAGATAATGTCAAAGATAAATAACGTGTATATTGAGGAAGGGGAAGGAAAGTGGGATGAGGCATAAGAAAGACAGTGCCAATTGTACTCATTTAAAAGAGGTTGTGTGCAAATGGTGGGGAATAGGTTGGAGAGATTGGAAAATATTTTTTCTACAAATGGAGAGGCAAGGGAAGAATGTTGAACCAGAGGAGCTTGAAGAGGTAGGGCAGAGTGAAACCATGAGGAGAATGAGAGACAGCAATAAGAATTGAGTCAATGTAGAACAGTTGGACAAGAGTCAAGGCTGAATATGAGGTAATGTAGAGCAGAGGTATCGCAAAATTAGGTTTTATAGAGATGGGCAATGGAAACTCAGCAAGCTTTGATGTAATTTCAGATTTCATCATTTTAGTGGCAGGGAGGCAGTTCAGGGAGCTAACCAATCTTCTGGATGGAGAAACAAGTCATCCGCCAAAAAGATAGGGTTCTGAATGGAATTTCAAGGTGGTAAGTAATTTTAGAGAGGTGCCAGGCAAAATATTGTATTCCTTTTTAGAAATTGGCACTATGAATTGGCTGCAAGTCAATTTTTGCTTTTCAAATTCATTATGTTTTATTTTGTTTTGTTCATGTAAAGCTGTTGCTGTCCTCCGTAGATTACTTGGGAGCATAGTTAAATATCCTTTGAGGGCAGAATCTTTCCCTGAATGATTCAAATGTTTCACCACTGATGCCATTGAAATAGCTCATGAACTGCTTGAGAAGTAGCACTATAATTATAGATGGGTTAGGATTGGCTCATTTTCTTTCACTGCTGTTCAGGAAATTAAGCTGCACATGATAGCCCATGGCAAAATAATTCCACTGTTTTGAATGCAAGTTATAAATAACAAATTCAGCCTTTTTGAAATAAATAAGGGATATACAATCCAAACACTATAGAGAATTACTGATGGTAGTACTAATGCATGCTATATCACAAAAGCAGCACAAAATTTTAAAAAACTTAGTGATATAACAACAAAACAAACCATATCCTTTGGCTGGGAGTGAACAGTTAAAAATATTAGAGAAACGAGGAAATGTCAAAATTTCAAGAGTTAGTATCCAATGATAAGACTGTTTTTACGTTAGTGTCAAAAGGAAGGCTGAAGAATTTGTAATAATCTTCAGCCAGAGTTGCAGAAATCCGACCCACCTTCAGTCTGAGATTCCCACCATCACTGAAGCCAGTTTCTGTTTCACTCCCTGTAATATCAGGAATCAAAAGTGAAAGCACCACACATAATAAAGGGACTGAACAGTGTCTTAGCTCTAGAGTTTAAAGGCTTGCTCTCCAGAAGTAGCTGCTCTAGAACAAGTATGACATTAACATTTACCTGACAGTCTTAGTCATTGTCAAAATGATGGAGAGTGTTGTTGACAGTGTTTTCAAGCAGCAATTACTCAGCAATATCCTGCTAACCAAGTCATTGTGTGTTTTGCTGGACTTCTCAGCTCCGAGTTGCCTCAGTATGGGTCAAAGAACTGGATTCATCTGGTGAGGTGAGATTGGTTGCCCTTGATGCCAAGATCAATCTGATCTTGTAAAGAATATTAGTGACCCCAAGGAAAACAAATCAAAAGGTCCTGAGGTAAAATACAGTCAAGGGCTAGTCACAGGGTCAACGTAATACAGAATAGAAATGGTTCCTTCCACCCAACGAGTCTGCGCTGACCAGCAAACAGCCATTTACACTAATTCTACTTTATTCTTCCCACATTTCCATCATCCCGTGTAGATTCTGATTTTTCTTTTTACAAGCTAAGAGTAATTTACATGGGCTAATTAACCTACAGGCTTGCTGAACCATGGGATGTGGAAGGAAACCAACACATCTGGAGGAAACCCACACAGACGCAGATGCAATTCCACAAGGACAGCACTGGAGGTCGGAATTTAACGAAGATTGGTGGAGCGTGAGGCAGCACCTCTACCAGCTGTGCCATGCTGCCACCCTATTCTTTTACAAAGTGGATTCTGATTAACTGGGACGCATTGGGACCAGTACATTTTGGCCTAATTAAACGGCTACATTAATTAGCTTAAGTTTCATGGATATAGTTAAAAAGGTATGAAAAAGACTAACTGATGTTTAACTTAGTAACAAATTATGTATTAAATGAAATACAGAACAAATTATAACACTGCCAATTCTACTACAATACTGTAAACTATGTATTATTTCCTAATAGTTATCGATGGATGTATTTATTCAGTTTTTCCTGCAGCGTTCTTTTGATTGACTGTAAATGAACAAAATCAATGCAGACACCTCATGCAGGTACCTTCATCCTGCCTTCATACAATGCTTTCGACAATTGCATCCTCCAAATATTCACTATCATTTTGACATTCAAGATGATTGCCATTGCCTTCAAATTCTTCGTAGTTTTTAACTTGTTGAAGTCATGAAATTGTTTCGTTTTCATTCCCAGCCATTTCTGGCATCCCTAAGCCCCTAAGCTTGAAACTTTACTGAGTAAAACTGTTTTGAATTGTCCTCCTGTGTATTTCTTGCCAACGATCAGTGACAAAAATCATTGTGTTTTGAACAGAAATACACACAACTGATGCTATTTAAAAACTGTTCACTCAAGGTGCACACAACTGACTCTAGTTAGAAACTGTTCGGCAGCAGTCTCTTGTCCCAAGGAAATTCTGGTTATTTTATCAATTAGGTTTTGTTCTTTAAGGTTTGTCCCAAATAAGCGGCTGCCCCGATTAACCAATGGGCCAATTAACCAGAATCCACTGTATCACAGAAAAGGCTTGTGAAGATTAATTATGTTGGCGGCAGGACATCGCTGGATGACTTCCTCTGTGCAATCTCTTAAGCTCAGTTTTATTCAGCAGATTTACTGATGACCTTCCTTCCAACATAAGGTCAGAAGTGAAGATGTTTATTGATGCACAATGTTCAGTTCTATATGCAGAACCTTTGAAAATGCCTGCATGCAGCAAGACCTGAATAAGTTCCGACATGGGGTGATAAATAGAAAGTAATGTTTAAGTTGCATGTGAAAGGTATTGATCATCTTCCACAAAAGAGAAATAGAGCTTTGTACCACTGACTTTCAGCAGCATTGGCATTGTTGAGTTGCCCCATCCAATCAACATTCCGATTGGATATCCCTCGCGAGTTCCCCTCTGAGTCATACGACGTCTTCATATTTTTAAACATATTGCCAATTATTCATTGCCAAATCCACAATTTAATAACATTGTGGGATCGCCTTCATCAAAACTGCAGGAGTTCAAGTAGACAGGTCACACCACCTCTCTTAAAGTCTTGCAGTACTTTACAATGATACCCACATTCTTTAAATGAAGAAAAAAAAAATCAAAAGCATTTAACATTTATTTTATTTATGTGATCCATGGCCAATTTGTATCAAATTTTCCTTCAAAAGTTGATAACATGCAGACATAAACATTGTTTTAAAATATTAAGCTGTCTCCATTTTTGTATCCACTGAAGACACAGACATATTGAGGTACACTTCCACTGGCACCAGGAATTCTCTAATACTTTACATGAGCATTTTATTGCACCAAGCTAATTTTTCATATTCCATACAGCTGAAGGGAGGTTGCTTACCTTAAGCCATTATGTTCTTTATGAATGGCCATCTATCATCTTGAAAATGAACACATCAGAGTAAGTTTTGAAGTAAACTTGCATGTTCTGATCCATAAATATAGATCAAGATCCCAAGGTTGGTAATTCCAGACATCAGCGGTCCAGAGGCAGGTTGTCTGGTGTTGGGGGCTCTTCCATGTGTATGGGTGGGTAAGAAGGAAGTAAAAGGGATTTGCTTTGTTCTTGTAGTTTGTTATATGATGGCTGCGTGTTGTTCTGCAGTATATTTTTCGGCAGGTTGAGATCAGCATGAGAGGTCATTCATTGGTGAAGCAGCACTAAGTTTTAAAAGAACTTGGGGAGCTTTCAGCTTCTTTCTGGTGGGGAACAATCAGTGCGGGCCAATAAAAAAGGAGTAAGTAGAGCAGTATTGCTGGAGTGGCTATTTTGTGAGTGGGGCCTTGTGAGTGAGTCACCAGGCTTGGGCAAGAACAGGTGGAGTTTCTAAGTAAGAATGTTTCCAGTGAGTTGGTTTTCTCTGCTAGTACATAGCTAGTGTGCTGAGAATGGATCTGGAGGTAGTGCTATGCTCCTTATGTGGAATGTGGGAAATCTGAGAGACCTCCAGTCTCCCTGATAACTACGTTCATCTGCACGAAGTGCATTAAGTTGCAGCTCCTTAAGACCATGTTAAGGAACTGGAGCTGCAGCTTGGTGACCATTGGCTCATATGGGAGAATGAGGGGGTGATAGAAACTACAGGAAGGTAGTCACCCCTGAGTTGCAGGACACAGGTACCTAGGTGACTATCTGAAGAGGGAAAGGGAATAGGCAGACTGTGCAGATCACCCCTGTGGCCATTCCCCTCAATAATAAGTACACTGCTTTGGATACTGTTGAAGGGGATGACGTGCCGGGGAGAAGCCACAGTGAGTGGATCTCTGGCATGGAGTCTGGCTCTATGGCCGAGAAGGGAAGTGGGGAGAAGAGGAGTACAGTAGCGATAAAGGATTCAATCATCAGAGGAGCAAAAAGCAGATTCTGTGGATGTGAAAGAGACACCCAGATGGTATATTGCCTCCCATGTGCCAGGGTCAAGGATGTCTTGGATTGGGTTCAGACAGAATATAGGGAGTTAGGCAGAAAGCTGAAAAGCAGGACCTCCAGGGTAGTAATACCTGAATTGCTGTCTGTGCCATGTGCCAGTGAGGGTAAGAATAGGATTATTTGGTAGATGAATGCGTGGTTGAGGAATTGATGCAGGAGGCAGAGTTTCAGATTTCTGGATCATTGGGATCTTCATGGATTACACCTGAACCCGTGGGTGACCAATAATCTTGTGGGCAGGTTTTCTAAAGCTGTTAGGGAAGGCTTTTAACTAACTTGGCAGGGGTTAGGAAGATGGGGCAGTGAGTATACCCAGTAGATGCACTGTGAAGTGAGATTCTGAGGAAGGACAGGCAAATAGTTGAGAAAATTTGCAGTCAGTGGGATGAGTTAAAGTGTAGCTGGAGCCAAAATCAAAAAGAGTGATGAATGCAGGATAGAAGGTATTTGAACGTACACAGTATAAGGAATAAGGTAAAATATCTTGTAGCGCAGTTAGAGATTGGCAGGGAGGATATTGTGGGCATCACTTAATCGTAGCTGAAAGAAAATTAAAGTTGGGACCTCAACATCAAAGGAGGCACATTGTATTGAGAGGAAGGACAGGTAGGCAGAAGGAGTGAGGTGGCACTATTGGTTAAAAAAAACCAATCAGACAATGGGATACAGGTCTCTGAACAGTAGCCAGGATGTGGGCTACAAGTTACAACGAAAGATAGAAAAGAGCAACGCTGCAATAATCATGGCGGATTTCAATATGCAGGTAGTTTGGGAAATTCCAGTCGGTGCCGGATCCCAAGAAAATGATTTTGTAGAATGCCTAAGCAATAGTTTGAAGCAGTTTCTGGTTGAGTCCACTAGGGTAAAGGCAATTCTGGATTGGGTGTTAATAATGACTGAGATTTGATAAGGAACTCCTAGGAGGCAGTGATCATAGTATGGTAAAGATAAAATTAGATGTATCACTATTATATTGAGGCATAAGAGAGGAGCTGGCCAAAGTTGATTGGAAGGAGACACTAGCAAGGATGATTGCAGAACAACAGTGGATGGAGTTTCTGGGGACACTTTAGAAGGTGCAGGATAGATACCTCCGAAAGATGAAGAATTATTCTAAATGGAAGATAAGGCAGTTGTGGGGAATCAAATACACCATAAACTAAAGGAGAGGGCATATAATATAGCAAAAAATTAGTGGGAAGTCAGAGTTTTGGGAAGCTTTTAAAAACCAGCAGAAGATAACTAAAAAAGCCATAAGGAGAGAAAATATGAAATATGAAGGTAATAATATCACTGAGGATACAACAGTTTTTTCAGATATATAAAGAGTAAAAAAGAGACAAGAGAAGATATCAGATCACTGGAAAACAATGCTGGAGAAATTGTAATGGGGGACAAAGAAATGGCAGACAAACTTAATAAATATTTTGCAACAGTCTTCACTGTGGAAGACACTGGCAGAATGCCAGAAATGCAAGAGTGTCAGAGGGCAGAAGTAAGTGTCGTTGCCATTTCTATCGAGAATGTGCTTGGAAGCTGAGTGGTCTGAAGGTAGACGAGTCACCTAGACCAGATGGACTACACCCCAGTGTTCTGAAAGACATAGCCAAAAAGATTGTGGAAGCAGTACTAATGATTTTTCAGGTATCAATAGATTCTGGAACGGTTCTGAAGGACTAGAAAATTTCAATTTTCACTTCCCTCTTTAAAAAGGGAGAAAGGCAGAAGAAAGGATGTTATAGTCCAGTCAGTCTGATTTCAGTGGTTAGAAATGTTGAAATCTATTTTTAAAGATGAGATTTCGAAGTACTTGAAGGAAAATGATAAAATAGGCCAGTCAGCGTGGTTTCATAAAGGGGAAATCTTGCCTGACAAATCTGTTGAAATTCTTTGAAGAATTAACAAGGAGGATAGATGAAGAAGAGTCAGTGGATGTTGTTCATTTGAATTTTCAGAAGGCCTTTGATAAGGTGACACACATGAGGCTGCTTAACAAATAAAGTCTATTGTATTACAGGAAATGTACTAGCATGGATAGAAGATTGGCTGACTGGCAGGAGGAAAAGAATGGGTAAAAGGCAGCCTTTTCTGGTTGGCTGCAGGAGTTGGTGTTGGGATTGGTTTTTTTCACATTTTATGTCGATGATTTGGTGACAGAATTAATGGCTTTGTGACCAAGTTTGCAGATGATACAAAGGTAGGTGGAGGGACAGCTAGTGTTTGCAGAAGGACTTAGATTAGGGAAATGGGCAAAGAAGTGGCAAATGGAATATAGTGTAGGGAAGTGCACTTTGGCACAAGGAATAAAAGTAGTGACTATTTTCTAAATGGGGAAAAATTCAAAAATCAGAGTTTCAGAGGGACTTGGGAGTCCTTGTGCAGGATTCCCTAAAGATTAATTTGCAGCTGGAGCCGCTAGTAAGGAAGGCAAATGCAATGTTAGCATTCATTTCAAGAGGACTAGAATATTTAAACAAGGGTATAATGCTGAGGGTTTAGAAGGCATTGGTCAGACTGCACTTGGAATATTGTGAGCAGTTTTAGCCTCTTATCTAAGAAAAGATGTGTTGGCATTGGAGAGGGTCCAGAGGAGATTTTTCCAAAAATGATTCTGGGAATGAAAGAGTTAATGTATGAGGAGCGCATGATGGCTCTGGGCTTGTACTCGCTAGAGTCTAAAAGAACGAAGGGTATCTCATTGAAACCTATTGAATATTGAAAGATCTGGATAGAGTGGATGTGGAGAGGATGTTTCCTGTGGTGGGGAACTCTAGGACCAGAAGGCACAGCCTCAAAATAGAGGGACATCCACTTAGATCAGAGATGATGGAAAATTTCTTTAGCCAGAGAGTGGTGAATCTGTGGAATTCATTTGCACAGACATCTGTGCAGGCAAAATCATTGGGTATATTTAAGGTGGAGGTTACTAAGTTCTTGATTAATCAGGGTGTCAAAAGTTACAGGGAGAAGGCTGAAGAATAGTGGAGCAGACTCAATGGGTTGACTGGCCTAATTCTGCTCCTATGACTTATTATGGATATGCTGTGTTGTTGCCAGAATATATGGCAATAGATATGGGCTGCCCTAGCACATCTTCAGGTTATTTTGATTGTTAATGCAAGAGATATATGTCACTGGGTATTTTAATAGGCACGTGATTAATGAATTAATCCATTCTAATCTAGACAAAAGGAGGAAAAAAAGCTAAATTTAAAAAAACTTTAACTTTTCAATGAAGTTTGGAATTGCACTTTTGGTGAAAGAAACACAGGGTGGCAATGAAATATTATTTTTTAAATAATATATGAAGAATCCTTTCTAATTAAGTAGCACGCAGCAACATTAACCTATATCCATTTCAAAAGCAGAAAAAATGCTCTGCTGATGTAGGTTAGGTCTATTATTAGACCTCTGAAAATTTTTCAGTTGCCAAATGGCAATTAGTATACCTATCTGATATTATAGACTTAACTAAATTCATTCATACTGGAGACCATGAATAAAAGTTTGGTGCAGTTACTTACAATTCAACACTCTGCTTTCAAGAAATTGTATATTATTGCTTATTTCCAAAACACTAAAAATGTCAGAGTTAGTTCCCTACTATAATAAACTCCCAAAACTGGGCACAGAAATCTTTATGAACACTTAGGGCTTGAAATTACTATAATACACTGCTTGAATACTTCACAAGATTAGTTGGGTTTCCATAGCTAATTTAACATACAATGAAAACTTTGTTTTTTTTAAGTGGGATATTGGAAGGTAATTTCACATGTAAATTTTAAATATCTGCAGACTGCGAATTCATAGTGCAGTTTTAAGAGCATAAGAGTGCTAATGGCATTCTTGGCATTTACTATCCCATTGGCCCTTGTAAGTAATGAGACATTTACTTAAGCAGTCCACATCCAAATACAGCAATAAGATTCTACAATGCCTTCAGGTAGAGAGTTCCAAGACTTTGACTTGTGAGGATGGGAATTTGGTGATATAATTCTAAGACAGGGTGATATACCTTTAATGTTGAACTTGCCAGAGTGATGTTCCCTTACACATACTATCTTTCAAGATAGTAGCCAATGCAGTTTACAATATATTCATAAGCAAGCCTTGGTGCATTATTCCAATGCATTTTGCAGATGGTAGAATGTCAGTGACAGAGTAAGAAAGATTTTTTAAGGAGAATGAGGTATCTGTCATACAGTTGCTTTGACTTCGTTGATCTTCTTTAACACACACAAAATGCTGGTGGAACACAGCAGGCCAGGCAGCATCTATAGGGAGAATAGGTCCCCTTCATCAGGTCTCGGCCTGAAACGTCGACAGTGCTTCTCCCTATAGATGCCACCTGGCCTGCTGCGTTCCACCAGCATTTTGTGTGTGTTGCTTGAATTTCCAGCATCTGCAGATTTCCTCATGTTTGATCTTCTTTAATGTTGTTGGTGCTCTGTCATCTAAGCATGTGTGGATTAGTTCCTCCCACTCTTAATGTGGAAAAGCTTTGGGAATCAAATGATTCAGTGAGCAAATAATACACAGCCTCTGAGCTCTTCCTGTAGACACAGTGCTTATGCGTCTGGCCCACCCCAGCTTTGTGCCAAGCAATGACCCTGGAACGGTGAGAGATTCAGTACTTGCAATACCTTGGAAAGCTAAACTGGCATCGTTAGACTGTTGCAAAAGAAACCTATTGGCTTGGCATTTCTGTAAAGTAAATGTTATGTAGAATCCACCAAAATAAGTCTTAATGAAGTGTATACAAGCACGAACTGTGGAAATTAAAGAACTGAAATTGGAATTCAAGTAGGTTTATTATTGTCACATGTACAGAGATACTGTAAAAAGCTTGCATACTGTTCATATAGATCAAATTATTATATAGTGTAATGAAGTTGAACAAGGTAAAACATTAACAATGCAGTATAAAGTGTGTAACAGCTACAGAGAAAGTGCAGTGCGGGTAGACAATAAAGTATAAGATCTTAACACCTTATTATTAGAGTCCTGATGAATGGTCTTGGCCCGAAGTGTTGACTGTACTCTTTTCTATAAATGCTACCTAGCCTGCTGAGTTCTGCCAGCTTTGTGTGCGTATGCGTTGCTTGGCTTTCCAGCGTCTGCAGATTTTTTCTGGTTTAAGATCTTAACAAGGTAGACTGTGAGGTCAAGAGTCCATTTTATCATACTAGGAAACCATTTAATAATCATATAATGGTGGAGTAAAACCTATCCTTGAGCCTGGTGATACATGCTTTAAGGTTGTTGTATCTTCTCCCCAATGGAAGAAGAGTGAATTTGTTCCAGCCAGTGAAGGGTGGTACTTACAGTTACTTCAGTTTATGAGAGCAACTTCATGCTAAAGTTGGTCAAATTCTACTTCAGTGAAAAGTCCATTCCCTCTCAGCAAAATTCCTCTGGAATTCGGTTCTTTTGTCATGTTTGGACCAAGGCTATAAAGGGGACTAGAGCTGAGTAGCCCAGAAGAAATGTAGATAATTGTTATTTATTTTAGATTTGTTGTACTTTTAATGGCTATACTTTCTGAACTATAGGGCAGACGACAGTGCCATAACTCCTGGAACAGCTGGGCTTAAGGTCCTAGCTAGTTCAGCACCATAACTAGGAAGCTGTTGGGGCCCACAACCATTACAGCATCCATTACACTCAGTCTTGTAAGCACAGAGTTGGACAACATAGAAGGAAGTAATTAGGTTCATTGTGTGTCAATACTGTCCAGGAATATATAATTTATGTTGGTCTCCCTCCTCAGTTCTTGGTCTGTAGAGTTGGGGGTCATGTAGACTTGATTACCAATGGAGTGAATTGAATTGCCTTCTCACATTAAGTGAGCTACGTTGGCTGAATTCTGTGGATGGGTCCCTATCTTTGCATTTCTGGCTCAAAATGGTTCTATATTTGCCCTGTTCCGGTTAATTGAATTACACACGAGCATTACTGACAGGATATGAGAAAAACTGCAGAGCTCTGGTCTGATCCTTTACTAATGAGATTGCTTCACCAGGTTGCTGGCACCTGATGTTGGTATTTAGCATGCATGTAATTATATCTTCAACACTGGTGAGGCCTCACCTTGAGTATTGTGAACAGTTTTAGGCTCCTTATCTAAGAAGATTTGTGCTGACATTGGAGATGGTTCAGAGGAGGTTCACAAGGATGATTCCGGGAATGAAAGGGTTATCATACAAGGAATGTTTGATGACTCTGGGTCCATACTCGGTGGAATTTAGAAGGGGATCTCATTGAAACCTTTCAAATGTTGAAAGGCCTAGACAGAATAGATGTGGAAAGGATGTTTCCCATGATGGGGGAGTCTAGGACAAGGGCACCACTGTGATCATTCTACCTGTAGTATGATAGTCGCATCTCTGGTGTATGCATACTGGTGTGGACAAAAACAAGTAGGTTTTTTGTGTTTTGGATCTCTCAAAATCAGTTATTGCTCTAGTTTGGTAGTCATGGTTTTCAGAATTAAGCCATCTTGATGATTGCTCATGCTACTGACCCTCTCCAGGTGGTGATCTCAAAAACTGACAACCCAAGTGCATTCTATGCCCACAGTTCTCCCATTACTCCTTCCAACTGATGTTCAACATAGAGGAAAAATGATCAATTGCATGAGGGAAAACAATAGGTAGTAAACAGCAAAGATCTTTTTGTCCATACTTGATATCATTCCCAAGTCAATGCTGCGGATTTTCAGGGGCACTCCATCCTCGATATATAAATCCTCTGAGACTTATGTTGCCAATGGGGCAGTACGTGCCCAGGTTATTACAAAGACTGAGTTGTGGGCAAAATGTCATGATTTCATATGATTATATCAGCCTCTTGCTCGACTGTATGTTGGGATAACTCTCCCAATTATGGAATTCGTTCTCAGATAATAATGAGGGGGACTTTATGGATTTGACTGGACTTTGTGGTGTTCAGTATGAAAGTTTACAACAGGGTGGGATTCTCTTAATTGATTGTTTTTAGTCCAGTTGAATAGTTTGCTGAGCCCATTCAGAGGCAGTGAAAAAGTGAGGCAATCTGTTGGGTCTGGAGTCACATCATTAAGAGTGCAATCCATGAAGCAGTAGCAAACCACACGCGTTTTGTATGATAAATAGATAATGCACTAATCCAAAAGCCAAATACTGGAGATGCTGAACATAAGAAGTAAAAATAAGTGGAAATATTTTGTAGGTCAGTCAGTATCTGTGGAGCAGTGAACATGTTTAATATCTCAGGTCAATTCTGAAATGTTAACTTAGTTTGTTTATCTCTGCACAGATTTGGCTTATGGCTGATTGTTTCCAGCTTTTCATTTCCAGTGACACATTGAATGCCTGGAACCAAGATGTGTGTTGTGAAAATTGCGACTGGCAAGTCCTGTGCTGCATTGCCTACAAGGAGTTTACCGTAGAGAAAGGCAATGTATTTGTGTAGAATGTGCAAAGAAAATGTGCTTCTTAAAAGTAAATTCCTGAAATTTTGGATTGAAGATGACAAGATCCACTCCTTCAGAACATTAATAAAACCCTGCAGGAAATTTAAAAGCATGAAATCCAACACAGAGCTTAATTTTTGTTTCCAAACCTAGCTTCCATTCAGCTAAGCCAAACAGTATGAGGCCAGGTAGCGTGCGATAGGCCTCTAGTGAAGTGGATCACACGGCTACTTTCTAGCAAGAGATGATGAGTTTTGTTGTCATTTTCACAGCAAATGTAGTCAGGAGTCTCATGCATCAGTACTTTTTAAGAATGTCTCAATAACAAGGGCCTTTGATTCCGCATAAATTAGCAACCAAAGCTAGATAAATGGGGGGAAAAAGCTGCAAAGCTTTAGAAAATGAAAAAAAAAACAAAAACAAACTTGGCAAGTCAGTGGGTTTGAATTTTAAAATAGTTTCCATTTATACAGAACTTTTCACAATACTTCCACTATACCAGTACTAACCTAATGTCATCACGGTTGCAATGTAGGAAACCCAGCAGTCATATTGCGCACAGTATGCTCCCACAAATAGCAATGTGATAATGATTAGATAATTTCTTTTTAAGTGATGTTGATTTAAGAATAAATATTGCCCAGGATACCAGGGATAACACCCCTGTGAAATATCATCCTGGAATTTAATTGCCTGGATGTTTTAAGAAAATGTCAGCAGTTCTTTGAGCAACTGCTAACATAACTAGAAGCAATTTTGGATTACCTCGTGAACAGATTTCAAATTTATCGTGAGCTGTTTGCAGTATTTTTCACAGAAGTGTTCTCTATGATGGACTCTAAAAAGTTTTGTAAGAGAGCTTGAAGATGCAGCACTTACTCATTACTTACCCTAAGTTCATTCAAAGAACTTGCACCAGTCTGGATTGGATGCAGGGATCACTTCTATATCAATTTCAATAAAAGGAGTGTTGCAGATTATGTATAAATTAACTTAGTTTTTACAGTTGTTTGAAAGATATTTTATTTGTATTATTTAAAATTTTGTTTTTAATATTTCTAATATTCACAAATATTAAAGTTTTTTGCCAATTGGTCTGACATAGGAAGAAAAGATGAGAAAAGTGAACAACTTTAAACATTAACAATGAAAGAATAAAAATCAAAAAATAAGATGAATCAGAAAGGAAGAAGAACAGTTAACAGAAGATACACCATTCATCTGAGAATTTCAATAGGCAGAATTTTACCTTTGTGACTCAATATTCTAAGAGTATTCAAATCTGAAATGTTGACTCTATTGCTTTCTGCAAAGGTTTTGCTTGGATAGCTGAATATTTCCAGCATGTTTTGCTTGTACTCAGATTTCCAGTATGAGCTTCGCTTTGTGTATTAGGAAAATCTTAGCCAAGGAGAAATGGGCAACGAAGTAGGGGAGTCCTAGTGTAGGGTTTTGACCTGAAACACTAACAGTTCCTTTCCTCCCACAGATACTGCTTGACCCAACAAGTTCCTGCAGCAGATGGCTTGTTGCTCCAGATTTCAAGATCTTCAGTCACTTGAGTCATCAAGGATGGGAGGTGGTTGGATTGCTGTTTGGGAGAAGATATAATAAAGGATGGAGGATACAGATGGAGAGTGAAAACATAGAATTGTCAAGGTGTTAGATGGCCTCAGGTGAGGGAAACAGAGACTGAATAAATGGAAAGAGCAAACCCAAATGAGGAGATCAATTTGTTACTAGAACATGCTAATGTGAGCCAAACCTATTTATATATTCTGGGAAGAAGATAGACTCATTAAATAGGGATGACAAACTGACAAGTTAGAAGCAGTTGGGACTGCTTTCTACAGGATATGTAAAGTAGAATGGCCTGTGGAGGGGTGTGGGAAAGCTACAATTATGACTAGAACAGCCTGCAGTTAGCATCTTAAATCCATGGTACTTTGCTTTAGATCTATAAATAAATACATAGCTTTGAATGCATGGTATATTTTAAATACCATGCATTCAAAGAACACCTGATGTCATAATTGATATAAACATGTCTTTTTGGATCAATTATGACATAACTGACCCAGTTACCACCTCTTGCAGAAGCTCTGGGTGGAGCTGAAAATAAATATAATGGATTCTGGTTAATTGGGCAGCCATTTATTTGGGACATTATGCTGCTTAATTGGTGCAGGGGACTGTTGCCAGATAGATTCCTACCAGTGTCAATTGTGAGCACTTGTGTGGCTGTTAAACACTACTCCATACCTAGAGCAATCAGTTTTCAGTGTGTTTCTGTTCAAATAGCAGTGATCTTTGTCACTGATAGTTGTCGAGAAATAAGCAGTAAGACAATTCAGAACTGCTTCACTATTGCCGTTTCAAGCATTCAGGCTTGGAGATGCCAGAAACAGCAGTGAGTGAAAGTAAAATAATTTCACTACATGAACAAGTTAGTAATTACGAAGGTATCGACAATCATGAATGTTACAATGAAAATGAAAATTTGGAGGATGCATTCGTTTAAAATATTATATGAAGGCAGCCCATTATTGGTACTAGGTGTCTGTGCTGATTTTGTTCATTTACAGTCAATCAAGAAAACACAGCAGATGAATTCCTCTGACAATAACTATTAGGAACTAATACACCGTTTTATAGTACGACAGAGGTATTGGTAGTGTTCTAATTTGTTCTGTATTTCATTGAAATACAAATATTGTATTTCAGTTAAACAGTAATGTCTTTTTTTCCCTTTTAATTAATTCCATGAAGCTACAGCTAATTGGGACAGCCACCTAATAGGGCCAAAATATACTGGTCCAGATTTGCCCCAATTAACTGAAATCCATTGTATTCTGATAATCCCTTCCATTGTCCTCTCTGTCTTTCTCCATGAGGAGTAAATGAGTCACAAACCAGAAAGATTCAGTGCTATTCATTTACAAGGTTAAATGCTTGATACCTGAAGCGATAGAAAAAAGCAGAGAAACCATATCGAAGAGAGCTAATAGAAACACGAGATGGCAGAAACCATTCACTGTTTCTTTTTATATCTACAAGGGTGAAAACTACATAATATTGAAGCAAGTGTCTATAGGTGCTTTCCGGAGTGACCTACAGAAGGATTTCAATTTCAGGTCCTTTGCCGGTAATAACTTCTGCAGAAAGTATTGATTCAACAACCCAATAGACATAAGACCTTGTCTAGGAAAAGTTCAGAACATTCACTACATTTTTAAAGATATATACTTTAATAGACAGAAGTCTATTATAGACCAGATTCTTGATTTAAATTTAATATTCAGCTCCACAAAGTTTCTCCATCTATACTGGAAGCTCTGAGTGCTTGGAAAGATAATTTTTGAATAGCTATCTGAAATAGGCATATAGCAAATTTGAAATATGGTAGAGGAAGCGTGAGTGAATTCATCCAGTCCTCAGACAAGGAAGTCTTATTGGAGAGGGTGACTCATGTCCATAGGACTCTGCATAGGTCATAGTTGGTGCTGCCTGTAAATGGCTTTGCTTTTCACAGTTGAATAAAATAGAGCAGAGATCTTTTTATCAGGTAGGTGAAACTGCAGAATCTACATTAGAATGGAAACTAGAAACATGTAATTGTTAAGGAATAAACATGACATTTGTGTGGATATTCTATAACACTGGTGTACCATTTTGGAGTATGGTAATAGTAGATAGTATATCATGTCATTACCGCTTAAGTTAGCTTCTTCAAAATATGCCCTCTTCTTGGTGTCTTAGCTGCAGAAGAGATGCCAGGACAATGTGAATACCATGGTCCAGGTAATCTCAGAGTGGATGCAGGAAATATTTGTGTGGGGAGGGATGAATAGCTAGAGGTCATTGTACATGTTGATGCAAAGAATGTAGGCAGAACAGGGGATGACATCCAACAGAATGACTACAGGGAGTTAGATAAGATATTAAAGTATAGGACCTTGAGACTAGTGATCTTCAGATTATTCTTGTGCCATTTCTAGTGAGTCCAGGAAAAGAAAAATAGACTAGATGAATGTGTGGCTGAAGAGCTGATGCAGGGGGCAGGAATTCAGGTTCTTGGATCATTGGGATCATTTCTGGAGTAGAGGTGACCTGTACAAGAGGGACAGGTTGTACTTCAACCAGAGGGGGACCAATATCCTGGTGGTGAAATTTATTTTTTTCACCAGGATGAGTTTAGACTAGATTGGCAAGTGTACGGGAATCAAGAGAGAGTGATATCAGTGAAAAGATGGGAGTATCTGCTGGGGCACCCAGAATGCAACAGCCCTGGATGGGACAGAATTTGTATAGTGCCTGCAAGAGTTTCCTTGCACATTATTTAGAGGCATCTACTCAGGACGGAGCAACACTGGATTTCTTCTTCGGGAATGAGGCAGGCCTAGTAACTGAGGTGGCATTTGGAAAGCACTTTGGGTCCAGTGACCACGATTCTATTAGCTTTAAAATAGATATGGGAAAAGATAGAACAGGTCCACAGATTAATGTCCTGAACTGGAGCAGGGCAAAATCAGAAGTCATTAGGTAGGATCTAGCTGGGGTTGTTGTTGCAGTTATATAAGTCATTGGTGAGGCTGCACGTAGGATATTATGTACAGTTTTGGTTGTCCTGTTATAGGAAAGACATTGTGGGTGCAGAAGAGATTTATAAGGACGCTAACTGGACCAGAGGTCCAAGTTATAGGAAGAGGTTGGCCACACTGGATCTTAAATCCTTGGAGGCAGGAGAGTGAAGGATAACCTCACAGAAGTTTATAAAATCATGAGAGGTTTGAATAAGGTGGATAGTCATTGTCTTTTCCCAGGGTTCGGAGTCCAGGACTAGAGAGTAGTGAATATCTGCAATGAGGTGCCAGAGGAAGTCATTGAGGCAGGAACAATGGTGATATTGAAGTGACATTTCGAAAGGTACTTAGAGGGTTATGAGCCAAACTTGGACAACTAGAACTAGTAAGGAGGATGCCATTTGTGCTGAAAGACCAGTTTCCATGCTCTATTACTCTACGGTACTATGACTCTATTCATTCCTAAATATAACTAAAGCAGGTCATGATATCAATATTATTGTAGGGATGTACTATGTGGAAACAGGCTACAAACATCATTATGTTAGCTGCCACTCTTTAAAATGCACAAACAAAAAATAAACTGGTTGCTGGGAATTCAAAATAAACATTATCATTCCTGGAGATACTTAAACAGCTGGCATCTCTGGAAAGGAAGAGGCAAGTTAATATTTCTGATTGACAAACTTTGTCAATTCACAGAGTTTTTTGTTTTGTTCATTATATTGTAGTACTCAAAATTATCCTTGGTGATACAGGTAGAGGGTAACCCTGGAAGGATGCTTTAAAGATTAGAAATCTGTGACTGGTGGTGTGCGGGATATATATATTAATGAATTGAATGTTAATGTAGGTAGCATCATTTGTAAGTTTGCCAATGACACAAAAATCAGGGGTGTTATGGATAGTAAGGCAGCTTGGCAGATGGAATTTAATCCCGACAAGTGTGAGGTGGAGAATTTTGGGAAGTCAGAAGGGGGAGGACAGCCACAATATGCTAGTAAAGTACAGATACTTAGTTGTTTGACAAAGGAACCTTGGGATTCAAGTCCATAGCTCCCTAGAAGTATCAACACAATAAGGTAGTGAAGAAGGAACGTGGCATGCTTGCTTTTATTGTTTGGGTCATCAAGTAGAAATGTTGGAGCATTATGTTGCAACTTTACAAAACACAGGTAAGACAGGGCATGAGCACTGTGCGCAGTTTTTGTTGCCACATTTTGCGTTGGAGAGAGAAAAGGAAATTCATTCAGATGTTGTCTGAATTGGAGGGTATCAGATTCTTTCTTCTCCAGCCTTCTACCTTTCCCACCCACCTGGCTTCACCTATCAAACACCTTCTAGCTAATCCTCCTTCTCCTCCACCCGCCTCGCATCTTTTTATTCTGGCCTCTTCCCCTTCCTTTCCAGTCGTGAAGAGTGGTCTCTGCTGACTGTTTCACAGATGCTACCCTACCTGCTGAGTTCCTCCAGTATGTTGTTCCTGTTGCTCTGGAATTCCAGCACCTGCAGAATCTTTGTCTTTAAGATAAATCGGGTCGCGATGAGTCCGGACTCATTCAGTTTCAGGCAGTAACCTGGTCACTGGCGCACTTGCGTACTCCAAAACGATACTTAGACTAATAAAATAACAGATCCTGCCTGGTTTGTCCCACTCGAGACGAGCTGGTGCGGCTATAACTTCCCTTATAAGAGTGGATGGGGGACTTGCGCGCTCAGGATTGCTTTGCTGCGGGAGTTTCAGCGCCGGTAATCCGAGGGGCCAGTTTCACTGTGGAAATTCCACGCGACACTTGAGTGTTTCAATAGCGGTCGCCATTGGAATAGTTCCCCGGTTGGCAGGAGCAGGGGAGACTTGGAAGAGGAAAAATGGATGGGGTAGTTTAGGGATGAAGACCTTCCTTGACTGGGTGAACGCAACCAATTACTGTTGCCCTGAAAATGGATGATGTGCCCACAAACTGCAGGGTGCTTTGAGACATTAGATAACAAAACAATTCTGGAGGCCCCCACTTTGGAAATTCCGGCTGCGGTGATTTTTTTTATTAATAAAGGTGTTTGGATCAGCATTGGAACGTGGTTTTAAATGACCGTGGCATGAGTCTCCCTTTGCGTATCAATCTCAGACTGTAAATTCATTAAACACTAGAACCAGATGGAGAGCTGTAGAATCCAGATTCTAGTCCGGTAATGGAAAGCGAATCAGACATGTGTCTAAAGCAAATAGACTGCACAATATTCAGTTTGCATGCACTCGCTTATATTTTTAATGATAAACACGCTGGGTGAACAGCGATAATTGTCCTGTACTGCGCTGGAAATGGAGTCTCAGAATCTTGTTCGCATTTCCATTCCGCAAAATAGCAAAGATATATAGAGACGACGAAAGGAAAACAGACAGTTTAAAAGAAATCCCGGGTGGCGGTGTGCGGTTAACAAATGACGGGGGGTGGGTGGGGGGAGGTGGGCTTCCTCGGCTCTCGGCGGCTCAGGTCGGCTCCGCTTCCTAGTCGACCCAGTCGATTCCGCTGTTTTTTAATATATTGCCTTGGTAGAGTTTTCCTCCTCCAACGCGCGATTGGGAAAGCTGTGGGTGCCTGACGTAACTATTGCGCTCTTAGCTACAACGCTCTGCTTTCAGTAGGTGGGAAATCAGAAGGAGACCAGGACGCTTTGTCAGATCTTTTGCAACCTCACCGCCACTTCCACTTCCTACCCCAGCCGTCCCTTCCAACACCACTTTCCCACAAGGATACATCGATAGTCGCGGATCTTGGATCTAAACTCCGAGGCACTTGGGCTGTTGCATCTTTCGGATTAATCAAAGGAACGGTCCTTCCCCCATTCCTTTCTGTCTCCAGATACTACCCCCCCCCCCCACTCCCCGTTTCTTTTTTTTTCCTGAAACAAAATCTTCCTTTTACTCCAGCCTGTGTGTGGCTGTGTGCGTGTGGGGATCCCAGCCGCAAACCATGGTGGTCATCATCCTACTGTTTACGCGGAGCTTGCTGGTGAATGCACCAGGAGAGAAGGTGTAAATATTTGCTCAGAAACTTTGAGGTAAGGATGACACGGAAATACCTACAGGTTATGTATATTATTTTTAAAACGGGTCTTATGTACATCCACTTTATACAGCGTGCAGGGGTTTTCTGAGGGCGAGGGAGAAGCTCTGTCACCATTTAAGCAGACACCTTTAAAGGGGATTGTGCAGGTGACAATGTCTGGTAGAATCGGTGCAGCAAAACCATACAGCGTGTTCGTTTGAAAGTGGATATTAGACCGCCCTCGTTCCAGATCGTTACAGGATAACGGACTGATGTTTTTGGAGAGCGCGCATACATGTGAACGACGCCCCTATTATGGTCAGTGTATTTTAAGAACAGAACACTTCTCGAGTCCGAGCGGTCTAAGGATGTCTTGGGAATGTCACCTAAAGAATCTCTCGACTCTGCAAGTCTTTGCTGAATTAGCGTATCCCTCTAGCAATGGGCGACGCGGAGAGGTTCATGGTCAGCGCAACGTTCATTGGGGACTATTAGAATCAAACAGTAATCGTTAAAAGTGTGGACTATCAAACAGCTCAGCGAGCCGAACCGTTTTCTGAAATCTATCCAATTAGTAAACTGCAAAACTCGGGACGGCGGGATTGAACGGCGTCTTTACGTTATGCACTCTGGATGCTCATTAATCCCAGTTATTAAACATCCATGCCCCCCTCTAATTCCCTACCTGGGCCTATTTGATGGTCGTGTCACTTTGCACAATTTGGGTCGTCAGCCTGTTAAAAGACTGTTCCAAGATGAATTCAACAGAGTCAGGGGTTAATCACATATAGCTGATAGCAAGATCTAGTCTGCTTCACTTCTACCAGCTCCAGCGACACAGTGAGTAAAATGCGTCCCCCTTGTATAAAAAAAAAACACATTTATACTACACCATTTCAATAATCCCTAACCCACTGACAGCCAATTAATCTGACGCATTATCGTGTCATTGGATCAAAAAGCAGACTTTGTGATTCTTACTACTGGGATAAAACTGTGGTTCAGGGTGTAAACCTGTTAGACATTAGTTGTGATGCAGCAGGCGAGAGGGATCCCCAACTACATGTAACAACGCAGTCGTTTCTTAGTAACAGATAGGACCAACTAAGTTGGTCTGTATTGGAATAAAATAATTGGGGATAATTACACAGTAATTAGCAGCCACCAAGGCAGAACGTGACGCTAAGAATCCTTCACCGAGTTTGAGTCACTTCGGTTCTGTTAACTCCTTCGCCATGTATTGGATGTCACTTAATGGGAGCGAGCGGTAGCACCTTGGTACCAGAAGATATCGGGGGCGGATGCAGGGGCGATGTGCCCCGTCGGACCACAGCTTCATAATGGACTTCGCTTCTCATCGACGACACGCCGTCGTTCAGGAGCGAAGCCGCGCAGCTAATGGAATAAATTAAATCTAGCAAGCTCCTGATCATTAGGTTTCGCCGAAGCGAAACTGGCTGCTTGCATCCAACGCACCTCCTCAGCAAACAGCTCTCACCAAATCCGAGCAACGATCTGTATTCAGTCATTGCCCTGATGGCCACAATTAGTCCATTCTCCGCTAACACCTGCGTGCTATTAGTTTGAATCATCAAGAACAAAATAAAATGCCGGTTGCTATCTTCAATAAACGCAATGTTCTGCTTAAAATACGGGCAAACGGAAGAACGTGTTCTTCAGGAAACCACTCTACAGTCTTAATAATGCGCCCATCAAACACTCCAATGCTATGATTGCCGCCTCACACTGCCTCCTCTCTTCCAGTTCGTACAGATGGCTTTGTTATAACACAGTAACTTTTAACAATATGTTGATGCATTATGAGTCAGGATG
The DNA here is from genome assembly GCF_048418815.1 of Hemitrygon akajei. Lineage (NCBI taxonomy): Eukaryota > Metazoa > Chordata > Chondrichthyes > Myliobatiformes > Dasyatidae > Hemitrygon > Hemitrygon akajei. Next base: position 93,851,993 of record NC_133124.1, read on the forward strand.
CGATCTGTTTCCACACCTCGCTGTATACGTTGCAGATTTCACACCCTCCCTTGTGTTTTGCGTTTTTCAGCTCTAACGACCGTCAATCTCCCTCCCAGAAGCTCCAAATATCCCATCATGGACACCACTGGTCCTGTGTCCAGTAACCTCAATCACCAAAGCCCCCGTCCCATACACCCCCCCCCCCTAAACTACCGCTGCCCCACCGCGCGCAGATGGACGGAGATCGGCATAGGTATTGCTCAGGCACGTGTCGGGATTACGAGAGATGAAATGCAATCAGTCGTTAGAATGCTGAACGCCTGATAGACTCGTAGCGAACAATTCCCAGAGGGGGGAGAGCGTCTTGCTCTGAGCCCGGCAGCGATAAGAACAATGTGCTGTCAATGCATAGGTTAAACTGAGCAAATCGTAGACCACTCTCTCTCACGCAGGTACCAGTCACGATGTTTTATCCCTATTAGAAGGTTAAGGGACTACCTTGCTTTTCACGGGTTAATGTTTCCCTGATGCTCGTTTCGTTTTAAATCAGGGAATGACACAGCCACATGCGGGGGTGGTTAGAAGCGAAAGGGGGCACAGGTTTCTGTATCTGCCACAGTCCAGCAGGTTATTAGAGGAACAAAGTCAGTGCACGCAATCCAGAATGAGTCCAGATGAAACAAGAAGATAGCTTCTTTTCTGTGAAAGATACAATGTGGAAGTAATTCTAAGATCGAGCACTGTTAGTTGACACGACTCTTGTCCATCACAAGCATTAAAAAAAAAATCTGCGTGATTTTAAATTGGGCAAAATCTCGAAAGACTGTCTGATTTTAAAATTTACATATATCCACGAGACAAGACGGCAGTGGCAAAACAATTAATCTAAGCGAAATTCCAATTTTTGAATTCAAAAGATCAATGCGCTCAGTCAGCATGCAAGCCACAGAAGGCCGAGTCTGTGACTACTGACGGTATAGTACATATACCGTCAGTACTAGGCGCATACAAAATGCACCGTGTTGTCTATCATATTGCGAATGCTGCATTGTGGATTTTATAGTATAAAGCCCATTGGATAGAACTTTGTATTATTTCTAATTCAGTTGGTGAAGACACTGAATCAACTGCGGCTCACATAGCACCGGGGAGGGGTATTCCTTTTGGGACTAGGGGCTTTTCCTTAAAAGAAAATATATACGATTTCAGGGGATTTACCACAAGGGGGAGACTGAGGACAAAACTACAAAGATTGCATTTATCTCAGAATATTAAGAAATAATTGCAATCTGATCTTTAAAAAAATGCGTTTTGCTTAAACTGTTGGTTTTATCTATAAACTAGAATAACTATGGTGGCCTTGATAAATTAAATAGTTACATTTGAAAATGCTCTATTTATTGGAATGCTTTACGAGGGTTACTAAATGCCTTTTTTTAATAGTTTATAACTGCAGAGTGTAAGTCACTAAACGGCATTTAGTTTTTTTGGCTCTTTATCCGATAATAAGGAGAAAATAGCTGTACTTTGGTGTTATTATCAAACGTTTGAAAATATGCGAGGACGTATTTCAAGTGCAGTTCAACCTGGCCAGGGCATATGGTGCAGACTAATCTGTACCGAGACCAAGTTTATTGTAGGATGCATATTCTGAAGTGGCCACCACTAGACAGGGGCTAATCATCGGGAGAGGTTTCAGCTGATGGAACGCTCTGGTAGCATTCCCCCCCCCCCCACCCACGCGAAAAATGTTATGAGAAATAGTCAAAATCTGCTAACAAACCTCGTAAAGAACGACTCCAAATGATATTGCAAGAATTCGTAAAACCGAGAGCGTTAAAAGAAAGTGATACCTGTCTTTTTTATCATTTCAGATTCATTTCTGACTTTTGCACGGGCTGTCTGAAGTGTCGACGTCTGCAGAATTTTGTGTTTAATTTGTAAATTAGTTGGCGAATAAACTGTGGCCTCACACATCGCCGGGGAGGGGTATTCCTTTTGGGACTAGGGTTTTTTTTAAAAGAAAAGAAAATATATACGATTTCAAGGAATTTACCACAAGGGGGAGACCGAGGACAAAACTACAAAGATTGCAATGAAATCATCTGCTGGTGTCTTTCTGTAAAAGTCGGTCCTGTTATGTCCATGATCTGGGCTGTTGCTGCTATTTCTTTGGCGTTTCTTGGGATAACCGACCTAGGATGAGGATCACTGATTCCGCGGTGATTGTGATTTTAGCCGCCGCGCTGTGGACTGTCAGCGGGTTTGACGCCGGCCAAGCCCCTTGTACCACTCTGGTCCAGGGGAAACTATTCGGCTACTTCTCCTCTTCAATGGTCTTTGCTTCCAACAACTCTGCCTGCTCCTGGATTATCCAGAACCCCGACCCGAGGAGATACACGCTGTACATGAAGGTAGCCAAGACCAGTAACATATGTGAGAGACACCAGATACGCACCTACCAGTACGATTCTTTTCTGACAAGCACCCGCACCTATTTGGGCATGGAGAGCTTCGACGAAGTGCTGAGGCTCTGCGACTCCACGGTCCGTTATGCCTTCCTCCAGTCCAGCAAGCAGTACCTGCAAATGAAGCAGGTCGCAGGGGGTGTCATTGGCCGAGCAAAGGGGAGAGGCGGCAGGATCAAAGACAAGGAGTTCACGGCCGAATATTTAGTGGTAGGCAACAGAAACCCCAGCAAGGGGGCTTGTCAGATGCTGTGCAAGTGGCTGGAGACCTGTCTGGCCATCAGTACCAGCGCCCGACCCTGCGGCATCATGCAAACCCCCTGTCAGTGCTCTAGGGCCGACAGCATGGGTCAGTCCACTGAAATGCTGGGCTTGAATAAGAAGGGAGACAGCTGCTTGAAAGACGGCGTCTACTTGGAGCATTGCATCAAGACCCCTAAAGGCGGCATCGATGCAGATTCTCCCGGTAAGTGAACGTAACCGCCGCACTTTCCCCGAGGCTCGAATAGTAGTAAAAACAACAAGGACTCGCTTAGATTGATGTTTTTAGCTCGAAATGTCGGGATTTGTTTTAAAAATTTCCTGATGCAGTTTTTTTTACGCGTATTAACAAAGGAGCTTATCAATTGCCTTGAATTGCAGTGATTATTTCAATAAGCGGGATATTTATTGGCCCTGATTCTGAATTCTGAGCTGTATAGAGACCGAATGGTCAATTAGTTTGGAGGTGAAGACATTGAGGTGTTATTGATCAGCTGGGAAACCAGTTAGAGGCGGGCATACAAGCTTTAATTGAGCGTTATCAGCGGATCGCTCGCTGATTTATCCATTCAGTATGCAAGTTAAAGGTGCTATTTCAAACAATTAAATCAATCCGTTTCGGTTTTATTCTCACTGGACCCATAAATCCACCTGATTTCAATTAGAGTGATTCTATCATTCGAGTTTGGTATTTCTGTCAACTAGTTTGAAGTTAAACTTTACGACCGTTAGAATTGACCTGTTGATTCTTTTGCAGATGCGCCTTTCTCTTCCTGTAATAATTATTACTTGTTCTTTGGCTGGGGCTGTTGTAATCGTTTGAAATCAACTCAGATTTGCGGGGAAATCACGTATTTTGGTTTATCTTCTGCCTACTTCTCAACTAGTGTAAATGCTTAAAGGTCACTGGATTCAGAAAATAACGATACCTGTACACCTTTTTTTGTTTGGTATGTAAAACCTGATTTAGGAATGACGATTGTTGGCATTCAGCTCCTACCCAAGGGTGGCGTACAGACACAGTGCAGAACAGCATTCAGTGCGACTAAATATTACTGCCTGGCGTCACTCCCTTAATTAAGTCAACTTCCCTAAGTTATAAAATACAGTCATTAAGAATGCTGCAACTTTCTCATGATTAGCTCCTTCAAGTCGCTGCTTCTCTTCTACCGAAGCCCCTCGGATGTGTCTGTCTGTCACCACATTCCCGTGATGTTGTAGACGCAAAATGCCAAACTGCGTGACAAATGCACAACAAAGCTAGGTAGAATCTGACGGTGTCGGACACCTAGCTTAAATCACGCAGCGCACCGGGTTTCCCCTGTGGATAGCATAGGCAAAATTAACGAGGTAAACTTGGATCTTACCGCAGATCGGGAGGAAGGTGCAATAAATATATGTACGGAGAAGAAATATTAACAGACACAGAAGCAATTGAACGACTCAGTTTAGTGTTTTAAATAAATGTCGGTGTTGGATGGTAAACGTTAAAATAAGCCTCGAAGTCAATATTATAACAAAAATCTCGTGATATATGCATTTAACTTTTATTTTGAAGTGTGCTGTAATCTTAGATTATATCCTTCCGGTTTATTTGTTTAGTGCACCTGCAAAGGATTTCCATTACTTTAACAATACCTGCGGGAAAAAGACCAGGGCAGGTGGTACATTATATTACATTTGTTATAACGCCAACATGTCTTTTACTGTTTGTATTGTGGTGCAATAAAACGGTGACGTTTTAGGATTATATGAGAAGGATAATTATGAATTCGCGCTACATTTCAGCTTCGGTGTTAGCTTCCACCACATGTACACGATGTTGTCGAGAGAAACATCAGGATGTATAGCATATAAACTGTAGTAGATTAGGAATGCTTTAGATATCTCATAATATTGGTGTGGATAACAATATGGAAACAAGAGGTGTGAAAATTATTGAAAGTGCATGTCTACTACTTTGGATTCGTTCGTAATGTGCCGTGTTGTCTGACGTGGGCCTTGATGACCATAATTGTTCTTGGCAAATTTTTCTACAGAAGTGGTTTGCCATTGCCTTCATCTGGGCAGAGTCTTTACAAGACGGGTGACCCCAGCCATTATCAATACTCTTCAGAGGCTGTACGCCTGGAGTCAGCGGTCCAATAAAGAGGACTTGTGATGAGCACCAGCGCTCCCATGGCATCACATCAATCTGATGGGGGAGGGGTGCTAACCAGCTGTACACCTTGCCCAAGGGTGAACTACAGGCTAGCGGAGAAAAGGAGGGCCTTTCACCTCCTTTGGTGGAGACTTTACCTCCACTGCTTTGGATTGGCATCAGTAAATTGTGTTATTTGGCTTGTGTTGTTAGTGGCTGTTATTGGTCACCAAATTCTCCGGTAGCTTCAGGGCTGCGATTTGTGTTCTAGAGCAAAGGAGGAGGAGGCTCTTTGCACTTTTTCAAGCCCTCTTGTTAAATGATTGTTTTCCGTTGTCATCTTGCAACTAACGGTAGATTAAATCAAATCTGTACCTTGGCTGTGTGAAATTATTGCCACCTGAATTACCACAAGTGGAGATGAAGGGTCTAGACCTGAAACACTGACTCTCCATTTCCCTCCACAGATTTGCCTGGCCTATTGTCTTCCTCCAGCAGCTCTTCTTTCACAGCCCAATGATCAATTGGATGCTTTGTTCTTGGGTAATAAGTACTTCCAGCTGCAGCTAGATACTTTCATAAACATGCTTATTATAAAATGGAAGGAAATCATTTGACAAAAAGCTAAAAGATTGTGGACTTAGGACATCATGGAAGAGTGAGTGCAACATTACAATAAATGACTCTGAGATCCCTTGGGCTTTGTGAGCCCATCACCTGGTAAATGCTGAACTATGGCAGCTAGTGAGGAAGGTTTGACACTAAACAAAGTTATCAGTAGCACATAAATTAATTGTCCAATCAAATATTATTATAAATTACCCTTCGTGTTATGTTTGGATAATTGTAGAAAAATAATGCTGAAACTTGCATAGTCCCTTTTATCATGGAGATAATGCAATGTAGTCCTTGGCTCAGACAGGTGAGCACGATTCTAGGCAGGTCTTCATCTCATCATTCCCTCAGAGAGGCCACGTAGGGAACAAGTTGAATGATGCTGTCTTCCTTTCACTTGGAATTATTGCACACAGGATTGTTGGTATGAAACCAGAGTGAGAGAAAGAAAGATCAAGGAAGTGTTCTCATTCTGTTCTGCTCAAGCAGTTGCTGAATGTTATAGCTTCCGTCCATTTTAGTTTATAGGAATGTAGTCTCTGAAGTTGGCACCAGTCAGGATTGAATCGTGCACATTGCAGTTACATCTTTCATTCAATTGCTTTTGTAAGTTCACATGTCTGTATTCTCTTGTGGCCTTATCAAAAACAAAATTCTGGCATGTCAATCAATTATGAATTAACTGTTTTTTGATTAAAATAAGTAGTCACAGCTGACTGAACAGTTTCAGCTCTTTATGTAAAAGTAATTTGGTGGACAATATGAATTTTAATGTGGTAGGGTGGGGTGCCAAGTGAAATATTTAAATCCATCTGTATGATAGTCAATTATCTACTGCAACAAGTCAGCAGTCTTATGTATGACTTGCTAACTCTTTATAGGTGATGACGTCTAGGATTGAGTCACCTGGCAGGGAAAATATTATACAATGTGTTAAATGTGTTGGTAGACTGGCAGAAAATAGCATGTAAGGTGGGTCTTTGTATAAAGGCTGCAGTACAATTTACGCAGTTGTTCTGTGGAATAAATACGCAGTAAATGTTCAATTACATGAAACTTCTGCCATGAGATTTTGGTTCAGAGTTGATTTCATGTAATGCAAGGGTTCCAAAGGAGAAAGAAGCCATTCAAAGTAAATATATTATTGAAGTACATACAATCCTGAGATTCATTTTCTTGTGGACAATCACAGCAACTGATGAACACAACAAAATTCTGAAGATGCTGGAAATCCAAAGCAAAATGCTGGAGGAACTCAGCAGATCAGGCAGCCTCCATGGCAACGAATAAACAGTTGACATTTCAGGCAGAGACCCTTCTTCGAGACTGGAAAGGAAGGGGGCGATGCCAGAATAAAAAAGGCGGGGGAGGTGAAGCCAGGTGGGTGGAAAAGGTAAAGGGCTGAAGTAGGAGGAATCTGATTGGAGAGGAGAAAGGACCATAGGAGAAGGGGAAAGAGAAGGGGACCCAGGCAGGTGAGAAGAGGGGAATAGAAGAGAAATCGATATTCATGCCATTAGGTTGGAGGCTATTCAGATGGATATCAGATGTTGCTCTTCACCCTGAGGATGGCCTCACCTTGGCACGAGAGAAAGCCATGGACTGAGATGTTGGAATGGCAATTAAAATGTTTGTCAACTGGCAAATTACGCTTCTGGAGAATGGAGTGGAGGTCCTCGACAAAGTGGACTCTCAATTTATGACCTGCCTTACCAATATAGAGAAGGCTGCATCGGGAACACCAGACACAATAGATGACCCCAGCAGAGTCATAGGTGAATTTTTGCCTCACCTGGACTGTTGGGGCCCTGAATGGAGGTGAGGGAGGAGGTGAGTGGACAGGTGTAGCATTTTGGCCACTTGCAGGGTTAAGTGCTGGGAGTTGGGTTCAAATGGACAAGAGAATCACAGAGGGAGTGATCCCTGCAGAAAGCGGAGGTGTGGGAGGTAGATATGATTGGTGGTAGGATCCTTTTGGAGATAGTGGAATTTGTGGAGGATGATGCATGGATGCAGAATCTCATGAGTTGGTAGGCAAGGACAAGAGGAACTCCATCACTGTTAAGGCATCAAGAGGTTGTGGTGAGGGCGGATCTTTGGGGAAACAGAGGAGATACGGGTGAGGGCAGCATTAAAGTTGAAGGAAGGGAAATCCCGGCAGTATCAATGGTCGAGGAGGGGAATGCAAGAAATACAATAAATACACAGTAATTTCAAGAAACACAATAGAATCAATAGAACCCAACAGGATGGACAACCAATGTGCAATAAAAAAACACAAGATCTCATACAAAAAAAACCCAAATCATGCAAATTTAATGAATAGAAACTTTCTTTCCATGCATTATTGCAATTTTTTTTAAGAATGTGGAACTCATAATCATTCTTTTAGATATTAACAGTATCACCGGAAATGAAGATAAGGAAAAGAGAATGGAATTATTGTGTAAGATCAGCTATGAGCAGCTCAAATGCCCTTTTCCTCTGCTGCCTTTTAAATTCTAATTTTTTATGCTGCAGGAATGCAACAGTACTGATAACATGTTTGGTTTCATCACTGGTATTTCCAATTTGTGTGAAAATTGCCTCTTAGTTCTGGAATGCCCTTCTTAAATTCCTTTATCTCCCTTTCTTCCTTTTACAGTATTTCTTAAATTCTACCTTGTTCATAAGTTTGTGATCATCCATATTTGATTAATATTAATTTTGTTTGTCTTTCTTAGAAGACTTTGGGATATTTTCATTATGTCCTTAATGGGAAACTCTAACGCTAATGTAGCTAAATCAATTGATTATAATTTATTGAGATGACTTTATTGAAAAAACTATGATATAACAAATAATTGATAGTTAATATTGCCAGAAGATTTGTTTGGGATAATTGAATATTAAACCACTTCTGTACTGTCCTTCCCATTGTTCAGGATTTTTTTTTAACAGCAGTGAAACTCCCAGCTTTTTCCATCTGTCTGCAACTTCTGTCTTCCACACTCACATTTAAATGGGGAAAATCAGAAGTTGTTGTTGATACTTAGTTTGTATTGCACTGAGAAATATGTCACACATTCACCAACTTATTGTGAACAGCAAATTTTTTTTGCATTTGTCACACTATTAGTTAATTGAAAACTTTATGCATTGCTAAATGAGATGCAAATGAGATTCCAAATGCTTACTGAGCCACAAATAAACCCCACTGTTTCTGATACTCGGGTTGTGCATTTATTGAGCTGCATGCCTTCATAAACTATTATTTCAAAATCACAGATTTGAAAGTAATTAAAATGTTTTTTTAATTTTTGTTTTATTTAAGGTATATTTTATTACAAGTAATGCGCTAATTTTTGTTTTGCTCCCTAAATGCTTAAGAAGTTGTAAAAATTAGATTTTTCAAGTCAAGTCAAATTTCTTGTCATGTGCACAACTATGCTGAGGTCCAGGTACAATTAAAGAATTGCAGCAGCATCAAAGGCATGTAGGTACAGACAATTTCTTTTTAATTTTGCTTCCTGGTTTGCTGTCTCTTTGGAGTCTTCACTTTGACAGCTGCTTGGCCAGCAGTGATGTCATTAGTGCCGCTGCTATATACAAAGAATTCCCAACAGAAGATGGCAGATGACACCATTCTAACATTGGAAAAGGGCAATTCCACATCAAAGTCAAAGTAAATTTATTATCAAAGTATGTATAGGCTACCATATACTACACTAAGGTTCATTTTCTTGCAGGCTTTTATAGAAAAATAAATACAGTGGAATTTATGAAAAGTACACATAAAGATTAACAAACAACCAATGTGCCAAAGAAAACAAATTTTGCAAGTAAAAATTAGAAATATTGAGAACATGAGTTGTAGAGTCCTTGAATGTGAGTCTGTAGGCTGCGAATCAGTTCAGAGTTCTGATGAGTGAAGTTATCCTCACTGATTCAGTGGCCTAATGTAGGGTAGTAATGTTTTCTGAACTTGGCAGTGTGGGACCTCAGGCTTCTGTACCTCTGCCTAATCATAGCAATGAGAAGAGGGCATAGCCTGGATGGTGGAGTCCTTGATGGTAGATGTTGCCTTCTTGGTGCAGCACTCCATGTAAATGTGCTCAATGTTATGGAGAGCTTTTCTGTGATAGACAGGACTGTATCTACCACTTTCAATAGACTTTTCAATTCCTGGGCATTGGTATTTCCACACCAGGCTGTAATGCAACATTTTAGGATACTATTTACTGTGCATAGACAGAATTTTGTTAAGGTTTCGGTGCCATGCTGAATATATACAAACTTTTATGAAAGTACAGGCGTTGTTTCAAAGATACAATTTAATGTCAGAGAAATGTATACAGTATGCATCCTGAAAAGCTTTAACTTCACAACCATCCACGAAAACAGAGGAGTGCCCCAAAGAATGAATGACAGTTAGAACCGTAAAATCCCCGCCCCCCAGCTCCCCCCTCTGCACGTAAGCAGCAGCAAGCAATACCCTCCTCTCCCCTCCCCCCACCGGTAAGAAAAGGTGCGTCGGCACCCGCCACCGAGCACTCAAGTGTGAGCAAAGCAACAGTAAAGACACAGACTTGCAGTTATCCCAAAGGCTACATTGTTCACCCAGCATTCGATATACTGCAGGTACTCTCTCTCCCTAATAAAGGAGAAAGAGGTGTCTCCATTTTCACAGTGAGTGGGGAGACATACAAAGAATTTGGTGATTTACAACATTAAAAGTCCGCCATGTGGCTTTTTTCGAGCTCTGTGCCCAAGGGTCATGAGTCTCTGGGTACACAGCCGCAGATATTCCGAATCCCCCGACAACGCATGGGTCTCCTGTCGTGACACTGACCCTTGATCCGCCCACCTCCAGAGCCCCGAGATCCTAGGCTTCCAAAGACGAGCTGAATAGTTAGGCTGAGCCCTTGGCGTGCCAAACAACGACCAGTCCTGAAACTCGAAGAGCGAGTCCCATTCCCGCAAAGTACCATAGTCAGCGTGTAATTCCCGGTCAGGGTCTTCAAAAGAACCCTGAAAGGGAAAAATAAAGATATTAAAGATGGAAATAGAGCTGTTGCCAAAGAAGGAAGCAAAGGAGTAGCTGTTTAGCGCTATCATCACTCCACTCTGTCTTCAATCTTGCAAACCTTCTTTGTGATTGCCCCATGTGCCAGTTCTAGAACAGATTGTCTGATATGATAATGCCAAGGAATTTAAAGTTACTGACCCTCTCCACCTCCGAAGCCCTAATGAGGACTGGCTCATGGACCTTGGGCTTCTTCCTCCTGTAATCAATAATCAGCTCAGAAGCTGCAGAAGGTTGTAGACTAATCCAGCTCCATCATGGGCACCAACCTCCCTACCAGTGAGGACATCTTCTAAAAATGGTGCCTCAAGAATTTGGCATCCATCTTTAAGGACCATCAATATCCAAACTATGCCCCCTTCTCATAACTACCATCATGGAAGAGGTGCAGGAGACTGAGGACCATACTCTGATTCAGGGACAGCTTCTACCCCTCCGTCATCAGAGTGCTGAATAGATATTACCTAATTATTTCTGTTTTTTGCACTATTATGGTAATATATGTCAATTTTATGTGTCTGTACAGCTTCTGAAAAACAAGAGATTTCACATTGTATCTCAGTGATAATAAAACTGATTTGGGCTGAGACCCTTCATCAGTCCTGAAGAATGGTTGCAGCCCAAAACGCCAACTATTTACTCTTTTCTGAAGATGCTGCCTGGATTGCTGAGTTCCTCCAGCATTTTGTGTGTGTTTCTTATCTCCTCATGTGCCATTTCACTATTGACCTCAATTCTCCAATCTTTCAGAAATGTTTCCAGATTTTTTTTTTGAATATCTGCGAGTACCACAGAGTGGAGAATTCAAAGATTCGCCACTCCCTGAGAAGAAATTTCTCTGTAACTTATTTTTAAATGGCTAACAATTTATTTTGTAGTGATGCCCTAAATGGAAACAGCTCAACCCTGTCATGCTTTTTGGGATCTTGTATGTTTCAGTAAGGTCACCTCTCATTCTTCAAAATTCTAAAGAATATAGATCAAAGTTTGGCCTCCCATGATATGACAAAGCTTTCATCCCAGGAATTAGCCTAGTGAATTCTTTTGGACGAATGTGAATACTATTTAAAGAAGACTAAAAGTCTGCCCAGGACTCCAGATGGGTCTCTCCAATAGCATGCAAGGGTGTGACAATACTTCCCTCTGTCTAAGACTCCTTGTAATAAAAGCCTGTGTACCAACAACACACACAAAATGCTGGTAGAGCACAGCAGGTTCCTGTGTACCACTTGTTTTCTCAAGTACCTGCTACTCCTACCTGGTAAATTTTTGTGAACGCAGGTCAAGATCAAGTTTATTTTCATTTAACTGTATGCATATATACCAAAAGAAGCAAAGCTCCTCCGGGACAAGGTGAAAAGCACATTACGTATTACTCGCATCTAACACAAAGTAATATTACCATAAATAAGTTAACAAATAATATTACTGTAAGGTGCACTTTTGACACAATTTTAGAAAGTAAACCGTATTACGGTAGTAGTGCTTCATATGTAATGAGCACTAGGTGGTGGCAGGGAGTTCAGTAGTGTCGTAGCCCAGGGAAAGAAGCTGTTTTTCTTCCTTACAGTTCTTATCCTAATGCTATGGTATCTCCTGCCTGATGGGAGGGGTTCAAAGAGATTGTGGGATGGATAGAAGGTATCATTGACAATACTAAGGGCTCTGTGTATGTGGCGCTCCTGATAAATAGGAATTCTGTTGGTATTTCCTGTCAACATTATGAAATATATATAATAATTCTCAGATATATATATCTTAAATAAGTAGTGCAAAAACAGGAAATTTTAAAGAAGTAGTGAGGTAGTGTTCATGGGTTCAACGTCCATTCAGAAATCAGATGGCAGATGGAAGGAAACTGTTCCCGACTTGCTGAGTGTGTGTCTTCGGGCTTCTGTACCTCCTTCCTGACAGCAACAATGAGAAGAGGGCTTGTCCTGGGTGGTGGAGGTCCTTAATGATGGACGCCACCTTTCTGAGGCACCGCTCCTTGAAGATTACCTGGATACTACGGAGGCTAGTGCCCATGATGGAGCTGGCTAATTTTACAACTCTCTGCAGCTTGCTTTGATCCTGTGCAGTAGCCTCCAATCCCCATACCAGACGATGATGATGTCATTGTTCTCTACAGTACATCTGTAGAAATTTGCGAGTGTTTTTGGTGACTTACCAAATCTCCTCAACCTCCTAATGAGATATACGGTCGCTACTGTATTGCCTTCTTTATAGCTGCATTGATGTGTGGGTACAAATTAGGCTTAATACATGACTCACCTGGAAAACCACCAAAACAATTCTGCTGAATACTTTCAACTTTGCTGAAAGAGATGTATCTCCTTCACCTTCACATTTGAAATGTCTGACTTTTTGAATACACAGACAACCATCATCAATGTCATGTTGAATGAAAAGCTTAACTAGTGCCAGTCACTAAAAATGTAGTGTAGGAAGGGACAATCTCGACTTCTTTTGTCTCCTCTGATGCTAGCTTCAGGTCAGAGCCACCAATTCTAATCCTATTTGCATTGGCGTGCTTGGAATGCAGTGACTGACTCAGCTTTGGTACTTTAATGAAAGAAAATAACCCAGAATTGCATGATTCATTTCTTAACCGAAATAAGGAAGAGCTAAGGCTGCAAGAGAGACAGCAAATACTGGAAATCTAGAGCAACATATAAAATACTGGAGCAACTCAGTGAATCAGACAGCCTCTATGATGGGAAATGGACATTTGCTATATTAAGATGAAACCCCTAATTAGGGATTGGAAAGAAGGATGATTGTCAGTATAAAAGTGTGGGGGAGGGTGTGGAGCAAGTGCTGGGGGGTGATAACTGAATCCAGGTGAGAGGAGGAAGATCAGCAAGTGGGGGAGGCTGAGAGTTTTTTTGAAAAAAGGGAGATGGTAGGTGGAAATGAAGGATTGAAGAAGATGTATCTAAGAGTAGAGAACAGTGTACCATGGAATAAAGGGAAGGAGGTTGTGGTGAACTAGATATACTTGTCTGACTGCTCCTGTGGCTCCTCCCACAGACCCTGCTGACTGCTCCTGTGGCTCCTCCCACAGACCCCTGTATAAAGGCGACTGTGGTCTGCTGCTCTCCCTCATTTTCCCAGGATGTAGTGTTGTTCTTCAGTCAATAAAAGCCGATATCTCACTTCCTAAGTCTCAGCGTGAGTTATTGATGGTGCATCAGAGGTTGAGGAGGAGAACCAGAGGGAGAAAAACATGGCTGATGGCAGACCAAGAAGGCAGGGAAGGGAAAAGAAAGGATGATGGGGTCGATGGGATAAGGGAAAACAAAACCGGGGTGGGGTGAGGGCACAGAATGGAGTGGTTGCTGGAAGTTAAAAAAATTGATGTTTATGCTCTGAACGTTGCAGACTACCAAGGTGGAATATGAGGTGTAAGAGAAGAGACAATAAAATAAAATATTTTTTAAAAAACAGTAATACAGTTTATGATGCGGTATCCATTTAGCACATGGAGATTCCCACCCTGTGACAATGTCCATCAGCTGAACTCTTTTGGGGATGAGTACTAGCTAAGAACACCATAGATTAAGTAAAATCCCAAACATGAAGAGATCTGCAGATGCTGGAAATCGTGTTGCTATAGATAGTGTCATTTTTATTCCTATTCACATGAGAAAGCGGGTAGAGCTTTGCTTTAACATGTCGTCTGAAAGATGTATCCCTGCTGCAGTACTCTGTCACTACTCTACTGGAGCTTCAGCATAAGTTTAGTGTTTGAGAGGGTACTAAGTTGACATTTATTAGAGAGCAAGTGCAAACAATGTTTACTAGACTGATTCCTGAGGAGGAGGATCAGTTGTATGAGGAGATGTTGGGTTGATGAGACCTGGCTCACTAGAGTTTAGTGTAATTATAGGAGATCTCTCAAAAATGTATAAACTTCTGACACAGACTGTGGTACGATGCCTCCTGGCGAGAGTGGGGGTAGGGTGCGGTGCATGGGCAGAGCAGTGCTAGCTGGGAAAGTTGCAGCCTCAGGATATGGGTTAAGGCATTTTGAACTGAGCTGGGAAGAATTTTCTTCACTCTGAGAACCTGTGGAATTCTCTTCTACAGAAAGCTGTGGAGGCCACATCTTTGAGTATATTTAAGGAAATAAGTTTATTTCTGGATACAAAAGCTATCAAGCGAGGGGGGTAGGGGAGAATGGGAAAATGTTACAGAGATTAAGGATCAGCTGAGATCCAATTGAAAGGTGAATGGCTGACTCGCTCTGTTTTGAATTTTCAATAATTTTTACCTCTAAGGAGACAGTGCTGTCAACTGCATGATGGCAAAGTGGAACCACGAGATGTTGAAAAGTGCTACGTAAATTGAAGCAATTCTATTGATTCATCATTTTTGCAAAATATTCCAAATTTTAACCATCCCTTGCATGAACAATTTTTTCCAGTATCTGTTTTTATGTTTCATAACTTAATTCACTCCATGACCCCATAATTAATGCTATATTTTCTGTTCAAGTCAATACTGTCATGTTTTTCAAGAACATATCATTTCGTTTTAATACTATTGACATTTTAGACAATTGCTTATCATTGCCATGCTATTGATAAAAGCCTGAGTTGACAGCCATGAATTTCTATCACTTGCAACTGTTAAAACCAGCAGAGGCAGGAAGAGAAGACTTTAATTTTGTACCAAATACTGTAACTCTGCCAAGACAAAAGCTTTTAAATTCCCTGTGGTTCTTGAGTTATTTATAAAATAAACCCAGACATTAAAGTGAGTGAGAGTAGAGGAAAACACTTACACAATTGCAGAACTAAATTGAAAACACATACCAAAAAAAATTACTTTGAGTGTGCTAATCAGAGAGAATAATCTTTCAGATACTAAGCATGTTTAAAATGCAATCAGATATCAGAGTGAAAGAGAAAGGATATTATGCTTCCTTGAGGTAGACTATTTCCTTTCAATAGTCTACTAATTAGTGTGAAAGAAAATTACTTTGCTTTCATATTTTTTCTGATTTAAACAAAATGCTGATCTTGTATCCAGCTATCCAATACTCTAACACCAGTACTTTATATTTTCAGCACCAGTATATACTAATTTTCGATAGATGATCTTAATTTGCCAAGACTTATTCACTTTGATTTTGCAGTGGGATTTGCTGAATTGTATTTGCAGTTGTCTTCTGCTCATCATGGGAACTTCTTCCACTTGATATTGTGTTCTTAAATATTTGGAGTTAAACTCATGTTCTTTTCCTTGGGTCTCTCAGTCTTTAAATTAGTTCCCTGGAGACTCTGGTACAACATGAAGTGTAGTGTAGCATTCAGCAGAACTCCCAGTCACTGCTTAGTATCATCTTCCTGGGTTTAAAAGCATTAACCCTCTATAATAATGATCAGTTAGGCAAAGAAAGAATCGGTATTTGCTGACAAGTACCCTTATTGGCTCAGTTCACAAGCACACAAATTTACACTACTTGAATACCTGTGTGCACACTAATGAGGTTTCCCTGACCCTCAGTGAACAGTCAAAGAAGAGGGGGGAAAAAGGTAATGTTCATGAAAAGGAGTCTGTGCTGGCCAGATATTCTTCTTGATCACAGTGTCTTCACATTTCTGATGTGGTGTCATCCACTTCTGCAAATGTTGGTCTCCATAGAGTTGTTGCTGCCTGCTGTCAAAATTCTCTGTTCTTATCCCTTATCAGATCAACTTATGATGTCTCTGTTTCAATGGGTGAAGATTTGACCTGGGTTGGCTAGTTATTGGAAGTAGCCCAGGGCTACAAGTAGTATTGCTCTATGGCTCTTCCTTTAACCTTGTGTCATCAATGCAGCTTCCAATGACCCTGGACACCATCAAAGTGCCTAGTGCACAACCTCAAACTCTGACTCCAGCCTGGATCTTGACTGACAGCACCTCCAGGCCCTGACTTTATGTGTTGCACTGTAAACCCCCCCCCCCCCCACCCCTCCACCACCACTCTGCAATCCTGCGTCTCTCAGGTCCTCGGAGACTCCATCTTCCTCCCACTCCACCTTCTCTGAAAACCCTAACCCCCCTCTCTCTTCAGATGCTACCAACTCTCTTCCATGTCTGATCGATCCAGCTTTCATCTGTGCCGGGACTTCACTATTCCCTTTGACCTTCCCTCTCTGAGGTGAAGTATTTTGTCCTCAGTAACAGCCTCCTCACCTTTGTCCCACTGCGCCTGCACTTCAGTGAGTCCTGTGCCTGCCATGATGCTGAGATCTTTTTCTACCGCCTCTGTCTCCATGCCTATTTCTTTGGTAGGGACTGTCCAGCTCACACTGATGACCCCTTCTCCCATCCTCAACCCTCCTCCTATTCCTCGACACCCCGTTCTGGTTTTCTGCCTGCTCTGGATCTTTTCCTTACTAACTGTCTATGAGACATCAACCATCTTGATTTTACCAGTCCTCTCTCCAATACTAACCTCACCCCCTCCGAACATGCTGTCCTCCACTCTCTCCACACTAATCCTGACCTCACTCAAACCTGTAGATAAGGGAGGTGCTGTAATAGTTTGGCAGACTAACCTCCACCTTGCTGAGGTCAGGTGACAATTCTTAGACACTTCCCATTACTTACCCCTTGAACAGGACCCCACTAAGGAGCACCAAGCAATTGTCATCTGCACCATCACTGACCTTATTAGCTCTGGGGATCTCCGATCCATTGCCACCAACCTTGTAGTTCCCTTACCCAGCGCCTTCCGTTTCTACCTCCTACCGAAGATCCACAAACCTTCCTTTCCAGGTAGACCCATTGTTTCTGCTTGTTCCTGCCCCATTCAACTCAGTTTTATCCACCTGGTTTAGTCCCTTCCTACCTATATCCATGACATGCTCTGGATCTTTTCAATGACTTCAAGTTCTCTGGCTCCAGTCATCTCATTATTAACATGGATATGCTATCCCTATACACCTCCATCCCCCATCAGGAGGGCATTAAAGCTCTGCTTTTTAGGCAACAAATCCAATCAGTTCCTCTCCATAACCACTCTACTCTGTCTGACAGAACTGGTCCTCATTCTCAATAATTTCTCCTTCGGCTCCTCCCACTTATTTCAAACCAAAGGTGTGGCCATGGGCACTCACATGGGTCCCAGCTATGCTTTCCTTTTTGTCGATTATGTGGAACAGTCTATGTTCCAAACCTAGACCGGTATCGCTCGCCAACTTTTCCTGCACTACATGGATGACTGCATTGGTGCTGCTTCCTGCACCCATGCAGAGTTTGTCGACTTCATCAGATTTATCTCCAGCTTCCACCCTGCCCTCAAAGTTACCTGGTCTATTTCCCATTTCCGACATCTTTCTTCCCTTTCTTGATTTCCCTGTCTCCATCTCTGGAGACAGTTTATCTGCTGATATCTTTTAAAAACCACTGATCTTTCCAACTTGTTATTTGTAAAAATGCCATCCCCTTCTCTCAGTTCTTCCGTTTCCACTGCATCTGCTCTCAGGATGAGGCTTTTCATTCGAGAACTAATGAGATGTCCTCCTCCTCCAAAGAAATGTGGTTTTCTTCTTCCACTATCAATACTGCCCTCACCTGCCTCTTTCATTTCATGCATGTCTATCCTCACCCCATCTTTCTGCCACCCCACCAGGGAGAGGGTTCCTCTTGTCCTCAGCTACCACCCCACTAGTCTCCACATCCAGCACATAATTCTCTGTACTTTCTGCCATCTCCAACAGGATCCCACCACCAAGTATATCATTCCCCCCCTTCATTTTCCGCTTTCATATGTGACTCCCTTATCCATTTGTCCCTCCTCACTGATCTCCCTCCTGGTACTTTTCCTTGCAAGAGGAACAAATGCTACACCTGCCCCTACATCTCTGACCTCACTGCCATTTGTGGCCTCAAACAGTTCTTCCAGGAAAGGTGACACTTCACCTGTGAGTCTGTTGGGGTCATTTACTGTATCCGGTGCTCCCGGTGTGAGTCCCAATGTAGTTTGGGAAACTGCTTCGCTGAGCACCTACATGTTGTCTGCCAGAAAAAGTGAGATCTCCCAGAGGCTACATATTTCAATTCCACTTCCCATTCCCATTCCGACATATCAGTCCAGGGCCTCCCCTACTACCATGATGAGGCCACACTCAGGTTGGAAGAGCAACATGGCATGAACATAGATTTCTTGAATGTCTAGTAATTGTACCCCCCCCCCTTCACCATTCCCCTTCCTGTTTCCCTCTCTCACATTGTCTCCTTACCTGTCCACCACCTACCTCTGGTGCTCCACCCCCTTCCCTCTCTTCCATGGTCTTTGTCTTTCTCCTGTCAGATTTCCCCTTCTCTAACCCTTTATCTCCTTCACCATCAACTTCCCAGCTCTCTTCTTCACCCATCCCCTCTCCTGGTTTCACCTACCACCTTGTACTACTTCCTCTCCTCCCCCACCTGCTTGCTCTTTTTTCAGTCCTGATGAAGGGTCTCAGCCTGAAAGGTCGATTGTTCACTCTTTCTGCCTGGCCTGCTGAGTTCCTGTCCTCCAGCATTTTTTTGTGTGTTGCTTTTACCTTAGGTAATTTCTTTTGTTCTTTCCAATGCAGACTGTTTCAAACTGGTCTAACCAGGGCAGCCAAACGGTGGGCAGAGATGACCAGACAATAAGCTGTTCCTTCTGCAAGCCTGAATTTTGCATAATAAAGAGCTTCTTATTTGAAAATAGTCTCAGCAGAAAATTTATTGTGCTCATGTTCTTGCTGTGGGATTTAGTTTTCCAGGAGCAAGAATCAGTTCACCATACTAGTCACAAAATGGCGGCTACAAGGAAAGTCTTATAAAATGGCAGCCTCCATTCCTGCAACCATATGGCCAGAACAGGAGCTTTTGCTTTGTCTGTTTCCACTCACCCTGCCTCATTACTGATATGTAGATTGTAGTTCTTTCTGGCCAACATTGGAAATTAGATTCACATTGGTAAGGGGAACATGCAGTATTCTTACTCACATGGCTGCAAGTGGAAAATAATTCAAAGAATAACTTTAGCTGCTATTTTACCAAAGCTTTTCTATTTTGGATAATGCACATACATTTTCTAACAGAGCCAAACAAAGAAAGGAAAAGGAACAACTGAACTGTACTGCTTTTCAGGCAACCAGAAAACATTCAAAAACCATTTGTCTTCAATGATCTGCCTTTTGTAATTTTTGCGTGTTATTAGCTTCTGTGATGATTTAATAGAGAAAACCACTGTCTGCTGTTGTCCTGAATCTCACAAATCAGCTGATCCCAGCACCAGTTATTGCAGTATAATGATTTCCGGGTTATCAATCAATGTGCCTTTGATCTTTTTATTCTTGGGGAGAAGGATACATCTGACCATTCTGAAGTGTGTCACTGAATTGGAGGATGTCAGAATACTATATATTAGTTTATGTTTTAATGCTCTGCGTAGTTGCAAGTTGCCAAAGTTGTTAGGCCAAGCATTTGAAGAGTAGCTTCTTAAGTAAGCTGCTGAGATGTTCCTAATATGTAAAAGAAAAGTGGAGAAAGGGTGCCAGTACTATAGAGAAACCAATAAAAATGGTGTGTGAGAATATTTGTTTGCTCAGGCGTCAACTGCCTTTTGGGAGAGTACCTAGTTTCTCCAGGTCAAAAGTCCGTGCCTGGGTGTATACCTAAGGCAGACTGGCTCAAGTGAAAAAGAAAACTCGGCAGTGATCAGAAGCAGCGTGCATAATGGTCCAGCTCCTACTTTCATCCCAAGCATGATTGCTGGAGTCACACCAATCTTTTGCTGCTCCTTGCCTCTAATTAAACTTGAAACCTTGCTGCTGTGATTGTCACCTTAATTCAGAGTTGTCCACAAGAGCTAACCAGGTCCAGAGCTAGTACCATACTGCTCTGCTAGAGTCACAAAGAGATTCAGCACTGAAATGGGTCTTTTGGCACACCAAATACATGCTGGCCATCTGATGTTACACTGATCCACTTTATTCCCATAATTTTTCTATCAACTCCTTCCTACCTTCCACCGCCACCTAGGCCAACTAACCCACCAACCTGCTCGTTATTGGGATGGGAGAGGAAAATGGAATTTCAGGAGGAGATGCGCATGGTTTCTAATTTAATCCTAAAATTAAGATGATCAGGAAAGAGACACTGATTTTCTTGGGGATGGGAAATAACTGGTCAATGTTTGATCATATGAAGAAGGAGGAAAAAGAACAGCCAGGGCTAAAACAAAAAAAAAATCTAATCAGTCAGCAGCTTTGATGATCCGATAACACTTTTAGCAGCATTAGACAGAGATGCAAAGAATTGCACGCTATTTAGTGGTCAAAATTGATTTTGAGCTAATTAGATCAGAATATGAAAGGCAAGGAGCTTGAACTACTGTGGCTCATAGAGGTAAGTAGAATATTATCAGCATTGTCTAAGATAAAATATTTAGTGTTGTTTTATTTTTAAAATTTTGAAACCCTCACTTATTGCAGTAAAACTTATTAATTGTGTGCATTATTGGTGCGCAGACATTTTCAAGGAATATTTGCCAAAAATGTATGCACAGAAGTATAGCACAAGCAATTTAACCACATCTGTTAGGGATCATTCTGGAATTACATTATCATGGATAGCATAATTATGGATTAATGATAATTAGAGCCCGTGTTCAGGAAATAAAATGTGCAGAATTTAGGTTCCAACTGATGCTTTGTAGTTCATGAAAGCAATCATTCTGATTCTGTTCCACTGTAACGATATTGGGAAAGACAATGGGTGAATGTTTCTATTATTAGCATATTGTTAAAGGTGCATCACTGCCATTTACAGCATGGTTTAGCACAGATCCATCTTGTCACTTTTTGGTTAGTTGTCCATTCATGGCACCATTCTTCCAAAAAAGGGGTATATTTTGGGTGTCTGGCTTTTGGAACAGATGAAAGCATTGAATACTCAGTGGTTGGAATGTGCTGCTAATTAAATAGGTAATTCTATAAATTTACCCGATTATATTCCAAAAAGTAAGCAATCATAGCAATTGAAGCTGTAGTTAATTATTTATTGTTACCTTTGTATTGAAGGAGTAAAAAACATTGAGTCAGAAGAGTGAAATTCTATTGGATTACTGTCTCTGTCCCTTCTGGAGGTTCACTGTGTGAATTAAAACTTCTGTGTTTCCCAACTCCAACTTCAGGTTTAGTCAGTCACATCGACCTCTATGAAGTGGCTCCTGCTCTCGATTCGACTGTATGGATGTGTTGCTGCCTGCTTCAGAAAGGCATTGGGGTTAGTGGACAAAGGTGGTGTGCTGTCTAACAGCCAGTGATTGCCTTGGATACTTGTGATCACAAGGCCCTGTTGGAGATACTGCAGGATCGGTTCACTGATTTACCAGGGGAGCTGCATGGTCTCGGTTGTAGCGAGGACAAGGCCTCGTGCTGTGGGCTTGCCTATTGCAGCAGTCCAGTTAGGGGAGGTGGTGTGGCACGGCTTCCATGCTGGATTGGGGCTAGGTCTCCCATTGGTGCTGCTTTCCAGTGTTTGCTCAGTGGAAGACTAGCTGGATTGTGTGTGTATGTTTATTTGCATATTGCTGAGAACTGCTTGTTCTTGCCAACAACATCCATGCCCCAACAATATACAGGACATATCACTGGGACTTGGGCCAAATACACTTTTGACTGTGACTGTATCTTTACTGCTGTTGTATACATGCCTTGTGCTGTACAAATGAGGGTTGGTACTATGTTTTGCACCTTGGCTTAGAGGAACACTCTTTCATTTGCCTGTATTCATGGGTGTTCATATATGGTTGAATGATAATTCAACTTGCACTTGTACTTGAAATGAGTGAATGATAATATAGAACAGTATGGTGTAATAGTAGCCCAATGGCATCCAGCTTTCCAGGCTCCAAAACATCTTTTTTATTATTTTCATTTGGTTTTTTTTGAGTCTATTTTGAATCTAACTTTGGTTCACTTTTCCAATCAGAACCACTACGTGGGACATTTGAAACACTTATTCTCTATCAAACACATTCTATGTATCAATCCTCTGTTATCACCACCAAGAAAAATCAAGTTAGTCTTTCCCCTAACCTCTGACCTCCTAAATGATGAATATATTTTTGCATTGTATGAATCAAATTATGTAGTGTTTTAGACAGTATTGTTATTAAGTGAATCCAGGCAATGTCTTTGGAAATATTAACTCTTGTATCCCTAATTGATAATTATTTGGGCTTTGATTTACACTGATATTTTTGCACTATTTGCAAATGATACCTAAGGCTCATTCACTGGCTAGTCTCTGCTTCTGGCAGCTACAATCAGTGTTATAAATCCAAACAAAGCTATGGACAACCTTTATTACATTCCTCCATTCAGTGCTGTAAGTGGTGCAGTGTGTAGTCAGAAGCTTATCTGGTATTGTCCCTTTCAGCTTACTGTTTCCACAGTACAGATCGGAGGTCATTTTAGCCTAACCCTTAGTCAGGAGTTATTGTGATCTGGAATGTATTCTCTGAAAGGACGGTGGAAGCAAACTCAATGGTTCCTTTCAAAAGGGAATTGGAGAAATACATGAAAAGGAAACATGTAGAAGGCTATAGAGAAAGAGCAGAGGATTTTGTGAGCTTTTTCATAGGAACAGCAAAAGCATTCTGTAGAGTTAGGTTAAAATTACCATGTGTTTCAAGTAACTTATTGTTTCTGATACTAGCAGACAGGGAAACGCTGAAGGAAACAGTTTCCCGAATTAGATTGAATTGTATTGCGCTACCGCAAATAGGTTTGCTAATTAATAAACTGTAAGAAAAAAGCTGAACATTTCAGTACATGTTTTACAGAGCTTGGTAACTGAGGAATTATGTTGTATTTATGGTTTGCGTGACATTTGGAAATGTGTGGAAGGAGTGTTCTTTAATGAAGAGAAATCTCTGGATGCATTCTCAGTAGTTGTTTATTCAAGTACTTGTTCTATCCATGGCTAATGAAACAAAGAGATTCTGTACTATTGGCAAGGCTTTTTTTTGCTCTGGCTCAGGTTTCTACTGTGTGCTTTGTGTATTCTGAAAAACCTAAATTTCAACAACTCCCAAGGGCCTGTGCATTATAACCCCCATCATATGTAGGTACCTCAGCATATTACAAGACCCTGGAACCCAGTCAGTTGAATGAGGCAGTAGAAATACTCTGTGCTGTTCTTGTTGAGCAACCAAATAGCAGCTTTAAAAATGAGAGAACGCAAAATGAAAATATCAGGGACTATTAAAGGGACAGTGCATAAATTGGCCTGTTACACAGATGACATTTTGATCTATCTAGGGCAACCAACATACTCTTTACCTAAATTGATGCAATCCTTTGAACAATATGGTCAATTATCAGGATACAAGATCAACATAGATAGAACCCAATTATTTTCATATTACTATAGCCCACCAAGAGAAATTGAAAGTAGATATCCTTGGGGATGGCAAACAGAGTCTTTCAAATATTTAGGCATCATTATGCCAAAATATTTGGCAAAATTATCAGAATGCAATTATCAGCCTATATATAAAAATTAAGGAGGATATAACAAGATGGAACCTAATTCCTTTTTCTAGTTTCAGTTCAAGGATTGAATCTACTAAAATGAATATACTGCCCAGACTATAATATCTCTTTCAGACCCTACCAATAGAGATTAATCAAAATCAATTCAATGAATGGAACAAATTGTTCCATGTAATGACCATAATATGATATGTTTTAACCTACAATTTGAGAAGGAGAAGGGAAAATCGGATGTGTCAGTATTACAGTTGAACAAAGGGAACTATGGAGCTATGAGGGAGGAGCTGGCCAAAGTTCAATGGAACAATACCCTAGCAGGGAAGACAGTGGAACAAAAATGGCAGGTATTTCTGGGAATAATACAGAAGGTGCAGGATCAGTTCATTCTAAAGAGGACGAAAGATCCTAAGTGGAGTAAGGGGCAGCCGTGGCTGATGAGGGAAGTAAAGGGCAGTATAAAAATAAAAGAGAAAAATAAAAAATAAAATAGCAAAGATGAGCGGGAAACCAGAGGACTGGGTAGCTTTTAAAGAGCAACAGAAGATAACAAAAAAGGCAATAAGCCAAGAAAAAATGAGGTACGAAGGTAAACTAGCCAAGAATATAAAGGAGAATAGTAAAAGCTTCTTTAGGTATGTGAATAGCAAAAAAATAGTTACGACCAAAATTGGGCCATTGAAGACAGAAACGGGTGAATTAATTATGGGGAACAAGGAAATGGCAGATGAGTTGAACAGGTACTTTGGATCTGTCTTCACTAGGGAAGACACAAACAATCTCCCAGGTGTAATAGTGGCCAAAGGAACTAGGGTAAAGGATGAACTGAAGGAAATTTATATTAGGCAAAATAAACGGTGTTGGATAGACTGTTGAGTCTGAAGGCTGATAAGTCCCTGGGACCTGATGGTCTGCATCCCAGGGTACTTAAAGAGGTAGCTCTAGAAATTGTGGACGCATTGGTAATCATTTTCCAATGTTCTATAGATTCAGGAACAGTTCCTGCTGATTGGAGGGTGGCTAATGTTGTCCCACTTTTCAAGAAAGGAGGGAGAGAGAAAACAGGGAATTATAGACCGGTTAGCCTGATGTCAGTGGTGGGAAAGATCCTGGAGTCAATTATAAAGGAGGAAATTACGACACATTTGGATAGCAATAGAAGGATCAGTCCGAGTCAGCATGGATTTATGAAGGAAAATCATGCTTGACTAATCTTATGGAGTTTTTTGAGGATGTAACTATGAAAATGGACAAGGGAGAGCCAGTGGATGTAGTGTACCTGGACTTCCAGAAAGCTTTTGATAAAGTCCCACATAGGAGATTAGTGGGCACAATTAGGACACATGGTATTGGGGGCAGAGTACTGACATGGATTGAAAATTGGCTGGCTGACAGGAAACAAAGAGTAGTGATTAACGGGTCCCTTTCGAAATGGCAGACTGTGACCAGTGGGGTACTGCAAGGTTCGGTGCTGGGACCGCAGCTGTTTACAATATACATTAATGATTTAGATGAAGGGATTAAAAGTAACATTAGCAAATTTGCTGATGACACAATGCTGGGTGGCAGTGTGAAATGTCAGGAGGATGTTATGAGAATGCAGGGTGACTTGGACAGGTTGGGTGAGTGGGCAAATGTATGGCAGATGCAGTTTAATGTGGATAAATGTGATGTTATCCACTTTGGCAAGAACAGGAAGGCAGATTACTATCTAAATGGAGTCAAATTAGGAAAAGGGGAAGTACAACGAGATCTAGGTGTTCTTGTACATCAGTCAATGAAAGCAAGCATGCAGGTACAGCAGGCAGTGAAGAAAGCTATTGGCATGCTGGCTTTTATAACAAGAGGAATTGAGTATAGGAGTAAAGAGGTCCTTCTGCAGCTGTACAGGGCCCTGGTGAGACCCCACCTGGAGTATTGTGTGCAGTTTTGGTCTCCAAATTTGAGGAAGGACATTCTTGCTATTGAGGGAGTGCAGCGTAGGTTCACAAGGTTAATTCTTGGAATGGTGGGACTGTCATATGTTGAAAGATTGGAGCGACTGGGCTTGTATACACTGGAATTTAGAAGAATGAGAGGGGATCTGATTGAAACATGTAAGATTATTAAGGGATTGGACACACTGGAGGCAGGAAGCATGTTCCCGCTGATGGGTGAGTCCAGAACTAGAGGCCACAGTTTAAGAATAAAGGGTAGGCCATTTAAAAGAGATGCGGAAAAACTTTTTCACTCAGAGAGCGGTGGATATGTGGAATGCTCTGCCCCAGAAGGCAGTGGAGGCCAAGTCTCTGGATGCATTCAAGAGAGAGTTAGATAGAGCTCTTATAGATAGCGGGGTCAAGGGATATGGGGAGAGGGCAGGAACGGGGTACTGATTGTGTATGATCAGCCATGATCACAGTGAATGGCGGTGCTGGCTAGAAGGGCCAAATGGCCTACTCCTGCACCTACTGTCTATTGTTATCAAGATGTATTTGGCAAGGTAAAAGGCCTAGAGTTCATCTCAAAACTTTGCAATTAGTCAAGGAAAGGGGGGGGGGGTGGGGCCTACCTTTTAGAGATTATTATTTTGCAGCACAGTTGAGAGCTGTGATACGCTGGTGCAACCCATCATATGACGCTCAATGGAAAAACATTGAGGAGAGGATACTTCCCATCACCATACAGGCAATTTTGGCTGATAACAACCTGCAAAGTTACATAAATACTATTGATAACCCATGGGTGAAATGGACTCTTAAAATATGGAAAACTATTATAAAATAATATAATCTAGAGGGAGGTATTGCAATTTTTAAAATGGTGTGCATATGACTTGGATTTTACGCCAAATAAACTGGATGCTAGATTTAAGGACTGGACAGCTAAAGGTATAACAGTTCTTTGC
Source organism: Hemitrygon akajei (assembly GCF_048418815.1). Lineage (NCBI taxonomy): Eukaryota > Metazoa > Chordata > Chondrichthyes > Myliobatiformes > Dasyatidae > Hemitrygon > Hemitrygon akajei. The sequence continues at coordinate 93,878,945 of NC_133124.1, forward strand.
AATATAATGAAAGAAGGAACACTGTTCAGTTTTGAAATGCTTAAAGAGAAACACTTATTAGAAAAACAAGACTTTTATTGGTATTTACAGATGCGACAATATGTTAATAGGATGGTTAAAAATATAACCAAGGCAAGTACATGTTTGATAGAGGTATTTAGAAAAGCATATAATTCAGATAACGGCAGTAGAATCATTTCAAGTGTGTATAAGGGTTTGTCAAATCTTAAAACACATTTGTCTTCATATATTGAAACAAAATGGGAGAAGGAAGGAGGGATAATTATATCTGAGGAAGAATGGACAATAATATGGAGGTATCAATGGAAGTGTACCAGTTCACAGAAATGGAGGGAGTTTGGATGGAAAAACTTGATAAGATATTTTATTACACCCTCTCAGAAATTCCATTATGATAGTAACCTCCCTGTTTGCTGGAGAATTTGCAGAAATCAAAATGAAAAACATTATTATATTTTCTGGGAATGCCCTGTTATCAAAGACTATTGGAGTGGGATACACAATACCCTACAAGATATCTTTAAATGTGAAATACCCTTAGAAAGTAAGACCATATATTTTGGGTATATACCTCAAGAATGGTTGAAAAGAGATAAATATTTAATGAATATATTGTTGGTGGCTGGTGAAAACACTCTTACTTAGGAAATGGTTATCACAGGAGAGCCCAACCTTAAATGCATAGATGGAAATTACAATGGAAATTTACAAAATGGAGAAGATAACAGCATCTGTTAATCATAAGTTGGAACAATTTGATTCATACTGTGGGGAAATGGTTTAACTGCATAACACCTCATAGGCCTGATTTTATTCTCACAAATTAATGAAAATGTTGTATAAAAATCATTCCCTACTTGTACATAGTTTTTTCCTTTCGCTTGTTCTTTCTTTCCTCTTTTTTTCTATAAGTGTATACCTCAGATAAATTTTATGTAGAGATTTGTGGCATATATGACTATATGATATATATGTACAATATCTGAAATACATCTTATGGAAATGCTTGTTTGATGATGAATTTCAATAAAAAATAAATTACAAAAAAAAAGAAAACGAGAGAACGCATATAGCATTCCCATCCATATAAATAGCCATTTCCTCTTGTAAACTAAAATACCCATATACACATCCCTTTCTGTAAGAAGTGACAGGTGACACTCTGACATAATTGCTGAAAGCATATCTGACAGGATGTCAACACCCTTTTTAATTTGACAGTTATATTATCATACCATCTCCAAAATGAGCCAATGGAAATCATTAGGATAACAGGTATTGATGTTGCTAATTGGAGAATGCTACAAGTAAGTTAACATATCACAAATGGAATTGACCTGGAACTTTTTTCCCAAGTCACTGAAGCCAAGATTCCCATGTGTGCAATTGTAAGTTAATAGAAATGAAATTTGATTAGATTCAACTGAAATTAATGTTCTTTTAATCTTATTTGGCTTTCCTGGTTTTATCAGATCATGAATAGACAAAGAATTTGTACTTATCAGTATTTATTTGCATTGATTCTGAATTTGGCTCTTTTTAAGTTATCTGGCCCAGGGGTATAATTGGAAGATGGGAATATATGGTAATAGGTAACACAATCAAGAGGAAAAATGTCACTCTTATCTGTGATTTCTTCCCATATCTTTGTCCTTGAAAATTATCAACACTAACTTTCAATTAATTCAAACAGGAATGACTTGGGAAAGGTGTAGTAAGATGGACATGAGGAGATGGACAATATTGTAAGAGAAAATAAAGATTTGAACTCTGAAAGTACACTGCCACTCTCAACTAATGTTTTATAGGCAACACATACAAAATGCTGGAGGTACTCAGCAGGTCAGGCAGCATCTATAGAGAGGGATGAAGAGCTGATGTTTCGGGCTAAGACCCTTCATTAGAACTGGAAATGAAGAAAGAGGAAGCCAGAATAAGCTTTGGTTGGGGAGGAGGATTGAAAATAGAAGGAGTGCAAGCTAGAAGGTGATATTAACTATGAATCATTTTCATTGGCTTTCCCTTCATGAAATTCCTTTGAGGTAAAAGGTTTTCTGAAAATCTGAGTAAAAGTTTCATGATTATTATTTCTTTTCTCTTGGACACAATTAATAAAATATCCTTAATTCTGCAGTAATTTGATGATTGAAAATGATATCCAAAGTGACTGGCAGTGTAAATCTGGCAAAAAGCCCAAATGTTGAAATACAAAAAGTATTTATCATTTTTTTTTTGTAAAATGAATGTTCTTGGGATAGTTCATGATAGGCAAGGCTGGTACTATGACTCAGATGGTGTTGGTTTTGGATTGCTATTTTGTTATGACAAAATGGCTGACTAGGCCACTTCAGAGTGTGGTTATTAGTCAATTGATGCATGAGCCATATCAAGTGAATGTCAGACTGGATGCTACTTTTAGTAGGCCTCTAAGGAATTTTTGGGTTTACCTTTGTAAGGCAGGTACTTCTAACATTACAAAAAGATGGCATTAATTGGATTAGGTTTTATCTGATGGCATATAAACATATAAAACATATGTTTTATCTGATGGCAAGTCAATTGAAAAAGATGGCGTGCAAGAATCAAAGGTTATAATATGACTTGCGGTTCTTTAACTGTCAATCTAATCCAAAGAAAAAGAGAGGTCTTTTTTTAGCAAGGGATTGATGAGCATTTGCCAAAACTTCCTCAACCACTCTTATCATAAATTTGAGCTTCCTGTTCAAATCACATACCAGCTTATCTTGGACAGATGGTAGGATAAGGAAATGGCAGAGAAATGAGACAAATATTTGTGTCTGTCCTTGTGGAAGAAGAAGAAGAAGCCAGAATTAACAGGTAAAGTTGAAAGGATGAACTTGAGGAAGTTAGTATAATGTGCTTTTTTTAAAGCACAAGCGATGTCGGGGGAAGAAACAGAATACAGGCTGGTATGGACTAGATGGACCCAAGGGCCAGTTTCTCTGCTGTATGCTTTATGACTAAATTGTGAGATGACAGTCAATAAATCCAAAGGATCTGATAATCTCTATACCGCAGTTTTGAAAAAGTTGGTTTTAGAGACTGTGGATGCATTGATTATCATCTTTTAGAACGACTTTCTGGAATGGTTCCCTCAGTTTGGAGAATAGTAAATGAGATCCCATGATTTATGGAAGGAAGGAGTGAAAACCGGGAACTGATCTATTGGCTTAATATCATGAATGGGGTTAAAGTCTGCAATAAGTTTGAAAAGAGTATGCATGTATTCAGAGAATGGAAGAATGAGAGATGATATTAGACATGCTCAGAGGATTTTGAGATTACGTTTCCCTGAAGTGAGATATCTAGAACACTGATCATAAGAACACAATTATAATAATGGTGCATCAATCCCATTTTATTCTTTAAACATTTCCATTAGATCCTCTTAGATTTTTGTATCTACCTACAGCCTTGGATGTTGGAGGAAACTGGAGGATATGGAGGAAATCCATGTGCTACCAGGGAGAACGTGCAAACTCCACACAGAGAACACTGGAGATCAGAATTGAATCAGGTTGTTGAGATGCGAGGGAGTAGTTTTGGCAGCTACATCATAGTGCCAGCTTAAAGTAGAGGGTATAATATGAGAATAAGGATCTGTGCTCAGATGGAGATGGAGAAAATACAGAATAAGTGATGGGCTGGTTAGGATTGAGATGAATCTTTGGCATTTTCTGCCTCAGTGTGTTAAGATTCGATCCCATTCTTAAGAGATATCTGTGGTTTTCAGTGATTCTGTGGATATATGAGTTGGATTTTAGGTGCCGGCAGAAGATTCCTGAATGAATTAAAGTTGGTTGGGTAACATCCAGGCGACAATTTAGAAGTGTGAATACTGGATGGAGTTTTGGTGTTTTTCTTCCTTGCAGAAATGTTGAGTTGTTCAGGAGCCTTAATGAAGGGCTGAAGGTGGGATAATTAACAAGCAAACCTGCAGGATATTTTTAGTTGTCCAGTCACTTTTGTTGTGCTCTACTTGTGGCTTCATCAAATTATGTTTGCAGGAGAAAAAAGAAATGCATTAGCTGTGCTGATGTTAAGTTGCAAGGAATTTTCACCAAAGTTGTTGCAAGAACATGAAACACATGATTAAGTGAGGGAAATGCTGATTGTATGCCTCTCTTTAAATAGCACTGTTAACTTTAAAGTTCCATTTTTTAATAGCTTTCTATGACTATATTTGAACAAACTGCCCGCAGGTCAGAATTAACCTATATTTAAGTTTGCTTTGCCATATTTTATTTTTCTGAACCGTTGATAAAATGTCACTGCTGTGCAGCAATCTAAGAACATCAGGTGGTCTGCAGAAAATTCCTTTCAGCAAAGGATATTAATATATGCAGTCAATTGTTGAGGAAAAGAGAACTGCACATGTGGTGTGGGAATATAAATATTGGTACTTGATAATGGTGTCAAATCCCGAGATGCCAAGCTCTCAAATCTGTTGGTTGCAGGCAGAGTATGTTTTGCAACCGAATAATAAATGGAGCATCAGTGATAGAGAATAAAAATTCATTTAATCTTAATTGCTGTTACTTAAAAGCCCCAAATGGTATTTTGAGCTTAAAATCCCATTGTGCTTCAATGGGTGAGTAAGTGGTTCAGTCTGGCACTGAAATGTATTGCAAGGGAAAGTGTCATAGTTAGCTCTGAATTTATTTGATTGGAACATAAATAATAGAAGGCGAATCAACCCCTCAAGCTTCCCCTGCCTTTCAGAATGTAAGATCGTGGCTAATTCAACTTTAGCTTAAACATTACTTTTCTGTGTGTTCCTCATGTCCATTGAATCCCTTGTCATTCAAATATCAATGAATTTCCATCTTGAATAGGTTGAATGATACAACTCCCAGAGCTGTCTGTGGTAGAGAATTTCAAAAAATCACAATTATCTGTGAGAAGAAATTCCTCCTTATTTCCATCACCATAACTCTGAGCTTAACTCTGTGAGCTACCAGTATATATCATTCCTTAAACATTGAAATCATAATTGTATGAAGTACTCTCGATATGGACAGATTAGCGTTCTGTAGAACTTCCCTACTTTTGTATTTCATATCCATTGCATGAGTGCTAACTATCTACTCTCCTTCCTAATTCCTATTACCTATAAACAATTTGTTTTGTTTCATATTCTGGGACTCCCAGATCCCTCTATACCATATTACCATATCAATTGGTGATTGTTAAATGCGTTTTTGAGTACACAAGTGTAAAGGAGAACAAAAGAACAAATTGTTACTCTGGATCCAATGCAGCACAAAAAAAACATAAGATCAAGAACACAATAATAAAAGACGTAATAAATATAAATGCTTAAGACAGCTTAAATACATTGATTATGTGTCCATACAATCCATAGCTGTCCATAGAATTTATTTTTTTATTGTATTTAGATAATGATTTGGCTTTTCATTCTTCTTCCAAAGTTGTCATCTCACATTTCCCTACACTATACTCCATTCTGGGCTATTCAGTTCACTTGTCAGTACCCCTCTGCAGGCTCTTTGTGCTTTTCTCCTAATAGGCTAATCTACCTACCTGAATATCATTATCAAATCTGGCTACAATACACTCAGTCCCTTCATCCAAGTCACTTACTTGGTTATAAATAGTTGAGATTCCAGCACAGCCCTCTATTACTGAAAGCCAAAATGACCGTTTTTCTTTTCCTGACTGTTCGTCTATCCACACCATTATGTTACTTCTAACCCTGTGCATCCTTATCCTGTGCAGTAATCTATTACATAGCATCTTATCAAAATACTCTGTAAGAATAGCAGTAGACTCCATCTATTGCTTCTCCTTTATCCACTTTGTTACATCTTTAAATGACTGGGAGCGCAGGGCAAATATAAAGCTTGAGTGTAGGTTTGGTGTAATTAGGTGCTTGATGTTTGTCATGGAATTGGTAGGTTCAAGGGCCCATTTCTATGCTACATGACTCTATGACTAACTCAAGCAAATTTGTCAAGCACTCCTGCTACGTAGGCGACTAGACCATTAAGCCTTCTCCACTATCTGTAAGCTCATGGTTGATTTGATGAGAACCTCAACTCAGCGTTCCCATTCAGTGCTGTGAAGTTTCACCCCCTTGCTTTAAAATGATTCAAGCACCCTGCTTCCAGCCATTCTTTGAAGAAGAGGGCTCCAAAGAGAACCCCATGAGAGAGAAAAGAAAATCATTTATCTTAAATTGACAGTCCTGGAATTAAATAGTGACTTCCAGTTCCCTGTTACCCTACCTGTTCCTTTTTCCCTCTTTCTTCCTTCCGCATGTTTTTGTCAGTTTTCCCTGTCACTACTGTACTCCATGTGCCCTTCGCTCTCTGACTCATTGCTATTCTCCCTCTCCCTCAGTGCAAATTCCTGTCTCTGTCATTGCTGCTCCGTTTCTTTCTTCGTGCCAAATACTGAAATATAATTTAGAAGGAGTTTGTGCTACTAAAGGGATCAAGGGACATGGAGGAAATAAAGGATCAGGAATATAGGGAGAAATCACAAACAGGATTCAGCCATAATCATATTGAATGGTGGACCAGACTTGAGGATTTGAATAGTCTTACTCCTGTTACTATTTTCAATCTTTCTATGACCTAATCCTGCTCCTTTGATCCTTCTCCCAGTTATATTCTACCTCCAACACATTCACCACAGCTCATCCACTCATTGACTCATCAGCCCACTTTCTCTGACATTTCATTAATCCCCCTACATATACTCTTGTACATTTTTTCCCGTAACTATTTCATACAATCATCTAAGAACGTATTTCCCACTCAGTAAACATTTGGGACTGTTTTCTATTGCAAAGGTTGCTAAGAACAGGCAGATGATGTTTCAGAGTGAAGGGGGCAACCTCAGAACAGTAACAACATGCACAAAATGCTGGAGGAACTCAGCAAATCAGGCAACACTTGTTGAGGGGAATAAACAGTTGACTCTTCATCAGGAGGTTGAATCTTTTGAAGTGCTAGTTCTGATAGACGCTGGTAGAGTTGAGCCGGCGGCCCCAGGAGAAGGGGAGCTTGTCTGAGATCAGCCAGATGTGGTTTCTCTACATCTAAGCACAGCCTTATTCATCAGAACAGATGTCTTAACCTGAAGTTCAGTGAAGGCGTACACTTTTGACCATTCTCAATTAATGGACTTTTCATATATCAGGAGGACATTAAACTAGGACAATAGTCAGGTGCTGTAAGTGGTCTGTAGCACACACTTTACTGAAGTCTGTTGTAGTCTTCTGGGATATCAACTTGCCAAAGTTTATGGATTGGAAAATATAGCCTTCATAAAGCAGCAGACCATATCAAGGTGACACTGCCACATTCCTGGCTCTTCGCCTGTCTCACATATTTGCAAGCATATAATACAAGCATTTGTTAACTGTATGAAGACACCAGTACTGCCCATTCCCAGACATTTCAGAGAACAAATATGAAGAGGTGTTGTAGTATGTAGCAATACACTACTCCGGCAGCAGAAGGTTTCTGAATTCTGAGTACACCTACCACTGCAACGTCATAGATCTGTGATCAGGACTCAATCTTAGTAGTCAGAGGTCAGGTAAGGCTTCATTAAAAATTCTTGCTGCTTGCAAACATGTTAGTAAATGACAGTTTATCTTGAGTTCCGTCTTCGGCATGAATTTGGCAATCTCATACACGTGCAAGATTATACCCTGAAACATATCCAGGAATGAATATTTGCCAAAAGGTGGAGGCTGCCATGCATGACAAGAGCTTGCATTATAGTTATGATGCATGCTTAGTGATGAAATGTAACATTTACACCTTAATGCTGCTGTGGGACCACCTAATATATCTTCATTTTCTCTTCCTTCTGATAATTGCACTCCCTCCATCTAAATGAATATTTGTGTGTTGACAATGGGAACTATAACTGCCATAAGCTTAGCTTCAGTTAGTGGCTGCACTTTAGAAAAGCCTGAAAAGGCAGCAAATATCTATAGATGTTCTTCCTTTTCCTCTGGGCTGAAGGTGAAGTATCTGGTTTGTGTAGCAGAGAGCGCTAATGACCTCCCTAATACAGTAGGGAGCAGCAACCCATGATGATGTGACTTTGCAGCTGCTGAGCAAAGTGAGCCTGAGGATATGAAACAAAGAGGGAGGGGGGCTACCTTGAGGTTAGTTGTGACTGCAATGCAGGCACCTGTATGAAGTTGTACTTGAAGTACACTATGGTCAGATGCAAGTGGGACCATCTTGTGGAAATATGGTCCATGTATATGTTGCTGCCCTGATAATGAGGTAAGGGAGTGGCTCCCAGAGAAGCCCAAGAAGATCAGATGTTGGGTTAATTACACTGTATTCACCTTGTGTTCTGACCCTCCCTCACGGGTGCCTCAGGTGTTTCAGAGGCATCTACTTTGCATACCTATGTCATCCATGAAAAGGAAATTAAGTATGAGGAAAATGGCACTGCTTTAGTTCTACTGAACTGCTTGAGATCATTGGAAGTGGTCAGATTTCAATGTGCACTGAACACAGCATAAGCTTTATGTGGTCAGAGCAGTGTACAGCAGCATGACTAAAAGTGAAAATTCAAAATGATAAGCTTTTGACTGCTCAGTGATGGTAAAACTTGGTCTGAGCAACTGTTATCTTTCAGTGCAACGTGGTTGAAGATCCTGTAGATGACAAACTTCAAATGCTGCATTACTTTTGACATCCATGTCAGTTTGACAATGGTAAAATTGTGCTACAGAATATAGAAATAATCAGACAATATTTGGAGCAAACACGAGGAAATCTGCAGATGCTGGAAATTCAAACAACACATACAAAATGCTGGTGGAACACAACAGGCCAGGCAGCATCTATAAGAAGAAGCACTGTCGACGTTTTGGGCCAAGACCCTTCGTCAGGACTAACTGAAAGAAGAGATACTAAGAGATTTGAAAGTAGTCGGGGGAGGGGGAAATGCGAAATGATAGGAGAAGACCGGAGGGGGTGGGATGTAGCTGAGAGCTGGAAAGGTGATTGGCAAAAGTGATACAGAGCTGGAGAAGGGAAAGGATCATGGGACGGGAGGCCTCGGGAGAAAGAAAGGTGGGGGGGGGGGAGAAGCACCAGAGGGAGATGGAGAACAGGCAGATTGATGGGCAGAGAGAGAGGGGAAAAAAAAACAACTAAATATGTCATGGATGGGGTAAGAAGGGGAGGAGGGACAATATCTGGAACCAGTATTAAAGATTAGTTTTATTTGCCATATGCCCATTGAACATCAAAACATAGAGTGAAATGCGTCATTTGCATTAGTGTTCAAGACATTCTGAAGATGTGCTGTGGACATAAGTGTCACCATGCTTGCAGTGCCAACGTAATACTAACCACACTTTATTAACCCTAACCTTAAAGATATCCAGAAAACTATATAAACTCGATAACTATTTTTATAATTTTGAATGTTTCAGTGATTTTGTATGTTGTCATTAGACAAATTTCTTGCAAAAAATATGCCATAGTCACATTTGATATTTCAGAAGTATGTGTCTCTTGGATTGGCTGTGATATTCCCTCCTTCAAATAATGTGATTTTTATTATTAACTCTGCTTCTGCTAGTATGTAGGAAATCGTCATCTGGTGAGGGATTGCTCTGTATTAGTGCACTCTGATGAAAAGAGATTGACATGAAGTTTTATCTCTCTACATTGTTGTTGCCTGAATGCTGAATACTTACAGAAATTTCCGCATTTATTTCAAGTTTCCAACATCTACAGTTTAAAAAAAAATCTTACATTGCCTGGATGTACACTCACTGGGCATTGTATTAGGTATAGAAGTACAACCTGGTGTGGTCTTCTGCTGCATTTCAAGGTTCAATGTGTTGTGCATTCAGAGATGTTCTTCTGTTCACCACTGTTGTAATGCATGGTTCTTTGAGTTACAGTTGCTTTCCTATCAGCTTGAGCCAGTCTAGCCATTCTCCTCTAATCTCTCTCATAAACATTTTCACCCGCAGAACTGCTTGCTGCTTACTGGATGACTTCTGTTTCTAGCACCATCTCTGTAAACTCTAAAGACTGTAGTGCATGAAAATTGCAGGAGACCAGTAGTTTTAAAAAATACTCAAAGCACATTGTCTGGCACCAACAATCATTCTACTGTCAAAGTCACTTGGATCACATCTCTTCCTCATTCGGATGTTTGGTTTGAACACCAACTGAACCTCTGAACCATGTCTTCATGCTTTTATGCATTGGATTGTTGCCATGTGATTGATTAGATATTTGGATTAATGAGCAGGTGTACCTACTAAAGTGGCCACTGAGTGCATGTTGGAATGAGTAAGGAACAAGATAAGAATTAGGGGAGAAGGGCAAGGGGAAGAATTGACAACAAATAGTGAGATCAAACAGCCAGAACTAAGTCACTAGGATCTGTATTGCAGCACCTTTGTTAAGATTGCACCTGTGGAGAGAGAAACAGAGTTAACATTTCATTAAGGCATTCATTCACTAAGTCTTCACAGGGAGTCTTGGCCATATTTCCCCCGATCAAAGAAACAACATCTACCAGGAAACTCAGTCATTAATTGTAGACTCTTGCTTCCACTCACCACTTCACACTTCGGATCCAAATTCGTCATATATGTCAATTATGAAGTTGAATAAATCTATCAGGTTCTCAACTCTTCCAAGTCTCTCTGCAGCAGAGTCAAACTTGCAGTTGTCAAAAAAAGTGGATTGACATGAGCTGTAGATTGTTTGAGATATTTATATAATATCCTGTTTTCATTGTTGAATCTGTCTGTGGTGTAATTTCTTCATTGATAATCAAACTAAATGTTCTTGTTTTTGTGGTGACACCATTTTATAGGAGTACAGGAGTTCTCTTTGCAGCCCTGGCCAAAAATTACTCCTGTAATTTGTCAATTCATGAGTATATTGCTGTTTCTGATAGTGAACTGTAGTAGGCAGCAGTTGTAGAAAGTGACTTTTGGTTGCATTGTGCTTATTCAAGTCAAGTGAAGTTTATTGTCATTTAACTACAAACACGTATATAATGTATATAGAAATGAGACAAGGTTTCTTCAAACCAGGGTGTACATAACACACGATAACTTCTGAAGGTAAGGGTAAAATCCACAGATGAATCACCCATAAATAACAAACTAAAGTGCATTAATATTAAATATTGTAAGGTATGAAAGAGATTAACCAGTGACACTTTGAATACGATGCGGCAGAGAGTTCAGGAGCTTAATGGCCTGGGGGAAGAAACTGCTTCTTATCCTGACCATTCTTGTTTTTATGCATCGTAGTCTCCTGCCTGATGGTAGAAAGTCAAAGAGGATGCTGGATGGATGGGTGGGATCCTTAATAATACTAAGGGCCTTGTGTATGCAAAGCTTCTGATTAATGTCCCCAGTGGATGGTAGGGAGACCACTATGATCCTCTCAGCTGTTCTCACAGACTTTTGTCGGGACCTTTAGCTCTATTGCTCCCATACCAGATGGAGATGCAACTTGTTACAATGTGCCCAGTGGTGCTCCTGTAAAATGCAGTTAAGATGGGAGGGGGGAGCTTTGCTTGCCCTGATCTTCTTCGGAAGTGGAGGCACTGCTGTGCCTTCTTGGTCAGGGAGGTGATATTAAGGGAACAGGTGAGATCATCCATGATGTGAACTCTCAGGAAGTTGATGCACTTAACTCTCTGTGTGGAGGAGTCGTGTATTTGCAGAGGGGGATGGTTTGTCTGCACCTGCCTGATGTCCACGATGAGTTTGTTTGTCTGCTCCATGTTCAGCCTTGGGCTGTTTAATTGGAATCCAAAATTCTTGGCTGTTGATCATAAAATCTAATCTCATTTCAGCAGCAGGTGGAAATTAAATTCAATTAATTAATTATGCCTGAAATTGAAAACTTAGTTTTTGTAAGGATGACTATGAAATTGCTGTGAGTATACAAAAAGCATTCTGTCCCTAAGGGAAGTAGATCTGCTGACCATTTACAATTTGAACCTTACATTCCCCCACCTGTTCAGCAAGGTGGTTGATTCTTAACTGTCCTGAAAAAGATGCTCAGTCGTGGGGCAATTTGGACTGGGCAATATCTAATGGCCTGACAATGTTCTGTGAAAGAATACTTTGGGTGTTGGTCAGGACGAGAGCTGATTTCACTCGCTCTCCGTGATGGTCACTCCTCTGTCCACGACACTGAGGCTATGAAGACTGCCCCGGCCACTGTGCTCCATGGCCACTAATATGATGAACTGATAAATGAGACTTTGGGTCGTCTCTGATCTGCACTGGGGTTCAGATCTGAGGACTCCGTTTTGGTTTGGAATGCTTTTGTTATTTGCTTCAATTGTTTGCATGATTTTTAGTCTTCTCTTGTGCATTGAGTGTTTTTTTTATTTTGATTCTTTGTTTTCTTTAATTGGGTTTTTTCAAGTTTCTTGCTTTGTGACTACCTGTGAGCAAGCAAATCTCAAGGTGTAATTTATACATACTTCGATAATAAATAAAAAAAGCAAATGCACTGATCAATATACTTGCAGCCATTGTAATCGATCAAAGATTTATTTGTGAGTAAACAAAACATCTAAAAGGAACCAGAAGTAATTTTTAATGTGCATAGTTTAAGATAGAAACTTTGTGCTAAAAGACATTGGGATACTATGTTGATGTAGAATTATAGATATTTTTGACTTGCATCAGGGGAATATTTGGCTGTGGATTCAGACCTGTAGCTTTAATACGTCTGTATCTATTATTACTTCTCTACTTTCTGTTGAAAGGGACAAGGAAAAATAAGATGAATAAAAAATGAAATTGCATATGAAAATGGAAATTTCTTGTGAATTAGAATTTAATGGTATATGCTCAGAGTTTTTCATTTAACTGATGCTCCAGCTAAAAGATTAATGGTATCTCCAACAAAAAAAAACTTGACCTCATAAATTAGAGAAGAAATCACAAAGGACTTTCAAAGTCCAAGACAAAGTAGAGAAAAATATTCACACTTTGTTAATATCCTTAACAGTTTGTACATAGCACCAACTGAAGATGAACTTAATTTCAATGGAGACTCGTGTGAAACAATTTAATTTTGCAGTGCTGGATATATTCCAATTGTAGCTTGATGATACAATGTCCTAGAAAAGACTTTTCATAAGTTTGCAAATCATTTGTGGTTTTGCCTATTAATTTACATTCTTTTTAGTGTCCCTGTGACACTATTTCAGCTAAAAGCATTTAATGTAAAAATGCCCAAGTAACGTTAGTAAAGCCCAGATTCTATCGTGATGTGGAACCAATTTGTCCCTCATCATGTTGCATCTCCGCCTGAAAAGATAATATATGCCATTGCCCCAATCCCCAATCAATCAATCAATAATGCCAGAGGATTGGAGGGTGGCAAATGTTACTCTTTAGAGCAACAAAAGTAATAGGGATAATGCTAGGAATTGTAGACAAGTGGCTCTTGCATCACTTGTAATCAGAAATGATTGAGAGACAGAACTTGCAAGTGTTTGGAGAAACATAGTCAGATTCAGGATAGTCAACATTGCTTTGTGAGGGGCAGGATGTGCCTCAAGAGCCTGATTGAATTAGTTAAGGAAGTTACAAAGCATATTGATGAAGGCAAAGCAGTGGATGTAATGTATATGGATTTTAATAAAGCATTTGATTAGAATCCCCACGGTGGACTCATTGAGAAAGTCACAAGGCATTGGATTTATGGAAACTTGGCTGTGTGGACTCAGAATTGGCTTGCCCACACAAGGCAGAGGGTGGTAGTAGATGGAGCGTATTCTGCCTGGAAGACAGTAACTAATGGTATTCCACAGGTATCTGTTCTGAGACCTCTGCTCTTCGTGACTTTTTAAAGAAATGACTTGGATGAGGAAGTGACACACGCACAAAATGCTGGGGGAACTCAGCAGTCCAGGCAGCATTTTGTGTGTGTTGCTCAGATTTCCAGCATCTGTGGATTTTCTCTTGTTTGTAGATGATGAAGTGGAAGGGTGGGCTGGTAAATTTGCAAATGATGTAGGTGTTGTGAATAGTGTAAAAGGTTGACGTTTAGTTACAATGGGATGCAGAGCTGGGCTGAGAAGTGGCGGATGAAGATTAATCGGAAAAATATGAAGAGATTCTGTTTGAAAGGCTGAACTTGAAGGCAGATTACAGGGTTAATGGCAGGATTTCTAATAGTGTGGAGGAACAAACGGATCATGGGTTCCACGTCCCGAGATCCTTCGAAGTTGCAGCAAAATTTGACAGGGTGGTGAAGAAGATGTATGGTGAGTTGGCCGTCATTAGTCCGAGGATTACCTCTCAAGTGCTGTGAGGTTATGTTGCAGCTCTACAAAACACTGGTTAGGCCATACTTGGGAAAATTGTTTTCATTATAGGAAGGATGTGCAAGTTTTAAAGGATGCAGAGGAGATTTACCAGGATGATGCCTGGATTAGAAAGCATGAAGAAAGTCTTATGATGGTAGGTTAAGCAAGTTCGGGCTTTTCTCTTTGGAGAGGAGGAGGGTGAGAGGTGACTTGACAGAGGTGTACATAGAGGCATAGATCAAGTGGACAGTCAGAAACCTTTTCCCAGGGTGGAAATGGCTAACACAAAAGGGGCATAACTTTAAGGTGCTGGGAAAGTATAGTGGGTTGTCAGAGGTAGGTTTTTTCCACAGAGAATGGTAGGTGCGTGGAATGCTCTGCTGGGGGGTGGGGGGGTGATAGAGGCAGTTGTATTTGGGACATTTAAGACGGTCTTAGGCACATGGATGAAAGAAAAATAGAGGGCTATATTGGAGGGAAGGGGTAGATTGATCTTGGCGTAGGTTAAAGGATTGGAACAATGTCATGGGCAAAAGGGCCTGTACTCTTCTATGTTTTTAAAAAAAAAATGTGGAAAAATGGAGTAAGTTTTCAACAGTAGTCAGATCGATTAAGTGGAACGTTACTGTTCCTGTGCTGACCATACATCCAGTTGAGGAGAGAAAATTTAAATACATTTGCCTAAATTCTGCTTTCTAAAGGGCAGTGTTTCTTTGGAAGGAAATGATGACCTTTCTCATTGCTTCTCCATTTCATTTTCTAGCTTATCATGATCCCTGGCCCTCCTTCTGCCTCATGGCCTTCAACAGTATCCATGATAATAATAATTACGATGAGAAAAGGATACATTTGATTTTTCAACGTAATCGCGAACACCACCACCAATATGAAAATTAACTGTCATGTATAATCAAAAACCTTTTATTTGGTTAAAAAACAAAAGTTCTTCTCCATTTTCCATCCAGAATTTGATTCTCACTGCTCCTTTGTTGCCCACAGCTTTTCAATAAATATAGACAGGAGCCAATCAATATAAAGGAGGAGGCAGAGGTAGACCTAGGAATTGACTATGGGATGTTGAAACCCATCAGTGCTTTCCAAGGAAGAATGACTGAAGGATCTTACATACTGAC
Source organism: Hemitrygon akajei (assembly GCF_048418815.1). NCBI lineage: Eukaryota > Metazoa > Chordata > Chondrichthyes > Myliobatiformes > Dasyatidae > Hemitrygon > Hemitrygon akajei. Next base: position 93,894,439 of record NC_133124.1, read on the forward strand.
AGAGTTTGGGAACTGAAAAGAATAAAAGAGTTATGTATGAATTGACGGTGGTAGACATTGGATCTAATTTGTATGATACTTCAAAACATGACAAGTTGGAGCAGACAAGTGGACCCAATGTAAGAAATAGAGCGTATAGAATATCTAACATGTGCACAACATTCATAGGTCTTCATAATCTGTTTGTCTTTATGTCAGAAAGTGATGAAAGTAGCTCGTTAAAACCTACATGGAAGTCACGGTGCTATCACCTTTCAATTCATTGGCTTTCTCTCTTAGTAGGTAAAATGTGTCAATGAAAGCACTGCACTGGAAATGGAAGAATCCTATCCTAAAGCAAAAAAATTTAAACTGAAACAGGTCACTCATGAAACACAGTAAATAGGCTCATTAACAGTAATATATTCAAGGTTTTAAGACAGGAGAGTGTAACATGCTACATAAATGCAAGTCTTTGCTTATAACAATCAATTTAATTTTTATTCTACATTTTCTAATGTTGAAGGCAGAAATAAAATCAACTACAGCCTAATGATATAAAAATATACTTCTCTTGAAATGCAATTAATTAATTTGGGATGAGGACATAATGTATAATTGTCATGATTTGACAGCCATTGGCATAAAAATGGTATATTTCACCAATGTGGCTTGAGAGGGAAAACACTGATGCTTAAGAATAGATTGTGTACATTTGAGGTTGGGGTTAAGAAAGAGTATTCAAGGGTAGCATACAAGGATATTTATTCTGCAGCTAATGGCATGCCATTTTGTAATGTTGTAGTGCAGGCATAGGAGGACCAAAATACTGTATATAGATATTCTAGTCAGTGGTGAAATATTTCTCGTTAAAAAAACTGTCACCTCAAACATTTTCTAAAAGAGCTCATTGCTTTGACTGTCTGATTTCCCCCTAATTAGGTTGGAATGAAACAATTATTTCCCAGCCGTTAGGCTGCCTATCAGATGTGTGCTGCTGCTCACTGACCTAATTTGGATGTCAAATGCACAGTTGACAACTTTGATTTATATCCAAGGGAAGTAATGATTTTTCTAGGAACATTGAGATTGTACCAAGATGCATTTGATGTGTTCTGAGATGAGAAATATATCTTAAATCAATGAGTGGTTGAGCATTTGAATCCCATCTTAAATAGAATTACCTTTTCACCATGAAAATAATGTCTGATAGAAATCAATGAGAAGTCATTGAAGTAGGAATTCTTTGTTCATTTCTGTTTTACTTCCTCTTCTCCTTACCTCACACTAAGCTGTCGACTGTCATTCTGCAGGCGATGATAATTCTACAATGTTCAGTATTAGAAAAACAATTTGAAAAAGCTGACTTAATTTATCTATTTATTGAAACTAATTTAAATGCCTTAAGAGTGATGGTCAAACTCTTGATTATATTGGTGGCTCAGTTGAAAGAGATGAGATTTCCACTGAAACAGAAGCAGAATTCAGCCAATCTGACAGGCCAACTTCTTCCAGCATGTCTCTTTTTGCTTCAGATTCCAGCAACTGCAGTTTTATTTGCTTTTCATTGCCACTGACCTTGAATGGAACTTGCTACAATTGCTTACCTATCACTTTGTTCTGGATTTCTCAATTTCCAGTGTTAATACTGCCAGGTTTCAGCTCCAGAGTTTCTACCTATCTAACAGCACTGATATTATCAAACAGGTTGAGTAGACAATCACACTGGAAACATGGCTAACCAAGGACTGTATTTCTGAAGATTTTAAAATACATGGAATGAAGTTTGCATCATACCCATGACATTGAGGGAATATCATACACTTTTAATACTCAAGTAAAGTATTTTCATTGTGATATTTTGAAAAGAAAATAACTGAGGGATTGATAGGCCAAACATGATAATGTTTATAAGGCTGACTTTTTTATCGGCAATATTAATATATCTGCATTTATTTAAAATCTGGCTCCTATTTTATACAAGTAAAGCTTTTGAGGTTCTTACAACTGCAAAAATAATTAGTTTTTTTGGGGGTTTGTTGATGACACTTTTCCAGTTTATTGATGATATTTTTCCAGATGACTCTGCAGGAGGCGGCAAAACAGCAAAGCCTAAGGAGATCAGAACAGAAAATGCTGGAAATATTGAATAGAAATGCAACCTAGCCAATGGCTCAGTCTGACAGCCCTTTGTCAGAATAGGGAGAGTGGGGAAATCAGTTAGTTCTTGGGTGCAAGGAGGCGAAATGAGGAAATAGGTTGGACAACAAGAATATCTCTGATAGGCAAGGCCAGGGTTTCTGCAGAATATGGAGTATATGCAGTATAATAGATTAATGAGGCCTGTTAGTGGGAGAGAAAACAAAGAAACATGTTAAAGCTGTGAAGTGCAGGTCATTACTGCTGTAGAAAACCGCAACCAAAATGGGAACAGTATAAGTACCCTGCATATCCGACAGTGTCCAAGCACAATATATCATTGAGTTAATATTTCAGATGAGTAAGCAGCATCGGCCAGTTCTAATGCCATTGTTAAGGAATCATTTTCAACTTCTTTGGGAGAGGCAAAATACTTGACTGCAGCTTCCAAATTTCTGCACATCTCCATGTTTCAGAAACTGCTGTTATCATTTAAGCAGAGCTCCCATTACTCTCACTATTCACTACTCTTTCTGCAAAATATTAGTCCATTTACTCTTGCTGTGCATGGGTGATCTGAATACTGGGAGGTGCTTGCTCATGCTCCCTTCATACAGAGTTCAATGGAATAGATTTTTGCCTCAAAGTCAATCTCTGGTTGTTATTAATTTGTTTTTTTTGTAGTCATTTGCACATTGGCTGTTTGTCAATCTTTATTTGAGTGTTTGTTTTCATTGATTTTGTTGTATTTTTTTGTTTTACTTTGAATGCCTGCAGGAAAATAAGTATCAGAGTAGTTAGAATATGGTGACGTGTATGTACTTTGATAAAGTACATACATGTTACCATATAAATTATTGATAGCTTTGAACTTTGGTAACAACTGTTCAATATGCTACCAGAAATAGCAACATGAGTTTGATTGACTCTGTTTTGCACTTGATAAGAATCAGGGAGTAACTGCAGGACTTGCCTTTGTTTCTGGCTGGAATGTGTCTTGACTGGCATGGTGATTTGCTGATCATCTGGCTGGCCAACTTTGATGTGCACATCATACTGCTTGAGCTTAAATATTCTGGTCTTTTCTATCTGGTCTTTTCATTCAGTGATTCATCTCTGCTGGCATCTTTTGCAGCAAGTGAAAAGCTGAGTGGTGGACCATCACTGCTTGAAGAAGATCTCAGGCACTCCCAATGTCTCTGACTCATTTTGTAACATGGCATGTGGTGTGGGGTTGGTTGTGATAAGTGAATTCTGTAAAAGTGGTATGAATATGAAATTACTTGCTTAATACACCAGGCAATGTGATGGAGGTATATTGGCTAAAAGATTAAAGGAAGAGATAATTTGGCCCTAATGATTTATTAAATATTTACAATTTTGAATTCATCCAGTATTTTTCCCCCTGTGATGTAGAAGTACCAGGGATGTTTCTCAGCTGTCTGGGAGCAGGGCAAGTGGACCACTCTCCATTCTGAAAATGCAAACAGCTGAGAGACATTGCCAATGGTTCCTATAAACGTCATGGAAATAAAGGAAGCAATGGCATCAATGACTATAAAGGTTGGTTAGGCAACTTTTCCCCATGTGCTGATGAGCTAGACGATTCCCAGGTAGCAAATATTATGGCTGTAACTGTCAGGTTAGTGATGGGAAAACATTAGATCAGATGGTCAGAATTGAATTCAGCCAGAAAAGAAATGGCTAAAACTTGCAATGTTTACATCTTAATCTCAAGTAATAAATCAGGAGGCTGAACGTTTCTCTTCATGAATTGGTACAACCTCCTCTCAGGCTTGATTTAATGTTTATCCAATTTATTCAAATTGATGCATCTACCTCGTATATCATTCCATCATGATCTTTTACCAGAGTAGTCAGTTCCCTCTTTATTTGTAGCTTTTGTCTGTTAACATCTTATTGATTAAGCTAGTCTCTGGATCCTTCACTGTTAAACACTTCACCTCATCGATGCATATAAACATCAGATGTCCAGTAGTCACTAAATTGTGGAAATGCAATGTTGTTGCTGGAAGTGCGGAGACAATTGCAAGCTGCTCTGGGCACATTTTCAGACAGCTTTGGTCTTTGACACAAATGATGCATTTCACTGTTTTGATGCCTGTGTGACAAATAAAACTAATCTTTAATCTTTTGTAATCAGAGCAGGATATTTCTTTATGTATAGTCAGGCACAAATGAACTAGCTAAGATTAGAACTGATGTCAGAAGGACACCTTCATATGAGAGATCTAAATGTCAGTACAATATTTTGGTTAGAATGGGGCAAGCAAATTCCGATTGAAGATAATCAAAAAGGCGATTTATAATCATGTATTAAATCAGACTGTTCCTGGTTGTCTCAGCTTCTTGGAATTAAGATGCAAAGCCCCATTAATGAAATTCATTAACAGTTAGCTTCATTTTACAGAATTTTATCCTGATAACTGTCACTTTCCGGATAAACTTGTAATGAGAGAAGATGTACTGAAGGTTATAATGAGATTGTGAAGCTGGTCCAATGGGACAAACTGAATATAAGAGGCCAGTATTTTTGAGCTGTCTGCATTTGAAGTTCAACAATATGAAGCTGCCACTGGCTTTCATTGATTAGACTGGGGTCTGGTGAAATGGCAGATTCACCTTCTTTTGAAATGATATTTAGTGTGTACCCTGAGAACATCAGAGCTCACTTTATAGTCCCTGAACTTAGACATAATTGTTTCTATAAGCTGGCTTTGATTTTGAGTGTGGAAACTCACGTTGATGCATCAAGAGGTTATGCTGCAAAGTTGAATAAATCTAAATCAACTACAATCTGGTATATTTTACAAATATCTCTCTGATATGTTCCTCTCAGGCATCAGATCGGTCATGTGGGAGCCCATAGCATCTTAGAGCAGAGACACAGACCATTTTATAGCTGTGCTGTTTTTTTTTAATGAGCCATTAAATCGTGCTCTCTTCCCTACTTTCTGCAATTGTTATAGTAGATTCCCTTTAAGTATTTATCCATTCTTTAATTATTGTTGACCTTATTTCTGCTATCCTTCCAGGCAGTGGATTCTGGATGGTACCACTCATTATTAAATATATAATACTCTTGACTCTTTTGCCAATTAGATTTTTGTCCCTTCTAGTGGAAGCCATGAATTTTCATCAATCTGTTCTATGAAAAAAAGTTTAGCAGTCCTCCATCTTTAATGTTAAATGTAGTACAACAATTAATTTAATTGTAATTGTAAGAATATGCTGCCATTCCCAGCCAACAACCAGTTACACTGTAATGAGATGAGATTAGATTCTAATGAAGTGCCAGACTACGTAATAGAAATGGTGGTGCAGTGGTTCTCCATTAACACAACTTTGTCATTCCACTTAATCACTGAGTGCTAGACTGTTCTGAAAATAAATCCGGGATAACCCCAGCAGAGACTGTAATTAAGATCCATATAGCAAGCCACTGGGGAAATAAAAATGTTAATTTGATAAAACATGAAGTCTTGTGGTTAACAAACATCATGGAGACTGTGTACTAAGTATTTTCATGTCAGTTCCCCTACTGCTTCCTCTGTTGATACATAGACACTATATTTTGTGAGGTCTTGCTAGAGAATTTCTTAATAGTTAGTCTGTAACAAGAAGTTAGATGACCTGTTGCCTCATAGCACCAAAAAACCCAGATTTAATCTTGACCTCAGGTAGAGTCTGTGTGGAGTTTCCTGTCCATCTGTTTACTTCAGGTTCTCTGGATTTTTCACACATCCCAAAGACATGTAGTTGATTGTCTATAGAAAATTGTTACCAGTATGTCAGTCAGTGGTGGAAGTTGATGGGAATGTGGGGAGAATTTTTTTTAAAAAAAGTAAGATTAATGGAGGGTTACTGTGAGAAGGTGGTTGATAATTGGTGCAGCGATTCTGTAGGTTGCTAGGCTTGGCTAGTTCACCTGCTGTCTTTCTGTATGCTTGCTTTAGCAATGGGCAGTCTTGTGGTTGAGGATGCCTTTTTCCCGCTCCTTTTCAGTGTCTTCTGAGGTGGCTGCTGAGGTCAATGTAGTGCCTGCAGACCCTGTTACAGATGGGACAAGAGGTGCTTTGTGGGACTTTCAGGCAGTATGCTATTTTTGCTGATGTGCCTACGCTACTTAAGAAACTCGGGGTTAGAAGTATTTTCCTGATGCTGCTTCTCCATTTTAAGTTAGTCGACATAGTGAACATATTTCTTTTTGTTTTTACAAAATGCTTGGAAAACATCTTTGTTTTCTTTGTTAATCTCATGTGATGAAATTCAGAGTAGAGGAGTTCTTTGTCAAGTGTGCAAACTTTCTGGCCTGCCCTTTAGAGACAACTGAGAGCTTGACACCGGGAAAGCAGACCTCAGAGGCGATGCTGGTATCAGCTTGCTCCTTCCTGCAGCGGATTTGGAAGATTGTGCTAAGACTACGTTGGACGTGCTTATCCAATAAATCTCTATAAGGAAACATAAGTAGCCAGTGGGAGAGCTGACATTTCAAAAAAAAAGTATAAACACTAACTTCAGAGGCAGTAATTTCTGTAAAACATTAACTTTCTTTTTTTGTCCATCCAACCATGGGAGGTTGGTACAATTCTGCAGTGTTGGTACTGGCCACATGTTTATATTTCTGTTTCTGATACTATTTTCCACTAAAGAGAAAATGAAATTCACAGATTAAAGTAAATATAACTGTGTTCCCACTGCTGCTGGTATAAAGTAAATCAACTCCTTTATGTGGTTCCAATCACAGCCAATGTCATATAACCATACTTGGACTCAAACAAATTGCTGTAACATGAAGAACTTATCGTACATTGAACTTCCTAGAATTAATTACTGTTCATTAAAGTTAATCTTGTTTCTTCACACCATTGCTAGAACTCAGTGGTTGAACAGGAATGCTTATTCATTTGTGCCTTGCAATCAAAGATATGCATTTATTACTTTTTCATAATTCTGTTTGAATGAATGGCTACAAGGTCATTTCAGAAGGCAGATAAGTATGTCAGTTGGTCTGGAGTCACATATAAAAGAACTAAGGACTGCAAATTTCCTTCCAGTCAACCAGATAATTTCTATGACATTTCAGCAGTTTCATGTTTACTTATTTACATATAGCAAGGATTAGGCCCTTCTGGCCCTCTGAGCCATGCCACCCATTAATTCTCCGATTTAATCCTGGGATAATTCACAATGACCAATTAACCTACCAACCGGTACATCTTTGGAATGTGGGAGGATACCGGAGCACCCGGAGGAAACCCACGTGGTCACGGGGAGAATGTACAAACTTCTTACAGGCAGTGACAGGAATTGAACCTGGGTCACCTATACTGCAAAGCATTGTGCCAACCACTACGCTACCATGCCACCTAATCACCATTGGTCAGTCAAGTATTTATTTCAGAATTTACCAGTCAGGACTGTGATATGAGGACCGTGATATGCGGACACAGAAGCTACTCAACTTACTAAGTTTTCCAAACAGTTTGTTTTTGCTCCAGATTACAACATCTGCTATCTCTTGTATCTCAAATTTGAGCTCACCACCTGCCACATAGTTTTTGAAAACATGTCACTGTATCGTAAGTGGAGTCCATTGGATTTTAGTTTAATAATTTGGCCAAAATGCCATATTAGCCTTGGGGCATCAGAAATAGCTATGTTACAAATCTTCTGTAAGGATCAAGCAATGCAGTAGCATTTTTATAAATCAGTTTGATGCAGATTGTTCCATTGTGTCAACATTTGACAGAGGTTTAAATTTACTTGCAAAACCATTCCTGTAAATTTAGTGCCCCTTTTTGTGAAATGTCAGCTCATCACGCTATGCTCCATATGATGTGTAACTGAGGGCTCAGCAGCCTCAAGTATAATTGGATTTCCTTTGATTTAAGCTGCCCTACATGCACCACTGACACTCACTTTCTTCTTAACATGGACCTAGGTTCCCTCTTGATTTCACTCCTATCAGGTTTGTTGGCTGTGTGTGTGTTTCCACTGGCCACTACTTGGAGCCAGCAACTCACTGAGAGGACAGACTTGGTTTCTTCCTTCCTGTGTTTAATTTGTAAATTTTATGAGAAATAGTGCAACTGGAATAAAGCCGTCCATTTTAGTGCAGTTTGATCAAAGTCGTCATAGTTTGCTAAACTGACATGGTTAGAGTACTGACATTGGTTCGAGACCCGAATGGGCAAAGGGAAGTCATTGTTCTTGGCAAGGGCACATTTATTTCCCATTTCTAGCTTCCTTGAAGGATGGATATCAACCACTGACATCATTTATGGTCAATTCCTGGTGATAGACTATAACCTACTTTAAAATACATTGAAGTCTGCTTTATTCACCTGGGATTAAATTCAAAAAATTACCTTAAAGCCACTAGAGTTACAAATAGGCCCCTCATTTTTGGTTTTCATTCGGGAACTCAAAAGTACTGACTCTGTGGAAAAGAATAATAAAGTTCAAATTAAGTAGGTAATGGCTTGGAAATGATGCACCCACAGCTTTGGTTATGTCAAAGGTTGAGGTTATAAGAAAGGGTACTTCTGCAGTATTAAAAGGATGTGGAGACCGTTCACCTCATTAAGTGACCTGTTCTGTCCTCTGTTGCTGAGCTTCTTGCATCATCTTCACTGCACTCATTAATCTTGTTCACTGCACAGGATTAATCAGTCGTAGGTATTCTGTCCGAATTGAGAGTGACTTGGTTCCATTTCAGTTCAACTGCTTCTTAATGAATGACAATGCTCAAAGTTCAAATTAAGTTTATTATTTAAAAAAAATATATAAAATCCTGAGATTTATTTTCTAATGGGCATACTCAATAAATTTATAATAGAATTATAACCATAACAGAATCAATGAAAGACCATACCAACCGGGTGTTCAACCAGTGTGCAAAAGACAACAAGCTGTGCAAGTACAAAAAGAAAGAAATAATAATAAATAAATAAACTTTAAATATTGAGAACATGAGATGAAGAGTCCTTGAAAGTGAGCCCATAAAGAGTGGGAACATTTCAGTGAAGGGGCAAGTGAATTTATCCCCTTTGGTTCAAGAGCCTGATCATTGAAGGATGATCACTGTTCCTGAATGTGATGGTGTGAGTCCTGAAGCCCCTCTACCTTCTTCCTGATGGCAGCAGTGAAAAGAGAGCTTGACCTGGGTGGTGGGGGTCCCTGATGATGCTTTCATGCGATAGCACTCCGTGTAAATGTGCTCAATAGTGTGGAAGGCTTTACTCATGATGGACTGGGCCATATCCAGAACCTTTTGTAGGATTTCCCATTCAAAGACATTAGTGTTTCCATATCAGGCTGTGATGCAACCAGTCAATATACTCTCCACTACATATCTATAGAAGTTGGTCAAAGTTTTAGATGCCATGTCAAATATCTGCAAAATCCTAAGGATGTAGAGGCACTGTCATACTTCCTCGTAATTGCACTTGTCTGCTGAGTTGTTGACAGATCCTCTGAAATGATAACACCGAGAAATTTAAAGTTGTTGATCCTCTTCATCTTTGATCCTCTGATAAAGTCTGGGTCACTGTTTCCTTCTCCTTGGTTTTGCTGACATTGAGTAAGAGGTTGTTGTTGTGACAACACTCAGTCAGTCACATTTTCAATTGCCCTGATTCATCACTACCCTACCACAGTGGTGTTATCAGCAAACTCGAATATGGCATTGGAGTTCCTAGCCATACTGTCGTAAGTGTAAAGTGAGTAGGGCAGGGGTAAAGCACACAGCCTTGTGGTGTACCTGTGCTGATGGAAATTATAGAGGAGATGTTGCCAATTTAAACTGACTGAAGTCTTCAAGTGAGGGAATTGAGGATTGAATTGCACAAGGTCGTATTGAGGCCAATGTCCTGAAGCTTATTGATTTGATTTGAGGGGATTTATAGTGTTGAATGCTGAGCTGTAGTTGACAAAGAGCATCAAGATGTATGCATCTTTGCTGTTCAGATGATCCAGGGCTGAGTGAAGAGCCAAAGAGATGGCATCTGCTGTGGACCTGTTGCTCCGGTAGGCAAATTGGAAAAGATCCAAATCTCTTCTGAGGCAGGAGTTGACATGTTTAATCACCAACCGCTCAAAACATTTAATCATTATGGATGTAAGTGCATTGTGGATGATAGGCATTGAGGCAAGTTACCACGTTCTTCTAAGGCACTGGTATAATTAAAGCCTGTGTGAAGCAAGTGTGTACCTTATACTGCTGAAGTGAGGGGTTAAAGATCTCAGTGAACACTGGCCAGTTGATCAGCATAGAACAACCTACAGACTCCTTTGCAGTTGGCAAATGAAATGTCAGATGGGAATGATGGGTAGGTGGTTTGCAAGGTGGGCTTGGGATGCATGGACTTGAGATTTGAATGCCCTGAGAAATTCTCCTTCTTAACTTTCTGGATTTGTGTGCTAGGAATTCCCTGTATTTAACGTGAATATTCCATTTCTTTCAAGGGGACTTTGAGGACATTATTGAATTTTTCCCTTTGTCCATTTTCTAATCCTGTTATGTGGTCGATCTTGAAAATAGAAGACAGAACAGTACAACTCAGTACAGACCATTCAGCCCACGATGTTCTGCTGACTGGGAGAAATTCTGAAGGCGCAGTTTAGGTCAGTTAGTCTGACTTCAGTAGTTGAGTAGGTGTTTGTGGTGAACTATGTATACCTGTCTGGACACGCCCCCTGATGACTGCTCCTGTGGCTCCTCCCACAGACCCCTGTATAAAGATGATGGAGGTCTGAGCCCGGCCTTTCAGTCTCCAGGATGTAGTATGGTGGTCACTCACTGCTTGTTCCTTCTTCCAGTCAATAAAAGCCGATACCTCGTTTTTACGTCTCAGAGTGAGTTATTGATGGTGCATCAGTGTTGGATTCTATTATTAAGGATGAGATTTCAGGGTACTTGGAGGCACATGATAAAATAGGTCAAAGTCAGCCTGGTTTCCTTAAGTGGAAATCTTATCTGACAAATCTGTTGGAATTCTTTTCGTAATTAACGGTTAGCACAGACAAAGGAGAGATGCTGTTTACTTGGATTTTCAGAAGACCTTTCACAAGGTGCTACGCATGAGGCTGCGAAGCAAGGTAGGAGTCCATGGTATTGAGGCAAAGAGTGGGAATAAAGGGAGCCTTTTCCGGTTAGCAGCCGGTGACTAGTAGTGTTCCACATTAGTCGGTATTTGAACTGCTTCTTTTCAAATCATATGTCGATGATTTGGATGACAGAACTAATGGTTTTTGGTTTTTTGTGGATGATATAAATATAGGTGGAGGGGTAGTTAATGTTGAGGAAGCAGGAATTCTGCAGGAGACAGATTAGGAGAATGGGCAAAGAAATAGTAGATTGAATACAGTGTAGGGAAGTGTAGTCATGCACTTTGGTAGAAGGAAAAATGGTGTAGACTGCTTTCTAAACCAGAAGAAAATTCAGAAATCAGATGTGCCATGGATCTTGGATTCCTGAAAGGTTAATTTTCAGCGGTAAGGAAGGCAATTACAATGTTAGCGTTCATTTTGAGAGGACCAGAATATAAAAGCAAGAATGAAATCCTGAGACTTTATAGGGCATTTGTCAGACCGCTTTTGACTTTTTTTGAGAAGTTTTGGGCCCAGTATCTGAGGAAGGATGTGTTGATATTGTGCAGAGTCTATCCAGAGAATATATATGAGGATGATTCTGGGATGCGAGGGTTAATGTATGTGTAGTATTTGATGCAATTTAGAAAGTTGTGGTGTTGGGGTGGGGTAGAGTGGAGAATTTCATGGTGGAGGAGACTTGATGGGCCAAATGGCCTAATTCTACTCCTAGGTCATATGACCTTTAAAACTACTCTTAAAATCAATATAACCCTTCCCTTCTACATAGCCCTCCATTTTTCTTTCATCCACATGCTTATTTCTTAAATGTCCCTAAGGTATCTGCCTTTACCATCTCTACTGGCAGTGCATTCCATGCACCTGGCACACTATATGTACCCTTTTCTGACATCTCCTTCCCCACACTTTCCTCCAATCACCTTAAAATTAGCCATTTTAACCATTATCACTGGGGAAAAACTCTGGCTGTCCACTAGATTTATTCCTCTTTTTTATCTTGTACTCCTCTATCAAGCCATCTCTCATCCTCCTCTGCTCTACAGAAAGTCTGCAGTTCACTCACTGCGACAGTCCTGTCCAGAATCCCGTGCAAATGCTCCCTAAAGAACCTCCATGTTGCTGTTGTGCTTTTCCCTGAGAACATCTGTTTACAATTTACGCTCCCAAGTTTCTGCCTAATAGCACCATAAATGTTCCTCCCTCAGTTAAATGCTTTCTCATACCGTCTGCCCCTATCCCTCTGGAAGCCTATGGTAAAGTCAGGGAGTTGTGGTCACTGTCTCCAGCCTGAGCAGGCTCACTGCTTAGTGCAGATCCAGTACAGCCTCTCCTCTAGTCAGCCTGTTTACATAATTGTGTCAAGAATCCCTCCTGACATCTAACAAATTCTGTTCTATCTAAACTTTTTGTACTCAGGAGGTGTCAATCAATATTAGGGAGGTTGAAGTTACCCATGATGACATCACTGTTAGTTTTGTGTCTTTCCAAAGTCTGCCTCCTGATCTCCTGATCTACATCTCAATGTCTCTATTGCAGTGGGGGGGGGGGGTGTCTTATAGAATACCTCCGTTGGTGATTACTCCCTTCCTGTTTTTGACTTCCTCCTACGCTTACTCAGTAGATGATCCCTCCATGGTGTTTCCCCTTTCTGCAGCTATGATGCAATCCTTGATTAGCAATGGCACTCTTCCCCCCCCCCCCCATCTTCTTTACCTGCCTCTCTCTGCCTTGTGAAACATCTAAACCTGGAGATGCAGCAACTATTCCTGCAATTGTGAAAGCCAAGTCTCTGTAATGGCCTCAACATCGTAGCTTCATCTGATTCTAATATTGTAGCTTAGCATAGAGTATATGTTTTGAGTGTTTTGGTGTTGAGTATAAGAATGACCTGGCCTGCTCAATGTAGTTGATTAAGTGTAGCCAAGACCCCAATGCTGGAGTTATCCTTCGTGTGGATTTGGAGGCTATTGAGAGACAGTGTTGGCCATATTTTTCCAATGGTTTAAGATGGAGGTATGTCCAAGTCTCCCTGGTGTTCAGAAAAATGCAGGGTATTGTACTGATGCTTAACACAAGCTTATGGAGATGGAAATTTGAACTGTCAGCAGTTATGACTTCTATAATAAGAACACTCATTTTATGGTGTGAAGGGATGTCCAATGGCAGGTTGATGAAGGTGAGATCAACTAGATTCACTTGCCATCAAAAGCATATGTAGCCTGGTTAGTTTGTGCTTAAGAATTCAGGCAGTTCAGAAAATGCTGGTATCATTGAACTATTCTTCTGTGCTCTGCACTGGAATCCCTCAGACAACTAAGTGTCTGTGTTTCCCTCAGAGCCATTTTTGGACAATTTGATTAGTATGAAAAAGCACTGATTTCTGAATTAGATTGTGGACGGGATGGATTTGCATCTGTTGATAATGATTAGATTGCTTACTTGACATTATTTAATGTATTCCATGATGCTTCAGGAAGCTGATGTGGAAAACTCCAATAAAAGCTGATGGTATATAACTTTGCCCAGTCTTTGATGGATCCATCTTGTCATTAAGATGGCCAGTATGTACATTACGGAGAACGTATCACTCTGTGAATTGAGCAGTGCTGATTTACAATTTGTGGTAAAGTTTGTCTCGCTCATGTTGATGAGAAATGTGGAGGCTTCAGTATGCTGACATTATCGACCTATCACTAAACTGAGATTAAATATTCAGATTTATCCTAAAGTAGTAAACTGGAAGCAACACAATTTTATGAGTGGTATGATAAAAGTTACATTGGTACTGTGGACATTTCTCTTTCTAGAAGATTCAAACATATTGCCGGTGCATTTATTAATTGTTCTCAGTTTTCATGTATTTTGCTACACATGATTCATGCTTTAAATAGGAATTCATCTGCTTCAGCCTTATTCTTTGGTTTACGGCAAACCACCGTAAACGCTCTCCTACAGACATTACCAAGAAATATCCACATTACACAATTTGTACTAGCAGGCCAACCTCCAGAGCACCAAGTAACATCAAAGGATATACATTCTGCATGTTGCTCGGGATTGGAAAATGGACGTGGACTTGGAGGAAAAGTTGTGTTTCCCCCAGACATTGCAGCTACAACACTCCAGCCAGACATGGTCCTGTTGTCCACAACAGCCAAGCTGGCATATGTTGTGGAATTGACAGTACCATGGGAAGATGGTGTTGAAGAGGCTTATGAGAGAAAAAACACCAAGTACTCTGAACTGGCAACTGAAGCTGCTCAGAACAGCTGGAAGACTAAGATTTTCCCTGTAGAAGTGGGATGCAGGGGATTCGTTGCTACATCTACGACCAGACCATTAAAGAAGGTGGGGGTGAGGGGTGTCTCCCTCCAACAAGCAATCAAGTCCTTGTCAAAAGCAGCAGAGGAAAGCAGCAATTGGATTTGGATTAAAAAGAAAGACACAAACTGGGCTGCAAGATGAAGACAGGAGGGAACGGAACTGAGGGGGGTGTATATGGGACACCAGGTAGCACCGTTGAGCCCTCTGGAGACGTTGTGGGCTTATCAACGAAACGTCAAAGAAGGGTGCCCACCTGATGACCCTGATGATGTAGCTACCCTCCTCGTCACCACTCCAAGCTTACTGCCAACATCGAGAGTGCCGACTTTTATCATTGGGATTGAAACATCAAGTCCTAGTAGCTCTACTCTACTACTTTGAGATAATAAAGAAATCCTAGATTTTAAATGCAAAACATATAAAAACAATATTCATCTTGCCTTTCAAAGTATGGTCAGCAAAAACTAAACATTTGTGAAAATCGGTAGAGTATTACTTTGGCATTGAGTTATCTTGTGTTAGATTTGGGTGTGTAAACAATGACAGATGGAGAGTAAACAGTATATAATTCCCAACCATCTATTCTACAAAACTTCCAGAACTCGGATCATAATTTATTCATTAGTTTATCCTGTTTAATTCCGTGACTCCAAAGCCTTGGAAGTGGTTGCTCTTTGCTCATTAGATACAGTATAGGCCTCATTAGAAGATGAAGCTTAAATCAGAACACTAAGTTCTGTGGCTCCGCAGCACGAAATTCTGCAAGTCAATCACAATGTGGAGTCAAGCTTTGCATATGGCTGTGAGATATAATTATGCACATCTAAGCATTCCAGAGAAACAAAAAAAAACCTTGCATTGTCCTGCATTAGTGTATCAAGATTCAAGAAATTCTCTAATGTAATTCTGAAACCTGGCTCTTCACTATGCTAATTGCCAAATTTGTAGCAAATATAAAGGCAAATCACAGCAGGGACCACTTACCAGCGCCAGACTGATAATTTAGTTAAGTGAGGGAAGGGTAGTTCTGATATGTTTCATTGTCATTTTCCTCATTGTTATCACATAAAGCTTATTATTTATGAATGAATAAATACATATTACTGCTGATGTGTATCAAAATTTTATAGCACAACAGCAAGCCATTGGTCCCATTATGTCCTCACAAGTTTGTTGAAATAATTATTCATTTGATCCCTATTCCCTGCTCATTTCTCATACCTCAATAAATTTCATTTTCAGAAAATATGTCCAGGGGTTTTTGAAGGTAGCTTTCATCATGGTTTTTGCTAAGGAAACATGCACTAAATAATCCCAACATTTCACCAGCAGTCCACCCCACTGTCTTTGCTCTTTGGTCCTTATGTAATTCATACCCTCACACTTTCAACTAATAATAAATATCCACTATTTAGTTAATTGGTGTTTAAACAACTTGAACATTTGTGTCAGTTCTCCACTCAATCTGTCAGGAAATTTAGGAAATGCATTATAAAATCAACAGAAAAATTGAAATGGGGTAGTATCATGAAAAAAGTATGACCAGATAGCCATTATATTGCTAGGATCTAACTTGTTTGCTGATGGCAAACAGGGAGGAGATTTAATGCCTTTATTTAGACTTGTCCCTCATTTAATTCTTGAGCTTCAAATGGGTGGTTGACTATCAAGACCTCAAACCTGCATAATACTCATGGTCATTTGTCTTCCTGCATTCTTCCAAGACTTGAATTACTGACAACAGTCACATAAGAACACCTAAAAGGTGTGTGTCTCTATAAAATCCTCCTAATTCATTGTCAGGGTAAGTAAAACAATATTGTTTCCTAGGCCAAAATCTCTACGGATGAGATTCCAATCACAGTTTTTATGTTAAACATGGGACTTCTGGAACAGGCATTCTATTCCAAATTTTTCACAGGACCAGATAGATGGAAGAAATATTTTTTAAATGTTCTTAAAAGTCTCATTAGAAAACATTTAAGATCTGCACTGAGTACTGGAAATTCCTGTCTTGTAGCTGGTGAAAGCACAGGAGCTTGCAGGACAAAGGTAGGAACTGTAAGTGCATATGTTGCTACCACACAGAAGCCCAGCCTACTCTATAGAAAAAGAACACATCACTGCATTAAATACTTGCTTATTATCATGCTGGGTGTCTCTTGTTCTGTCTGTGGCAGAGTTTATGGATCTCACATTGGTTTCATGAACCATGTTAGAGCCCATTTCTGATGGAGAGATCTTGCCTGGCAAATCTTCTGAAATTCTTTGATTAACAAGCAAGTTAAGGGTGAGTGGATGTAATTTATTTGGATTTTCCGAAGCCCTTTGATAAGGTACTGCACATGAAACTGCGAAGCAAGGTAGGAACTCATGGTATTAGAGGAAATGTACCATTATAGGTAGAGGATAAGCTGATGGGCAGAGGACAGAAAGTGAGAATAAAGGTGGCCTTTTCTGGTTGCTACTTGTGATTCCTAGTGTTCCCCCAGGGGTCAGTGTTGGGTCAGCTGCTTTATGGACTACTTGTTACTAATCTGGATGTTGGAATTGATGGCTTTGTGGCCAGGTTTGTGTTGATACAAAGATAGTGGAGGGGCAGGTGGGATTGACGAAGCAGGACTTCTGCCGAAGTCATTCACTGAGCTGAATAGACTCACTGTTCCTCATCATTTAACCTTGGGCAAGTTCTGCAGTGTAGGGTTTAGGGAATTGCAGTCAGCTTAAGCTCTGTAACTGGATTCCATAAGGAGCAGAGAACAGATGGTGAAATTCCAGCAAAGAGCTGTCACTAAATTCAGAACGTCCACATTCTCCTAACAACACTACAGGTATGTTTTACTGTAGTAAATAAGTAGTTCCTGAGACTGTATTGTAAATTCTCCCTTCCCTTTTCCTAACTCTGTTTTTGATCACATTTACTTATTATTCAGGATTTCTAACTGTGATTAAAAGTATATGGGTACTTTGTACTGTAGACCAAATTGAAGATTTTTTTTCAAATTTTATTGAAATCTACAATTGGTTACCTGTGGCATACCCTGCCTACCTAACTTTGCAAGGGCTCAGTAATTGATTTAGTTGCTAGAAATCCTGACTTAGATATTTAGTAAATGCCACAATAAATCTTTATCCTTATTCTGAGGTGAAAAGCTTCTGAATATGATTGTGAATTTATAGTATCTGTAATGTGATAATAGACTCCAGGAAATCCTTTCTGTTTTTTCTGCCCACTCTGCCACAGCCTGAATTGTGCATCCACTCACTATTGTCCTTATGATCGATCTGCTGGTTTATTGAGGCACTATTTCCGGTGACTTCCCTATTGCAGTAGCTTTGAGACTTCCTACTTTGAATGTAAAATCCATGGCCATCAATAATTATTACCTTCCCTGCTGACCTAACACAGTTTATCACTCCTTCCTCTCCTTCTGGCCTGAGTGAACAAGGCTTCAGTTCTTTGCCCCTTCCTGTCTATTATCTGTGTCAGCTAGTTGCATGTTTTTAATATGTTATTAAGTCATAGAATTCTATCTCACATGGTCAGTCGCAATTTCAATAGGTATACAACAGAATACTTCAATATGATTCATGTAAGACAGTAGTTTCAATGGAGCTACACATCTGCAATAGGATTACATGTTAAATTGTGAAAAAAATTTCCAACATCTGCCGAGTCTTCAAGCTAAGCTATCTGTCTGTTGATTTTAAGTGCCACATGTAAACAATCAAATCATTCAGCCCACTTTGAAACTGGTATAAATATTTGTTGATTATTAGCATTTCTAAAGTTCCTGAACAGAATTCCAGAAAAGGACCATCCATTTGATGATACTGAAGTAAATATTTTTGCTCAACAGACAGTCAGGAACTATAGGAAGTGAAAAGAAATTCAATGGTTAAACTAGAAATATATTCTGTCCCCTCCCCCTCTTTCCACCTTTCTCTGTTATCCCTCCCCTATTCCCGCACTCCCAGCCTCCAGCACTCCCCTGCCGAAGTTCAAAGTAAATATATTTTCAATGTAGATGAAGAGTCCTTGAAAGTGAGTCCACAGGTTGTGTGAGTGTGAATTTGAGTGCCAAGATCCTGATGGTTCAGGAGTAATCATTGTTCCTGTACTCCTGTACTGTACTGGTGGTATGAGCCCTGGGTTCCTATATCTTCCTCCTGATGGCAGCAGCGAGAAGAGAGCTTGGCCTGTTCCACTGTCCATCCTCCTCATCCTCCCACTCCTCTGTCCTCCCCCCCCACCCGCCCGGTGTTCTCGCTGCCCCTCTCTCTTGCCTCACCGCTCGTTCCTCCCTGCTGTCCCTCTATCCCCTCCCCTCATCCTGCTTTTACCTTCAGAAGAATGGTACTCTGAATGATGTTGGCCAATTCCCGTTATATAACAAGCATTGTCTTATTGTATAACCATGTCCCTGGAATAGCTGGCTACTCTGTTTTTATGTAGTGTATGACTGCAAACTTAACAGGGTCACAGTATCTGGAGTAGTGAAGAGGAAGGAGCATTTTGTTTGTTGAGGCTGATAAACTCATCGAGTTCTGGCGTTGAAATAGGCTTTTTATTCCACTGCACTTTTCATTGATCATTCAGCGAGTCTCTTGTTGATGGGAGCTGATTCATTTAATTTCTGCAGGGGTAGCTGGCAGATTAGAATGGAGCAATTCCACTGGGATCTGAATACATGAAATGGAAAGAAAAGTCTGTCATTCAGACTTCACGAATGCAGGTTTTGACCTGAACTGGGAATTCAGATCCAGGAAGTATATAAGTTCTGCTGCTTGAGAAAGTGTGACATGTTTTGTGTAATTACATGAGGATTTTTGTAGAGCTTTGGAATAGTCCTTGTATTCTGACAATGAAACTAAGTTCTCCATTTGTCATTCAGCTGGTTATTCATTTCTGTTCTCTGCTAATATTTAGTATAAAGGTTCCTTGAATTCTTGAACAAGAATTGTTCCTTGAACAAGTGTTCCTTGAATTACAATCGACTTGTGGAAAACCCAAAGACTATTTAAAGCATTTTTCAAATTAGTAATAATATGTTTTATGGTATTTATTAATGACTGGATACAGTGTATATTCCATTAGTTTAATTATAGGTATTGTTGCCGTGACAATACAATGAAATGAAAAAATTATAGCAAGTGATTATAATGCGGGTTACTGCAGAAAGTAGACATTTCTGACCTCTCTCAAGAACAGAGCCCTTAAGCAACACAAGGGGTGCCTGTATTTGACAATGTTAAATAACTCATTAGTGCAAGAGACATGAAGCCTATACATGGAATAAATCTATCAGCTAATATCTGGAAGACAGACTTAAATATGTTTCAGATTTTCATTTATGGAACCTTGCACTCTTCCTGTTATAAATTGCATGCATGTTTGTGGAAAATTATCGACAATATTTTCTTAAATATGTGGAGAATATTGTGAGAGCAGGGAGCAAATATTTCTCTTAATTACATTTCACTCTGAAGATTTGTCTTAAATAGAGGTTTAATTAAAAGTGTTCCCAATTGAAAATTAAAGCCAAGTAACCTAAATTTTAAATGGAAGAACATACATTTGAGAATAGCAAAGAGATAGTATCAACAGTGATTTCAAAATAATAATTATTGACTGCCACACATATTTCACTATGGTTATTTGCAATAGTGAAATCAAGTTAACATTGAGGGTTTGGGAGATGTCCCAGAGGATTTTGATGCTTGTGTTTCCTGCTATTCTCAGCCAGTAATTTATATTGCTTGTTCTTCATAGGGCATTTGCCTTTCATGGTTATGATCTACCATGATTGAATGCATGCTCAGTATATTCACCTCCTGTACCTAATAAAGGGGCCACTGAGTGTATGTTCATGGTCTTCTGCTGCAGTGGCCCATCTCCTTCAAGGTTTGATGTCTTGTGCATTAAGAATTGTGCAACTATTTCAACATGTGGTTATTTGAGTTACTCTCATCTTGTCTACTTGAATCAGTTTAGCCAGTCTCCTCTGACCTCTCTCATTAACAAGGTATTTCCCCCAACGGAACTGCCGCTCACTCGGTGTTTTCTATTTTGCTCACCAATCTCTGTAAATTCTAGCAACTATAGTGCAATCTCAGTCCATTCTTTTCTGCCTTAGAGCTTAAGAGATCCCAGCAGATGAGCAGTTTCTGAGATACTCAAACCATCCTGTCTGGCACCAACAATTATTCCGTGGCCAAAGTCACTTAAATCACATTTCTTCCCCATTCTTTTGTTTGGTCGGAACAGCAATTGAACCTCTTGACCATGTCTGCATGCTTTCATGCATTGAGTTGCTGCCACGTGACTGCCTGATTAGATATTTACAGTAATGAGCAGGGTGCTGGATGAAGTGGGTATTGAGTGTATGGGCTGCACAAAGTTGAGCTTGTAGTACTAATTGACCTTTAAATTCACCCCAGAGAATGTTTCCAGGCAGTTTCTGATTCCGGTCCATTTATGTTCATATACCCTCCACACTTTGTGTGGACATTCATTGTGGTATATTTTGATAAATCATTTGATGAGGCTGTGGTGGTAGAGTATGAGTAACACCAAAGAAAAGTCTGGTGTTATTCTTTTCCCTGTTATGCATGAGAAGCTACATCAAGTATAATTTCCAAAATATTCATTAAAAGTTAAGAAATTATTTTTTAAAACTATAGGCCACTCCAAGTTACATTACAACTAGTTAAGTACTAGTTCAGAACATGCTCAGAAAGCCTTCTTCTGTGAACGTTAGTTAGGGAATAAAAATATTAGTCAGGGCTCTCAAACATATCCTTCACTCTTAGAAATTGTGTCATGGGATCTTTAACTCCACCTGTAGAGGGCAGGCTGAGTCTCTGCTCAATATCTCATCCAAATATTTTCTGTCATCTGGCTTTGCCAATTACCTTTGCCTGATTAGATTTGTGAAGAAATGAAAGTAGATGCCTTCAGAGGATGAACAAAATGTCAGTTTGACATGAAGTAGTTTCTACAATTCCAGGATGTACTGAGTGTTTTGTAGCCAATAAGTTATTTCTGAAATGTAGTCACTGTTTTAACATTGTATTTAATATTATGGCAAGAAGCCATAGTTGCATAGGAACAAGATCGCCAATGCAAAGGCTATCACAAGTTCTAAAATTAAAGCAAGTTTTCTGAAAACAGTTAAAGTCTTAAGGTTTTGTTAATTCTTCCAAATTAATTTCACTGATGTACTTAACACGGCCTGGCACATGCAGTACACATTGTTGCATGAAATCTGTATCTCCCTTCAGTTTCTACACAGAATCCTGAGTTACAGCCTCAAATGAAATATAGGGAGTTTCCAATAGTCAGGAAGGATGAAAGATCAAGTGGATGAATATTTCCTGTTGGCAAAACTCATGTGCAATTACTGATCATCTGGTTTGGATGGAAAATAGCATTTGGTACATGGAGATTTCTAGAACAAGATGGGAAATTGTATGTTAGAGTCTTACAAAAAAAAATTGACAATAGTCTTGGGATAAATTGCTGGCCATTAAGACTGAAGTGAGATGAAACTTCTTTATTCATCAGTTTAATCATCTGTGGCATACTACATACTAGAACATGAATGCTCAGTGTGTGCATGTATGAAGCGATTCATGGTTACTGACAATGAAAAGATTTGGGAATAAGCTGGTATAATGAGTGAGGAAAAAGTAATGGCTGTCGGCTGGTGGCGTAGTGGCATTAGTGCTAGACTTCGGGGCGAGAGGTCCCAAGTTCGAATCTGGCCAGCTCCCTTGCATGCTCTCCATCCGTGCCTGGGTTGAGTGTTGAGCTGGCAACTCGACCTCGTAAAAAAAACCTGGAGAGGGACGGGCTCCGCCAGGTTTCAGATGCCCAAGACACGCCGTATGATGAGCAATCACCAAAAAGATTGATTCAAAAAGCTTGTCATGACGGCGTCCCGACGACTCCACCAGGAGTTAAGGGCACACACACATAGCAATGGCCATAATATTCTCAAAGGCTTCTTATCCTTTCTGCTTCTCTTCCGTAATTGGTATTGCTTTGAAAGGATAAGTCATACACAGGAGTATTATTAAACTCAAAACTTTAATGATTTAGATTGTGTGCCAAAGTAGAGATCAACGTAAGACTTTCAGTCGCAATTGTCATTCCATTATGAAATAAGTTGTCATCTTAGAGTACATTGTGATCATAAGAGCACATCCATCACTTCATCACTAGATCATTATTCATACTTCCCATTCTTTTCTGCCTTAAGAGCTTAAGAAACTTTGTTCATGAAATTTGAAAAATGACCTTCAATCCAAAAAGAAAAGACCTGTATATTTTGGAAATGTGAAATTGAAAAGGAAAGTGCTGGGTACAGTCAATAGTCAGGCAGCATACAGTATATGAAAAGAGAAATAGAATTAAAGTTTCAAGTCAAGATTAAGTCCTGCATTTTTTTGCATTTCTTTGGGAGTATATCTGGTTCCAGCTTAGAACCTTTCCTCCTACTTCACCTTAAATCTATTATTACAATTTAATCACACATTCACTAATATGTTTCTAGTCTCAATTTACTTAGTCCCAGCCTTTCAAACTAAACATAAGTTTGGTTCCCATTTTCCTCATCATTGCATGAACTTGAATCTATTGAAAAATGGCTCCACCTTTTCTGGATCAATAGTATTTTCTCTAAATCAGGGATAAAGCCACAAGGGGAATGAAATACAGATCTCACTTTATAATTAACTTTGTTGTAGGTTATCCTGATGTATTAAATCCTGGAATTACATCAAACATTCCCTAGGTGTTACATATCCTTGTATCTCTGTACAAGCACTTCAGCTGATATTTTGCTGAAATCAAAGGACATCTAATCCTGGCTGTTTCTGTATTAATTGTAGTTAACAACATTTTAATATTATACGTTTATAAATTGTCTTGTCATAATTTCATTTTAATTATAAATTCCATAATTTTCCTTACCTAGGGAAAGTCAAAAGGCCAAAACTGAGGTTATGAAAGTTGCACTATCATTGGGTATCATAAATTGCAGAGTATTTGGTGTATAAGAACAAAATATTAACAATAAATTCTTTGAGCAAATTGAAGAACTTTGAATATTGGCACTCATTTGGAGATGCTAGTAGATTAGATTAATTGATATGTATGAGAGAAGGGGAAATAAAAGCTTGCATTTAAGAACATAAGAAACAGGAGCAGGAGAAGGCCATCAGGCCCTTCAAGCCTGTTCTGCCATTCATACAGATCCTGGCTGCCTTAATTTCTCTGCTATGGAAAAATCTATTAACTCTGTCTTAAATATATTTAATGAGCTAGCCTTTACTGCTTCACTGGGCAGAAGAATTCTGGAAAAAAGATTCTCATCTTTGTCCTAAATCTAGTCTCTGAATCTTGAGGCTATGTCTTCTAGTTCTAGTTTCACCTACCAATGGAAATAACTTTCCTGCCTCAGTCTTAAGTATCCCTTTCCTAATTGTGTTTGTTTCTATAAGATCCTCTCTCATTCTTTTGAATTCCCACAGGTATAGTCCCAAGCAACGCAGTCTCTAGGATTAGAATATCTATTTTGATAGATAATCTGCAGATGCTGGAAATCCAAGCAACACACATAAAATACTGGAGGAACTCAGCAGGCCAGGTAGCATCTATGGAAAAATGTACAGTTGACGTTTGGGCTGAGACGCTTCAGCAGGACTACTGAAGTGATCTGTTTGTATTAAAAATATTTAAGATATCAGTCAGGATATATAAGGAAATTGCCTATGAGTTGACAAGTGCCTAGGGAGCATGTATAGACTTTAAGCAAGATCTCATCTAAACAACTTTTTCAACTGTGTTCCCACATTATTCTATATGAATGCCAGCCTTTTGAATTCAAGACTCTAGAGTGGAACATGTACCCTTAGTGTTCTAATCCAAGAAGTGTATAACACATTGGCCTGGACCAAGAATCAAATAATGGAGAGGAAGCAGAGAATAGAAAAAAGCCAAGAGGTAGGTTAGGAGGCTGTGATTGGTGGAATACATTATGGATTGGTGCTTGAGTTTCAGCTTTTCACCATTTGATTGAGGTGAAAGAATTAATTGTGATGGATACAAGTCTGTTGATGGTACAAATTCAGGGGCCAGTGTAGACTGTCTAGGGTAACCGGGAATGTTCAAGGGAATATATAATTTAAGTGAATGGGCAAGGACATGGCAGATTGAATACAATTTTAAAAATTGTGTGATTAGCCGTTTTGGTACAAAACATGGCAAGGCAGCCTGTCTTTTAGATTGGTGTGTGGCTGTGTGTCTTCCTTCAGAAGGACCTGGATATCATTGCACACAGTTCACTTGATACAGCTTCCTCCACTCCACCATCAGATTTCTAAATGATCCATGAACACTCATTTATTATTCCTTCTTTAAGTCATAATAATAAATCTGATTCTGACTCACAGGTATATGACTTTGGCTAGACCTCATCTGGTCTTCCTAACTGAGGAAGGTTATAGGTTAAATCTCTAATGTAGGGATTGCAGCAAATGTTCACCAGACTGAGTTCTCAAATGGTGGGTTTGTTGTATGAGGAGAAAGTAATCAAATGAAGCTCTTCTCTCCAGTTTTAGGAAGGTTAATGTGATCTAATTCAAACATGGAATTCCAATAGGGCTTGACAATATAGATTCATGGTCAGTGTTTCCTTTGGTGGTTAAAACCAAGAGTCATTGTCCCAAATGAAGAGGATCAGTCATTGAGGGCAGAATAGAGGAGCATTTTTTTTTACCCAGAGGCTGAAGAAAGTAAGGAATAGAAACTCATTTCCCGAATAAATAGAAGATGCATATTGATAAAGTTTTGATACTAATAGAAATCAGTTAATGTGGGGCGTGTCTCAGAATGTTGTATTGAGGTAGAAGCCAGTTATTGCATAACAGAACAGGCACATGGCTACTTCTGCCTCTGTTCCTGATGTTCATATTATGTTGTGCATGTCTGCTGGCCTTCCAAGCTACTATCATATATTATAAACAGCACAGGTGTAATTGTCAGATCCTCAAGCAGATTACTTCCAACTTATGTTGAAGCATTTTGGTAATGCTCAACACTGTGCTGGTGTAGGAAACAATTGTGTGTCTTCTGCTGTGCATTTCAGCTTATTCTACGAGCTTTATCTTGGATACTCTACCTGTTTCATATTTTAGGCAGGAGCAATTATTTGTAAATTCTTTAATTCAGATGAAGTTTAGGACTTTATTGTGATTTTTGTGTCAGGGTTATGCATGCTAGAATTAATAAATGAAAAATTTTGAACAATGTGCTTGCCATCCTCTGATATGAACAGTTTTCAGGAGGTTTTCAACGAGGCTGCATATAAAATATTAATGTGCAAAATTAAAATGTGTGATTGGGGGTAATGTTCTCTCATGGATAAAGTGCCGGCTGTTCGTCAGGGAACAACAAATAAAATGGTCCTTTTTCCAAGTGGTTTAATGATTTAGCTGAGGGAATTAAATACAATTGCTCCAAACTGCCAGCTGGAAGAATGCTGATTGGAAATGTGATGATTCAGATAGGTTCTGGAGTGTCTTTGACTGTCAGAAAGGGGAATGTAGGCAGATTTTGTGGATAAATGTGTGATCTTGTGATAAATGTGAGATCATCTACTCTGGCAATAAAATCAGAAAGGCAGATTATTATGGTGAAAGATTTGAAGGGAGGGAGCTGCAGCGAAATCTGGATGCCATTGTGGAGCATCAATGAAATTAAGTATACAGGTGCAGTGGATATTTAAGAAGATGAATAGTATATTGGTCTTTATAGTGAGGGGAATTGAGCAAGGCTTTATTGCTGCTGTTATTATAGGGCCACACTGAGATCACACCTTGAGTATTGTGTGTAGATTTAGCTCCTGTGTGTGAGGGAGGATGTTCTTACTATGATGGGAGTATAGCAGAGGTTCACTGGGAGGACTTGTATAAAGAGAGTTTGGGGATGATTGAGTTCACATTGATTGGGATTTAGAAGAATGACAGGGGACTTCGTTGAAGCTTATGAATTCCTGACACAACTGGATAGACTAGATACAGGGAAAACGTATCAAAGTGCAAAATAATTTTATTATTGAAGATTGTATATGTTACCAGATACTAGTGTGGGATTAATTTTCCTGCAGGGATTTGCAGTAAAAATAAATATAATGGAAATTCACGAAAAGCTATGCATAAACATACAGTGACTTGACAAATCCAATATGCAAAAGAAGAAAAACTGTACAAATAAAAAAAACTGGAAAACAAGTGTTGTGAAGAATGCTTGAAAGTGAGTCTGAAGGCTGAAGAATCAGTTCAGAATAGTGGTGATTGTAGTTATTATTATGCTTTGTAACTCCAGAATCTAATTGAAAGAAAGACACAGGAGCCCGGGATAATGTGTTTACCAAGTTTTACTTGTCCTTTCTTTAGTGAGATGCTCACACATGATGTGTTGGCATAATGATGTATGCCATTTAAGTACTTTTACATATAACCCATAATGAATTATGTAAACTACAGAAATCAAACAATATTGCTTAATCAAGCAATAAATTTTCTAAGCAACACATACAAATTGCTGGAGGAATTCAGCAGGTCAGGCGGCATCTACAGAAATGAACAGACAGTTGGTGTAACACTCACAAAATGCTGGTGGAACGCAGCAGGCCAGGCAGCATCTATACAGTTGATGTTTCAGCCTGAGACCCTTCTTCAGGACTAGGAAGGAAGGGGGAAGATTCCAGAATAAAAAGATGGGTGGAAGGGAAGGAGACCAGCTGGAAGGTGATAGTTGAAGCCAGGGGGTGGGAAAAGACTAGGGCTGGAGAAGGAGGAATCTGATCGGAGAGAAGAGTCAACTACAGGAGGAAGGGACCTGGAGGAAGTAATAAGCAGCCAAGAAAAGGTAAAATTCCGAGTGCAGAATGGAGGAAGAGTAGGGGGGTGGGGATGGGAATTTGTTTACCGGAAAGAGAAATCGATATTCATGTTTGAGGGTGGAGGTCACCCAGATGTTATATAAGTTGTTGCTCCTCCACCGTGAGAGTGTCCTCATCTTGGCACAAGTGGAGGCCATTTACAGACACATCAGAACAGAAAAAGGAATTGGAATTAAAATGTTTGGCTACCAGGAAGTCCCGCTTCTGGCGGATGGAGCAGAGCTGCTCGATGAAACGGTCCCCCAATTTACAATGGGTCTCATCAATGTGGAGGAGGCCGCATCGGGAACACCAGACGCAATAGATGACCCCAGCGTGATTTGCAGGTGAAGTACTGCCTCACCTGGAAGGACTGCCAGGAGCTGTGAATGAAGGTGAGGGAGGAGGTGAATGGGCTACTTGCAGGGATAAGTAGTGGGAGGGGCGAACGGATAAAAGGGAGTCACGGAGGGAGCGATCCCTGCAGAAAGGGGGAGGGGTGTGAGGTAAAACGATGGTAAATATATTTACAATATATTATGGACAATCACTCTCACCCCCTCCCTGACATACTGAACAAACTGAGGAGCACCTTCAGTAACAGACTGATTCCACTGAGGTGCACCACTGACCACCACAGGAGATCCTGTCTCCCTGCAGCTATAAGACTCTACAACTCTTCCTCCTTAAGTATATAAGTATATGGGTTCATTGCACATCTGTATTTTGCACTATTACTTTTTAATGCACATTTTGTTTTTTTTTGTACCTTAATGCTTACATTTTGTATTTTAAAGTATATATTTTTAACTGGGCAACCTTGCAACAGTGATTTCCTTCAGGATAAATAAATTTTGTATCTTACCTTAATATTTATGATATTTCTGAAATATTATTGAAATATTAGATACACTACACTCCCAATTCCAACTCTATATAGAAAGCAAATATGTAATGCATTTCTCTCCAGTCATCTTACACAATATAACTAAACAGTTTATTATATAATTCAACCACTATATAGATATCCATAGCCTAGAAAACTTTAAATTGTCCATTCAGACCAAAAGATTTAATAACTGCAGAGGATTTCTTACTCTTGTGGGATAAAGTCTTTCCTGACAAGAGTGGGGGAGGTGTTCACTCTCTTTGGCAGATGAGATGTCTGGCTGTGAAACAATCTCAGGTTCAGGGGCTTCCTCCATAACGGTTGTAATAGTTGACTCTGGGACTGTAGGAAGTCAGTCTGACAAATCTGGCCACCTTTCCTCTCTAACAATTGACTATGCTCTCTTCAATTGATTAATGTACCATTTCCAGATGACATCAAGCACAATCTCCAATGTGTAGGAGAATGGTCTAGTTCTTTCCTTAATATCTCCAAGTACCCAATTTTGATCAGCTCTAGTCTTTCACGAGTGCTGCTTGTACAGGAGTGAAACATCAGACCTCCTTGTTGAAGGAGCCCTCAGTTTGTCTCAGCTGTTTGTTCTGCATCCTCCTCTTGGTACTGGATTTGAGGAGATATAAGCATAAGCACAAGAGATGACCAAGGAACAGCATAGTTGATGAGTTGTTGGTTGTGGACTGTGCTGCATTATTATATCAAGAAGGAAATTGGCCAGCTTCTGATTCAGTGTCAGGGTAGTGTGTTCGGCTGACAATGTTCGATATGCATTCTTTAGACTCTGGGATAAACCTTTCTGCTAAGCCATTTCTAGCTGGGTAGTACGAAGCAGGTGTAATGTCTTATTCCACTCATTTTCAGGAATGACTAAAACTGTTTCACAACAAATTGTCATCCATTGTTACTAAGTGTTCTAGAACACCAGTCCTTAAAAAGAGGCTTCTAAACACAACAACAGTGTGCAAGGCTATAGAGGAGGCTATTGGGAACTCTTCTGGGCACTTTGTAGTTGCATCCACTGCTACAAAGAAATTAGTGCCAATGAGTAGTCTGGCAAAATCCACATGAATCCTCTGCCAGAGCAAAGCAGGCCTTTCCTAGGGATGGAGAGGCACTGTTCTTGGAAGCTTCTGGGCATTATGGCATCACAAACAGTGCGTGGCAAGCTGCTCAATCTGCTTACCTATCCCAGGGCAGCAAACAAATCTTGGAGCCAACATTTTCATTTTGACCATGCCTAGATGATCGGCATATAGCTCTTCCAACATCTTAGCACTCAGTTTGGATGGTACAGCAACTCTCAACCCTCACATGACAAATTCTGTCAGGACAAGTTGATCCTGATGCTGGTAAAAATAAGGGAACTAGAATTTCTAGTGCACATTCCAGCTATTTTGGGTTGCCATGTTTACCTGAGACAGTGTTGGATCTTTTGTGGTTTCCCTTTGGATCATCTCTGATACAGTAGGGACACTTCCCATTTGTGTTAAGGAAAATGCATAAAGAGACGTGTCCTCTTTTGTAAGTTTCTTTTTCCAAGGGTAAATGGGGCAATTCATCAGCATTTCCATAATTAGTTATCCTCTTGAATTTGATCTTGTAATTGTGTCCTTCAAGAAACAGAGCCCATCTCTCATTCAAGCTATTGCAGTTAGTTGAACACCATTCTGTGGATTGAAAATGGACACTGGTTGCTGATGATCAATATTAAGAGTAAACTCTCTCCTATACTGGTACTAGCTGAATCCTTTTACACCTCAAACCAGATTCAAGGCCTCCCTATCATTCTGCATAAGTTTTCTCTACAGCGGTAAGAGAACATAATGCAAAGGACATGTGGCGTTAATTTCCATCACTCATAAATGTGACTTGACGGCCCCTGTAACATAAGGCAGCGCATCATAGGCAAGCTTCATTGGGTGATGTAGATCATAACGTGTGAGTATAGCTCTGATATCACCATTTCCTTTGAGTTTAGGAAAGCCACAGTACACTGCTTTGTCCAATGCCGATTCTTCCCAATCTGTAGTCAGGAGCTCAAGTGCTGGAGCAGGGTAGCTAGGTTTGGCAAGAACCTTTTATCATAATTGATAAATCCTTAAAAAAAGAACCACAATTATGACATGTCCTTTGCCCTTGGGGCATCTACCACTGGTTGAATTTTCTTAGCACAGTTGTGTTAGCTTTGTGCGTCAGTGGTACAACCACATAAGTGTTGCCTGGCTTGAAGAGTTCACTCTTACTCTATCATGCTCTGAGCCCATAATCTTATAATCTTTTTTAACACTGTCTTGATATTTTGGAGATGTTCTTTGTCATTCTCACCAGTAACAATTATGCTATCCAGGTAACACTGAGTACCTGGGCAGTCTTACAGCACCCAGTCCATAGCTTTCTGCCAAAGTACAGGTGCAGATGCTACACCAAAGTAAGCCTAATACTGCGATAAAACCCTTTGTGAACGTTTATGGTGAGAAACTTTCCTTCTATCACCATCTGTAGGTAAACTTCAGCTATGTCTACTTAAGTGTTTCCCAAACCTTAACTGAAAGGTTTGCAAAGACGTCCTCTATCCTGGGCAGAAGGTATTGATCTACTTTCAGTTTCCTTAAAATCACCACAAATCCTGATGAAATCTCCCTTTTTGGCTACTGGGACCACTGGTGTGGCCCATGGGCTTCAAACAACCTTGGAAAGAATTTCTTCAGTCTCCATGCTATCTAGCTCACTGGCTACTTTATCACAGATGGCATAAGGAACCAGATGGACTTTGTAAAATTTGCATGTGGCATTTTCATTTAACACTAGTTTACCCTTGATATGTTTGAGATTTCCAATGCCATCCTTGTACACTGCTGTGGTATCATCCAGTACTTTTCTTAATTTGTTTTCAGTTGACTGTAATGCGGGGATGTGACATGTAAATGGTGGATGTAACTCCAATTAAGTTGTAGTTGTACAAATGTCATTCCCACAAGAGTTGTATTTTCTCCAGAATAAATTCTTAACTAGATATTTGCATCCTTCAGTTCAGTATCTTTGAAATGTTGTTCTAACTCATTTTGTGGAATGACTGAAACAGCCAAGTGAGTGTCAATTCCATTTAAATTAGTTTGCTGTTCACTACTGGTGTAAGCCATATTGCATGTCTCCTTTTAGTTTTCACATTGGAAGTGTCAAGGCTACTCAGTCTTGTGTCACTCTCATCATTATCAGCTTTTTCAACAACAGTGTCAGATTCTTTTTGAAAACTGCAATTTGACTTTATATCTTTTCCTCTTTCCTGAGCAGTCCATTTGTTTTTGTGTGCCTGACATTCTGTTTGTGTGTGTCCCATTTTGTTTGATTTTCTGCAAGTTTTGCCTTTAAATTTGCATTGGTCTGGTGGATGTGAGCCCATGCCATAATGGTCACACAATTTGTTTGGCCAGGCAGATTCCTATTTAGACATTGCAATTTTGTTCATGTACACTTTTATTCCAGACTGCAACTCCATTGTTTCTCAGGCTACTGTTTCCAGTGATGCAGTGATTTGAACTGCTCTTTTAAGTGTGAGTTGTGCCTCAGCTGGGAGTCATTTTTGAATGCATTCTTGTAAGATTCCATAAACTAAACATTCTCTCAGTGTGTCATTAAGCTCATCACTGAATTGACAATGTTCAGACAATTTCTTCAGTTGATTATGTAAGTTGAAATCGACTCCCCATACTTCTGATTCAACTTATGAAAATTAAAGCATTTTGCAATCAACAATGGTTTTGTTTCTAAATATTCCTGTATTGCGTTCACAAAACCAGCAAAGCTCATTTCAGCTGGTTTGGTTGGAGCAGTTAAACTTCTTGGCAAATTGTAGGGTTTTTCCACATATTGTACTCAGCAAAACTGACACTCTTCTCTCATTGGCTACTTTATTTGCTTCGAAGCACTGCTTAAATAATTCAGTATACATTGCCCAGATATCTGTTTTGCATTTGAATATGTTTCTGTTTCTGATGTACACAGTAATTTCTACTTTTTAAAAATTTTATTATTATTACCAGTCACTGTTTAAGAACCTGTGAATTTTGTATTTTTTCTGCCTTTTTCTTTTAAGTTGACCGTCCCTCTCCTCTTGTGAGGAAAAAATGTGCTGTGCTTCATCAGGTAGGTAGTCATCTTGGGGTTGTTCCAAAATTTCCTTCTCATCACTGTTTTTGTTTGTAACTCCAGAAACGAATCAAAATGAAATTGCCTGAGCCTGGGTCTACTCAGTTTTACTTTCATTTCTTTAGTGAGTTGATCACATCTGATGTGGTGTTGTAATGATTTATGCCATTCATGTGCTTTTACATAATTCATGAATTTTCTAAGCAACAAAATATGCTTCATCAGGCAATAGATTTAACATATTACTCAACTATTACTGAAATATTAAATACACTACAGTTATCCACACTGCTTTAGGAGCCTGATGGCTATAGGGTAATAATTATTCCTGAACCTGATAGTGTAGGACCTCCTGCCCAGTAGTAGTGGGGAGAAGAGCGCATAGATAGATGATGGGGGTCTTTGATAGAACCAGGGAGCTCAAGAACCAAGGGTCACAGCTGAAGGAGATGAGAAAAACCATTTCATACAGAGACATGGAGAAATTTCTTCATTCAATAAGTGGTGGTGAACCTGTAGAATTCTTTACTACAGATGCAGTTAAAGCTAAATCTTTAAATATATTCAAGACAGATTTGGATGATTAGCCATAATCATGTTGAATGTGATGTGGACTTGAAAGGCTGAATGACTTATCCTTGCTTTGTGTTTCTACATTTATAAAGCCTGCTGGTCATTTGCATCATGATTTTTTTTAAATTTTCTATCTCTAACCAGAGATAAATATAAAAAGGAGCAGAAAATATAATATTCAGATTGCAAGCAGATTCCTAATGCCACAAGCCCTGGGATAGTCATTCTGTTCTGGGGTCTCCTTCAGCCAGATGCTTCTGTGGATTTATGACCCAGCT
Organism: Hemitrygon akajei; assembly: GCF_048418815.1. Lineage (NCBI taxonomy): Eukaryota > Metazoa > Chordata > Chondrichthyes > Myliobatiformes > Dasyatidae > Hemitrygon > Hemitrygon akajei. The sequence continues at coordinate 93,927,870 of NC_133124.1, forward strand.
GTGCCAAGATTATGCGGGGCCTTGATTGTAGATGGTAGAGGATACTTGCCCAAGGAAAGGGAGGTTATAAGGAATGAAGTCAAATCAAAGTCCCAGTTGTATTATTATCTACTATAGCTACAAAGTACAGCTTTGAAAAAAAATGTGTGGGAGTTGTGCACTTGCAGCAGCTTGACAAGAGATTGGCTTCACAAGCATGTAATGATTAGAAGGTTGGTTGGTTGGTATTCCAGGGGCAACACTGCAGGGTCAACTACCTTCTGACTGAAAACAAAGGTAAGTACTCTGAGGGGTTACAGCAATAAGAGCTGCATGACAGATGTGGTGTTCCAGTCCAGTAACTTCTGTGTTGTGAGCTCAGTGCTTCAGTAAGCACTCTAGATTTGAGCTAAACATAAGCAAATAATAAAAAAAAGTGGGAGATCACTTGGGTCTTTGGAGCCTGCTTCACCATTCAAATGAATGAGGTTTGATTCTATGTCTCAATTCCCTTTTCCTATATGAATATCTGTAGATTATAATGTGCATTCCAGAATATATAGGGATCAGTTGTAGCTGTAGTGTTGCAAAACAGAGCAAACTAGAATGATATACGTCTGAGATGTTGTCACATTCTGTTTCCCTGGGAAACACAGCAAAATCCCATTTCATTACTGTCTTCTTTGCTGAAGTGCTAATGCTGAAATTCATTTGAAAATAAATCTGGGGCATTCCACAGGGACAAGTGAACTGTGGTGCTTTAAGATGAGTCAAACAGACCTCAATTCATATAGACAATACTAGATGTGCTGTCCCATTTAAAAAAAAAATACACTGGAGTCGCAATATGTCTTGGTGTTCTTGATTTTTGGACAGTAGAGTGCCTCTTAAAATGTATTCACCCTTCCCCCCCCCCCCAGAAATTTTCATGATTTATTGTTTTACAACATTGAATCACAGTGGATTTAATTTGGCTTTTTAACACTAATCAACAGAAAAAAAGACACTTTCATGTCAAAGTGAAAACAAACATCTACGAAGTGATCTTAAATTAATTACAGACATAAAGGACAAAATAATTGATTACATAAGTATTCACCCCCTTTAAGTCAGAATTTAGTAGGATCAATTGATTCACTAACGAAGAAAGAAGATTTTTCATTGACTACCAGAAAGCGGAGAAATTTGTGCAAGTATTACTTGAAGTCCACGAAGAGAAGTAAAGAATTATAGAAATGAAATGGACTAATGATGAAGACTGAAATAAGGTTGGACTTGATGGACATTTATAAAATAAAAAATAGTTGAGGTGTATTAATTGGGAGTAGAGATATCAATTATTTTCTTTTTTTTCTTCACTAACATATTTTCTTTTTTTCTTTTTGCGGGGAGCTGGAGGAGCTCCTGATCGATGGCTGCGAGTTTCACATGTACAATCATGGCGATTGCCATGACCCATAAAATGGGGGGGGGGGTAATGTTGTGTTCTTTTTATTCGCAACATTAGTGGGAGGGTACTTTGTTTTTTTTTTCTTATATATTAGTTATCTTTCTTCTATTTTTCCTCTTTTTTGCCTGGATGGTTGGGGAGAAACTATAGCAACATGGAGAATTTTAAAGAGTTCCCAAGGTATTATGAATGATTATTTTACTTAATTTTTTAAGTTTTAATGTTAATTGAATTAATGGACCTGTGAAAAGAGAGAGTTTTAACATATATTAAGAAAATGAAAGGAGATATAGCTTTTTTACAAGAAACACATTTAACAGAAACAGAACATACGAAATTAAGAGGGATTGGGTTGGAAATGTCATTGCAGCTTTATTTAATTCAAAATCGAGAGGAGTTGCAAGGAGCATATGGGGATCCTCCGATATCCAGGCAATCTTTCTTTCTTTTTTTTCTTTCTTTAGATAAGGGTTGGGGGGGAGGGTTAATATTATTTTTCTCACTATTTTATCATCACATTTATTCTTTGTAATTTTCTAAAATTTAATAAATAAATTTAAACCAGAATTTAGTAGGTGTACCTTCATCAGTAATTACAACCTTGAGTCTGTTTGGATAGGTTTCTATCAATTTTGCACATCTAGAAACCACAATTTTTCTCCATTCTTTACAAAACTGCTCAAGTTCTGTCAGATTGCATGGGATTCATGAGTGAACAACCATTTTTAAGTCCAGTGATAAATTCTCAGTTGGATTGAGGTCTGCACTCTGACTTGGCCACTCTAGGATATTAACTTTGTTGTTTTTAAGCCATTCCTGTGTAGCTTTGGCTTTATGCTTGGGGTCATTGTCTTGCTGGAAAACAAGTATTCTCCCAAGTCGCAGTTCTCTTGCAGACTGCACCAGGTTTTCCTCCAGGATTTCCATGTATTTTGCTGCATTAATTTTATCCTCTACCTTCACAAGCCTTCCAAGGCCCGCTGCAATGAAACATCCCCACAGCATGATGCAGCCACCAAGGAGCTTTGTGGTAGGGATGGTGTGTTTTTGATGATGTGTGGTGTTTGGCTTACACAAAACATAGCGTTTAGTCTGGTGGCCAGAAAGCTCAATTTTAGCTTCATCAGACCATTGAACATTCTTCCAGCTGACTTCAGAGTCTCCCACATGCCTTCTGGCAAACTCTAGCTGAGATTTCATGTGAGCTTTTTTTTCCCAATAGTGGCTTTCTCTTTGCCACTCTCCCATAAAGCTATGACTGGTGAAGCACCTGGGCAACAGTTGTTGTATGCACAGTCTCTCCCATCTCAGTTACTGAAACTTGTAACTCTTCAAGAGTTGTCATAGGTCTCCTGGTGGCCTCTTTCACTAGTATCCGTATTGTACGTCACTCCATTTTTGAGGACTGCCTGTTTGAGGCAGGCTTACAGCTGTGCCATATTCTTTCCATTTCTTGATGATTGACTTAACTATACTCCAAGAGATATTCAGTGATATGGAAATTTCCCTGTATCCATCTTCTGACTTGTGATTTTCAATAACTTTTTTTTGGAGTTGCTTGGAGTGCTCTTTTGTCTTCATGTAGTTTTTACCAGGATACTGACTCACCAGCAGTTGGACCTTCCAGATACAGGTGCATTTTTACTACAATTAATTGAAACATCTTGACTGCACACAGGTTTGTATATAGCTAGGACACCTTAACTGATTATGTGATTTCTAAAATCAATTGGCTGCACCAGTGATGATTTGTTGTGTCATATTAAAGGGGGTGAATATTTATGCAATCGATTATTTTGTGTTTTATATTTGTAATTGATTTAGATCACTTTGTACAAGAAAGTGTCTTTTTATGTTGATCAGTGTCAAAAAAGCCAAATTAAATCCATTATAATTCAATAAATAAAACATGGAAACTTCCAAGGGGGCTGAATCATTTTTATAGGCACTGTAAGAAAACAATGATCAAATCTGCATTGGGTCTCTCCATTGGAGGGGATTCCACATTATAACACTGAAAGCAGTATGCTGAATTGGAAGAAGGGTAAGTGATTCAACTAGAAAGAGTATTTATGTCCTTGAATGGTAGCAAGGGAAACAGCATGCAGTGTGATTTAACAAAGAGCTGTGGAAATTCAATGTCCATCTGAAGAAACTAAATTCATATCAGTTAAATAATTCAACAGTCTGAAAAACAGTATCTCCTCCCACTGGCAAATTGAAAATATATATCTGGTATTAATAACACTGGCAACTTACCAAGATGATTAAATATTTAGTTATGATTAACTTAAGCTTAAAAATATTGCCTCTGGTTTACATCTTAAATTTGCTCATTTGAATATTTGACTAGGAATTTGAAGCTTCAGTTTTGCTTCTGTTTATATTTGCCATCTCTATTGTGCATGGAAACGGTCACAAAACACCAAATTCATACATTGAAGGCAGTAAGATTAACAAATGGCCTGAATGATAAACACAAATTTACAACTCTCATATTGCTCAATCTAAACGGGTTTAATTTCCTTTACCGTGTCTTTTGTTCAGTATGCTTTCTTTAGTACAGCATTTGCCATCTGCACTGCTTACCATTTAAAAAAATATTTTTGGATGCTAGCTCATTTGAGACTGTTCTGCCATTTTCCTGATTGCATTATCCTGTTCCTTTCTCATTACCGGTCTTTGTGGCTCACTGTACAGCAGTGCTATGATGTTCAAGACTCAAATGAGAAAGTTCTGGATACTTAAAGCAATCAAGGAATGATGGGATTGAGCAGGACTAATCAAGGAATATTTGGATTAGGTATAACCTTAGTGAACAAAGGAACATGCTTGAGGGACCCTGCTCTTATTTATAGAGTCACAGAGTTACGCAGCATTGGAAAAGGCACTTGGGCTAGAATTGTCCATGCTGATGAAGATGAATACCTCAATTTCCCAGCATTACTCATATCCCTCTACACTCTTGTCATCCATATACTGTTACGTACCCCGTAACTGGGTCACTTACCAGCAAAGATAGAGAGGTCCGTTGGAGTCTGATGGTACTATTTTTAAAAGTATTTATTGATAAAGGGGCACAAAAATAAGATTAATGCAAACATACAGATAATGTACGTCATCAATACTAAATCTGAAAGTGCGGGTATAATAATAATCAATAAGAAATAGCTCTATCGTTGTCTAGGGGATAATGTATTGTCCGATGGAAATATAACAGTCACTGTTAGTTTGTTCAAGCTGCAGCGTTTTGGGTTTTAAGAGAGAGACGGTTTAAACTTGCCCAGGTCTTTTATGATGCCAATCCTTTGAGTCAGGGGAGTTGGTTTCCTCGTTGTTAGCTGAAAGCCGTTTTCCGTGGTACCAGCCACCAGTTCCAGGCAACGGAACTAAACGCACGTGGCCTCCTTCAAATAGCTTCCCGCTATTACGGGATCGCTAGTGTTTCTTCTGGTGCGTCTGAGGGGCTGTTCCTACAAACCCTCTTTTATCTTGACTTGCAGGGTCGTAGATGTCAATCAGGTTGGGGTGGTGCAATCTCTCCCTCAACCAGCCCACTTTGCCTGAGGGCGTTCAGGTAGCATAGTATCTCAATTCACAAATTTGTCTCCAAGAGACAATGGCCATGTCCCCGTAGCTTTACATCGCCGGGGATCAAGACATTCCGCATGTCTCTCTCTCATTTCCTGGGTCCCCTGACCCAACCCAATAGTGATCTTGCGATTCTCACAAAGGAGGGGGCTGCAGGCATAACAATACTTAACACTATCTAATGCACCTGCCTCAACCACTTACTTTGGCATTTTTTCTGATAGCAAGGAATATGTTTATGCATGATCACTTTAATTGAGTTAATGGAATACAACTAATAGAAGTGGAATCATTTTCTTTCAGCAATATCTATCTTTTGTTTGGCATCTCACTGTCTCAAATTCAACCCTGTAAGATAGATCAGTATGTTACAGATGCTCTGCAGGCCTCTGATGTCAAGATGGAAACACTTACAGTGAAGTTACTGCAGTAACTGAAATAGAAGGATTGTTTCCTGATTGATTCTGGCTTCTTACCCTTCCTTTCCAGTCTTGAAAAAGGGTCTCAGCCCAAAACATTGACTATTTATTCATTTCCATAGATGCTGCCTGACCTGCTGAGTTCCTCCAGCATTTTGTGTGTGTTTGTGGATTGAATTGGGCAGACAGCGTGTAGATGCAGCATCGTGAATCTACAAGATGTTCATTGAATTCTGGAAAGAAAGAGCAGCTATCATTTCCTGTAATATGATAGTGCAGGCAGATAGGAGAGAATTTTGTTGTGAACACAAAAGGGTGCTGATTTACAGTCATCTTGGTACAAGAGAAAGGAAGGCTTGGTCAGCAATTTGACAGCATTCTTTCTGAATTTTCATATGGCACTCAAGCTCAACTTACTTATGCTTTTCCTTTTGTGCTCACTGACAGCCTATCTGGGCTGCTGCTGGCAGGTAGAAAATAAATAAATCTGCTCACGTCTTAAATCAGATTTGTACAAACAATGCACTGAGTTTCAACACAATGATTGAAGAGGTTCATGTTCTCATTGTTTGTCTAATTATGGTGTGTCAGCACTGACTCATTTGATAGCATTCTCAGAGATTTATCGTTCAACTTCCACCAAAGAGGTTTAAGCACATGCCCATACAGAGTGCCACAGAATTGAATGTGCCTCCATTTGAGTAAAACTGAGGCCTTAACTGGTTTCTCAAGTGGATGTAAAACATTCCCTAGATACCTCAGCAGACAGAGGAACTGCTTTGGTGGGAAAAGTGATGACTGATGTTTTGATGTGTGATGCTCTTCAACCTAATGAGGTACTCCAGCAATTTGCTTTTTTTTGCTTCAGATTCCAGCATCTACAAACTCTGTTTCCAATCATTTTCAATATCTTGTCTGATATAAATTTCACTGAAATATACAGATAATCTAGTCAGTATTATTCTTTTCTCATTGGGGATTTTCTGTGTAAATTTGTTATCATGTTTCTTATGATAGATCTTTCATTTAGTGCACAAAATTGGAGCAGGTGAAGGCTACTTAGTCATTTGAGCTGCTCTGCCATTCTCTAAGAACACATCTGGTATTCTACCTCAATGTCATTTTCTTGTATATCCCCAAATCTTTTGATTCTCTCGATACATGGAAATGTATCAACCTCCATTCTGAGTGAATTCAATGACTGAACCTCCACAGTCTGCCGTGTACCTACTCTCTGAAGAGATTTTTCTTCATCTCAGACCTAAGTGGCCTACCTCTTATTCTGTGGAAGTGACCATTGGTTCTTGGTTCCTCAGCCAGGATAAAAATCCACCCTGCAGTTCTTGAAGGCTTTGTAAGTTTCAATTAGATCTCCTCTCTTCTAAGTATTGGACAGTATAGGCCTAGACTATTCACTCTGTGCTCAAAGTGCAGCCAGAATCTAGTGAAATTTTGTTTTCTAGGGAAAACAAATCATAAGGTGACCATAATTACACACAATACTCTAGGTACAGTCTCACCATGGCCCTCTATCATTACAGTAAGTTTCCAACATCTGCAGTCTTTTTTGTCTTCTATTTTCTCTTCCCTCCTTTTTAAATAATGGAAACAGTAATTATGGTCTCATATTTCTTATCCTCAATCCACAGAAACTTTCCCAGGATCTATAGAAATATAGAAGATGATAATCGGAGCATTCACATCTCTAGAGCAAGCACTTTCAACCATCTAATGTAGAGATAAGGGATATAGAACTTTGGGCCTCTTGGATTTATTAGCCTCGTGCCTCACCAACTTCTCTTGTAATTTTCTTTTGCTGGTACCTATGTCCTTACAGTTGCTAGACTCTTTATTTTCTAGTATTTCCAGCAGAATTTCTGTGTCATCTTCTTTGAGGTCAAAAGTCAACATAGTTGTTAAATTTCATAGCTATTTTCTTATTCCACATTATAACCTCTCCCTTTTCATTGAATGTGAACTGTTTAGGGGTATTTTGAATTTGTGAAAGACATTTTAAAATGTAATATTTTGTGAGGGAAGGAAGATTAGCAGTGAATTTAACAATGACCATATCAAGCCATGGTCCATGAATGAATACTCCTGAAACTATTTGTTGAGAAGCCAAACAAATTCAAAATAACTGTAGTTCCTTTATAAACCCTGAGGTATTCTGCTCAAAAGTTCCTTACATAATGACATGACCCCTTTGATGACAGTTTACTGTTTTCTACATTTCAACTGGGTTCATATTAATTTTCAAATTTTACTTGTTTCACTTATAGTCTTTAATGTGGAACTTTGTCAAAAGCTTATTGTGAGTGTAAGAAGGGCCAGTTGTGGGTCTTTTCATTGGTTCACTTTGGAAAAATCAAAAGAAATTGGCAAGGCAAGGTGCATTCATGCTCTTTGCTATTAATTAGTTTATTGTATAACTAATCAAGTTTATTCCTCAAAATGGATCACACTTTTTGACTTGAAGTAGTATTGAGATTAATTAGTTTGTTGTTGTCCATGTTTTTTTTACACTTTCTGAATGCTTTTCAGTGGCTACACAATGGGGTCTGATTGTCCCTTTTCAAGTTTTTAATAATTTGTTGGTTTTCTTGACCCTGTTCATGACTTTTGACTTATTAATATAGAAACATTGTGTTTGTTGTTGAGCAACCAAAATCATTTGTTAACTTAGTGTTTTAGTGTAATTGGCAGTAGCTAAACATTGACCTAATGCACATAGCTGTGAATCTATTGTGCTCCATTGTATTTTGTGAATGCCCACAAGAAAGGGAATCTCAGGGTAGCATATGATATATATGTACTTTAATTATTAATTCCCTTTGAACTTTGTACCTGCCAATCCAATTTGAGTTATTCCCATGTTTTTTTTATTTGGGAACTTCCCATGGACCACAACAGACAATTGATCTGGTTTCCCACCACCTATCCTAGAAGCTGACTAGCTTCTACTTAGGGAAGGAAACTCAATAATAGCTCAACTGAAATCAGAAATCGATGCTGAATGGGAAATTAAGGACATCATTTTTCCATTCGCCACTCATTAGTATCCAATTTAAAGGATTCTTTTTACACCAACTCATGTATTCAATTTTAATTAATCTCACTAATTCTTATTATTTCCCTTTCCATGCAATTCTTGATCCATGTCCAATCATTAAATATAAAGGTGTAACCAAGCATGAAATTTCCCAATTATTGGGGCTTATTGTCAGCCACAGTTACGATAGTCAGACTATTCAATTTTATCCAAAGGTAGCAGCTAAACATTTGATGTCTAATCAGTTGGGAGGAAAGCATCACATTTTGTTGAGTATTTTCTTTGAGATGTTCTAATTGATTGATTAGAGTTGCTGCTGTTCTGAAGATTTTCAAATTGGATGCGCTTCATTAGAACTCTGAGAGAAATCTTTACCCAAATACGAGATCATTCAGCAAGGAAGTCATCAGTTAACAGGAGGAAGAAAAGAACTATCAGTGAATTCTTTGATATTTGTTTTTTTATTTGCAATTTCAATTTTATTTCTACCAGTGTTACATTGAACATATAGAACATGGACATCTACAGCACATTACAGGCCCTTTGACCCACAATGTTCTGCCTACTCTACAATGTAACCTACTCTAGAAATTGCCTAGAACTTTCCTACCGTATAGCCCTCTATTTTTCTAAGCTCTATGTACCTATTTAAGAGTCTCTTAAAAGACCCTATTGTATCCACCTCTCCCACTGTCACTGGCAGTGCATTCCACACATTCATCACTCTCTGTGTGGAAAAACTTACCTCTGACATCCCCCTTATACCTACTGCTAAGCATTTTAAAACTATGCTCCCTCATGTTTGCTATTTCAGCCCTGGGAAAAAGCCTCTGGCGATCCACACGATCAATGCCTCTCATCATCTTGTACACCTCTATCAGGTCACCTCTCTGTCGCTCCAAGGAGAAGAGACCAAATTCACTTATCTATTCTCATAAGGCATGCTCTCTAATCTATGCAACATCCTTGTAAATCTCCTTTGCACTCTCTCTAAGGTATCCACATCCTTCCTGTAGGGAGGTGACCAGAAATGAACACGGTACTCCAAGTGGGGTCTAACTCAGGTCTTATATAGCTGTAACATTACCTCATGCCTCTTGAGCTCTATCCCACAGTTGATGAAGGCCAAGACACCATGTGCCTTCTTAATAACACTGTCAACCTGCACAGCAGCTTTGAATATCCTATGGACACGAACCCCAAGACCTTGCGGATCCTCCACACTGCCAAGAGTCTTACCATTAATATTATATTCTGTATTCAAATTTGAACTACTGAAATTAACCACCACACTTATCTGGGTTGAACTCCATCTGCAACTTCTCAGTCCAGTTCTGCATCCGGTCTCTTGTCCTACTGTAACCTTTTACAACCCTTCAGATTATCCACAACACCCTCAACTTTTGTGTCATCACCAAACTTGCTAACCCACCCTTCTACTTACTCATCCAGGTCATTTATAAAAATCACAAAGCGGAGGGGTCCCAGAACAGATCCCTGTGGAACATCACTGGTCACCGTCTTCCATGCAGAATACAAACCATGTACAGCCACCCTTTGCTTTCTATGGGCAAGCCGATTCTGGATCCACAAAGCAAGGTCTCCTTGGATCCCAATGCCTCATTACTTTCTGAATGAGCCTTACATGGGGAACCTTATCAAATGCCTTACAGAAATCCATATACAGTGCATCCACTGCCATACCTTCATTAATGCATTGTTACATCCTCAAAGAATTCAATCAGATTTGTAAGGCATGACCTGCCCCAGGCTGACTATCCCTAATCACATTATGTCTCTTCAAATGCTCATAAATCCTGCCTCTCAGGATCTTCTCCGACAACTCTCCCACCACTGAAGTAACACTCACTGGTCTGTAATTCCCTGGGTTATCTCTACATCCTTTCTTTAACAAGGGTACAACATTTGCAACCTTCCAATTCTCTGGTACTTCTTCCATCCCTATTGATGATGCAAAGATCATTGGCAGAAGCTCAGCAATCTCCTTCCTCACTTCCTACAGTAGCCTGGTGTATACCTTGTCCAGTCCTGGTGACTTATCTAACTTAATGCCTTTATCAAGGTATTAATAAATACATCCTCCAGCACATCCTCTTTCTCAATGTCTAAACACTCAAGCATTTCAGTCTGTGGTAAGTCATTCCCACAATTGCCAACATCCTTTTCAGTGGTGAATACTGAAGCAAAGTATTCATTAAGTATCTCTGGTACTTCCTCCGGCTCCATGCACAGGTTTCCATTTTTGCTCCTGATTAGTCTTATTCTCACACAGCTCATCCTCTTGCTCTTCACATACTATAGAATGACTTTGGGTTTTCCTTCATCCTGCTCGCCAAGGCCGCCTTATGGCCTCTTCTAGCTTCCCTAATTTATTCTTAAGCTCTTTCCTTGTAATTTTCTCGAGCTTTAACAGTACCTAATTTCCTGAACCTTTCGTAAGCTTTTCTTTCCTTCTTAACTGGATTTTCTACGTCCTTTGTACCCCGTGGTTCATTTTATCCTACCATTCTTTCGTTGTCTCAATGTTTTCAAGTTTTCTTAGTATTTCTCTTTCTACTTGAACCTTTTGGGTTGGTATATCTATCTGGAGAAAGTCCTATTTCTTTATAAATTTGTTCATGTAGTGACTTTTTTTTTGCTGTCAGTTTTCCACACATTCCAATCTATTTTAAAATACATTGCTAGTTTTCTAGTATCTTTGTTACTATCCTCTGACATTGTGTTTCTTCATAGATCCAGATTTTTGGTTAGAACCTCAATTATAAAACAAATTCTGTAAATAGCTGATACAATGTTATGTGTAATTATTCCTGCCTATACCATGAAGCTTTCTTGATTTACCATTGCTTCAAATATGTTATACATTCAGTTAATTACCATATCTGGCTTGGACTTACACACCACAAGATGTCACCATTGTGCTCTCTATAAACTAGCCCCTTCATTTTCTGATCACTAAAATATTCCATTAACTTTTGGCAATGCCCATTATTTCCTCCTTCAAAGTTAATTTCATGATTTAAGTCTTGATTGGCCATGTAGTCCTTTTGTAGCCAGGATCTCTGCCTTCACTCTCAGCCACTTATCACATGCTCTTTGCCCACCACATTCTTTGCATCATAAGATATCTCAAACACATCGAACATTGTTGTTGCTTATTTAACATTTCTTCATAATTATCACAGAATAAAACTTAAAATATTTTCACCATGGTCAGTTCCTCAGAAAAGGCAGAGTACCAATGAGAGAGCAGTGGTGTACATTTATTATGTCCCTTCAATGTCCAAGGTGGTGCTTTACAAAGAAAACCAAGAGTCTGAGCAATGGAAGGTGTAAGAGAAGTCATTGAAGATCTGATTTGAATAAAATCTTTGAGGAGGACTTTGAAAGTGGGGATAAATGTAGAGAGACAGAGAATTTAGGGCATTAAATAGCCAATGTCTGGGCTTCCAATGTTGCCTCGAATGAGAAAATATGTATTGGAGGAAGGATTTGAAAAACAAATCATGAAGCTGTGATGGGGGACGTTGGGGAGGCTGCAATTTTTTCCTGATGTAAAGTAACAAAAACAATTTATAGAAAGGCAAGCAAAGAGAAGGCCGTAAGTGGGGTTCATTTCGAAATGAGCTTATTCAAAGTGTTATATTTTTAGTGAGTGATGCCTGTAACCACAATAAGCTCCAAATATTCTTACTGCATTTGTTTGCATAAAAATCTTTTCACTCATCTACTTTCCAGCCTATGAAATTGGCCATGGTCCCAAAATTTAGAGAGCCATGTGTCCAGCAAATACACACCCTTGGAGGTTTCTTTAAAATTATAGCCAGATTTTCAGATGCAACAGAAAACAAATGTTCTTGTTATTATTGCTATCACCTTTGATTTTATTAACATCCTTAATGAGACAAGCCAGGTACTTTTTGTTTTTTTAAAAAAAAATTTGTTTGGAGCTTCCTGTCTGGATGCAGTTCCAAAGTTCACAATGAACTAAGAAATGAATGAAGGATCACAAATCCATTGAAGGAACATTATGAAAATTACATTAATGAATGAGGTAAAACTCAATGTGTAATTGGAAGTTAACATTAATAATGAATTAACACAATGGCTAATGATGGGGTGTTCATTTGGTAATGAGCTAAGAGGGAGGATGTAACGATGCGGTGACGATCATTAAGACAAAGGATAATGACAGAGAATCCAGGGATGAATTCATAATTACGTCAACGAGAGGGTGTAACCCAAATTTGTCCTTTAGCACTGATCTTCAACAGAAAGTAATTAATATGTGAGGTAATACAGTGAATAATTGTGTGTATGGAAGAGCGTGGGACTTGTGCTTTATAATGAACTAAGATAAATACTATTGATAGAATACCAAGTCATATGATTGAAGCCATTTTGAAATAATCAAAAAAAAAGTGCAACATGAGAGATCATCAGGTAGTCATAATGAGGGAGAAGGTCAAACAGTGATCATTTCAAAGTAAACTGAGGTGGAGGCCTAGAAATTGTGTGAACTTATAGATGTGCTATGTGCTTGGAGGGCAGAACACTACTGGGCATTTGAGATGAGGGCTTGTCCAAAAAGAAATTCAGTCATGCCTGACTCCGGAATGTTTACTTCATATGCTGTAGGCTCAATGAGGAATAATAAAGTGGATCTGGATTAGGAAGAAGTCCTTCTTGGGGTTTGGTGGAGGGAGAAGAGTGGGGAGAATGGGTAGTGAGTTGCGATTCCAGCTGGGCTGTGTGGAATCAAGTGTGGTGCCTAGCTAGATGTCGGTGCTGTATTATGGAGCGGAAGGTTGTGTTCAGTAGTTGCAGTGTCAAGCTGCTGAGGTCTAGGTGTTTGTAAGAGGTAGGAGCTCAAGTGTTTAGCAATTATGTTCTAGGGTAATCTTTTGGACCAGAAGATTGTTCAGGCTCAGAGGATTAGACTGGATATGTTGAGGGGACAGAGGTCAGGGGTTCACAGATAAGATTAGTTCAAGTGTTGAGGTGGGGTAGGGAGCAACTACGTGAAATGTGTAAGGATGAGAGTAGGCTTGTAATGAGAGATAAACCCAGAATGCTGCTGTTAAAAATCAGTTATACTATAACTGTCATGGGACAACATGTACTGTGTCCTCGGCTAAAGCTATATTAAGATATTTCGTAGATATTGACATGAATTAATGGACTTGTTTTACAGAAATTGTTTTTAACATGCAAGGGTCATTCTCAGCTTTGTTCAGTTTCTGGAATGGGACAAGTTGGCATGAAACAGGTTGCAACCACATTCCAATTTCAGAAAAAGGTCTGATATATAGTGCTGAATAAGATTAGCACAATGTATCTGAATGTCTGGACAAGGGAGGATAACTAAGGTGGCATTATTTAGAGTAGCTGAGAACTCAAGTGTAACGCAGGAAATATTTAGGTCCACTAATGGAACAGCTTTCAATGGTGTGGCCGTCACTTAGCAGTGAGCTAAATTACATGATTCAATTTAGGATTTATTTTGTAATTATCTCCAATAAGAATAACTTGCAGTGGGGCATTGTTCAGTTATGAACTAAGACAGTAGTTAGCCAAGTGGGATAGTAATGATGTAGGGAGAAAATGTTACTGTGGAATTAAGATATCAAAAAGGCTAAAACTATTCAATGGGGTTTTGAAATGCAGGAGATTAATTACAATAAAATTATCATCTAACAACAATAGATTTGTTTCAATTATTTTAAACGTGCGTAATAAATATTTAACAGAGGCAATGACTGTTGGAGCATTTAAATATTTTAGCCTGGTTTGTGAAGCACTCAGAAAAATAATTGCATGGTTTATAAACTACTAAATAATGTTTTCAGGTGATGAACATTGCTGAAATAGGACAACAGTCTTATCAACTTCTCTGTCCAATAATGAAGTTTGTCTTTGTAATTCACACCTTTTACAAACACCACTAATACTTTTATCACTATTACAAATTGATTAAGGTATTCTATTAAGAACTACTCAACTACTATATAATTTTGCATCATTCCACAAATGATCAGATTGGAGTCATTTAATGTCTTAAGTTTGACTTTCCAATCAGCTACCTGCTTCTGGGTGTTCATTCCTTCTGCTGTTTATTTTCATTGTGCACTGATTTGGGCACAAAATCTTCCACATAATTAAACCTTGATTATTCTCCTGACTGGTTACCTATCCCTGTTTTAATTATTGACAGCATATATATCATAGTTTCTTGTCATGTGGGTTCAGTTGCCAGCTTCCAATGTGTCTGAGATAGACAATCAACTATTCCCTTGCAAAATGTAAATTGCCCTTCAATTGTCACAATAAAGTACAGAGTAGTCCAAAGTGTTGTCTATAGTGCTACTTTTTACTTTATTACCAGTTTAACTATTAGTGGGTCCCCAGGATAATATCACAGTGGAAACCAAGGCACTAGTCCATTAATACTGGCGATATTTACATTGGAATTGAACCTAGTCATGGTAGAATTTTTAATTTCTAACACTATCTCATGAATATGTTTCCGGTGTAATGGTCCAGGCGCTCCACTGACCTCAGGTTTTGGAAATGAGAACAATAGACAGCCGATATGAAAGCAATTGTTTGGAGCCAACAACCAAGAACACATTCCAACCCCAAAGGTTCAACAGAACTACAGCAGTGAATAAAAAGGATGGATAACATTTCCTGTTCCACATTTTCTTATACTTAACGTTGTGGTGTAAATGTCAACACAGGTTTGATCAGGAATTTGTCCTTAATTCATGTACCTATTACTGAGAAGATCAGAATATCTGATCTGTATGTTCTACAACTCAATCCAAGAAACTTTCTGTATGCTCCCAAGTGCAAGATTTAGCATATATTCAATTTTTATCTTAATATAGTTCATATTTCTGTGAGGTTTCCTAACATACCAAATTTTAACTTCTAAAATTATATCATCACTAGCTTCTCAAAGATATTTCTGCTTACCAATCACATTTTTTCTCAAGCTAATAAGATAATTGATAATAAACAATCTTCAACTGAGAGATGAGAACATTTCAAGATGGTAATCTTAAAAACAAGAGATTCTTCACATGCTGGAAATCTAGAGCAACGCACACAAAATGCTGAAGAAACTCAG
This sequence comes from Hemitrygon akajei, assembly GCF_048418815.1. Lineage (NCBI taxonomy): Eukaryota > Metazoa > Chordata > Chondrichthyes > Myliobatiformes > Dasyatidae > Hemitrygon > Hemitrygon akajei. The sequence goes on from NC_133124.1 coordinate 93,943,514, forward strand.
CAGGTCAGGCAGCAACTGAATAAGCATCAACATTTCAGGCTGAGACTGGAAGGGAAGGGGGATTAAAAGATGGGGGGAGGGGGAAGGAGGACTAGCTGGAAGGTGATAGGTAAAGCATGTTGGGTGGGAAAGGTAAAGGGCTAGAGAAGAAGGAATCTGGTAGAAGAGGACAATGGGCTATGAGAGAACGGGAAGAAGGAAGGGTACTAGGAAGAGGTGATAGGTGGGTGAGGAGAAAGAGATAAGAGGCCAGATAGGGGAGAAGAAAAAGAAGAATCATGGAGGGGAGTGATCACTGCAGAAAGCGAAGAGTGGGGGAGGTAAAGATGTGGGTGTTTGGTGTAGGATCCTGTTGAAGATGGAGGAAGTTGTAGAGACTCATGAGTTAGATGCAGAGGCTTGTGGGGTGGTAGGTGAGGACAAGGAAAACTCTATCCCTGTTAAGGAGGTGAAAAGATGGGGTGAGCATGGATGAAGGAGATGTAGGTGAGGGCAGTATCAATGGTGGAGGAAGGGAAATTCTGTTCATTGAAGAACTGGAAAGGAACTGAGAAAAGGGAAGAACATTTTTACAAAAGTCAGAGTGGGAAGAGATGTAGTCAAGCTAAGTGTGGGAATCAGTAGGTTTATAAATGCTGTCAGTAGACAGTTTGTCTCCAGAGATGAAGACAGAGAGATCGAGAATGGGGAGAGAGGTGCTTGAAATGAACCAAGTGAATTTAGGGGCAGGGAGGAAGTTGGAGGCAAAGATGATATTGAAGAAATCAGCATGGATGCATGAAGCTGCACCAATGCAGTCATCAATGTAGTGCAGAAAGAGCTGGGGAGCGTTACTGGAGAAGGCTTCGAAAATGAACTGTTCCACATCTCCATCAAAAAGGCAGGCATAGCAAGGGTTCATGTTGGTGCTGTGGCTACCCTTTATTTTAAGCCAGAACTGCTCTGTTTTAATATTAAATGGGTGAATTGATGTCTTCACTTATATGACTAGCCGAGTAATGTACTGTAACACAATTTGGGATCAATCAATCAACACAATGAATATGAAACTTCAGTTAAGATAAAACATTTCCATTAGCACTGATATCAAATGTCAAAGATTGTGATCTACTCTGAACTCATATCCTATGTATCATTATTTCTGAATGATGTAACCTCAGGTCCTGAGCCTTCTGCAATGCCAAGAATCTCTTACTGACAAAGGTTTTATATGCAAGGTGCAGAGAGGTGCAGTTCCATGCAGAGAATATAAAAGAAGGACTAGTATAACAGATCAAATTAAACAAGAATGAATTAGGCAGCTATTATGCTCAGGTCTTTGTGTAGCTCCTCTCCTTGAATCTTTTAAATGCAGAGTACAGTACAGGTGTAATATGTCAAGTGCACAGTCGAGGTGGAACATGACAAGAGAACAGTAGATGTGGAACACGTTTCAAAATGCTTCAATGGATGATGTGATAAAGCAAACTGAAGCTGTGAAGCATATCAATAGTTATTTGTTTTTGGCTTTAAGCTGTCAGCTTGTTGCCTCACCTCTCGTACTGGATCAGTTGGAATTTCTTCTGAAAGTATTAGAAAAAGTCAAAATCATTGCCATTGATCCTTGCAATAATCTCGATTATCATACCACTGGCTCTTTATTTCTTTGTGACATTGGTGAAGGGTGAACAACACACATTGCATCTTTGATGAAATGTTTTAACCCCAAGACAATTTAATTACAGATGCCCACCAGTCTTAGTGTTTGTCTCTCCATGTTGTCTCTGATTCACCTACTAAGCTAATATATCAATGTCCATGCTTCTGCTATGATTACATATGTTTATTTCATTACTGATCTAAGCTATCTCCATCTCTGCACCCTCCAGATTGTTGTTAACCGAAGCTCTGCTGCCTAACTGAACTTGCAGCAAGTTGCTTTCACCTGTCACCCAAATGCTAATTGACCTATACTGTAGTGGCTATTGCTTAAACAACATCTTGACATTTAAGTCTAGTAGGTAGCTGTCGATCCCAGGGAATCATGGGTTTTCACCTCTGACGGATTGTGTCCTTTCCAGGGCGCAAGCCTGGGTGGGAAGATTTGAAGAACTGGCTGTTGCCCATGCAGTGTGTTTTCCCCTCTGCAGGTCACTGGTGTAGGCCAAGGGAAAGGCAAGTGTCGATACAGCTTGGCATCAGTGTCGTTGCAGAGGTTGCCAGAGTGAAGTTGTAAACAACATCAAACTGCCTTCGAGATCCCAGCCCTGGATTTCTTCCTCGGGGTTTACTCTCGAAGTCTTTCCCAAGAGTGGGTATGGCCACAAGGAAGTGGAGGTTTAAAATCAGAGTTTTCCTTCTCCAAGGTGGGTTGTCATCCAAGGCTGATGAGCCCTACCTGCCCGAGGCAGTTGGTTTTGAGGCGGCTGTGGTTTGCCTCTGCCCCCTTCTCTTGTCAATAGAAACAGTACCGCTGGGCCTAGTAGCTAAGCCACACGTGAAAGCCAAGAGTTGGACTTGGTTGTCAGAGGCTGTTAGTGACTCTTGCCATTTGGAGCACTACCACCCCCACCTTTGAGAACCTTAGGAACCACATTAAATCACATTTAATTTCAAATGCATCATGCCTTTGTTGCCCTAGTCTGTTAATCATCTCCTGTGGTCATATATTTCTATAACCTTCCTATTCTGACTCTTCAACATCCGTGACTTCAGTCACTCCAGCTGTGATTTCAGCTTTGACACTAATCTGTTCAACTCCTTCCCTCGAACTTTTCTGCTTTCTATTTTGACTTTCTCTTTCAAGACTCTCCTTAGAGCCTATTCCCTAGACAATGCCTTGGTAAGCTGCACAATTATTTCATGTGTGGTTACGTGCATTTTGGTAATTTTTCTGTGAAGCATTGGGCATTTTTTTTTGACATTTTAGGAGAAAAATAATATTTTATTATCACAATTTTAGTTGTTAATGTTAATATGAAAACTACCAAATGTATGCATGGAGATTTGGGCATTAGCAATGGAATATTAAGGGAATGTTACATAATTTTTTCAGTTGCAATTTTAAACAACACCTCATCTATTCTCTCAGACTCGGTAGTGATCATAATGTTATTTGAATATATTCATGGATTATTTTTTTTCTCTTTGTCCTGTTCAATATCAACTTCAGAATCAATGCCTAAAACAGATAGCATGATCATTAAAACTGGGGGGAAAAGTCATTGCAGATACTGACGGCTTGAAATAAAAACAGAAATACTGAAGATTTTCAACAAGTAGGTAGTAGCATTTGTGGAAAGGCAACCAGAACAAATGTTTCAGATCAGAGACCCTTCATCAGAATCCTGGTCATTATAGGGTCAGAATGTAAGCTGGTGTAATTAGAGTCTTGGTCATTTAATATTTTTGTTGATTCTGCTGTTTTGCTCTGCATAAATCGGATGCCATGTTACTTATTTCGAACATCATTGATTGAAAAGTGTTTTGAAATGTAGTCAGATTATAAATGGAGCTAAATAAGTATAAGGCTTTGTCGTTTCAGTAGCGAGGAATTACTGTTGTTTGGAATCATGGAACGTTTCTGTGTGCTTGAGGAAACAATTAAACATGAGATAACGGATAATTTGATTACTTCGATGTGAAAATGACATTTCTCAAAACAGCAAAATCAATTTCAATGATTTTTATTTCAATTCTTTCATTTTTATAGCAATACAAGCTATAAAATAGGAAGATGAAATGAAAAAGTATGGGAAATGTATTGCTTCAGATTAGTAAAAAAAATTACTAGGGTTATATGAGATCTGAAAATGCAAAGGAAAATAAATTTTGAAGATGGAAAAACAATGCTCGAATATTGCTGAAGCAAAAAGAAAAGTCTGGAAATGCCTTATTAGTTGTCTTTTTGGCTCAATTTTGCTCACAAATTAATGAACATTATAAAATAAATCACTATCAGAACATGTTTCGACTGATCACATGCTAACTACTTTGTAAGCAGCTGTTCCCAATTAATTTTATTGTCACACTTATACAGATTTTTTTTTACTCTTTCTTATGTAACCTTTATAAAACACTGCTTCAGCCACTACCAGTGTTTTACAGGTAGCTATGGTCAGCACATAGTGAGAAGATCTGGAGTCATAGACATACTAGAGGCATTCTAAAAATTCGATGCTGGGGAGGAAAAACTGGGGTTGTTCTCCTTGAGCAAACACGAGGAAATCTGCAGATGCTGGAAATTCAAACAACACACACAAAATGCTGGTGGAACACAGCAGGCCAGGCAGCATCTATAAGGAGAAGCACTGTCGATGTTTTGGGCCGAGACCCTTCATCAGGACTAACTGAAAGGAAAGATACTAAGAGATTTGAAAGTAGTGGGGGGAAGGGGAAATGCGAAATGATAGGAGAAGACTGGAGGGGGTGGGATGACCTAAGAGGTGGAAAGGTAATTGGCGAAAGTGATACAGAGCTGGAGAAGGGAAAGGATCATGGGATGGGAGGCCTCGGGAGAAAGAAAGGGGGAGGGGAGCACCAGAGAGAGATGGAGAACAGGCAGAGTGATGGGCAGAGAGAGAGAAAAAAAACCTAAATATTGTCAGGGATGGGGTAAGAAGGGGAGTAGGGGCATTAACAGAGGTTAGAGAAGTCAATGTTCATGCCATCAGGTTGAAGGCTACCCAGCCGGTATATAAGGTGTTGTTCCTCCAACCTGAGTGTGGCTTCATCTTGACAGTAGAGGAGGCCATGGATAGACATATCAGAATGGGAATGGGATGTGGAATTAAAATGTGTGGCCACCGAGAGATCCTGCTTTCTCTGGCAGACCGAGCGTAGGTGTTTAGCGAAAAGGTCTTCCAGTCTGCGTCGGGTCTCACCAATATATAAAAGGCTACACCAGGAGCACCGGACGCAGTATACCACACCAGCCAAATCACAGGTGAAGTGTCACCTCACCTGGAACGACTGTCTGGGGCCCTGAATGGTGGTGAGGGAGGAAGTGTAAGGGTAGGTGTACTACGTGTTCCGCTTACAAGGATAAGTGCCAGGAGGGAGATCGGTAGGAAGGGATGGGGGTGGGGGACGAGTGGACAAGGGAGTCGCATAGGGAGCGATCCCTGCAGAAAGCAGAAAGGGGGGGGGAAGGGAAAGATGTGCTTGGTAGTGGGATAGGGTTTGTTCTCCTTGAGACAGAGGAAGCTGGTTAGGATCTAATAGAGGTATGAGAATCCAGAGGGGGGGAAGAACAAGAGGTAATAAAATGAAACTGATTAGCAATGGAACCCATTATGCTATGAGGGTAAAAATGTTTAATTCTGTGAATGGTGAGAATTGAGAATGTGCTTTCATAGATAACAGATTCAATTGTGGTGTTCAGGGTCACCAGGAGACGTTCATGGAGTGAGCACTAGTTTAGATTCGCTCCATAACCTTTACTTTTTTAACCTATGATCACCCTTATTTAACTTATTTTTACCTACACCAGAAGATTCTTGTTACTTTCTTGGACTTAACTTTAAGAGTGTACTGTGAATTTTGAAGAAATGAGTACAGAAATGGCTTTAAGATCTAAAGGGCGAGACCCTGGCAAAGATTCTAACGGCAATGGAAAGAAAAAAAAGACTGATCCTAAACATACTGAATTGACTTGTGATACGTTATTGGAGCTCTTAAATGAAAAATTTGAAGAACAATGACAAACTTTCAAAGAAGATTTAAAGGCTTTCCAAGATTCTCTGGATAAGATTGGTCATGAAGTTAAACAGCATCAAACTTCAATCGCAACTCTGCAAGAGGACGCTCGGAAGCGAGACTTGAAAATCGAGAATCTGGAGCAGAAATTATCTTTGACGATTAAACAGTTGGAAATACTTAAAGCCAAGAGTGTCGATTTTGAAAATCGATCTAGAAGACAGAACTTACGCATACTTGGTGTCTCGGAAGGTATCGAACAAGGAGACCCCTCAAAGTATTTCGCTCAACTTTTAAAGGATGCATTCCCTTCTGTTTTCCCAGATAGTCCTCCGTTACTTGATCGTGCCCATAGAATTATGCGCCAATCACCAAGTTCTTCATCTAAACCACCTGTTGTAATTGTTCGATTTCACTATGTGCATGTTAAAGAGCACCTTATTCGTTTGGCTCGGCGTTTAGGGATGGTTAAATTGCGAGAGTTCCAGTTCCGGCTTGTGGAGGATTTTAGCCCAGAAGTGATGAAGGCGCGACTCGCTTTTAAACCTTTGATGTCTGAATGTTACGAGAAAAACCTAAAACCAGCACTTTTATACCCTGCGAAACTTAGAATCTCGCCTTCGAATGCACCATGACATGTTTTTCTCTCCACATCTGATGCTCGAAGCTTTCTGGATGAGAATTACCCTACTGCTTCGGTTCCTCGTCTCTAATAAATGTTTGGTTTTGATCGTTACAAGATAATTTTTGTTTCCAAAACCAGATTTTGTTTCTGGTTATTGGTGTAGGTTTATTTTACATTTTATATTCCTATTAAAACTTTTCTTTATTGATGTACTAATTTTTAAAATTTACTTACTTTAACCATTGTATTATTTTTGGTCATTATTATTAATTCTCTGAAGGTGAATTTTTTTAACGTTTTGATATATTTTCATTTTTTGTGTAACTAAGATGGCGGTTTCTCTTTTAAAAATACTTCTTTTTTTTTATTTTGCCATTTTTTTTTGTCTTCTTCCTATAATGCCTTTCTTATCACATCCTAACTTTAATTTGTTTGGGTTTTAACCTGATTTATAAGTTACCAGTGTTCATATTCTTTTTGTTTTCTTTTTACTAGCAATTGTATTAAGAAGTCTGTTTTAGTATAGTGTTAATTACGTTTTAGGATTTTGGGTGGATTTTTTTTTCTCCTTTATATATTTGGAGTCGCCTTCTGGAGATATGGGGGTAGATTTAGTGTCATGCTTTTTTTCCCGGCCTCCTTTAGGCTCAGGAGGGTCTCTTTTTGGTGGGTGGGGGGTTTCTTTCTAATTCTATTGGTCTTTTTATTAGTTTTTCTAGTTTTTTCATTTGGGCTGATTTCAAACTACTAAAATGTCGGATGTGTTGTCATTTCCGGTTCCTCCACTTATTTTTGTTCCTCTTCCGGGTGCATAAGTTCATACTTTGGTTAACTCTTTATATACCAAAGGGTTGATTTTAGAAATATGGCTCAGACCATTAATTTTGTCTCTTGGAATACTAATGGCTTAAACCATCCAATTAAATGGAAAAAGATTTTTAAAGTATTCCGAAGACTGAAAGTGCATATTATTTTTGCACAAGAAACTCATGTGAGGAAAGAGGACAATCAATGTTTTTCTAGGTTTTGGAGGGGTCAACAGTACCATTCGAATTTGAATGCCAAAGTAAAAGGAGTTTCAATTTTTATTGACTTCTCTATTACATTTGTTCAACACAATATTATTTCAGATCCGAATGGTAGATTTTTGTTAATTATTAGGTTACTTTTTAATAAGAAGGTTGCTATGGTTGATGTTTACGCTCCAAACATGGATTATCCTGATTTCTTTAAGTCTTTATTTACTTCTCTACCTAATCTAAATGAATATATTTTAATAATGGGTGGTGACTTCAATTGTTGCTTAAATCCTTTGCTGGATAGATCTATATGCATTCAGACTTTACCAAATAAGTCGGCCACTTATATCAATTCTTTTTTGACTGATACTGGAATTTCCGATATTTGGAGATTTCTACATCCTAAGGACAAAGAGTTTTCATTTTTCTCACCTGTCTATCATTCTTACTCGAGAATTGACTACTTTTTCATTGACTCTCATTTTATTCCATCTGTAATTGGTTGTAATTATGATGTTATAGCCATCTCTGATCATGCTCCAATGAAACTTTCTATTAAATTAATGGACACAGCTCCTAGAACTAAGCAATGGCGATTTGATTCTACCTTACTACAAGATCCGGATTTCATTAAATTTATGAAGGAACAGATTGATTTCTTCTTTTCAACTAATTCCATGGATGAAATCTCCTGCGGAACACTTTGGGACACTTTTAAAGCATATATATGTGGACAGATTATCTCTTATTCTGTTGGTTTGAGAAAATGTATTAAGAAGAAAACTCTTTTATTGGTTGATAAGATTAAAGAAATTGACAAGAAATATTCGATTGCTCCTAGTTAAGGAGCTTTACAAACAAAGGGTTGAGCTTCAAATGGAACACAGTTTGTTACTTACATCTTCGATTGAAAATCAATTAATGAAAACCAGAAGTGATTTTTATATACATAGTGATAAATCGGGTAAACTGTTAGCTAACCAATTGAAGAATGCTTTGGTTAAACGTCAAATTATTAAGATTCGCCAACAGAATGGTGAACTGACAGTTAATCATGATGAGATAAATAAATCTTTTCAAGATTTTTATACCTCCCTGTATCATTCTGAATTTCCTCATAATCATAATACCATGCATGATTTTTTAGGGAAATTGAATTTTCCAAAATTATCATCTGAAGAACTTTTAATATTAGAAACTCCTATTACGGATGCAGAAATTAAAGGTGTTATTTCCTCTATGAATTCCGGGAAAGCACCAGGTCCAGATGGGTATACAGTGGAATTTTTAAAGTTTTTTTTCCTCTACTCTTTCTCCTTGGTTACGCAGGGTTTTTGAAGAAGCAATTAGACTAGGTAAACTACCACAATCTTTTTATAGAGCTTCCATTTCTTTAATATTGAAAAAAGATAAAGATCCTACTGACTGTGCATCCTATAGACCAATATCTCTATTGAATGTAGATTCCAAGATCTTTTCCAAGTTATTGGCGACCAGGCTGGAGAAGGTATTACCTCAAATTATCTCGGAGGATCAAACTTGTTTTATTAAAAATCATTATTTTTTCAATATTAGGAGATTATTGAATATTGTTTATACTCCTTCACGCAGTACCTCAGAATGTGTCATTTCATTAGATGCAGAGAAAGCATTTGATAGAGTTGAATGGCCATATTTATTTACTGTGCTTGAGAAGTTTAATTTTAGTCCGACATTTATATCCTGGATTAAATTGATATATCATAATCCAGTAGCCTCGGTTTTTACTAATAATCAAAGATCTCCCTTTTTCGTTTATTTCGGGGTACCAGGCAAGGCTGTCCTCTTAGTCCATTATTATTTGATATTGCTGTGGAACCTTTGGCAATTGCTATTAGAGAATCACCTAACATTTTTGGCATTACTCGAGGGATAGATATACATAAGTTATCATTATATGCAGATGATCTGTTGTTATACATTTCTGATCTTGAGAAATCCATTCCTGCAGTTATATCATTATTGGCTCAGTTTAGTAATTTTTCTGGGTATAAATTGAATCTAAATAAGAGTGAATTGTTCCCCTTAAATAGACAGGTTCCAATTTATGGAAATTTACCTTTTAAATTAGTTAATGACTTTTTTATATACTTGGGGATTAAAATTACAAAAAATCATAAGGAGTTATTCAAGGTTAATTCTTTACCCTTAATTGATCAGATTAAATGTTTGTTCACTAAATGGTCACCATTGTCTTTATCTCTGATAGGTCGGATTAATGCTATTAAGATGATTATTTTACCCAAGTTCTTATATATATTTCAGGCGGTACGAATTTTTTTTTCCAAAATCCTTTTTTGACAATGTTGATTCAAAAATTTCCTCATATATATGGCAGAATAAAAATCCTAGATTGGGTAAAAGATATTTACAGAAGTCAAAGAAGGAAGGTGGATTGGCATTGCCTAATTTTAGATTTTATTATTGGGCAATTAATATTTGATATTTGAATTATTGGTTAAGGGATCTGGATTTATCTCCTAGCCCTCACTGGGTAAATCTGGAAACTAAATCTGTACAAGGATTTTCTTTGAGTCTATTTTAGGGACTTCTCTTCCCTTTGCTTTTTCTATATTGCATAAACAAATTGACAATCTGATAGTTAAGTACACTTTATGTATATGGTTTCAATTTCGGAAATTTTTTGGGTTGAATCAGTTTGAGCAATTCCTATTGTATCCAATTTCTTTTTTCATCCCTCTATTATGGACCAAGCTTATTCAGCTTGGAAGACTAAAGGTATACTACAATTTTATGATTTATTTTTGGATAATTGTTTTATGTCTTTTGAACAATTATCCAATAAATATAATTTGCCTAGATCTCTTTTTTTAGATATTTACAGATTAGGGGAATTTTTTAAACACTGTCCTTCCTACCTTTCCAAATCTTGTTTCTTTGGGTATTTTGGAGAAATTGTTAGAACTAAATCCTTTTCAGAAAGGTGTAATATCAAATATTTACAATATAATTATGAAAATACGTTCAAAGGCCTTTTATGAGATTAAAAATGATTGGGAAAGAGAACTTAACCTTACTATCCCTATTGAGAATTGGGATAAAATTCTTCAATTAGTTAATTTATCCTCTATATGTGCTAAACATTCATTGATACAGTTTAAAGTAGTGCACAGGGCTCATGTGTCCAAGGATAAATTGACTCGTTTTTATTCCCATATAAATCCTATATGTGACAGATGTCATTCTGAGATAACTTCTTTAACTCATATGTTTTGGTCATGTCCGCTTTTGAAAAAATATTGGAAAGACATTTTCAATATTATTTCCATGGTATTGAACATTGATTTACAACCTCATCCTATTACTGCAATCTTTGGTTTACCAATGATAGAGTCAATTCATTTATCATCTTCTGCTTGTCGGATGATTGCATTCCTTACATTAATGGCTAGAAGATCTATTTTGTTGAATTGGAAAGAAATTAATCCCCATACCATATTTCATTGGTTTTCTCAAACTATGTTATGTCTAAATTTGGGAAAAATTAGAAATGTCATATTTGACCCTTCTATTAAATTTGAAAAGACTTGGAGGCCATTTATTCAATATTTTCACATGATGTAATTCGACCCTGTTCCAATCCTATTTGTTTTTCCGGTTTTGATTATATGTATGTTGAGAGGATCGGAGTTGGGGACACTGATGATTCTTTGTCTTTTTATAGATACTATAAACAGCCCATTTTTTTTCTTCCCTTTTTTCCTTTTTTCCTCTGTATTAGTTAGTGGTTAGTTTGTTAGATTAGTTCTTCTTAGGGCAATATTTTTTTTCTCTTTTTCTCTTTTTTCTCAACATGATATACCTAGTTTTTGTTTCGTTTATATGATAGTTGTATCATTCATGATTTGGGAAGACGTAACTATATTGTACTTATTGCTTGTGTATCCTTTTATGTTCATTTTAATTTTGTAATCCTAATAACTCTATTAATCTTATCATGTTGATATTAATTAAAAGATTGAAAAAGAAAGAATTGTGGTATTCAAAATAGAATTGAACAGCATATTGAAAATAAATGTTAAAATACAGAACTATTGAGGGGAGAGTGTAGAAGTTGAGGGGTCACTTAGTTCACATGTAGCTCAATGGGTCAAAAGGCTTATTTCCGTGCTGTTGCAATTCTGAAGAAACAGCGTGGGAGTGGACTATTCAGCCTTTTCCCCCATTCACCTATTCAATATGATTGGAGCTGATCTTTTAGCTCAGACACTTCCTTGCACTGACTCTCTATTTTTGATTCCTTTGCTATACAAAATCCAATCTCTGCCTTGAATGTATTAAATGAAAGGTGGTGTAGAAGGTATTTAACAGTCTAGCCTTCTTAAGTCAAGGTATTGGGATGGGCATTCTGTTGCAGTTGTATAAGCCACTGGTGAGGCCACACGGACTGTGTGTGTACAGTCTTAATCACCCTATTATATGTACAGTAGACATGGTTAAACTGGGAAGAGTGCGGAGAAGTCTTAGGAGGGATGCCAAGACTAGAGAGTTGATCAGATGAGGTCTTTTTTTATCGGAATGTAGGACTATAAGGGGCAACTTTATAAAAGTGTTTGAAATTATGAGAGGCTTTGGTAAGGTGGGTAGGGCTGTCTACAACTAGGGGGCCTGGTTTGTGGTGAGGGAGAGAGTTTTGAAAGGGACCTGAGGGCCAACATCTCCCACACAAAAAAGGTGGTGAATACATGAGCTGAGAGGGGAAGTGGCTGAAGCAGGTTTAGGAAGCCCTTGGGTAGGCAGAAGGAGGGGTGGAGCTGGGAAGGGTTAGGGGTCAATTGCGGATGATTGGGTTAGCTGGATGCACTGAAGGTCCTGTATCCCTACCATATTGATCTGTGAGCCTAGGCTTCACAGCAACTCAGCCACTACAGGGCTCTTGAGGAGAGAGTTCCAAAGATTTGCCATACTCTGAGTATAGAAATGTGTTCTCACTGCTGTGCTTGAATGTAGGACACGTTGAATGTCAGACTGTGACCCCCTCCTCTCCCCTCATACATTAGGTCAGTATCTATTCTCAAGGTGCACAGGAATTTTGCATGTTTCCATCCAACTTATGTGAATCAGTAATGCAAAGCAAGCAAATCTCTGTTACCACACCTTTCGCCTGGATGGTGTCATTTCATTTTTCAATCTTTTTATTGATTTTCAAATAAACAATATACAAATCAGAGGAGGAGTTTAGCAAACAGATAATATGAAAGACATATAAACAGCAATAAAAAAAAAAACAAAGTGTGTAATCTCAAAATCAGATAGGTAAAATGTTACGCTGTTATATATACAATGGTCGGAAAAAAATAACTACAACTCCTTATAGCAATCATAAAAAAAGATTGGAAATTTTATTAGATAAAGGAGAAAAAACCACTAACTAAACTGAAACAAAAAAAGAGAAAGAAAAAAGAAAGAAGAAGAAAGATTGGGCAGTCCAATTGAGGATAAAATTTTAGAAAAGAGAGGGAAAAAAAGCATCCTTCCAGTCATCTCCGAACCTTCATGCATAAAGATTTTCCCAAAAGAGAATAAAGAAAAATAAATAAATAAAAAATAAATTAAATCATGTGAAAATATTGAATAAAGGGTTGCCAGACTTGTTCAAAATTAAAGGATATATCAAATGTCTGGCTTCTAATTTTCTCCAAGCTTAGACATGACATAATGGAGGAGAGCCAATAAAAAAACAGTAGGTGGATTAGATTCTTTCCAGTGTAGCAAAATAGCTCTCCTAGCCAGTAAAGTTGAAAAGGCTATCACTTGTTGAGCGGAAGCAGACACTTTGCTTGCTTCCTCTGGAATAATCCCAAAAATTGCTGTAAGTGAATGAGGTTGAACATCCCTCCAAAAATTGTTTAAGCTTACACATGACCAAAACATATGAGTTAGAGTAGCCACTTCTGTGTTACATGTGTCACAAATAGGGATTATATTGGGAAAAATATGCGCCAATTTATCTTTGGACATATAGGCCCTGTGTACTATCTTAAACTGAATTAAGGTATGGTGTGCGCAGATAGATGAATTATTGACTAGATAATAAATTTTGCTCCATTGATTGTCTGAAAGTGAAAGTTGAAGTTCTACTTCCCAGATGCATTGAACCCTATCATTAGGTGACATGCGAGCATTCATTAACTGTTTATAAATGATAGCTATTAATCATTTTTGAAAAGGCTTAAGCTGAAAAATAGCATAAGCCAAATTTAAAGAGAAGGGAAGCTCCTAATAAAGAAGCTAACAAAAACCCCATTACTGAATTTTCCTCCAGCTGTAACCATGAAGAGCGATCTTGGTCATCTGTATCATAAATCCAAAAAGTAATATAATGAATATTAATTGCCCAATAATAAAATCTAAAGTTTGGTAAGGCCAGTCCTCCATCTTTTTTTGGTTTTTGTAATAAAAGTTTATTCATTCTAGAGCTTTTATTATTCCAAACATAAGACAAAATCAGAGAATCTATTTTATCAAAAATTGTTTTTGGAACAAAAGAGGGAACTGCTTGAAATATATATACAAATTTCAGTAGAATAACCATTTTTGTAGCATTTATTTGACCTATCAATGGATGTTGTCAAAATGATGTCAGGTGGAGTGACTCTGGATCCATCTCTCCCCACATCATATTTGATTCACACTGGCTCAGATAAAGTTGGACAATAAGGTTCAATCCAACAATCCTGCCATTGCCAATTTAAAACAAAGTTCAGTATTAGGGCAAGAGAGAAAAATGCCATTTACTTCAATGTGTTGGTTGCTTTGTGCTACTTTGCAATCAAGCTAGGCAAAAAATTGCGCCTTATTTATTGAGATTAAAGGTATGTTATGAAATTGGTGGTTGATGTCATTAAGCAAATTAATACTCCTCTTGTCACTTCAAACTGGTAATTTAAATCAGAAGGACTCTGACATGATTTAATTTCAACCCTGAAATTAGAGAGTGAGAAAAGCAATAAGGAAATGGGGGAAGCACACTGCCACTGGGAGTAAATACTTTCTGGAGGTCATGTTTACATCTTTTCATCTACTTTGGCAGACTTTTGATATCATTCTTGTTATACACACTGCATTACTGTCAGAAGAAAGACTTTTAATGATGCAGAACTGTTTCAATGTTCAGTGTTGCAAATTAGATTTATTTTAGAGTGTAATGGATGCAGGGAAATTTATTTGTTTATTAGTGAAACAGCGCAGAGTAGGCCTTTTGGGCCACGCCACACCTGCAATCTTTAAACCAAACCTAATCATATGACAATTTACAATGACTGATTAACCTTCCCGGTACATACTTGGACTATGGGAGGAAACCAGAAGATCTGGAGGAAACCCTCACGTACCGAGACTCCTCACAGAACAGCACTGGAATTGAACTCCAAACTCAGGAGCCCTGAGCTGTAATAGAGTTGCACGAACCAGGATCAGAAGATTCAGAATCTGAATCAGGTTTGTTATCACCGGCATATGACGTGAAATTTGTTAACTTAACAGCAGCAGTTCAATGCAAAACATAATATAGCAGAGAGAAAAAAATAGTAATAATAAATAAACAAGTAAATCAATTACTTATATTGAATAGATAAAGAGAGTGCAAAAACAGAAACACTGTATATTTTTTTTTTAAATGAGGTAGCATCCAAGGATTCAATGTCCATTTAGGAATCGGATGGCAGAGGGGAAGGAGCTTTTCGTGAATCACTGAGTGTGTGCCTTCAGGCTTCTGTACCTCCTTCCTGATGGTAACAGTGAGAAAAGGGCATGCCCTGGGTGCTGCAGGTCCTTAATAATGGATGCTGCCTTTCTGAGACACCACTCCCCAAAGATGTCCTGGGTACTTTGTAGGCTAGTGTCCAAGATGGAGCTGACCAGATTTACAACCTTCTGCAGCTTCTTTCAGTCCTGTGCAGTAGCCCCTCCATACCAGGCAGTGATACAGCCTGTTGGAATGCTCTCCACGGTACAACTATAGAAGTTTTTGATTGTATTTGTTGACATGCCAAATCTCTTCAAACTCCTAATAAAATATAGCCGCTGTCTTGCCTTCTTTATGACTACGTTGATATTTTGGGACCAGGTTAGTTCCTCAGAGATCTTGACACCCAGGAACTTGAAGCTGCTCATTCTCTCCACTCCTGATCCCCCTATGAGAATTGGTATGTGTTCCTTCATCTTACCCTTCCTGAAGTCCACAGTCTGCTCTTTTGTCTTACTGACATTGAATGCCACGTTGTTGCTACGACACCACTCCACTAATTGGCATATCTCACTCCCGTATGCACTCTTGTCACCACCTGAGATTCTACCAACAATGGTTGTATCATCAACAAATTTATAGATGGTATTTGAGCTATGCCTAGTCACACAGTCATGTGTATATAGGGAGTTAGAGCAGTGGGCTAAGCACACACCCTGAGGTGCGCCAGTCAGTGAGGAGGATATGTTATTACCAATCCGTACAGATTATGGTCTTCTGGTCAGGAAGTCAATGATCCAATTGCAGAGGGAGGTACAGAGGCACAGATTCTGAAACTTCTCACCCAGGATTGTGGAAATGATGTATTAAATGCTGAGCTATAGTCAATGAACAGCAGCCTGCCTTATGTGTTTATGTTGTCCAGGTGGTCTAAAGCTGCGTGGAGAACCATTGAGATTGTGTCTACTGTTGACCTATTGTGGTGATAGGCAAATTGCAATAGGTCCAGGTCCTTACTGAGGTAAGAGTTCATTCTATTCATGACCAACCTCTCAAAGCATTTCACCACTGTCAATGTGACTGCTACTAGGCGATAGTTATTAAGTCAGCCCACATTATTCTTCTTAGGCACTGGTATAATTGTTGACTTTTTGAAGCATGTGGGAACTTCCGTCCGTAGCAGTGAGAGGTTGGAAATGGCCTTAAATATTCCCGCTAGTTGGTTGGCACAGGTTTTCAGAGCCTTACCAGGTACTCCATCGAGACCTTCCGCTACTACTACTGCTACCACTACTCTACATTGGAGCCCAAGATGTTTCCTTCAGCTTGGTGGTTTAGAACAGGTGAAGACATGAGATTACAGTAGATAGATAATTTTCTGAATTAAGGGTAGGCTTTTTAGGATTACTTAGAAATTTAGGGTGAGTTGGTCAAAAACTGGAGCTGATCATGGGTTGGCTCTCTGCTATTAGGTACATTCCATTCTCAACCATTCCAGATTCTCTTGGAGACAGCAAAAGTCTTTTTCAGCCCAAAGACACATTATCAAAATGTCAATAACAGGCTTCAATTGCACACAAATTAGTAGCAGATGTATATTTGAAAGAAGGAGAAGTAGTAGTTTCGTGAACTGTCTGCAGGATGTTGATGTTAGTAGCATTGGTCACTGGTGCCATCTTGCTGGGTTTGAATCTTCAGGATTTTCTATCTTAGAGATCTTGGATCTTCAACTAGAGAATTGCAACTTTGAAACAGGCATACAAGCAAATCAATGGGCCACCATCTGTATTAATTCCGTAACCTATACTCGTAGATGATTCAAGTGCTCGTGTACATACTACTCAACTGCCGGCGGCGAACTGCTTTCAACCACACTTTCAGGCAGTTCATTTTGAGTACCTGCCACTATCTGGGAAATTTTCCTCCTCGGATCCATTCTAAGTCTCCTAGTTTCTTCCCATAAACCAATACCCTCTAGTTTCATCAATGTCATATATGGGGAAATGTTTCTTACAATCTATCTTACCTGTACCTTTGATAATTTTATACCACCAATCATGTCCCCCTTCAACCACCTCCACTCCAGAGAAAACAGAACTGTCTTTTCCAGTCCCCTAACAGAACTGCTCCATCTTTAGTAACAATCTGGTGAGTCTTGTCTCCAGCAGTATCCCATCTTTCCTACAATATAGTAACCAGAACTGTTTCCAGCTGAGCTCTGACCAATGTTTATCAGGTTGAAGCATAACCTCCATCTTCTTGCATTCATCACCCTGGCTCACAAAGGCCAGTTTCCCAAATACCTTCTGAACCACAGTATCTACCTATATTGCCACCTTGAAAGAACTTGTACAGCAAGGTCCCTCTGTTCTTCAATACTACCTAAGGCCTATAGTGTATGTCGTAACCTCAAAAGTATTCTCAAAGCCCTAATCTCCCATTTATCTGGATTAAACAACATTTGCTATTTCATGAACACATTGACATCATCCTGTAACCTGAAACTTCTAACTATCAGCAGTCTGTGTCATCTGCAAACATTGTGTTGATCAGTGCAATCAAACTGAGATTTTATTTATTTTTAATAAATTAATGAATGTGAAGGTTGGGTAAGAATGTCGAAGAGTTTAAGGGTCAATCGTATAGAGCAGTGAAACTGATTTGAAGGACCTCATGAAGGGTTGGCAGGGGCAAGCATCGTGGGTAATATTTTTTGAGACCAGAATTGGTAAATGTACCACACAGAGAGGAGAAATGTGAAACTGGGTGTTCAAAAAAAATTCTCTCTCTGTATTATTTCTTCACCATTCTTGCGTTCCACTTCTATGCTGTGACTAAGCTTTTGGTTGCCGGTCTTAATATTTCTACATATAGCTCAGTGTCAAATTTCATTTGGTAATCACTCCTGTGAAGAGCTTGGGGACACTACATAAATGCAAGCTGTTGTTTTCCATCTTTCAATTCATATATTTATATGAGAGCAGTTCCAGTGTGTCTGAACATGATGAGCATGCTGCTTCTGCACTTAAGGGTTTACGACTGTTTGTACATTCTGTGGAGCCACAGGGCCATTCACTTATGCTTCTGAGGACTAATACTGATGCAATAAATCACAGACGCAAGGTTATACTGTCCTTTACTTCTATCTGATAGTTTTTTCATTTGCCTTTCGTTTCTCTTTCTGTGCCATCTTCTTTATTCTTTAAGCTTTATTCCTCTTTCCCTTTCTATTTTGACTCTAACTTGCTGTATTCCCATTTCAAATGTGTCCCATATTTGTTTTCTGTTGGGTTCTTTCATTGAATAGGGAACTAGAACAATTGCACTTGACATTCCTGAGAATAGAGAAAAGACTCGGAATACTTGTACTGCTGATAAGGCTCATTGACTGCTATGAGTTTCTGGAGAAATATGTACAATTCAGACACATTAATATAGGGAGGATGTTCCTAGTGAATGCAGAGTCCAGAGCCAGGTGTCACAGTGTCAAGATACAGGATATGCCACTTAATTCTGAGATCAGGAGAAGTTCCTTTACCTGGGGTTAAGTGAAACTGTGGAATCCTCTACAATAGAAGATAGTTAAGGCCAAGTCAGAAAGTATATTTATGAAGGAAATTAATATACTCTATTTCTTAATGCCAAAGGATCAATGGATATAGCGAGTTGGGGGATAGACAAGGTGGATGATCACAGTCTCTTTTCTTGTGTAGGAAAATCTGAAAGTAGAGGGCGTAGGTTTAAGAAGAGGAGGAAAGATATAAAGGGGATCTGAGGGGCAAGTTTTCAAGGTCCAAGAGTTTATCCTCATGGTCACCCCTGCTTAACTCTATCATAGACATCTTCCATCCTCTAAATCACCCTCTCCTCAGTTTACCAAGCTCCTCTTATCTCTTTCCCATTTCTGATAAAGGGTCTTCAACCTGAAATGTTAACTCCGTTTCTTTCTCATGGATGCAGCCCAACCCACTTGTTTCCAGTATTTTCTGTTTTCAGTTACTTTTGACTGGAATAAGGTTTCACTTTGATGTCTTCATCCAAAGTGATGGCAGCATTGTTTGTTATGAATGTCAGCCTATGCTACTTACATCAAGGACAGGGTCACATTCAAGAAAGTTTTTGACAGCGTGAAATGATATGTGTTTCAGCCAATGAAACTCGCTGGGTCAAAAATCAAGATATTGACTAATAGAGGCTTTGCATTTAAGGTAAAGGTGAAGGGTGGGAAGTGGTTTAAAAACAAAGGGGAAGTGTGGAACAAGCTGTTTTTACACAGAATATGCCCGGAATGCACTGCAAAGGGTGGTAATGGAAGCAAATGTGATAGAAGTCTTTAAGAGGCTCTGAGAAAGGTACATGAATCTACAGAAAATGGAGGAATATAAGATCAAAGTAAAATGTATTGTCAGAGCAGGTACATGTCACCACATACAACACTGAGATTCTTTTTCTGCAGACATACTTAGCAAGCTATATACACTGTGTAGCAGAAGACTAGTTTAGTTATGTAATAACACAGCAGTTTACTTAGTTCTGCTTAGCATTGTGCTCCATAGGGCTGTTCCTTTGCTGTGCTACTCTGTTGTACTGTAAATTTGTTGAAATTAGATAATGAATATGAATCTTTGGTTGTCCATCGGAATTTGATGACGACGTCCACTCCTTTAATGGTGAGATCTTTGATGACTATACAGTCCTATCCTGGACCCACAAGCTCTATTGCAGGTGGGACATGTATATGTGGTAGTGGTGGTAGTGATGGCAACCATGGCTGCATTTCTCCTTGCTCTCTTCTGCTATCTTCTGGTTGTTCTTTCCATCTCCAGAATACGAACCCCGTCCCTACGCAGCTGTCGCCAAGTGTTACGGTCAGCAGCAACATCCTCCAGGTTCTCGGGTCTGATCTTGCACTTCCTTAAAGCATTCTTCATCTGATCCTTATAGCGCTTCTTTGGCCCTCCAGCTGAGCATCGACCATGACGTAGCCGACCATATAACACTCTGCGGGGTAGCCAACATGGGGGCATCCTTATCACGTGCACCAGCCACTGCAGCTGATGCTGGGTGATCATAGCCTCAATACTTTTGCAGTTGGTCTTTACAAGTATTTCAGTGTGAGGCACCCATTCATGCTAGGTAATTTCCAGGGTACGCTTACACACTGGGTAACACATACAAAATGCCGGAGGAACTCAGCAAGTCAGGATGAAGGGACTCTCTTCGTAGATGCTGCCTGATCTGCTGTGTTCCTTCAGCATTTTCTGTCTGCTTTCAACATCTGCATAATCTCTTGTATGCACACACTGAGGGAAACATGCACACTTGTAAGATCCTTTCAGTCAATTTTCGTGATAGGAATTTGTTCCTGGATGTCAGCACTGAATGGAGTTTTATATTCATTTTGTTATTTTGCTTATGAAGTTGAACTCTATCAAATTTAATGCAACCAAATTTCATAAACAAAGCTAAAAGCACATGCATTACTGCTTCTGAGTTCTCAAGTAATTTTCAGACTGAAACATTTAACTTTTTCACACATGCTGAGTATTTCCAGCATTCTCTTTCCTTTCATTGCTGTATATTTCCTGTATCTGTTTTTATTTTTGATTTTCATTGAGGTATCAAATCTAAATCTAAGATTACTTTAGTGAAGGATTGGATCATTTCAGTGAACTTCACATCAGAGTATATGGCATTTACCAGATGCACAACTGCAATTTATTTAGGTTTCTTTGCTATCTCCTATCTGCTCTGTGTCCTAATAGACAATAGAAGAGACGTTGTCACAACAGAACTATTCATTTGTTCCTCTCCAATGCACCTCCCCCTCTTCCCCAAACTCTAAATCCACATTGGTACAAGTGGCATCAGAAATGGGATTGTTTTGGCTGTATGTGGAATTGTACATCATGGAAACAAGTTCTTCAATTAAACTCACTCATGCCAACTAAGAACTGACAAATTTGCCTGTATTTGGTCCATTTCCCTGTAAACCTTTCCTAATTATAAACCTGTTCAAATGCCTTTAAAGGTAACTTGTCTCTACTTCTTCCTCCAGCACTTCGTTCTATATACCTGCCATACTCTGTGTGTGTAAAATCCCCTTTAATTTTTTCCTCTGGAAGGGCTAACCATCTTCCCTGTAGGGGAAACTAAGAATGAGCAATAAATACAATTTTGCACACTAAAGACATTTTTTGAAAATGAACCATATTCCATTTAAAATCAGTGTCTTCAATTAACAAAATAAGAAATTATCAAAAGACTTGTGTGCTGCTCCTGATGACCGTAAGCTGCTGTGTGGTAGTGGCTGGTAGTGGGATGGGAGGATATGTGTGGTAAGGGAGACAGAAGAGATATTTGAGTGCATTTTGAGTTTAAATTCAGTCAACTGTGCAATGAAGAAGTGGATATTTGGATATTGGGCTATTTGATATTCTACACCACTTTCTCTGTGACTTTGCTTGTGAAGTTTCAGATTAATTGTCTGTTCCCTTAGCTGTTACCAAATCTGTTTCTGTACTAATCAGGTATCAGTGATCACTCAGCTAGCAAGTTCTTCAAGAGCGATTTAAAATTTTCCATTAGCAGTCCAACTGCCAAGTCACTTTCAATTTTCCACTCTGGTTTCAAGCTGGATTATGCAATGCCATTTAAACCGTACATTTTCTGTTCCACATGAAATAAAAATGGAAAGAAAATAAAGACTCCTATTTACGAAGCACCTTTCTTGACCTTAGGACAGTTTTGTAGCCAATGGAATACTGTATCTTTGAAGTAATTTGCTTTGTAATATACAAAGATGCGGCACATCTATATGCACAGCAAGATTCCACAAACAGTATTGTAATAATGTATGGTTAATCCATTTATTTTAGGGTGAAAATGTAGATAAAATTGTGTGTTAGTTATTTCTGACCTTCCAGTCAGAGGATACATGATCATAATTTGTGTCAGAATGTATTTTTTTGTGTAGCTGTCACTCACACAACTCAGATCAGCAAAGTATCTCTGTTCCTTTCTTAAAGATGTCAACTGACATTACAACTGATTGCAATGGGTCCCTGAGTTTGAATCACAATGCTTTTCCATTTCTTTGCAGAAATTGTTCAATGTAATTTGTCATGTAATGTAGTTAGCATTAAACTCTGTGTGTGTGTGTGTGTGTGTGTGTGTGTGTGTGTGTGTGTGTGTGTGTGTGTGTGTGTGTGTGTGTGTGTGTGTGTGTGTGTGTGTGTGTATGTATCTGTGTGTGTATGTATACACACACTCTTTTATTTTGTGTGTGTATAAATAAATAAGGCATACTAAAATTCAATAACCAAGTCAAAATTGCCTTGGGGTAAGTAATCTTTTATTTAGAATCTTTTAAAGATAGTAGCACTGAGAGCAAATGTTTTTGCTTTAATTTCATACCCCAATTTTGATAATATGTTTTGTAGCTTTACATGTCAAAAATTTTCATGCACATTTAAATCTTGTATTGTAATGTTACCAGATAGCTCTCGGTCTGTCCAGTTTCAAAAATGAATGTTTCTTTATTTTACTCTGAATGAATTTAAATTCTAATCTGAATGGCCGCAACAATTGCATTAATGAAAGAACTTTTAAGGTTGTAAAATACTTCAAATGAGCTTCATATTTAGAGTTAAGGTCATTACCAAATCCTGAGATACAGACAGAGGTAATAAAATTGCTGATCAAAAACTTGGTCAAAATATTAGTTACATTCAAGGAAGAAAGAGGGTTATAGAGGTTTTGAGGGGAAAAGACTTTGGAAATGATTTTAGAATATTGGGATTATGTAAAGATGAGAGGAAATGGGGTGCCTATAGACAAAAGGAAGTGTACTCTCAATGGGGCAAATGGATTTTCTGTCAATGTGAATGGTTTAGTAGTTTTTGAAATTAATACAAGGATTTTATTTATCTTTCTTTTCATCAGTGAAGCTCAGGAGGGATATTTTTTGAGACCTGTGCTCTTTATGATTTTTGGATGTGGCTCAGATGGGTAAATTTGCAAATTATATGAAGATGCGTGGAGTTGTAGATGGTATAGAACAGGACATTGACAGGATGCAGAGCTAAACTTCATGACCTCTGACACCTGGAACTTCCACCATACTGCCAGTGTCTTCCACAGTGAAGACTGATGCAAAATACTTTTTCAGTTTGTCTGTCATTTCCTTGTCCCCCATTACTACCTCTCCAGCAGTCTGACATCTACTCTCGCCTCTGTTTTGCACTTTATGTATCTGAAGAAACTTTTGGTATCCTCTTTAATATTATTGGCTAACTTAATTTTGTATTCCATGTTAACCTTCATAGACTTCTGTTGTTTTCTGTTTGTGTTTAAAAGCTTCCCAATCCTCTCATGTCTGACTAGTTTTTGCTCTATTATGTGCCCTCTCATTGGCTTTGACTTTTCTTGTTAGCCATGTTGCCATCTTTTCTTTAGAATACTTCTTCCTCTTTGCGATGTATATTTCCTGTGTCTTCCAAATTGCTTCCAGAAATCCCAGCCATTGCTGGTCTGTCACCATCCCTGTCAATGTTCTTTTCCAATCAGTTCTGGCCAACTCCTCCCTCATGCATCTCTAATTCCTTCTACTCTACTATAGTACTGATGCATTTGACTAGATCCTTTCTCAAATTTCAGGGTGAATTCAATCATATGATCATTTACCCCTAAGTGTCCTTTTACCTTATGCTCTTTAATCAATTCTGATTCATTGCACACCACTCAATCCCAAATAGCTGATCCCCTAGTGTCCTCAAGCATGAACTGCCCTAAAAAGCCATCTCGTAGACACTCTAGAAATAACCCCTCCTAAAATACAGCACAAACCTGATTTTCTCAATCTACCTGTATAATCTGCATTTTGAAATCCCCCATGACAATTGTAATATTGCCCTTTTGGTATGTATTTTCTTTCTCCCGCTGTGATTAGTTGACCACATCCTTACTACTGTGTGGGGGTCTGTATTCAACTCCTATCAGGGTTTTTTTTAAATCCTTGCAATTCATTAACTCTATCCACAATGATTCAACACCTTCCAAGCCTATGTTGCCTCTTTCTAATGATTTGATTACACTTTTAACCAACAGAGCAATGCCGCCCCTCTGCCTTCCTATCTGTCATTTTGATACAGTGTGTATCCTTGGACATTAAGCTCCAAGTTATAATGTTTCAGCCATGATTCAGTGATGCCTACAACATCATACCTGCCAATGTGCTGCAAGTTCATCTATCTTATTCTGTATATTCTACACATTAACCTTCAGGCTTCAGTCCTGTATGCACCCTTTTTAAAAAATAAAAAAAAAAAATTCTGATTTTTATGTTGCAACTTGTTCTGCAATTTTGCCCCATCACCAGCCTATCCTCACTACAAATTTCCTCTGTTTGTAAACCAGCTACCTCATTTTCAGCACTATTATCCGTCTTTCCTATGACCCATCTTGCATTGAAATATATGAAGCTCAGGACACTAGTCACACCACAATCAACCTTTTGATTCCTGACTTTGTCTGAGGCCTTACCAACATCTGTCTCCACAACTGCTCCACTAACTGTTCTGTACTCTGGTTCCCATCCTCTAGTAACTCTAGTTTAAAGTCCACCGTGCAGCATTAACAAACCTTCCTGCCAGGATATTGGTCCCCCTCCAATTCAGGTGCAAACCGTCCCTTCTGTACAGGTCCAACCTTCTCTGGTAGAGATCCCAATGATCCAAAAACCTTGTGCCCTCCCTTCAACACCAACTCCTTAGCCATATATTAAACAGTATAATCTACCTAGTTCTGACCTTAATACATGTGGCACAGGTAGCAATCCTGAGATCACAACCCTGGAGGTCCTGCCCTTTAAATTAGCACCTAACTCCCTGAACTCCCCATGCAGAACCTTGTCACTGGGCCTACCCATGTCTTTGCTGCCTACATGGACCACAACTTCTGGCTTTTCACCCTTCTGTTTATGAACGCTGGCGACTCAATCCAAGATACCCTGGACCCTGCCACCTGGGAGGCAACATACCGTCCAGGAATCTCGTTCTCGCCTGGAGAATCTCCTGTCCATTGCCCAAACTAATGAATACCCTATCACCACAGCATGCCTCTTCTTTCCCCCACCCCTTCCCTTCTGAGTCACAGAGGCTGACTCAGTATCTGAGACCCGACCAACGTCCAGTGGAACAGGAACATATGGATCAGCCAATATGTTGTGGTTTAGATCAGATAATGCCTTTTAGTTTCCCAATGCCATTTAATGTCTAAGAGGATGGGTACTGTGAGAGTTAAAATGAAAGCTCCAATTTTTTAGATGTATAGCCATATTGGAAACTTTAAGATTTTTGATTTTCTAACTTATAGATTACATTCAGTTGTTCAAATCAAACCACTGAACTTCAATACAGGAAAAAATCACAGATTTTCTGTTTCGGCATAGATTCAGTGATTTTTTTTTTTTGGCCCTTCCTTTTGGTCCTTACAGCTTGGAGTGCTGTATCTCAGTAATGCAATTGGAGGAACCAAAACAAAAATTGTATATGTATGGGTAACTTTTACCCAGAAACTGGAATGCATAATACCTGATTGTTGTGTATTACATAATTCACAGTCAGTAATTATTATGTTTTGTGACTTCAAAACATTGAAATAATTCAAAGAAAGTCATAGGAGTTTTGGAATACAGTTCTAGTTAAGGTTACTTTAAGTGAGCTGTGCATGTATCATGATGATGTATGCAATTAACATATTTTATATATAAGCCATAATTAATTATTTAAACATAGGGATGCTTAATCAAACTACGTATATACAAGATTATTCAAATATTATTGAACTACCAAATACACAACACTCCTCCTTGCTTGGCTGTAAACTCCATCTCCATATAAATTGCATCACTACATAGACAGAAAACTATATAATACAACTACAATATACGGACATCTACAGCATGGTAAATTTTAGATTGTTCTATTCAGACCTAAAGATTTAATCACTGTGGAGGACTTCTTAGTCTAGTGGGATAACATTTTGCTTGACAAGGGATCATTCTGTTTGGCGGGTGAGATTTATGGCTGTGAAAGCAATCTCAAGTTCTGGGGTGGTTGTAGGAGTTGACTCTGAGAAGTGGTTCTGACAGCTGTAGACACATTTCTTTGCCTTCCTGTTTTCTCCTCTAATTTGTGCATCTTGATCTTTGAGCGGTTCATTCAGCTCACTGGAGTATTCTCTTATTAATCCTTTTATTGCTCGCTTTTACAATCTGATCTCTCCTCTTGGTTTCCACATCCACAACATCATATGATGAATCCACTGTTTTTGTATCTTATTGACTCCTTTCTTTTTGGCCTTCATTCATCTATCTGGGCTTTGGCCTTTGCATCTACTTTTACAAGCAGCTTTTTGTCTCCACTTGAAGTTCAGGCAATAACCTTAATGGATGCAGAGCAGATAATTTTTTCTATACTCACGAAAGCCAAATGTTTGCAACTTCCTGGAAGCACCTTGAACTCTCTTCCAGCCTAAAACCAAGCCATATTTCGCAACTTACTGCCTGATTAACATATCGGAAGCTTTCTGAGATGCATTTGATGCACCATCAATAACTCTCTCTGAGACGTAAAGGTGAGATATCGGCTTTTATTGACTGGAAGAAGGAACAAGCAGTGGTTGACCACCATACTACATCCTGGAGACAGAGAGGCTGGGCTCAGACCTCAATCGCCTTTATACTGGGGTCTGTGGGAGGAGCCACAGGAGCAGTCAGCAGAGGGTGTGTCCAGACAGGTATATGTAGTTCACCATAGTATTACATACGAAAATTGTTGTAGTTGGGCCACTGCATTTGTCATTCTCACACTTCCTCTGACCAACATGGTCCATCCTTGGTCAAATATGCTTTTCAGCCAGAGCACAGAGGTTACCACCAACACCTGTTTGTTCTCTGTTGGGCAACAGGTCATGGTGTTCGGCATGGAGACTGTTGTAATGTGAGTATTAATAAAAGTAAGTTAATAAAATCCGGCTCAACTGGCATGAGTTTAAATATGCACACATGATGGAAGAGCATGAGGTGCAGCGGGCAGATGAAGTCGCCGATGGCAATGTGAGTGACAGACATAGTCTGGACACATTTGAGAGTGAGCTCGCAGCGCAGCTTGCGGCTCTTCAGCCTATTACAGGAGCAATTGAAGTTACCCCCTTGGCAATGAAAGCCAGCACGCCACTTCTAGTACGGCGAAGCAGTGACCCAGCTCTTGTACCACCTGCCCAGTTACAGCAAGGTGCATCTCAGCCTGATGATCCCGCTAACAGGAACCTGCATGTGAAGCCAGTCGTAACAGTAGCAAACGGGGCACCCGCAGACTATGTAAGAACCAGACAAGCATTCAGAAATCACTCTAAGTGATTTGACAAAGAAAGTAGAATTTTCTGGAGGCAGTGGCCCCCTGAGAATCCATGTGGTTCCTTTTAACTCTACGCTGAGTGGAAGATTCCTTGGCCTGAGTATTCATGATATTGAAGAGAACAGCTGTTCAAGAAAAGAGAATCTGCTCCAGGAGAATGAATGTATCATCAAAATCAATTTAACAGACAAGACCTTTGTTCAAGCACAAGAGGTTTTCCGAAATGCATTGCGATTTCCTGCTGTTGAACTCCATATAGTTCCAAGTTATAACAAGGAACTCTATTAAAAAAAAATTGCAATTGGGTCTATTCTGAGCCACGGTCGTGACGATGTTTCAAAAACCAAAGTTCCTTCTTCAGTGCGTTCCAAGCCAGGTGGCAAACCTGCAGATGCCATTTATCCCAATAATGCTGAGAATAGCTTGCCACCGATTTCAAAGAAGCTCAGTAGTCCAAAACAGTTAAGGAGCAATGACCACTTAATGCGTACCAGGAAAGCATGTCCACCAGTACACTGGCAAAGGGGGCAGAGTCCCCTGAAGAGGATGAACATTCTCATACGGACACACAGACCCCTCTCGTGTCCCCAACACTAGATCCACCCAAAACATCCTCGCCAGCGGTGTCTGCTGGGTCACCAGGGGTAGTGTGTAGATCGCAGCGCCCTTGCGAACCACCTGACAGACTGAATCTTTGATTGGATAGTTTCTTTTGTTGTTAGATTGAATGTTGAATTTGCCATATTTTTAGGTGTTTTTGTATTGGTAACCTGTTGCTAATGATACCACTGTTTTTATTTCCCAGTTCTTCTATATTTGGGGAATGTTGGATTTTAAAGGGGGAGAAGTGTTGTAATGTGAGTATTATTAAAAGTAAGTTAATACTAATCGGGGAGCTGTTGGTAGGAAGAGGTGGGATCCAGGGTTGGCGGGGTTTTTACTTCTCTTTTACTCCCAGTATGCATTGTATATAGTTCCTCCACCCATGCCGCACGAGGTACCTGGAAGCCTCTGTATTGCAAATATCATTTGCCATCCCAGATAAAGATGCTCTTTTGGCCATCAAGTGGTCTTTTTGTAAAGTAGAAGTTACCACAGAGACAGTTGTGGCATCATCCAATACCTTTCTTAATTCACTTTCAGTTGGTTTCACAGCAGGGAATGTGGCATGCAGATAGTGGATGGATTTCCAATCAAGTTCTAATTTCTCAGCCAATCACACCCCCACAATTCTTGTCCTTCAAGATACAAGATCAATGTGGCTTGCTGGTTGTTGTATTTCACTGTCACAAATGTCATTTCCACAGGAGTTATCTTTTCTCCTTTATAAGTTCTTAGTTGAGTATCTGCAAGCTTCAGTTTGGTATCTTTGAATTGCCTCTCAAACTCAATTATTTGGAATGACAGAAGCAGCTAAACCATTGTCCAAATCCATTTTAATTAATTGCCGTTCACTCCTTGTATAAGCCGTATTGCTTGTCTCCTGTTAGTTTCCAAATTATAAGTATCAAGGGTACCCAGTCCTGGTTCACTCTCATCATTATCGGATTTTTCATCAATAGCATGAAGATTAGTGCTTTTCCTTTTGAAAAATGCTAATTGACATTTTAGCTTTTTCTCTTTCTGGAGCAATCCATTTACTTTTTGTCTGCCTAACATGCTTTTTGTTTAAGACCTGTTTTTTTTGCATTTTCTGCCAGAGTTGCCTTTAAATTGAATTTTTTTGATGTACGTGAGCACCTGCCACAATAATAACACAATTTTTTCAGCCAGGCTGGTTTCTGCTTAGAAAATGCAATTCTGTTCACACTCACTTTCATTCTTGACTGTGACTCAATTACATCTCTGTTTGAGGTTTCCATTGAAACAGCAATTTCAATTGTTTACTTGAATGTAAGCTGTGCTACTGATAGGAACTATTTTTCCAATGCTTTCTTTTAAGATTCCAGTGAATCATTTCGTCCTTTATCAAACTGACAATGCTCAATCTCTTCAATTCAGCCAAGTACACTGAAATGAACTCACCTTCTTTTTGATTCTGCTGATGAAACCTAAAGCATTCTGCTGCTAACAATGGTTTTAGTACGAAATGTTCCTGTATTATCTCAGGAAAGCTAATTTCTGCAGGTTTGGTTGAAGCAGTCAAACTTCAAAGCAAACTGTATGCTTTTAAACTTAATGCACTTAGTAAAATTGACACTCGTTTCTCATTTGCTTCAAAATACTGTTCCAAAATTTCAGTATACATGAGGCATTACCTGTTGTATAATCAAATTCTTCAATCTTTCTGATGTAGCCAGGCATTTCTGATTTTAAAAATTTATTGTTATCACCTTCATGAACCTATGAACTTTTCTATTTCCTGGCTTTTGAAAAAACAAAACTTGATCATGATCCCTTCTGAAGACTATCCCTCCACCTGCTGGGCTGTGATGATCTGTTTTATTTAGTTTGTAAATTTCACTCCGCTTTAACGTGTTGGTTGCTGTTTTGGGTTCATTTTAAAAATACCTCATCATCAATGTTGTATTTTGTAACTTAATTCAAAGAAAGACACAGGAGTCTGGGAATATGGGTCAAGTTCAAGTTTACTTTGAGCGAGGCATGTATCAAATAGTAGCGTGATGACGTATGCATTTTACATATAAACCATAATTATTTAAACAAGTGGGAATGATTAATCAAAGCATTTATACAAGAGTACTCAAATATTTTTGACATATCAAATATACGACAGTAGTAATCAAATACAATTTCAAATTGAGGACTATGTGAACCGCAAGATGTGTGAATTTCAATTGGATTCCATTTGTATTAAGCATGCTCAAACACAGAGGATCCCAGACACGTGCAGTGGTGACAAGTGGTGTGCGATAACTTGTTATTTTCATTTACACATGTTTTACACATTAAGTTCATAAGTTACTCGTGACGAAGTGGACTTCCACAGCACAGCTTTTAACCCGAGCAGATAAAAGCACAAGAACCTTACTCAGCCACTACTTACTCTCCACACACTGATTTGCCAATGCAACCAACTAAACGGCTGCCTTTTTGGCCCGATTTTGCACTCACACCAAAGATGACCAGAACCCCAGAGGGGTATTTCCATTTCCAAATTTACCCTTTATCTGCTAGCCACACCTTCCAATTCCAATTCTGCTCACTTGATCTTACTTGTCCTATCCTCTCCCATCACTGCTGCATGATTCCTGCAGCCTACTCCCACACTGTTCCCTCTGCCATTGATTGACTTCAAATCCCCCCACCTCCAGTCCCAACTTGTGTACAGTTCTAACCTCTGAATGACCCTCTGTCCAATGCATTCTTTGTATTCGTAGACTGAAAGAAAGAATGGCCTTGAGTGTATGACTTCATACACTGCTGAATCTCTCAGAAGTGGGCTCTCGGACAAGAGGAGCTTTGGGTCTTCATAAACAGATTTCTTATTATGTCTTTATATGTACCTATAAATTTCTAGACATGTTCATTTTTATAAGCATAGTAATATAATAGTTAAAAGTAATTCCATTTGTCCCAAACCTTTCTGAAATATTATAAAAATAGAAAATGCTAAAGACACTCAGCAGTTTAAGCAATATCTAGAGAAAGAGAAGTAAACTGAGGTCATTTCAACAGATACTATCAGTCCTCATGAAGGGTCTAAGCCCGAAACATGAACTGTTTATTTCCATCGTGGCCTGCTGAGCTCCTCCAGCACATTGTGTGTATTGCACTAGATTTCCAGCATCTGCAGTACCTCTTGTGTTTATGCTACCACACCTGCTGGGCATTTCCAGTACTTTATCTCTTTATTTCCAATTTCCAGCATTTGCATTTCTTGTTTGATTTTCATTCTTGCCGAGTGAGAAGGTTTGAGGTAAGGTGTCAAGATGAAAGTAAAGACCCTTGGATCTACTGACAACAGGATCGCTAACACAGATGGACGTTTGTCAATGTGTTATTGATAGGCAGAAGGAAATCTAATAAATACATTATTGACCAGCACAATTTGTTCATGCTGTTTTTCAATCCTTTTTAAAAAAGCACTTAAAACAAAAACACAAGACTGACGCAAATCATGTGTCACTAACGTGTGACATTTCATTGTGACTTAAAATCACAGCCTTCTATGCTTTCTTCTCTTCCTGATAAACAGAAGTTGGCAAGCTACATTTTCTTGAAGACAATGTGTCTTTGAGAGAAAATAATTG
Source organism: Hemitrygon akajei (assembly GCF_048418815.1). Taxonomy (NCBI): domain Eukaryota; kingdom Metazoa; phylum Chordata; class Chondrichthyes; order Myliobatiformes; family Dasyatidae; genus Hemitrygon; species Hemitrygon akajei. Next base: position 93,975,214 of record NC_133124.1, read on the forward strand.
GCAGAGCTCAAAGCGTAATTGTTCCAGGACTCCCATCACAGATGACCTGCAACACGACACTTGGTCATTATAGATCTTCTTCTGGTCTTTGCCTCATGGCCGATGTGTATTTGATGAAGTCAGATTGTTCTTGGGGGATGTCAATATTTCCACTCAGATGAAGATTAATGAGAAAACCATCTGAATTCTCAAAAGTAAAAAGTGGATTATGGAAATGTTTGTTTGATGATGAACTTCAATAAAAAAATAAATTACAAAAAAAAGTGCTGGAAATGTTACAAATCAGACAGCATAAGTAGAGTAAAAAAAGTGTTTAAACTGATGAAAAATAATTGACCTGACAAATGTTTTCTGACCAGTCAGATTTTTTTTTTGGAATTTTGTTTTTTTATTTTATGATTGGTATGTGCTGACTAAAGGGCATTTCTCTGAAAGTTAGATTTTAGACGATAAGACATAGTGTCACAATGTGGGGGCAAGGGTGCTGGGGGAGGACCCAAATGCAGGACACAAACACGTTTAGTAGGGTTAAACAAATAGAGTTTATTACTAGTTACAAGGAGAGCCGTGATGCAAAGCAGAACAGAGAGAAATCAAGGAGAACAAAGTGGAAGTGGGAATAGGTGTAATAGACAAGGATTCAGGCCCTGGACTAGGCTGGGACTCGGGGTCTGGGCTAGGACTTGGAGCTCGGGGATCGGAGCCAGGACTCGGAACATGGACCTCAGAGCTTGGACTTGATACTGGAACCCCGGAGCCTGGACTTGATACTTGAACACAGGATGTAGAACACTGAGCCAGGACTCCTCCTTAGATGCAGGGCATGGAGCCGGGACTCTTCTTATTCATGGGACAGACTCAGACACAGGGCATAAACCACTGAGCCGGGAATCCTCCTTAGACACAGGACAGAGTCGGAACTCTTCTTGTCCCATGGTCAGGACCCTTTTAGGGTACAGGGCCGGGACCCCTTTTAAACACAGGACATGGATACGGAGACCACACAATGATAGACGATACTATAACTGGGCACATGTTTGCTCCAAGGAGCGGTGAGCTCCTGACTCACCCTGGCAGTTAACCTTGCTGGACCCGCTCTGGCAAGGGAAGGCGGCTTGCTGGCACTTGCTTCAGGAGGAGACTTGGCTTGCTCCAGCAAGAAACTTAGTTGGCTCTGGCTAGATGACTTTGGCTTGCACTAGCTTCGGTGACTTCGTTAATGCTCCATAACGCTCTTGCCTGAACAGCTGAAGCCGGAGACTTATAAATTGCCGGTTCTGTCGAGAGTAAATTGCCTTTAATCACCAAGCCAGAGTGACACGGGAAAACAGGGAATTAAAAGGAAACAAGGAGTCAACGGTCCAGCTCATAAACCAACATCCCTCTGCTCGGAGGCTGTGCCTTCTGGTCCTAGATCTCACCACCATAGGAAATATCTTCTCACATCCACTGATTGAGACCTTTCAACATTCAATAGGTTTCCATGAGATCCTAATCGTACTTCTAAATTCCAGTGAGGAAAGGCCCAGAGCCATCAATCACTCCTCATGTAATAAGCCTTTCATTCCCAGAATCATTCTCGTGAACCTCCTCTGAAGTCTCTCCAATGCCAGCACATCCTTTCTTAAATTGGGGCCTAACACTGCTCACAATACTCCCGGTGAGGCCTCACCAGCACCTCATAAAGCATCAGTGGTACATCCTTGCTTTTATATTCTAGTCCTTGCAAAATGAATGCTAACATTGCATTTGCCTTCCTCACCACAGGCTCAACTTGCAATTAACCTTTAGGTGATCCTGCTTGAGGACTTACAAGTCCCTTTTCACCCTGGATTTTTGAATTTTCTCCCCGTTTAGAAACTAGTCTATGCTTTTATTCCTTCTACAAAAGTGCATTACCTTGCACTTCTGATACTGTCTTCAATTAGCCATTACTTTGTCCATGCTCTGAAACTGTCAAAATCCTCCTTCAGCCTCTCTGCTTCCTCAACACTACCCATGCCTTCACCTATCTTTGTATCTCCTGAAATCTAGGCCACTAAACTGTCAATTCCATCATCTAAATCATTGACATACAACTTAAACAGAAGTGGTCCCAACACTGACCCCTGCAGATTACCACTAGTTACAGGCAGCCAATCAGAAAAGGCTCCCTTTATTCCCACTCTTTGCCTCCTGCCTATCAGCCAATGCGCTATCCATTCTTGTATCTTTCCTGTAATGCCATGGGCTCTTATCTTGTTAAGCAGCCTTATGTGCAGCACCTTGTCAAACACCTTCTGAAAATTTAAGTACATAGACTAATTCTCCTTTGTCTATCCTGCTTGTTCCTTCTTCAAAGAATTCTTACAGATTTATCAGACCAGATTTTCCCATAAGGAAATTGATGCACCATCAATAACTCTCTCTGAGACATGAAGGCGAGATATCGGCTTTTATTGACTGGAAGAAAGAACAAGCAGTAGTTGACCACCATACTACATCCTGGAGACTGAGGGCCAGGCTCAGGCCTCAATCGCCTTTATACCGGGGTCTGTGGGAGGAGCCACAGGAGCAGTCAGCAGAGGGCGTGTCCAGACAGGTATATGTAGTTCACCACAGAAACCATGCTGACTTTGGTCTATTTTACCATGTGCCTCCACGTACCCTGAAACCACATCCTTAACATCTGATTTCAATCTTTCCAGCTATGGAGGTCAGGCTGGCTGGCCTATAATTTCCTTTCTTCTACATCTCTCTCTTCTTGAAGAATGTAGTGACTCTTGCAATTTTCCAGTCCTCTGGAACTATTCTAGAATCAAATGATAATTGAAAGATAATTTCTGATGCCTCCACAATTTGTTCAGCTACCTCTTTGATAATCCTGGAGTGTAGTCTGTCGGGTCCAGGCGAATTGGCTACCTTCAGACCTTTTTGCTTCCCAAACACCTTCTTCCTGGTGAAACAACTGCACTCATTTTTGCTCCCTGACCTCAGCATACTGCTTCCCTTCAAGACTGAAGGCTGCATTTTTAGCACACGTTAAGTTATGCTCTCCTTTACAATATTAAAGAAAGTGATTATATTTTATTCCAAGTGATGTGCAGTTGCTCTGGTTTTACTGTGAACTCCATAAACATTTCCAATTTAGTTCTGTTAAACTGATGTTAATTGGTTGACTATAGTCTTATTTGATGAGTGAAATTAAACAGAATTTGCCCTCTGTTATGATGTAGATTGCAAGGTCATCAGTAATGACATAATGATGTTAAAACTCGTGTCTCTTTTATTGACTTCAATTTGGCCCAGCATAACTGTTTGTAACAGTTCAACTACTTAGAATGCCAGGCAGGATCATTAACATTTATTAATGGGAATTTGGGATCAAGACAATCATCTTCCCCTTTTGTTTGTCTTTGCAGAGAAAATCTTATAAAAAAAAAAAATCAAATTCCTGTTCCATGCACGACTTGAATCATAGCAGACACAGTTCTGTAACAACTTTTGAGATATAATGCTAAAATGAGAAAAATGAAATGAAGATTTTAGAAATTGCAAGGAGACATGAGACTGCAAGTGTTGGAACTTGGAGCTATAAGTGAGCTACTGGATGAACCTACCAGATCAGGCAGCATCTGCAGAGGGAAACGAACACTTGATATTCTTGATCATGGCTGTTCATCGGGATTCTATTTCCCTCCACAGATGCTGCCTGACCTGCTAAGTTTCAACAGCAGTTTTTTTGTGTTAAAATTTGTGAATTGAGGCCACTTAGAGGCATAAAATTGATACAGCACAGAAACAGTCCCCTTGTCTAACTGATATTTCCTCGTCTCCTTGTTTGACACTGACTGCAACACACCCGTTTACATCAACCTGATGTGAAACCCCTTTTATTCTCTTGCGTTTCCCTCAACACCACAGAATCTACGATTCACCAAAACAACTGGTGGCAATTTATGCTAGATCATTAACTTAATAGCTCACTAGGAGAATGTGCAAAGTGCCCAGGCCACACCAGGATTGAACCCACATTGCTAGTATTTTTTCACTGAAATAAATGATGAGTAATTCAATTGCTTCATGGTCAATAAACTTAAAATATTCCTTTTGGTTAGGGAAAAGAAAATAAATAGGGATCATATGTTACCCAGTGCAAATATGTTTACAATTTTGTGATGAAAAGAGTGTAATCAGCATGTTAAGTGTCTCATAAAAATACCTTGAAAACACATCAGAATTCATAAAAGAAAAATTACTACTTGCTCTGGCTATAGTAGACTGCTTTTTATTACAGACCTGTAGAACAGGCATTGTACTGCTGGACCATTTCTGCATTGATCAAAATGTGAAATTACCTTTTCTGATGTCACCTCTTCCAGGGTGAGGGCCAGTGAATTCAGGGGATATCTCCAGCTATACTGATTTTATATAGTTATTTTTTTAAAGCTAGGCCAGTTCTCACAAATATTTATGTGTACAACATGACTGTGGCTATTTTTACGCCTTTTGCATTTCATCAATTTACAGAGTTTACAAAGAATTAATTTGATCTTACCAGTTTCTGTAGTAATTCCCTCTCCACACTATGAACTTCATTAAACCTTAACCACAAAGGTTGTTATTTTGTATCCCTAATCCACTTTTCTCTTTCTTGTGAGAAATATCACTGCTAATCATAACTACTCTTTTTGATACAATGTTCCACATTATCACTATTCTCTGTGTAGAAAGCTTAATTTCTCCAATCAATTGTCAATACAATGAAATAATGATCAAAGTATATTCTCTATATCCATCTATTCAAATTATTATATAAGTCAGTGGTCACTTTTTGATGGTCCTCAGCCTTGTTAGTGTAATTTTCTGCTTTCCCTACGCTCATACTTTCTATTCCTTAACTCCAGATACATTAATTCCATTTGTCATTGTGTGTGTGTGTGAAAAAAAAAAAATATATATATATTGACATGGATCTGGGAAGTTGGACTGGTCTCTTATCAGTACAAATACTGTTGCTCAAGGTGAGTAGATATTAAGGAAAGAATGACTTTAACCTATGAAGCAAATGTAGAAAATTTTTCTGGTGTGTTGCTTGAAAATAATGGAAGCCTTGTTATAAATATACCTTAGTTTGATATGTTATATGCAGTTTGGTGTCTCTGCTTAAGAAGAGATAGACACTGCGTAATGAAGAATCTGGATTGTCCAATGAGGAGACTTTGAGAAGGATGCCTCTAAACTTAGGTTATTATCAACGTGCTCTAGATTCTGAGTGGAAATGGAAAGGTAGATTCTAAGATAGTGTGTGTGTAGGCCTCCGTTAGTCTCGATAGACCATGGATTTGTGCCTTGGAAAGTTTCCAGGGTTGTATGGAAGACTGGCAGTTGCCCATGCTGCAAGTCTCACCTCACCTTGCCACCAATGTTGTCCAAGGGAACGGCATTAGGACCCTTACAGCTTGGCACTGGTGTTATCACAGAGCGATGTGTGGTTAAGTGCCTTGCTCAAGGACACACATGCAGCCTCAGCCAAGGCTCGAACTAGTGACCTTCAGATCACTAGACAAATGCCTTAACCACTTGCCCACACGCCAACACTAAGAGTGTAGTTTCTGGCTGGAGAAGTTGGGATCAGAAGGCATAGTCTTGGGGTGAACAGAAATTTCTTTATTGGGGATTGGGTTAGGGTTACAATTCTAAAAGTCTGTGGATACTCAGTTTGTGAGTAAATTTCATAGAACAGTAGGTTTCTGGACTCTAAAGGAATTAGGAAATTTGAGGATTGGGCAGCAAAGTGCAGATGAAATCATGGTGCAGTTATGATCTTAGTGGAAAGCAAATTTGACTGGTTGCATAGTCTACATTTGCTTTTATATCTTAAGTGTTAATGTAAATTCAGTGGAAAGTACTTGGTATTCATATTCCATTTACTGGATGGATTTAATTTTGATATTGGCAATTTTTTAACATCACATTTGTTGCTCTGCTAAACATGCTAACAATCCAATTTGCCTTCGTCGAATGCACATCTTCTAAAATTTCTGGAGGCAATCACATTTAATCTTGTGGTTGACTGGCAAGTGTGACAAGATTTCCTGATCTGACAGATGCATTTGTGCATGATTACTGAAGTGAGCTGGCAAGGTGAAGCTGGTAATAGATAAGTACATGTAATGTGATGGTACATACATTGAAAATGAAAACAAATAAGAAGTGTAAAACAATTATTTACATACAACATTTAAAATCAAACCTTTATTTAGAATGGTACATTTGACACTGTGGTCTGCTTATTCCAGCAACGTCTGGAGACCAGATTCTCAAAATAAAGTAGAACATTGAACAGTACAGCATGGCACAGTACAGTTCCTTAGGCCTCCATCATTGTGCTGACCATTTAACCCAAGATTTATCGAACCCTCCCTCCCACAGCCATTCATTATTCTTTATCCATGTGCCTGTCTTCAAGTCTCTTCAATATCCCTAATATATCAGACTCTACCACCACCCTCAGAAAAGTGATCCATGCACTTTTTTTTAAGAAAAAGCTATTCCTGACATCCCTTTTTTACTTTTTTCCGATCACCTTAAAAGTATGTTCTCTTGTGTTAGCTACTGCAATCCTTGGGAAAAGGTACTGACTGTCCACTCTATCTATGCCTCTTATCATCTACGCAGCTCTATGAAGTCTCTTCTCACTATCCTTCGCTCCAAGGGTCACTCAACATAAGACATGTTCTCTAATCGAGGCTGCATCCTGGAAAATCTCCTCTGCACTCTCTAAAGTTTGTACATCCTACCTATAATTAAGGGGTCAGAAAATCCATTACTTTTAAGTAAATATTGTGATTGATTGATGTGGAGCAGATTTTTATCCCAGATTATTTGCAATTCTTTGATATTCTCTGTTTTCACTCCTATAACATTGCCCTTCCTCTTGAAGTATTAAATTATCCTGGTAGCATCTTATAATACCTCAATAAAATAGGTGAATAATAGAAATAAATCTTAGTATCATTCACAGAAGAACAAAATGTTGTAAAAACTGACCCATTTTCAGGTAGATAGCAATTGGAAGTATATTTTGATAGATGTTGACAATCCCTTATTCAAAGGGCTTGAAGTCAATTGTAATGCACAGCAAAAAAAAAGCTACGTTCATGTTACAGTATTTTTCTAATCAAAGTGAATGGTAACTGGGAGAGAACATAGTCCTTCAGCCCATGATTGTGTGCTAAAGTAATTAAACTAGTAGTTAAACACCTAGCTAAATGAGTGCTTACATTCTCTGCACACTTATGTGCTTATTTAAGAGCCTCTTAAATGGCTTTCACGTATTTGCCTCCACTATCACACCTGGCCTCACATTACAGGTACCCACTACCCTCGGTATGGAGAAATCTGTCTGCGTATCTCCTTTGAACTGCCCCCCCACCGTAAATACATTCCCTCTCGTCTTACTATCTTATTGATCTGAATGTCTTAGTTTCCCACTAAAAAATGCCCAGTATAGGAAGTAAACTGGAAAACAGAAAACAAATTCTGAAAGCAATGGTGGGTATTAAAACTTTGACCACTCCATTGCTAATGGGCTGAAATGAAGTAAAATTTCATACAAGCTAGTTAAGCTGGAATAAAATTTCAAAGTACCAGGGCCTGAAAAGTTGTCATTGGATGCTGATGGAGATTTTCCAGTGAATATTTTGAGTCTTTCTGAATAACATTACAAGTCACAGAGATTGAGAAGAATAATATATATAGCCTACCTTGAATTCAAGGAAAAATTTCTGCCTGTTAAACCTCAACATTTTTTTGCTGACTTGGCTAATGGAGGAAATATTATACATGGATCTCACAAAAGGCCTTGATCAGGTTTGACAGCTTCACTAGAGCATAGAAATAAGGAGTATTGAAGTAGAGGGACAAGACCAATCTAGATTTTAAATAAGTAAAGGAGTAAATGGGAGTCCTCCCCCTTCCATCTTCATCAATTCTCTACTCTTCCCCCATCTCTTCTCTTTTCACATGCCTATCACCTCCTACTGGTGCCCCTCCTCTGTCTCCTTCTCCCATGGTCCACTCTGCTCTCCTATCAAATTCCTTCTTCTCCAGCCCTTTACCTTTTCCATCTTTCACCGTTCCAGCTTCTTTCTTCATACCCCTCCCCTTATCCATCCTGATAGCCTGTACGTCTTCCCCTCCCCCCCCCCCCATGATAAAGGGTCTCAGTCTGAAACATGACGGTTTATTCATTTCATTAGGTGCTGCCTGACTTGCTGAGTTTCTCTAGAATTTTGTGTGTGTTGCAGACGGGAGTCCTATGTGTTTATAAATTTGTAAGCTTTTGGATTCCATATGAAGGGACTAGGCAGTTTTGTTACACGTGGACATCTCCTATAGTTCAGATCTGCAGCCACATTTGTTCATTCTGTTTACTGGCGATGGAGAAGGTGAAGAAAAATTGAAACACTCCCTTTTGCTTGTTTGTATGACACCAAGCCTTGACCATTCCAAGCCACACTTTTCTCAGCTTCCAATCTGCAAACAGAAGATCAAGTGTATATTAATTGTTTAGTTGCATAACCCTCAGGCCTCAAGGGCAGCCTAAACTTTATAGATTGGGACTCTACTGCCCTCACAGTGCATTGTGTATAAAGCTAGACAGGGAGTTCAACACCTTATCCAAAATCACTCGATCTTGAAGCTTTCTTCAGGATTTTTAATGAGAAAAATTTGTGAAACAGCAGAAAGTTAAGTAACAGATTTATTGGATTAAAGACAGAGTTATTGCATGCCTGAATATAATAATATTATCAATTATTCTCATGATCAGTGTTAACTAAGGTAATATACACATGCAACATTCCATAACTATGCCATATAGACCGGAGTGAACTTGTGGCATGATGATAGCTTAATAGTGATGAGCGATAAACATAGAGTTTCTTTCAAAGTACATCTACTAAACAGTGCCTCTAGAGGCAGAACAGGTATTGACCTAATTTTCAAAAGCAGGGCAACATGTCTTCCACTAATTAATCTTCCGCCTTTTCCACAATAAATACAAATATGGTATCTTGTCTCTAATGCTGCTTGAAGTTGTGCTGTAAGGCTTCTTTTAAGAGAAAAAAGGTCCATATTATTATCGAGTTACATAAAAATGAATGTCTGAACATTTCCTCAACTAAATAATCTTTTTAAACAAGGATAGAACTGATACTCCTATGTGCATAATCATTAAATTGTTCTAGATAGATTGATTAGTTGTAATGAAAACACTTTTGGAGATCCTTCAATAATCTTTTACTTATTGAATTTCCACAGGTGTTCTGATTTTCCTGTTTTAAAGTTTTACTTGATCTTTTCCCTATCTTTCTGCTATGAACAGTTCTGATAAAAGCTACAAGGAAGACATGGCATATGCTGCCAAATGTGATGTGTTAATTTATCTTTTTTTAAAAATTATTTCAGATTTCCAACATCTGTTGCATTTTGCTTATACTTTATTTTATTGAATCAACAAAGTTTTATGTTTGTCTAAAATGGGAAAAGCGTGAAAGATAATGCTGAGGCCTCCGTTGGCCAGAGTTGGCCATGGATATTGTCTAGATGAGCAAGCCTGGGCAGTAAAATATGGAGAGTGAGCTGTTGCCCATGTAGCAAGCTCCGCTTCATCATGCATCTGATGAACCCAAAGGAACAACAGAGACAGATACAGTTGGGTGCCAGTAGCATTGCAGGAGTTGCCAGTCTGGACTCCAGCTCTGAATTTTTCACTTGCGGTTTACTTCCAAAGACTTTCCCATGTGTAGAAATGGGCGTAAGGCAGCAGAGGTTTGAGATCAGAGTTTTTTTTCTCCTCGATCCGCTGCCAACCATGGCTGATGAGCATTGTCTGCCCAAAGCGACTGGTTTTAAGGCACCAGTAACATACCATTGCCCCTTCTCCTGTCAGTAGAAACGGTTTCATCGGGCTTAGTAGCTAAGCCACATGTGAAGGCTGGGAGCTGGAGTTGGTTGTCGGAGGCTGTTTGAGGCACATGCCACTGGGGGCATTTAATAGGTAGTGGGAGCTTGTCCCCATTACCAACCATAGAACCATAGAACATTACAGCACAGAAACAGGCCTTTTGGCCCTTCTTGGATGCGCCAAACCAGTTTCTGCCTAGTCCCACTGACCTGCACCCAGGCCATATCCCTCCAAACCCCTCTCATCCATATACCTGTCCAAGTTTTTCTTAAATGTCAAAAGTGAGCCCACATTTACCTCTTCATCTGGCAGCTCGTTCCACACACCTACCACTCTCTGCATGAAGAAGCCTCCCCTAGTGTTCCCTTTAAACTTTTCCCCTTCACCCTTAACCCATGACCTCTTTTTTTTCTCCCCTAGCCTCAGTGGAAAAAGCCTGCTTGCGTTCACTCTGTCTATATCCATCATAATTTTATACACCTCTATCAAATCTCCCTTCATTCTCCTACGCTCCAGGGAATAAAGTCCTAACCTATTCAACCTTTCCCTGTAACTCAGTTTCTCAAGTCCCGGTAACATCCTTGTAAATCTTCTCTGCACTTTTTCAACCTTATTAATATCCTTCCTGTAATTAGGTGACCAAAACTGCACACAATACTCCAAATTCAATCTCACCAATGTCTTATACAACCTCACCATTACATTCCAACTCTTATACTCAATACTTTGATTTATAAAGGCCAATGTACCAAAAGCTCTCTTTACGACCCTATCCACCTGTGACGCCACTTTTAGGGAATTATGTATCTGTACTCCCAGATCCCTCTGTTCTACTGCACTCCTCAGTGTCCTACCATTTACCTTGTATGTTCTCACTTGGTCTGACCTTCCGAAGTGCAATACCTCACACTTGTTCGCATTAAACTCCATCTGCCATGTTTCAGCCTATTCCTCCAACTGGTCCAAATCCCTCTGCAAAATTTGAAAACCTTCCTCACTGTCCACTACACCTCCAATCTTTGTATCATCAGCAAATTTGCTGATCCAATTTGCCACATTATCATCCAGATCATTGATATAGATGACAAATAACAATGGACCCAGCACTGATCCCTGTGGCACACCACTAGTCACAGGCCTCCACTCAGAATAGCAATCCTCCACTACCACTCTCTGGCTTCTTCCATTGAGCCAATGTCTAATCCAATTCACTACCTCTCCATGTATACCTAGTGACTGAATCTTTCTAACTAACTTCCCATGCGGGACCTTGTCAAAGGCCTTACTAAAGTCCATGTATACAACATCCACTGCATTCCCTTCATCCACTTTCCTGGTAACTTCCTCGAAAAACTCTAATAGATTGGTTAAACATGACCTACCACGCACAAAGCCATGCTGACTTTTTCTAATAAGTCCCTGTCTATCCAAATACTTGTAGATCTTATCTCTTAGTATTCTTTCCAATAATTTACCTACTACCGATGTCAAACTTACCGGCCTATAATTTCCTGGCTTAATTTTTGAGCTTTTTTTAAACAATGGAACTACATGTGCTATCCTCCAATCCTCTGGCACCTGACCCGTGGATATTGACATTTTAAATATTTCTGCCAGGGCCCCTGCAATTTCAACACTAGTCTCCTTCAAGGTCCAAGGATTTATCTACTCTGATTTGTCTCAAGACAGCAAGCACGTCCTCCTCTTTAATCTGTATAAGTTCCATGACCTCCCTACTTGTTTGACTTGTTTCCATAGACTCCATTCCAGTTTCCTTAGTAAATACAGATGCAAAAGACCCATTTAATATCTCTCCCATTTCTTTTGGCTCCATACATAGCCAACCACTCTGATCTTCAAGAGGACCAATTTTATCCCTTACCATCCTTTTACTCTTAACATACCTGTAGAAGCTCTTAGGATTATCCTTCACACTTACTGCCAAAGCAACCTCATGTCTTTTAGCCCTCCTGATTTCTTAAGTATTTTCTTACTCTTTTTATACTCAAGCATCTTATTTCCTCCCTGTTGCCTATACATGTTATACATCTCTCTTGTTCTTTATCAGAGTTCCAATATCCCTTGAGAACCAAGGTTCCTTATTCTTGTTCATTTTGCCTTTAATCCTGACAGGAACATACAAACTCTGTGTACTCTCAAAATTTCTCCTTTGAAGGCCTCCCATTTACCAATCACATCCTTGCCAGAGAACAACCTGTCCCAATCTACATTTTTTTTCGATCCTTTCTCATTTCTTCAAATTTGGCCTTTTTCCAGTTTAGTACTTCAACCTGAGGACCAGATCTATCCTTATCCATGATCAAGTTGAAACTAATGACGTTATGATCACTGGAACCAAAGTGTTTCCCTACACACACTTCCGTCATTGCCCTAACTCATTTCCTAATAGGAGATCTAATATTGCATCTTCCCTAGTTGGTACATCTATATATTGATTTAGAAAACTTTCCTGAACACATTTCACAAACTCTAACCCATCTAGACCTTTAACAGTATGGGAGTTCCAATCAATGTGTGGAAAATTAAAATCCCCTCCAATCACAACTTTCTGTCTCCTGCATCTGTCTGTTATCTCTCTGCAGATTTGCTCCACCAATTCTCGCTGACTATTGGGTGGTCTATAATACAACCCTATTAATGTGGTCATACCTTTCCTGCTTCTCTGCTCCACCCATATGGCCTCAGTAGGCAAGCCCTCTAATCTGTCCTGTTGAAGCACTGCTGTAATATTTTCCCTGACTAGCAAAGCCACCCCACCCCCCTTCATCCCTCTGCCTCTATCATGTCTGAAACATCGGAACCCTGGAACATTGAGCTGCCAGTCCTGCCCCTCCTGTAGCCAAGTTTCAGTAATGGATATGATGTCATAATTCCATGTGTCAATCCAGGTCCTCAGCTCGTCTGCCTTTCCCACAATACTCCTCGCATTGAAATATACACACCTCAGAAGAGTATTACCACCACACACAACCTTACTATTTGTGACTTTGCATGAATTACTAACATCATTTATTTTTACCCCCATTCCACTATCTAATCTGGCACTCTGGTTCTCAACCCCCTGCATATCTAGTTTAAACCCTCCCCAATAACACTAGCAAACCTCCCTGCAAGTATATTGGTCTCCCTGTAGTTCAGGTGCAACCCATAGCTCTTGTACAGGTCCCACCTGCCCCAGAAGAGGTCCCAATGATCTAGAAATCTGAAACTCTGCCCCCTACACCAGTTTCTCAGCCACGTGTTCATCTGCCAGAGCGTCCTACTCTTACCCTCACTGGCACATGGCACAGGCAGCAATCTGGAGATTACTACCCTCGAGGTCCTGTTTTTCAACTTCCTACCAAGCTCTCTGTACTCACTCTTCAGGACCTCCTGACTCTTTCTACCTATGTCATTGGTACCGATGTGTACCACCCTTGCTATTACAACCTTAAGGAACTAAGATAATGAAAGATAATATTCCATGTAATTATTCCTGGGGAAAAAACATCAATTACACAAGTTATTTCTTTGTTCTGAATCAACAGATAATTTGTTTCCTATCTCTTCTGTTCCATTCCACACCTTAATCCCTTCCCACCCATAAAACAGATTTATGTCTGCCAGGAAAAGAACCCAGGGGATTCCCTGTTGATCATTGTGCTTTGTCAAAACTGCTGAAAAAACTGTGGAATTTGTTTAAGGCTAAAATTACTCATCAAGAAATCTTTAGGGAAGTAACTAGCCATCAATAGAATGGATTGAAGCAGTCACTAGAAAATAAAGGAATTCTTTTGCACCTAAAGAAACATATATGCTTGTTTCAGTTTTGGTACAGCTGCATGAACAAATACGTATCTGAAATTCCAGGGCTAAACTCAGGGAGCTTCATTTGTTGACAACTGGGTTTCAAGCATGGAGCAATAACAGAAAATACTGATAGCACATAAAAGTTTTCTTTCATGAGGATATTCCAATACTAATCATCATTTCATTTTGTTTCTCAGTCAGAACACAATTTCTCCATTCCTTCTAGTCAAGTGAATATCTTTGGGGAAATTCAGGAGGTATCTTGGAACCTTGACATAAAATGGCCGTTCACATGTAAAGCTGGATATTCATGTTTTTCTGAGGCCCCAGCTGTGGGTGTAGAACTAGCTTAGCTTTCGGGGATTTCAAATGGTATGCTTTTAGGTTGCTCCACTTTATAATGATTGTTTGTGGTGGAGGTCAATAAGGTTTTGTTCCATTGGATGGTGTATCCATACAATGTGGAGATTCCACCTTCCTAATATGTATCAAATATGATCAGGAGGATGGTCATCTTTACCCCTTACAATTAAACATGACAAACTAATGAGCCACAGAACTTACTGAAGCTCATATATTCCACAAGAAAAAATAAACAAGCCTTCCTCCTTTGAATTAGAATCAAAGAAGCAGCTGAAAACCTCTGGTCCATCCTAATTCTGATGTGAATTTACTTTAGGAAAGTGACAATACAAATTATGCAATGAATTAAGTTACTGATATTTCTTTCCACACTGGTTGAAGTGTAACTTTGTTATTGAGAAAGGTGAGGAAGGAGAGCACATTAATTAAGAATCAGGTGAACCTGAAATTTCAAACCATGCAGATGGGCTGGGTTATCCATGACATAGTATCTAAAAATTCCTGCTGGACGTCTTATTGGGGGGAGGGGGTGAGAAACTTATACACGGCCTGAAAACTGCACAGCACTTTTTTTTTTTGTAGTATGCATACTATGAATATCTAGAATGAAATTTTTAAAAATCACGTTTGATTCTATTTATTAATTTAAGGATATAATGAAATACAGTACATCAAAGAAAATCTTTCATGATTTGTAACGTTTTGTCATCAGTCTTTAGTACAAACACAGTCTATAAATACTGTCCAGATTAATTTTATGTCCAGACGAAAGATGCATCTTAATCCTCATTCGTTTGTTTGTTTGTTTTGAGCCATGTTGTATGACGTGATCATGGCCCTGCTCATTCTTGGCAAATTTTTTCTAAAGAAGTAGTTTGCCATTGCCTTCTGGGCAGTGTCTTCACAAGCCATTACCAATACTCTTCAGCGAATGTCTCCCTGGCAACAGTGGTCGCATCACCAGGACTTGTGATATGCACCAGCTGCTCATGAGACCATCCACCACCTGCTCGCATGGTTTCAAGTGACCCTGATCGAGGGGGGTGGTTAAGCAGGTGCTACATCTTGCCCGAGGGTGACCTGCAGGCTGGTGGAGGGAAGGTGCACCTCCTTTGGTAGAGAGTCATCCCTACCCTGCCAGCCTAAAATACTCATTAGATCATCCAAATGTTCCACTTCTAGTCTGTTTCTGGATTTACATTTGATTGAATTCATAAGACTGAATCTACGTTCACAGTCAGCACTAGGAGCTTGAAGTGTTCCAATGATGCTGACAAGAATTGACAGTTTTCAAATTCTTTGTTTCCAAGCATGTAGTTCAACATATCAGTGAATGTCTTAATTGAAACAGTTTCAACTTTCTCAGCAATGAGATAATGCTTTCATTGTAATTTGTAATAATAACTGAGTATATTTTTGTCAGTAATACAACACTCTGTTTTGCAAATTCAAAATTGGTTGCGTTTGCAATAGCAGCAGGGTCAAAAGCTTACCGCTGTCTTAACTCCTCATCAGGAAATCTATTACTGAAGTGATTACACACACATTGAATGCATCAAATAATAGGCACTGTATTGACATCAGAACTTGTAGATGCAAGCAGATCTTTCACTTTCTCAGTTCAATAAACGATATTATAAAGGTATAGTGACCGTAACTTGTTAATTTTTGCTTTTGCATACTGCGCTATTCAATCAGCTTTTCTGAAGGAATTTAGAAAGATAGTTAAGGACAGTTAATGCTATTCAATATTGTGGGTTGGTCAAAATCTTCAGTAATTGATGATTGGATTGTTACATTTATTAACTTGCTCTTTGTGATACTGGATCGAAGCTTAGTAAGTCCTCTTAAAGCAATAACGGCAAATGTCTTGACAGCTGTCTTACTTTGTTTAGTGATCTAAATGACACATCACTTCTCTGATGTTAGCTAATTCTTGTAGTTTTTCTTTTGTAACCGATGACCTGCTGAACATTGTTAACACTATTTGTAGCTGCGTCTCCATGTCCTGTGTAATTAATACTTTTTTTCCCATGTGTTGTCTAATCCCAAATCTTCTCTATGTGCAACACAGTGTTGCTCAGATGCTTTATTTCTCATTCAAGAATTGCTGCCACACCATTATTCTTTCCAAGCACAATATTTGCCCCATCTGATGTAAACATTACCATCTTTTGAATATCAAGGTTGTTGTTGATATCATTTCTTTTTCATTGCTTCAACAATAGTGATACTGTCACATGCAGTTAGTTTCAAAATACCCACAAACAGTTATATAGGAAGTTTCATTTTCTGGTTGAAACTTAAAATACAAAATTAGCATTTTCTGTACCGAAATGTCTGTACTTTCATCAGCAATTAGTATATGGAAAACAGATTTCCACAGTTCTTCTGTTCTCTGTTTCTGAAGCACAAGGCTGATGCATTCAGCAAATTCAAATGCATAGTTTTTGTTGTGCTAACTCTCTGGAATATTTACATATTAGGCCACATGGATGAATTGCTTTTGCAGGGAATGCATTTATGGCATCAATTTTAATTCTAAAGATATTATCAATTACCATTTAACACATATCAATGTTAGACTTCTTTCGCACATCTTGTTTCACTCTTGCTTCATGCTCTTCTGGAGTTTTGGTTTGCACAAAATTCCACCTTTCTCCTGAAATTACATAATTTGGTAACTGATCTATATGAATTCTCTGGTTAAGATATAGTTTTAAGCAATCTACTTTAACTTCCATTCTTCCCATTTTTTTCACTACCAAACTCACCCTAACTTTTACTTCTGCACAAATCGTGCATACAATATTACTAATATCTTGATTAGTAAAAATATTTCTGCTTTTTAATTTTTGTTTTTGATATAACCATATAACAATTACAACATGGAAACAGGCCATCTTGGCCCTTCTAGTCCGTGCCGAACGCTTACTCTCACCTAGTCCCACCGACCTGCACTCAGCCCATAACCCCCCATTCCTTTCCTGTCCATATACCTATCCAATTTTACTTTAAATGACAATACCGAACCTGCCTCTATCACTTCTACTGGAAGTTTGTTCCACACAGCTACCACTCTCTGAGTAAAGAAATTCCCCCTCGTGTTACTCCTAAACTTTTGCCCCCCTAACTCTCAAGTCATGTCCTCTTGTTTGAATCTCCCCTACTCACAATGGAAAAAGCTTATCAATGTCAAATCTATCTATCCCCCCATAATTTTAAATACCTCTATCAAGCCCCCCCCAACCTTCTACGCTACAAAGAATACAGACAGACAGACAGACATATTTTATTGATCCCGAGGGAAATTGGGTTTCGTTACAGCTGTACCAACCAAGAATAGTGAAGAAATATAGCAATATAAAACCATAAATAATTAAATAATAATAAGTTAATCATGCCAAGTGGAATTAAGTCCAGGACCAGCCTATTGGCTCAGGGTGTCTGACACTCCGAGGGAGGAGTTGTAAAGTTTGATGGCCACAGGTAGGAATGACTTCCTATGGCACTCAGTGTTACATCTTGGTGGAATGAGTGTCTGGCTGAATGTACTCCTGTGCCTAACCAGTACATTATGGAGTGGATGGGAGTCGTTGTCCATAAAGACCTAACTTGTTCAACCTTTCTCTGTAACTTAGGTGCTGAAACCCAGGTAACATTCTAGTAAATCTTCTCTGTACTCTATTTTGTTGACATCTTTCCTATAATTCAGTGACCAGAACTGTACACAATACTCCAAATTTGGCCTCACCAGTGCCTTGTACAATGGCATTGTGATCACTGGACCCGAAGTGCTCCCCAACACATACCTCCGTCACCTGACCTATCTCATTCCCTAACAGGAGATCCAACACTGCCCCTTCTCTAGTTGGTACCTCTATGTATTGTTGCAAAAAACTATCCTGCACACATTTTACAAACTCCAAACCATCCAGCCCCTTTACAGAATGGGCTTCCCAGTCTATGTGTGGAAAATTAAAATCTCCCACAATTACAACCCTGTGCTTACTACAAATATCTGCTATCTCCTTACAAGTTTGCTCCTCCAATTTTCGCTCCCCATTAGGTGGTCTATAATACACCCCTATAAGTGTTACTACACCTTTCCCATTCCTCAATTCCATCCAAATAGCCTCCCTAGACGAGCCCTCTAATCTATCCTGCCAGAGCACCACTGTAATATTTTCTCTGACAAGCAATGCAACACCTCCCTCTCTTGTCCCTCCGATTCTATCACACCTGAAGCAACAAAATCCAGGAATACTTAGTTGCCAATCACACCCCTTCTGCAATCATGTTTCACTAATAGCTACAACATTATATTTCCAGGTATCAATCCATGCTCTCAGCTCATCCACCTTTCTTACAATGCTCCTAGCATTAAAATAAATGCATCTAAGAAATTCTCTACCTTTTCCTCTCTGTTTATCTAACAGTACAAACAACTTTACTGTCTTCTTTTTCTTCCTTCTCCCATACATCTGTTCCTATGCTCTGGTTCCCCTCCCCCCACCTTGTATCTAGTTTAAATCCACTGGATCCTCTCTAGCAAACCTACCTGCAAGAATATTTGTCCCCCTCCAGTTCAGATGTAAACTGTCCCACCGGAGCAGGTCCCACCTTCCCTGGAAAACTACCCAATTATCTATAAATCTGAAACCCTCCCTCCTGCACCATGTCTTCAGCCACGTGTTGATCTGCGCTATCTTATTATTTCTAAACCCACCTGCACGTGGCACTGGTAGCAATCCTGAGATTGCTATCCTGGAGATCCTGTCCCTTAACTTGGCGCCTAACTCCCTAAACTCACTTTTCAGGACCTCCTCACTCTTCCTACCCACGTCATTGGTCCCTACATGAACCACGACATCCGGCTGCTCACCCTCCATTTTGAGAATACTGAGAACTCGATCCGAGATATCGCGGACCCTGGCACCAGGGAGGCAACAGACCATCTGGGATTCTCGATCTCTTCCATAGAACCTCCTATCTGTCCCCCTAACTATTGAATCCCCTATCACTACTGCTCTCCTCTTTTCCCTCCTTCCCTTCTAAGCTGAGGGTCCAGTGTCGGTGCCAGAGACACAACCACTTCAATCTGTCCCTGATAGGTCGTCCTCACCAACAGTATCCAAAGCGGTATACTTATTATTGAAGTTGGTAATCCAGTATCTACGAGTTGCAAAAGCTATTCTACCTTAAATGTTGTACAAGCTTTGTCTTCAAAGCATTTAACTCCTCTGCTTTTCATTTAAACATCCTTAGGATACTAAAATAATAATTATCATTTGAGAATACTAAAAATAATTAATATTATTATTTGAAAAATTTAACGAGGTAAGCTGAAAAAATTGTTTAATAAATTAACTACAGTCATGCAAACAATCATTATAGAAACATTTTTTTAACTTGTTCTTACAATTCTTAAGTACAAATTTTCATATTAAATTGTTATTTTTGTAAGAATATTTACCAAAAAAGTTAGATTATAGATTTTTTTTCACATCAAACAAACACAAACCTCAACTCACAACACAAGTAAACTATGTCAGGCAGTGAAAACAACTGGCAGGCAGAATGGCAAAAATAAACTGTTTTGACTAGACAGCTTCAGCGTTCAATGGGCTGTCAGTTTATCATCAATGAACTACCAATTTCCATTTTATGGCTATCATTACAATTTTTAATTGTGGTAACTTGAAACATTGACAATGTAAGTATGTTGAAGCTCTAAAATTTTTCAAAGTAAAAGCTATGGAATATTTATTATTTAGTAAGTTTGTGGATTATATTCATTAACACAATTAATTACAGTATATTTCACAATTATATTAACATAGATTTCAAAATTATCTTAGCATAATTTTAAAATTATATTAACAGTATATAAACAATATATAAAAGAAATTTCCAGCTGCATGACAACAAAGGCTATGTGCATGGGAGCATTTTAATTACTGCACGGCCATGCACTCCCATTCTTCAGACTCTTGTGTCTACGCCTATCACCTGCGAGCCTCCACCTCACCCTTTTTGCTCATCTCTTTATATCAGCTGTTTACCCTCTATATTCTCTATCCTGATGCACAGGCTCAACCTGAAATATTGCCCTCCCTCTGTCTCCACAGATGCATCCTCAACTGTTGAGTTCCTCCAGTAGTTTCTTATTTGTGCCTGATTATAACATTTGCTGTCTCTTGTGTCTCCATCTGAAATATTAATGTTGCTTCTCTGTTTATGGATCCAGCCCGACCAGTTGTTTGGCTGTATTCATGAGTATTCATATATGGTTAAATGACAATTAAACTTGAATTGAAAAAGGGCAGTGCTGTTCACGATCTCAGCTCCCGAAGTATTTTATGTACTTGGGTTCAAAGTTTCTTTAATGAATGTGAACAATTCTAAGGCCTTATTTTGAAAGTAAGAGCAGTGGGGGTGGGGGGGGGGGGGGTGAAATCCACCCGTCAATAAGCTTTACTAAAAACAGATTGTTTGATCAATGCCATCTTGCTGTTCATCAGAACTCAGTGTGAATAACTTTTAATTCCATTTTTCTTACACTTCAACAATGACTGTGTTGAGAAAGGACTTTGTGTTTGCTTTATCTAGAGGGATGTGACAAGTGCAATGTAAGTAACAGTTCTCAATTTTCACTGGCTGGAAATGTAGCACAGATCATAACTGGAATCATAATACAGATTCTGCAAACATAAATAACAATACCTCCAGTAACTCCAAAGGACTATAGTTATGGGAAGAGTCTAGGGAGGCTAGGCTTGTTTTCCTTGGAGCAAAGTAAGCTGTGGGGTAACTTGACAGAAGTACATAAGATCATGAGAGGCATAAAGAAGGTAGATAATAAAAAGCTTATTCTCATGCAAGGAGGGTGGGGGGGGGGATCAGAAACAAGAAGGACATCGGCTCAAGGTGAGATGAAGGCATTTTAAAGGGGATCAGATGAATAGCTTTTTGAGATGTTCGATATCGGAAATGCCTAACAGAGGAGGTGGTGGAATCAAAAGTATTCAAAGTACATTCATTATCAAAGAATGTATAAATTATACAACCTTAAGATTTGTTTGCTTACAGACAGTGGCAAAGCAAGGAACAGAAAGAACCCAATTTTTTAAAAAATGAAGACCAACCCCCATTGCATACAGAGAAAGAGAGAGGACAAAAACAAATCATGTAAACAATAGAATGAACAATAACAATCAGAAACAATCAAGATCAGAAAAAAAATCTACATTTAAGAGATATATAGTCACTTAAAATAGGCAAAGCTTTGAAGAATATGGACCTAATGTGGACAAATGGGATTATTGCAGATGGACAAAATGGTAGGCATAGATGCGATGGGTAGAAGAGTCTTTCTATGTAGTTTAATAGTAATTCTGAACTTTTTGTCATGGTGCTGCTTGAAGGAAAATTGTTGGTTAACAGTCTATGTACTTTTAAAGTGTGGTCACATGTCCATCAAACACCCTTACAAATATTGGCAACATTGGCTCTGCATAGCAACTGCAGTGATTTGTATTCATCCAGGCAATGTTAATTCTTTCTATTGAATTCATTGAATCAAATTGCTGCAGAAGAACCACTTTACCATATCCAGTGCTACTTCCAAGGAAAAGTGATCAAAATTAGCTGTGTTCTTTCCTTATCAACTTTACTGCAGGTGCCTCTTTGATTCCCTATTAAATATTGTGCTTTACTGTGACCTAACCTCTAATAATCTGCCAGTTAGCAAATCTGAGGGAAGAATAATAACTTGTTGCTCTTTACTCTGAAACTTCCGATCTCTTTCAATTTACTGTTAAGCAATAGTAAGAGAAAAATGCTAATACTTAGAACATTCAGCAGAGTCTAATGTATTAAGTTAATTAACAATGGGAAGTTTATATCTTTTTCAGATTTTTTAAAGATCATTATGTTTGAGCTAATGGTGTCCAGAGTTATTGGCCATAACAATGTTTCCATCTAATAATTGTAGAAGTGGGATGTGAGGAGCAATGATTTCTTGTCATGTGTCTTAAACTAACCATATATCTTATGATAATCTGCTTTGCATGAGAGACTAGACTGTAGCAGATTTAAATTAAAAATAGATTTTAGGATTTACTAAACTGACATTTATTACAGATGTTTATTATCATACCAATTTTAAACATGGTCATAGCAAATTCTCTATATTATTTTGAAGAGGCATGAATTAATTTATTTTAGTCAGATTAATCTCTGTTAAAAATGCTGGGGAGGAAATGATACGGATGTTAGACTTTTATGCAATAACTGCAGTGACAGTAATTTTTCAGACACTTCAAAAAAAATTTCAATACATTTTTGTGGATTGCAGAACCAATTCTACATGAAAATGATTGTTTGCTTCATACTAATTTTGTTGAAGATTGGCATGAATTAAAGGCATGAAAAGAAAAATTGAAAATGCAAGCAATTTGAAATAAACTAAAAACTTATGAAAAATTAGAGTTACCTACGCTGTAAGTGATTTTATTGGATTGAAATAGAATAAATTGCTTTGATGGTTCTTGTGTTGTTGCATATGACTGCTTGTCATTTGAATTCTCTATTCTGCTCCCATCTAGACCTCTGTACTTGGCCATCTTCATTAGTCCAGTGACAATATAATGGACTAGCTGATTTGTTTGAGTTCAAGGTATTGTTGTTCCCATTGAATGGACTGGTGGTCTGATATACTCTTAAGTAGCTATTGAAGGGAAATAAAATGCAAATAATGTGGAGCTCATATGTCTTTACATATGTAATACCCTGGCTTAAGACCATTAATTATTTTATGAATACGGTTATGCTTTTGAGTATTATTTTCTGCAGATTTTCTCAGATGCAATAAGTGTTCCTTTAATTACATTATAGAATTGGGTATTTGGAGAGTGTGTGAGAAAAGATTGGGGGAGCCATTTTCTAGAGAGCACGGGACTGAAGGAGGAAGAAGGAGAAAAGAAATGGACACAAATGTTGGAGAAAATCATGCTGAAATGCTCACTGATCCTATTTGGAAGATCAGATACTGATGTTGGCAAATCCTCACATGGACAATGGTCCCATGGAGACTGTGCAAATACCTTTTAGCTAGCTGGTTAGAAATGACTTTGAAAAAAGTTTGATGCTTTGTCCTTGGAAGTTGTATGAATATTTGTTTCCTGGGACAGGTCCTTCAATGCAAAACCATTTCATGTTGAAAGTAAATGCAGTGAAGTAAACCGGATCGATTATGCAGCAATGAACTCCAACGATTATGTGCATGATAGATTATTTTTATATATATATAATGGGCCTTTATTTTATATTCTATAGTATTAGTGTGTTTGCTATAGTTTTAAACATTTCCAATACTTTTTTGATCTAACTATATACCAGTATGAGTTAAATTATTGTTTCCTGGTGAATGGTAACTTGCAGGGTGTGTTAGCATTCATACAAGTAATTGTCTTTGTCTTTCTTTGGAAGGAACATTTAAACTTGTATCTTTGTATCTTCATGGATCATATTTAACCTAAACATGTTTTTCTTTTACTTTTTCATTATTATTCCCATGCATTGTCGAGTTATGTTGCTGTTAGCTTGAATTCACAGTAATACGTAACTCATTACAGCCTGTGGTGAGGGGTTACACATGTGATGGAACAGAAGATAAAGCACCAACTTATCTTTTCTTTTGGTACAAATATTTGCTGGGCAGAAAGCAGATAGAAGGCTGAGAGGAAAGTATCATACAGCTCCCAACACAGCTTGGGATGGGGGGGCGGGGTTTGTGGGTAAAGGATTCTTGGCATTTTCATTTATTGAATGAGAACCTTGAAGACACTGTTGTCTGTTTCTTCCTTCCTGTCCTATTTTTCAAACTTATTATAAAGCACATTGCTTTCTACTCAGAATGTGGGAATGTAAATCATTAATTTACACGATGATTGGAAAATGTGTTAAATGATCAGAATTGTTGATAAGATTCAGGGACGTTTTTACTTGTTCAATAGGCTGGGTTGGGTTGCAATTGGAAAGGGCAAGCATTATTGCCTGTCAGAGAATGTTTTGGCAAGCTTGGCGTATTTCAGTTTGCTAGGATATTTCAGAGGGCAGATGTCAACCATATTGCAGTGCTCTAGAGTCATATATAGGTCATACCAGCAGATGGATATTGGTAAACAGATGGGTTGGCTTCATTGTCACCATTACTGAAAATGACATTTTATGCCAGTTTAGTTTCCCATATGTACAATTCCCTACTATACTGGAAAAACCTGAACATATGTCCAGATTACTAGTTTAAATTCCTGGATAATCTATCTGTTATCAAAGCTACTAAATTCCATATCTTAATCACATACAGAAATACTTGAGTACCTAATTGATGGAAAAAAGTATGCACATCACTGGCAAATGTTTTATACCACTTGATGCATTGAATACAATTCTTGTCCTCAGTCTTCTAATTAATTGTCTCGAAGAAGTCATAACTACATTTCTCTGAAGAGTAAAATGAATTAAAGAAAATTCATTCTTTGGATTTGCTCACATGGCAGAATTATACCTATCAAGTATAACTTTTGTCTCAAAGGTTTTGGGTTATTTGCTGAGCAAACAGGACATACTTACCTTAATGTCAATCATTATTGCTTTGAAATGTAATCATATCTGACCACATGCTGTGCACAGTCCCACCTTTAGCAGAAGGTAATCTATCAGTTGTATTGCTGCAGAACAATTAACCGTCAAGTTTTAACTGGCTTCTCATTAACATTCATTTGTCTTGCCATCACATTTCCAATGCTTCCTGGAAACAATTTCACAATTGCATGAGCAACTATTTTGTCCTTAAAATGTAAAATCTGACAGTACCCAGTGGAAAAGCTGACTAGCATATATAGTTTCACAATTGCTGAAAGAGGAAGTTAAATTTCTTCAACTCTAAATTGATAATCCTTCATCACTCAAACACACCAACAATACTACTTTGAATTTTTAAGTGGTCCCTAATAAAACATTTTAAGTTCAATTTAATAAGTTTGGAAGAACTAATGAGTATTGACAGCCATGCATCTAGGATAGAGAATTACATTCAGTGGTTCTCATATGAAGAGTTTGATGTGCTGAAATGCCTTTATGTACATTTCTGTCAACTCTTTGACATGATAGAATTGCCACTAAAAATCTCCCATTTCCTTTAGGTAATGACCAATAGTTTCTCTTCCTAATCAGGTTAGTGAAGACTCTGAAGGATGTTGTTTGTGGCAGAGCATTCTGTTATGAGTAGAGTAACAGAATTCTACACAAGCAAATTCCAAGGTTCATTTGCTTGGAACAGGACATCCTAGATGTGCTGTAGCAACATAGAAGTCTGTGGGTATATTTACACTGTACATTGGAATGTGACAGAATAGTTTGAGAAAATGGTTAAAAGCGCAAATGTGATCCAGCGCATTGTAAAATAAGTACTGAGTAAAAATGCAAGGGAATCATGAGGAAAATTTGGAAAAATATGAAGGCTTTTGTAAGGCTGCAGGAAAGATTTAGTTGAAAGGAGGTCTGACAGAGATAATAAAATCATACAGGACTTTGAGAACAAGAAACTGTTCCTACTCAAAAAGAGAGTCCAGAACTTTCTAAAGGTTGCTAGATCTTCTTCTTATCATGTCCACGGACAGTCTAAACATGACCCAGCCAGAACTGGACACATTTTTGTGCCTTGTTGTTGAATTAGGCAAGATCTGCAACAGTACAGGGTTCCTCTAACGATGGGCATTGCAGGAGATGTTGCATAGTCTGTGGCTCAGTTCTACATTCACAAGTTGTTGGGCTAGGTTGCTAGATGACTATGTGAAAGAGGATACATTAGCTGGATTACCTCTACATAGGGGTTGATGTGGACTGAGTGGCCAAATGACTTCCTTTTATTCAGTAAACCGTTATGTGATTAAAAGCAAACTGCCGGAAGCTGGTAGCAATTATGAAGGATGATACGTTGAAAGTGGATACCGGTAGGGTAAAACCAAAGGACCGAAGGAATTTTCTGTCTCCATTCCCATGAAGGGGCTGAGAGAAGAAGTCTGAGGAATGGAGGAAATGCAAGGGAGGCTTTCACCAGCCAAGACAGAGGAGAAGTCCCACAGTTCCTGAAAAGCCTCACCTTGAGAACAGATAGAGAAACAGAGAGATATCACACTGTCATACCAGGGATGGGGTTTCCCATCCTTAACTATCACCATCGAACCTCCAGATCCAGCACATCATTCTCCAGAACTTCCATCATCTACAATGGGATCCTGCCACTAAGCTCATCTTTCCCTCATCCTCTCTCCGCTTTCCATGGGGATCAATGTTCTCATGACTCCCTTGTCCACTCATCTCTCTCCACTGATTTTCCTCCGGACAATTATCCCTACAAGTATGACAAATGCTACACTTGCCCCCTACACCTCCTCCCTCACCACTATTCAGGGCCCCTAAACAGTCCTTCCAAGAGTGGTGACACTTTGCCTGCAAGTGCGTTAATATCATCCGTTGTACCCTCCTCTACATCCAACATGGAAAGGTGTACTGTTTCGTTGAGCACCTTCACTCTGTCCGCTGCAAATGGCAGGATCTCCAGTATGTACCCATTTCAATTCAACCCATTTCCATTCTGATGTGTCTGTCCATGGCCTCCTCTGCTGCCACGTTGAGGCCAAATTCAGTCTGGAGGAGCAACACCTCATTCTGCCTGCAACTTGATGGCATGAACATTGATTTTTGTAATTCCTGGTGATTTCTTCCTCCCTACCCCCTTCTCTCTTTTTACATTCCCAATTCTGGTTATCCTCTCTCCCTTTCTCCCTTTCTGTACTCCTCACCTGTCCATTTGCCTCCCTCAGATTCCCCTCTTTCTTCTTTCCTGTCCTACCAGATTTCATTGTCTTTTTCTATCAGATTTCATTTTCTAGAGTCCTTTAGCTCTTTCATCTATTCCCTCCCCACCCACCTGACACTTCTCTCACCTGGTCTCATATCTCACATGGCAGCTTATACTAGTTCTCCTTCTTCCCCCCCCCCCCCATTCTTATTCTGGATTTTACCCCTTTCTTTTCCAGTCTTGATGAAGGGTCTTGGCCCAAAATGTTGACTGATTATGTCCTTCATTAGATGCTGCCTGACTTGCTGAGTTCTTCCAGCATCCAGTGAGTGCTGACCAGAACAAAAAGGATGGAACTCTTATGAGAGACTGGGTAGAAGCTGCTGCAACCAAGGCAGTTGCTGGAGCTGTGGATTATGGCCTAAATTGTTTCTAATTCTTATTTTTTCCGTAGCTTAGCATTTTATGCCTGATCCAACAAGTCAATAGGTTTATAATAATTGTTAGTAGATAGGTTGTCTTCTGGGATGGATACAGACAGATCTGGGAAGAGTTCCACAATTCTGTGATGCTGTCATAATCCAGATCCCTGAAGAACAGAGCATTATCACATTCCAATGATTCAGTTACATTTCTATGGGCCAATAATGAGTGATGAATAGTGCAGACTACAGCAGAAAGCAGTGGAAGGTGACCTTCAATCTGTGAGGCAAGCTGCAGCTGAAAACTTAGACGAAAATGTCTGTGCAGAAGAAATCTTACACTCAGCTAATGCTCAACAAATGTTCTTAGGAAAAGAAAGGAGTTAGATAATTCCCGAAGTACAGAGACAAATTGCATTTTGAATAGGCTTTGCTGGGAACAACACATCAACTGGCAAGAATTTACATTTTGAAGCATGAAACTTCACAGCACAGATGGAGAACATTGGCTTATTGTATTTGGGACACTGCTCTGAAAGCACTATTCAGTTAGTCCTATCACACTATCATTACTCATAAGTCCTTTCCTATCCAATACCCACATCCATTGATTTTCAAAGCTGTTAAGGATTTCGTTTCTACCACTATTTCTGATGAAGTATGGAAAATCTTAATGACTTTCTCTTGAATTTATCCCATTGGGTACTGATGCAGTGGCTGGTGGAAGTAATGTCTTCCTATTGTGTCTGCAAAACTTCTTGTGAATTTGAATCCCTTTGCTCCATTGAACAGGATTGTGTTTACTTATGTGCTTAATTACCAAATTTCTGACAAATTAGTTTTCCCACTACTTATTATCTTTCAAATCCATTTGAGTGACTGCCTGCTTACAAGGCATCCAGATTATACTGTAGTTTGCTTTCTTTTGCTTCCCCTCTGTAGAGGGGTGTTGCCTTTGCCATCATTGCATTTAAGTAGCACCTTAATCGTCACTTTGGGACTTTTTCCAAGAGGAATATATGGAAGAGATCTCTGTCTGTAAGTGAATCTTACACCTGTAAGATTTTGCCCTTTGGAATGCTAAACAAGAGTTTAATTTATTGGCAATCCTATCAGGGTAATTTTATTGTATTAAAATAGAGACAGCAATTTGTTTTTAACTGTTCAAGGGGAAGATAATTACACCTTTAAAACATTTTGAGGTTATCATTTAAGAAGGCTTTTTCAGCTTGTAAGTCATGAGTCTCTGACTAATTGTTTTTATTCTTCTCCTCACTACTCTTGGATTACAATTCCTTGGTTTAATATATTTTCTTGTTTGTATCCTAACATGCTGTACTGCATGTATTTACATTGGCATCTACTCTCCCAGTACTTGGGTTTTCTCGGCCTTCTTGCTGTTTGATTGTCTTTGTGTGGTTTTAGCTGTTTGTGTGTGTCTGAAATACACTGTTCCTAAACAAACTCCACTGGATGTATTAATAAAGCATAAGGTGAGGTATCACATAAGGATATCTAAAACTATCTTCTGTTATGAACTGTAACTTTAAGTTAGCCCATTTTCAAATTGTAAAATGTTCACGTCCTGATATTCTGGCCTTCACTTATAGGTAAAGACTTGCAAGCATGTGCGTTCCAAACTTGTCAAGCAACCACAGCAAAGAGCAGAAGCAATAAAAATAATTTAGTTGAATTAGCCTTATTCATAGCGTGTTTCTTGAAGCTCCAACTAGACAGGAAAGGACAGACCTTCACAGTGAAGCAAAAATGAAGAAAGAGTGAAGCAAGAAAATGGGGGGGTGGGGGAATGGAATATTTTTTCCATTTTTAATGTCCGGCACCGTCATTAAATCTATCATTCTAGCAGTTACCATTCAGTTTATTTGGTGTTGATAATGTCCAAAGATCTGTCTTAAAAAATACTCCACTAGTGTGGAGTATTTCATTCACGGTCACCTGAGAATGTTAACTCTCAGGTGCCAGAGGATGCCCAGAGATGGAAGTGTGGAGGAGTGTGTATTCAAAAATTGGAGCATGGTATGGTGTGCTGAACAAAGTGTTAAGTGTTTGGGCCCTTGGGAGGGGTGAGTGGAAATTGGGGATTGCAGGTATTTTTAGGAGACTGAAACCTTTGATACTCTTGAAGATTTGGGGCTGATGTGAAGTGTGCACAGTGAATAGGGTGTCAGGGTGGGGAAGCTGTGACTTGTCCTGGGATTGAGGAAGTTGGCAGATGTTGGAGCATGGATATGGTGTAGTGAGGGGTTTGGTTCAGAAGAGAGGAACATGTTGTTTGTTCGTTCAGAGATAGGCATCTGACCAGCAAAGTGCCACACATTTTTCTGTGAGAACTGAAATTTAACATATAGCCTAATATTTAAATAGCTCCATTTGTAGTCTGGCTTTCCCAAAAGCCCTGCCAATACTGGATTGCAGCAACCAATCACATACCAGTGTAGTCATTCAAAAACCATGGGAGAGTAACCTGAAATATTTCCTTTTGGTGTTTGGTGGCATTCAGCAGATTTCTGAGGACCATTTGCCCTGATTTTGAATAAATATCGCACCCTTCCACTTAAAAGGGCAAATGATGTGAAAGACTAAAGGACGTGTCTAAATAAAAGCAACATTTCCACAGTACTGATGTGGAATGTCAGACTGGAATATGCAATAGCAAAGAGTAGCAAACACATTATATCTGAAATAAAATATAGATAAGACTCAGTATTGTAGACCCCATTAGAAAAAAGGAAAACAATACTGATGTTTCAACTTGAGGATTGTTTGTTAAATTGAATGAACAAGTCTTTGAATGGGATTATGATCCTGCAGCCTTCTG
This sequence comes from Hemitrygon akajei, assembly GCF_048418815.1. Classification (NCBI taxonomy): domain Eukaryota; kingdom Metazoa; phylum Chordata; class Chondrichthyes; order Myliobatiformes; family Dasyatidae; genus Hemitrygon; species Hemitrygon akajei. Next base: position 94,005,471 of record NC_133124.1, read on the forward strand.
AGGGATGAAATAACCACTGATGACCAATATCTCAAATCACATCAATGATCAATGAGCCTGATGGCTTGAGGCAAAATATAAAAATCCTGATGGACTTAACTGAAAGATAAAGACAATGTTTCATCCGTCTGGCTTGTGCTGCCATTCAAGAGACAACAGTTGTTCTGTGACCTTACTCTGTTTATCCGGATTTTCCCCACACGCGGCCATACCTTTGATGAACAAAACTCTTTTCAAACTCAGATTTGAAGGTAGTTCCAATGCCACTTTTAGAAGTGGGTTCTGAGGTGCTGCCTGTTGACCATAGCAGTAGCACAGTCTAAGATCTGGGAGATAGGATGGCACAGTGGCGGAACTAATAGATTTGCTGACTCAGAGCACCAGTGACCTGAGTTTAACCCTCACCTACAGCTCTGTCTGTGCAGAGTTTTCACATTTTCCCTGTGACTGTGGGGTGTGAGTAGGTAGGTTAATTGGCAAATGTAAAATTGCCCCTCAGGTACATGGGTGGTAGAATTGATGGGTACTTGGGGGATACATTACAGGGGAAATTAGTGAGGGGATGATGCAGAACAGACTTGATGTGGCTAAAATAGGAAAAAAAACCTATGATGTGAGGAAATATGGAAATTCACATGTTCACCCAATATCTTCTATCCCTTCCCCAATTCTCAACTTGGTATCAATGCTAAATTGTTGACTATATTCAAATATTATCAACCTTATATTTTACTGGAACGAATTCTTGCCAGTGTGTTTTGAAATCAAGGAGAATGCTGGAAATCTTCAGCAGATGAAGCAGCTTCTATGCATAGTGAAAAGCAAAGCTAAAATTACAACATTCTGACCTTAAATCAGAACTGGCCAGTTCTCATTCGATCTGGAAAAGTTTGTTTCTGAATGCAGTGTTGAGCCCTAATGGGAGATTCATACCCTGTTGGGAGGCAAGAGGCTACAACTTATACTAACATTTGTGTAAAGGACCAAGCAATCAGAATGGACATATGGCTGGGAATTGAGGTGACAGACAACTGAAGCATAAGGGACATCCAAGCCAACTCAATGAGGTATTCTACCATCACTAATCTATGTTTGGTGTTTCCAGTATAGAAGAGACCTCATTGCAAACATTGTAATGTACTAGAATGCAGGAAGTAACATTAATCAGTGTTTCGCCTAAACAGCTTGTTAGATTCCCTGGATAGTGGAAGTGAAAGAGGTAAGGGGGCCATTGTGTCATGAAAGATAAGGTCAGTGAGTGCTAGTGGAAATGCGGGAGAGATCAATGGAGTTGTCAAGAGAATCGATCTTTCAGGATGTCAACAAGAGCAGAGAGGAGGAGATATGTTTATCGGTAAAATCCTGTTGAAAATGGTAAATTGGGGAAGCTGGTGAAAAGGAAGGTAGAGACAAAGGAAATCCTGTATTTTCTCTGGTAGAACTATGGGAAATGGAATAGATATAGTTGAAGATAAGGAAGTTATATGAAGAAACTGGTGTAGAAGTATTGTCACCAGGACAGGTAACGTGTTTGGACAGGAGATGACATACCAGAGAAATTCTGGGCATGAAACATAATCTTTAGAAGAAATAGCATTGGAGGAGGTATTGAGGAAATGGTCATGGTGCATATTTTTACTAACTTATCCGCTGAGGTAGGGATAGAGAAGTCAGGAAAATGCAGCGGTGGCCGATGTGAAAGTGAGTGAACGGTGAAAATTGGTGAAAAGACAGCAAGACTTTCAAGTTTTGTGATAGAGCAGGAAGCAACACTAACACTGGAAAACATGGTATATTAAGTAGATACAGCTGAAACAAAGAACTATTCCACATATCCTGTGAAAAGATCCCATGGGGCTATATGTAAGACTAGTAATTTCTAAGGTAGGGACATGTTTGGCACAACTTTGTGGGCTGAAGGGCCTGTATTGTATTGTAGGTTTTTTATGTTTCTATGTTTTCATTCTCATTTATTTCAAATTTCCTTCAACTACAGAGTTTTGTGTTTTGTGTTTCAAATTTCCAGCATTTTTTTTGCTCTCGTTTATCCTCATTCATTTCCTTCTATTTACATCCCCTCCAGACAGATCACCACTATTTCTCAGTAGTCCATACCGTCTTATGAGACATTTGGCCTCCCTTTGTTGAGCCTCTTATGACAAAGTTTCATTCTCACTTTGCCTTGTCATTTCCTGTAACCTACCATGTTTCTGATTCTGATGAAATTCTTCCTGGTTCTGATGAAAGGTCAAGAACCTGAAATATTTAACCATGCTGCACTCTCCACTGTTGATTTCTGCTGTGTATTTCCAACATTTTTTGTTTCTAATGATGTGGTTGCTGAAATGCAAACATTGCTGGGACTAAAAGTAATTTCTTAGACTTTAAACAAATTTCACCATGATTTGTGTTATATTTTTCATAGCCTGTTCTAGATGATACATTCTTGGATGCTTCAAAATTGATTTTTTTCTTTGGTAACTCATATGAAAATTCAAGATTGCAAATGGTCTTTAGCCAACTAAATGATCTGCTCCTGATGTTCATTGCTGACTGCCAGAAGGTCTCGGGAAGAGCAGATTATTTAATCAGCTTGACTGATTTGGAAATGCTCTGCTCTCTGAATCAGAAGGTTATGGAATCAAGCCTCACTAAGTTGTTTGCGCTCATAATCAGAAATCACACTGCAATGCAGAACTGACTGAAATATGCGTGCATAGCTTTTCAAGTGCCAAACCACCTATGCAAATGGATGATGATTTTATAGTTTGTTTTCCAATATTTATAATGTTTAACCACAGTCATTTTTATAATTGATTCTCAGAAGGTGATCATTGCTAGTCATGCCAGCAATTTTCCTCATGCTTGCTGCTAAAAGAGTAATGAACCCTCTTCGGCTTGAACTGCTGGAGCCAATTTAGTGAAAGTATTCTGTAGGGGATCAATACATATTTCCAGGTACAGTGACATGTTTCTAAGCCTGTGAGCCTGATTGCAGGAGGAAATTACAAACTGTATGCTCTCCTATACCTGGAATATCTTCTTACTCTTCCTTAACAATCACGAAGCTTATCAATAGTAACAGATGTGAACCTGTGGATAGGCTTACATCACCAGCACAAGCGACAATGAGGCCGAGACTGTGCCCTCACTGCAACAAAGCTATGCAGCTCCCCTGCTGTCTGCCCCTGCTGCCACATTTACAATGTCCAACAGGATCTTGCGATTAATGTTCCCTCTAGTTTGTAATGACCAGTGTGTGCAAATATCTTGTGCCATGCAATTTTTTGCCCAGTGACAACATAACATGCACAATGAATTTTTAAGTGGAATATACCCAAAGCTATTATAAGGATATTAAACTACCAAGTCTGGTGTGTTGTTCATTGTTTAAAGAAAAAAAAAACATCAATAAGAACTTCAATCTCCTCTGCATTTGATCATTTTCTCTCTGGTTCATCTGCACTCTCACAAAACATACATAACAGGCCTGTCACGGGTAATGAAGGACGTTCCTGCTGGAACTGTTGTACGGCATCCACCTGTGATTTGCTTGCTAAATGGTGCTTCAAAAAGCCAGGGTTCTAAATATCACCGAACTTCTTCCCACTTACAAATTCTCCAGCAACTTTTGCACCAGAACAATACAGGCAGGTAACACTGGCCTCTGTATTATACACAAACATTTCTCATAGCTGCACGTTCCTGACCTCATGAGCTTTCGGCGTCACAGTTTCTACTGTTTCATTAAGCTTTGTATGAACTAGCAGTTCTTTTGTGCTTCATGCTCTTTGCTTCTTTGGGATCACCATAGTGAATCAATAATTACTTCAATAAAAACAATTTAAACAAACCAGTTCTAAAATCTGCCGACAAGTCTGAAAAAGGAAATAGGATTGTGTCCAATTGTGAAATATTCTTAACGGGCCGACGATGTGGAGTGTGACAATCTTTTGTGTGCAGTTTAAATGCCTTTGTGCGCTGGTAACAAACGTGTGTGAGCGTGCACACCTTAGAGGGAACATTGCTTAGATCACAAGAAAAGCAACTAAGATAATCACAAGCTGTTAGACTGCACACTGCCTTCGTACACCAATTCTTCTGACACCTCTCTGATGTGGGTGGCAGTGCAATCTGCTCCAAGTCCAGCTCCTCCAATTTCTCCGCCAATGAGCTGACGGGGTAGACCTGCAGTACTTGAAGTTCTTAATGTAAAGCAGGATTTTGCAATTGTAACATGTATATTTAAACCACCTTTGGATGTCGGCTCCATAGAAGCCGCTGCATCCAGGTCAGGCATCTTTTTGTGACTACGTAGTTTATGCCATGTTTCCTCCCACATCCCAGAAAGGAGCCAGTTGTTAGGTTATGCAGCCATTGTAAATTTCCCCTAAGTTGTCATGGATGTGAGTGTGAAGATAATAGGTTGTGGGAAAAGTTAGTGGGAGAATGAAATTGTTCTGTAAGCCATCATAGACTTGATGGACCAACTGGCCTCCTCCTGTGTCATAGGGTAATAATACATATAAAAAAAATAGTTGCCAGTTCATTTTAAGGCAAGTGATTTCTTTGAAGAGGAGAAATATAGAATTCCTTGAATAAATTTCATCCATTTCATAGAAATAAAACAAAGGAGGTTGGCTGAGAGAATCCAATGTAGTTGTGTGAGTTTTCTAAATGTCATTCAATTTTAATCTTCAACCTGGGTGGGAAAATTGCTGAGGCAGGAAAGCAAGTGTTTGCTGGAGGAGATCTTCCTGCTTGTCAGTACTTATCTGTAAGTGTTAACAAAATATTTAATTTAGAAAAACCTTATCTGCATAATTAATGGTGTATAGGGGAAGGTTAGTTTGTATCACACTTGGGTTTAAGCATACATATATAAATAGGCTTTATTTCTTTAATCATCAAATACTGTTATCTGTTCATGTATATTTTGACCCTGACAGGTTGCTGTCAAGCTTCCCTGTGTGTAACGTACTGAACATAATGTGAGAGGGCATTCTGGGTAGATGATTTACAAATAAAATAAACGTCAGCATGCTTGTTCCTCACCTCTCCGTCTCTCATGCGCATTATTCATAGACACTTTGCTTCCCAGTACCACAAATGTAACCACTGGTAACAAGGTGACAATATTGTTTCATTCCCTTGGGCAAAAAAAAGTCAGTGTCTGCAAAGTTGGTGATGTACCGCTGTGTAATGTGGGTGAGCAACAAGAAAATGGCTGCAGGAAGGGTGGTGAGTGAGGAATCCAACAGGAGAGGATGAGAATGAAATGTGTAAATAAAACAAGTTAGAGAAGAAGAAATAGAGGGATAAGACTGGTTAACTGTTCTAGAGCATGATTGCCTTTGGAAATGGTGACAATGTTTGGAATTATGATGGAACAGAAGAGCAATGGAATTCATATCCTGAAAGATTTGAATATTTTGCACTGGCAAATCAAATTTCAGATGATATCCGTGTTCCAACTATTCTGACTGTGGGTGCAAAAATGTATAATTTATTAACACAACTAGTGTAAATTTCTAAACTGGACGATAAGCCTTATGAGGATATAGTTAAAGTCTTAAAGGACCATTATACACTTAAACCGTTGATTATCACTGAGAAGTTTAGATTTCATAAAAGGAATAAAGAGGAAGGTGGTCTGTTTCACAGTTTGTGGTGGTGTGGAAGCAATTGTCTGAACACTGATTTTGGGCAGTCACTGAATGACACGTTACATGATAGACTCGTATGTGGTCTGAGTAGTGGGGCAATTCAGAAATGTTTACTTACAAAAGACAAACTAACATTACAGCAGTCAATGGAGATGGCAGCTAAAGAAGCATACATGTTTAGCATATCTTCCAAGTTCATAACGTCTCTACTGGCTTTAAGAATTGACCTCAATGTTACCATTGTGGCAAAACTGGGCATTCAGAAAAAAGAATGCTGGTATAAGGATTTATATTGCTGAAGTTGTGGCAACAAGGGTCGTATTGAACGCGCCTGTAAAAGTAAAAAGACACTAACACTGTAATAAAGAAAAGTGACTTTTGGAAAAACAAAGAGAAGTGTGAACAAGATGGAGCATACTGAAGATGGACTGACTCCCACTCTGTGGATGAAGAAGCTTTGCATGTTTTATCTGTTTTAGGATATAGTAATTACTATTGTGTGACCCTGCAGTTGGATGGGGCCACAGCGAGGATGCAGGTGGACATGGGTGCTGCAGTATTGCTGGTGTCAGAGACAGTTTACAAGGAGAAGTTACAGCATCTCACCCTAGAAGGACCAAGGTCAATTTTAAAGACTTGCATCGGTGAAGTTGTTCTAGTAGGGGAAATAGTACATGTTACAGTGGAGATTAATGAACAGAGAAAGAGACTTCCACTCTACACTGTTATAGGTTGTTATCCAGTGCTTCTGGGCTGCTCGTGGTTGGAACACCTCACAATCAACTCGCACAAAGTGCACTTGACTGGTGAGGGCACAGGTCTAGAAGAGGTATTGAAGAAACATGCAGAAGTATTCAACGGAGATCTGGGCAGTACAAAAGGAATCACTGTTAACCTGACACTGTACCTAAATGCCTAAAGGCAAGGCCTGTTCTATCCACCCTCAATCTAAAGGGAGAGGCTGAACTGGAAAGACTGGTCCAGTGTAAAGTGTTGGGACCAGAGTGTGTAAGTAAATAGGCAGCTCCAGTGGTTCCTGTCCTAAAAAAAGGATGGGTCTTTACAGCTTTGTGGAGACTTCAAGGTAACCATTAAGCCAGTACTGACAGCTGAACACCCTCTGCCCCTCATTGATGACCTTTATGCAGGATTGGCCAGAGGGCAGACATTTAGCAAGATTTACTTGTGTCACATGTACTTCCAGATGCATGTGGAACCAGAGTCACAGGAACTGCTGACTCACAAAGGAATGTTCAGGTACCAAAGGCTTCCACTTAGCATCAGCTCAGCTCCCGTACTTCTACAGAGAGCAATGGACCAGATCCTGAGCAGTTTAACAGGGTGCAATTCCGTTTGGATGACTTACTCATCCCTGGGAAAAATGAGCGTGAGCACCTGCAAAACTTGGATACATCACTATGAAGACCCAAGGAATATTGGCTAAATGTCCAGAAGGAGAAGTGTGAGTTCTTTCAAACTTCAATTGAGTATTTGGGCCATGTGATTGACAACTCGGGTGCCATCAAAGGTGATGGCAATCATTCAGGTTTCAGCACCACACCCTTACTGGTTGATGTCAAGCTTCCCTGTGTGTTGTGCACTGAATGGCATTCTGGGTAGATGACACGCAAGTAAAATAAAACAGCAGCACATTCATTACTCACTTCTCCATCTCTCCTGTATGTAATTCACGGCCACCCAGCTTCCTGTACCACAAACATGACAGATAACATTTTTTTAAAAATCATGCTTTTACTACCAACTTAAATTTATTTACAATCATCAGTTCTTCTTTCTTGCTTTATGTCTTTTCTCCAGCTGTGTTGCAAAGCATTCTAAACCTTTGTTCAGCTATACATTTGGGATTATAATGCTACCAAATTGTGTTAAGGAGAAGTAATATGAAACTTTGAGTACAAAAATGCAATGTCCTACGTTAGACTTTTCTACAACATGACACCATGTGTTCTGCATTCTTGGATCTTGACTTTGTTTTACTGAATAAACTGTTGATTTCGGAAAGGAAACTGTATGGCAAAGTTCCATCTTAGACACTTGCAGAGTGGCCATTTATTCAAATCCAATCCCCATTTGCAGTTTATTCAGATAAGAGAGTGTAATCTGCATCGGATACATTTGGTAACATTCATGAGGCAGGTGGTTCAGTTTAGATTAGATTTAAAGAGATGAGAAGAGCACATTCAGTCTCTCTAGACAGCACTGCCAATAAAAGTCCCTTAGAACCCGTATTGTGTATTTCTCATATCCCTCTTTGTCACTTGCCAAGCCAATACCTTCTAAAAATGCATTCACACTGTTTTCACAAAAGAAGACTGTGGACAAATTTTGGATCTGGTTATTTTGGCTCTGAAATCAATGACATACGTAGAGGTCAATAAAGCATCTGTTATAGAAAAACTGAATGAATTGAATGTTTAAAGGGCAAAGCACAATTTCTGACAAGTGCTTCAATGGATTGTGAGGCTCGCTTTCTAGAATTTATTTTCTTTTGACCTTGTTCTTCCCATGTTGTTTTTGGCCCTGTAATCAGGAGTGTACAACAACAGCTCAGGTTTATTTGGTTCCTATTGATGCCACGGTCAACATCCAGACATTTCAAAGAAGGCCAAGAAAACTAGGAATGGAAAGCAAAAACAGCTGCCATCCATTAGAGTGAGAGAGAGAGTAGAAAGGGCTACTGATGGCTTAATGGTGGAAACAAACTTCCGAATGTGAAGGAAAAAAGCAGAGCCTGAGGCAGTGAGGTTGATGCCACCATTGCTGGACTAAAGAAGGACGAAATGCAAAAAAGGCAAGAATTGAAGTTCCAAATGTTGTGTTCAAGATCTGAAGATCCAACGAGGCAAGGCAGTGGAGGAATTTGAGCTTGAGGAACTTTTAAATTTAATATACCAATAAGATGCCTTAATCATTGCCTTAGTGATGCAAATCTAACTATATTTTTGTTGCATTTCCAATCCATTTTCACCAATCCTCTTGAATTAGAGTGAGCTATCCGGTTCCTCAGGCTTGCTCCTTCCTCACAGCTTCGGTCTCGTGATTAATTCAATTTCAGGTATTTAGAATCCCAAAGGGAAATCGTGAATAACTTGTGTGTTCCTCTGGAAGAGATGAGTGAACACACAAGAGTAAAAATCTTTGAGCCTGTCTCCATTATTAAACTGACATAATACCCAATGGAGGCCCTTCAGTCTGAGCAAGATCACTGAAGTACTGTGACTTGAAACTGGGATCTGCGTACAGTACATTTTTTTTGTAGAACTGATCAATAAATCAATGATGTGTGAGATCGAAGCTCCAGACTCTTGGCAGTGAAAACAACATTGGCACCGAGACTGCAGAATCTATGGGGAAAGAATGGCTCTATGGATTTTGTCTCATAGTGTTGCTGATGAAAACAATCCTATGAGTATTGAATTTAGTTTGTTTTCATATGACCTTGTGCATTTTATATAATGCTTCAGAAGTGTTTTTCTGCAGATATTTAACACTCTGTATGAGAATTAACAATTTTATAGTCACCGAAAAAAAAAAAAAAATATATATATATATATATATATATATATATATATATATATATATATATTTATGTAGTCAAGTAACATTTTTGCATAGGTGTTTCTTTTTATCCAATCTTGCTGTTTTTCTCAGACACTTTCCAAGATCTTCTGTAGCAGTGTATTGTTCTCCAAACTAAATCGATGGCTGTACCAAATTAGGTTAATCCCAGGGCTCAGTAGGCCATAATTTAACTTTCTCCTTCCTTTTAAAGTATTCTTCTGTAGAAATGGATACAACAAAATTGAAGATAAACCACTCAAATTACTGGATCACTTTGCAATCATTACTTTCTACAGAGTATGTTCAAATTAGATGATTTTCTAGGTTGAGGACATGCAAGAAGTGGGCTGATTTGCAAACATTACCCTTGACTGGGCAACGTGTTTAGGGTCAAACAGAACTGATTGTCAGCAGTGATCTCCTTCTCTTCAATGTAATCTTTTGTGTATAATTTGAATACGCCTCTGTAAAAAAAAACTAAGCCATGCAATTTAAAAATCCAAGTCAACAAGCATACACTAGAAATCTTACTTTAAATAAATATTTCTGTTCCTGTTACTTGCAAAACTAATTATCCCTAGGCATTAAATACTTAACTTGAAAACAAAAAGATTTACTGGAAGCTTCCCTTTGGTTTGCAAGAACCAAATTGGAGCAATGGTAGAAATATATAAACATTTACATTTTTTTAAACATACTTAAAATAGGATTAATTTAGAATTAGTATCAATGGTGCAGACTTCATAGACTGAAGGTTGTGTGACCTAATCTAACACTTCCCTCCCACAAAGCCCTCCACTTTTCTTTCATCAATGTGCCGATCTAAGACCATCTTAAGTATCCCTAATCTATCTGCCTTTACCAATATCCCCAGCAGTGAATTCCACACACTTACTTCTCTGTGTGAAAAAAAACTTACCTTGACATCCTCCCTTTACTTTCCTGAAATCACCTTAAAAGTATGTCCTCTCATATTAGCCATTACCACCCTGTGAAAAAAGGCACTGTCAGTCCACTCTACCTATGACTCTTATCATCTTTACATCTCTAATGTCTTCTCTCATCCTCCTGTGCTTCAAAGATAAAAGCTTGAGTTTGCTCAACCTTTCTTCAGAAAACATTTTCGTTAATCCAGGAAGCATGCTGGTGAATCTCCTGGACAACCTCTCTAAAGCTTCCACATGCTTCCTATAACCAGAACTGAACCCATTACTACAAATGTAGTCAAGCCAGGGTTTTAGAGAGCTGCAACATTACCTCAAGGCTCTTGAACTCAATCCCCTGACTGATGAGGGCCAACACACTGTACATCTTCTTAACCACATTATCAACTTGTGTGATGACTTTGAGGGATCTGTGGATTATGGACTCCATATCTATGGACTCCACGGTCCCTCTGTTCCTCCACTCTTCTAAGGATCCTGCTATTAACTTTGTACTCTGCCATCAAGTTCAACCTTCCAAAATGTATCACATCACACTTTTTTTTGCCTTGAACAGCATCTCTCCCTTCACAGTCCAGCTCTGCATCCTGTTAGTGTTTCATTGTAACCTATGACAATCTTCAACACTATCCGTATCACCACTAACATTCATGTCATCTGCAAAATTACAAACCTACTCTTCCATTTCCTCATCCAAGTAATTTATAAATATTGCTAAGTGTAGAGGTCCCAGATGAGATCCCTGCCGAACGCCACATGTCAGAATCAGTCCTGACCAAGGGTCTCGGCCCGAAACTTCGACAGTGGTTCTTCTTATAGATACAGCCTGGCCTGCTGTGTTCCACCAGCATTTTGTGTGTGTTGTTGTTTGAATTTCCAGCATCTGCAGATTTCCTCATGTTTGCTATCAGAATCAGAATCAGGTTTATTATCACTAGCATGTGGCGTGAAATTTGTAAACTTAGCAGCAGCAGCAGTTCAATGCAATACCTAATCTAACAGAGAAAAAAATAAATGAAATAAAAATAATAATAACTAAACAAGTAAATCAATTACATTATATGTATATTGAATAGATTTTAAAAAACATGCAAAAACAGAAATATTGTATATTTTTTTAAAAAGCGAGATAGTGTCCAAAGCTTCAAAGTCCATTAAGGAATCGGATGGCAGAGGGGACGAAGCTGTTCGTGAATCACTGTGTGTATGTTTTCAGGCTTCTATACCTCCTACCTGAGGGTAGCAGTGAGACAAGGGCATGGCCTAGGTCCTGGAGGTCCTTAATAATGGATGCTGCCTTTCTGAGACACTGCTCCTTAAAGATGTCCAGAGTACTTTGTAGGCTAGTGCCTAAGATGGAGCTGACTAGATTTACAACTTTCTGCAGCTTCTTTTGGTCCTGTGCAGTAGCCCCTCCATTCCAAACAGTGATGCAGCCTGTCAGAATGCTCTCCATGGTACAACTATAGAAGTTTTTGAGTGTATTTGTTGATATGCCAAATCTCTTCAAACTCCTAATAAAGTATAGCCGTTGTCTTGCCTTCCTTATAACTAAATTGATATGCTGGGACCAGGTTAGATCCTCATGGATCTTGACACCCAGGAATTTGAAGCTTGTCATTCTCCCCACTTCTGATGCCTCTATGAGGATTGGTATGTGTTCCTTCATCTTACCCTTTCTGAAGTCCATAATTAGCTCTTTTGTCTTACTGATATTAAGTGCCATGTTATTGCTGTGGCACCACTCCACTAGTTGACATATCTCACTCTTGTATGCCCTCTCGTCACCATCTGAGATTCTACCAACAATGGTTGTATCATCAGCAAATTTACAGATGGAATTTGAGCTGTGCCTAGCCACACAGTCATGTGTATAGAGAGAGTAGAGCAGTGGGCTAAGCACACACCCCTGAGGAGCATCAGTGTTGATCATCTGCGAGGAGGAGATGTTATCGCCAATCTGCACAGATTATGATCTTCCAGTTAGGAAGTCCAGGATCCAATTGCAGTGGGAGGTACAGTGGCTCAGGTTTTGCAACTTGTCAATCAGGATTGTGGGAATCGTGGTATTAAATGCTGAGCTATTGTCGATGAACAACATCCTGATATAGGTTTTTGTGTTGTCCAGGTGGTCTAAAGCCATGTGGAGAACCATTGTGATTGTGTCTGCCGTTGACCTATTGTGGCGATAGGCAAATTGCAATGGGTCTAGGTCCTTGCTGACTTTGAGGTAGAAGATGCTCCATATCCTGTGACTTTGTTGCAACCAGATTGGTGAGGTCCAGGTGAATTCTGTAGTAAGATGGACACACATTTAGGTGATAACACAATGTTCAGGACCCTTGTAAAGGAATTAGAAGGCTGCTGGTGAGCCAACAGTTTTCAGGAACAGGTGGTCAAGGTTGGTGTTTTTGATGATGGCACATTTATGGTGGAGAGGCACAATAAATGAGAAGTAAGACCAACTGTAGTTTCAGCTAAACCAGTAAAGAGGAAACAAGATTTATTGGTAAGGATGTTGTGAGAACATGAGTTGAATCTTACGGATGGCATCAGAGTACCAAAAGAGAATTTAAAGAAAGATGCAAATTTGGAGCTAGGGCAGGAGAGAGCCTTGTTGGAAATTCATTCCCTTGGGTAGGGGAAAGAAAATAAACAGCAGAGGAGTTAATTGGATAGTCTCAGACTTAATAATACAAAGAATGAAAAATGCTGTTGGTTTTAAAGGTTAAGCTTGAAAGGATGAATATCTGCAGAAGGAAAAGAAAACCCACGATTATACCTTCGGTAGTCTGAATATTGACTACTTTTGGTAGAAGAGCCAAAGGTCTATTGGTACTCTATAATGTCAGCCAGATCTGGCAGTTACCCAGCACATTTCTATTCAAGTTCATACTACTTGTACTTGAGGAAATGAAAATGTAAAAGGAAGGGCAAATGGTCTCAAGACAAAAGAGAGTGTCGCTTTCTCTGAGGTCCAGAGCACCAAAGGTGGAAGAGAATGTTTTGGTGAGAAATGTTTCTCCAAAGATATTTCAAATACTTGAGCTGGTCAGGAATGCAAACTGTTTTGCTTTTCTCCACCTTCATCTCACTTCTAATATCCGAGATCCTAATAAACATCATCCCACTATAAATCTATTGTGACCTTAAAAGAGAAAATTTGAATTTGGAACTTTAAATATAATGGGCAAAACATGTCTAGCACAAACAAAAATACAAAGAACTGGTGGATGAAGCTAGCTCAAAAGACATTGAGTGCTTATATCTTTTTATACAACAATAATAGCAGATTTCATTTTTTTTTATTGTTCTTCAAGCCATACAGCAAAGGAACAGGCCCTTCAGCCCATAATGTCTCTACCAGCCATGATGCTAATTTAAATAAATCCCATCTGCTTGTGTCAGTGGTTTATATCCTTCTATCCCCCTCATTGTCATGTATGTGTCTAAATACGCGTTAAGTGGTGCCATCATATCTGCTTCCAACATCTCCTCTGGCAGGTGTTCCATGCATTTTTAGTTTGGCTAAAAAAAAGCAAATGCGTGTCACAAGTCTCCTTTAAACTTTCCACCGTCACCTAAATTCTATGCCCTCAAGGATTTGATATTTCCACCATAGGAGAAAGATTATCTACCCTATCTATACATCTTATTATTTTATATTCTTCTATCAAATCTGCTGTCAGCATCTGATGCTCTAGAGTGAACAATTCACCCAAACTTCCCTTTATAGCACACATTCTAATAGAACATGGAACATAGAACAGTACAGCACATTACAGGCCCTTCGGCCCACAATGTTGTGCTGACCCTCAAACCCTGCAAATCCGGCAAACATCCTGTTGGAAAAAATTCTACACCCTCTCCAAAGTTAGAGTTGCACTCAGTACTCCAGGTATGGCCTATGCAAAGTTTTATATACTGCATCTATAATATGACTTCCTAATTTTTATGCTGAATGCCCTACCAAGTGATAAAGAAGGCAAGTATATGATATGTCTTCTTTACCTCCCTAGTCCCATGGACTTGCACCCCAAGATCCCTCTGTATATCATAGCTCTTAAATGTACTGTCATTTTTTTACATGTCATTCTTCTTCCACAATTCTGAAGGGAAAGTTCTACCATTGCTGTCAGGTCCTGATTAAGAGTAGTCAGCATGGTTTTGTGAATTGGAAGTCATATCCGACAAACCTTTTGGAGTTTATTAAAGAGGTAACTAAACAGATAGATTAAGTTAATGGGGAGCCCAGACGACAATATAACCATCTTTTATTCATTATTTATATAAATGATTTGAATGTGAATGTACTTGGCATGATTAGCAAGTTTACTGATAGTACTAAGTTGGGGGAGGGTCTTGCTGATTGTGATCCAGGTTACAATGAGTTGCAAAGAGTTTTGATCAGTTAGGAAAATGTGCTGAGTAATGGTAAATGGGTTTTAGTTTAGATAAGTGTGAGCTGTTGCAATTTGGACATTCAGATTGCATGCTCAATATGTAGAACTTGTACATTGAATGATACAGTACTGAGGAGGGTTGTGGAACAGAGGGACCTGGGAGTTTAAGTGCACGGTTCATTGAAAGCACCCATGCAATTAGGCAGAGTGGTGAAGAAGGCATTTAGAATGTTTGCCTTCATCAGTCAAGGCATCGAGTTTTAGGAATAGCATCATTATATTGCAGTTATTATGTAAGCTATTGGTGAGGCGGCACTTAGAGTATTGTGTACAGTTTCGGTTACCCTGTTTTAGGAAAGACATTGTTAAGCTGGAGAGGGTGCAGAAGTCATTTAAAAGGATGCTGCTTTGACTAGAGTGACTGAGTTATAGGAAATGATTGGCTACACTGGATCTTTATTCCTTGGAGTATAGAAGAAGTTCCTTCAAGAAGTTTATAAAATCACGGGATATGGATGAGGTGGATGGTCATAGTCTTTTCCCTAAAGTTGGGGAGTCCAAAACAAAAAGGTACAAGATAAGAGGGAAAATATTTAAATGAAACCTGAGAGGTAACTTTGTTACACCGATGGTAGTGCTTTTGTGCTGAAAATGACCTGTCCATCACAAACTCACTCTTCAGGCAAATCGATAAATACGAAATAACAAGGGTGCACCCCAGGTCAAAACAGTGGCATTTGATCGACTTCATCTTCAGTCATGGCAGAACATTCATGATTTAAAGATCACTAGGGCTATACGTGCTGAGTGCTGGAGTGATCATTGACTGGATAGATCTATTCTCATACTACACATTCCTCCATTACATCGCAAGAAACCAAAAGTCATTAGACAATCTTTTAACATTGGGAAGCTGAAGCAAATTAAACACAATGAGCAATTCACAGCCAGCCTTGATGACAAGCTGATGTCCCATGGGCCCTTCATTGGAAACGCAACACAAAAGTGGGACTTATTTAAAACTGTGGTGATGGAATCAGCAATATTGGTTCTCAGATTGAAAAAGAGGCATCACCAAGACTGGTTCAATGAAAATGATGAGAACGTTGCCAAGGCACTGGCAGCCTATATTGTGTGGAAGTCCGACATACCCTCCAAATTAAAACTTGGTCACTTTAAACACCTCCAGAGCCAGGCAGAGGCCGCCCTGCATAGGATGCAGGATGTGAATGCGAGGAGGTCCAGCGCTACACCAACACCAAGAACTTCAAGTTGTTTTATTTATTCATCGGTACCATGCAGTGTAGGCCCTTCCAGCCTTTTGAACCACGCTGCCTCAGCAACGCTTGACAAACCCAATTAACCCTAACTTAATCTCGAGATTATTTACAATTACCAATTAACCATTCTTTAGTGCTATTACGGCAATACATCCAGTGTACATGGAGCGCCACGTCTCTCATGTCTTCAGACGGCACAGATTGGTCAGGGAGAAGAGCAGTATCAATGCTAGGTGGAGGGAACACTTCGGTAACCTGTTCATCAGGTGCTCTGCTGTAGAACAGGCTGCACTTCACCCGATCCTGCAGAAACCTTTTGTTGACATCCTTGAACTTCCTCCTCTGTTGGATGAGGTCAAGGAAGCCCAAAGAAGCTTGGGAAAATTTCCCAAGCAGGATTGGATCCCCACCAAGTTCTTCAAGTCAGAAGGTCCAGTTGTAATCTGGACCAAAGACTTCAAGGATGGCATGATCATCCTTCTCTTCAAAAGCAAGAGAAGCAAAGCTGACTAACTGCCAAGGCATCTCCCTCTTGTTCACTGCCGGGAAGGTTCTGGCCTTTATCCGTTATGAACCACCTAATCACCAGCATAGCAGAGGAGAACATCCCTGAAAGACAGTGCAGTTTTCGCTGGGGTCACTGTGAAAAAGCAGGTCTGCTACAGGTATGTATCCTCTCACCCCTCCCTCCCTCCCTCCCTCTTTACCTCCTTTCATTCATCCATCCATCCTTCAACACACAACTCCCTTGTGCCTCCCTCACCTCCAAACCCAACCTTTAAGTAAGGATCTCCATACCCAAGGAGAAAAGGGATAGTCCATTCTTTGGAATGCAGGGGAGTTGTTATCATGAGCCTGAACAACTACACAAAAAATAAACACAGAAATTCATATCCTTCTTCACATTCACAAATGTTCACAAATACATTGATCACAATAAAATCAAAATGACACTGTACTACAAAATCAATCAAGAATGAACCATTTTCCAGGAGCCAGCATGCACTCCATCCCCCAAACTGAACTCTTCGATTCGGCCAGCACAGAGCATGTGCCACAGACAGGCACCTCTTTTAAGACAACACTTGCAAAATGATGGAGGAACTCAGCAGGCCAGGCACCATCTAAAGAAAAGAGTAAACTGTTAACGTTTTGGGCCAAGACTCTTCTTCAGGACTGGAAAGGAAGGGGAGACAGCAGTATAAGAAGATGGGGGGAGGGGAGAAAGAAGGACAAGGTGGCAGGTGATAGATGAAATTGGGAGGGGAGAGGTGAAGTGAAGAGCTGGGAAGTCGATTGGTGAAAAAGATAAAGAGATATCAGGGAAATCTGATAGGAAAGTATTGAAGACCGTGGAATAATGTGAAGTGGGTGGAGCACCCGAGGGAGGTGATGGGCAGGTAAGGAGATTGGGTGAGAGAGGGAAACAGGAATGGGGAATGGTGAAAGAGAGGGTGGGGCAGTTACAAGAAGTTCGAGAAATCTGTGTTTATGCCATCAGGTTGAAGGCTATTCAGATGGAATATAAGGTGTTCTTCCTCCAACCAGAGTGTGGCCTCAACACGGCAGTAGAAGAGGCCATGTACTTATTTGTCGGACAGAGCGTAGGTGCTCTGTGAAGTGGTCTCCCAATCTGTGTTGGGTTCACCAATTTACAGGAGGCCACACTGGAAACACTTAATATAGTAGATGACCACAACAGACTCAAATGTGAAGTGGCACCTCACCTGGAAGGACTGTTTTGGGCCCTGAATGGTAGTAAGGGAGGAGGTGTAGGGGTAAGTGTGGCACTTGTTCCAGTTGTAAGGGTAAGTACCAGGAGAGAAATCAGTGGAGAGGGACAAGTAGACAAGGGAGTCATGTGGGAAGTGCTCCCTACGGGAAGTGGGGTAAGGGGGGGTAGGGAAAGATGAGTTGGTGGTGGGGCCAGAAAAAGTGAGATCTCCCTGTAGCCACCCATTTCAATTCAATTCCACTTCCCATTCTGACACATCAGTCCATGGCCTGCTCTACTGCCATGGTGGGGCCACACTCAGGTTGGAGGAGAAACACCTTATGTTAAGTCTGGGTAGTCTCCAACCTGATGGCATGAACATCAATTTTTTGAACTTCCATTAATTGCCCCGCCCCTTTCACCAATCCCTATTCCTGTTTTCCCCTCTCACCTATCTCCAAATCTGCCCACCTCCCTCTGGGGCTCCTCCCTCTTCCCTTTCTTCCATGGTCTTCATCCCTCTCCTATCAGACTCCCCCTCCTCCAGCCTTTTATCTCTTTCACCAATTATCTTCCCAGCTCTTTACTTCACACCCTCCCCCTCACCCGGTTTCACCTATGTATCACCTGCCGCCTTGCAGTACTTCCTGTCCTCCCCTTCTTTTCCAGTCCTGATGAAGGGTCTCATTCTGAAACGTCAACTGTTTACTCTTTTCCCTAAATGCTGCCTGCCCTGCTGAGCTCCTCCAGCATTTTGAGGTGTTGCTTTGAATTTCCGGCATCTGCAGATTTTCTCATGTTTGTGACCCATTTTTAAGACGCCATTCTCCCCTGGATTTTCGAGGCCCTGTGCAAGTTCACCGGATATCACCAGAACCACCACGCTTCCTAGTGCACGGATCCCACTTTCGGGACAAAACCATTGCAAGGTGCTCTGCCCTTCAGAAACAAAACAGAAGTCTGGTTTCTCTGGGATTGCTTACTTTACCACTCTGGATGCTGTGAGACGCCGCTCTCTGCCACTCCGGATTCAGGGATCTGAATCTGATTTCCTTTTGATCAGCCCAGGACAGTAGAGGCCATCGGGCATCCCTTTGGAACGGCGTTTGCCCATCTTTTAGGACAGACTGACCCATGTTCAACTGCTGTTCACATGGAATCCTTCTCCACATGCCAGAGGCCGTTCACCTTGGAGATCTGTGTATATGGGTACAGTCCAGTGAGAGACTTGTACTGTCTCCCCTGGATTTTCAAGGGCCGCCAGAACCACGCCAGCTTTCCAGTGCACTGACCCCTTTCTCAGGATACTCAGCCCCGCCCTTCACAAAGAAAAGAGAACTTGTGCGGGAGCTTCCTCTAGCCTCTCCAGGATTGTTTATGTTACTACACTGGACGCTGCAAGGCGCCCATCTCCACCGCTCCGGATTCAGGGATCTGAAACCGATTCCCTTTGGATTGGCCCAGGGCATGGAAGCTATTGCCCTTCCCCTCGGAGCGGCACTCCTGGTGTCAGAAGCTGGGCTGCACCCATATCCACGATGGGATATATATTTGTGGAAGACCTGTTCTGGCACACACAACACTATCGACATGGCTTACGCTGTTCATCAGGTCCAGGATAAGTGCATAGAACAAAATTTAAACTTTTATGTGGTTTTAATAAATCTAACTGATGTTTTCGACACGGTCAGCAGAGAAGTTCTGCAGACAGTATTGTTGAAACTGAGATGCCCCTGCAGGTTTGTTGATGTCATTTGCGTCTTTCATGCCAATATGACAGACCTCATCTAGTCAGACAGTCAGGGTTCAGAGCCATTCAGTGCTTCAAACGGTGTGAAACAAGTGAGAATTGGCCTTGTGCTTTTCAACCAATTTTCCACGTACGTTGAACCATGCCATCGGAAGAAGAAGTGTATCTGAAATACAGGCTTGATGGATCACACTTCCACCTTCGTCGTCTGGACACCAAGTTAGAGACATTTGAGAAGCTCATTCTTAGCGTGCTTTATGCTGATGATTGTGCTTTGGTAGCCCACATAGAGACCCATCTCCCAATTCATTGTCAACAGCTTTGCAGCAGCTTTTTGGCCTCACCGTCAGCCTGGTAAAGACAGAATCCTATTTCACTTTGCTCCTGCATCGGCTGTTGCCCCTCCTTCCATCACCATCAAGGGAATAGAACTGAATACGGTTGATGAGTTCAGCTACCTCCGCAGCATCATTTCCTGGACAGGGAAATCAATGCCAGCATTTGCAAAGCTAACCAGAACCTTAGCAGCCTGTGTCCATGCATCTTGGACCAGCACAACACTCGACTGTCCAGAAAGCTCAAGGTGTACGCCACTGTTGTCAATAGCAGTCTCCTTTATGGCTGTGAAGTGGACTGTTTACATACGACATCTCAGATAGCTAGAGCGCTTTCACATCTGTAGCCTAAGGTCGAACCTAGGCATCTTCTAGCAGGACTGAGTCACAAACCTAGAAGTCCTCAACAGAGTGGAGACCACGAGCATCAAGGCTATGATCCTGAAGGCCCAGGTTCAGTAGACAGGATATGTCATGTGCTCGGAGAACGCCAGAATCCCCAAACAGCTCCTCGATAGCAAGCAATCTGGGCAAAAGAAACCCCAGAAGAGGTTCCAAGATTGTGTGAAACCTAACATCACATAGGCTAGACTTACTCCAAAGCAGCTGGAACAGTCATGGTGTGCCTTGAGAAGACTTGCCCATGACAACTTTGAGGAGAGATGTTGTCCAGTCCGTTTGGCTGCCTGAGAACAATGGAACGCTGCAGCGGCAATTCCTCTGGCTCCCTCAGGTCAGTTCCCCTGCATTCACTGCAAATGAGTTTGCTGCTGTAGCCTTGGACTCCACAGCCACCTTCAGGTCCATGACAAACGAACTGCACAAGAATGACCATCATCATCGGACACAATGGAAGACCATCACTCTGTAGCTGGAATGAACTGCCAGATGAAGTGGTTGGTTTGGGTAGAATTACAATACTTAAGAAGCATTTTGATAAGTATATGGAGGGAAGTGCTTGGAGATTTATGGGCATCTGGGAAAAGAAGGGATGACACATGGAACCATTGGGCCATAGGTCCTGATTCCTTGCTATATTATTCTACGGCTCTCTGAATTTCCTCTTATTTTCTCTATTTTCATGTTCCAATTCCTCTTCACTGGCATCAGTTTTCTCTTCCGTTCACCTCTGAGCAGATTATTACTGACCATAACCCTAACAGTCAACATAAAATATGGTTGACTGGCATTTTTTTTTTTGAAAGCATGTGAATTCCAACAAGCAAACAATAAAAGAACATATATCCTAATTGTTTTCTTTATCTTTAACAAAGGCACATGTTTATGATATTTAGTCTCATCTCGACTTTGTTTCTGTTCAGTTTAGACCTTCAGCCTGCATGTTTAACTTATTGATCCTTTGCATTCCTGACAGGAGCTAGACAAATGATTCAGTGCATCACATTCTACAAGCAAGCATTATGTTGCATTCAGATGTAATTATGTGATATACAATCTTAAATGCTACAGGGCTAGCTTATGTTACTTGTTTGTTGATAGATGATATTTTCAGGAATAATTATTGTCAAAAAACTTTTCAGTGGGAGGATTATTTCAGCAACTGGCCTGCTCTTTGCTTTTAGTATTAATTATTTGTAAAATGTATCTATTTTGAGTTGTTCTGCAGTACTTGCCTCTGAAATTTGAATGTATTCAACTGCAACGTTTTGCAGAGGACAGATTTACAGGGCATTACTCTGAGCTTATCTCCTTAGGCACAATGGTTGAATGACTATGGATGTGATTTGCAAATGCTTTGCCTTTTCTGATATAATGTAAATGCTAAGTCCTATTTAGTTCAATTAAGTTTTCTATCTGGGTTATTCCTTTGGAATAATCAAAATAAATATTAAGGTAAAGTTCATCTTCTACATTTACAATTTTAATAATACCACATTGATAATTGTATTTTTCACCTTCAATAATTTTCAATTCCTTAATGAAAATGGACATTGAAGGAAGCCTGCATCTAAACTTCAGCAATGGTTATAAATTGCATCTTCAATAATGCCAGGAGCTTCAGGGATATAATGAACTTACCAGCTATCAACATTCCAGCTAAAGGGACCATGCCTTTAGTAGGATCAGGTACTCTGGTAATTAAAATGTCATACCATTATGGAATGGACATGTCATGCCCTGGTTAAGCTTTTACTACTATGCTGTGAGATATTTTAGTAGAAACGAGTGCCGATGTTTATGTGCACAATGGACTGGTTTAACTGTAATGGGCCCTTCTATTTTTTTTCTGTAACTGTAAATTTGGTAAATATACTGCCTTTATAATTTTATGCTGGTGTATGATCCATCATTTCTGAGCTACTGATAACTGTGGATGGGCAGTACTTATACAGCATTCCCTTAAATTGAGGTTCCTTTAATCGGAGCATCCCGACGTTCCTGTTTGATTGAACTCCCAAATCATACCGACCCTGGATGTATATTACTTATGAAAGGTGGCCTTTTCGCTGCTGAGTTGCATGGCTGTCAGCAGAGTTAGCTAATAAGCCAAGTTGGTGTACGAGTCCCAGTGAGAGGGTTACAGACATAATATCCAATCAGAGATGCAGGCATTGCAGATAAACCAGCATTGGTAAACCTGCTATAACCACCCTTGAGAATTGAATCTGACATCTGTTAGGTGATTGCACAGCAAGGAGGCCCAAGATTTTGATGATTAGGTAGCTATGAAACTTTCTTAAGTTAAGGCTGTGTCCTCATTGGTGATAGGTGTCATGTGCTTTGGAAACAGTTGTCTTAGCAGCCTCAGTGAGTAACCATACTGCTGTTGGTAGAGATTACACACTGTAGCCAGAGGCCATGACAGTGAAAACCAAAGTCAAGTTTATTGTGATATGCGCAAATACATACATTCATAGATACAACAAACAACTTACAGCTGCAGCATCACATATAAGCAGCATTCACAATACAAACATAAATTATACACATTTTATTACAACAAAACCCATTTTTAATACAAAATGGTCTTGCTGTTTCTAAACTGTAGTGATTAGGATTGTATGGATTGGTTCAAGAACAAAATGGTTCAAGGGAAGTAGCTGTTCTTCAACCTAGTGGTGTGTGTCACCAGGCTTGTGTCCTAGCTGCCTGATGGTAAGAATGATATTTGTGGCAGATGATGTGGGTGGTATGGTATAATCAAGTGGATTGCTTTTGCCTGAGATAGAGTTACATTTCTTGAGTGTTGTCGGTACTGTCATAGAATGGACAGGAGAGATTGAGATGAGGTAACAAAAAGAGTGAGAGGGGTTCTCACTGAAACCTATCGCCTATTGAAAGGCCTTGATAGAGTGGATGTGGAAAGGATGTTTTCTATAGCGGGGGAGTCTAGAAACCGAGTAGAGAGCCTCAGAATAGATGGGCATCCATTTTGAATAGAGATGAGGAGGAATTTCTTTAGCCAGATGGTAGTGACTCTGTGGAATTGAGTCTATGGAGGCCAAGTCATTGGGCATATTTAAAGCAGTGGTTGACGTGTTCTTGATTATTCAGGACATCAAAGGTTACAGGAAGAAGGCAGGAGAATGGGTTTGAGAGGGATAATAAATCAACCATGATGGAATGCAGAGCAGACTTGATGGGCTGAGTGGCCTAATTCTGCTTCAATGTCTTACGATCTTATAAAAAGATGGACGTGCATGGCAAAAGGGGGAATAAAAAAGACAAATAAATTGGTTTAGAATAAAAAAAATGTGGATGCTGAAAATCTGAAAACAAATAGAAAACACTGCACATGCTCATCAGGTCAGACAATATATGCTTCTCCTTTCACAATTTATCACTTGGTGCAGGTTGTAAAAAAATCAACGCTGTTTATTTGAACAATGGGGGGGTGGGGTTACATTTAAAGTCACACATTGGCACAGACAGAAAGTCCTGCAAGTAATCTGCAGACCAGGAAAGAAAATGGAGAGAAAATCAAATTAACATTTTGAGGTAATGACCCTTCTTAAGAATTTAGTTTTATGTTACTTTAGTTGAAGTGTAAACTGGAAAATGTGGAATTATGGAAGGAAAAGGAAACCAGAAATAGATGAAGCTGTTGAATTCATTGTTGACTTCAGAAGGCAGTAATTTGCTTAATCAGAAGATAGGTATTGTGCCCACAATTAAGACTAAGCCGTTTTGGAACTGTAAGTGATCAAGGACAGAATGATCAAAATAGGACTGGAACACACAATTATAAAATAATGGATGACTGGTACCTAAGGGTTACTCTTGTGAAGTGAATCTAAGTATTCTACAAAGCCCTCACCCAATCTGCAGTTGACCCTCACAATGTAGAGGAAACCGCATTGTAAGCAGTGAAAACGAGGTGCTAGATTGAATGGAATGCAAATACAGCATCAAATACAAGTCCAGATGAAGGCTCTCAACCTGAAATGTCAGCTGTCCTTTTCCCTCCGTGGTTGCCCTGTGATCAGCTGAGTTCCTCTGTGTTGCTCTGGGTTCCAGTCTCTTGTGTCTCCACAAGTACAATGTTGTTCACTTGGAAGAATATTTTGGGTTCTGTGGGAAGCAAACTTGCAAGTGTTGCATAAACTAAGAGTTGCTGTGTGAAATACATAAATAGAAGGTGTGTATTAGGAGTATGGGCTATTTGGTCCTTTATATGCTCTCCATCATTCAGTAAAGTCATGCTGGACCTTCTAGCTCACTGCCATTTTTATGCATTAATTCTGAACGCCCAATCAGCAGCAGGAGCAGAGCACAGTAAATTAAATAAAAGAACAGAAGGGAGAAGCAGGGCAGCCATTGTTGGGAGTAGGCTAATAGTAACAGTAGGACTGTCAGGCTTTGGCTCAAAGGGGGCTTCAGCTCGAAAGAGGTGTTGGCTCTGGATAAGTTTCTGTTAAGGTGCCCTTTTTCTCTCTCTTGTTGACTTAGTGTAGTAAATAGCCATTGTGTGTTCTGCATATCAGTGTTTCCCAGAGAACTATATCTACATCTGCATGAAGTGCATCTAGCTGCAGCTCCTTGAAGACACTATTAGGGATCTTGGATTATGTTCACAGCATTTTATAGCGGGAAGGAGAGCAGCCCGATGTCTTGGTACCAATGACATAGGAAGGAAGGTAATGAGGTCCTGAAGAGAGAATTTAAAGAGCTAGGCAGAAAGCCGAGAACCTCCAGGACATCAATTTCTGGATTGCAACCTGTGCCACATGCTTGTCAGGGTAGAATCAGGATGATTTGGCAGATAAAAATCTGGTAGCTGAGAAGCTGGTGCATGGGCAGGGCTTCAGGTTCTTGGATCATTAGAATCTCTTCTGGGGGAGGTATATCCTGTACAAAAGTGATGGGTTGCACCTGAACCTGAGGGGGCCAATATTCTCACAGGCAAGTTTGTTAGAGCTGTTGGGGAGGGGTTAAACTAATATGGCGGGGGGGGGGGGTGTGTGGTGGGAACCAGAATGAAGGGACTCTGGATAGGACAGATGGTAAAAAAGCAAAGATAGCATGCAGTCAAACAGTCAGGAAGGGCAGGCAGTTGATAGGGCAAAATTGCAGGCAGCAAGGGGAGTATCAGTGAATTAGGGATGTAAAATCAAAAAGGATAGCAAATACAGCACTCAAAGTGTCATATCTCAATGCACGGAATATAAGAAATGAGGTGAATGAACTTGTTGCACTATTACAGATTGTCAGGTATGATGTTGTGGCCATCACTGAATCATGGCTGAAGGATGGTTGTAGTTGGGAGCTGAATGTCCAAGGTTTCACGTTATATCAGAGGGATAGGAAGGTAGGCAGAGAGGGTGGTATGGCCCTGCTGGTAAAGAAAGGCATCAAATCAGAAGAATGATATGACATAGGATCGGAAGATGTTGAATCCTTGTGGGTTAAGAAACTGCAAGGGTAAAAGTACCCTGATGGTAGTTATATACAGGCCTCCAAACAGTAGCTGGGATGTGGACCACAGGTTACAACAGGAAACAGAAAAGGTGTGTTAAAAGGGCAATGTTATGATAGTCATGGGAGATTTTAACATGTAGGTTGATTGGGAAAATCAAGTTGGTCAAGGATCTCAAAAGAGCTTGTTGAGTGCCTACAAGATGGCTTTTTAGAGCAGTTTGTCATTGAGCTTACTAGGGGATCAGCTATACTGGATTGGGTGTTATGTAATGAACTAGAGCCGATTAGGGAGCTTAAGGTAAAAGAGCCCATAGGAGCCAGTGACCACAACATGATTGTATTCACATGAAATTTGATAGGGTGAAGGTAAAGTCTGATGTAGCAGTATTTCAGTGGAGTAAAGGAAATTACAGTGGTATGAGAGAGGAGTTGGCCAAAAGTAAATCGGAATAAGTTGCTGGCAGGGATTACAGCAGAGCAGCAATGGCATGAGTTTCCGGGAAAAATGAGGAAGGTGCAGGATAGATGTATTCCAAAACTGAAGAAATTCTCAAATGGCAAAATAGTACAACCATGGCTGACAAGGAAGTCAAAGCTTATTGTAAAAGCAGAAGAAAAGGCATACAACAAAGCAAAAATTAATGGGAAGGTAGAGGATTGGGAAGCTTTTAAAAATGTATAGAGAGCAACTAAAAAAATCATTAGAGGGGAAAAGATGAAATATGAAAGCAAACTAGCAAACAATATCAAAGTGGATAGTAAAAGTATGTTAAAAGAGAAATGAGAGTGGATATAGGATCGCTAGAAAATGAGGCAGGAGAAATGATAATGGGGGACAAGGAGATGCTGATGAACTAAATGAGTATTGTGCATCAGTCTTCACTGTGCAAGACTTTAGCAGTATGCCTGATGTTGTAGTGTGTGAAGGAAGAGAGGTGGTGCAGTTACTGTTACAAGGGAGAAGGTGCTCAAAAAGCTGAAAGACCTAAAGGTACATAAGTCACCTGGACCAGATGAACTGCACCCTAGGGTTTGGAAAAAGGGAGTGTTAGAGATCTTTTAAAAATCTTTGGACTCTGGCATGGTGCCAGAGGACTGGAAAATTGCAAATATTACTCCACTCTTTAAGAAAGGAGGAAGGCAGCCGAAAGTAAATTAAAGACAAGTGAGCCTGACCTTAGTGTTTGGGAAGTACTTGGAGTCAACTGTTAAGGATGTGGTTCTGGAGTACTTGGTAACACAGGACAAGATGGGACAAAGTAACCATGGTTTCCTTCAGGGAAAGTCTTGCCTGATGAGCCTATTAGAATTCTTTGAGGAGATTACAAGTTGGATAGGTAAAGGGGATGCAGTGGATGTTGTATGTTTGGACTTTCAGAACGCCCTTGATAAGGTGCTACACATGAAGCTGCTTACCAGGCCATGGTATTACAGGAGAGTTACTGACATGGTTAGAGCATTGGCTAATTGGTAGGAGGCAATGAGTAGGAATAAAAGGATCCTTGTCTGGTTGATCAGAGGTGTTCTGCAGGGGTCAGGGTTGGGACTGCTTCTTTTTATGCTGTATTTCAGTGATTTAGATGATGGAATAGATGGCTTTGTTGCCAAGTTTGCAAATGATACGAAGAAGGATGGAGGGACAGGTGGTGTTGAGAAAACAGGTAGGCTGCAGAAGGACTTAGACTGATTTGAAGATTGGGCAACAAAGTGGCAAATGAAATATAATGCTAGAAAATGCATGGTCATGTGCTTTAGCAATAAAAATAAATGTGCAGACAATTTTCTAAATGGGAAGATAATCCAAAAATCTGAGATGCAAAGGGACTTGGGAGTCCTTCTGCAGAACACCCTTAAGGTTAACTTGCGGGTTGAGTCGTTGGTGAGGAAGGGGAATGCTATGTTGGCATTCATTTCAAGAGGTCTGTAATACAAGAGCAGAGACGTGATGCTGAGGTTTTATAAGGCACTGGTGAGGCCTCCTGTTGAGTATTGTGAACAGTTTTGTGTTCCACATTGAAGAAAAGATGAGCTGGCACTGGAGAGGATCCAGAGATAGTTCACAAGGGATGATTCCAGGAATGAAAGGGTGATCATACGAGGAATGTTTGATGGCTCTGGGTCTGTACTCACTGAAATTTAGAGAGTTGAGGGGGATCTCACTGAAACCTTTTGGATGTTGAAAAGCCTAGGCAGAGTAGATATGGAAAGGATATTTCCCATGGTGGGGGAATCTAGGACAAGAGGGCAAAGCCTCAGGATAATTGTCCATTTAAAACAGAAATGCAGTGAAATTTCTTTAGCCAGAGGGTGGTGAATTTGTGGACTTTGTTACCACAGGTAGCTGTGGAGGCCAGTTCATTGGGTGAATTTAAGGCAGAGATTGATAGCTTCTTATTTGGACACAGCATCAAAGGTTATGGGTACAAGGCTGGGAACTGGGATTGAGGAGGGGAAAAATGATCAGCAATGATTGAATAGTGGAACAGACTGGATGGGCCATATGGCCTAATTCTGTTCTTATGTCTTACGGTCCTATGGTCTAACTCCATAGCCCTTGATTGCCTTTATAGCTACAAATCTATTCACCCGTTTTCTCTCAGCTGTTATCCTTAGCAACCATCTAGGATAGAGAATTCCAAAGATTTAATACACTTTGAGCAAAAAAAGATCTTCCTCAACTCAGTCCTGTATGGCCAGCTGCATATTGGGTCTGTGAGCCCTGGTAAGTAGCAATAGGGTAAGCTCGTATAATAACCCTGTCTTCCCAGGAATTAATCTTCTGAAACCTTTGCTACAGTCCCTGTATCCCACGTATACAATACATTAGGTACAAAGGTGAAAATGGTGCACAGTTTGTCATCATTACCATTTACTCCTATACTCCTCTTAAAGTACAATCTAGCCGGACTGTTATTGAGAATCAATGGACTTGGCAAAGAAAAGAATGAGGGAAAATATCTTGTCCATTTTAAACATACATTTGACTGTTTCCTTCAGAAAGGAGGACATAAAATTGCCTCTTACAAATGTGGCTTAGCATTTTCAAGCTATACTTGAAGGCAGTCATTATAATTTTACAAGCTCCTCTTGATTTGAAATCCCTACAGACTGAAAGTGGTAAGTTTCCCCATGAGAGTGATTTTTATTTTTCCAAATTAGGAGACAAAAGTAAGATGTCAGAGTGCGGGTGTTGCAGGAAACCAAAATAGAAATGCAGATGCTGGAATCTGAAGCAGAACCAGAAATTTTTTAGAATTACTCAGCAGATCAGGCAGCAACTGTAAAAAGAGAAACAAGTCAGAGAACTTTGACAGAAGTGTTATGGTGAAAAGCTTCTGACCTGAAATGTTAAGTCTGTTATTCATTCCACAGATACTGCTGAAGTGCTACATGTTTTCAACATTTCTGTTATTACAAGTAATGTAGGGTCATCAGTGACATAGTGAAGCAAAAGCTAATTGGTGATCATGCACACTGTGGTTATTTAATAGACTTTACAATGATTGCTTCAGATGAACTTGCAATTTTATTTCGGGCACTGTGTGACTGGAGCAATGCACAAGGAGTGCATCTGTTAGTTTTGTGGCTACTGTCAGTCAAAGGAAGAACTAAGGACAGAAGCTAAAGAGGATTATCACTGGTTTTTCAATTAGCTATTATAGACATCTCTTGCCAGCACTAGCTTCTGAAGAAAGAAAAATCATTCTTCATTAAATAGACTTTTTATTGACTCACAGGACCCTCTCACAATGAAGGAGTTTAATTCCTTTCACCTTATACAGCACTGATGATGATGTACTACCCTGCCACAATTTTAATATATGCTTAAAGATTTATGTTAAGAAGGTTCTGCATACAATTTTGCACTGTCAAAAGCTTGCTACAATTTTTTTATAGACTTTTTAATGAAATTTCATATCCTTGATCAGTACACTTTAAAACGTTACTTCCCCCCAGTTGGAACTGCTGGTTATAATGTTCGGTTTAATGAACCTAATATAGGACTGACAGTAAAATTAACCCAAATTTTAACAAACTTCAAATTTTTATAGAAATTTCTGTTAGTTTAAAAAATCAGGCCAATGGAATGGAACCTGAAGAGCAATTACAGTGATTTGCTGTTTGTACAAAGAGAGGAGGAACATAATACTGTTTTAATTAAACTCAGAGGAAATGATAAGATAAATGTAATGAGGCATTTTGACAAAGGCTAAACATCGGAAGCAGATGAACTACCTTAAAATAAATCATAAGGATGTGTGTCTACTTGGTCAAAAAAAATTGATTGCAAGTTACTAATTGTCTTTTGAAAGTGAGTGGTGGACTTGTTGAGCTGTGTGACAAAGAAACTCCCACAGTGCCTTTGGAAGCAGAGTTCTCGGCTTTTGATCAAGCAATGGTGAACATACTGTACAGTGTATTCTCGTCTGAATGTTAGCCTTTTTTAGCATCTGCTGCCATTGATTATTCGGGTGATTTTGGAAGCATTATTGAACCCAAGGAACACTCACGTTCCACATCATTGTTCTTCATTAGTAATGTTTAGTTGAAAATCTACTGCCACCTATAGAAAGGCTGCTGGCTCCGTTGCTTCATTCAAAAAGAAATTCAAAATCAATTAAATCAAGAATGCAAGAACATAAGTTTGTGGGTTTAAAGAATAGTTAAATGGATTTCCAAAATGGGAAGCAGTAGGACTGACATGTAGGCAATCTAATTTATTTTTCTTTTCCTACACTTAAAGTTTCATTGTCTTATTAAGCACCAATGTTGATTGACTTCTTTGATTAGTAGCATGATTTCAATTGGATATTTGTGATTTCTCACTGTTGGGCCAGGGACATAATGGGGCATACCTATATTCTTAATATATTTCTATCAGTCTTCAACCTCCATCCCCAATTCCCATCCTGCAACCAGTGAATTTTCCATTTTTATATAGTAGAGTCCCAACATACTCACAAAAAGCCAAAAAGTTCAGATGCTGGAAATCCGATATAACAGAACAGAAAATGAAGGAAACACTCAGCAGGTTAGGCAACATCTATGGAAAGAATGAACATTTCAGGTCAGAATCAGATTAATTGTCATATGTTGTAAAATTTGGTGTTTTGTGGCAGCAGAACAGTACAGGTATAATAAATTACTATAAGTTGTAATAAAAATAATTAAATTGTGCAATAGGGAAATTGCAAAGGACGGTTCATAAATCTGATGGCAGAGTGAAGAAGCTCTTCCTAAAACATTGAATGTGGGTCTTCAGGATCTTGTACCACCCCTGAAGGTACTAATGAGAAGAGCTCATGTCCCTGACGGTGAGCATCCTTAATGATGGATGCTGCCTTCTTGAGACACTGCCTTTGGAAGATGTCCATGACAGTCGAGCGGTTTGTGTTTATGACAGAGCTGGCTGAGTCTACAGCACTCTGAAGTCTTTTACTATCCTTTGTACCAGAAGTAATGTAACCAATCAGAACACTTTCTGAGGATCATCTGTAAAAAATTACTGTAGTCTTTTCTGACATATAAAATCTCCTCAAACTCTTAATGAAGTGGTGAGCGTTTATCTTGATTGCATCGATATTTTGGACCCAGAATGGATCCTCTGAAATGCTGATGGCCAGGAACCTGAAATGCTCACCCTTTCTATCACTGACTCATCAATGAGGAATGGCATTTGTTACCCTACTTCCCCTTCCCTAAGTTTATAATCAGTTCCTTTGTCTTGCTAAGTGTGAGATTGTTGTTGTGACATCACTCAACCAGCTGATCTATTTCACTCTTGTATGCCTTCTCTTTGCCATCTGAGATCCTGCCAATGACAGTAGTGCCATTGGCTAATTTATAGATGGTGTTTATCCATGTGGTTGTGAATGTAGAGAGAGTAGAACAGTGGGCTAAGCATGCATCCTTGAGCTGTGCCTGCATTGATGGTCAGTAAGGAGGAGATGATATCACCAATCCTCACTGACTGTGGTCTCCTAATGAGAAAATCAAGGATCCAGTGCAGAGTGAGGTAGAGAAGCCTGGGTTTTGAAGCTTGTTTATTAGCAGCACGGGCATGATGGCGTTGAATGCTGTGCTGTAACTGATAAACAGCAGGCTGACAAAGGTATTGGTTTTTCCAGGTCGCCCAAAGCTGAGTAATGAGTCAGAGAGAATGTGTTTGCTGTAGATCAGCAGTGCCTTTTTAATAACCTTTATAACCTTTTATGGGATTTGGGGATTGTTCATTTTAGCATCTTGTGGCGCATTGGGCAGCACTTTTGCTGTTTCTGTACAATTTCGACTGTTGATTTTGCAAGAATGAGTTGCTAGCTTGACACTCAACACAATGTGGATGGAAAGTGTGCAAGGGGCTGGCCAAATTCCAACTCGGGACCATTCGCCTCAAAGTTGGTGCCACTACGCCAACGGCTGGCACAACTGTTTATGAAAAGTTTAAAATCAAATATATTTTGAGTTATGGAGTAGGGAAACTGCTGAAAATACCAATTGGACTACCTGCATAAAGGTGGAGAACAAAAGAGATTGAATGATATAAATGGTGGTTGTCCTAGATTGGTGAAAGGGTGAGGGTTTGGTAATTATATCTGATCTGGCTGCAGATTTAACCAGATAGCAGTGAGTGAAACAGGAGAACAATAACAAAACAATACTAGAACTGTGAAGTAAATTGCAATTCCTGCAAATCTGAAGTAAAATGGGGAATGCTTAAATATCTACAGGAGGTGCTACCTCGAGAAGACTGCAACTGTCATCAAAGTTCCCTGTCATTCCCTGGGCCATACCATCTTCTCACAGCCACCACTGAGCAGGAGGTACAAAAATCTGAAGCCCCACACTGCCAGGTTCAAGAATATTTACTTCCCTTCAGCCATTCTTTGAGTGGAAACCAGTGGGCACAACCCTAATCACTAAAATATAGTAACATTTTGACTACTTTGCACGCCAGTGGACTATGTTCTTTTCATTCTATTTATGTTCTTTTTGTAAAAAAAAGTGTGCAATTCATGTTTAATTTGTTTTACATATGAATATTGCTTATATGCCTGTGATGCTTCTGCTAAATTAGTTTTTCATTGCACCTGTTATGCACAAGACAGAAATTCAGCTTTGACAGATCTTTAGTAGATTTACCCACATCTGTGGAGGGGGAAAATCAAAATCAATATTGCAAGTTGATGATCCTCCATCAGAATGAGGAAGGGGGCAGGGGGCAAATCAAACTTAAGCATAAGTCATCAAATCACAACTATTAATCATAGAGTCACAGTGTAATACAGCACAGAAACACCTTCTAGTGCAACTCATCCATGCTGATCAAGTTGCCCCTCCAAGCTTGTCCCATTTGCCCACATCCCTCTACCTTTCCTTTAAATGTTACTATTGCCTCAGCCATTTCCTCTGCAGGTCTTTCCGGTCAAGTACCTAATTCTGCATGAAGAGTTGCCTCTTGGTTTCCTTTTAAATCTTTACCCTCTCACTTTATACCTATACCCACCAATTTGTGATTTCCTTTCCCTTGGAGGAAAAAGAAGCTATGTGCATTCACCCTATCTATGCAAATCATATACACTTACATAAAAGTGTACACTTGCAGTCTCCACTGCTCCAAGGAATGAAGCCTCTGACTGCCAACCTCTCTCTGTAACCCAGGCAACATTCCCATAAATATTCTTTGCATTCTTTCCAGCTTAGTGACGTCTTTCCTATACCAGGGTAGCCAAAATTGCCTCACCAATATCTTGTACAACTGCAACCTAACATCCCAACTCCCATAGTCAATGCTCTAACTGATGAAGGACAGCATGAAAATTCTTTCTTCACCATGCTGTCTAATAGTGATTGCACTTTCAGGGAACTATACACTTGTGAACACGAGATTCAGGAAATCCACACAAAAATGCTGGAGGAACTCAGCAGGTCATGCTGCATCTATGGAAATGAATAAATGATGTTTCGGATGAGACCCTTCTTCAGGACTGGAAAGGAAGGGGGAAGAAGCCAGGATAAAAAGCTAGAAGGTGGTTGTCACAATCTCTGGTGGAAAGTTCTGATGGCCCTTGAGTTGCTTTTTGGTTTTTTTTTGTATTCTTGACATTTTATTATAATGTGTTGTGCTTTGGTTCTGTTTATGTGTCATAGTGAGGTCTTTAGTTTACATTTAAGTTGCAATTGTCCTTGGATACCTCCCAATTAATTCTCTTTGAGACTTTGCTTGTGTCCAATTAAGTATCCTTAGACTTTTGTCTCTTATCCGAATGGTTACTTGTAAGCTGGTCAGGAGTCTCGTGTTTTAATTAGCTGGGCACAGATTCCTCCATGCCTTGGAGTGTATTTAAAGGGACAGTGCTAACACCTTGGGGCTTGGTGACCCTGGCCCTTGCCTAGTGAAGTTGTGGTTGAGTTATCCTAACCTTTGCAAGTTCATCTGTTTTGTTTTGTCTCTTTTGTAAATAAAATTCCTGGTTTTGTGTCATCTTTCCGAGTCTCTGTGTGATCATGCACTCAGGTCCGAAAATGCAACTTGACAATGATAAGTGAAGCCAGGTTGGTGGAAAAAGTAAAGGGCTAGAGAAGAAGGAATCTAATAGGAAAGGAGAGTAGACCATAAGTCTAAGGGAAGAAGGAATGACACCAGGGGGAGCTGATATGCAGGTGAGATGAAGCAGAAGGCCAAAGTAGGGAATAGAAAAAGAGAAGAGGGGGAAGGAAAAAATTACTGGAAGGAGAAATTGATGTTCATGCCATCTGGTCGGAAGATACCTGGATAGTATATAAAAGGTGCTGCTCCTCCACCCTGAGAGTGGCAAAGTCATGACAGATAGGAATGAATAGGCCACAGTTGTCACCAACTTCATCAGGACCCATGGGGATCAGGGAATGCCTTCAAGAATATACCAGCCATTCCTAATCCAAATATTGTGGATGAACTAGGAGATTCATAATCTGCTGAGGGCTAGATCTGTCACATTCAAAAATGGTGATCCATGACTATACAATAAGTCCAAGTACAAACTATGGAAGGTTACTTTAAGGGCAAAAAAATAATTCCGATTCAAGTTAGAGATGAAGTTGGATGCATGTTAGCTCTGGCAGGGTTTTCAGGCCATTACTTCTTGTACAGCAAAACCTAACATCATGAATGGCTGTGATGCTTAATTCCAAGATGAGCTCAATGCCTCTTGTACCAGCTTTGAAAGGGAGAATAACACTACACCTGTGCAAATCCTTGCAGCATCTCATAACCCTGTGATCTCCATGTTGGAGGCTGATGTCAGAACATCTTTCTAGAGGATGAATCTTGCAAATGGCCCTGTTAAATATTTAGTTACTGTGGTCGGAGGTACCCTCCTGCTTCAAAAGGGCAACAATCATGCCAGTGCCTAAGAAGAGCAGGGTGAGCTGCCTCAACGGCTGTCACCCAGCTGCCATCCCATCTGTTATGGCTGGAATTATCTCTTACAAGGATCTGGACCCACTGTAATTTGCCTATTGCCACAGCAGCTCTACAGCAAATGCAATCTCAGTAGCTCTCTACCGGGCTTTGGATCACCTGCACAATATTAATACCTATATCACGCTGCAGTTTAATGACAACAGTTTAGGATTCAACACAGTTATAGTCAACAAGCTTTAAAACGTGGTCCTTTGGACTGTCCTTGCAAGTGGATCCTTTTCTTACTCACTGGGAGACCATAGACAGTGCAGATCAGAAAAGACATATCCTCCCCACTGGCATTCAATATTGGTGCATGTCAAGGATGCACCAATGCCCTACTCTCTCTACATGCATGACTATGTGAGTAGGTACATCTCAAATGACACCTGTAAATTTGCCAATGACACAAGTATTGTTGGCAGAATTTCAGATGCCGATGAGGAAGCATACTGGACTGAGATTGGCCAGCTTGTAGAGCGGTGTTGCAGCAACAACCTTGCACACAATGTCAGTAGAACAAAGGAATAGATTGAGGACTTCTGGAAGGGTAAGTCAAGAGAACGCACACCAGTCCTCATTGACGGATCAGCAGTGGAAAGGGTAAGCAGTTTTAAGTTCCTGGTGTCAACATTTCTGAGGATCTATCCTGGGCCCAACATATTGATGCAATTACAAAGAAAGCACAACAGTGGCTATATTTCATTTAGAGTTTGAGGAAAATTGGTAAGTCTCCAAAGGTGCTGTCAGATTTCTGTAGACGTACTGTGGGGAGAATTCTATCTGGTTGCATCACCATCTGGTATGGAGAAGTTACTGCACAGGATTAGAAAAAGCTTCAGGATGTTGTTAACTCAGCCAGTTCCACCATGGGCACTAACCTCCCCAGTGGCCAGCATGTCTTCAAGGAGTGATGCTTCAAAAAGGCAGCATCGATCATTAAGGAGCCCGACCACCCAGAGCATACACTCTTCTTAGTGTTATCATCAAGGAGGAGGTCCAGGAGCCTGAAGGCACACACTCAAACATTTCAGGAACAGCTTCTAGCCCCCTCTTCCTATCCTCAGGCTTCTGAATGGATGATGAACTCTGCCTTATTATTTTCTCCTGTCTTTTTACACTGCTTATTAAGAAATATATATGTACTTCCTACTGTAATTTATTTTATTATTATGTATTGCAATGTACTGCTGCCAAAAAACAACACATTTTACTACATATGCCATTGATATTAAACATGATTTTGATTCTGAACGAACAAGAGATTGGTCAGTATAATGGAGGATCATAGGGAAAAGGCTGGCTATCTGAAACTGTTAAATTTAATGTTACGTCCCAAGTCCCATTCATATCAGTCTGAGTGATCAGAAACATTATTGTGCTGATCTGCTGTGACAACTGGTGATATGAATACCAGGATCCAGTTATATTGTTTCTTGAGCTCATTTCTAGCATGTATTTGGAAATCTTTGTTCATTTGTTTCCATCTCTGTAAAGGCAGAATGTCACACACTGTGTGCTTTCTCACATCAATAGTCAATGGTATTTCATTGCCGGGCTTCAGGAACCTAGTGAAATAGAATTACTGGTAAAACAAATCGATTTTATTTATTCTGTCCCTGGAAAAGGGCATTTTGAATCTGAAAACAACTTATAGTAGTTGCTTAGAATTTGACACAATGAAACTGTCAAGGCAATACAGGTCAGAGAGCCAACAAACTAGAGCCAATCCTCTATTCTTTCTCCATTCACTTTCTTTGTTAAAACAATCTATTACCATCGCTGCTTGCATATCCAATTAATCCTTTTGTAAAGATCTTTTTTTAAATTTTGCAGTTTAACAATGTTTTAATGGAAATGGGATAAAAAGACAAATGAAATCTGCTTCAAAAATTATCTGGCATTGCCACACATATTACTCTTTAAATGTCTCATTACATCACCTGGTCTCACTCTATTGAACACATTTTCTTAGTTTTACATAGCAGAAAAGGTTATGGTGGCTGAATAGAACAAAATATTTTTTTCTTTTTTATAAGGGTCCTAGACTTGAAATATTTTCTACTTCTCTTTGCACATACAGTATGTTGCCTGACCTGCTGGGTGTTTCCAGCATTTTCTGCTTTTATTTCAGCTGTCCAGTCTATTTCACAACACTCATTGAAACTGGCCAATAGTGATGGAATCACTAGACTAAATAAATTAAATGCTTGAGAGTGCAGACAACAAAGTTCATTTTTAAAGCGTAAAGATGGAGACGAGAAACTGCAGACTTATTTTTGCAGCTTTCATAATAATTCAATTGATAATACCCATACCCTTCATTACATCTAACATCTATTACGTGATTGCCTCCCACAGCTGTCTCGTTCACTCTTTGTCCCACCCTGCTTCATAGGAAGACTTTTTTTCTCCTAGTTCCTCCTCCTATGTTGTATTAGCCTAGATGAGAGACTTTCCATGTAGGTGCCTTTGAAATGTATTTCTTCTTCCTGAACTGTGGCTTCTCTTTTTCCATAGTTAACAAAGATTGGGTTCCCTTGGCTGGTGCTCACCTTACATGCCATTGGTCTCTATATTCAAGAGATCATTCTCTACAATTACTACCAACTTCAAAAAGATTTCACAAAGAGACACTATGACATTTCCCCTTTCTTCCCCTTTTGACACTTTCCTGGGTTTTTCCCTTTCTGATACTTTGGTATATTGCATTTCCTCCAGCATTTTCACATGTCCTTTCATCTCAGCCTTTTCCTTCATCCAGACAACTATACTGTATTTGAGAAACCAAACCCAGGTTGTATGATCACTTTGAGACACAACTGCATTTATTCTACAAGACCAACCTTGAGCTTCCCACTGCCTTTTACTTTAATTCCCTATGCAACTCCTTCTCTGACACATCAGTTTTCTATATTCTTCCAGTGAGGCCCAAATGCAAGCTTGAGAAACAGCACCTTATCTTCGTTCTAGTCTCACTGTAGCCTTCTGACTGCAGTTTTGATTTCTTGGTCTGTACCAGTCATCCACCTGTAATATTAAAGTTCAAAGTAAATGTATTATGAAAGTACATGTATGTCACCACATACAATGCTGAGATTAATTTTCCTGTGAGCATACTCAATAAATCCAATAACTGTAATTGAATCAATGATAGTGTGCAACAACAGGGCAGGCAACAAACTGCAAAAATACAAAAAGTATGAAAATAAGAAATAATAATAATAAATAGATAACCTATCAATAACAGACGATGAAACGTCCTTGAAAGTGAGTGCATAAGTTGTGGGAACAGTTCAGTGAGGGGGCAGGGAGTTTGATGGTTGAGGGGTAATAACCGTTCCTGAACCTAGCGGTGTGAGTCATGAGGCTCCTGTACCTTTTCTCGGAGGGCAGCAGTAAGAAGAAGGCATGATTTGTGCATTGGGGGTCCCAGATGATGATGCTGCTTTCCTGTGACACGATGTGCTCAGTGTAGGGGAGAGCTTTACATGATGGACAGGGCCGTGTCCACTGCTTTTTGCAGGATTTTCCATTCTAGGCGTTTCCATACCAGGCTGTGATGTAGCCAGTCAATATATTCTCCACAACACATCTTATAGAAGTACTGAATTCAATAAGGTAGAAAATTAAATGAATTTTGAAATATTTAACTATCAATTTTTACTGAGTTGCTTAATTATAAAAGAGCACTGCCCTGTACTCCTTGCCTGACAGCAGCAACAAGGAAAGGACGTGATCATAACGGTGGGGAAAGATGTGTTGAAAGATCATACTAAAAAATAAGCAAAGCATTCAAAGAAAAAGGCTAACAATAGGCAGCAATAGATTTGTCCCCTGGAATCCCAGTGCACAAGAAGAATTTACCACATGTAGTTTAAAGACTTGTGCATTAAATACCCATAAAGGTGAAACTAACCTGCACCTTGGAACATGGAGAATGATAATGGGTGAACACCCTAATTCTGTTCCTATGTCTTATGGTATTATTTATGGGGAGAAAGCAGGAGAATGTGGTTGAAAGGAATAATAAATCAGCCATGATGCAATGGTGAGTAGATTTAATGGCCTAAATGGCCTAATTCTGTCCTCATGTCTTGTGGTCTTATAAATATTAAATAGCATTTGTGCCATGAAGTGACTAGTTAGTAACTATCTCCACCAGGAGTGGGAATTTACCAGTAAATGCCTGTCCTTGCATTTAATGGCATTACCCTTACTTTGTCCCCTGCCATCAATGTGGTGGGATCATGATTTATCATACTCATTTGCATGGTCGCCATAAGAGTAGGTCAGAGGTTGGATAGTATGTGGTTAGTCATTCACTTCTCTCAGCACAAATTGTTTTACCGTCTGCAATGCACCAGTAACGAATGTGACAGATCAGTCTCACGGCCCTGAATGAATGCAGCTCCAACAACACTCAAAACCTGCCCTATTCCATGATAAGTTAGACCATTTAATTGATAGATATGCCACCATCCACCACATTGTGCAATGTGTACCATCTATAAAGTACACTATATTTACATGCCTGGGATATTTCAAAAACACTTCCCAAAATGCAGCCTCTACCACAAAGAAGAGCAAGGTCTTCAGACGCATTGAAACACTATCCCCTACAAGTTTCACACTGTCCAGACTTGGAAAAATCCAGCAATTCTTTAACTGGTTTTCACTCTGAGTCCTGGAAGCCTCTAAAATGAGTACCTTCACCTTGATAATGGATGTTGCTTTCTTACATCACACTGTGTAGACGTGCTCAAAGGTGGGAAGAAGGCTTTACCCATGATGGACTGGGCCATATCTGTTACTTTCTGTAGGATCTTCCATTCCGGACGTTGGTGTCTCTTTACCACACCATGATGCAAGCAGGCAACATACTCTCTAACATGCATCTGTAGGAGTTTGTCAAAGTTTTAGATGTCATGCTGAATCTTCACAGACATACCTAAGGAAGTGGAGGTGCTACTGTGCTTTTTCATAATGTCACTTACATAATGGCCCAGGATAGATCCTCTGAAATGATAACACCGAGAATTTTAGCGTTGCTGACCCTCTCCATCTGTGATTCCCCCGATGGTGACAGGATTATGGTCCTCCATTTTCTCCTTCTAAAAGACAACAATCAGCTCCTTGGTCTTGCTGACATGTAGTGAGAGGTTGTTGTTGAGAAAACTATCAATGGAGCACAGAAAAATCTACCTCTTCAGGGAGGTTTCTTTATTTAAACAGATATAGCAGGAGTAAACTGATTTGACATGCAAAGTAGCAGCTAAGGAGATGGAATACTTATTTCACAAAATATTGGTTGATACTTTTGGCTGTTAAACTTCTTCCCTATTTCCACTTGTTTGACTCTGAAATTCATCTTTTTAAGAAAATGCAGACAGAAAAAGCTAGGAAAGTTTAGATTTATTCATTTATATTAAATTATCCATCAATATTTGAAACATGTTTCATAATTGAAACACTGAACCTCAGTGGTTGTTATTTTATCCGAAGAACTAATCACCAATGTTTGAAATTGAGTACCTGCTAAGAAAAGGTGCAGTTGGGACAAATGTCCATGACATACATAAAGGGAATGTATGTATGTTATGAAGGAAAAATAATTGGCTGTTGATGAAGGATATTCACTTTGAAATATAAATTCTGGTATAGACCAGTGGGGCTGAATGGCCTATTTTAGTGCTGCTCTTTCTATGCAATAAATTCTAAGGTCTTGTGTTTAATAGCTAAAAGGCTTATTTCATTCCCATAAGATGCTGACAGAGATATTATGTAATGAGTGAAATGACTATTCTTGATATCTATAGCCAGCAGGTATTGTTCTGGTTAGAAGAAATACGGATAATTGTAAATCCTTGTTTTGTGATTAATGTAACATCAAGATCAGGCAGCAGGGGGTGCTCACAAACCATTAGGTGAGCATAAAATTATTGGCGTGGTTGCAGGGCTGCAACAATGAGATCTCTCCTACTTTTCATGCTAGTTCAGTCAAAGAGTGCTGAATAGTTTCATCCATTGTGCAGCCTGCATTTCCATGCCTCTCCTACATTAGCACAATGTTTGAACAAGCATTTTTCCATTCTGAACCTCATGACTGACAATGTCTATTGGTGGCATGTTGTTGACATAAATTTGTAGGTGCAGTGAGAAGTTCCTAATGATTTATGGGTGTAACAAACTCAGAATTGAGAAATTCGTTCAAACACTATATTGGGAAGAAGGCCAGTCTGTGCCTTTGCTGATGGTGTGACATAATCTCCTGATTAGCTGGTGCTGTTGGCTTTTTCCACTGCCATCTTTTACAGTCACCAAGCAACAGCAGTCTCTCAGGCATACAGATGCTTGATAAAAAGAGGAGAGAGTGTAAATCTTCGAAAGTACTGTACATAAAAATCTTAGAATGGTTGAAACACATAGCAAAGCACTTGATTTGTCATAATACAAACAACTAGCACTTTTATCACACCTTTAACGTAGCCAAGCATTTCAAGGCTCTTCATTGGAAAAAACAAAACCCAACACTGTGCCTTTTGGGAGTAGAAAACAGACCTGAGTCAATGATGTGGTTTTAAGGAGTATATTAAAGGTAAAAAGAAAATTAGGATTCATTGAAGTATAAAGAGGGAATTTGAGATTGCAGGACCACAACAGCTGAAGGAGCGGTTACACATTTGGACTAGTAACCACACTTCTAGACCATTGTGGCCCAAGCATGAATTCAGATTCCAATACAGCTGGAATTCAAGTAGTTAAATAAATCTAGAGTTTTAAACAAAGCTAGCTCTGCAAAAGTAGCTATCAGAATGTTATAAAAATCCATCTGATTCATCAATGAATTTCAGAGGAAGAAATCTGCTGTCACGAACCAGTCTGACCTCATTGCAAATCTAGACTCGATGTATTTGCCTCCTCAATTCAGGTGCAATTAAAGATGGACAATAAATATTGGCATCTCATAGGTGATCCCAATCCAGTCAACAAATCAGCAAGGGTATCAGTGATAACTACAACATTAGAAAAGGTGGAGTACATGTCTCAGAAGGTTATAGAATCAGAAGAAATCACAGAGATTGGTAGGGTTGAAGTCAAAGGAGGGCTTGCAAACAAGGCCAGAATTTTAAATTTGAACATGGTGAAAATGAAGATAAAGAAGTAGAGGGTTGGCAGGTGAATACGAGTCAGGACAGGTAGCTGAGTGTGAGATGATAACTTAATGAGAAAGGCAATCTGGCATCATGTCCAGTGATATCTAAGATGTGAATGGCTCTTTTAGCAAAAGATAAACTAAGGCAGAGTTGACCAATATTATGGAGATGAAAGAGTAGTTTTATTGATGGCCCATATCTTATTTCACGATCAAATGTGGCATCAAAGTTCTGCAGGGTTAGTTTATTTTTTGACACTTCGCAATCAGTGCTCGGGAGTAAAGTTTGTATTTAACATTGTTACATTTGATGTTACCCAATAGTTTATCTATAGTCTAATTCCATTTATTGTGCGAGTTGTGTTTATATCAATTTGGATAAATAAGAGCCAACATGATCACAGCAGTACTGCTGATATTTATAACCATATAACCATATAACAATCACAGCACGGAAACAGGCCATTCCGGCCCTCCTAGTCCGTGCCGAACTCTTAATCTCACCTAGTCCCACCTACCCGCACTCAGCCCGTAACCCTCCACTCCTTTCCTGTCCATATACCTATCCAATTTTACCTTAAATGACACAACTGAACTGGCCTCTACTACTTCTACAGGAAGCTCATTCCACACAGCTATCACTCTCTGAGTAAAGAAATACCCCCTCGTGTTTCCCTTAAACTTTTGCCCCCTAACTCTCAAATCATGTCCTCTCATTTGAATCTCCCCTACTCTCAATGGAAACAGCCTATTCACGTCAACTCTAACTATCCCTCTCAAAATTTTAAATACCTCGATCAAATCCCCCCTCAACCTTCTACGCTCCAATGAATAGAGACCTAACTTGTTCAACCTTTCTCTGTAACTTAAGTGCTGAAACCCAGGTAACATCCTAGTAAATCGTCTCTGCACCCTCTCTAATTTATTGATATCTTTCCTATAATTCGGTGACCAGAATTTGAAAGGGATAAATGTAAATGTGTAAATGTGGTGGCTTGAGGAGGAACCTTTATCTAAGCCCTGTGGCAGGAAACTGTAGAATGGGGGAAAATAGTAAGTAAAATCATAGCAGAGTTTAAACCTCCAATTTAATAATTTTGAACATCAACTCTAGGGATCTTAGGTTATAGTGATGCACTTTTACATTGGAAATCTTAGTGGTTTTCTTCATGAGTTGGTAAAATGGGAGCAGTATGCAATATAGTAATTAAAGCTTGGATTGGCATCCCACCTTTGGATTGGGCAGTTTATTCTGTGAATTGGGTCTGGGTATTTCTACAATATGAGTAGGCACTTAATTTATTCATTCTAAAATTCTATGTTTTATGATGTTTACGTTAAATGTTTTAAACCTCGTGAAGGTTGCGATAGAATTCCATCCACATCATGGTAACTTTTTTTTAATTAATGCTTTTATAAATTAAATTCTAGAACAGTCAGGGATAAAGTTGGCCACTGGTAAAAGTGAGAAATCAGCACTGCAAGTATGTACCACAGGTTTAGCTTTAAGTGTGGGTTTCGGGTGGAGAAAACTGTTGTTAATTCATTAATGTTCTTTTTGTACTTT
Source organism: Hemitrygon akajei (assembly GCF_048418815.1). Lineage (NCBI taxonomy): Eukaryota > Metazoa > Chordata > Chondrichthyes > Myliobatiformes > Dasyatidae > Hemitrygon > Hemitrygon akajei. The sequence goes on from NC_133124.1 coordinate 94,049,190, forward strand.
CTTCAAAGACTTAAATTAATAAAGATGTATTAAATGATGTACATGTTTACTTTGATGCATGACAGAATTTAGAACATTTGAATCTTTTGCACACTAGGTTTACTGTGAGATGCAGCTAAGTTAAAAGCAACAAATCCAGACATTCCACCTCTCCCGAAAGTTATGGGAGTCTCCCGCATATTGATAGTGGCTCCCTAACATTCGCAAATTATACACAATATCCCGGAAATCGATTTTTTTGCGAGCGAGAGGGAGAGAGAGAGACAGAGAGAGCAAGTGACAGACGTAGCGGGAGAGTGACAGAGAGAGCATCCTGATTGGTCTCACTTTGTGCTATGTAGACCTATCAGTTTTCTCTGTGGGCGGGCTTTACAGTCGACTTCTCTCTCTCTTTCATTGTCCATCAGTTCAGTTTAGTGTCCTGCAGCGCCATGGCAGAGTGTTCCAAAAAAAGAAAATACAAAAGGTACTTCACCCCAGACTACACTAAAGTGTACCCCTGCCTAATAGAGGTAAAAAATAATGACAATGTTGCTCGTTGCACTGTTTGCAACAGTGACTTTTCTATTGCCCATGGTGGGTTAAATGACTGTAAAAGACATGTTGAGGTGAGTTTAACAGGAGTCATTAGTGCATTAGCATAGCTAACATTATTCAAACTAGCCAAGCAAGCCACATCACAGTACAGGGAAAGTTTGCAAAAGAAATAGAAAAACTATTTGCATTAGCATTGAGGCCGCCAACAAAATACTCAACAAGGAATATATATATATATGCGTGTGTGTGTGTGTGTGTATAAATAGTTTCAATATGTGATCAAATAAATTGTGTTCTTTCATAATCAAATGTCCTGTATACATACACCCTTGGAGGTTGATCCGGGAATGGGGTGGTGGTGCGCCCTCGTTAAATAAGTTTTTGCAGGGTGGGATGTCTGCAAATGTATTTTAGTAAGATATAAGCATTAATACATGCACTTGCAAGCTTATTGTTCTGGATTTGTTGGACTAATACTTGAAATTCAAAGCCATATCTGTGCGGTGTCCATTATATTTGATTTCAAATTGTTCACATATTGTCGATTGGTTTTAAATTACAACCATTGTACTAATCTTGTATTCACTACGTACTTGCAGCATTCAATTCTTTTTTTTTCGCTTTGTTGATTGAAGCTGTTATATAAAAACAGGTAAACGGCATTTAATTTGCAGGACTGCATTTGAGCTATGTCTGAGTAATGTCAAATACCACAAAAGCTGCTTGCAAATGGTGATATCCTAAAAGGAAACCATATATTTTATAAATGCTAATTGTTATTTTTATTAATGGTATTGGGGCCCTGCTAACTGAACATGCTATTATTACTGCTTTACCTTTACCTGCTTCTGGGTTTTTGCTCTTAAAATCTATCCTTGCCACTTGCCTTTCCTACCATTCACTCTGACAGTTTGCTTTTCCTTTTGTATTGCTCTGAGCCTCAATCTGAGCAGCCTGCTGATTTTCCTGACTGATAAAGCAATCTTGCTATTGTGCTTGTTCTTCCCTTTGTTGTTCTTGATGCCTTACCTTGCTGCCTTATGGTTTTCTACAGTGTTGAATTTTCTGTCTCTTGTGCCCTAGTTTACAACTTTTTATTACTTCTGCTTTCTGATTCTTTTGGCTCTCAATCTTCTGCTCTTCGTCCTCACTTGTCCATTTCTCTTACTTGTTTCTTTCTTTTTCTGTACCTCTTCTTCCTTCCACACTGGGCTTAAATCCCTCCCCTAGCTAATTTGTCTCTTGAATACACTTCATTTTAAAATTTGTTTCTTGTCCTCTATTTCTTTCACCTTCCCTTCATAGCTTCCTCTTGTCTATATGCTTTCCCCTCTTCATCCCCGTTTTTCTAGAGGTTAAATTATTTCAGAACTGAGACAGGCTTGGGTCTGTCTAAATTGCAGTATTTACTGATTTCCCGGCAATCAAGCATTTGACTGAAATGAAACTAAATATGTATCACAATTTTTAAATCTTTCTGGGCTTGAAGATTCCTATTAACTCTGCAGCAAATATGCAGCAGTAGAAATCGACAGAATTTTTTTGAAAGAAAGTACAAACTCCTAATTACTGTTCTGCGGGTTATCTGGTCCAAAGATTTGCTGCTTATTTTTCCTTTGCTGTAATCTCTCTATTGAGTAGCAATCTACTCAATAGAGAGATTAAGGCAAAGGGAAAATAAACAGCTGAGTAGCTGACGGTGATTTACTTGACTGTAAGCAAAGTTCCAACAAAGCAGTGAAACATGATGGAATTATTCTGCATTGTTCATTTAATGTGCTTGTTTATACATTTGTCAGCTAGTCAAAACCATTCTTTCAAAAAGGTACATGATGTAAGTGATGTTGCTGTGTACTGTGATGACACACTGATTGGCTAAGCAATTAAAGTATCAAACCCCAAGTTCAGCTGTTGTTATTTTATATATATTTAGCTGCATAGACAGTACACAAAACTCATCATTGCCTTCAGAAAACACGGTAAAGAACTTTTATTTTTGCATTCCCATATTTATTTTTCTTGATTAGATTTTGTTTTGAATCAACCTTTTCATTTTTTTTTGTCTTTCGCCCAACCTTGTGGTTCAGTGAAACATGGCAGCACGAGGTGCCTTCAATCGAGTACAACTATTTCCAGTCAGTGCCGACGGCAACCCTTCTCAGTTGCTGGAGTTCAAAGGATGGTTGAATGACTGGAGGTTGTGGCATGATATCTCTTATATTGATGCCAAACTGATATGAATTGCCACAGAGGTGTCCTTCTTCCATATGTGCCTTGATCTCAGCCAGCAGGTCCTCCTCCTCAGGAATACCACTGACTGCAGGCTCAGGAGGAGAGGAAAGGAAAAAGGAAAGGGAGGGCTGCATTGACACTGTTGGCACAGCTCAATGCATGGTGCATTCATTTTTGTTTCTAATGGGCTTAACTATAGTTAGTGAATGCAGCTTAGAAGCGCCGGGATATTAAAAAAAAGACCTTTATCTCATACTGCTCTGGTTCTTGACTAGGTGGCTGGAAAGCCTGGTCGTCTTGGGGTGACTGTACCAAGTCGTGTGGGGGTGGATTGCAGACCCGAAGCAGAACCTGCCATTCCCAGTTAGAGGAAGGGTTTGTTTGTGAAGGAATTTCAGAAGAAGGAAGATTATGCAATAAGCAGCCTTGTAATAGTAAGTTTCAACTCTTTTATAGGAAAATGAACATGTACAGTTTCACCTCTTGATTAGCTGTTTTCCCAGATTCTCCTTCTAGCTCTCCTTTCCAATCTTTGCTTTCTACCCACACACTTTCACACATCCCACACCCCAGATAAAATCAAAATTTCCTTTCCTGTTTTCACATCATTTGCATGAAGCACACTCTGTCTCGCTTAACACTAACTATCCTTCCTACCCAGTAACCCAAACCAATATAAATCTGCTCAGTGCAATATAACCCAGGATTTTATTTTATTTGAGATTCAACACTCTCTCTTGCTCCCAGTCCGCAGTCTGTTTTGAAGTCTGATGCACGAATGAAACAGACCTACAGTTGACACAAGTTCCTAGGACAATGGCCATCTTCCAATAGGCTGTCTGAAAATCTGTTCAAAAAGCCCCACTGATATCTGAGAGAATAGTTCTAGTTGACCTTGTGTTAACCTTCCTTGCAGCTGTATAATAGTCTTCTGAAAGATCTTTCCACTAGGGTGTAAACTCAGTCCTTGCTTGGTTTGTCTGGTCTGTTCACTGTACAGATCTGACCTCAAGGTATGGAACTGTCCTCATTCTATCATTTACTCACTTTCTGTTGAGATTTGTCACTGTTTCTCATTCGTTCTTCACCCTCATGGGTCACTCTCTTTATTCCACTCTGATACTCATGCCATAAACTCATTCTTCTAAATATACTGTTCTCATCTTACTTTTTCTTGTACTCTTGAAAGATTTTTTGAATTGTACTAATTGTAATGTGTGTTATATTACTGTTTGATTTTCATGATGTTTGTAATATGTTTAATAATGTTGATTTAAAGAGTTGTCATGCCATCAATATCTGGGCTAATAATCTGCCAAATGCAGTTATGAGTATCTGGTGAAAGGTTTTCCACAGTAACTTTATAATGACTTTGCCTTGGATTGTTTCTTTAAAAACATATCGATAGAAAAACTGATATTTTCAATTATTTCATGAGTTTATTCAGTTACTGTTCCATATGATGAAGAGACTGGAGGTTTAATTCCTTTACATGCTAAGATATCAGATCTTCTCTGAAATAATCACACCTGGTTTAGAGAGGGTTGAACACTAAGTATCTAATGAGCCATTTCAGAAGTGCTTGTGGTGCATATTGGATTAACATTGGCTTATAAGTCACATTATGGGAAAAAAAGGCCTTATAACACTTGATGATGCTCTCTCATGAACAGCTACCATACGCCAGTAAACCAGAGAATGTAAATTTTATGGAAACTTCCCAAAGAATTAATAAATGCCATCAGGAGAAATATAGAAGAGGCCAAAGGGGAATATTGATGAAGAAACTGTTATCATGAACAAAATAAATCTCTAGTGGCATTCCTCCATTTTTTGCAAAACTGTGAATGCATTCACTATTTGATTATTGTGTCATTTGCATATGGTGAAGCTGGTGAAACCCCTTTTTACTGGGTGCCTCCAGAAACATGGCTGGTTAGCTCCTCGCTAACAAGCCAATGGACTCAGCAGTGAGAAAACCCCCTTTCTCGAACTCCCTATGTCTAGGGTCGATATGACTTGGGTCCCACCAGACCGGGACAGCCGGGATATTTTGACCACCTGCACCCCAGTCTGAGTGAATATTGTGTAAATGCTGCTCACTTGCAATGACCCGCCAGCAATACGTAATACGTACAATTATAAAGGAAGTGTATTTACAGATTTCAGCTTAATTGATCAATTAGTAGGAAAAAGAAAATAAAAAAAATATAGGAAGGGCCAATTACAGTTAACCCAGTCCAACTGTGCACACAAGTTAGAGCTCATCTTTAACTCAAGTGCTGGACCCTCGGTCTGCATTTAAGCACACACCACCTTCCGAATGTCACTGGAAATGTATCTCAAACAAGTGGGCTCCCCCATGGGAGTACTGGTCCTTTCTCCTTGAAGCCATTCATCTCTCCTGTCTTCTTCCAGCGCCCGCAAAAAGGACCTTGAACTCGACCCACACCTGTGTCCGTCACAAAAACCTCTCTGCCCAGTATTCTCGAGAATCTTTTGCCAATTCCACCATCCTGATTGGCTGACACAACATTCCTAAGTTGAACAACATTGCCTCTTATCTTTAGGTTACACCCAAACATGCTACAAGCAGAACCGACTGCTCTTACAGAACTGCTAACATGAACTGCCTACAGCATAGCAATAAAAATCTTAACCAGGGCATTACACTAATTTTGCTCTTTTCAGAGACATTTTGTTTCCAATTTGAGGAAAGATCTCAAGGAGTGAAATTCTCTCATATTTTAAAATAATTTTCCAGAATGGAAAGGTTAGAGAGAAAAGTATTCAGGACAGTTCCAGTGAATCTCTCAGTGCACTGCATTTAAAGTAGTTGTGCAGTGATTGAATTTTATTTCTCTCAATTTGTATTGGAGGATGGCCATAGAAATGTTTTGCCTGATGCAATAAGAAAGAGAATTTCATTCTTGACAATATCAATAATCGTATAACTAAGAGCATTTTAATAAAAAAAAGAGACCTCAAGGAATTTTCCCAAATTGAGTGGAACTGATAGGAAGAATACTGCATGGCAAGCTGTGAGTTATCACATTTTTAAGTATAGGATATATTTAAAAGTAATGAGAGAAGTCTTTTATGATGAGGCCTTTATGCAGTTTAATCACTTGCTAAGCATTTCTGATGTTTATTGAATTTAGAAATTTGTTGAAATGATAAGTGTTTATGACATGTTCATCCAATTGTCTGGATAGTTTGTCTCACAATGACTCTATGGAACTAAATTAACAAAATACTGTGAAATCTTCCGTATGCTTAAAAGGCTGAAGTGAGTGCAGGAGTCGATTTCCCTCACAAAATCAAGCAGAGTGGATGTTAATGATTCAATCAAAAGAAGCTAAGTTCAGTTTCATACTCACTTAAAATGCTATTTCTTTCTTTTGACATCAAGGAGTTTGAAGAGTAATTATCAAGAGTGAAAAAATAATGAGGTTGTTCTTGAATCTCTTCCTTTGGTAAAGGTTAACCTACAAGCATTCACCTGTGTGCACCTCTATCTTTTCTGTGCTTCTCACTTTGAGTCCAGTTGTAGGATACATCCTTCTTCAGCGATAGCCTTTTCCCTCAACACAAATACTTTCTCATATCAGTAGGAAGAAAAAGGAATAGATGGAATGATCTAAGTTAATAATTTTAAGATATTTTAAGAAGTGATCTTGATGGTGCGACTTTTAAATTGAAATTACTCGATGAAATAATGGTGTTGAATCTGACACATATGAATTTTCATTATCTCCTCTCTTAACAAGTGTTAACCTACTTTTACAAACCAATGCTACCATCAAAAAAGCAGTCTGCAGAGTGTAGTATAGGAGCAGTAGCTATTAACACACAGCATGATTTTAATCCCTGCTTTATACTGTTCAACTGTGAATATATTATGCTACAATAGTAGGGGCAGATCTATAATTGCAGGTTAGGGAAGTTTATAAAATCACATGAGACAAAAGAATGGGCTTTACGATATTATGCCAATCAAATATGAATACCCTGTAGTGAAATTTTGCCCCAAGCCCCTAATCTATAAAATCCTGTGTGAACTGAAATGACAGGAGAAGGAAGCATTTCCAGCCCATCCAAGGAATTTTTCTGCTCATAGTTAGGAGGGTGAATAACCCCTCATAATTTTGTATACATTACTTTTATCAAGTCTCCTCTCATTCTTATTCATCCTCGGGAATGAAGTTCTAAGCTATTCAACTTTTCCGTATAATTCAGGTATTGAAGTCATGGCAACATCCTTGAAAATTTTCTCTGTACTCTTTCAATCTCATTGACATCTTTCTTGTAGATAGGTGACCAAAACTTCACACAATAATTAAGTTAGGCCTTATCAGCATCTTTACAACTTCAACATAACATCTGAAATCCTTTACTCAGTACTTTGATTTATGAAGCCCAATGTGCCAAAATATTTCTTTTGGAACCTATTTACTTTTGATGGCACTTTCAAGAAATTATGGATCTGTATTCCCAGATCCTTCTGTCCTACTGCACTCCTCAGTGCCCTTCCCTGCACCATGTAATTCCTACTCTGGTTGGTCCTCCCAAAGTACAACACCTGACACTTGACTGCATTAACTTCCATCTGCCTTTTTCAGCCCATTATTCTAGCTGGTCCACATCCCACTGTCTGCTACACCCCGAATCTTGGTGCCATCCACAAATTCGCTGATCCAGTTAATCACATTATCATCCAGATCGTTGATATAGATGGTAATCATCGATGGACCAAGCACACCACTAATCACAGGCCTCCAGTCAGAGGGGCAAACATCTATTACCACTCTCTGGGTTCACCCACAAAGCCAATGTCCAATCCAATTTACTACCTCATCTTCAATGCCAAGTGACTGAATCTTCTTGTCCAACCTCCCATGAAGGACCTTGTCAAAAGTCTTACTAAATTCCATGTAGACTACATCCACTATGGCGCTTTCATCAATTTTTGTGGTAACTTCCTCAAAAAACTCTTTAAGATTGGATAGATACTGCCTACCATGTACAGTATAAAGCCATGCTGACTATCCTTAATCAGTCCCTGTCTTTCCAAATACTGATATATCTACTCCCTTAGAATACCTTCCAATAACCTACCCAATACTGATGTCAAGCTTTCTGGCCTATATTTCCAGGTTTATTCTAAAAGCCTTTTTTAAACAATGGAATAATATTAGTTGTCCTCTAATCCTCTGACACCTTAACTGTTGCTAAGAATGTTTTAAAGATCTCCACTAGAGCTCCTACGATTTGTGCATTAGCCTCCCACAGGGTCCGAGGGAACACCTTATCAGGCCCTGAGGATTTATCTACCCTAATTTACCTCAAGATAGCGAACACCTCCTCCTCTGTAACCTGTATCTGTCCATGACCTCACTGTTGCTTTGCTTTACTTCTTTAGGCTCTGTGTCCATCTTCTGAGTAAATAAGGATGGAAAAAATCAACTTAAGATCTCTATAATCTGTTTTGGCTCCAAGCATACATGACTATTCTGATCATCAAGTAGGCCAATTCTGTCCCTTGCTATCCTTTTGTTCTTAATGTATCTGTTGAAGCTCTTGGGATTCTTCTTCCCCTTGTCTGCTAGAGTAACCTCATGCCTTCTTTTAGCCCTCCTAATTTCTTTCTGAAGTGTTCCTTTGCATTTCTTATACTCCTTAAGAACCTCATTTGCTCCTTTCTTCTCAGGATCTCAATATCTCGTGAAAACCAAGTTTTCCTAAACTTGTTACACTTGCCCTTTATTCTGACAGGAACATACAAACTCTACTCTCAAAATTCCGCTTTTGAAGGCTTGCTATTTACCGAATACACTTTTGCCAGAGAACAACCTATACCAATTCGCTTTTGCTAGAATCCTTTCTGATACCATCAAAATTGGCCTTCCTTTAATTTAGGATCTCAACTCGAGGACTTGACCTATTCTTATCCATAATTATCTTGAAAATAATGGCATTATGACCGCTAAATGCAAAGTGTTCCCCTACACAATATTCTGTTTCATTCCTAAATAGGATATCTGTTATTGCACTCTCTCTAGTTGGGTTTTCTGTGTACTGATCAGGGAAGCTTTCCTGAAGGTATCTGGCAAACTTTATCCCATTCAGCCCTTTTACAGTATGGGAGTCCCAGTCAATACGTGGTAAGTTAAAATCATCAACTATCACAAACTAATATTTCTTGCAACAGTCTGTGGTCTGTCAGTAAATTTACTCTCCTAAACTCCAGTGACAATTTGGTGGTCTATAATATAATCCCTTTAATCCCTTTCTTATTCCCCTGTTCCACCCATATAACCTCATTAGATGAACTCTCCAGTCTGTTCTTTCTGATCACTGCCATGACATTTTCCCTGACTAGTAATGCTACCCTTCCCCCTTTAATCCCTCCCACTCTATCATGTCTAAAACAAAAGAACCCCAGAACACTGAGCTGCCAGTTCTGCCCCTCCTGCAACCAAGTTTCACTAATGGCTATCATGTCATAATTCCACATGGTGATCCATGCCCTTCCTACAATGCTCCTTGCATTGAAGTATACACAACTCAGAACATTAGTCCCACCATGCTCAACTTTTCCATTCCTGACTTTGTGTGTAGGCTTAACACCATCTTTCTACACAATCGCTCCACTATCTGCTTTGGCACTGTGGTTCCCATTCCCCTGCAACATGCAAACACTAGAAAACCTTCTTGCAAGGATATTAGACACCTCCAGATCAGGTACAAACTGTCTGTTCTGTACAGGTCCCACCTTCCCTGGAAGAGAGCCCAATGATCCAAAAATCTGATGTCCTCCCTCCTACACCAAATCTTTAGCCACATGTTGAAATGTATAATCTTCCTATTTCTGACCTCATTAGCACATGCCATGGGTAGTAATTCTGAGATCTTAATCTTAGAGGTCCTCTCCTTTAGTTTATCAGTTAAATCCCTGAACTCACTTTGCAGGACTGTGTGACCATTCCTATCCATGTCATTGGTCCTGATATGGACCACAATCTCTGGCTGTTCATTCTCCTACTTAAGACTCCTGTGGACTCAATCTGACATATCCTTGATCCTGGAACCTGACAGACAATATACTATATGAGAATCTCATTCTCGTCCTCAAAGCCTCCTGTCTGTTCCCCTAACACCACACTTCACTTCTTTTCCCCTCTGCTCCACTTCTTTTCTGAGTCTAAGAGTCAGACTCAGTGCCAGAGACCTGTTAGCTTTGGCTTTCCTCTGCTAGGTCATCCCTCCCATCAAATGGTATACCTGTTGTTGAGGGGTATGGCCACAGTGACTGGACTGGCTGCCTCTTTACCCCTCCTGATGGTCACCCAATTAGTTGTGTCCTGCACTGTGACATTGGAGGTCTCCCTACCTTCCTACATCCCACAAGGAGAACATTCCACTGACATGCCTAGCATCCCTTCTGCTCTAACAAAGAGAAAGAAAGAAAGAAAGAAAAATTTAATGAAAAAGATCTATCTACCGACAGTCTTTGTCTCTCATCAAAGCCTCTATGAGCCGAAACCTAACCTTCCCACTCTAACACTGGCCCACTTCAACAAAGTCTGCTCTGCTTAAACCTAATTTCTTTTTATTGGCCCTTGCCAAGTGCTTAATTATGCACAATCCCATGGCTCCTATGGAACTGTGGCATGCAGAATGTCTTGATTGCCCCTGCTCGCTCTGTTTGAACGCTTTCTCTCACTATGTCTCCTCAGGAACTGTGGCAGGCAGAAACCTCATTGGCACATCTGATACAAGGTTGCATCAATATGATGTTTACTTGGGATGAAATAAATAAACCTGCTAAACAAGATGATCATTGATGTTATTCCACAATTTTATTAGTTAATAGTTAAAGGCTTCCCCCTCACTGCACTGAGATCCTATCCACTACCTCAGCATCCATCTGCGCCACAGTCTCCATCAGAGCCTACCTGTGTTCAGACTTTGATAGGTCTTTACTCTCTATCTTCTACCGAAGTTATCCTACCACAACCTCATTCACAGTGAAAGTAATCACATGCCAGCATCAAAAGGAGAGTAAATTCTCAATCTGAGACGATTTCATTTCACCCACTTGTACATACCTGGAGAGAGTTAAATACTTGGCTGTTGTGCAAAGCACGCAGACTGCCATGAGGTTTAATTTCCTTGGATCCTGAGTAAACGCTGTTTTGCTGCTTTGTATAATTACTTTAGTTAAGCTGAATTTTCCCTTTTTAAAGATGTCTTGAAGATCAAAATGTAATTAAATTCGCAGTAGTCTTCTTTTTCTGGAGCTGGATTCATATGAAAAGTGATTGCAGCACCATTAGAACATATGAGAAAAATTCATTGCTTATGATAATATAACATTAAACTTACCTTTGAAGTTCATTATAATGTATTTTCCCATAATATTTAAAATTTGGACAATTATTAATAGTAATATAACCTGTCAATTACTTAATATTTTTGTACAAAATTCTTTTACAAATGTAGTACTGGGATCTGCCTTTAGTTTCATGCAAGTGGAAGAAGTTTTTGTGCTTGGTAGCACTCCAATTCATTCAGTTGGAAGTTCGTAGGTACAAACTGCAGATTTAGATACGTGGCAACATAATCTGTACAGGACTGAACACAGAGCAGTACAGCACAGGAACAGGTCCTTCAGCCCACAAAAACTAAAATTAACCTTAAAACGAATCCCTCCCACCTACACAATGTCCATATCCCTCCATCGTCCTCAAATTTTTGTGCCTTTCTAAAAGTCTGTTAAAAGCCTCTAATGTACTTACCTCTACCACCATACCAGGTAGTGCACTCCAGGCATCCACTACTCTCTGAGCGAAAAACTTAACCCTCACATCCCATTTGAACCTACATGCTCTCTCTCTCAATGCATGCCCTCTGGTATTAGGCATTTCTACCCTGGAAAAAAGATTCTCCATGTCTACTCTACCTATGCCTCTCATTATTTTATAAACCTCTATCAGATCTTCCCTCAGCCTCTACCATTCCAAAGAAAATAGCCCAAGTTTGTCTGGCCTTTCATGATAGCACATGCTGTCTAAACCAGACAACATCCTGGTAAACCTCTTCTGCACCCTCTCCAAAGCCTCAACATCCTTCCTATAATGGCGTGACCAGACTGCATGCAATACTCCAGATGTGGCCTAACCAGAGTTTTATAAAGTTTCAACATAGCCTCCTGACTTTTAAACTCAAGGCCTTGACTAATAAAAGCAAACATTCTGTGAGCTTTCTTAACCACAGTATCAACCTGCGTAGCCACTTTAGTGGAGCTACGAACTTGGACCCCAAGATCTCTCTGCTTAGCAACACTGTTAAGGGTCTTGCCCTTAATAGTGTGCTGTCTCCCTGCATTTGTCCTACCAAAGTGCAACACCTCTTATTTATCACAGGTGCATCTGCCATTTCTCTATCCAGATTTGCAACTGATCTATATCACACTATTATTTGCTAGTCCTTTCCACTATCCACAGCTCCAGCAGTCTTGTTATCATCCACAAACTTACCAACCGCCCATTTCCATTTTCATCCAGGTCATTTATATACATCACAATCATCAGAGGGCACAGCACAGATCCATGTGGAACGCCACTAGTTACAGACATCCAGCTCAAATAAGTCCCTTCAACCACTACCCTTTGTCTTCGATGTGCAAACCAGTTCTGATTCTAAACAGCTAATTCACCATAGACCCCATGTAACTTATCTACTGGATTAGCCTCCCATGATGGACTTTGTCAAATTGGAGCACTGTTGCAGGAGCCAACTTATTGATAAGGCAGAGAGCCAAGTTCTAGTTTGCCTTCCCAAGAGAATGAACAGAGAAATTGCCTGGTCAACATTTACCCACTCACCCAGTATCATTAAGGTTGGGGCAGATCAAGCTAGTGGTATATTGGAGCTTGTAGGAGAATGGGACTGTCCTGGATTGCCATATCATCAGAAAATATATCCACTTCGGGACTCGCCAGTGGAGTAGGAATTTCTGGCTAGATTCATTCAGAGCATCGTACGGGTATAAGAAGGAGTCGGTGGGCAGGGTAAGGACAATTAAGTATTTTTGCACGATGGAATACCGCACTATGTGTGAAGTCTCAGTTTGGAAACTAATGAGGATTTACTAATGAGGACAGGTTCAGCTGCATTCATCATCAAGAATCCTCAAGAATAATGGGATACAACAGGGTCTTTTAAGAGACTCTTAAATAGGTACATGGAGCTCAGAAAAAATAGAATGCTATGTGGTAGGGAAATTCTAGGCAGTTTCTAGAGTAAGTTACATGGTCAGCACAACATTGTGGGTCAAAGGGCCTGTAATGTGCTGTAGAGTTCTATGTTTCTAATAAGTTTCTGCTGGTAACTGTTCATTTGTCACATTTGGAAAGGAAGTTGAAAAGAAAGGGTACCATTCATTTGTTATGGTTGACATTGAGACGAGGAAGAAAAACAGAAGAAGACATATTAAAAGACAATTAGCCAGCAAAGAACAAAATTGAAAAGAAGAAGCTTGATACTGTTGCTTCTTTGATGTTTTGAGAGACCATCACTGGAACAGAATTGAGTTGAACCTTATTGGATTGGCTGCACCTGACAGGGTCCTAACGGAAAGCATTAACTATCTCAGTAAGGAACAATGGTAAAAATAATTGTCTGGAGATTAAAATTAAAATATAATCAGAATTCAGCTCACAAGCAATAGGTGCAGATGATAATAAAATAACCAAGGAAGATACAGCAGCAATCACAAATTTTTAAAAAAACTATTAAATTCAACAACATGAGGAAGATAATGTAAAGGCAGAATGATAGGTCAGGGCTTCATCCTAAACTACAGAGCAAAGAAATAAACAGTGAGGCAGAGGCTCAAATATCTCCGAGAGGTTATAACTTCATGATTATTAGAAAACAGGACTGGAGGTCATAATTGGGATGTAAATATGCTGCATCAATAGCAAACATAGGGCAACTTAAAGAAATAAATGTGATAGTTTTACTGTTGAAGAATATTCTTACTGATGATGGGAAGGAGGGAGATAGGAAGGAGGTAAGGGAAAATATTAGCAACTATTATGGTTTGAATTGCAGAGATTTGACATTGTAGTAAAGACAGAAAACTGGAAATTCTGCAAGTTCAGACAGCATCATTGGCGAAAAATAGTTAATATCTCAGGTCAATGAAATTTCAATTTAGAAAATGTTATGGATGTTATTGAATTTGAGGGTGAGGGGAGCAAATCATATTGATAAACAAAGTTATACAACACAGAAATATGACCTTCATCCCAACTCATCCCTGCTGGCCAAGTTGTTCACATCATCTAGACCCATTTGCCTGTGTTTTGCCCAAAATCCTCTAAACCTTTTCTATCCATATACCTGTACAAATATCTTTAACTATTTTAATTATACCTGCCTCTACTACTTCATCTGGCAGCTTGTTCATACTTCATACTGGCCACCCTCTGTGTGAAAAAGTTACCCCTCAGATCCTCTTTTTATCTTTCCCATCACACCTAACTCTTTGCCTCCTAGTTTTAGACTCCACTACCTTTGGGGAAAAAGACTGTCACTGTTCACTTTCACTATATATTTCCGTAAGATCACCCTTCAGCCTCCTATGCTCCAGGGGAAATCATCAAGTCTCTGCAGATTCTCCTTCTAAGCCAAGCCCTTCAGAACTAGTAACATCATTCTGTATATTTTCTGCTCCCTTTCCAATATGGCTCTGTGACAGTATGCAAGGCAAACCTTTAAATGAAAAGGGATGATTATGCGAGGCAAACAAGTGCAAACAAATTTGTCCCAGTTGTGCACGATGTAGTCACCCAGTCTGCATTAGTCTCCTCATGATGAAGAAATTGTAAACTGTGAATGCAGAAGTCTAATTGAAAGATATAGATAGAAACACATTGTGGCCTGACTTGGAAGAATGTTCCGGACTTAAAACCAGAATGATGGTTGTCCGAAAGCTTGGTGACAGATTAAACAAAGTGGCAGTCAGTATCCATGAGTAGGTAAAACTAAAATGAACATAAAACGCAGAACAGGCCCTTTAGTGCATAATGTTTGTGCTGACCATGAAGGAAATCCAAACTAATCCATTTGCCTGCATGTGGTCTGTATCCCTCCATTCCTCACCTGTTGTGCCTCTTAAATATTTTTTACTGCAAATGCTTCCCATGTCTCTTGGCCACCTGTTCCAACCTACCTCTCTCTGAGTAAAGAAAACTTACTATGAAAATCTCTTTGAAACTTTTTTCCCTTTTATCTTAAAGATCTGCTCTCTATAGTTGACATGTATGCCCTGTGAAAAACACTACATCTTCCCTAAATATGGTCTGTCGTGATTTTGTCTACTACTATCAGGTTTGTCTCTCAGCCTTTGATGTTCCAGAGAGAGAACAATCCAACTTTGTCTAACCTCTCATTGTAGGTAATACTCTCTAATCCTGCTCTGCCTTTTCTGCACCCTCTCGAAAGCCTGCTCATATTTCCTCTCATGCAGTCCAAAATGTCACATAATGCTCCAAATCTTCCCAAACCAACATGTTATACAGCTATTAAGGTGATTTACTAATGTTCATATTCAACACCCCAACAGTTGAAGGTAAGAATATTATGTGCCGTCATTACAATCTCTACTTTCAGGGACTTCCAGAATTACGCCAAGATTCTGCTACACATCAATACTTCTACAGGTCCTGATTTTTACTGTGTAATTCCCCCTTGCAGTTAACACAAAGTACACTGCAGATATTGGGGGCAAATCAACATGTACAAACAAGCTGGAGGAACTCAGCAGGTCGGGCATCCTCCGTGGAAACGAGCAGTCAGCGTTTCATGCCGAGACCCTTCGTCAGGACTGAAGAAGGAGGGGGCAGGGGCCCTATAAAGAAGGTGGGGGGAGGGTGGGAAGGAGAAGGCTGGTAGGTGCCAGGTGAAAAACCAGTATGGGGAAAGATCAAGGGTGGGGAAGGGGAAACAGGGAGGGGATAGGCAGGAAAGGTGAAGAAGGAATGTAAGGGGAAAGCACTGTGAGTAGTAGAAGAAGACAGAATCATGAGAGCAGTGATAGGCAGCTGGAGGAGGAGGAAGAGTGAAAGTGGAATGGGGGAAGGGAGAGGGAGGGAATTATCGGAAGTTGGAGAATTCAGTGTTCATACCAAGGGGCTGGAGACTACCCAAACAGTATATGAGGGAAATGGAGGAGATGCCACACACTTCAACTCTGCTTCACATTCCCATTCGAATATGTCCATACAAGGCCTCTTCTACTGCCATGATGAGGCCAAACTCAGGTTGGAGGAGCAACACCTCATATACCATTGACTGATCGTTTCCACGGATGCTGCCCGACCTGCTGAGTTCCTCCAGCTTGTTTGTACGTGTTGATCCCTCTTGCAGTTGATCTCCCGGTGTCAAATTGCACATGTATCATTTTTCAACCCACGTTTCCAAGTGGTTTGTAGTCTGCTGAATCCTTTGACAACCTTTCTCACCCCATCTACAACTCTACAAATTTTTGAGCTATCTTATTTATAAACTTGCCTACATTTTCCTCCAGCAATCATGGACCTCCAATCAGATTAACAGCCCTCTATCACTGTCCTTAGCCATTTATGGCAAGACTATTTTGAATCCTGTCTGCCAAATCTCTAAGTTCCTTTGTGGCTTAGAGAAATCCTTGCATCAGAGAGTTTAATTTTCTGATAAATTGATAAGGCCAGGAAGCCCAAAAAAGTGAGATAACAAGATAATGAGTTTCTTGAATAGATTCAAGAAAATTTACTGCATATTATTTTTGATAACTAGCGTGATGCTGAGTCATACTTAATTTGATAATGAGTAATGAACCAAGCATTAATTAACAGTGATCACAGGGAGTTGAAATTCATAATTAACTTCAAAGAGAGACTCAAGACATTTAATAATATTCAAGGTTCTGGCATTGTGAGTTTTATTGGCATTGAGATAGATTAATGACAGCAAGCCGGTCAAAATTGATATCTGCTAAAAGAATATCCAAAGATGTTTGGAAAGAATTTGGTTTACATCAGGACAATGAGGTGTAGAAGCTCCATTACTGACTGAAAATGTTGTGATTGGCAGGTGACAGAATGTAAAGGAATTAATTATAAAAGTGGAAAAGAGAGTGTGTGTCCAGGGTATTGGGATAGTCATAAAGAACAGTGAAGGGAAACCAAAAGCATTGGATAGTCAGAAAATGAGGACTGTGAGAAATCTCCTAGCAATATCAAGATTAAAATAATATAGTTATTAAAATGATTTAATAAGTGAAATAGTAGCCCAGGATAATATGGACATTTTAAAAAAGATGCAGGTAATATTGCCAATGATAATAAAGAAATGAGATGCTTGTTTGATGATTACTAGTGTCAGTTTTCACAATGGATGAAGGTCTAATATATCAGACACCCCAGAGAAATTAAAAATGAAGTTAAAAATGGCAGTCAATAAAATTAAAAAGGGAACAGTATTAGAAAAATGATGATGTAATACACTGGAGAATCCTTGAGACATTATGGTTTCTATTTCTGTTTTTTTTTTTAAGTCAATAGTTACAGAAATTGCTGATGGTAGCCACAATCTTCTAAATCGCTCAGTTCAGAAACTTACCTTATTCACTTAGAGAAATACCAATGTATATTAATTATTTAGGGGATTGAGAGTGACTTAAAAACAGAAAACTATTCAACACGTCTGACATTTGTGTAGGGTACTTCTGATCTATCTATTCAATCGAAGTTTAAAGAGATTTAGAGGTTTGTATACACTGATCAGCAATGATTTTGAGTCATGAGCAAAAATAAAAACAAAAAGGCTAATGAAATGTCATCATTTACAATTTCAGGCTTAAAATATTAAGATCTTCCTGGAGCAAAATAAAACTTTTGGTTAGGCCAGATGTGGAATATTGTCCCTAGTTTTGGGCATTTCATCTTATATTACAACCTTGTGTAGAAGGTTACAAGGTGGCTTGACTGATTCCTGTAGGATCTTAAATGACCTTGATAGGGTGGAAAAGGAGGACAATTTTGACTAGTTTGCGAATCAAGAACAATGAGACAGAGTATTAAAATCAGGGCCAAGCTATTCAGGAGAGGAATATGGAAGCATATCTTCATGGAAGAAGTCAATATAAGGATCATTCTCCCATAGTCAATAATTTTAAAAGTGACTTTTGCTAATCCTAATGAAAAATATGATGCCAAGGTGATTGGATTGCTCATGATCTAATTGAAAGCCAGGAAAGGTTTGAAGGGCTGAATTGTCTGTGCCTGCAAAAATTGGTGTTCTATTAGAGAAAGTTCCATTCATTACATGCACACCCTATCCCCATCCCTTCTACTGTATACTGCTCCTTTATCCCATATTGGCCATCTTCATGGTAGTTCCATTTTCCTAAGATCCTTGAGTCTCTACACACTGAGTTGTATCCAATCCACCCACCTTTGTCCTTAGTTCTTTGTGCCAATCACCAGTACTGATGCTGCTGAAATCTGATGCCCTATTGTACTTGAAGCAATATAAACAGTTTAAAGCATTTCTGTGACTTTGTAATTATTAAAAATGGGAGATTAATTGAAAGTAACTCTAACCTCTGATTTTATATACTTAAAAGTTTCTTTACACCAAACTGATACATATATATTCATCTTAGAAGAAGGAGGAGAACAATTTTGAGAATAATATTGGTGAAACGGGTGAGAATAACATTGGTGAAATCAAAAGGGACATCAGATTGGAGTCATGTGAGGCATCTTCCCATTGTGCACTGTGTCTGATTTTCAAAAGCTAAGAAAACAGAAAAAATCCTCTTTCTTTGGATGGCCCAACCATTTCTACTAGGCCTGACTATTTTTGCAGCTTTCAGAAATTTAAACTAAACTATATTAGTGGATGCCAAACAACTGATTTGACAAAAAGTGTAACTGGACTTTACTATATTTTAAGCATTTCTGGAAGGAACTTCACTTGCTACTTTAAGAAACAAATTTTAGCTGTCGGTAAAAAATAATGAGGATCTATTTGAGCATACTAAGGGGAGGGGAAGTACTCAAGTTGAAAAAAAGTTAAATTATTCCATGTGCAACTTTAGACTGATTTATCTTAGGGTAAGCTGTTTTTATTTTAAATGCTGTGGCCTTAAATTGGTGGAAAACCTACCCTGATCGATCAACACTTCTCTATGTGATTTGCATTGTAAAACTGTAATCCTTGATATGCTTAAAGTGAAAGCAAAGGTTATTTACTCAAGCCATTGCCTTGCCATAGCATATGGACGCTATAGTTCCAGAAGCCAATCACTGAGGTCAATAGACTACAGGAAACATGAAGATGTTGACGGTTTCCATCGCTATGGATACTCCTTATCTCAGACTGGTAAGTGTTTTTGAAATGCAAACCTGCTGTACAGTACTAACCTTTCGCCAGCGCACTGTGTGTCTGCTGCCAAAGCTATCACTATGAAACTGTGCTTACATTTTCATGAAATTATGTTTATCACCTCTGCACTGCATGTGCTTTGCTTTGTCTTTCATTCTTCAAAGAAGCTTAGTTGCAGTAAGTGTGGTACTGTTTATCCTGTTGGTTTTCTGGAGTGGATTTGTTTTCTCACACATACCTTCAGATTCAGATACAAGGAATTCAACACATGAATTTAGAGAAACTAAAGTGTTAGTAATTAATTTGTAAAGTTATTGGTCAAACAGTAGGTTAAACTACCGGTATTTGGGGTAATTAGCAAATTGGATTTTCAACAGAAATTGAACCTAGTTAAAATTTGCACTGATAAATTAAGAACTTTACCTTAAAAATAATGATGACAGGATTTCTTCTTTGAATATATTTAGAACTGCATTTCACTCTATATGAATGAATGAATGAAATTTTATTTCGGTCAGTACAAACATTAACAAAAAGCATCATTTTCAATGATGATTTCATAAGACAAAATTAAATAATAAAAAAGCCAACTCATGTACAACTAATGTGATTCAGAAAATTAAATTTTAAAAAAACTAGATGATCATAGTAAACAAGAACAAAAGTGCAAAGTATTTCATATTAATCAGAATAAAGCAATGAACTCAAGCTGTGAGTTCATAAACCAGTACAAAATTCTGTGTTTGGATATTTCATCTGTTCAAAATTCAGAATCCATTTACATAGTCTGTGTTCCAGAGGGTTTCAGAAATATAGCACACACTGAATACCAATAGTCAGGGGTACCACTGTCAATCCTGTCAAGGTCATGTGAGCTAATGTCCTATTTCATTGCTGAGGGGTTGTGGCAGTACAGGGAATATTTTTTGCTTATTCAAGGTCAAATTCAAGTTCATCTTATCATCAGTCTGTACAGATATACACACAAAACAACGTTTCTCCAGACCGCAGTGCATCCACAAATCATATATCACACACAGCACATAAAACAAAATATTACCATAAATAAGTTAATAAAATATAATTCAAAATCCATATAGTGTGCACTTGGGAAGGTGACTAGGTGCTTAGATCATCCAAAATATGGTATCACAACAAGACCGTAAACTCAATAGAATTTCATGTGATTAATAAAATAATGGCAGTGTGGATGTGAAATTGATCATGATATAGAATGTACTGTACATAGGTTGCATTTATTGATACTCAGGACAAAAGTGTTGCATTTATTTTCCCACCCTGTGTGGAACTGAATAGTTTGTCAGGTCAGTTTAAAGGTAGCAAGTAGTCAACATATGGCAGGCTAGTTGGGATAAAGGTGGAAGATGTCCTTCCCTAGGGGATGTTATTGAACCAAATGGATTTGTCCAAATGAAAATTTCAAAATAACTCATATTAAAACTACAATATTTTGTTTTGATTAGCTAATTAACTAGAGTCTATTTTTGCTTTATATTTACAGATCTTTAGGGCAAATCTTTGGGTTAAGATTCTATTATCTGAAACTTGATGAGGTGGGTTTATTTGATTTGGGGTGAGGGAACTGACAGAGATAAACAAAGAGATGGGGGGCACAGACATGGCAGGTAGTGGGAAACATTTGCCCACTGTAGCAGTGTTGGAATCCAGGGGGGCATAGCTTTAGGATAAAGGGAAGAGGTTGAAGTAAACTGTGTGAAAGAATTTTCTTCACCCAGTGGCTGATTGGAATATGAAATGCACTTCCTAAGGGGATAGATGGTTGGGCATTTAAGAAGTATTTACACGAGCACTTGAATTGCCAAGGCATTGAAAGCTACAGGCTGTACTCAGGTAATGAATGAGTTTGGTTTTTTTTAACAGATGTTCATAAGTTAATTGTATTTATAAGTCCAAATAAATATAAAAGTACACAGCATGGTAGCCATACTTCCATAGTTTAGTAATGAACGTCATCAAAACCACATAAGATTGATAAGAAGGAACACTTACTTAAAGCAGAAATAGAAAAGAAACTAATTATGCAGCTTGTAGGAACAAATGTATATTCATTTGACTTTTGAAGTTAATATTATGGGAACTGGCTTTTATGGATGGGTGTTCATAATCTGGGGATGGCCTGTTTTAAGACCTGGGGTCTTGATGATGAACACTCGTACACACACACACACACACACACACACACACACACACACACAGTTGTGGGTCAACACCTTTCATTAGAACTGGAAAGGAAGGGGCCAGAAGCTCAATTAAAGAGGTTGGGGGAGGATACATTGTACAAGCTGATAAATGATAGGTGAGACCAGGTGATTGGGTGGGTGGATATTAATTATCTTGATGATCAGCACAGGGAGCAAAAAAGTCTGTTTCTAAGGTGCTATGAGTAAAATAACTAATATATAATAACCATAACCTATGTCCAAATTGTCCCTAGTTGTGACTTCCAACTCCAACAGCTGGCTAGTCTGATATTTTCATTGTTCAATATGAGACCATTATCCTTCCCTGGCTCTTCACAGTAACTGGACAGAAACTAGGAAGTCATGCTCAATATGCTAACCTCAGAACTGTGCCCGAAATGTTAGGCAGATTGTGAAGATTTACTGGAATAGTACAGTATAAGTTTTGTGGTTTTTAGGGGTCTTGAAGTGAACAGCGAAAATTGTAGTTCTCAAAGAGTTGCAGTTAGAGCTGATAGCAAGGCTTAAACGCATAAAGTATTTGGAAAGCAAAAATAAGAAATATCTATTTCTAACAAGAAAAGGATGTGAACTTGAGTGCACAGATTTAAGGTATTTGGTAAAGGAGACAGAGGCAAGGTGAGGAGAATTTATTTATGCAACTAGTTGTGATCTGGAAGACCCAGTCTAAAAGGAGTGTAGAAACAGATTCAATATAACAAACAAAAGGAATTTGGACAAATGTTTGATGTCCCCAATTTATTTTGGAAAATGATCACTGAAGGATGTTTGCATGGACATGGAAAAAAGGAACATAGGGTAGGATGAAGTCAAAGAACCAACACAAGCATGGTTGACAGAAGACTTCCTTATGTGTTGTATCCTTAGGCCTTGAGATGGGAGTATAGTTGGGGAGGTGAGCATTGAGGAGGTTAATTGGAAGTTGGGTGCAACAGTTGACATATATCTCTTCCCTTACTAGCCTCCCAGTTCAACAATCAGTCATTATTGTGTTCCAATCAGTGGATACTACTTTGTTAAAAACTCTGTGCTAAAATAAACAACAGAGTGCAGTCTAATTTTTAGAGATGTTCTCATCTGATTTAGATTAGTTAACTTTGATTCAGCTGATCCCAGAAAAACCTGTATTGTATTGTTGGATGAACTATGCATTTCAATTTTGCTGGGAATCTAATTGTTGCTGGATTTCATGTGGAATATCTTCAGAATGATGATCCAATACCATTTCCTTTCAAAATATTAATATTCAATATGAGAAAGCAAGAGACAAAGATCTATTAACGTACTCATAGGATGTGAAAAATATGTAATACTATTGATCTTTACCAACTCCTTTATTGTCTCTCCAGTCACCTTGATCAAAATATTATTCTTTTCCCTACATCAACTCAGGAATTCAAATTATTTAAAACTAAAAGTTATAAAGTAGGAAACTGCAGGTCCAAACTGAGATCTCATAATTACACAGTGCAGCAGGTTAGAAAGTTCTTCTGAATGGCATCCAGGTACAGGACTCACTTTACACCCAAAGATCTCATAGAATAATTGTCTCAACTTAAATGGAAATGGATGTCAGAGATTTTTCTAATGATGGACACAAGCTCAGAGTAATCACAGAACATTTTGCTAAAAATCCCTTTATTCCCATTTCACAAAGCAAGAACAAATTGCAGCAAACTTCGAGTATATTGGCAAACGAATAAAGGAGGAGTTGACACAGGGTCTAGTTTCAACAGTGCAAAACTGGATACTCAGCTCTGGGGAGATCATGCTCTGAGCCTTGTTTCACTGGATTAATTGTCCAATAACAGGTGCTGCAATGTACCCAGTGTCTTTGAATTTGAAGGGAACAAGTCTGCATGTTTTTCTCACTGAGGATGAAAAAGTTATGCCTAAACATGCTGAGGCTTTTTTTTTGCCTTGAAGCAAAAGTTGAGGAGCAGCTTTCTTCAGGCTGATGAAAGGATTCAAAAAAAGAATGGATAGAGATTTATTCCTGACAACTTTACACCAAAGACAGTATGTAAAAAGATAGTAATGCTTTCTGGATCTCACAGTTGCCAGTCATTTCAATTCTCCCCATTGTCACACTGACATGTATGTCCCCCTCGACTGCCTAAGTGTGGTTAAGTGCTAATTTGGGAAACAGCACCTTATGTTCTGCCTGCATAGTTCACTACTTTTACAGAAGTTTAATGCTCAATTTTTTTGTATACTCTGGCTTGGTGCTCAAATCAGCTTAATATGATTTCATTTTCTGCTCTTGGGCTGGACCCTGTTGCCTCAGTCTGGCCCAAAGTTTCAATCTGGCCTAGTGGCCACTGTGCAGTGGTACCTGTATGCTCAAGAGTCCATTTCATTGAATTCTTCAGGATACTGCAAAAATGCCAGGCTATACAAATGGTTTAAAAGCACCAATCCCAAAGGGAAATTATAGGCTGTGGAATGCAGTGATTGTAGTCCAGAAGGCGTAAAGTTAATAGAATAGTTAGTAGTTTTGTTTGCTACCCACAAAACATTGCTGTGTTTCGCCAGTGCCATCTTGAAACCATTGTGGTATTCAGCTCACTGCTCCAGGAGGACTTACTCGCCTCAGTGCTGGACTGACTCTACAGCTGTGGCCTGCAGCCACCGGCGCTCAACTCAGTGCTGAACTGTCTCCATAGCTATGGACTCACTTTAAGGGACTCTGCGGTCCATTTTTTGTGTATTGTTTGTTTACTTTTTTATTGTTTACACGGTTTGTTCTTCATTTACACATTGTATGTTTGATGGTCTTTGTTGTGTGGGTTTGTTTTCATGGATTCTATTGTGTTTTTTTTGTGACTGCCTACAAGAAGATGAATCTCAAGGTTGTATATTGTATACATACTTAGGTAATAAATGTACCTTGAAATTTGAACTTTAATCTCTCCCAGAACTGTTTGTCCAGTTTAAGGCCCTGTGGTGACTCCTCCTGCAAGGCCTTTGACAAAGTTCCACATGGAAGGTTAGTTAAGAAGGTTCAGTCGTTAGGTATTAATGCTGGAGTAATAAAATGGATTCAACAGTGGCTAGATGGGAGATGCCAGAGAGTAGTGGTGGATAATTGTTTATCGGGATGGAGGCCGGTGACTAGCGGGGTGCCTCAGGGATCTGTTTTGGGCCCAATGTTGTTTGTAATATACATAAATGATCTGGATGATGGGGTGGTAAATTGGATTAGTAAGTATGCTGATGATACTAAGGTAGGAGGTGTTGTGGATAATGAGGTGGGTTTTCAAAGCTTGCAGGGAGATTTATGCCGGTTAGAAGAATGGGCTGAACGTTGGCAGATGGAGTTTAATGCTGAGAAGTGTGAGGTTCTACATTTTGGCAGGAATAATCCAAATAGAACATACAGGGTAAATGGTAGGGCATTGAGGAATGCAGTGGAACAGAGAGATCTAGGAATAACAGTGCATAGTTCCCTGAAGGTGGAGTCTCATGTAGATAGGGTGGTGAAGAAGGCTTTTGGAACGCTGGCCTTTATAAATCAGAGCATTGAGTACAGAAGTTGGGATGTAATGTTAAAATTGTACAAGGCATTGGTAAGGCCAAATTTGGAATATTGTGTACAGTTCTGGTCACCGAATTATAGGAAAGATATCAATAAATTAGAGAGAGTGCAGAGACGATTTACTAGGATGTTACCTGGGTTTCAGCACTTAAGTTACAGAGAAAGGTTGAACAAGTTAGGTCTCTATTCATTGGAGCGTAGAAGGTTGAGGGGGGATTTGATCGAGGTATTTAAAATTTTGAGAGGGATAGTTAGAGTTGACGTGAATAGGCTGTTTCCATTGAGAGTAGGGGAGATTCAAACGAGAGGACATGATTTGAGAGTTAGGGGGCAAAAGTTTAAGGGAAACACGAGGGGGTATTTCTTTACTCAGAGAGTGATAGCTGTGTGGAATGAGCTTCCTGTAGAAGTAGTAGAGGCCAGTTCAGTTGTGTCATTTAAGGTAAAATTGGATAGGTATATGGATAGGAAAGGAGTGGAGGGTTATGGGCTGAGTGCGGGTAGGTGGGACTAGGTGAGATTAAGAGTTCGGCACGGACTAGGAGGGCCGGAATGGCCTGTTTCCGTGCTGTGATTGTTATATGGTTATATGGTTATATGGTTATAATTCAGATATTTAATATTCAGTTGCCAATATACTGTAAGTTTCTAGTAATTTTGTTCCTGTATCATGAAATGCAAAAAAAGGAACCTTTAGTAAAATGATTTATGGTTATGGCAACTACCGGTAACTCTTACATCTATCTCAGGTCTTCAAATACATCTACTTGGGTTGAGTCATTATATCAATTATATCAATGGTTATAAAATCCATTAAAATCTACAAAGGCTATAGATGGCCTGAATGCCATTCAGAAGAAGCCTCTCTCATTTCTTCCCAGCCCCAATCCCCCTGTCTCTTTTCCCTCTTTCATCCTCTCTATCTATCCATCCTCCTCCACTACACCAGCTGCACTCCCTTGATTCGATGCTCTGTCTTTCTTTCCTATCAAATTCTATAACTTTCAGCGTCTTCTCACTTCCACTTATCCCTTATCCCACTTCCCCCCCAACCCACCACCTGCCTATCTTCTCTTCTCACCTGAATCCACCTATCACCTACTGTCTTTTATTCCACACCTTCACTCCACCTTTTTATACTGGCTATCTCCCTTTCAGCTTTCAGTTCAGATGAAAAGTCTCAACCCAAAATGTTCACTGTCCAAATTCCTTCATAGATGCACACAAAATGCTGGAGGAATTTAACAGGTCAGGCAGCATCTGAGTCTTGAAGAAGAGTCTTGGCCTAAAATGTTGACTGTTTATTCATTTCCATCAATGCTGCTTGACCTGCTGAGTTCCTCCAGGACTTTGTGTGTGGGCGTAGAAATGGCAGCTTGTTCTATGCCACTTTCAAATGAGTTACAGAGAATTAGAAGAGGAGAAGTTTCTATACTATAATTCATTTTGTGGCTCTGATTCCAGATGGGTTCCTGAACAATATTTCCTGCAATTAAATGTGAGGGGTGATTGATAAGTTCGTGCCCTAAGATAGCACATTTATTTTTCAACATAGTCCCCTCCTACATTTACACACTTAGTCCAGCGGTCATGGAGCATATGGATCCTGGATCTCCAGAAAGTGTCCACAAATGGGTGATTGATAAGTTTGTGGTCTAAGGTAGAAGGAGATGAGTTGTACAGCTCTCGTTACATGCACAAGCAGTTCAACTCTTTGAGTGATTATGCAGAAAGTTTGAAGTTAATAACTCATCTCCTTCTACCTTAGGCCACAAACTTATCAATCACCCCTGATAACTCACCAAAGAATCACTAATTTTGAGAGATAAATAAAGAACCAAGTTGTCTCTTGTTATGAAAGGGAAAAGAAAGAACACATTGCCAACTCCATTTAAAAATAATTCAAAACTCAAAGTCAAAAAGCAAAAGCTGAAAACATAATCAATATAAAACCAGACCCTTGCATGACATGTTGCCAAGTGATTCTTTGATTAGAAGGCAGCTAGCAACAATAATAAATATAGTTCAATAATAGAAATTGTTAAAACAGTTGAGGTTAAAGACAGAAATTGCAATATATCCTTCATATAAAATTACTTCATGGATGGCAGACTATGATGGAAAATAGGGAGAGAACATGCTTAAGTAATGTGTTTCTAATCATAAATGTGTTTACCCCTGTTGTATTGGAAAGTTTCAAGATGCATTTTGTGCTAGAAAGTAAATCATTGGTTCTTCTCATAATTGGGAAAAATCCTATAAACTATTTTCATTGGCAACTTCTTTAAATCCCTGTCTCACTGTACAATTTCTTTATAATTTATTTTACATGTGATGGATTTTATTTTGTGATGTGCTACACTCAGAGTTTCCGGTATCAAAGGGTAGTTTTTTTTCCTTCCAGATGGGGTTACATGTAAATATCACCCAAAGATCTACCTGGTATTACTGAGAATGACTATTATTGGTGTGAAATTGGTATGTTGGCTAGCAAGAAAAGTCCCTCTCTCAGTAGCTATTTTGAGAAATCTTGATATCTTGGGCAGCACCACAGTTGTTCTTTTCACTGAGAATGGAATGGAACAATAGCAGAGTGATCTGCTAAGATGAAAAACTGATAAGTACCTCCAAGATAAAGCTTTGGAAGCACCATCCAGCTTTTAATGAGTTCATGTCACTTCCAACTTTTCCAGCGGTGAGACAAGAAGCTGAAGCGAAGTAACACAGCTGCATTAAGCTGCATGTTATTTTTCCCTCTGAAAATGTAGAACTTTGTGAGTTTGTTCATTGAGTCTGTGGTGTTCGTACGAGTAATTAAATTGCTTTCTGATTAAAATGGCATGTGGCTGAAATGTTCTGACAGCAAGGATCTTCTGTCCTTCCAGCTCAGTCACCTGAAACGAGAAATGGACTGGTACAACCTGTCTGTTGTCAAAATGCAGCCTGAAGTAAATGGAGTGAATTTCCTGTTAGCTAATGTAAAGTTTGGATGAAGAAACACATTCAAAACTTTCATCTTTAAATAAAGCCCTCAGCAGCAGTAGGATTCCCATTTAGTGAAAACATGCAAAAGCTGTTGCAAACACTAGAGATAAATATCTAGAAGGTGGATCTAATTGCGTGTATATGCAAATAAAAGCTATTAGTTATCACTTAGGATGAATAGTGAAGTAAGTTGGTCTGGCCACTTTTAAAAGTGTCTGAAGTTTGACAGCTGTTAGACACACATCAATGATATCATCCAGTATGTAACATCCACTTCTGTCATTTATGATGTGTTTTCATATTGGGCAAGAAGCAAACCACGGAACGTGTCAGATTGGGGACACAGGACATGAATCAAAGGATCCCCTGTGGAATATTAATGTTTTGCCTTCAGACTCAACCAGGCATATTGTTTTAATGCTCCCCTGTTGTACATGGGACCACTGTTAATAGTCATAATATCTCAGTGCAAGATGCAGCATGTTGAATATCCTACATCTCATCCAGGTTTAGCACACTTGTAATGGCATGAAGGTCCGTCAGATCAAACCATTGTGTGGAGGACTCCATACACATACCATATTGTGCCCTGTCAAACGTTCCCCCTTACCCAACTACTCCTTCAGCTACATGATAGCTCGAAGTGCCACTGTACTGCGGTTGCCTGGGCGATTACTTGTCGCCGGTGTAGTATCTGTCTCTTCTGCAGGTGGATGCCCTTCAAGAAATGCACAGGTGAAGTTTTTCCAAATGTTTCCAGATGATAGCTGTGCTATTGACCTTTACTTGGGTCTTCCATCAAATTCCCAATATTTTGCAGCGTGCTTGATTGGTTGCCAGTGCTGCATACAGTCCCTGCTTGGAGTACTGAGATGGGTGAAATCCAATCTCGATGCAATTAACGTTCCAACTTAGAAATCTGAGGGAAGAATGCTTCTTTTTCAGACTGTTTTCCTCCAATGAAGCAGACCGAAAGCACCCTTGTTACAAACAAAAACAAATCAAATAAACACACAAGGAATGGGAGCAAAAGTATGTCATGCTATTCTGGAGTAGGTCTTGAACTTTTTATAACAATCAATAAAATCATGGATGGTCTAATCATAAAAACATCATTTTCTTGTCCATAGACATTGATTCTCGTATATTTCAAGTTCATCTCAGCCTTGAGTATTCTTAAGAATTTAAGGTATGCAGCTCTCAGGAAAAGGGCATTCTAATCATTCCCAAATACTGGGGAGAGATATTTTCCCTCAATTCAGTTTTACATGGGCAACCAAGGTTATGTTTGCATGCTAGTTGAGCATTCTAGATTTGGTATGAGGTGTTTAATGCCATGCGATGACCTCTCTTAAAACTTATTTTGCACTGCGGCAGTCAGCATATGCTAAGCCAACACGCTCAGCTCTTGGATTAAAAACACAAGAAAATCTACAGACACTAGAAATCCAAAGCAACACACACAAAATGCTGGAGGAACTTAGCAGACCAGGCTTCTGTATCTGAGAGGTTGCCTTCAAAGCAATGCATATTTTAAAAATACTTACCCAGTGTAGGAAATGAAAGGAAGAGGGACTCTCCTTCTGGGCTCACTTTAAAACCACAGGCCAATATCAGCTTTAAGTTCACTTTCTTTCCAATTGGAACTTCAATCCTCCTACTACTAACTTAATGAGGCACTGAAAGCCAAGCCATCAGTTCTGTCACTTTATTGGACAGTATCACCTGATCTCCTTTTCCAGTTGTCTTTGTGGACTCTTCAGAGGGTTGATGTTTTCCATATGATGACATATAAATAAGTAGAATTGACTTAAGAGTTTAAAAGAGTGAGAACCAATCCAATTGAAGCAGAAAAGCTTAGAAATTGAATAGATTAGCATCCATCATTCATTTGTGAATTATGCATAAAAGTGCTTTAAGTTGGGCTAAATAGTATTAGCAGTCTCTGGGTGAAATCATGTCCATGGCGAAATTGGCTTAAGCATTTTTCCAGCTTCAGTCATGTATCTAGTGAGGTCAGTAGCCATACACCACAAAATTCCTTCATTATGGACATACATTGTATGTTTTTGGGTATAATTATCACCTTCATTGAACACCCACAAATAAAAACAGGAGCATATTAAACTGAGAATATTACTGGTTTGAGATTCATAGGATCTGCATTCTAACATCAGTGTCTTGCACACAGTACCTGCAAGCTTTATAGCTTTCAAGGGCAGATGCTTACTTGGCATTATCCACACTCTCATGATTACCATCACCTCTCCCCCTACATTTTCCATGTCTCCATGGCAGCATTGTATGCAGCTGCTCTGTAGTTGCTATGGAGAAAATTCATTTAAGGTCTAAAATCCTTTCCAGTGAACAATATGGAAAGTGCACAGCATTTGTGGTCTATTTATGCAATTCATGTGTCTTCAGGCAACATGCCATCTTTAACATAAGAGCACATTGATTGTCAGAGCTGTGAACTGCAATTTTTTGGATACTAAACTAAGACAATATCTAATTTCTATGTAATTACATTCCTGAAGGGCTTGACAGAGGTTACTGAGAAGTTATTTCTCCATTTATAGTGACTAGTTTTAGGAGTGCTGGTCTCAAGATAAGATAGTGACTGGAGCTGAGAAGAGGGACACTTCTTCGCACAGGTGGCTGTGATCCATGGAATTCTGTTCTCATGAGGGTGTAGGTGTATAGCTGACAATTACGCTCAACACAGACATTGATAAACTTCTGGAAATTAAATGAATCAAGGCATTTAAGATAAAGGAAGAAGATTGACTTGAGGTAGAAAGTTTGTATATATGTTTTTAGAGCAGACTGAGTGATTCAGCTCCTCTTGTGTTCTGCTAGTCCCAGAAGCATCTAGCAGTCAGCCTTGAAAATTTCATTTGACCAAGATGAGAAGACCAAATTAGACTATGGAATACCTATTCATTTGGTACTTGGTGAAAACATTATGGATAAGAAGTGTTTAAGAATGCAAGAGCCTTTTTTTTTA
Source organism: Hemitrygon akajei (assembly GCF_048418815.1). Lineage (NCBI taxonomy): Eukaryota > Metazoa > Chordata > Chondrichthyes > Myliobatiformes > Dasyatidae > Hemitrygon > Hemitrygon akajei. The sequence goes on from NC_133124.1 coordinate 94,080,175, forward strand.
TTCTATGCCTGACCCAAATATTGATGCTTATGCAGAAGCAAATAAGGTACTTAACATATGCTTTTCACAGAGCAGATCTGCAGATGCTGGAAATCTGAGCAACATGCAGAAAATATTGAAGGAACTCAGCAGGCCAGGCAGCATCTGTGGGAAAAAAAGTATAGTCAACATTTCAGGCCAAAGCACTTTGATAGGACTTCGGAAGGGGTTTGCCTCGAAACGCTGACTCTACTTTTTTTCCATAGATGCTGCCTGGCCTGCTGAGTTCCTCCGTTATTTTGTGTGTGTAAAATATGCTTCTGGTTTCTTCTGTAACTTTGATATGCCCTGGGGCTTTGGGGAAGGAAAGTTTTTCTAATTAGTGGTAATACATCTAACTGTGAAGAAAGAACAGCAGTGCTTTCAGTTCCTTGGAAGTTTGTGCAGATGTGGCATGGCATTAAAACTTTGATAAAGTTCAAAAGAAGTGTTGTGAAGAGTATATTGACTGCCTTTACCACAACCTGGTATGGAAGCACCAATGCCCTTGAGCAGAAAATCCTACAAAGGGTAGTGGATACAGCTCAGTCCATTATGGATGAAGTCCTCCCCACCATTGAGTACACCTATACAGAGAGTTGTTACAGGCAAACAGCGTCCATCATCAGGGATTCCCACTGCCCAGATAATGCTCCCTTCTCACCGCTGCAAGTAGAGGAGCCTCAGGACTCACACCATCAGGTTCAGAAACATTGATTACCTTTCAACCATCTGGTTCTTGAAACACAGGATAACATCACTCAACTTAACTTGCCCCATAACTAAACTGTTCCCACAACCAATGGACTCGCTTTCAATGACTCTTTATCTCATATTTTCTCTCTCTCATATATATATCTTGTGTTTTCTTTTTGTTGGGTGCAGTCTTTAATTGATTCTGTTATGGTTATTGGATTTGCTCAGTATGCCCACAAGAAAATGAATCTCAGGGTTGTAGCTGGTGACTTTATGTACTTTGATAATTAACTTGCTTTGACCTTTGAACTTATTTGTGATTCTGAGAGGTCTGACACCCTTTTCAGGTGGACCTCTACACCTGGCCTGCCTGAAGTCCAAACTTTCAAATTTCATGAATAACCTTCTCACTTTCCCCTTTGCACTTTCTTAGACTGAACTCCGTCTGCCACAGTTTTGCTCACTTACCTTTCAACGTCCAGTGAAAATCTTTGCAAAAGAGCCAGGAAGCCTATATTTGAAACGTTGATTTTAAATATATGATACCCTAGCTCCTTTCCAAGTGAAGTGCCGAAGAGTTACTGTTTACTTCCTAATCATTTCTTTAACCACATTAACTGGTTTATTTCAAATCTTCTTGTATTTGCAGTATTTTCAATGAAACCAATCCACATAAATAACATGCCTTACCTACTCAGACTCCACCTGTCCACAAACTGAAGTGAGTTTGGTTCAGTGGTACTTGTCCATGTGAGCTTACTCCGAGCAGTTCATAATTGACTGAGCGAGCCTTCACGCTTTCAAGTGTAAAGTGATCCTATATCTATATATAACCATATAACAATTACAGCACGGAAACAGGCCATCTCGGCCCTTCTAGTCCGTGCCAAATGCTTGCTCTCACCTAGTCCCACTGACCAGTACTCAGCCCATAACCCTCCATTCCTTTCCTGTCAATATACCTATCCAATTTTGCTTTAAATGACAATACCAAACCTGCCTCTACCACTTCTACTGGAAGCTCATTCCACACAGCTACCACTCTCTGAGTAAAGAAAGTCCCCCTCATGTTACCCTTAAACTTTTGCCGCCTAAGTCTCAACTCATGTCCTCTTGTTTGAATCTCCCCTACTCTCAATGGAAAAAAGCAACTCTATCTATCCCCGTCATAATTTTAAATACCTCTATCAAGTCCCCCCTCAACCTTCTACACTCCAAAGAATAAAGACCTAACTTGTTCAATCTTTCCCTGTAACTTAGGTGCTGAAACCCTGGTAACATTCCAGTAAATCTCCTCTGTACTCTCTCTATTTTGTTGACATCTTTCCTATAATTCGGTGACCAGAACTGTACACAATATTCCAAATTCGGCCTTACCAAAGCCTTGTACAATTTTAACATTACATCCCGACTCCTATACTCAATGGTCTGATTTATAAAGGCCAACATACCAAAAGCTTTCTTCACCACCCTATCTACATGAGATTCCACTTTCAAGGAGCTATGCACCATTATTCCTAGATCACTCAGTTCTACTGCATTCCTCAATGCCCTACCACTTACCATGTATGTCCTATTTGGATTATTTCTACCAAAATGTAGCACCTCACACTTATCAGCATTAAACTCCATCTGCCATCACTCAGCCCACTCTTCTAACTGGCCTAAATCTCTCTGCAAACTTTGAAAACCTACTTCATGATCCACAATGCCACCTTACCCTTAGTATTATCTGCATACTTACTAATCCAATTTACCACCCCATCATCCAGATCATTAATTGTTTAATTAATCCTGTTTAATTCATGATCAAACGTTGACTGTAAAAGCAGCAATGAGGACTACTAAATGATTCAAAATGATCAGGAATTAGGTAAAAGGAAATTCAGAAGTGATCATGTTGAGCATGATGTTCTAGTGGTTATATCTCCAATAAAAAGAAATTACTTATGTAAAATTGTAGTGAAATTTGAATTGTTATGACTAAGCATAAATAGTAATGAAGTCTAGTCATAACTGTACATTGAACAGGCATTTGAAGAAATTTGGTGGTAAGCCAGGATATGGCCCAAGAGGCTGCAGATGCGACAACGTGGAGCAACAAAAGATCTGCTAGAAGAACTCAGTGCTAGAAGAGCAACATCTGTGTGAAGAAAGGAATTGTTAACATTTCAGGTCAAAATACCACATCAGGACTCCAGATATAAATCCTAGTGCAGTGTTTTGATATGAACCATTGACAATTCCTTTCTTCCCACAGATGCTGCTTGACCCACTCAGTTCTTGTATTGGATCAGTTATTGCTCTTGATAAGGTTCTTTCTCAAGCACAAAATTGCAAGTTACTCCTGGAGGAGAGTGTCACAAGCTAATTTGTCAGTGGGATGGGAACCGGATTGATAGGGCTGAGGATGGTGCAGTTGGTTGGCAAACAAAGGCGGTGTACAGTGAGACTGCTAGGAAGGACAGGCTGATGATAGGGCAAAATTGTAGTCAATGGGATGAGTTGAAATGTAAAAGGGGGACAAAATCGAAAAGGGTGATGAAATCAGCGCAGAAGGTGTTATATTTGAATGGATGCAGTATATGGAATGAGGTAGATGAACTTGTAGTACAGCTACAGATTGGCATGTGGGATGTTGTAGGCATCATTGAATTGAAGAATTTTATGCAGAATTAAAAGGGATACATCCTAACTAACTTATTTGCAGCTTGGCTAATAATGTTACACAATAACTAATCTGCTAACTGTGAAAATAATGTAAGAACAAAGGAGTGCTTGTTGCATGGGAAAGCTGCTTTGTGTAGCCAAGGATGCCTAACAACAATCAGAGTATGTATGTGATAATGAATGTTTAACAAGCAGCCCCAGACAGCACTTGGGGCTCACTTGATTGCAGATTTTGCCAGCCTCTATGAGCGAGGGCTCTGTTGTTTCAACTGAGACACAAGCTTGCTAATAAACGGTATGTAATTCAAAGTAATCCGTGGTTGACAATTGTTGCCTGGGTCTGAACCTAACAGCCTCTGGAAGAGAGGCAGATCAACAGAGTCATGGCTGAAAGAAGGTTATAGCTGGGAGTGTAACATCCAAGGATGCACATTGTATCAAAAGGACAGCCAGGTAGGGAGAGGGGTTGGCGTGGCTCTGTTGGTATAAAACTAAATCAAATCCTTGGGAAAAGGTAACAAGGTGTAGAATTTTTGTGAGTTGAGCTAAGAAAGTGCAAGGGTGAAAAAACCCCGATGGGAGTTGTATACAGACCTCCAATCAGTAGCAAAAATGTGGGATACAAATTGCAATGGGAGATAGAAAATGCATGTCAAAAGGGTAATGTTACGTTAGTCATGGGGGATTTCAATATGCAGGTAGATTGAGAAAATCAGGTAGGTGCTGGATCCCAAGAGGGGGAATTTGTAGAATGCCTACAAATTGGCTTTTTAGAGCAGTTTGTGGTTGAGCCCACTAGGGGATCAACTATTCTGGATTAGGTGTTGTGCAATGAACCGGAATTGATTAGAGTCCCTAAGATGAAGGAACCCTTGTTGGGGGGGGGGGGGGGGGGCAACACACACAAAATGCCCGAGAAACTCAGCAGGCCACGGAGCATCTATGGAAAGGAGTAAACAGTTGATGTTTCAGGCCAAGACCCTTCAGGCCCGAAATATCGACTGTTTGCACTCTTCCATAGATGCTGCTTGGCCTGCAGAGTTCCTCTGGCATTTTGTGAGTGTTGCTTTGGATTTCCAGGGTCTGGTGATTTTCTTATGTTTGGGAACCCTTAGAGGAGCAATGATCATAATACGATAAAATTCACCCTGCAATTTGAGGTGGGGAAGCTAAAGTCAGATGTATCAGTGTTATAGTGGAGTAAAGGGAATTACAGAGACATGAGAGAGTAGTTGGCCAAAATTCATTGCAAGGGGACACTAACAGGGATGTCGGCAGAGCAGCAATGGCTGGAGTTTTTGGGAGCAATTTGGAAGTCACAGGATAGATGTATCCCAAAGAAGAAGTAGCAGTCTAAAGGCAAGATGACACAACTGTGCCTGACAAAGGAAGTCAAAGCCAACAGAGAGGGCATATAATCGAGCAAAAATTAGTAGAAAGTTAGATGATAGGGAAGCTTTTTAAAACCAACAGAAGGCAACTAAAATGTCCTAGAGAAGGAAAAAATAGAATACGAAGGAAAGCTAGCCGATGATATTAAGGGGGATGCCAAAGGTTTCTTCAGCTTATAGCAAATGAGGGGCGATAGTAGATCTCAGACTGCTGGAAAGTGATGCTGGAGAGGTAGTAATGGGGATATGGAAATGGCAGATGTACTGAATAAGTATTTTGTATCAGTCTTCACTCTAGAAGACACTAGCAGAATGGCAGAAGTTTGAGAGTGTCAGGAGGCAGAAGTGAATAAAGTTGCAGGAGGATTGGAAAATTGCAAATTTTACTGCTCTCTTGAAAATGGGAGAGTGGTAAAAGAAAGGAAATTATAGGTAGTTAGTCTGCCCTTTGATTGCGAAGCTGTTTGAATCGATTGTTAAGGATGTGATTTTGGGCTACTTGGAGGTACACGATAAAATAGGCTGAAGTCAGCATGGTTTCCTTGAGGGTAAATCTTGCCTGACAAGTCTGTTGGATTTTTTTAAGGAATTAACAAGCAGGATAGATAAAGGAGAATTGGTGGATATTGTCTACTTGGATTTTCTGAAGGCCTTTGGCAATGTGCCACACATGAGGCTGCTTTACAAGTTAAGAGCCCGTGATATTACAGAAAGATATGAGTATGGATAGACCATTAGCTGATTGCCAGGAGACAAAAAGTGAAAACAATTGGAGCCCTTTCTGGTTTGCTACCAGTGACTACTGGTGATCCACAGGGATCTGTGTTGGGACCACTTCTTTTTACATTATATGTCAGTGATTTGGATGATGGAATTGATGGCTTTGTGGCCAAATTTGCAGATGATACAAAGATAGGTGGAGTGGCAGGTAATTTTCAGGAAACCAAGAGGCTACAGAAGGACTTAGACAGGTTAGGAGAATGAGCAAAGAAATGGCAGATGCAATACATTGCTAGTAGTATATGGTCATACACTTCGATAAAAGGGTAGACTATTTTCTGAATGGAGACAAAATTCAAAAATCTGATGTGCAATGGGACTTGGGAGACCTCATGCAGGATTCTCTAAAGGTTAATTTGCAGGTTGTGTCAGTAGTGAGGGAGGAAAATGTGATGTTTGCATTTATTTCAAGAAGAATACAATATAAAAGCAATGGTGAAATGTTCAGGCTTTATAAGTCACTGATGAGGCTTCACTTGGAGTATTATAAACCGTTTTGGGTTCTTCATTGAAGAAAGAATGTGCTAACATTGGAGAGGGTTCAAAGGAGGTTCACTAAAACAACCTCGGGATTGAAAGGCATATGATGCGCATTCGAAGGCTCTGAATCTGTACTCACTGCAATTCAGAAGGATGGTGGGGTATCTGATTAAAACCCCCGAATGTTGAAAGGCCTTGAAAGAGTGGACGTGAAGAGGACGTTTCCTATGGTGGGGGAGTCTAAGAACAGCGGATGTAGTTTCAGAATAGAGAGACATCAATGTAGAATAGAGATGAGGAGAACTTCCTTTTAGCGGGAGAGTAGTGAATCTGTGGAATTCATTGGCACAGGCTGTTGTGGAGGCCAAATCGTTGGGTGTATTTAAGGCAGAGGTTGATAGGTTCTTGATGAGTGAGGGCATGAAGGGTTACAGGGAGAAGGCAGGAGACTGGGGCTTAGAGGGAATTGGATCAGCCATGATGAAATGGCAGAACAAACTCAATGGGCCAAATGGCCTAATTCTGCTCCAAAATCTTATGCTCTTATGGTCTAAAGTGGTCTTAAATCTTAGTTACAAACAAAAGAAAATCTGCAGATGCTGGAAATCCAAGCAACACACACAAAATGCTGGAGGAACTCAGCAGGCTTGCTGAGTTTCTCCAGCATTTTGTCTGTGTTGCTTAAATCTTACTTACACTTTTGGGTAAGTGTAGAATGCTTCTTACACACATCAACATATGAAATAGGAGCAGGAATGCTAATCAAGCCTGCTCTGCCACAATCAGAGTAGAAAATATCCTCTCCACATCCATTCTTTCAAGATTCCTCAGGGTGTTTCAGTCAAGTCCCTTCACATTCATCAAAGTACCTGTAGATTCAAGCCTTCACCTGTACCAGTAATTTAAGGTTTTTACCTCATTATATATAACAACCTTAAGGGTAAGCTACTCAGAAGAGCGACTGTTAGAGAAAAATGTTCCATGTGCATGGGGGCTCCATGGCAGTAATTTTTGTTTGCAGATCATAATTATGAATATTGTTTATTGTTTGTATGACTGTGACTGATGAAGAATCTCAACCTGAGCAGGCCCTGCCTCTGAGGTACACAGTTCAGCAGTGGAAAAGAGATAATTTTAGCCCATTTTGATGATGGCCTGAATTTCCTGAAAATTAACTCAAAGAAACATTGGTTTGAATGTCTTTAAGGCATTCTTTTTGTTATAAAGTACTTTTGTTGCACCTGTGATGTCAGTTCCATAATTTTCAAACACACTGTTTTGTAGTTGCTCAAGTTAAGTGTCTCAAATTTTTAGATGTATCGGAACTATCTTAAACCAGTGCTAAGAAATATTGATTACAATTTAAGGAAATTACAGCAATTTCCCTCTTCAAGTCTCCCCAAGCACCTATTACCATTAGAGGGAGAATAGAAAAGGTGATCTATAATTATGGGTTGAGGTGATTATTTCTCCAGTTCTAATGCATTTATAACACTGACCTTTCTGAGTAGCAGAAATGTAACGTTAAAAGATAAATTGGTAATGTGTGTGCAATAAAAACACCTTGCATTTGGACAGACTAAGTGACATTAATTCAGTATTTGTGTTCCTTTCCTGCAGCACTTCAATTTTACTCGGACAATTTTTGAAAATTAGTGATCTTCCCTTGGTATTATATAGAAATAGAAAGCAGATGAAATAGGTTCATATAAAAATATTACTCTTTTAGCTAAGATGATGCTGGGTTGGAGTGGAGCAAAGGAGGTGACTGAGGAAAAATAACAAGAGGAGAGGGGTGCATGAAATGAAAAGGGTTAAACAGGAAGAGAGGGGTGCATGAAATGAAAGGGGGGTAAATTCAGGACAGGAGAGAAGATGGGGTGATAGCAGGAATTAAAAAGAAAAAAAGATAATCAATGGAAAGGAGATATGAGTAGAGAGGATGCTTGAGTAAAGGCCAGAGGAACCTAAAGTAAAAACCTGCTGCTGTGGGAGAGATTTATGGCGAAGGGTGAACAAGGGTGTGTGAGAGCTTTGATATTAATAGCAGTGAGAAGCAATTAGTTATGATACAGATTTCAGGTCACAGAGAAGCTATCAGGCTGTCTTTCACCAGCTGCTCAAAACTGGTCAGGCAATGTCTATGGAAGAAAAATGGGCATTTCACATTTTGGGTCGACAGCAGTTGAGTCGTTTCAAATGAAAACATTGACCCTCCATTTCCCTCCGTAATTGCTGCCTGACCCAGTGAATTCCTCCAACATTTTGTGTATTGCTACTGTCAGTGAGAGTGTGCTAGGGAGCAGGTGGGGACTAGACAATGAGGAAATGTGGCCCAGTGGAAGACATCCAGATTGAAGTTGTAAAGTTAGTCAGCTCCATCATGGGTACTAGCCTTTGTAGTGTTCAAGGCATCCTCAAGGAGCAGTGCCTCACAAAGGACTCCCATCAGCCAGGACATGCCCTCTTCTCATTGTTACCATCAGAAAGGAGGTACAGAAGCCTGCAGGCACACACTCAGCAATTCAGGAACAGCTTCTTCCCCTCTGCCATCCGATTTCCAGGTGGATATTGAACCCATGAACACTAACTCACTTTTCTTATTATTTCTGATTCTGCACTACCATTTTTAAATTTAAGTATTTAATATAAATATATATACTTAGTGTAATTCATTTTTTGATTTTTTTTCTATATTTATCGTGTATTGCTTTCTGTTGGCACGTGGTCTAGTGGATAAGGCATTGGTCTAGTGATCTGAAGGTCACTGGTTCAAGCCTCAGCTCAGGCAGCATGTTGTGTCCTTGAGCAAGGCACTTAACAACACATTGCTCTGTGACGACAGCGGTGCCAAGCTGCTTGGGACCTAGTGTCCGTCCCTTGGACAACATCGGTGGCATGGAGAGAGGAAGGCTTGCAGTTTGGGCAACTGCCGGTCTCGCATACAACCCTGTCCAGGCCTGCGCCCTGGAAACCTTCCAAGGTGCAAATCCACGGTCTCACGAGACTAACGGATGCCTATATTGCTTTGTACTGCTAAGTTAGCACATTTCACAACATATGCCGGCGATATTATACCCTATTCTGATTCTGTTTGGAAATTGGCAGTGACAATGGCACTGATCGTGTTAGGAGATTGGCTTGTCACTGGTAGTGATTCCAGTAAGTGCTCGCAGCTGGCGAAAGTGAAGTAGAGCGATACAAAGTGGAAAAATGCATCCAAGTCACCGCACTAAATCAAACAAGTGAGAACTTATTTCAGGCGTATGTTTGTGCTTTAAACTTATTCAAAATAAAACAATGGTCTATGTTGCGTTTGTTATTTTGGTCGGAGCTAAATTCAGATTGCAAGTTCTGTATACAGCTGACGAGCTTAAGGAGCAGTGGATTCATACCATGTTCGGGATATATGGAAGTTTTATGAGGCTATGTAATAGGTGCCATACAGAAAGACTATTCTGTAAAAACCAATGTTGCCTCCATTATGTGGATTTATTGTGGAATTCAACAATTATTCGCATGCTGGCTTCAAATCTAAAACTGTATTTCCACCATTGAGTTTGTAGCTGGAGTTGCACTGCAGGACTTGCGACACGTGTGCCAAGTCAGGATTATCTGCTGAGTACATCATGGACACCAGGCCCTCCTCCATCGACTCTGTGTACACTTCTTGCTGTTTCGATAATCAAAGACTCCACCCACCATGTACATTCTTTCTACTGCCCCCTCCCATTTGGCAAATAATACTAAAGGCTGAAAGCACATACCAGTAAGCTCAAGGACAACTTCAGTCCTGCAGTTATAAGTCTATTGTATCTTCCCTGGCATAATAAACTGGACTCGACCTTACGATCAACCTCATCATGATCTTGTACCTTATTTTCTACCCACACTCCACATTCTCTGTAATTGTAACACTTTATCCTACACTCTGTTATTGTTTTGCCTTTTATTACCTTATTGGTAATAAAAATGTCTACATGGCTACAAATGTCATAAAATCTTGACATTCTTGTAATGAATTGGTCCGAATGAACTGTATGCAAGGCAAGTTTTTCACTGTTTCTTGGTATATGTGACAATAATACACCAATTTATGAATTTTCCTATTTAATAAATACTGCTGAGATACACCCATGTGTTTAAAGTGTCATTTCCTAATAACCCAAGTTTGGCAAAGGGCAATGTTTACACTTGTTCATACTATAAGCATTTTCCCAGCCTTGTCAGAATAGATCAGACTAACACAAACATTGGAGATGAATGCACAGGCTTTTACTTCAGCCTGGAACAGAACTCTTAAAGTTGTTCTCAATTTCTTCACCACAGAGGCATTAGAATGCTTTTCATATAAAATAATGAAATCATTTGATTTCTCAGTTTGGTTTCTAAGACATTTTCACTACTTTTATAGCAGGTCACCGAGAGGTGAAGGACAATACAGCCTTGTTAAGCATGACTACTCAGAGCAATTTTCACATGTTTTAATCAATCTTCACCAATTTGCCACTCTTCATATCAGAAGATAAATAATAATAATAACTTTATATAGCACCTTCCATACATTAAGATGCAGGCTCAAAATGTCTTACACAGATTATAATGGTAAATCAATATAGTCATTAAAATACAAGACAGAATTAAAAATCTAAGCAAAGACAAATATTATATGGAATAAAATGTAATCAAATATACCAAATTATATAACTATAATCAACATCAACAGACAGGTAGTAATCCAGATTTTTGGTGCATAGGAGCAAAAGGCCGCATCACCAGTTCTTTGCTGTTTGGCTCTAGGAACACAAAGCAAGCCATTATTCACAGATCAAAGATTATGATTCAGAATGTAAGGGGATAGATACTTCAAAATATACAGAGATAGTAGATTATTCAGAGCCTTATATACAATTAAGAGTATTTTAACATTGCTCCTAAAGGGCACAGGCAGCCAGTGTAATAATGTCAAAACAAGTGAAATGTGCTCAGATTTTCTTTTTTTGGTTAAGATTCTTGCTGCTGCTTTGTGAGCAAGCTGCAGTCAGCAAGCTACAAGACTAAAAGCTAAAGGTTAGCTTTATTTGTCACATTTACATTGAAATAAGGTGAAATGCATCACTTGTGTCAAAGAGTGTTGCTGTGTGTCTGACAACATCGTATGGCCACAACTTGCTCATCCTTAACCTGTGTACCTTTGGTATGTAGGAGGAAACCAGAGTGGCCATGAGAAGAATGTACAAACTCTATACAGATGGTGGTGGGGATTGAACTCGGCTCGTTGGCGCTGTAAAGCGTTGCACTAACCACTATGTTACCATGCCGTGTTCCATCAGGGAAGACTTCCTAATAAAAGAATTTGAATGATAATACTCTCTCCAAGTAGTTTGTACAAATACTTGCAACTTTGATTCTTCTAGTTTTGTTTAACATAATATAAACTATTAATAAATGCATTTATAGGTATAATTATCTGGATTCACTGAAAAAGGAAACTCAGTGTTTTATTTTACCAGTTGGATCAGACAGTTATTCAAAAATATCCCATGCTCTTCATGAATTCGTGAAGAGTAGCTGAAAGCTATGGATGAAATAGTTCAGGAAAATGTAGATATTTTTAAAGCAATCTGCTTCCACTGGAGAAAAAAAGCCATATCATATCATGCCAGAGAAGGACACAGAGAAGCCATTTGACTAGTTAGAGCTGTGACTAAGTGTCTGGAAGTGACATAGTTCACGTTGATGCATGTTATGGAATACTGGGATACATATTCTGTACAACTTTCTGCATGTCATTGGTCATGTAAACTTTTGATTTCAAACACTAGGACAGTAGAAATAAACAGCAGATCAGCCAAGTGAGGGAAGAGCAACAGTTTAGTTAAATAGTCATGAGATGTAGCCGGGGAAAGGTTGTCTTTGTCTTGTAACTGTTATTTGGTGAAGTTCCTGTGCAAGCATTTGAAGTGTTTGCTAAGTATTCTTGTGTTTTAGGCAAACATTAACCCAAAGTGTAAATGTAATGCTTTCAGTGATGTGGAATGAGCATGCTGTTAGTTTGCATGTGAATGCCTGCCTTTAAGTGGTATTTTGTATTTGTTTTGAGTGTTGAGTCCTGTGCACATGGTGTTGCTAAAGTTTAATTTTGGTCTCCTTGCAAATTTTGCCTTGCAGTTCATAAAGGGAGATCCTCCAGTTTTGCAAGTATAGAAGATTTAGGCAGGCTTTATGGAATGCAATTATTGTAAATTACGGAGTCAGACTGAAGGTTTGTCCTACTGGGGTTTCAATGTTTATTATGTGTGTTACAGAACTTCTGCACTAAGAAACATATTCGAGCAAGATCCCCTTGGTTTTGAAGAATACCTTTAAGAAAGCTAGTCTGGCATATATAAAGAGCTCAGGAGGATGAAAGGAATTGTTTTTGGTTTCATTGGACTCCGGACTTTAATAGGAGAAGTCCAAAGGTGGCCAGCAAGTGAAATGCATGGAGTCTGAACGTAGATCCACAAGCAATCACCTGCTGAAAGCTAATTTAATTTATTAGCAATAGAACCTGAGCAGGCAAAAGGAGTTATTTGCTTGGCAGCACTGATAAGATAAGCATAACCATTAGATGAGTAAGTAATGAGAAATCACTATCAGTTTGACACACAACTTCAAACTTTGGGAAGTTAAGACTCCCAGCATAGATTTTCCTTTAACTTTGTGGTAATCCTGCTCGTATTTGACTGGTGTCCACTCTTAGCTCCTGGGTGCTAGCTGCAGATGTGTTTTTTTTTTAGTTAATTGTTGATTGAGGATGGTTTCTGATGGGAAACTTGTTCCCTGCTTCTGTAATATTTTATTCTGAAGAACATAAAAAAGAAAATTATTTTCTGAAGCTGTTTGTTTTTACTCTTTAATAGTCATCTTTAATAGTCATTTCCAGGAGCAATCCTTGAAAGTGGTAGTGGCTGGTTGCGGGAAAAAACACTAATCCATTTCCTATTTTTTATTACACTAGTTTCATTGAAAATGGGCATTTTGGACAACAAAAGAAAACAAGCTTGTTGTGCTTTTATGGCAGGTGCAGTCAATGAGATTTTATCTTAATATATTTTATGTATCTAAAATGATTGGTGAAACTCTGATGCATATTTTTAAAGTAATTAAATGCCATATTATAATGCAAATTATAATGAAACAATTTGGCTAGAAAAGGGGGACAGAAAAAAAGCTTATGAAAATTGTTTGTATTACGATAAATATGAGCATTGTTTCATTATAGAGGGTCAGTTTTACAGATTTACTTAACCTATCAGAGAGTCTTATTTTTGAAATGCCATGCAATTTGTTAGTGTAAGCTAAAATGTTGTTAAAATTGATTGAGCCAGGAAGACTAGAACATTCTAGGAGTACTGCATGCTGAGGTCCAGTGATGCTCCATTTGCAACTTTCCTGTGATTGATTGAGTACAAAGTGTGAACTTGCATTCTTTAATCCAATTCTTTAACTTGAAGTTCATGAAACTAGTAGCACATTTTTGAATTTTACATTTCTATCAGGTTAGAACATAACCTTAGTTTTCATCTTGCACAGCTGTGGAGTGAGCAAGCAAACCTTGTTGCAAAGGAAATAAAAAATATGATGGAACTCTGGATGCTTGTGTCTCTATGATTTGTAGCTTAAGTTATGTGGACAATGAGGAAAGAAACAGCAAAGTTCTTTAAAATCTGAGGTATATTCTCATTAAATATTCATAACTACCAAACGTTGAAATGTTTGAAAGTCTGACTGGTAGTCAAAGAGATAAGGGATATTAGCGGGGATTAGAAGAAACAGTCATGCTGCTTTGTTGGGTCACTGCACTGAACTGTGAAGTGGCTGGATGTTGGTAATCTCAGTTATCAGATATACACTCCTCATACATACTCTTCAAAAGTCTCTGCTCCAAAATGACCTATTGATTATGAAGTGCACTGGCACTCTAGTAATGATACTGTCACATGTCCTGAGGCATACCTGTGTCGTCACACTAAGGAAAAGTTACCGTGGATAAAAACAAGACTGAATGACTTGTGCCATTGACTATATACAGTATGTCACTCAAAGAAAAGAGGTGGAATTTTGAAACAAATATCGAATTCACTTGTTTCAATATATTAATTGGTCAGAGGAATGCTTGAAATAAAACATCATGTACAATATACAAACATTTGTACATTGATTAGATGAAACACCCTGACAAAGGATTCTGTGAATGCAATTTAGAGACAGGACAATACATTACACACTGACGTATGGCTTTGTTCTTGCTAGATCAGTTTTGCAAAGGTCTCCTATTAGGTGACAAACATCTCTAAAACACCTGTGCAGTCAATGGATTTAGTTCAGCTACCTAAATCTGTTAATTTGAACAGAAAGGTTGTTGGAAGCTCCATCAAATTCCATTTGCAACTCCTAATTGACCCTTCTGCCAGGGCTAAGCTAGGCCATCCCACAGTGGCAGTTTGTGGAGAGGAAGAACTTGACTGGTTGATATATACTTGATGTTCACTGTAGGTGCAGTAAGTGGAAAAGGAAACAATCGTTCCATGATGACCTTGTCATTCCAAAGGAAAGAAGAGCAAGATTCAAAATTGTTTGGTTGTATTGTATGGAAAATGGTTTGTAACTTAAATAATGTGGACATTGACAAGTATCCATCTAACCTTAGTAGCAATCAGCACCCTATTAAAGGAGGGAAGTATTAATTCCCATATGTGGTAGTTCAGTAATTTAACCCAACAAAGTCATAACATTATTATTTATTTACTGCATAGAGTAAACCCTTATGACCCTTTGAGCCATGCTGCCCAGCAACCCCCAATGAACCCGATTAACCCAAATCTATCATGGGACAATTTGCAATGACAAATTAACCTACCTGGTATGCCTTTGGACTGTGGGTGGAAACCGGACAACCTGGAGAAAGCCCATGAATTCCACAGGGACGATGTACAGAGACGCCTTACAGAACAGCACTGGAATTGAACTCTGAACTTTGGAACGCCCCGAGCTGTAATAGTGTCATGCTAACCGCTATGCTATGATGGCACCAGCCAAAAATACACAAAATTATTATTTTTAATGTTTATTCAGTACTTCCAAAATCACCTGTTGGTGATGTTTGATTCCAAACACTAATTTTTCTTTAAAAATTTTAGAATGCTTAACAAAATGAAAATAAATTGACAGAAATTCATAATACTTTAGTTCAATTGGAAAACAGCTACCTTGTCCCGCATGTTAGTATAGACTTGAAATAAGAACCAGTAGGAAAGCATGGTTTCCTAGTTCTAGAAAGATTGCATACAAAGCTGTCATCTGTGATCCCGTGTTTTTCTCTCATTCTATTGAATAGAACTAGAGTTTTCTATTGAAACTTCACACCGCTATTTTGTTTATTTGGAAGCTATCATGTGATGTAAAAAGGATTACATAAAAGACATTTAATACAACCTACTGTTCTGTTCAGTGTGTTGGCAGACTAGTATGTCCTAACCCATTCAGATCAGTAGCTGGCTGCATACTAATGGGAATGCTGGGGATTTCAGTCTCTCAGGCTCTGCTGGTAATAGTTCATTATGTGCACAGTGTTCTAACCTTAAGGAGGGTCCCATCAGCTATGTTGACTGCATCTATTTCAGAGATCTGAATGGGTTGATCAATCATAACTTATACCTACTAAGGCATTTCTACTCATTTATTCTTCCTTTAAAGTAAAACATTTAAGTGTTAGAAAATTTTGAAGGGATAATGGTTTGATAAAATCGATTGTTCGATGCCTGTATTCATTGCCCACTGACATACTTGTCACAGAGAAGTAGAAATTTCCTGCTGACGTCCTGCTGCACACCACTGCTTGATACCACTTTTCATGCAGAGTTACTCCAAATATTTATAGCCATGTCATTCCAGAGAAAACTGTTCTGATGTTTTTCCACAATATCAATATTATGCAAGAGACACAGGACTGAAAAACTGTATGCGTACAGTCACGGAATGAATCATTTGGTCTACATTGATCTGGGAATGAACCCTGACCTACTGTTTATGTGACTGGATGCCATAATACTTGCAGTTATTCACTAACCTGCCTGGAAGCTATAAAATTTCCACAAATCAGAAAGAAAGATAAGCTGGAATAATGTTGAGAAGCAATGTAGATGGAACTCTCATAAATCTATAATGCAACCAACTTTTTAACTGAGAAGTTTTAAAAAAACTATATATAAGACCTGATTAACTCAAGCTATAATGGATTTAATGACCAAATGGCCCCTCTTTAGTCATAATGATTCTGCTTCACAATTTTCCATTCAGAATTTGAATGCTGTGTTCCATCCTGGCAATCTGTTACTTGTGATTTGAAATGTAAACCTACACCATGTAGTCAATGTGTAATCTTAGGCTTCATTTATTTCCAATGTTAAAACTAACATCATTGAAAGGAGAGTATCTGGCCATTTGAGCCATTGCGTTTTGTCAGATCATTGTTCATAGATGTAACATCTTGATATATCTTTCCATCGGATATATCAGTGATTTATGCTCCATTAGCTGTGACACACTTTGAACATAAGTAATAGGAACAGGAGGAAGTCATGCAGAGTCTCAAACCTGTTCGGTAAGTTAATGACAGATCTGATCTCGGTCTCCGCTTCACTTCCTGTCTGATCCCTATTTCTCCGTCCCGCTGGACCAAAAATCTACCTTGTCCTTGAATATATTCAATAATTCACTTTCCACAATCCTCTGAGCACAAAATTCCAAAGAGACAGGACCCCTGAGAGAAGAGATATTTCCTCATCTTCATCTTAAATTACTGACCCGTATATTGAAATGATGCCTCTTTGTTCTAGCTTACCCTCGGGGCGGAGGTGTAGGGGAAGACATTCCCGCAACATCTACCATGTCAAGACTCTTCAGAATTTAATGTTTTAATCAGATTGACTCTCATTATTCAAAACCCTAATGAATATACAACACCCACCCACCAAACCTTTCTGTATGTCTCAACCCCATCAACCAAGTGAACCTCACACACAAAATGCTGGTGGAACACAGCAGGCCAGGCAGCATCTATAAGGAGAAGCACTGTCGACGTCTTGGCCCGAAACGTCGACAGTGTTTCTCCCTATAGATGCTGCTTGGCCTGCTGTGTTCCACCAGCATTTTGTGTGTGTTGTTTGAATTTCCAGCATCTGCAGATTTCCTCGTGTTTAACCAAGTGAACCTTCTTTGATTTGCCTCCAATATAAGCATATCCATCTTTAAATAAGACGATCACAACTGTGGCAAAAATACAGGCATTATCTGACTAATACCCTATACTGATGACATGTCATTCCCTACTTTTGTGCTTGATCCTCCTTGCACTGAAGGCCCCCAGTCCATTTGCCTCTCAAAATTACTTTTATAGCTGATTTGCTGATATATATTATGTTCCAGACATAAGAATAGTCAGATCCTTCTGTACATTGGTACTCTCTAGTCCCTTAACATTTAAATGTTGTACTTTCTTTATTTTCCACTAAATTACATTACCTAATTTCTTCATATTTTATCCAACACATTTTTCTCCCTCACTTATAGCCTTTTCCCTTGCTTTGCACTGTTTGCTTTCCCACGTTGCTACCAAATACAGCTACAATATACTCAGTCCTTCATTTAACGCAAACTATATGTTTGAGATCCCACTACTGATCCTTGTGGCATCTACTATTTGCAGCATAGAATGAAGAAGACCCATGCATCCCAACTTCCTGCTTTCAGTTCTTTATCCCTGCTGATATACTATCTCACCATAGCAACAGGGGAATTTAAATTTAATTAAATAAATCAGAAATTCGAATGCTTGTCTCAGTGATGGTAATCATGAGTCTGCCATATTGTTGTAAAGAATAATATGATTCACTAATATTCTTTGGAGACAGAATAACCTGTGCTTCACTATTATCAAAGTGGATCAACCTCTGGCAACAAAATGGAAGCAGAACCTTGTATCAAGATAATGATGAAAAGTTCATTCAAAGTATTAATTTATCTTGCAGATACTGACTGATTACCTACTGTGCACTTCAAAGTGCATTTATTATCAAAGTATGTATACTATATATAACCTTGAGATTTGTCTCCTTACAGGCAGCCACTATAAACCAAGAAACCCAATAGATCCCATTAAAAAAAGACTGTCACCAATCAGCAAAAAAACTGAACAAATCATGCAAACAATAAAAAGTAAGCAAATAACATTCAGAACTGAAGTACTTTCACAGCCACGAAGCCGGACATCACTGCAGCCGGCGTTGGAGCCTGTTAGTTGCAGACTACAGCCTTAGTTCAGTGCAAAAATGAGTAAACCTCACTGAGCAGCAAGCTGAACACCAGCCCTGACACCCTGACCTTTTTATCTGGGCCTTGCGCTTAAATCGGTCAAACATTAGCTTGTTCTTCAGTCTTGGACCCGGGCCCTGCCTCTTTGATACACTCTCTGCTCTGAGTCTTGTCGCTTCAATTCAGCCCATACCTGAACATTCCAATCTGGCCTGGCACTTAAATCAGTCAAATATCAGCTCGCTCCTCGCTCTCGGGACTGAGCCCCACTGCCTGGACTCTGTCACACTTCGGCTCCAGAGAATGTGATTAACTTCTAATGACCTCCTCCATTCAAATGCAATTAGTGATTTGAAGGCTGTAGTTTTGCAGAAGACATTCCCATGGTATGAGTAAATAAGAACGTTTTGAGTTTAAATTTCCTAGCCATCATTAACTGATCTCTTGGACTAACATCTCAGTCCTTTAGATGCTATTTCAGTTACTTGAGCACTCTGCTCTTGTAACCCCAGTTGGTGACTTAGTCAGATTCCTTCTCCAGTTAATTCAAATATATCTTCATATTTCAAACACTTAAAAGCTGAGAAACTTGATTGGTACTTATATACAATCGGCCCTCCTTATCAGCGGGTTCTGCATCCGCGGATTCGACCAACCGCGGATCAGGAAAACACGGAAGTTCTTTCTCCAGCACTCGTTGTTTGAGCATGAACAGACTATTTTTCCTTGTCATTTTTCCCTAAACAATACAGTATAACAACTATTTACATAGCATTTACATTGTATTAGGTATTATAAGTAATCTAGAGCTGATTTAAAAGTACAGGCAGTCCCCAGGTTATGAATGAGTTCCATTCCTGAGTCCGTCTTTAAGTCGGATTTGAAGTCGGGACAGGTACATCCAGTATTATGTAGCATCAGTTAGCAAAACATTTGTCTTAGTATATAGTATATATTTTACCTTTCTATGCATATAAAACACTTAAGAAACATACGTATTTCAATAATTAAACCTCTGTGTTGCTTAGTAATAATTGTAGCTTTCATCGGGACAAGCCTTTCAAATGTTCCATTAAAATTGTTCCGATCGTTGACCAACTGTAGTCTAACGCTTTTCCAATGACCGATGGTGTTTCACCTCTTTCTGATCGCTTTATTACTTCCACATTATTTTCAATCGTGATCGTGATTATTCTCATGAACAGAAACCCTGCGGATTCAGAGTTTCACCAGGTCCTAAAGTCCACCGCACTGAGACAGGTTAAATATGGTCTGGGGTTCTGCTGGGTCCTAAAGACCACCGCACTGAGACAGGTTAAATAATGGACTTGAGCATCCGCGTTTTTTGGTATCCGCGGGGGTCTCAGAACCAATCCCCCGCAGATAAGGAGGGCCGACTGTACTGTAATAGAAGGAACCACCATCTCAGCTCTTAAGTGTTTGAATATGGGTAGTATATGTGACTTGCATTATTTTTACAATGAATAGCAAGGATGTGCAGATCTTGGTTTTGCCATCAGTTCCAAAATAAACTTCTTTAAGTACCAGACTTCCCCATATGCTATCAAACGTGAAAGCCTGCAGCACGTTATTAGGTTTGGAAGGCTGAGTGCATCAATTCCCTTTGCTGATGGGCCCCACACAGATCAATGGTGGAGTTGAGACTTGCTGAGTTTTTGCATGAGAAATTTGCCTATCCAGTCCTTCAACAGGTTAGACCTGCTCAGGATCTGAGACAGCATCAATATAAAAAATATGAATTAGGAGCAGCATTCTGACACTCAGTTCTTTCGGTCTGTTCATTCATTTAATAAGAGCTTGGTTGTTCTGATCATAATGTCAATAGTTCACTATTTAATTCCTTCATCTCTTCTGTACCTCCATTTTGGACATTTACATTATCTGTGATAAACCGAGGCCACAGCACCTGATTCTGTGACATACCATCTTTTCATGCCTTTAATACTGGTACACACCTACTGCATTTACATGATTGATAAAATTAACAGTAATGATCCAACAAGGGCATTTTGGGAGCAGTTTTTAACTCTGCTTCTTTTATCAAAGACCACCATAGTTACTGGCAGGTCTATAGTATGTGCCTTATGGAAACCGTGCTGTTCTTGGGCATAGATTACTCTTTGTAATTCCCAAGTAAATTTTCTGCAACCTCCTTCTTATCATCAAAAAGCAAGTTGATAAAGGAAAGTCCCTTTGCAATGTTAGTATTAAGCAGGACACCAGAAATCTAGAAATAAATTTTTGCAGAAGTTGTCGTGCTTTGGTTGTCTGTCAGTCTTACTTATTCTGTGGACGAGCCCGGAAATGTTCATCAGTTTGTTGTGTGGATGGATGTTGACAATTTTCCCCCTCAGACTATTACACCTTTCAACTCTAGCCTAAAAACTATATCCTCCAGTTTTTGATTTTCCCACCCCGGAAAAAGACGATTAAAATTGCAGATGAGTGTCTAAAATGAAGAGGTGTTCAACGATGTCTGCCTGCATTTGGCTGGTCTTCCTCTCTTCTCGTTGCACCATTGAGTGGGAGGTGCAGGGGTCTAGGGTCCCACGCCACCAGGCCTTTAGGCTCTTGGACAAGCATCACTTGCCTCAGCACCGAATGGACTCCACAGCTGTGAACTCACTTTTGGGGACTCCATGTGGTTTTGTTTACTTTTTTAAAAATTATTTGCATGATTTGTCTTCTTTTGTAAATGGGATATATGGCAGCTTTGTGTGTGTGTGTGTGTGAATGAATTTTAATATGTTTCTTTGTTTTGAGTGCCGGCAAGAAGTTGGATCTGAAGGTTGTATATGATATACTTATTTTGATAATAAATTTGATTTTTGAAAAGACGGCTCACCCTATCTATGCCCTTCACAATTTTACTTACCTCTATGTCATTACCCCACAGCTCCCAATGCCCCACGGAGTGAAATCCCAGCCTGTCGAAAGTCTCCATGTAACTCAGTTCTTCAGGTCTTGGCAACATCGATTGTAAAGTTTTTTACACTCTTTCCAGTGCTATAACAGGGTGACCCAAACTAAACAAAATATCAAATCTGAGTTCATCGGACATTACAAGGTTGTTGCATCCGTACAACATCGTTGCATCCTTCCCTTATAGAACTCCATTAATACATCCGTGACTGATCATTTTCAGAATTTTTATGTGCAGATATGTTAAGGAAATAAGACCTGCCAGGTGAAGGAACCTTGAGAAATGGAGTATCTAGCCAAGAGAAAGGAAGAAGAATCCTTAAGATTTAGGAAGCAAAGATCTGATAGGGCTCTTGAGAAATATAAGGTAGCCATAAGGTATAAGATAAGGAGAGCTAGAAGGGGACATGAGAGGGTCTTGGTAACTAGAAATAATATACAGTATATACACACACATACATATGTTGTTCAAAAAGAGTTCAGAATAGTGTGGTTGTGTTCATTGAGCATTCAGAAATGTGAAATCCAATAGCAGAGGGGAAGAAGCTGTTCTTAAAATGCTGTGAGTGTGCCTTCAGTCTCCTGTACCTCCACTCTGAGGGCAGCAATCACACACACATGTCCTGTGTGATGGTGGTCCTTTCTGAGGCATCATTTTTCAAGATGTCCTCAGTGCTGGGGAGGCTGGTGCCAATGACAGAGCTGGCTGAATTTACTATCCTTTGCAGCGTTTTCTGATACTCTGCCGTCTCCCCTCTATACCAGGTGGTGATGCGACCAGTTAGAATGCTCTCCACTGTACATCTGAAGAGATTAGCGAGTATTTGGTGACATAATGAATCTCCTAAAACTCCTCATGAAATATGACTGCTTTATAAATGCGTCAACATGTTGGGCCCAGGATAGACCTTCAGAGATGTTGATGACCAGGAACTTGAGGTTGCTCACCCTTTGCTCTGCTGACCCCTTGATGAGGACTTGTGTGTTCCCTTTGCTTCCTGTTCCTGAAGCCACAATCAATTCCCTGCTCCTTCTGACACTGAGTGCGGGGAGTTGTTTGAACATCACCCAATCAGCCGATATATCTCACTCCTGTGTACCTCCTCGCCACCATTTGTCACAGACATGGCAGATGGAGTTCAATCAGAAGTGATCTACTTTGAGAGGCTGAACTTGAAGGCAGAATACAGGAGCACTCTTTCCTCTTAGCTGCACAGTAACTAAAATGCTCCCTTGCACATAGTCTTTCTTTCTGCGCAGCTAGAATTTTCTTTTATATAATGTGTCACACAGTCTTCAGGCTGGTAAAAATTTCCTGCTCAGAGCAATGGTTGGTCTGCACAGCTGTAAAACAAAATTAGAATGAGAGGATTCTTAGTTTTGTGGAGGAACAAAGGGATCTTGGGATCCATTTCCATTTGTCCCTCAAAGTTGCCGCTCTAGTTGACGGGGTGGTTAAGAAGAAGTATGGTGTGTTTGCCTTTGTTAATCAGGGAACTGAGCTTAAGAGGCACGTGCAGTTATGTATTTAAAACTCTGGTCAGACCACGCTTGCTGTCTTTTGTCTAGTTCTGGTCGCCTCATTCTAGGAATGATGTGGAAGCTTTCAAGAGGATGCAGAGGAGAGCATGTCTTATGAGGAAAGGTTGAGCGAACTAGGGATTTTCTCTTTGGAGTGAAGGAGGATGAGAGGTGATGTGATAGATGTGTATAGGATAACAGACTTCATTAGAGTGAACAGCCAGTGCCTTTTCCCCAGCATAGAAATGGCTTATACTAGAGGACATCATTTTAAGATGATTGGAGGAAAGTTTAGGGGGATGTCAGAGCTAGGATTTTTTACACAAAAGGTTGTGGGTGCATGGAATGTGCTGCCAGGGGATGGTGATGGAGGAAGATACATTAGGGACATTTAAAAGACTCTTAGATGGGCACATGGATGGAAGAAAAATGGAGATTCATGTGGGATTTGTCTTGGAGTAGTTTTAAGGATTGGCACAACATCGTGGGCCAAAAGGCTTGTACTGGTCTATATTGTATGCTTTGATAATCACCATGGAAACATCTAGCAATCATGAACTGATGAAAAAAAAATCAGATACATTGCAAGTATTATTCATCAGGATCATTGATAACTGAAAAGTCCTATTTGCAAAAAATGTAACAGCAATCACTTTTAGTGATGTATTTCAGGATGGTGCATCAGTAATAGATAGATTTTACTACATTATAAACACAAGATTCTGCCAATGCTGGAGATCTAGAGGAACACACACAATGTGCTGGAGGACATCAGCAGGTCAGGTTGCATTGATGAATTGAAAGCAACTATTTGGTGGTAGGATCCCATTGAAAATGGTAGAAGTTTCAGAGAATGATGAGCTGGGTGGGGAAGCTTATAAGATGGTAGGTGAGGTCAAGAGGAATTCTATCCCTGTTAAGTTGGCAGGAAGATAGAGTGAGGGTGGATGTTCAGAAAGTGGAGGAACACAGGTGAGGGCAGCAGTAATGGTGGAGGAAGGGATATACCCTTCTTTGAAGAAGGACACTTCTGATGTTCTGGAAAGGAAAGCCCTACCCTGGGAACAGATGTGGCGGAGACAAAGGAAATGAGGAAAGGAAATGGCATTTTACAGGAGACAGGGTGGGAAGAGATATAGTCAAGACAGCTGTTGGAGTCAGTAGGTTTATAAAAGTTATTGGTTGACAGTTTGTCTCCAGAGAAGGATAGAGAGAGATTGAGAAAGGGGAGAGAGGTGTCAGAAATGGAGCAAATGAATTTACAAGCAGGCTAGAAGCTGGAGACAGAATTGACCAGCACAGCATGGTTGTGTGAAGCAACAACAATGCAGCCACCAATGTAGTGCAGAAGAGTTGGGGACTGTTACCAGGGAAGGGTTGGATTAATTAGCTACATTGATTTGACTTCCATATAGGCTGTTTGGAACACAGCAAAAATATTCTGAACATTCATTTTCTGGGTATTGTATTAGTAGGTATTGTCTTTAAGTTGCACTGTCCTAAATTACTGGCACACTCCTTGGATTGTTAATACAATAATGAATGAAAAAAGTCCTTGCATTTGGATTATTTAAGTGTTACAGCTACAATAGCTCCAAGGGAGTGTATGTTTCTGTGATCTCTCTTTCCTTGGCTTCCATGGTACCATTGCAAATGTGGGCAGGAAATATAGGTATTGTGGCCCAATAAATTCGAAGTCAAGAACTACTTTAATGTACACACCACAGTTTTATACATATGTAACTTTCATTAAATGATTAGGTGAAAGGACTTACCTTGGGGGTGGCAAGGAATGATGATCACTGCTGTGCAAACACTTATGTAAATTCTGCTGGAGTCATTGCAGGAAATGCCTTCAGAGTGTCAGGATGGGGTCAAGTCATTGTAGATTTAGCAGAAACGTCGTTGAACTTTTTGAGAAACTATGAAAGATTTACTGGTTCTCTGGCAAAGTTACAGAAGTAGGAGAGTGAGCATCTCCAAACATTTCTCTCCTTGTCCCTTGACTCAGCTGCTTAAGGAATGGAATGCTGTTAAAATCTTTTATTTCAGTTATTTACCTTGGGAATTATTTCCCTGAAACTCTTATTTGTAATATCCAAAGAGCAATTCACAAAAGGCTTACTCAGGAAATAGAATGTAATTGACTATTTACCATCTTGTATTTGCTAACACCCAATTTAGGAAATATAATTTACAAGGCAATGATTAAGGCCATTTGTGTTTTTATTTATAAGCTTATTTAGCAGTCTTAAATCAGGGAGCTGTGAAATATTGGAAACAAAAGTGCCAGGCTAACCACAGGCCCATTTCCAGCAACAGCCTGTGCAGAAACTGGCCCAACATCCTCACTGTATTGACTACCGAAGGACTTCTGCGCCACCACAAGAGTCTGCTCAGATGTTTGTGGGAATGAATCTCAAATAGTTTATCAATGTACTAAAGACCTACAGACTGTAACTCATCTCTGTGTGTTTATCATTTTTCTATCATCTGTAAGATGTAAACTGGTAAGATGGAGGCACATTCAGATGCAGTGCTTTATATGGGGCCAACCAAAGGTGTTATTGTCTTTTTCAAACATATTTCTTATGATTACAAGACCCTACTGGACATTAAGAACTTAAGGTACTGCAGGTTCCCTATCAGTGAGTTGCTTGCTGGCAGAGAAGCTGAAGGAGCTGGATTTGGTGCAGATTCTGCTACTGCCTCCCATAGGGAGGCATCGGTGCACGAAGGCGGTGTGCAGTCTTACAGTGAATAGTTTTCTTAGTCACCTTTATTGTGATCGCAAAGCCCTGGTGGACACTGGTAATGTGGAATACTGCAAGTCCAATGCTCTGATTTATTGGTGACTGGCGGGGGAGCTGTGAGGCCTCAAGGACTAGGCCTCAGAAAATGCGATGTCACCTGTTTGCAGCCATCCAGAAGAGAGGCATCAGAGTCGGTGTGCTCCATTGGAGGCAGGGTGGCACAGTGTCTATGCTGGAGTCCATGCTTCTCTGCAGTGCTTGCTTGGCCAAAGACGATATATATTGATGAAGGGTCTCAGCCTGAAACGTCGACTGTACTCTTTTCCATAGATGCTGCCTGGCCTGCTGAATTCCTTCAGCATTCTGTGTGTGTTGGTTGGATTTCCAGCAGCTGCAGATTTTCTTTTGTTTGGGACAAATTATACTGTGTTCAGCTGCAGATTGCTGCAACATTCATGGACTCAGGGACTTGAGGAGGTCTCAAGATGGCGCTTATGGAGTGAGACTGTTTTAGGCTTTGCTCCAATCCTTTTACTTTTTTTTACCTACAATCACCCCCTAATTGACCTGTTTATACCTATTCTAAAGGGGTTGATACTTATGAAATTTTTTTCAACTGTTGGAATTATTTTTCAACTCGTTAAAATGTCTAAACAACGAGAACCTAAGGAATCGAAACAAGTGAAAGAACCGTTAACTTTGGAAGCAATTGCGAAACTTATGGACGAGAGACTTGAAAAACTGGAGAATAAACTAACCCCAAAGCTTTCTATGCTTGATGAAATTTTAAAGACAGTCAATGTAAAACTTCAATCACTTACAACGGATTCTCAACAACAAGAAGCAGGAATTTTAGCTCTCGAAGATGCCGCTCGCCAGAGAGATCGCAAAATTGAAACTTTGGAACAACAGCAATCTTTGACTTCTCAACTGCTGGATCGTTATAAATCTAAAATTACTGATCTTGAAAACCGGTCTCGAAGACAAAATCTTCGGCTAATTGGGATTCCGGAAAATTTTGAGAACGGTGATCTGACTGTATTTTTCTCTAAATTTTTAATGGACGTATTCGGCTCAGAAGTTCTGGATACCCCTCCAATAATCGACCGTGCACATCGCATTTCTCGTTTTCAACCAGCTCCAGGTATGAAACCACGACCAGCGGTTCTCCGGATTCATTATCCTCATACTAAAGAACGTCTGATTCGGGCTTCCCGGAAAAAGGGTATGATCAGCTTTCAAAATTTCCAATTTCGTATTCTGGAAGACTACTGTCCCGAAGTTTTGAGGGCAAGAATCGCTTTAAATCGGTTATGTCGGAAATTCATCAGAAAGGCTGCAAACAAGTGCTGCTATTTCCCGCACAATTGAGAGTTACTCTCAAAGATGAGACTTGTCGGTTGTTCAAATCTACAGTGGATGCTCAAAGATTCCTTGAAGAATAGTACTTTTTTCATTACGAGTTGACTAATGTATTGTATTTTTACTATTTGTATTAACTTTTTTCTTTATGCTAATAATTAGTCTATAGATTCGGACTTTTTATAATTTGATGATTCTTATGTGATGGTTGATAGTGTATTTTTTACACACTTAAGTAAAGGTCTGTTTTTTTTGGTTTATTCTGAGTTTGCTCTTTTTATATTATTATTCTGTTCATTTTAAAAATAACTTAATAGATTTTTTTTAAGTTTATATACACTTTTTTATATCTCTAACATTTAAATATTAAGGTTTTTTAAAAAAACTTTTTCCTAAGATGTTTCTTTTTCCCAAAAGACCTTGGTGCTTGGATACGTCACATCCATTTGGATGTGTCTGAACAAGATTAAGGACTTCCTTTTAAAATACTAATACAATATTATCCATTCCTGGGTTTTAACATTTTAGTTTTTTTCTTTTAATCCTTTTGTTTTATATATATAACACTAATTTTATAGTTCAATCATTTTTATACTAACCCCTTTTTAAAAAATATGGGTGGTTTGTGTCTTTTTATTTTTTCGTTTGAGTTGCCGTCTTGAGACATGGGGGTAAAGTTAGTATTAGTTTGCCTGCTTGCCTCTTTTTGGCTTTTTTTCTGGGGTTTCGAGGGTGGGGGTGGGGAATTCTCTTTTTTTGCTTGCTTCACGCTTAGTTCTACTTCATGGGCTGACTCGAAACTACAAAAATGGTTGGAGTGTCATAACTTCCAGTTCCTCCTTGAACTTACTTCCCTCTTCTGGATTCGTGAGTTCATCTTTTTTTTAAACCTTATCTGTTAACTGCGATAAATAGTGGCAATATGGATAAGATTATTAATTTTGTTTCTTGGAATACTAATGGTTTAAATCATCCAATCAAATGGAAAAAAATATTCAAAGTATTCCACAGAATGAATGCTAATATTATCTTTGTACAAGAGACTCATGTGAGGAAGGTGGATAGTCAATGTTTTTTTAGGTTTTAGAAAGGACAACAGTATCACTTGAATTCCCAAGCCAAAGTAAGAGGCGTTTCCATTTTTATAGACTCTTCAACCTCTTTTATACACTATGAAACAATTTCGGACCCACAAGGTAGATTTTTGCTTGTCACTGGTTCACTTTTCAATCAAAAAGTTGTTTTAGTTAATGTTTATGCTCCAAATACTGACTGTCCTGAATTTTTTAAATGTCTATTTACATCCTTTCCTAATTTAAATGAATACATGTTGATAATGGGTGGGGATTTTAACTGTTGCTTAGATCCTTCAATGGATAGATCTAAGCGCACCCAGGTTTTTCTGAATAAATGGGCCTATCTTATTAATTCCTTTATGGTTGAATCTAAAATTTCTGAAATTTGGCAATTTTTACACCCTAATGATAAAGAATTTTCATACTTTTCTCATGTTTATCATAATTACTCAAGAATTGACTACTTCTTTATTGATCATCGTTTACTCACAGATGTTATCGATTGTAAATATAATTCCATTACCATTTCTGACCATGCACCTTTGAAGTTATCTATTAAGACAATGGATTCATCTTCTAATGCTAAATCTTGGAGGTTCAACTCTATTTTACTGCAGGACTCAGACTTTCTTAACTTTATTAAACAACAAATTGATTTTTTTTTCAACAAATTCTACAGAAGAGATCTCTACTGGAACATTATGGGACACTTTTAAAGCATTTATTCACAGACAGATTATTTCATACTCTGCTGGAGTTAGGAAACAAACTAATTCTGAAATATTAATATTGGTCGATAAAATTAAAGAAATTGATAAGATTTATTCAGTGACCCCCAGTAAAGAACTTTATAAAAAAAAGAGTTGAACTTCAAATGGAACATAGTTTGTTATTATCCTCTTCGATTGAAAATCAGTTAATTAAATCTGGAACCTAGTTTTATGTACATGGAGATAAATCTGGCAAATTATTGGCTAATCAATTGAAAATTGCTTCGGTTAAACGACAAATCACCGATTCGTAAACAAGATGGCACTTTGACGATTGATCATAAAGAGATAAATAAAGCCTTTCAAGATTTTTATAATTCTTTATATCAATCAGAATTTGTTGAGGATTCTTCCATAATGGATGAATTTTAAAGAAAATTGAATATCCCGAAATTAACAACAGAAGACAGTGTATTTCTAGACGCACCTATTACAGAAACCGAAATAAAAGAGGCTATTTTTTCAATGAATTCAGGTAAAGCCCCTGGTCTGGATGGTTATACTACGGAATTTTTGAAATCCTTTTCTTCTATACTCTCTCCTTGGCTTTGTAAAATTTTTAAAGATGCGTTAACTGTAGGTAAATTTCCACAATCTTTTTATGATGCCTCCATTTCTCTAATTCTTAAAAAAGATAAAGACCCCACTGAATGTGCATCCTATCAGCCTATATCCTTGCTGAATATGGATTCTAAGATTTTTACCAAAATTTTGGCCACTAGATTAGAAAATATATTACCTTAAATTATCTCTGAAGATCAGACTGGATTTATTAAAAACTGTTATTCATCTTTTAACATCAGAAAATTAATTAATATAATTTATACTCCTTCATCTAAAATACCAGAATGTGTTATTTTCTAAGATTCTGAAAAAGCGTTCGATAGAGTTGAATGGCCATATTTATTTAATACGTTGCAGAATTTTAATTTTAGTTTAAAATTTATATCATGGATTAAATTAATATATTATAAACCTTTGGCTTTGGTTCTTACCAATAATCAGAGATCTCCTTTTTTTCAGTTATCCCGTGGTACGAAGCAAGGCTGTCCTTTAAGTCCTTTATTATTTGACATTGTTTTGGAACCTTTAGCCATTGCCATTCGTGAATCACCTAATATTTTTGGTATTACTCGTGGGAAAGGGACTTATAAGTTATCATTATATGCTGATGATTTGTTACTATACATATCTGACCCTGAGAGATCTATTCCTGCTATTTCGTCCTTGCTTACTCAGTTTAGTAGCTTTTCTGGTTACAAACTGAATTTTAATAAGAGTGAATTATTTCCATTAAATATGCAAGTTCCAATTTATAAACACTTACCATTTAAACTTGTTACAGATCATTTTACTTATTTTGGTATTAAAATTACCAAGAAACATAAGCATTTATTTAAAGTTAATTTTTTTACCTTTAATTGACCAAATCAAGCAACTTGTTACCAGGTGGTCCCCATTATCTTTGTCATTGGTTGGCCAAATTAATGCTATTAAGATGATAGTATTACCCAAATTTTTATAATTATTCCAAGCATTACCAATTTTTGTTCCTAAATCTTTTTTTGATATTATTGACTCCAAAATATCCTCGTATGTGTGGCAGAATAAAAATCCTAGATTAAGTAAAAAATATTTACAGAAGCCTAAGAAGGAGGGTGGTTTGGCTTTGCCAAGCCTGAGATTTTACTATTGGGCAATTAATATTCGATATTTAATATTTTGGACACAAGAATCGATTATAGTATCTTGCCCACAATGGGTAAATTTGGAATGTAAATCTGTACAAGACTTCTCATTGTTTTCTATTTTAGGATCTTCACTTCCTTTTGCTTTATTTAAATTGAATAAACAAATAACCAATCCTATAGTTAAACATACATTACGAATATGGTTTCAATTTCGTAAATTCTTTGGCTTGAATAAGTTTATCTTATCAAGCCCTATTATATCTAACTTTTTTTTGGCCCTCTTTTATGGATCACGCCTTTGTATTATGGAAAACAAAAGGTATAACATGTTTTCGTGATTTTTTTAGACAATAGTTTTATGTCCTTTGAGCAGCTATCTAATAAATATAATTTGCCTAAAACTCATTTTTTTTAGATACTTGCAAGTTAGAAATTTCTTGAATAACATGTTACAGTTTTTTTCTGAAATTATGTCCAATGGACATTATGGAAAACATTTTAGCTCTAAATCCTTGCCAGAAGGGTTTAGTAGCCATCATTTATATGATCATGAAAATACAGCCAGAAATATCAGGAAAAATTAAGAAGGAATGGGAAAAAGAACTTCATTGTCTTATACCCACTGAGCAGTGGGAGAAAATTTTACAATTAGTCAATTCTTCTTCTATTTGTGCTGGACATGCCTTAATACAATTTAAGGTTGTACATAGGGCTCATATGTCTAAGGATAAACTTGCTCGATTTTATTCTTATGTTAATCCAACCTGTGACAGATGTCATTCTGAAGTTGCTTCATTGACCCACATGTTTTGGTCTTGCCCCTGCTTGCAATATTATTGGAAAGATATTTTCGGTATTATTTCAAAAGTTCTGAATATTAAATTGCAACCGCATCCTATTACTGCAATTTTTGGTTTACCAATGGTGGATAATAGTTGTTTATCCCTCTCAGCTCGGTAGATGATTGCATTTGTTACATTAATGACTAGAAAATCTATCCTATTGAACTGGAAAGAAATTAATCCTCCAACCATATTTCAGTGGTTTTCTCAAACTATTTCTTATTTGAGTTTAGAAAGAATTAGAGGTGTTGCTTTTGACCCTTCAATTAAATTTGAAGAAGCTTGGAAACCATTTATTCAACATTTTCATATGAGCTAAACTGACTTTTCCTAAACCTTACTTTTATTATCCTTAATTATTTGGATGGAGGTACGGTGTTATTGACGCTGCTGTCTATATTTGACATAATGCAATGGCCCATGTTGGTTAGGTTTTTTTTGGAGGGTTTTTTTTTCTTATTTACTCCTTTTTTCATAATCACTATGAGTTTGGGAGGTTATTATATATGGATTATCATCTATTTGTATTTATACTTTAACCTATTAATTATGTATTCTCAAACTCTCTGTATCTATGTATCTTGTGTTCGTTTAAAATTAATAAAAAGATATAAAAAGAAAAAAGACTCAGGGACGTACTAAATTTTGTGTGTGTGTGATTGTATTTTACTGCTGTCTTATATATACTATGTGTGCCTTGTGCTGTGAATGACTTTTGGTATGTGTTTTGCATTTTGGCCCCGGGGTAACCTGTATTCATGGGTGTTCATGTATGGCTGATGGACAATTAAACTTGAACTTGATCTACATTTACCTCATGTGTGAAACTCAGATAGCTGACTTAAACCTTGAGGCTTCTTCATAAATCAGAACTAGATTTAATATAACCGGCAAATGTTGTGAAATTAGTTAATTTTATGGCAGCTGTACAATGAAATACATGATAAATAAATAGAGAAAAAACTGAGTTACTTTATGTGTGTGTGTGTGTGTGTGTGTGTGTGTGTGTGTGTGTGTGTGTGTGTATGTATTAAATAATTAAGTTAAAATAAGTAGTGCAAAAAAAACAGAAATAAAAGGGCGGTGATGTAATGTTCATCGGTACAATGTCCATTTAGATGTCTGATTAATGATAGGAATCGGTAGAGAGGTCACTAAATGCCTTGGAATGATATTGTTGAGTTTCAGAGTGAATCAACTTCAGTGAAAACGGTTTGCCATAGGTTTGCCATAAACAGGAAGAATAGGTGCATCACGTTCCTGGACGAAATCCATAATCAAATATTTCCAAATCTATTCTCTAGAGTGGAGCGTAGGAGAGTGAGGGGTGATTTGATAGAGATGTATAAAATTATGATGGGTATAGATAGAGTGAATGCAAGCAGGCTTTTTCCACTGAGGCCAGGGGAGAAAAAAACAGAGGTCATGGGTTAAGGGTGAAGGGGGAAACATTGGGGGGGGCTTCTTCACTCAGAGAATGGTGTGAGTGTGGTATGAGCTGCCAGATAAAGTGGTGAATGTGGGCTCACTTTTGACATTTAAGAAAAACTTGGACAGGTATATGGATGAGGGGGGTTTGGAGGGATATGGCCCAGGTGCAGGTCAGTGGGAATAGGCAGAAAAATGGTTCAGCACAGCCAAGAAGGGCCAAAAGGCCTGTTTCTGTGCTGTAATGTTCTATGGAGTCACTTTCTTAATGATTTGATTAATGTTAACAAAGCTTGTTTATTAGTCACAGACATTGGTTAATTCACTATAACCTTTCTGAGCTAACAATTGACCCAGCCAACTATTGACAGCACAAAAACAGCATTAGTAAATTTAAAATGCAGAATATATATCCCAGTAAAAGTTAATCACATGCTTCAGTGAAACTACTTTCTGTCCTTCCTTTTACCTATCTCTGTAATACGTTTTTCTTCTTGTCATGTTGATTTAAATTAATCTGAAAAACCTTTGTGGATATAATGACTTTGGCTACAGTAAGAAAAAGAAGATTGGCTGTGTGTACGGAATCTGAGCTCAAGAAGATACACTCACTAATTTAGAAAAATGATGCTCGACCTCGCGTACTATAAAACAATGAGACAAAATAAAAGTTCAGCTACTTAGGAGAGAAGAAGAGAAATTCATTTTTTCCGAAAATAGTTGAATTTGTTATACAAAATTGCCTGTATCTTCTGTGCTCATCCACATCAAAAATTGCCAAAATAATCATCGTAAAAAGATGGCATATTTGCTTTAAGATATTAACTCTGTTTACTCCTGTTAAAATCCAACCTATACCCTTCATAAACACTGCCACCTACTGGACTGGAAGTGGCAATGAGATTTACACACCAACCTATAGAAATACTGTATGTAGTAGGTCAGTGTCGTTATAATATTTCCTTCCTTCATGCCATTGGATAAGAAAAGTCAACACACAGGGAAGGAAGCAATGCTGCATGAATCTCTGGGGAGATATCAGCATCTACCAAGCACAATGTACAGGTGGCCCCAGAACCCCATGAACAGCAGGAGCATTGTGTTACAAAAATCATGGGATCTAAGAGTTGTAAGTAACAGTTCAAGGAAGTTTCTCTCTGTGAAATGAGTTTCCAGCAATGAGGTTTATATGATTGTAAATGACATTTTAACATTTAAAATCAGTATCTGAGGGGCCCCTTTGAATTATTTTGGCTTCACTACTCTTAGCTTGATTTACTGCTTGGTTGCAATGTGAATGTATCCTGAAGTGCATATGTCATGTCTCTTTAAAGCAATTCCCTTTGGCAAGTAATTAATTCATCAATCTCACAATCTACCTAATTATGAGCTTGCACCTTATTGTCTATCTGCACTACATTTTCTCTGTAGCTGTTGCACTTTTATCTGCATTCTTTTATTGTTTTATCTTGTGCTACCTCAATGCACTTTGTAATGATATGATCTGTATCGACAGTATCCGAGCTAAGTTTTTCACTGTACCACAGTACATGTGACACTAATACAACAATTCAAATTCCAGTTCCAACATTCAAAGAACACAATAGGGAAGTGGCATCAGCATTGGGGTGAATTTCAACAGGAAGTACCTGGTCCAAGGCTGTGAAAGACTAACAGGGCATGGATGTCAGATTGGAATATGGTGCACAGTATCGATCAGCTGTGACTTTTTTGAATAGGAAAACAAACTTAAGGGGGAATATTAATTAATCTTGCTCCTGCTTTCTAAGTTCTTGTATTCTTCATGGGTATCATTAGAACCACAAGACTTCAAGTATATCTTATCCTTGGGTATCAATGGAAAAAATAGATACTGAAAACCAGAAACTAATGGTTTGCTCTCCGCTGGAGCCTCTGCATAAATGTGACAGAGCTTCAGGTGATAATGGTTTGTCTGATAGGGTCTCAAAACAAACTGGTATTTGACTCTTGCTTGCTTCAAGTTTTTTTGTGTAATTCTTGGAGCTGAGTAAATGTTAAGAGGATAGGAGAGAAGTTCATGTGTCCATAGCATAAAATATTAAAGTATTGATACCATGCTAGGTACTTGTCATGGTCCTCAGTTCTTGTCCAGTCCAGTAATGTCCTTATGTGTCTTCATAACAACTCAACTAGAAATTTGAGAATACACTGGAATTCTAAAAAACATGGATCCAAGCACAAATATATGATTTGAATTCTGCAGTTCATAATGCAGGGAAAAGCTATTCATCCTAAGTTGGAAGCACAAGAGATCCTGCAGGTGCTGTCAATCCAGAGTAACACACACAAAATGCTGGAGTAACTCAGCAGGTCAGGTACCATCTCTGGAGAGGAAGAAAGAGTCAGTGTTTCAGGTCAAGACCCTTCATCAGATTGCTGAGTTTGTCCAACAGTTTGTATGTGTTAACAAGATCAGATTACCCCTTGGTTCAGCCTAGGATGCGGCTTTGTGTTTTAATGAAGGGTGCAAAGATCAGCCCAGGATCCACTCATCATGCAAGTTGTAATAGTGAATATAACATTCTATTTTTCATTCTTTTCTCTCCTTGGACCAGATCACGTCTACAAATAAAGTCTTTATATACAAAGACAGTTCCTCCAGCCTTCTGTTGCTTCAATAAAATAATTCAATAAAATGAGTTCTGCATTTCCTACAGTCAATTAACAAATTATCAAATTTTGCTGGATAAAATATAACGGATACTAAGCAATGTTTGCATACCAACAATTTGTTTGAAGTCCCATAAATCAATCCCTAGAAATATTTTTATAGATGCTCATCTATAGTTATTATTGTGGCTATGACTTGACATTTGAAAATAGATTCTTTCTGAAAAAGTGGTGAAATCCATTTTCCTTAATAGGCATGAGGTTAAAACTCAAATATCATGATGGACCTACTTACTAACTACAACAGTGAAGGATGCCATTCACCAGGCTGGCTCCATGCTGGTGCCCAGCAGAGCCATATTGCCCTTTCTTTCATTCTGTACCTACTTCTCTCCCATCAGACGATCAATTCCATTTTGATTCCATGCCCCCACAGTAAAGACCATAAAATATAGGAGAAAAATTAGGCTTTTTGGCCCATTGAGTCTGTTCCACCATTCCATCATGGCTGACTTACTTTCCCTCTCAAACACATCCTCCTGCCTTCTCCTTGTAACCTTTGATGCCCTGACTAATCAAGAATCTATCAACCACTCCTTTAAATATATCTAATGACTTGGCCATCACAGACAAAGGACAATTTTTAGTAGTCGTCCTTACCAGAACAGCTTCTGAATGTGGTAAAAAATACACATTGGTTGAAATCCATACTGTCACAGGGAGAAAATGCAAGCTCCCTGCTAACATCAAAAAAGACTTCATTTGTACCAAAGCCTATTTCAGTCATGAAACCGTTCAGAATGTTTCAAAAGTACCAGAGATATTCATAAAAATCTGGGCTAAGTTACTCAATGCAGGAGACTAAATGGACAAGGAGTAAAGAACAAGGGCAAGTTTTAACTCCTTGGAAATGAACATAAGTATTCTCTTCAGTGGAAGCGAGGTATTGCAGAAGCTAGAAATCTGAAATTAGCTGAGACTGTTGAAATGCAGCTGGATGAGTGTGGAGAACACTGGTTCAAGTTCATTTGGAAAAAAGACGGAAAGTATTTTGCCACCAGTCTGGAATAGGCGAGGATACGTTCAACAGGCCAGAAGACAGTAATAAAAATAAATATTTAAAATACGAAATAGATCACAATTGCTCTTGACTTTGCTTTTTATCATGACAGTTTAATCAAACACATTTATTCTCATGGGTTCCATGTCTTGCACAAAATGAGCCCACTTTCTGTTATTTCCATAGAATCAATAATCCTTTATTGAAATAAAAACAGACCTTATTTGAATTCACGTGATTTATATGTCAAGATGAACATTTTAAATGAACTGGAATTTAGCTCCACATAAAGGAGCATCTGCTCTCTACACGATACATCAAATCACATGATTCAATGGTTAGGCCACAAAAGGGATGCTGCTGCTAGTTTACTGTTCTGGATGCTTCAGCCCCCTAATGCATCGCCTCCGTTCCTGTCGTTATTCATTGGTTCGATGGCATTTGTCATCCTGCTGAATGTCTCAAACCTTCCTTGAACCCAAGATGCTATTTCATAGGATGCAAATACCATGTCTTATTTAAGGCAGCCTCTCAGAAAAAAAACATTGATTTTCACTCTGCAGCTAATTTACAACCAAGTTGAGCTGCCAGCACCAGAATGCATTTAAATGTCTGAGTTGTACTTTAATACTTTAATAGAATGAACCTGAATCGTCTGCATTGGACATCTTGCCACTGTTATAATAGTTAGAGAGGGATTAGGGCATTAATAGCATTCTGCCATCAAGTATCATTGTACATCAGGCATTGAGAGGACAATAAGATAACCATTGCACCAATTCATTTTTTTCTACTTTGAAACATTAGACATTTGGAAAGTGATTGTAAAAAAAAACTTCCACTTCAGAATCATGCCTATAATAGTTATGTCAAACTAAGGCAAAGTTTGCACGATATGAAAGCACGTATTTTAGAGGTATTCTTATTTTTAGCAAACAGGTCACTTTCTTTCAACTGGAATTCCTATTGACCCACAGCATTGTCTAAATAATTTTCACACCTGCACTGTATACGATTGTACTTCCACACACTCTTACTAGCATGTGGCCAGCAACGCATTTCATTTTGCCTATTCTTACCCGTTTGCAGCAATCCTGCAGTCCTCTTACTTTGCTTTCCCCCATTCTCATGCAATTCCCCATAATCCTCACCTGCTTTGCCTTTTCACCTTGCATACAGTTCTTTTAAAACTATTTTACTGACATTTTTGTCATAATCTGTTTAACATCATTCATCGTGATCGGCAATAACAAGAAGGCCGCACAGCAACAAAGCCACAACTGAGTAACAATCAAATGAATCTTCTTTTTCAGGCGACCCTGCAGCAGAGGAATGGTCCGCCTGGACTGTCTGTTCTTCGACTTGTGGGCAGGGTACACAGACCCGGATGAGATCCTGTGTATCATCTCCATATGGCACCTCGTGCAGTGGACCTCTGCGAGAAATGAGACTATGCAACAATTCAGCAGTGTGTCCAGGTTTGCTTAAACTAATGGAAACACTTGTTGTTGCTGTGCATTGCCTTCACCAATTACCTTCTTAATTTTATCCTGTACTTGTGACTTACCAAGGTTTTTGACCTTGACCATGCTGGGAAATTGTACTGTATTGCATCCAAGTCCCAAAGTCAAGAATGACATTGGTTTGATGCAATGCTTCTGTCCTTTATAATTGTCCCAGCAATGTGCACCAGTCCCAAGATCAACAACATGTTATCAGAGCGACATATCCATGCCCCACGTCAACAATTCTAAGTGCTTAGTTTTCTGAACTCTGTAGATTTCTACCATGAATGCAGGATTAAAACATGACTCACTTGCTTTGTTTAAAACTTTTAACAGATCTGAGAAGAGGAGATTTTCATCTGGTTAGTGCTGGACTTCACTTCGGATCCAGAGTTCAAAGAATAGCATTCTCATAAATTCTCAAACATTACCTAATTTAGCAAAGTCATAGTTCCTGATCTTCAGCCTTCATTGCACGTATTTCATTTTGTTCTGATGCAAGGTCACCATTATTTTGGGAAGGACTTGCCTTACTTATATATGCACTGTTCTTCAAAGGTAATATGATATCTTCTGAGCAGCTCAAATTAGAAATAGTAAAAGAAAAGTAAATATTCTCTCAAGATTCGTTGTCAATATTAGAAATATGTAATATCCACTTACTTTACATTAATGTAATGATAAAGATTGTTTATTGTCAACAAAAAGCAGCACGTAGATTATTATAAGCTTATTTGGAGTACTACTTAATGTTGTGACTGGACATGTTATAACACACTTTAGAGGCAAAATGGCCTATCCATGACACAAATAACATTTGACTCACTGTGTGTGGTGCACGGTCAAGTGGTTAGGGAGTTCGACTAGTGACCTGAAGGTCGTGAGTTTGAGCCCCAGCTGAGGCAGTGTGTGTATCCTTTAGCAAGGCACTTAACCACACAATGCTCCAGTCTACCCAGCTGAAAAATGGGTACTGGCAAAAAAAGATGCTGGGGGTCAACCTGGTATCCTATGCGGGGGAGGGGGGAGAGTCTCGTACCCTTAGTCGCTTCACGCCACAGCCCTCGGCATTTGGGATTTGATATTGTTTGATACGGACAATGTGGGAAGAGGCTAAAGGATGCAGGCTAAGAAGTAACATGAGATGAGGCAATTGAAGACATTTACTGTGTCTTACAAAGCAGCAACAAAACACTCATTAAAACACTGAGATTCATTTTCTTGTGGGCATACTCAATTAATCCAGTAACCACAATAGAATCAATGAAAGAACCAATGTGCAAAAGACACCAAACTGTGCAAATACAAAATGAAAGAGAAAAAAATAATTACTAAATAAGCAATAAGTATCAAGAACGTAAGATAAAGAGTTCTTGAAAGAGAGTCCATTGGTTGTAGGAACAGTTCAGTGACTGGGTAAGTAAAGTTGAGTGGTCATTGCTACTGTTTCAGGAGCCTGATGCTTGAGGAGTTATTGCTGTTCCTGAACCTGGTAGTGTGAGTCCTGAGGCTTCTCCACCTTTTTCTGATGACAGCAGGGAGAAGAGAGCATGACTTGGATGATGGATACTGCTTTCCTGCGACAATGGCCCAAGTAGATGTGCTCAGTGGTGGGGAAAGCTTTATCTATGATGGGTTGGGCCATATCCACTAGGATATGTAGGATTTTTAAGGGCATTGATGTTTCCATATCAGACTGTGATGCAGCCAGTCAATATACTCTCCACCATACATCTACAGAAGCTTGTCAATGTTTTCTTCAGTATTGCACTTACGTGCTGAGCCCAGGATAGATCCTGTGAAATGACAGCACATAAACATTTCAAGTTGCTAACCCTCTCCACCTCTGATCCCCCGATGAGCAGTGGCTGATGGACTTCTGGTTTCCTCCTCTTGAAGTCAATAATCAGCTCCTTGGTCTTGCTGTCATTGAGTGAGGGGCTGTTGTTGTGGCACCACTCAGCCAGATTTTCAATTTCCCTCCGTAAAGTTGATTTGTCACCACCTTTGACAATGACAGATGGTGTCATCAGCAAACTTAAATCTGGCATTGGGAGTGTGCTTAGCCACACATTCATAAGTATACTGCGAGTAGAGCAGGGTGCTAAGCACACAGCCTTCTGGTGCACACATGGAGCTTGTGGAGGGAATGTTGTTGCCAATCCAAACTGACGGTGATATGCAAGTGAAGAAACCAAAGATCCATTTGCACAAAGAGGTACAGTACTGAGGTTAAGGTCATGAAGCTTATTGATAAGATTTGAAGGGATGATAGGATTGAAAGCTGAGCTATACTCAATAAAGAACATCCTGATGTATTCATCTTTGCTGTTTAGGTGTTCTAGTGTTAAGTGAAGATCCAATGAAATGGCATTTGCTGTGGATCTGTTGTGCCAATAGGCAAATTGGAGTTACTTCTCAGGAAGGAGTTGATATGTTTCATCACCAATCTCTCGAAGCACTTCATCCTTGTGGATGTTACTGCTACTGGATGATAGTCATAGAGGCAGATTACCACATTCTTCTTAGGCACCAATACAATTGAAGCCTGCTTGAAGCAGGTGGGTAAATCAGATTCCCAAAGTGAGAGAGTAAACTTCTCAATGAACACGCCCCCTTTTCTTTTTTTCAAGGCCTTCTGTCCTTTCTCCAGCTATATATCTCCTTCACCAATCAATTTCCCAGTACTTTACTTCATCCCTCCCCCTCCCAGTTTCACCTATCACCTTGTGTTTCTCTCTCCACTTCCCCCACCTTTTAAACTTACTCCGTTTGTTCTTTTCTCCAGACCTGCCAAAGGGTTTCGGCCCGAAGTGTCGACTGTACATTTTTCCATAGATGCTGCCTGGCCTGCTGAGTTCCTCCAGCATTTTGTGTGTGTTGCTCGGATTTCCAGCATCTGCAGATTTTCTCTTGTCAGTGAGCACTCCATCCAGTTCATCAACACAGGTCTTTACTACCTGACCAAGCACCCCATCTGGGCCAATTGCTTTCCATGGGTTCACCCTCCTGAAAGATGCTCTCATTTTGTTTCAGAGACTGAAGTCAGCAGATCATCGGGGGCTGTGGATTCCTCTATGTTTTAATGGTGAAACTGAGCATGAAAGTATTTGAGCTCATCTGGAAGTGAAGCCTTATTTTCATTTAATTTCACTTTGTAAGAGGTGATTGTATTCAAGCCCTGCCACAGCTGTCAAACATCCTTCATTGATTTGTTTAGTCCGGAATTGCCAGCTTACCTGTGAGATTGCTTCTGTAGATTATACTTGGACCTCTTGTAACTTTCTTGGTCACTGGACTTGAATGCGTCTGATCTGGCCCTCAGCAGATTGCAGATCTCATGGTTCATCCAGGGCTTCTGGTTGGGGAAGACTCTGAACGATTTTGTGGGGATACACTCATCTATGACTGATTTTATAAAGTCGGTGACAACCGTGGTGTATTCATTCAGATCCTCGAGTCCTTGAATATGGCCCAGTCTGCTGAGTCAAGGCAATCCCATAGCCACTCCTCTGCCTCCTGCGACCACGTCTTTGTTGCCCTAATCTCTGGAGCCTTGCTCTTTAGCCTCTGCAGGTAGGAGAAGGACAGTTAATTGATCAGATTTCCCGAAATGTGGGCTGGGCATTGAACTGTTTAGCAGTGTCCTGGTGTGTTCAGACCTCCGGTGCTATAGGCTTCAAGCAAGCCTGACTGTAATGCCTGACTACGATATGAGATATGCCAAGGTGGACTGTTTCATGTTTGGTGATGGCATCGTACAGTATCTCAAGTGCTTGATTATAGTCAGCCAGTGTGGTCAGGATCACAAAGGGGAATTCTTTTGGTAAATAGAATAGTCCATATTAGATTGTTATGTGTTCAAGGTTGGGGAACATGAGCAAGACAAAACTGCCACATTCGAGCACCACCAAGAGTTCATCATGAAACACACACCTCCATCTTTTGCCTTTTCTGAATAAGCAGTTCAGTCGATCCTGTGTATCGAAAAGCCTTTCGGTCTGATCACCACATCAGGTGTACTCTAAGTAAGCCAAGTCTTGTAAAACACAGAACACAAAAATGTTTTATTTCCCTTTGATGCAG
Organism: Hemitrygon akajei; assembly: GCF_048418815.1. NCBI lineage: Eukaryota > Metazoa > Chordata > Chondrichthyes > Myliobatiformes > Dasyatidae > Hemitrygon > Hemitrygon akajei. Next base: position 94,122,256 of record NC_133124.1, read on the forward strand.
CAGTCTTGCCCTCAGGTTCTTGATCTTGTTCTGCAGTAACTGCATATTTGCTAACAAGATGCTGGGTAGAGGAGACCTGATCCCTCTGAGTTTCAGTCTAGCTTGGAGTCCCCCCGCCTGCCTCGATCCCGCCATGATGATGAGCCTTCATCTGCTTAAAGGAGCCATACTTGCCTTCTTGAGTGTTAAATCCAAGTCCCTCAGAAGACTGTGAAATCTGTAGATCATACAGTTAATTTAAAAGTACATTGCTTAGAGGGAAATTGCATGCTGCAGATTGCAGTGAAAGTAATCCAAAAGAGATATACTTAAAAATATTGTATATAGCCGACAGAACATCACTGTGATTCACCGACTCCCATCTTGCAATCGATTCTTCCAGCTTGTTAACAGTGGTACTTTACATCAGCATCCGGAATCACCATCAACTCATCAACTGTCTCTCCCAATTGATATGTGGATTTAAGAAGAAGCAAATACTGTTTGCTGTGCATGGATGAACTTTTTGATGTGATAGTGAAAGCACAAATTGAAGCTGCAAAGTTATCCCTGTTGGAAAAAGATTGATAGTTACTGGAATGAGTGTAGACTGAAATGAGCACAATGGGGTATGATGGCTCCTTTGTTTAAGTTTCTGGAAGAATGGCCAGTTAGCCCAAGGAGATAAGTAAAATTTACATTGTTAATAAAATGTGTTAATGGGGTGTCAAGAATGTTTGAATATTTTAGGGGAATCACAGCATATTTATCAAAGGTTTCTTTTCGCCAGAGTAAGTTGCATATGGACCACTTTAGGAACAGATTGTTAGGCTGAATATCTTCTAGATATAATTATTTTACTTGCATTCTGTGTAGCCTAGTCAATTATTCAAGAAAGAACTCCTCAGTGGAATCAGACGTGATCAATATATAAAGCACAGTCTTTCACACCTCCTATATTAAAATGAAAACAGGGTCTCAAATGACAGCTAACGGTAGCAGGCATCAGGTAATCTTAGAACAGGAAACATCTAGGATCAGTGATCATGATTGAAGACTTGATAAAAGACTTAATAATCTGGGTTTTAGTCAGAAAACTGCAATTCATAGTTGTCAGGATAAAGATGTTGTGTCCAATATGGTTTGCACGGATATGGTATTTGATTTGATAATAATGGCAACTATCTGGTGCTGGCCAAGCAGTTGTCATTTGATAAGGGAAAAAATACTTTTCTTTCGATAATCCCAAAGGAAATGACTGAATTGTAAAAGAGCAAACCAAGCATAAAAAGGGGACAAGTGGAGAGGTAACTGGGAACTATTGTTTGCTCTTGCTTTGAGTTCATTTGAGTACTGTCATTGGACTTGGCTATTTTGTCTTTTTATGTTAAATTAGCTCCAAAAGATGTGTCCTTCCAATGCAAGACCAAAGTTCTCACTTCCTGTAGGGGAATAAAAATGAACAAATAAATTGTTATTTTGTAGTAGTTGAACAAAACACCTTAGGCCTTGGTCCAAGTACTTTGCCCAAATCCATTGAACCAAGAGTCAGTCTGAAAGGATTGAAATTATGCATTCAAATCACAAGGACACAAAGGATCTCCATTAGTACTTGTTTGGTTTTGGTTTTGTGTGTACTGAACAGTGCGCTGAATACAAAAGGAGTCTAGCCAAGCAAAATTAGGCTAAACTGAACTCAGAAGATTTGGATTAACTTGTGTTTGAACTAAGCCTGCCAACATTTAAGAATGGAACTGCTTCCCACTTCTCAAAGCCATAAAGCTAGTGAATGTTTATTCACAGATTATGCTTTACATTTTTAAGCAATATGATACCATGCAGCACAGAATAAATGTTGTTCTTCAGAGAGCAAACCACTGGAAAATGTGGGTTGAGAATTATCATTAGATTAGGTTGGTGCTTGGAAACCAATACAAGTATATTATTTTTTCCTGATTATTTATAACCTATAAACTGCATATATTGTACCTATTGCATTGTGTTAATCTTCTGAGTGTATTCAAGAAACTGCTTGAGAAGTTCACCCACAAAAAGTATGGTTGAATTCCCATGAACATTTAGTAGAACTCCAGATATTTTGAAATATGAATAGTCTTTGCATGGAGTAGAGAAAATAGATTCAGGAATAAAAATGAACTAAAAAAACCCAACAGAATTTCTATCCTGAAGCAATGCTTTGAGACTTGAAGCTATCAGTGTTTAACTCCCAATAAGAAGAAGTGGTGCAATCTGCCGTGGTTCCAGTAAACACATATTGATCAGTACCTGCAACACTGCAAAAAGGGATTGGAATCTATCATGAGACCAGGGATGAAAGTTACAAATATGATCCCTTTATTGCAGTGTTTGGTGTTCATCCAGCAGCTGAGATAGCCTTGCATTAGGTGTGCACAAACCTACAAGTTCTCAGCACTATGTTTTGATAGAATGGCCAGTCAGACATGGGCTGGTTGAATGTTACTATTACAATCAAAGGTTAGCTGGATGGTGATAGGCTTTCTTTCAGACCTTACCACGTAATAGATTGCCATGCTACTGAGGATCCTTACAATATTTAGAATGGTCGAGCCTTTCCAAATATTAGTTATTCCATTGGCTGTGTTGTCCAAATCCAAACCTTAGGAATTGGAACTTTACACTACTCTTCCAGTGCAGGAGGTATGTATACCCTTTGTTCTGATGTGTAGTCAGGCTGCGAGCATCCCTAATGCAGCTTATTACTATTGGTGAATTGATTTAGAATCTGTGTACCAGTTTGTTCAATCTCAGTTGTATTCATAAATTTTCTGTCTGAAAATGTTGTTATTTCACACATTTATCAGCCTTGGCTCAATAATAGAAGGTTTCCCCCCTTGCCAGTGGAGGAAGGTCACAGTAGACCAAGCCGAGAGCAAAGTAGACTCGAGGAAGTAGGACGGTGTTGACTGTGCAGTCTTTTGGGTGAAATATTAAATTATATCAGCCCTGCTTGACAAATTGAAAGCCACCACTTAATCCTCCCTTCTTACACTCCATTCCATGGTAGGTTCTTCTTGTCTCTTAGTCATTATTTGTCTGGAAATGTATTTCATAAAAAGATAAATAGTTTGCCTGTTTGTGGAAGCTTTCAGGTTTCCTCACCTATGACAATGCTTTCCCTCTAGAGAAAATCAGAAGCCATGGAATACTTTACAATGTCATGAGCTATTCAGATGAAAATTTTTGATGAAAAGTTGAAAACATTTTCCATTCTCCTGTGTGAGGCCAAATGAAGATTGTTATTGGCTTCTTTGACCAAGTATGTATTTAGGGGTCGAAGTTTGTACTTTAGCTTACCGATTGGTGGTTGATGATCAGGAGAACAGACCTTTTGATATTTACTTCAACTTACTCAGGAACTCGAATGAACTTAATTCAGGTTATGGTTCAGATGGACATTTATGACTTAGTTGCATATAACAGAATACATGCTATTGGGAGACTATGCAAATTTTTATTTTTGTTTGTTTTGCAGCTGAGGTAGGACAATCAGGATAAAACTCCCTTAGGACTATTCCCTTTTGTCAGTTTTTTGTGAAGCATTGCTGTTGCCAATTGTTGTGTTGCCAGTTTACATTTTTATCAAATTTTCAGGTTGATTCAATTTGCCTTGATGAACTTTCTTCCACACATTCACAGACTTATCAAACCTTACAAGAGATCAAGATCTTGTTGTTCTGTTTTCAGTCCACGGTGTCTGGGAGGAATGGTCACCATGGAGCTTGTGCTCTTCCACATGTGGTAGGGGTCACCGAGATCGCACCCGTTCCTGTATACAGCCCCAGTTTGGAGGGAATCCTTGTGAAGGTCCCGAGAAGCAAACAAAGTTCTGCAACATTGCACTCTGTCCTGGTAAGTGTCTTCTCTTTGATACCATTTCAGACTTCAAAGTCATCTCTCACCAAGCAGCTTGTTGTGAATCTGATCAGGAAGAATTTAATGTTGCCTTTTATGCCTGTTCTGAGTTGACTCTCCCCTGAAGACATTGAATATATTGTAGGGCTAAGGGTAGAAGAGGAGGAAATCAGAATTAGGTTTATTATCACTGGCATATGTCATGAAATTTGTTGTTTTTCAGCATCAGTACAGTGCCATACATAGAAAGTACTCTAATTAGAGTAAGAAATATAAATAAATAAATAAATAATGCAAAGAGAGAGCAAAATAGTGAGGTACTACTCATTGGTTCATGGATCACTGATCAATCTGATGGTGGAGAGGAAGGAGTTGTTCTTAAAACATTGAGTGTGCTTCTAAAGGCTGCTGAATACCTCCTCCCCGATGCCAGTAATGAGAAGTGGGTATGTCCTGGATGGTGACAGTCCTTAATGATGGATACCGCCATCTTGAGACACAAGTTTTTACAGATGGCCTTGATGGTAGCTGGCTAGTGCCCAAGATGGCAGAGTCTACAACTCCCTGTAGCTTTTTACCATCTTATGACTTGGAGCCTTCATACCAGGCAATGATGCAAGTACCAGATGCAATTGTATTTTCCACCTTATCTTTTAACTTTTGTCTACATTAACATATTTTGTTTATATTATGCTGTCCTCTAACAGACTCAAAACTGTTGCACAGTTGATACTTTTCAAAGAGACCTGGGGGAAGCTTCCTCATAATATTCTGTGTTCAGCTCATTAACGTAGTTTAAAGATTTCCTAAGCTGCCAGTTGCTGTGAAAATGCTCTAAAAAAAAGTATTATAATTTCAACAGAAAATAATTACTAGGATGAATCTTCTGAATGTCACCAGCACTTAGCAGAGAGAAATCTCTCTATTACTCCTGGGCAGAAATATTGAATACAAGAGGGGCATGACTGTAAGGTGTTGGGAGGAAAGTATAGGGGAAATATCAGAGGCAAGACTTTTACAGAGAGTGATAGGTGCATGGAATGCACTGCCACATACCTATAGGTGGTAGAGGCAAACACATTAGGGACATTTAGGATACTCTTAGGCACATGGGTGAATGGAAAATGCAGAGCTTTGTGGGAGAGAAGGGTTAGATTGATGTTGGAATAGGTTAAAGAGTCAGCAGAATATTGTGGCCAGAAGGTTCTGTACTGAGCTCAATTTTTCTATGCTCTATGTTCTACACTCAGAACATTGTCTTGGAATCATATTCTGACTAAATAATTATTATTGCACATGAAATTTATCTTTCATATGTCATAGTAATTTGATCTCTTCAAATATACTTTGAATGACACATCTCGTTTCAGTCCTCGTCTAACAATTTTGCAGAGAAAACTGCTTTGCTGCATTGACACTAAATACAAAAAAAGGAAATTGGTGAAAAAAAAGCGTTTAAAAAAAATCCCAAAGCATAACATAAAAATCTAATTTGTGCAGTTGCCAGTGGCAGCTGCCTGTCTTGTTCTATTGCCCACTGGGAAGAAAGTCAAACAAGGTAACATCTCCATGGTACCCAAAATGCTGCAATGAAATAGGCTTCCATGGAGGTGAGGAAAATGAACGTGTTCTCTCCCACTTACCCACACAACCGCCTGAACCAATGGGCTCTCATGGCATAATGGGGTCCAGGTCACAGTCAGTTTCAGGCATGCCAACGGACCAGTTACATTACACCATTAACAGCCTGCTTCTGTCAGAACTGAGAATGGCTGCAGTGCACCAGACATTATCATTATACCTATAGCAAACCCCAGATATGCTAGGGTGAATCCTATTTAATAGTGTCCAACCCAATTTCCCAGTGCTGTTAATTGACTCAGAAATCTTTGCTGGTGAAATGTAATGATCCAAAAGCAGCTTTTAAGTCTAATTCAAGGTGAAAGAACATGCACAAATTCCAGACCATACAATCTTTCCCTAAAACAACTTCCCTTCCTTCCTTGAAGCCTCTAACTCATTAATCTTGTCTTTCTGCTTATCCCTCCTACCAGTAATGGCCTTATCATCAGTACCGAGATCTTTGATTTATAATTCCATTCTTAATCATGCAGCTTCTGCCTCACGATTATTTGAAGACCTTTTAAAAAAATATATCTACAGGTCACTGATTATAATTTCTGATCTCTTCATTAAGTTTTTAGTGGTGAAGCAGGTGGGATTTTTTTCCAATATATTATATAAGTTCAACAATACAATCTGTGACAGAGTCACAGAATCATACAATACATTAACAGCATTTCAGTCCACTGCTCCCTCAAATATCATCAACCAGCAATTTACATTAATCCTGAGTTTATTTTACTTTCTCCACATGCACCTCCATAACTCTAGCACTCACATGTACATCAGGGACTATTTGTACCAGGTTAACCTATCAACCTGCTTGTCTTTAGGACATGGGATAAAGCCAAAACACACAAAGAAACTCACTTGACCACAGACAGAAGATGAAAATTCCTCATAGAGAGTACTAAAGGTCAGGAATGAACAAGGGGCACTGGAGCGATGAGGCAGCAGGTCTTCTGGAAGCATCTCTGTGTCATCCAAGTAATAGTCAAGAAAATTCTGGATTCTAAATTGTGTTCATTATTTGGATTAAATAACTCTAAGGACATTCTATCAATTCTGGTAACACTATATTAATATAGTGGCACACTCTATTAAATAGGTAGGTATGGAATTGATGGACTTGTCCTATAATGTTAAGTTGAAAAATATGGACATTACCCCTTCCTGGAACACAAAAAACCTATTCCAACATGTCTCGTGGGTTTCTTTTATTTCCTTACAGTGCACATCCAATGCAGATAATAAAAACTGTGTGAAATCAGTACTAGGTATTACTTTGTTTAGATATTTGTAAAATAAATGTGCGTTTGACAAATGTATTTACTAATTTAAAACAAGATTCAAGAATTCCTACTGATTAAACATTGCACCTGTGTGGTAATTTCTAATCAGGCGTGCAGTTAGGATTCTCTCCCTTAATTGAGGTTATCTGCTTTTGACAAGGATGACAATGGAGAAATGCAATCTGTTGATTGGAAGGGAGGGAGTTTCCCTTTGTAGGTAATTTCAACACAATACAGAAATAACCAAACGAAGAACTAGCATTCAACGTTGCATCCTTAACAAAACTGAACTTTACAGGGACATAATCAGGGACAAATGGGCCCAGACGTCAAATACAATAACAGAATAGATGATTTATAGCTGAGTAAAAGGTAAAGATATGTATGATTCACAACAAACAACATTGTTCACTGGGAGGCAAGTACAGACAAAATGCAATAAACAACAAAACATGACGTATTTTAAGAAGAGAGAAATGCCATTAGAACTAATGAGCAATCTGCTTTTGTTGAAGTATTGTGTATACCCTACTGCTTTATCACATCTCTGTGCTGAATGTCACCAATGATTACTTTCATATTCCCAGCACTATAATTTTACCTGTGTTTTCAGTTATTTCAGTTCTTCACTGTAATCCAAAACTAGCCTGGGCTATCTTTACTGATTCCCATCATAGCCTTAAAAATGTAATGTTGAGATGCCCCTTTGTTTTTTTCCAATAAGTGGATGGGAATTGGAACGACTGGTCGAGCTGGAGTCAATGTTCCACCACCTGTTCGAATGGGACTCAGCAGAGGACAAGGGAATGCAATGGTCCTTCCTTTGGAGGAGCTGAATGCCAGGGCTACTGGTCTGAAAACAGGCCATGCTTTCCAAGGCAGTGTCCAGGTGAGTTTGTGTATTTGTTTTTAAATAGTTAAGATGAGGACTGTACAGTGTGAGAAGGGCAAATAAAAACATGCTGGAAACAATCAGTAGACTGGAAAACACCTGTGGAAAGTGATACAGTTAAAATTTCAGATCTGGGATCCTTCAGAGCTCAGTAGGATCTGAACTGCCAATTGGTCCCAAATCATTCATTGTTCCTCTTTCCACAGATGGCGCCTGACCCACTAGAATTTTTTTTTAGCATTCTCCTTTTTTATTTCAGATTCTCAGCACCTGCAGCCTTAAAATTTCCATTACAGCAATATAGGGTGGTGTAGTGGATTTATTTTATTTTATTTACTGATGCAGTGCAGAGTAGGCCCTTGTGGCCCTTTGAGCCATGCCACCCCACAATCCCTGACAAACCTGTTTAACCATGGCCTAATCATGGAACAATTTACAATAACCAATTCACCTATCCAGTATGTCTTTGGACAGTGGGGGGAAACTGGAGGACTTGGGGAAAACCCAACACATTTCATGGATGGGACCCACAGAAACTCCTTACAGATAGTGCTGGAATTGAACTCCAAAACCCCAAGCTGTAATAGTATTGCACTAACCACTATGCTACCATGGCACCCACCACAAGACCAGTCATTCAACCATCTTGTCTAACAAATACAAATATTAAAAACAGAGAAGGCTCTGGCTGAACCTGTGGAGTGCAAAACAGTTCTCTTTGTAAGTTGATGAACTTTCGTCAGATGCTGCCTGAACTGTGAGTACACTGACCTGCCAGTAACTGCAGTTTTCTTTTTCCTCAATAGCAATCCAAGGAACAGTGTTCAAATCCCACCATGGCAGCTGCTAAATTGAAATTCTGAATTATTATTATTAGAATTTAACTTTGTTAGTAAGCTGTCATTAGTAATATTGACTAGAAATCCATTGGTTTGTTGTAAAGCTCCATCTGATGGTCTTCAAAGGAAAAAAATCTGCCATTTTTGCACAACCTATATGTATTTGACATTTAATATGAGTGAATCTTTAAATCTTTAAAATGACTGACTATGCCATTCAGATCAAGGAAAATTAGGTATGCACAATAAATGTTGACCTTTCAGCATCTAGAAGTTTCCTGCGAGTCACCTATTATCTGAGCATAAAAATATATTACCAGCACTGCCCATATCATAAAAAAAGGGAAAGGAATTAAATTTACTATCTTAGATGGCAGCTTTAGAAATTTACTTTCAGATGGAACTTAGATCTAAATCTAAATATTTCTTGCATTCGTTTGTAAGGGAGTGTTGCATAAGGATATGTGAGTTAGAATAAGGAGTATCCAGTGTCCTTCAAGTCCACTTTGGCACTCATAAGATCAGGGATGATTTGATTATAACCTCAACTCCATATTCCTGTTCAACTATGGTAATCTTTCATCACTTTGCTCATCAAGAATCCATCTATCTTTGCATTAAAAAATACTAAGACTGCTTTCCTAATCCTTTGAGGAAGAGACTTTTAAAGCTTACAGGTTAGAGAAAAATAAAACTTCATCTCTTTCTGAGGATAAAGGAGTGAGTTCCAAGTAAGTCTCAAAGGGCATTGAAGTCCCCTTATTTTTAAACAATGATCTCTAGTTCTAGGTTTTTCCACTTGAATTGTTGATGATTCAGGACTGATGGAGGGTTTCAATGTGAATCAGGATCAATTCCTTTTCTCCACACAGCTGCTGCCCAACACACAGAGTTCCTCCAGTGGATTATTAGTTGTTCCATTAAGTCAATGTCCCTTCCAGGCATTAAGAATTAGTGGTCCTATATTTGGGCCCAATGGAGATCACTCTGCAAACAAGTCTTTCTGGAAACCCACAACCACTTGATACATCCTGGTCCGGAAATATAATTACTGTCGGCAGATTTTAAGATTTTTTTTCACTTGAGTGATGCTTGGTTCTTTTTTGTATAAGTACGCTCAATGTCTGTCAATTAATATAGAGAAATCATGGACTAGTGGTATGGAGAGTCTGACTAAATGTCCCATGCTTTGACAAGTAGAATAAGGTTAATAATAAGAAGCTGGTAATGTTGCATAATAGTTGTTGACTGGTAAAATAATAATGCTTGGCCAGGATTTTTTCCAATCATTGGTTTATTGTGAGGATTGCTGAAATGAGGAACCCTTATGGTGCACGTTGTAATAGGATTGTATTCCTTCACTGCTTGGAAAGGATTTTATTATTTATAATACTCTGTTTTATGAGGACAAAGGAACATCTTAGCAGTGAAGAAATATCTCTGACAGTCAATTTTGCCTCCTGTGTTAAAGTGAAATTGAATGCGCTGAAAGGTACTTTCATGAGACTTTCATTCCTGGTAGTCTAAAGTCAAAGTGGTGGTTCGATATTACATTAAGCTCAACCGCAGAATATCTAATATGTTAAATTGTGTCCATTCTCTTTCTGTGTAGTTTTTTTTTCAAGGTCTGAATTAAGGTCAACACCACATTTGTGGTTTCTTTTGTAGTGATGCCTGATAAGAAGTAGCATTAAAAGCAGAGAAGCAGAAGTATTTGTTTCTTAAGCACTTTGCCATTGTCATTCAATATATTGGCATTGTTATTATTTAGATCTCAATATCTTGGTATCTCAAATACCTTCAGAGGTGCAGATACTGGAATCTGAAGCAACAATAATCTGCTGGAGAAACGCAGTGGGTTGAGTGCTGTCAAGGAAGAAGGGTGGTGGGGAGGAGGAACTGTTGACATTTAAGGTCCTGATGCAGGAGCTTAAACCTCATGTTTCATTCAGCAGGTCGAGCAGCTCTCTCTTGGGGGTGGGGGTGGGTGTGGGATGTGGGGAGAGGGTGTGGTGGAAGAAACTGTCAACATTTCAGGACCTGATTTAGGAGCTGAAATTTCAGGTGTCCTTCAACCCTGATGCAGAGTTTTAACCTGAAACGTCTGTGATTACTTCACCCCCGCCACACCCCCACAGATGCTGCTCGGCCCACTGAATTCCTCTTCCAGCAGTTTGTTCGTTTCTATCGAAATGTGTTGCTTTCCTAATTAATACCAAATTTGGTTTTCAGAAAAGCTGGAATTCTAAACCGTCACTGTGGGTACTCCTTATGTCAAACTGTAAACTGCTTCTTGTTGTTCTTGTAGAATATAACTATATTATCACAGGTTACATTTTGTAAATGGTGATTGGTACAGGAATGTTCTATACCTCATACACTCCTGGTAACCAGTGCATTAGATGTACCAGGTTAACTGGAGACCATTTTCTGCATTAGTGTCTTGTTTTGTAGTGGATGGAAAGTGGCAAAAGTGGACCAATTGGGAACCTTGCACCAAAAGTTGTGATGGCGGAACACAGCTTCGAGTGAGGGCCTGCTATGGGCCATTTTATGGAGGACTACAGTGTGAAGGACCTCAAGAGGAATATCGACTGTGCAATGACAGAAAATGTCCAGGTAACTATTGTCTTTGTCTCAATACAAAACAGATTATCCAAAACAGAAATAATGAATGGGTGGTATGTGGGAATGTGCGACAAAACGATAATGGGGAAACCGAAAGAATGCAGCAGATGACACGTGTAAAAATAGGATCGTTAGAAACATGAGGTCTAGTACTACTTTCTTGATCAAACAAAATAGAAGGTTTAGCAAGGATGTTATTTAAGATCTTAAGCAAAAGATAATTAACACTCTGGAGAACAAGCTGGATTTTCTTCAGAAATGAGAATGTAGAGTGGTTGTTTCATTCAACTGTCATTAAGTAAAGAAAACTGAAATAACTGATTACTTCATATAGAAAACATCTTTGCATAACTTTTAAATGTTTATTTGATATAGGGTTTGTGTGACTGGTGCATGATGTCAGAGCTGACTTAAAGGGTTGTAAGGCACTTCCTGTCTTCTGTGTTCTTATGACCATTGTGGACAGTATGGCTCCACAATGCTACGACTAGGAGCTGACTTCAAAGAAGATCTTGAATATTTTGCAAGGGTTTAAAGAGTTCATGGATACATACAGCAAATTTGTTTTCTTCCCTAGAAGACCAAAGCTAGAGCAAATAAATACATATGTAGGCAAAGATATAGTCACTAAAAAGCAGTGAGAAACTTGGAAAAGTGTACTCACTCGGATAATGATGGGAATTGCGGAACATGCTAAAGTAATATCAAATAGGCACCTGAGGGAGAAAACAACAAATGAAAATATGGCAGCATGAGATGAAATAGGATGGGAAAGATTCTCCTGGAGTACATGCACCAGCTCGGATTTAAGAGTGAATGGCCTATTTTTGCACTGATGAATCCATGTAGCATTCTTTGGGATGAGTGTAGGGTTAGCTGTTAAAATATTTTGCCGCATGGATTGATTTAAGTGAAAACTATTGCATTAAACATGTTGTTTAAGTGATGCAGAGGAAATAGACAGTAGTCTGAGATCACAAGAGGGCAGGAGGATTAGTTGTGAATTTTTTTGCCAAGAGCTGACAGATATACAAGTTTGTGTGACTTTCAGTGTTGTATTTGTCCTGTGACTCTGTATCTATTCTGTATTTTTTTTTTAAAAAAAGGAAGCAATGAAGGAAAAGGCATGAAAGTTGGCATGGATTGTCTGAGCAGTTATTTTAAAATTGAAACTGCTAGGAGAGAAGACTTGGGGCAGTTTACTGTAAATGCCTTTCATTTAGGAGGTTTGTTTTTGAAGGAGACAGAGAATGAATGAAGCTGAATAACTTGTATCATTAATAGAGAGCAGTGAATGGGCATGTTTGTGGTGCTGGAAAGCCGGGTGCCCATTAATTACACATACAAGAGATTGAGAAGTGCGGAACAAACGTGCAGCTGTTTAGTTTACTTATAAGTCAACTACCCAGCTTACGTTCAGTACGTAACACACAGGGAAGCTTGACAGCAACCCGTAAGGGTCAAAGTATACATGAATACATAACACAGTTCGTTTTTGAAGGAGGCAGAGCTTGAATAAAGCTGAATAACTAGTATCATTAATAGAGAGCTCTGAATAGAACACAATATTGAGACATTCAATGCACTGATGACTTACAGCTCACCATGTTCTTCTAATAGTTGCTGACGGTTGCTGCTGGGAGATTCAATTATCAAGTTGCTGACACTTGCACCCAAATTAACCACAGGCCATGTTACCAAGCAACAAGCAGACAGTGCCTCTGTGACCACTGCAGCAGTAAATGGTTGTCAAGCAATTTGATTTTATAAATGAAAGCCATGGAAAGCAGAATTTGGGATAACTATATCAAAAAAACAATATAAAAGTCTTGAAGGGAGAATGATATTTTCCAATTAAATAAATTAACCCTTGCAAGGTTAGAAAACTGTGAATTCTGAGCATCTTCAGCTGCTCAGTGTATGTGTCCTAACCCTTAAGTACATTAGGATTTTCAAGGTAACATCCTGTGTGTAGCAAGAATGCCTGTTTTGCCTCTAACAGCAGTCACAGCCAGAGCAGACACAAATATTCTCTGGTTCAAAGTGTAGGTCATAGACAGTGTTTTTTTTTGCAGTAAGTAACTCACCTTTCGATTTCCCAAAAAAAACACAGCCACTTATGTCTAGAGTGTGATGGAATCCTTCCCACTTTCCTATTCATAAATGAATGGAATGAAATGCCACCGCTCTCTGTTCAATACTTACAGATTAATTTCTTTAAATGTCATACCATCTCTCAATTTAGAATGCAGTATCATATTGTTCCCTCAATGACCTAAAATCGACAGTGAGTGTGTTTAAGCATGCTCTGTAAATTTCCCTAAGTGCACAGAGAAAATAACGGATGTAATGTATACTTCTTGGAGATGTCAATTCCTTGGTGCTTTGTGGAATGAATCTGCCATTTTTTTTCTGAGTCTGATTAAGTATGTTAGTTTGAGTTGCACCTGGATCTTCTCTAATTCAGGCATAATCCTACTTCATAACTTTTCATTAATTTACTTTGGTGAATTTCAGTGAATTCACAGAATTGATTTGCTGCTTTTGATACAATTCCTCTGCCAGTGTTGCTATTTCTTAACAACACCTATGCATGGAATTAGTCGAATGTACTTTAGAAATAAAGTTTACTCTTCAGCAAAATGAGTCATTCGAACTGGACATACTACAATGTATACATAAACAGGCTATCAGAAAATAGACACTCTCCAGAAGTAAAGGTAATCTATTTTACAGTTCCTAATATTACTTGTACACATTTAAGGAAGCAAAAGAAAAAACATCCTGACAAGTTTAGTGCAAGTTATAGAACATTCAGGCAAGATATTTAACAATGCCTTGCCAGGCTGATGAGTGGAATTTTATTGTGTGAAATACTAGAACAAAGATACACGTACACAGCTTTCATAAAATTCCTTTTGATTGTAAAAAGTCATTGTCTCAATCTAGTGTAACTACAAGGTTCTGGCTAATCCTTGTTACGTATCCCGTAACTGGATCACTTACCAGCAAAGATAGAGAGGTCCGCTGAAGTCTGATGGTACCATTTTTAAACGTTTTTATTTATAAAGGGGCACAAAAGTAAGGTTAATACAAACATTCAGATAACATACGTCATCAATACTCAATCTAAAGCGCAGGTATCGTACTAATCAATAAGAAATAAGCTCTATCATTGTCTAGGGGTAATGTATATATTGTCTGCTGTATATCTAAAAGTCTTTGGCGTTCACTGCAGTTCCACCAGCTGCTGTCTTTTGGGGGGTCGCAGTGGTGCCCTTTTGTTAGAGAGAGAGAGATAGAGCTTGAATGAAACAGTTACCCGGCGGGTTTTTTCCAACCTTTAGGAGTTCGATCCGTCGGAGTCTCGTTGGGGGGTGGCTGTTCACTCGTGGCCTCTCCTGTAGCTAAAGCCGTTATTTCGTGGTGAGGTCGCCAATCCCAGGCAAGGAAAAGACGCACACGAACCTCCTCACCGGCTGTCGCTATTAAACGCTGTCACAGGATTTCTAGCGTGTCTTCTGGTGCGTCTGGGGGGCCGTCTTTACAACCACTCTTTTATCTGAGCTCACGGGGTCTCAGATGTCAATCAGGTTGGGATGATGCAATCTCTCTCCATCTCTCCACCCACGTTGCCCCGAGGGTATACACATAGTACAGTTCCCAATTCACAAAGGTGTCTCCACAAGACAATGACCACAGTCGCCAGCTTTTGCCTTGCCGTGAAACGAGGGACACCGCACGTATCTCTCTCTTCTCTTGGGTCATTGACCCCCCCTTCACTAGGGCTCTTGCGATTCTCACAAAGGAGGGGGCTGGGATCATAACATCCTCAACCAGATAGTAACTTAATCCAGGTATAACCAAGCCAAATATTAATTATGAATGAATTCTGACAGGCATAACATGGCCAAAAGTGTGCTATCTTTTAGTCTATTTGTTAAACCATTCATCCATATGGGTCCTTGCCTATGAAATTGCTCATGCCTTCAGGGGAAAATAAATATTATACAAAATTAATGAACATTATAGTACTGTTACGTATTCGGGCAACAATAATATAGATGAGTTAGGCAAGGGGTTTTATAACGAATAACATGTTTATTAAACACTGATAACAAACCCCCTTCAAAAGTAAACAAACCCAAACAATGATCCGAGCTCAGCTGCTGACAGCTGGTCAGACAGTTCTTAATAGCTTTGCAGTCTCAAACAGTCTTTAAAGTAGTATTGAAAAAAACAGTTCTCCAAAGCGAATTGCCGAATGAAAACAGTTCAAAGAACGATATGCCGACAGTTCAAAAGCTCACGGTACTTTTAAAAGGAGAGACTTTTTAAAGCGATGTAAATTCTCTTCCACGTCGATGTCCTTCGATTCCCAGCGTCGAACTCCCACGTCGAATTTTATTAAATATAACAGCTTAAAGTGACTGACCTTCCTTCCACAATATTCTCAATCTCCCGCTTTTTCCAGCGGAGACTATCATGAGAATAGTAAACGAAATCCTTCCGAATGAGGATCACACAAGGTCGAAGTCAATCCATCGAAAATCGATATTTCTTGATCTCCATTTTTCCAAACTTCACTCTCCTTTAGCAAAGAAACCGTTGGCTCTGACCTTTTAAACTTTAGGCATTATATAAAACTTCATTTTCAACTAAACTGCGTCATCACATTAAATCACACAGTAACATGAAGTCATCTTGGCAAATCCTGCCACGAACTGCCCCACCTGACAGGGTGGGTCTCCCTTTTATACCCTGTAGAAAAAAACCGGTCACATGACCTCTACTGGCGGGAAAATGACATCACTCCACCATTACCTCATGTCCAGTATAACTTCAACCCCAGTCACGTGACAAGGGTACCACTGTCACGTGTCACGGGTACGTAACACCTCCCTCCAAAAAAAACATTTTTGGTCTGACAAGAACAAAAATTTTAACAATTACTTACAAGAAAAACAAATGTATAAATTATATAACATACACAATATACAATACAGTAGGAGTGTTACAATAAAAAAAAACCACTCCAAAAAAAAAACATTGTACATTCAATATCGAGATAGACAATCAGCAACCACATTATCTTTACCTTTAATATGAGTTATCACAATATTGTACTCTTGTAACATCAAACTCCAATTTAACAATCTTCTGTTTTTGTTTTTCATCTTACTCAGAAAAACTAACGGATTATGAGCAGTGTAAACAATAAGTGGTTTTTGAGTTGTACCAACATATACCTCAAAATATTCCAAAGCTAAAACAAGAGATAACAATTCTTTCTCTATTGTTGAATAGTTTCTTTGATGCTTATTAAATTTCTTAGAAAAGTATGCTACCGGATGATCAACCTCATCACCCTCATTCCTTTGCATCAATACTGCTCCCGCAGCTTCATCACTAGCATCCACAGCTAATGAAAAAGGTTTTTCAAAGTCAGGTGCCTTAAGCACAGGTTGTTCACATATCATTGTTTTCAATTTTTCAAATGCTTCCTGACAAAACACCGTCCACACAAACTTCACATTCTTCTGCAGAAGGTTAGTTAATGGAAGGGCAACATTAGCAAAATTCTTACAAAATTTTCGATAATATCCTACCATTCCCAAAAACCTTCTGAGAGTTTTTTTCCCCGTTGGAGTGGGAATTTCCAAAATTGCCTGAACTTTTGCCTGAACAGGAGCTACCTTACCTTGACCTACAACATAACCAAGGTACGTCACAGTGGCATGTCCAAATTCACTCTTGGCTAAATTAATAGTCAAGTTAGCTTTTGAAAGCTTTTCAAACAATTTCTCCACCGCAATAATGTGTGCTTCCCAAGTATCATTTCCTGTCACTAAATCATCAATATAAGCATCAGTATCTTTCAATCCCTGAATCACAGAATTAATCATCCTCTGAAAAGTACCTGGGGCATTCTTCATCCCAAATGGAAGAACATTATACTCATATAACCCAGATGGAGTCACAAATGCAGAAATCTCTCTACCTCTGTCCGTTAATGGAACACACCAATACCCTTTCAATAAATCAATCTTTGTAAGGAACTTTGCTTTTCCAACCTATCTACACAATCATCTACTCTAGGAATTGGATATGCATCTGTCTTCGTTACAGCATTCACCTTCCTATAGTCCGTACAAAACCTAATACTACCATCAGGTTTTGGCACCATAACACATGGCGAACTCCAATTCGAGTTAGAATGTCTAATAATATCATTCTCTAACATGTATTCAATTTCCTTCTCAGCAAGTTCACATTTTTCCATGTTCATCCTATATGGATGTTGTTTAATAGGTTTGGCATCTCCAACATCTACATCATGTGAAGCTATAGTAGTCCTTCTCGGAACATCTGGAAACAAATCCTTATACTTAAAAATCAATTCCTTCATCTGTTGTTTCTGCTCTAGCTGTAAATGTGCTAATTTCTCATCCATATTTTCCAAAATAGTCGAATTAGGTAACCTAACAGAAACAATGTTAGATTTAGAATGAAAGTCAGATGAATCATCTATCATGTTCCCAGTTAAATCCAACTCATTCTCACTAACCACAACAGTCACAGTATCAGATTGTTTCTCAAAATATGGTTTAATCATATTTATGTGGCAAAGTTGTGTTGACCTTCTACGATCTGGAGTTTTTATTACATAATCCACATCATTAACTCTAGACACAATTTCATAAGGTCCATGAAATCTAGCTTGTAAAGGATTTGTCTGCACTGGGAAAAGAACCAACACCTTATCTCCAGGCTTAAACATCCTCATCCTAGCTTCCTTATCATACCAAGTCTTCATTTTCTCCTGAGCCAACTTCAAATTTTCCTTGGCTAAGCTACAAGCTTTATGTAACCTGTCCTTAAATTTCAAAACATAGTCCAACAAATTAGTATGCACTTCCTTACTAATCCACTGTTCCTTCAATAAAGCTAAAGGTCCTCTAACTCTATGCCCAAACACAAGTTCAAATGGACTAAAACCTAAAGATTCCTGTACCGATTCCCTTACTGCAAATAAAAGTAAGTTTATACTCTCATCCCAGTCACTTTCATTCTCCACACAATATGTCCTAATTATATTCTTGAGAGTAGAATGAAACCTCTCCAAGGCACCTTGCGATTCTGGATGGTATGCAGACGAAGTAATTTGCTTAGCTCCCAATTTATAAACTATCTGTTGAAACAATCCAGACATAAAATTACTACCTTGATCAGTTTGTATTTCCTTAGGCAATCCAAAATAAGTAAAAAATTTTATAAGAGCCTTCGTCACAGTTTTAGCTTTTATATTCCTAAGTGGTACTGCCTCTGGAAACCTAGACGAAGTACACATGATAGTCAACAAATACTGATAACCAGTTTTTGTCTTTGGTAATGGACCAACACAATCTACAATAACTTTAGAAAACGGTTCACCAAATGCTGGAATAGGTTGTAATGGAGCTACTGGTGTAACCTGATTTGGTTTACCCACAATTTGACAAGTATGGCACGTCTTACAAAACATCGCCACATCTTTTCTTAGACCAGGCCAGTAAAAATGTTTTAAAATCTTGTCCACAGTTTTCCTTACCCCTTGATGTCCACCTAAAGGCACACTATGAGCTAAAGTCAAAATCTCATTCCGATAAACTTTAGGAACAACTACCTGATAAACAACATTCCATTCCTCACTTGCAGGAATTGTAGGCGACCTCCACTTCCTCATCAACACTCCTTTTTCCAAGTAATATCCTACTGACACCTTCTCAATTTCACTACCTAGTAAAGCTTGTTCCCTTAATTTTATAATCTCAGGATCTCTATTCTGCTCTGCTATCATCTCCTTCCGAGACAGAGATAAATCTTCATAGTCAAACTTACTCCCAGAACCTTGTTCAAACAACGAAGGTAAGAAAGTTTCTGACACATCCTCAAAACTCAAATCCTGAGTTGAACAGTCATGAGTAACAACCTCATTCTGCACATCAATCTTTTTAGCCATCGCTCTAGTCACAACACAAGAAAAATCTGTGTTAGAATTCACCTCAAGTACCTCTGACTCCATTGTCAAATGCACTTCAGGAAAAACTTGTCCACCTGCCAAGTCATTACCTAACAATAAAGAAATACCCTTCACAGGTAAGCTATGCTGTAGTCCTACTTTAACAAATCCTGTAACTAACCCTGACTTTAAATTTACTTCATGTAAATGTACAGGCATAAAATCACTTCCAACACCTCTTATGTAATTTACCTCACCAGTATCACTCTCTTCATTAAACTTCAACACACTATCTAACATCAGTGATTGAGAAGCTCCAGTATCCCTAAGAATCTTTATTGGCACCAGAGTAGATCCTTCTTTCAAGGATACAAACCCTTCAGTTATAAAATGATCATATCCCTTTCTAACTTTGTCAGACTCTAACAAATCCTCATTTGTGTTTACCAAACCCTGTAACTTTACAGGTGCTTTAGTATGTTGCACACAAGCATCCGGAACTGCTTCCTTCTCTTTCTTTTTCAATTTGAAACAGTTAGCTATTACATGGCCAGGCTTCTTACAATAGTTACAAATAAGACCAAACTGTCTTTCCTTCACAGGTTTTCCTTCCTCCTTACCTCTCTCATTAACCTCTAATTTAATTTCTGATTTACCTTGAGTCTCCATATTATTTTTCCTCTTAAAAATTCTACCCTGAGGAAATTTATTCTTATGGATTAAAACATACTCATCAGCTAATCTAGCACAGTCCTGCAATTTATCAGTATCCCTCTCATTTAAGTAGGTCCTTACTTCAACAGGAATGCTTCTTTTAAATTCCTCCATTAAAATCAGCTCTCTCAATGTCTCATAGTCCCCATTTACATTTTTAGAAGAAACCCATCTCTCAAAACACATAGCTTTATCATAGGCAAATTCCACATAAGTCTTTTCCACAGACTTTTTCAAACTCCTGAATCTTTCCCTGTACGCTTCTGGGACCAATTCATACGATTTGAGAATATTTTCTTTCACAATATCATAATCTAATGCTTGCGCAGCAGTTAAAGCTGTGTAAACCTGTTGTGCCTTGCCTTTGATTACACTCTGTAATAACACTGACCATTTATCTTTCGGCCACTCTGACATCCGAGCAATAGTTTCAAAATGTTGAAAATATCTCTCCACTTCTGTTTCACTAAATGGAGGGACCAATTTAATTTCTTGGCTAGCAACAAACGGTTTTCTAGAATCAGAAGACTGATTCTCAGACCTTAAATTCACCATTGCATATTCAAAATCTCTTTCCTTTTGTTCAATTTCCAATTTACACCTTTCTAACTCTGCTTTACTTTGTTCCAACCTCATTTGTTCAATTTGCAACTGCATCTCCAGATTACTTATTGGAAACGATTCTAAAATCGATTCTTCAAAATGACCCGAAGCCACAAAATGTGATGCGATCTTTCTCTGTATTACAGCTTTTGATGTAGTTGGCAAAATCCCTTTAAGATGCAACCGATTAGCAAGTTCAGAGACTTCAGTTTTTTTCGCCTTCGCTAACAAATCCGCGACTGGCGAATCCAGAAACTCATCAATATTCATCGTTGCCGAATACCACTCACAAGCCAATCAAACAAAAAAAAATTGAGCAATCCCCGTTACCAAAACACCGACTCAAAATTCAAAAAACTTTTTAAACTCAAATAATTCAATTCCGAACGTAGCCCCCATAATTATGTTACGTATTCGGGCAACAATAATATAGATGAGTTAGGCAAGGGGTTTTATAACGAATAACATGTTTATTAAACACTGATAACAAACCCCCTTCAAAAGTAAACAAACCCAAACAATGATCCGAGCTCAGCTGCTGACAGCTGGTCAGACAGTTCTTAATAGCTTTGCAGTCTCAAACAGTCTTTAAAGTAGTATTGAAAAAAACAGTTCTCCAAAGCGAATTGCCGAATGAAAACAGTTCAAAGAACGATATGCCGACAGTTCAAAAGCTCACGGTACTTTTAAAAGGAGAGACTTTTTAAAGCGATGTAAATTCTCTTCCACGTCGATGTCCTTCGATTCCCAGCGTCGAACTCCCACGTCGAATTTTATTAAATATAACAGCTTAAAGTGACTGACCTTCCTTCCACAATATTCTCAATCTCCCGCTTTTTCCAGCGGAGACTATCATGAGAATAGTAAACGAAATCCTTCCGAATGAGGATCACACAAGGTCGAAGTCAATCCATCGAAAATCGATATTTCTTGATCTCCATTTTTCCAAACTTCACTCTCCTTTAGCAAAGAAACCGTTGGCTCTGACCTTTTAAACTTTAGGCATTATATAAAACTTCATTTTCAACTAAACTGCGTCATCACATTAAATCACACAGTAACATGAAGTCATCTTGGCAAATCCTGCCACGAACTGCCCCACCTGACAGGGTGGGTCTCCCTTTTATACCCTGTAGAAAAAAACCTGTCACATGACCTCTACTGGCGGGAAAATGACATCACTCCACCATTACCTCATGTCCAGTATAACTTCAACCCCAGTCACGTGACAAGGGTACCACTGTCACGTGTCACGGGTACGTAACAGTACATTCAGAGCAAGATATTTTATTCGCTCTGAGCCGGGCTGGTGATGGACTGATGTTATAAAGAAAAAAAGAATTGTATGTAACTTAATCAGACTTCAGCATCTTTTCCAACTGTGCTTATTCCAGAGGTTTATTATATCGCACCTGGATCCATAAACTTAAAGGCATTTATGTTCAAATTAAGCTGCTGCACAGCAATTGCAAGCTAAAGCCTTAGGTTTGTCTTCCTACCGTGGTAATCACAGATCTTTGGAAACAGCTGACAAATGGACGATTTTCTTGGTATCCTTTTTGGAAGGCAAAAGCTAAAAGTGCAACTTATTGTATCAATGTGGATGATAGTGTGGTAAACTGGATCAGCAAATTCGTGGATGACACCGAGATTGGGGGTGTAGTGGACTGCGAGGAAAACCATCAAAGCTTGCAGTAGAATCTGGACCAGCTGGAAAAAAAAGGTTGAGCAATGACAGATTGAATTTAATGCAGACAAGTGTGAGGTGTTGCATTTTGGGAGAACCAACTAGAGTAGGTCTTACATGATGAGCAGTAGAACGGTAGTAGTGAGTGTGATAGGATGGAGGGATCTAGGAATACAGATCCACAATTCCTTGAAAGTGGCATACAGGTAGATAGCATAGTACAGAAAGCTTTGGGCACATTGGCCTTCATAAATCAATGTCCTGAGTACAGTATTTGGGACATTATGTTGAAATTGTATAAGACGTTGGTGAGGCCTAATTTGGAGCATTGTGACTGAAATAGCACACCTACCCGCAGGAATGATATAAATAAGATTGAAAAAGTGCAGAGAAAATTTACAAGGATGCTGCTGAGATTTGTGGACCTGAGTAGAGGGAAGGTTGAATAGGCTAGGTCTTTATTCCCTAAAACGTTGAAGATTGAGGGGAGATTTGATAGAGGTATTCAAAGCTATGAGGGTTTTGGATAGGGTAAAGTTCAAGCAGGCTTTTTGCACTGAGACTACAACTAGAGGTCATAGGTTAAGGTTGCTAGATGAAATATTTAAGGGAAACTTGAGGGGGAGCTTATTCACTCAGAGGGTGGTGAGAGTGTCGAACAAATTGCCAGCACAAGTAGTGGATATGAGGCCAATTTCAACAATTAAGAAAAATTTGGACAGGTACGTGGATGAGAGGAGTATGGAGGGCTATGGTCCAGGTCTGGGACTAGGCAGATTAATGGTTCAGCACAGACTAGATGGGCCTATTTCTGTGCTGTAGTGTTCAATGACTCTATATTCTGTACAGAGTAACTTTAATTACTGTAACAGTGTGCTGGGTAGAGGGTTAAGTGTTGTTTTCCTTGTGATATTTGCTCTAAAGGGTTTCTCACTCTCATCTTAAAACATACTTCACCCTTGTGCAGTAAGCTTTTCTGGTATTGATCTTATTGCACTGGTTGCCTGCACCAGTTTGAGGGAAATATTCTGGCTGACATTAGGTTGCACAGAAATGCACACTCAGCTTCACCAAAGCAAAATGGGCAGTGTTGGGTGCAATATTTTTGATTGCATTAAGGTCAGACCCTCGAGGACCATGTTTTTTGTAAACACCATGACTGCCACGTCTACATCTCCCTTCATTCCTCAATACCCAGAGAATATTTAATGTTCTGATACACTCTCTCGTGAATACAGATCTGAGAAGAGTTTCTATTGTAAATTAGCATACTGATCATGTTGCAGAATTAGTATGCAGATAATCTGCAGATGCATTGTTCTTATTTAAAGTCATTTCTAAAATTTGTTCTATTGCAAGCCTGTATTTGCCGTGAATTTTGATGTGTTGACATCTACTTTTCCAAGCCAGTGTGTCACAGAAGTTTCTGATTACTTCTATGGCACTGACATTCTGCTGGGAAGTTCAACAAGGCACAAAGATTGATTGGCGTGATTGTCTGTTGTTCTTCAATTGTGCTGTGTTAATTCCAAGCGTCTTAATGAGTACAAATAAGAGCCTATCTGTCATAGTCTCAAATTAAATTCAAGCTATTTCCTTAGGTATGGTTCTAAACAAGACAGGTAGTTTTTCATAATCGACCTCTGATTCTATAAATTTCACTTTCTGGGTTAATATTGTTATTCACTGTCACCTGATCCTGCAAACATGATACAGTAAAATACTCTGGGGTAGTTGGCCACATGGAACAGACTTGTGACCACACCCACAATGAACATTTCACTGAAAAATGCACGTCAGGGAAACCAAAAGCAGATTCAGCAATCGTTTTGTGGAATATTATTCCACAGAAATGGCCTCAAGTTTCCACGATCATGCTGTTTCATCTGATCTCGCTTGGATTATTCTATATTTTACTAGCAAACCTATCCCACCAGGTTGTGAGGAATAACACCTTGTCTTATGATTATGTACGTTGCAGCCTTATAGACTCAACATTCTCAGAATCAGGTTTAGAATCACTGGCATATGTTGTGAAATTTGTTGTTTGGTGCAGCAGTACATTGCAATACATAATAACAAAAACTATAAATTTTAATAAGAAGTGCATGTTAAAAAGAAAATTAAATAAGTACTGCAAAAAGAAAGGGAAAATATGGAGGTAGTGTTCATGGGTTCATTATCCATTCAGACGTTTGATGGTAGAAGGGAAGAAGCTGTTCATGAAATATTGAATGTGTGTCTTCAGGCTCCTGTACTTCCTCCTTGATGGTAGCAATAAGAAGAGGGCATGTTCTGGGTGATGGAGGTCTTTAATGATGGATGCCACCTTTTTGAGGCATCACCTTTTGAAGGTGTCCTGGATGCAGGGGAGGTCCTAATGAAATATAGCTTTCATATATTTAAGGTGAGGCATCACCTTTTGAAGGGTCCTAATGAAAACTCATAATGAAATATAGCTTTGCAATTTCATATAATGATCCTGTTGTTCTTATGTATGCTTCACATTACTATTGTTGGTTTATTCTCAGTGAAATTTGCAGAGACCATATTTCATTATTCATTTTCCTGCAATCACATTGTACTTTTTGTTTATCCTCCCCTTTCCCCCCTTGTTCTGCATCTTAAATCTAGCTCATCTCCAACATTTCCAAGTATTAACTGATTACTACTTCACCCTTTGTCCTCTGACCTATGGAGTATTTTCAGCATTTTCTCTTTTTATTTCAGATTTACAGTATCTGGAACATTCAGTTGATATGATGTTCAGCAATATTCTGATCAAACTTAAATTCATTAGGGTTTGAGATCAAGAGATTCTTCTTAAATAACAATCAAATCTTTCTGTTTTCCTTTTGCTGTATGGTACATCTTAATATTGGAGCTTATCAAAATGAATTCACATTAACCATGACACAATCTTTTTGATTCAGAACCTCATGAATACTGTCAGGAAGAAAATTACAACTCAATGGTGTGGACAAAGACAGCAGCAGGCGAATCTGCAGTGGTTAACTGCCCTCCAAGTGCTGCAGGTAATTATTGCTGGCAGGAATTAGCTGGGAAGAAGCTTCAAAGTTCAAAGTAAAATTTACTATCAGAGTACATACATGTCACCACATACAACTCTGAGATTATTTTTCCCGTGGGGATACTTAGCAAATTATATAACAGTAACTGTAAACAGGATCAAAGAACAACAAGCAGTACAAGTACAAATATAAATAAATAGCAATAAATAACAAGAGCATGAAATAGCAAGATAAAGAGTCCTTAAAGTGAGGCCATTGGTTGTGGGAACATCAGAAATAGAATGAGTGTAGTTATTCCTTTTTGTTCAAGAGCCTGATGGTTGAGGGGTAGTAACTGTTCTTAAACCCGGTGGTGTGAATCCTGAGGCACTTGTACCTTCCACCTGATGGCAGCAGTGAGAAAAGAGCATGGCCTGGGTGGTGAAGATCTTTGATAATGGATGCTCCTTTTCTATGGCAAAGTTTCATGTAGATGTAAACAATGCTTGGGGGGCTTTACCCATGGCGAACTGGGCCAAATCCACTATCTTTTATAGGATATTTTGCTCAAAGGCATTGGTGTTCCTATACCAGGCCATAGTGCAGCCAGTCAGTACACTTTCCAACATACATCTATAAAAGTCTGTTAAGGTTTTTTGATGACATACCGAATCTCCGCAGACTCCTGAGAAAGTGGAGGCACTGGTGTGCTTTCTTTGCAATGATATTTATATGATGGGTCCAGGACCTGTCCTCTGAGATGGTGACATCCAAGAAGGAATGTAAAATTACTGACCCTCTCCACCTCTGATCTTCCAATGAGTACTGGCTCACGGACCTCTGGTTTCCCTCTCCTGAAGTCTACAATCAGTTTCTTGGTCTTGTTGACATTGACTGATGTTATTGTTATAACACCACTCAGCTGAGTTTTCAGTCTCCCTTCTGTATATTGATTCATCACCACCTTTGATACGGTCCACTACAGTAGTGTCATCAGTAAACTTGTATATGGTGTTGGAGCTGTACTTAGTCACATAGTCGTAAGTGTCAAGCAAGTAGAGCAGGGGGCTAAGCACTCACCTCTGTGCTTCATTCCCTCCTAATGGCCACTGAGAGATTTTACCTCCTACTGAACATTAAAAGTATGTTTGAATAATTCAGAAAATGTGTAGCTCAGGTGGTTGATGGTTGGGCTGAGGTGTTCTCCAGCCTTGGCAATTTTCTTGCAAACATTTCATCACTATACTAGGAGATATTATCAGTGTACTATTAATTGTGGTGTGTCCTCTGAATGCTTGGCCTTTATATACTTACCAATCAGCTTATTAATCAGCCCTGCAGAAGGGCCTCGGCCCGAAACGTCGACTGTATCTTTTCCATAGATGTTGCTAGCCTGCTGAGTTCCTCCAGCATTTTGTGTTGCTTGGATTTCCAGCATCTGCAGATTTTCTTCTGTTTGATAAACATCTGTGTTTTTGAATACCACATATCAATACTAAATTTCAATATGTTTAATGTGCTTGTACATTACGAGGGGATTAAAATGTTAATCACGCTCATAGAAAGCCACCACTGGTGACATACCTCATGGGTGTGTGTTGCATCTGGAAATGAGAAAAGATTTTAAATTGTTGGAGAGAATTATTGACATTTCAGGTAAAAAAAATCTGTAAACTTTTCATAAATCTGACAGTGTAATAAAACAGAATGCCATTTACTAAATATATCATGAGACAATCAAATTATCCCACCCGAATCATATGTAAACCAAAAGGGCACAAAATAATTTATTCAGAAAAAAATTAAATGAAGAAACATTGGAGCAAAGGGCAACAAAAAGATCAAGGTCATTTAGTTTTGAGTAGAAAACGGAAAGGAGAAGAAGAACAGAATGTATAAACCACTTGATCTTTAGATCTCAATGTAAGAACTAAGCTGCAGTATATCATGATTTTTTCCTAGTTGTTTATGTTGCTTCACAACTGAAGAAACCTGCTATTCATTTCAATTTCCCTTGAATCATTACTTAGTTTGGAGAAAGAATGGATCTCAGATTAGTAATTAAGAGTCTATTACTTGGACAATGTAAGATAAAATTAACAACCCGGATCCGGTGCACGGTACAGACCTTTGACACATTCTTGCCAAGTTTCATCTTCTCGGCTGGTTCAGCCTATTAATGAATGGACTAAATCCTGCATGTAAACAGGAAGGACTTTGAATATTTGTTAATAGAATTGTTCATTATCAATGCTACTTGTAGTTTTTTTGCCAAATGCTGTTATAGAAAAATACCACAACTAAATATCTTGATGTTCTCAGGAATAATCCTGAGAAATTGTCTCCTAGATGATGACGGAATCGCCTTTTGGGAACCTCCAAGCTTTACCAAATGTGTTTCTAATGACTACCAGATGTTGCAAACTGAGGTATGTGCATTGTCTTATACTATGAGGTGAGGTATGTTTTAATCTATTGTCTAACCAGTAAAGGAATTTCCTGACAAAGGGTCTCGGCCCGAAACGTCGACTGTACTTCTTCCTATAAATGCTACCTGGCCTGCTGCGTTCCACTAGCATTTTGTGTGTGTTAAAGGAATTTCTGTTCTATATCTCTGTGGCAGGTTTCTTCTTTTCTACCTGTTCTGCAGACCTGTGCTTCAATGAGATTTTTATTTTCCCATTTTTCTTTCTGTCATGTTGTTTTACTATCCTCATTCATAAGAGCTTCAATAAAATAATAGAGTCAAGGTAGCTCAGAGTTTGAGATTTTGCAATGCTAGGTAAACAGCACTGACTTTAAATTAGGCCAGAGAAAGGCCTATCACCAAGGCAACTAAGGATGGGCAATCAATGCCAAGAAAGTCAACATCAATCACAACAGATAATGAAGAATAAAGACAAACTGTGAATCCATGAAGAATTTATTTTACAGTGTGCTAAAATTTAAAAAGAAAATCATGTACTGATGTATTATCAAATTAAAACTTCTTATACTTACAAAATGCCAATTTTTAAATGGGTAATTTTAATCAGAGAATATTAATAAACCTGAAGGGTAAGCACTCAAATTTATTTTATTCCTGTCTCAGTTTGATACTAACACCTGGTGGCCTCAATTTTGTTTAACCATTAAGTGTGTTTAACCATTTCAGATCATAACCTTTTTTTGCATAACATCTACTGGTTCTGATGCTGTTGTCATCAAAAAAGTTGGTTGTTTTTGACAGTTGTGCTTTTGTCTTGTTTATAAAAGTTTGTCATTTAGTGACTTAAAATACCAAATCTAACTAAGAGATTTCCTTTTATTCTTTGCTTGCCTTAGCTGCTTTCCCTTGCCCTGTCATTATTTTAAACCTATTATATCAGGTCAATGAACTGAGGAGTTAGCTTTGAATTTCTATCTTCACCTTTGCTGACTGACGTGTTGAACATTTCCAGCATTCTCTGCTTTTATTTTCGATTTAGAGCAGGGGTAGGCAACCTTAAGCACAAATGATCTTCTAGCATGCGTTATTCATTAATTTGAGGCAAAACATAACTAGATGCATTTAAATGGATAATTCCCATATTTCAAAATTTTTATGGCATTTATCTGGCCCACTGTCCGCTCATTAATACACGGTCCGGCCCACAGAGGCAAAAAGTTTGCCCACCCCTGATCTAGAGTGTCTGCAGTACTTTGCTTTTATCTTATGTCAATTTTATGTGATCAGTTTGCTTGATGAGTGAAGTTGCAGATAAATGAGAATATTGAAAGGATGATTTGTATATAGACTATGAAAGGGTTTTTGATAAAGCTGTGCACAAAAATAATTGGATGGGATGAAAAAACTGATACATGATTAAATAGCAGAAAGTAGTATAGAAGAGCAATTTATCAGAGTGGACAAAATGTAATGTCAACTAAATGTACTTTCTTGATAAACTGTTTATTTATGACTTAGATGAGTATGGAAGGCATAATTTCAAAGTTTGTAGATGACGTGGAGATGACATAAAATGCAATAAACTTTGAAGAGGGTGGCGATGTAGCCGGAGGAATAGACTCGTGCTGATGAAATCTGCAGTGTGATGATTTATTGGATAACAAGAATATAGGAAAGCAGTGTCAATTGAATGGCACAAAATTGAATAGCAGAGACCCTTTTAAAAATGGCAGAGTGTTATTTTTAAAGATATCCTTGCTTTTATAAATATAGGGATGATGTGTAGAAGCATTCTTTATAAAATACTGATTAGATTCCAGATGAGTCTGTGGCACTCCTGGGATTCACACCGTAGAAAACACAAAGTACACTGCAGATGCTGTGGTCAAATCAACATGTACAAACAAGCTAGATGAACTCAGCAGGTCGGGCAGCATCCGTTGAAATGAGTCAGGACAAAGGGTCTCGGCTCGAAATGTTGACTGCTCATTTCAACGGATGCTGCCCGACCTGCTGAGTTCATCCAGCTTGTTTGTACATGTTGATCACACTGTAGAAAGGATGTCAAAGCTTTGGCGAGTGTGTAGAAGGATGTTCCAAAAGGATACTAGGGATAGAGGACACCAACTCCACCAAAAGACTAGAGAAATTAAAGCTGTTTTCCTTTGTGTAAAAGAGAAAAGCAGATTTGATCAATATGCTGGGAAACATGGAAGGTTTCAATTAAGAAAATATAATCTCTTTACAGTAGTGCAAGGTAATTTATTGGAGGATGCACATTTAACTTAAATAGCAATTTAAGCTGATCTGGAGCATCTTGCTTAAAGACTGGTCAGTACTAGTAGTGAGAAAATTTCAGGGCTAAGTGGAGAGGGAAGAGAAGTGGGACTAATTGGATAACTTCAGCATTAAGTAACGCAGGCCTGAAGGGTTTAATATCCTCAATAAGTTCCAAAACATTCTGAGTCATTGAAGAAAGCTCATGAATAGTGGTATATTTTCTGATTTCATGTTGAAAGTTACAGTTTCATATTTGGACATCAGGGATGAGAATAGCAATATGACACAGCATTCAGCAGAATTAATTACACAAATAGATATGAAGTTGCTAGGTGGTGGTGCTAGCTATAATCTTGCATACAGCGAAAGGCCGAACACTGGAGAAATGCAGATACTGTAGATGCTACACTGCTGTTCAATGAATAAACTTGACACCACAGGCCAAATAGTTTAACCACGATAGTGGAGAATCCTTTAGAAACGGGAACAAAAGAAAACAGTTTGAAAGTCAGCATGAATATCTTAAATACAAAACAATCTTAATGAAAATTTGATGAAAATTTTTGATGACTTATGGGCGTATGTTGATGCCCAAGAATGTTTCATATCACACTAAAAATAGGTTTGTCAGTAATTTTAGAGTCCGTGAAGTAAAAGTACAGTTGGAAGAATTGCCAAAAAAAAATAAATGTGACAGAGCTGTATGGTTATGAACCATTGTTTATTGTACTGCAGAGGAGTTTATGGTGTTTTTATAAACAGAGGCATAAAGAAGTCATTCAATGTCTGCAGTACTACGCTGCAGATGCTCTACAACTCAGTGGTGGCCAGCGTTCTGTTCTATGCTGTAGTCTGCCGGGTGTCAGGGTGAGGGCAGCTGACACCAAGAAGATCGATAAGCTCGTCAGGAAGGCCGGTTCTGTTCTGGGGGTTGGAACTGTATTCCCTGGTGGTTGTGTCTGAGGGGAGGATGCTGCAGAAGCTACGGAGCATTATGGACAATCCCTCTCACCCCCTCCGTGACGCACAGGACAAACAGAGGAACACCTTCAGTAACAGACTGATTCCACCGAGGTGCACCACTGATCACCACAGGAGATCCTTTTTCCCTGTGGCTATTAGACTCTACAACTCCTCCTCCTCAAGTATATGAGTACATGGTTTCATTGCACAGCTGTATTTTGAACTATTACTTTTTAATGCACATATTGTATTCTCTTTCATGCCTCAATACTCACGTTTTGTATTTTAAAGTATATATTTCTGACTGAGCAACTTTGCAACAATGATTTCCTTTGGGATGAATAAAGTTTTATCTTATCTTAAAGTACAAGAGCAAGGTAATCATGATGAACCTGTTTGGTCACAATTGAAAGATTATGTCCAGTTCAGGGTATTAAGGCTTTTGAAGATGTAAGGGTATGAGTGAGGGTGAAGAAGGGGTTTACAAAAATAACTCTAGGGAAACTAGACTAGTTACTCTGATAGACTGGAGAAGCTGGTGGTGTTCCTGGATTAGGGGAAGTTGTAAGGAAATTCGTTCAAGATATTTAAAATCATGAATAAGCTATACAGAGCAGATGGTAAGTGATTAAAATCAATCACGCAAGCAAACCTGATCAGACCAGACCAGACCATGTCTATTAAGTTGGGTATACATGGTCCTGAACCATTCCTTTGGGGTTGGTTTGGGCTGATCATGCCCCTTGCATGTAAAAAATGAGAGACAGAGGCTTGATGTGTGTGTGTGTGTGTGTGTGTGTATATCAGTTTCCAGAGCCATGGGGAGAAGGCGGAGGAGCGGGGTAAGATAAATTGCTTTTGAATAGAATCAGCATGAACGATGGGCCAAATGCACTCTCCTCTGCTGCTACCTTTCTGTGATTCTCTTTCACAGTAATATATTCATTCACAACCTAGTTGACTAATTTTCTGAACTAGATAGTGTGAAGGTACAGTTGTAACTGATGCATTTGTTAAATCAGGTCAAAAGCTTGAAAGAAATTAGATAATATTGCTGTAATTTATCGGTGAAGTAGCAAATAGAAAATTGCTTATATTGCCTTCCATACTTATTGTCCCAGAAATGGATCATGGTGTTCATTTAATTGAAATAAAGCAAAGAAAACCTTTCTGGCTTCTGCCTGTGGTAGAATTCATAAATAATTTCTTGGGAGCCCAAAATATGCACTTAAAATTCATCCATTTGGAAATACTCTATGAAATTGAAATCTTCCTGAGTTTATTAATGACCTTATATTTCTTGTTAATTTCTGTATATCAATTAATCAATTATTGTCATAGCTTTTTGAATGACTCATATTTTAATATGCTTATATTTTGATTTAAATTAAACATAGTATTGTTAAAGTGCCTAAGGCATTAACGGAATTTGTAATGCCTTAAGGGGTTTCTTTGAAGAAAGAAACATAATACTAAAATCAGACATTAAATGCTTTTGTACAGTAAATAAGTGCCTAATTTAATTGCAAACCTTAAAATTTATTTCAGAAATTAATTTTACTTTGCATTCATTCTTTTTGAAAAATCGTGTTTTATTTTCAGTTGCTAGACTGCAGCCAGAGAGGGATTAAAATATTATCTAAACACTCACATAAATAAGTGCTGCTGTCCAGGGTATAACTATATTAAGAAGTAATCTGTATCTTTTACAAAAACTCATGCTGCCAACATTACCGACCTTAATTTAATTTTGTGTTATGTGGGAGAAAAGCCACAGGATGCCTGTGATGTGAGAGCTGCTGGCCTTAATGAGTCTCTGCCTAAGGTTTCTTTTCTCCCCTTGATCTCACTGGCCCTTCTCTCCCCAAGGCCCCCATCTCTTTCTTTCTTGCTGTTTTTCCTTTCATGTCATCACCATTACTTTTTGACCATCTTTGCCTTCATCTGTAATTCCCATCTTTCACTTAATTCTGGGGTTAATATCACTACTTTTTATGCAATTCCTTCATCCTTTCCCAATTTTTCTTCGATTTCTCTTGTGCTCTCTCTTGATCTCTGTCCCCTAAGTTTCCCCGGTTTTCCTAACTACATGTTATTTCTGCCTTGGTTCCCTCAGCCTCTCTATCAGCTCCTTTACTTTTCTTTCATCTCTTTCCCTTTTCCACATCCCACCTTTTAATACCTTTGAACTGTTCTGTTACCCTAAGATGGCAGTGTCAGATCATCTGAAAATTCAGTAACATCTCACTTAATGCTTGGACAACGGGTAATTGGCAATTGGAATATTATTGTCACATGTACTGAGACACAGTCAGAAGTTCCTCTTTGCATGCTATCCATTACATAGATAAGTACATCGAGACAATACAAAAGACAAAAAAACTAAATAATAGATTGCAGATTATAGTGTTCCAGTGCAGTGCAGGCAGACTAATAAGGTGCAAGAGTTTTGACAAGGTAGACTAAGAAATCAAAATTTCATCCTCATCATAATACAGGTTCAGTAGTCTTAAGGCTGATTTACACTTGTGCATTGCATCTAACCTACGCCGTACCTACGCTATACCCTATGACGTAGGATGACGTGCACCTCTCCAGAAAAGTTACTCACCTGTCATGGCGACGCAGACTGCAACAACTGTGACTGGTCCACTTGGTAGCATTGCATTTCCTCCTACACATTTTCAGTTGCTTCTTCTCCGCCATGTTTGTAGGCTGTTGCGTACACCAATAAGAAACAGATTAACCAAATTGTCAAATCTACCTGCTGACATGTGAAAATGTTTGAAATGCATTTCCTCGTCCATGTCTCTCATGAAGAAACTGAACACAATGGCATAGAAAGCCCACCGCCAACTAGCGTTTTGGCACACACCAATGCACGCTCGCTACGATGTAGAGCGACACAGAAGTGAAAATCAGGGCTATGGCATAGGCTGCAGCGTAGCCCGTATGCGCAAGTATAAATCAGTCTTTAGAATACCAAGAAGGAGGTAATTCTTGATCCTGGTGATACTATTCTCAAGCTATTGTAACTTTTGCTCTATGAAAGAGGGAGAAGAGAGAATGAATGGGCTGAGAAGGGTTTTGGAGTATTTTTGTTGAGTCACCGAAGCAGTGGGAGGTATAAATAGAATCAACAGTGGGGAGACTGGGCTGTTTTCACAACTCTTCAATTTCTCATTGTTTTGGAGATGATCAGTTGCCCTCCTGAGCTATGATGTTTCCGGATAGAGATCAGGCTGGTGGAAATGACAGACAGACATACTTTATTGATCCTGAGGGAAATTGGGTTTGGTTACAGCTGCACCAACCAAGAATAGTGTAGAAATATAGCAATATAAAACTATAAATAATTAAATTAAAATAAGTTAATCGTGCCAAGTGGAAATAAGTCCAGGACCAGCCTATTGGCTCAGGGTGTCTGACACTCCGAGGGAGGAGTTGTAAAGTTTGATGGCCACAGGTAGGAATGACTTCCTATGATGCTCAGTGCTACATCTCGGTGGAATGAGTTTCTGGCTGAATGTACTCCTGTGCCTAACCAGTACATTATGGAGTGGTTAATAATTAATAGGTTGGTCTACTGAAGAAAAAGGAAGGTTAGGAGCTAGGTCAGGGTGAGAGAAGCATCAGTGTGAAGCAGCATTGAGGGGATTTAGTGAATGCTTCAAATCTTGTGTTTGACCATGTGCTAAGGAATAGGACAAAGTGAGGATAAAGGAGCTGGGAATAACAGGCATTAGCAAGAGAGGAAAGCAACCAATGAAGAACCAGAAAGTGATGCAGAAAAGACTGTGGATGATTCAATGTGTGTCGTTTTAGATAGGAGCTATAAGGTGTACATGTATCATTGACTATGTTGAGCCCAACAGCCACTATGTTTGTGGCTGATAATATTGAGATTCCATAATATTTGGAGCCAAGAATTCCTGAGTTAGTCTTATTGTAGGAAATGCATTTTGTACATATACTTCACTAGTACATGGTGTTCCAAGAAAAAGAAAGATATCACTGATCAGACTCTACTTGATCTGAGTATACAGAGCTAAGCTGGAATATTTTCATGGAAACACGCGTGATTTATGCTGCTCTGGAATAAATATATAGATCCATGCAACAAAAAAAAAGCAAGACCTTTTGGCCCATCTCAACCATTTGCTTTCATAGGCTTGTATCCATCTACTTTTCCTACTTAAATAGCTGTCCAAATGCCTTTTCAATGTTGTAATTATATCTGCCTCTTACCTCCTGGTCTGGCAGCTCATTCCAGATAGCCATTAGCACCTATGTGAAATGAAGTGCTATAAAAGCCTTATTGGTTGCTGCTGCACAATTCCCATAAGTATTGATCAAAACAAAAGATAATCTGGAAATAAGCATGGCCAACACTATAAATGACTGAAAAATGAAAATATATAGTGGTATGCAAAAGTTTGGGCACCCCGGTCAACATTTCTGTTACTGTCAATAGTTAAGTGAGTAGAAGATGAACTGATCTCCAAAAGTCATAAAGTGAAAGATGAAACATTCTTTTCAACATTTTAAGCAAGATTAGTGTATTATTTTTGCCTTGTACAATTTTAGAATGAAAAGAAGGAAAGGAGCACCATGCAAAAGTTTGGGCACCCCAAGAGATTTGAGCTCTCAGGTAACTTTTACCAAGGTGTCAGACCTTAATTAGCTTGTTAGGGCTATGGCTTGTTCACAGTCATCATTAGAAAAGGCCAGGTGATGCAAATTTCAAAGCTTTATAAATACTCTGACTCCTCAAACCTTTTCCCAACAATCAGCCGCCATGGGCACCTCTAAGCAGCTGCCTAGCACTCTGAAAATTAAAATAAATGATGCCCACAAAGCAGGAGAAGGCTATAAGAAGATAGCAAAGTGTTTTCAGATAGCTGTTTCCTCAGTTCATAATGTAATTAAGAAATGGCAGTTAACAGGAACGGTGGAGGTCAAGTTGAGGTCTGGAAGACCAAGAAAACTTTCCAAGAGAACTGCTCATAGGATCGCTAGAAAGGCAAATCAAAACCCCCGTTTGACTGCAAAAGACCTTCAGGACCTTGGGGTGAAGGAAGGTGAGAGGTGACCTGATAGAGGTGTATAAGATGATGAGAGGCATTGATCGTGCGGATAGTCAGAGGCTTTTTCCCAGGGCTGAAATGGTTGCCACAAGAGGACACAAGTTTAAGATGCTTGGGAGTAGGGACAGAGGAGATGTCAATGATAAGTTTTTTACTAAGAGAGTGGTGAGTGCGTGGAATGGGCTGCCAGCAACTGTGGTGGAGGGAGATATGATAGAGTCTTTTAAGAGGCTTTTAGATAGGTACATAGAACTTAGTACAACAGAGGGCTATAGGTAAGCCTAGTAATTTCTAAGGTAGGGACATGTTCGGCACAACTTTGTGGGTTGAAGGGCCTGTGTTGTACTGCAGGTTTTCTATGTTTCTAAGATTTAGCAGACTCTGCAGTGGTCTACTGTGTTCTACTGTGCAGTGACACCTGCACAAATATGACCTTCATGGAAGAGTCATCAGAAGAAAACCTTTCCTGCATCCTCACCAGAAAGTTCAGCGTCAGAAGGAACATTTAAACAAGCCTGAACATTTGCAAAGGAACATTTAAACAAGCCTGATGCATTTTGGAAACCAGTCCTGTGGACTAATGAAGTTAAAATAGAACTTTGGCCGCAATGAGCAAAGGTATGTTTAGAGAGAAAGGGGTGCAGAATTTCATGAAAAGAACTCCTCTCCAACTATGAAGCATGGGGGTGGAGCGATCATGCTTTGGGCTTGTGTTGCAGCCAGTGGCACGGGGAACATTTCACTGGTAGAGGGAAGAATGAATTCAATTAAATACCAGCAAATTCTGGAAGCAAACATCACACCGTCTGTAAAAAAAAGAGCTGAAGATGAAAAGAGGATGGCTTCTACAACAGGATAATGATCCTAAACACACCTCAAAATCCACAATGAACTACCTCAAGAGGTGCTAGCTGAAGGTTTTGCCATGCCCCTCACGGTCCCCTGTCCTAAACTTTATTGAAAATCTGTGGATAGACCTCAAGAGCAGTGCATGCAAGATGGCCCAAGAATCTCACAGAACTAGAAGCCTTTTGCAAGGAAGAATAGGTGAAAATCCCCCAAACAAGTATTGAAATACTCTTAGCTGGCTACAGAAAGCATTTACAAGCTGTGATACTCACCAAAGGGGGTGTTACTAAGTACT
This sequence comes from Hemitrygon akajei, assembly GCF_048418815.1. Classification (NCBI taxonomy): domain Eukaryota; kingdom Metazoa; phylum Chordata; class Chondrichthyes; order Myliobatiformes; family Dasyatidae; genus Hemitrygon; species Hemitrygon akajei. The sequence continues at coordinate 94,159,322 of NC_133124.1, forward strand.
GATCATGCAGGGTACCCAAACTTTTGCTTCGGGCTTGTTTCCTTTTTTGTTATTTTGAAACTGTAAAAGATGGAAATAAAAAGTAATCTTGCTTAAAATGTTAAAGAAATGTGTCATCTTTATCTTTATGCCTTTTGGAAATCAAGTCATCTTTTACCGGCTTAGCTATTCACAGTAACAGAAATTTTGACCGGGGTGCCCAAACTTTTGCATGCCACTGTATATGCAAGCTCCAGAGTAATCATGTTCCACTCTAGGGGGTGTGAATTCTGATGAGTACAGTGTTGAAAATGTTTGTTAAAAGCTGATCACCACAGCCCCAGGAGTTCCTAAGGGCAGAGACCGAAGTCCAAGTTGCTTCAACTACTTCATTAATGACCCTCCTTGCATAATAAAGTCAGAAGGGGGAATGTTTACTCATGATTGGATAATGATCACTTCAATTCACAAATCCTCAGCAAAGGCAGCAGCCCATCCCCGAATGCTACAAAGCCCAGGCAGTGTTTAGGCACTGGCAGGCAAGAGGCAACATCTGTGCCACAAAACTATCCGCTCAAACAAGAAAGAGTTGAGCTAATCCCTCTTGGCATCTGTTGTCTCTATCATTCTGAATCCATCACCATCAACATCCTATTGACCAGAAATGCAACTAAGCCCAGTCACATAAATATATAACTATAACAGCTGTTCAGAAGCTGGGTATTCTATGAGATTGGTACACTTTATCACATCCCAGATTCTTTCTAGCTTCAAGCTATGAACCAGGAAAGTGTGGAACACACTCCACATGACTGAAATTGTACAGCTCCAACATCATTCAAGTAGCTCAACACCACTTAGGGTTGAGCAGTCGACTTGCTTTGGTAACCTATCAACTACCTTTAGCATTAATTTTGTCCACCGCTGGTACAAAATGGAAACTATAAGAGCCAGTTCCAAACATACTGCAGTTATTTACTATCGTAAAATACATGAGCATCAGACATACACCGTTCCAACATGGAAAAATAACAGTGTTTCTTCATTGTTGCTGGATATTAATCCTGGAGCTCTCTAGCAAACAGCATCATGTGGGTATCCCTTTTTAAGAAGATGGCCCTCCTCCATTAGCCACTGCCATCTCCTCAAGTGAAATTAGGGATGGGCAATAATACCTGCCTTGTCAGTGACAGCCAGTTGCACCAAAAAATGATAAGAAAATGATGGTTCTAGTTGTTCCCTGATGCATTTTGTTCAAGATCTGAGGCATGATCACAGGTTTTCCCAGTCCTGATAGAAGTGGAGCACAGTAATTCAACTTATTCCTGCCATCACAACTTTGTGGGAAGGACAGATACTGTTGTAAAATATAAGAGGGTTGCTCCATCAGTATGGATTTGGCACACTGGTGGTATTGTGGAAGGGTCTACACAAATGTATTTGGTGTGCTGAATTACCATAGTTGGAAGCAAAGGATTTGCACTACAAGCAAAGCAATTTGCTGTCAAGGTTACCAAGGTGATGATGGTGAATTATAAAAAACAAAGTACTGCAGGCACTGTTCAGAAATAGAGCCAGAATATGCTCTAGACACTTCTGCCTGTTTGAATATCTGAAACAAATTGCCTTAGAAATCAACCTTGTCCAAAGAACCTTTTTGCTGCACATTAGTTTTGTAGAGTTACTTTCATGAGGTTCCTCTCCAAACCTGACCCCAACAAATCACAGTAACTTGCAATTAAATAGTTCACTTATGCAAGGAATCTTCACAGTACATCTTACAAAAGAAGAGGCAGCTATCCAGTAAAATGCTAAGACATCTTGGAAAGATTTTACTGAACACACAGTGAAAGTAGAAAGGGAAAGGGAGAAAGCCAAAAGGTTCTGCACAAGAATTCCAGAGAGTAGGAAAATAACGAGGAACACTTTTTATGCAATGTTGTTGGTGACAATTAAATTAAAAACTACATTCTATTTTTCTATATAAATATTTTCTTTAAATAAAATGGCTGATTAAAGTGTATTGTTGCTAATAAACAGAGTGAGGCTTGGAGCCTCATTGTGAGATAATTTGAATAGTGTGAGGTGTTTGTTTAATAAATGCTTCTAAAGCAAGGGCAGTCTAGAAAGTCATTAATGAATTTCATACACAGCCCACTGATATTTTATTTTTATAACACAGGAAAAATATTTGCTGTTGAAAGAATTGAAAAGGGTTATTTGGTGAGCGCATGGTCCATTTAAGTACTTTAAAATAGAAGTCTAAATATGAAAAATACCCATATCATTTAAGTACAACTGAACGCAAGTATTTTTTGTTATTGTGATTAGATTGCTCAATAATCCTTCTGGTTATTATCATGGATATTACCAGCATAGTTTATGAATGAACTTAAGAGCAAAAAAAGTATTGGTGTTGGGCATAAAAATAGTTTATATGCCAAATTAATCGGCTCGTATTTTCACAGTCTTGTGCATTATGCAACATGTTTGTTTAATCTGCAGACAAGAGAACACCTAACGAAGGCCCAGCGGGGGCTAATCGGTGATGGGGTATCAGCAATTATAAGAAAGCTGGCAGACACTTCCGAGGGAGGAACAAGCTACAGTGGAGACATTCTAGCTTTACTTGACATTTTGAAGAACGTGACAGAAATCTTCCGTAGGGCTTATTACACTCCTGTCTCTGGAGATATCCAGGTTGGTAAAATGTGACAAATTATTGATGGAAAAGATATGAAATAAAAGTCTTTTCACTTGCTCTGATCTGTATGCAATCTAATACTGAATCCAGCTCTGTATCTTTATGCTGAGAATGATAAATCTGCTACCTCAGAGGAGGTAGTATGGTGTCCTGGTAGGTAAATGGGCATTAGACATGGATCAGTCATGATTGGATTAAATAGCAGTTAGGCTTGAAATCTATTCACATAAAACTTTTCAACTGTTTATTCTTTCAATTTTCTTATATTTGGATTATATGTTTTTCAAATCATTCTTATGCCAAAAATGTCACTTTCATACTTCCAGCAAAAGTTACGGAGTTGTAAGTAGAAGAAACCAAGGAGAGTTAGGGTATTCCATCATTTTTACTATTTAGTTCAACAGCCAGTTGTCTGATGCTATCTTTGTTGTGAGAATTGAGTTGACAACATTCAGCAGTTCAGACAAAATCCATAGAAATGAACAAACATCGAACATTTCAGGCCAAGACCCTTTTTCCAAACAATGTATCTCTTACTCTGTTGTGTTTCAGGGATATTGTTGGAGAATTATTGAAAATTACAGCATTCACAAGAAAAAAGTTAAACCAAAATTATACACAACTTTTACAAGAAAGAACACAATTAAAATTAGATAGAAAAACAAAGTCCAAGAAGTGCAAAGCAATTGAAGTGATTATGGTGTCCCTATATTGAGGTGGTGATTAGGGTTATGCAGATTGGTTCAAGAAGTAAGTGGTTGAAGGTAAGTAGCCTTTCGTGAACCTGGTGGTGTGGGACTTTGTGCTTCTGTAACTTCTGCCTGATGATAGCCCTGAGAAGATGACATGGATGCTGGGAACCTTGCGGCGGCGCCTCATGTACATATTACTGAACTGACTACACATATAATCTAATATCTATTCTGCTTTTGAAGTGCTCATTTTATCATTAATGTTGCAATATACATTTTTTTTTGTTTTGCAGAATTTTGTTCAAATAGTAAGCAATTTGTTATCAGAAGAAAATAAGCCAAGATGGAAAGAAGCTCAGCTGGTAAGAGTTAAAGAGAAAGTCAAATTTTAAATAATAAAAAAAGTTCTATTGAAGCAATCATTGATTATTTACTGAATTAAATGCATATGGTCAATCCTCTACAACTCCTTTTGACAGCAAACCATGCTGTGATTGGACTGTTTAATTGGAGTTAAAGTTGAAATGAGAAATTGATTTTCCTAGTTCATATATAATTGGATATACATATAGATACCTGTACACCCAGAAAATTAAGTTGCTTTTTGAGTCTGCATTTGACCTTTCCTTCAGCAATGTTTTGCCTCATTTGAAAGCTGTTTGATGGATGTAAAGATGCAAAATCAGAGTACAGAAACTGTATTTCTTAAAGTAGTTAATGACTTGGGTCTTAATGCCGATGCAGGTAACATATCAGTTCTTGTTATCTTTGATTTGAGTGCAGCATTTGATACTATAGATCACAGCATTCTCATAAACAGCCTTAGACAATGGGTAGGACTTTTTGTACTTCCTTAGCCTGATTTCAGTTTTATAAAACGGAAATAAAATTCTTTGTTAGTTGTGGTGATTGTGCGTCCAAAATCCATGACATTGTGTTTGGTGTGCTGCAAGGATCAATTCTTTGCCCATTGTTGTTTTCACTCTACATGCTCCTGTTAGATCAGAATATTTCAAAACAGAAGGTGAATTACCACAAATATGTACAAGACACACAACTGTATTTGTCTAGACCCTGAGGCTCTGAACCCTCTGCTCCAATGTCTTACTAGCATTATGGAATGAATAAATATAAATTTCCTTAAATAAGAAAAAAACTGATTTTTTTTGTTATTGTTAGCAATAAAAAGTGTGAATCTTAGAAATAAACTTGACCTTCTGGCCTTACAAATCAAGCTAGAAGTAAAGAATTTAGGTGTTATTATTGATTCTGAGCTAAATTTCAAATCACATATTAACGATATTATTAAGACCACATTCTTTCATTTAAAGAACATTGCAAGATGCAGAAAAATTGATATGCGCTTTTGTTTTTAGCCAAGTAGACTACTGTAATGCACTCTTGTCAGGGCTGCCTAACAAGTACTGCAGCTTGTTCAAAATACTGCAACAAGAATCTTAAACAAAAAGAAGAAAGTCTGAGCACATTTCACCGGTTTTGGCATTATTACACTGGCTGCCTGTGTCCGTTTTACTCTATCGATTACTCTACCGACTGAGATATGCCAGGCTAGTACAGAGGAATGCTTCAAAATACTTCTTTAAAAAAAAACTTTTTAATTTGGCCTACTTATAGGATTACTATAAGTGTAAATGGTACCGCAGCATTCAAGCCAGGACCAACGGGCTCTGGGACAGGCCTTCAGACTGATTAATTCATGCTGACACAATTGTATTTCTAAGCTATGTGACTGTTCTGTTGTATACCTTACTTACATACTACTTACAGTTGGCCCTCCTTATCCGCGAATTCCGCATGCGCGAATTCAACCAACCATGAATCGCGAAAACCTGGAAGTGCTCTTCCAGCACTTGTTGTTCAAGCATGTTCAGACTTTTTTTTCTTGTTATTATTCCCTAAACAATGCAGTATAACAACCATTTTACATAGCATTTACATTGTATTAGGTATTTGTAAGTAATCTGGAGATGATTTAAAGTATATGGGAGGATGTGCGTAGGTTATCATGGATCGGGTTAGAAAAAGATCCGAAGTTCTTTTACTAAGTAAGTCAGAACAGGTATATCCGGTGTTACTTAGCATCAGTTAGTCAAATGTTTGTCTTATTATATAGTATATAATTTACCTTTCTATGCATATAAAACACTTAAGGACGTATGTTTCAGCACCGGGCTCTAGTTCGATCCAGTAACAGATCGCTTTTGCGTGCGCTCTCCACAGTGCCTGGTTCATGTGGAGGATCAAAAACCCAAAACCACAAACCCCAATAATTAAACTACTGCGTTGCTTAGTAATAATTGTAGCTTTCATCGGGGCAGAGCTTTTCTCACTTTATCCTTTAAAATTGTTCCAATCGTTGGCCGACATAGCCTAACGCTTTTCCAATGACCCATGGCGTTTCACCTCTTTCCGATCGCTTTATTATTTCCACATTATTTTCAATCGCGATCGTGATTACTTTCATGAACAGAAACATTGCAGATTCAGAGCTCTGACGTCGGGTCCTAATATCCAGTGCACTGAGACAGGTTATATAAGGTCTGGGGTTCTCCTGGGTCCAAAGGCTTACCGCACTGAGACAGGTTGAATAAGGGACTTGAGCATCCGTGAATTTTGGTATCCGCGAGGGGTCCCGGAACCAATCCCTCACGGATAAGGAGGGCCAACTGTATTACAAGCTACTGTAATTTGCACATTGTATATTGAGATCGAGATGTAATGAAGAGAATTTTACTGCTCATGTATGTGAAGGATGCAATAAATAAAGTCAATTCGATTCAATTACTGCCTCTTCATGTTGATTGCATTTATAAATTTGGTATATTTGATTACATTTTATTCTATATAACGTTTGTCTTTACTTATGATTCTTAATGTTTGCTTCGTAATTTTATGACTATATTGATTTATCTTTACAATCAATGTAAAGCACTCTGAGCCTACATCTTAATGTATGAAATGGGGGTGCTATATAAATAAAGTTATATTATTTATTCTTTCTCAGTTCAAGCTGGTAAAATGTGTGGTTTGGCATTGCTAAGCACATTCATTTCTCAATTACTAAGAACTTTTGGAATATTCTCATGGTGTTTAGTATTGTGGCTTTCAGGAGATTTACATAAATGTTGCTGTTTAGGCCTAATTGTTTAATGCCATTGTGTAGTGACTTTAGGGTGGTACCAGTTGTAGATATTACTATTGGGACAATGTATACCCTGTTCATGTTCCATACTCTTTCAGTTTCATCTTTCAATTCAGCATATTTCTGATGTTTCTTGCGTATTGATTTCTGTATGTTATGCGTGTTTGGAGTGGCTACATCTATTAAGTAAGTTGGTCCTGTATTGCTATATCTGGATGGTTATTATGGATTGTCCCACCTGTGATAATGGATTAGTTGAAATATAATTTATGGGACTCTGATGCTAAAACTAGACCAGGCTTGTACTTATAATAACATACGGTTTCTTTTATGAGTTTGTATTTTAAAATAAGATTTTGGCAGATAATGTTTGCCACTTGATTGTGTCTGTGCAAGTAATCAGATTGAGTTAAACTGCTGCAGGATCCTGTAATGAGTTGGATTGTTTCCGGTTTCTCTTGGCATTTTCTGCATTTATCATCTTGAATTTTCTGATCTTTTATTATGTATTTTTGATAATTTTTTTGCTAACCACCCAGTCTTGTATTATTATTTTTATTATTAATATTGTTGTTGTTACCATTTATCAGTTCAGGTTTATCTATCATATCAAGCTTGGTATGGGGAAAGTAACATCTGTGTCACAATACTGCTGGGTAATGGCCATATCCAATAAATCACTTCACCTGAAGAAGTTAGTCTTTTTTGTTGGATATCAGATGCTCCACCATTAACAGTTTTGCAGTCATTATAGATCAGAAATGCAAATATTGTAGCTGCAAATTCCATTGGAACAATTTTCCATAATATTTTTAAATCATTTGCAAACCTATGCTTTTATTTAAAGATCATGAAGCTAGAAAATACATGGTCATGAAGGACTTGAAACTGGGAGATTCAGGTTGGCACCGGATTCTAAGAGAAAGAATTTATAGAATGCCTATAAGATTGCCTTTTAGAACAGCTTATAGTCAAGCCCACTGGGGAAAAGGCAATTTTAAATTTGGTGTTGTACAATTAATTAGATTTATTTAGGCAGCTTATTGTAAAGGATATCTGAAGAGGCAGTCGTCATAATGTGATAGAATTCATTCTGCAAATTTAGAGGGAGAAGCTGAAGTCAGATGTATTGATATTACAGTTGAGTTGTGGTAACTACAAGGGCACCAGAGAGGAGCTGGTAAAAGATGATTGGAAGGGGATCCTCACAATGATGACAGCAGAGCAGCAATGGCAGGTGTTACTGGGAGAAATTTGGAAGATGCAGGATTATTTTATCCCAAAGAAGAAGTCACCCCTTCCCCCTGCCATTTTATTCTGTTGTCTCCCCTCTTCCTTTCCAGTCCTGATGAAGGGGCTCACCCCAAAACGTCGACTGTTTATTCATTTCCATAGATGCTGCCTGGCCTGTTGAGTTGCTCCAGCATTGTGTGTGTATGTTGCACTGTATCCTATGGCCGCATATCATCTTAGTGAGTAGTGTGTCAATGTTTTACCTGTGTGGTTAAGTTGATGCAAAATTTACATAGCTTGTTTAAGGTTTTTGTAACAAGGTTGATGAATGCTAAAGTGTTTCCAAATCAGATTGACATGTGACTTGAGTACTGTTTCCCTGCACCACCACACTTTTGCCCTTTAGGTGGCTTGCTGCTGAGGAAGCCTTGTAACTTTGATAAGTTAGTTGCCGCAATGCACTAGGCAGAAAAGTCCACTGATGCAGAGCAAGAAAATTAGGGTTGTGGATAAGATGCCAATTTTTTTCAAACATGTTTAGACCGTGGTTATAAGAAGGACTGGAGCTGAAGGCTCTTATCATCCGATTCAATTTGTCCTTATTTCCACGGGAGTCCTGGCTACAATATGCCAAAGGGATGGTACCGCGCTGTTCCCAGATATCTTGTGGAATGTTTTTTGGGGTAGGAAGCATTTTAAACTGCATGTTCAGAGATAAGTAGATTCTGAAGATATAATGGAGTCTAAATAAAAATGATATAAATTCTGGCTGGGGTTTTGCCAAAGTGATAATTATTTTTGAAAGAGTCTGACATTTTGAGTGAAACATGGCTGATAATGTTTCAGCATTGGCAAAAGAAAAAAAAACACCAGTTTATTTTTGGTGGCAGTTAAATGGTTAATATGCTTACACTCATCACATCACTCTCCATTGAATATAAAAAGCAGAAAACATTTGTTACTAGTTCTCACAGATTTGAATGTATCCAGCCACATCTTCTGCTGCCATGGCAACTATCGAGGAAGAGGTGGCTCAGAGTGAGAATGGATGGCAATAAGATTTTCTGCTATATATGTTCTTTAGTCACTGTTCAACGTGTATTGCCTTGATAACGAATCAAGTTAGCACGGAGGACAATCAAACTAGTTTTATCAAAAGTGTCTGCTGACAAGACTGAGTAGATTGTATGAGCCACATTGGTCATTTCACACGAGTGCAGAATGACACAGTAATTCTCAATTTAGGGCCCTTCGTTCATTTCTTCATTAGATACAAATGATATTTAATTTCAAATAATGTCCTGGCAAAGCTCTCGGCCTGAAACATCGACTGTACTTTTTACCGTAGATGCTGCCTGGCCTGCTTAGTTCCTCCAGCACTTTGTGTGTGTTGCTTTAGTTTATACATTCATCTTTACATGCAGTTTCTTACCAGAGATTTGGGTCTGTTATTCCTGAGTTTATAACTGTTGGATTCATCAACAATCCTTGCAAGTCACCATCTTTCACTCGGCAGTGTCTCTGAGCTAATAAGTTCCGAGGTGCTATGCAAACAAACACTTCCTGGTTTCTTTTGGAATCTCAATTCACAAAAAAAATGTACCTTTATGGCAAGATCACATCTACCTTAATGAAGCACTTCGAGAGGTTGAATAGGACAACTATGAACTCCTGCCTGATCAAGGGTCTGCTCTCACTGCAATTATTTTGCCACCATGACAGGTTTACAGTGGATGCAAACTCACTGGCTCTCTTACCTGCATTGGAGCATCTAATCAGCAACAAAACATACACCAGGCTGCTGTGATGGCAGCTCAGATTTCAACACCATCATCCCCAGTATTAATCAACAAGCTTCAAAACATGGGCTCTCTACCTCCATCTGCAAGGGGATCTTTGACTTCCTTCTCAGGAAGAATGGATCAGTCATACCACCTCTACACTGACAAACAACACAGGTGCATCTCAAGGATGAGTGCTTAGCCTAATACCCTACTCTCTCTGCACTCAAACGCTATCTATAAATTTGCACTTGAAAACACTGTTATTGGTAAAATCACAGATGTTGGTGAGGACACATCCAGGAGTTAGATAGATCAGGTGGTTGATTGGTGTCACAACAACAACTTCCCACTCAAAATTAGCAAGACCGAGGAAGCAAATGTGCACATCAGGAAATGGAAGTTGGGAGAATACACTTCATTCCTCATTGAGAGGTCATCGGTGGAAAAAGTGAGGAGTTTCTGGTGTCAACAGCTTGGAAAATCTATTCTGAGCCCAACATATTGATACAGTCGTGAAGAAGGCACAGCAGTGGCTCTATTTCTCTGGAAACTTGACAAGATTTTGTATGTCAACAAAGTTGCTGCAATGGTTGTCTTTCTGGCACTGAGGCTTTGGAGGCAGCCCTGGCTGCTGTGCTCATGCCCACTAATATTATAAACTGATAAGCAAGGCTTTGGGCCTAATCTGGTCTGCTCTGGGGTTTGGATCTGAGGACTCAATTTTGTTTCGGAATGCTGTTGTTCGCTTCAATTGTTTGCATGAGTTGTATTTTTTTCTTTCTGTTGCGCATCAAGTGGTTGGTCTTTTATTTTTAAAATTGGGTTCTTTAAGGTTTCTTGCTTCGTGGCTCCCTGTGAGCAAGCAAATCTCAAGGTTGTACAATGTATACGTTCTTTGATGATAAATATACTTGAATCATATAACAATTACAGCACAGAAACAGGCCATCTTGGCCCTTCTAGTCTGTGCCGAATGCTTACTCTCACCTAGTCCCACCGATCTGCACTCAGTCCATAACCCTCCATTCCTTTCCTGTCCATATACCTATCCAATTTTTTAAAAAATGACAATATTGAACCTGCCTCTACCACTTCTACTGGAAGCTCGTTCCACACAGCTACCACTCTCTGAATAAAGAAGTTCTCCCCCGTGTTACCCCTAAACTTTTGCCCCTTAACTCTCAACTCATGTCCTCTTGTTTGAATCTCCCCTACTCTCAATGGAAAAAGCCTATCCACATCAACTCTATCTATCCCCCTCATAATTTTAAATACCTCTGTCAAGTCCCCCCCTCAACCTTCTACACTAAAAAGAATAAAGACCTAACTTGTTCAACCGAATCTTGAATCTTGAATTTCTACAGATGTACGATGATGGAGAACATTCTGACTGGTTGCATCACAGCCCAGTATGGAGCCTCCAATGCAAAGGATTGCAAGAAGCTGCAGAGGGTTGTAGATTCTGGCCAGCTCAATTGTGGGCACACCCCTTCCCCCTACTGTGCGTGTGCCTCAAGACTGCAGCCACTATCAGAATGCACCCTCACCATCATGGACTTCTACTCGTTACTGCCATCAGGAAGGAGGCTCAGGAGCCTCGAGGCTCATGCTCAATGATTTGGGAACTGCTTGTTCCCCTCCACCATCAGTCTGGTCACATTATTTCTTTTGTTGACAGTTTTTATTTCTTTTGTAATTTATGATAATTTTTATGTCTTTTTAAGGTACTGCTGCCCACAGAACAACAAATTTCATGTCATAGAAGCTGATGATAATTCTGATTCTGAGAAAGGAACATTAGGTTTAGTTCTTGTTTGATTACTGTTCTTCTTTAGGAGAAAGAAGGATAAAGCAGTGAGGGTAAGGAGGAGTGTGTATGTGTGTGTGTGCGTGCACGCACGCGCTGATCATCTAGACTCCAGGTCTCAAAACAGGCCATCCCCAGATTATGAACACCCAACCTAAAGACACCCATCCATAAAAGCCAGTTCCAATAATATTATGGGTGTGTGTGGTAAGATGGGGGTGGAGGGGAGGCTGACAGGCTGTTGGTAGTGATTTTTAAAAATTAGTTTTATTTGTCACATGTACACGAGAACATACAGGAAAATGCATTGTTTACGTCAAATCGTATCAGTAAGGTTTGTGCTGGAAGCAGCCTGCAAGAGTTGCCATGCTTCCAGAACAAACATAGCATGCCCACAACTCACTAACCCTAACAGTATGTGTTGTGCATTTAATGTATCTATGATATTTGAGTAACATTGTAAATATTCATTTGATTAAGCATTCTTGTTCAACTAATTCATCATAATATTTGTATGAAATATGTGAATTGCATACATCATGAAGCTAACACACCTCATATTTTCGTGCCTCACTTAAAGTAAAACTGAAATTATGACCCATTCTCCTGGGCTCCTGTCTTTTCCCTTTCATCCAGTGATGACTACCTAGCTGTTGAAGCACAGTGAGATACTCAAATTTAGAAAAGCACAGCGAGAATTGGTCGACTTAAAAAGCACAGCACAATTTTTTTCTTTCAGAGCAGCACATTTTCTTCTCAAAAGGAAATGTGATCGAGTTTAAAAAAAGGCAGAAAATGGAAGAATTCACGGGTTCATAAAGAGTGAGTTATCAGGTGATAATAATCATTAAAAAAAGAGCAGAAAATGCTGGCTACTTCAGAAAGATTGGCGTGTTTGATTACATATTAGATAACTGTATAAGGAATGGTATGAGCAGTATTTTAAAGCAAATGGAGTAGCCAATGAGAAACAAGTACTAATTTTGCTGAGTGCATTGGATTTAAAGGCATACAGTTTGCTTCAGTGTTTGACTGCTCCAACCAAACCAAATGAGCTTGGCTGATAATATGAAAGTAATGCTGGAATACGTAGAACCAAAATCGTTGTTGGTTGCAGAACATTTTAGATTTCATCAGTGGAATCAAAAGGAATGAGAGTCCATTTCATCATACTGAATTGAAGAAGTTGTCTGAGAATTGTCAGTTTGGTAATGGGTTTAATGATTCACTGAGAAATCATTTATTTTCTGGAATCTGACAAGAAAGCATTAAAAATGGCTCCTAATTGAAGCACAGCTTATATTTAGAGCAGTTGAAAATAGCTGTTATCAATAGAAACAATTGACAGAGATAAAATTGAGTTGCAGTCAGGAACGAAAGGGAGCATGAACAAAATTGCACCTTCTAAATGTAAACTGCCCTGGCCAAATAAATTATGTTAATATTGGACCAGGGGCATTACAAAACCAGACCAATGCAGATTTAAATGCATAATAAAGTAGAGTGTATACAAAGAGCATGTCAGCCAGACAAAAAGAAATGGACTGCACAGGGAAGAGAAAATGGTAAAAAAGTCAAGTTCTAGTTTCGAAAAGAGCACTACTCTGCGCTATTAGTAGAAAATCTGATAATGAAGAGAATGACACAGGACTGAGTTACCTTGAGATTTACAGTGCGAAAATTAACAATAGACAAACAATATGACTTACACTAGAAGTGAGTGACAAATTAATTAAGATGGAATTGGCACTAGCTTGGCTCTTTAAGTTTTTTCATTAAATGGGTTTGAATGACATTTCAATGACATTGAACTGAAGCCTGCAGATGTCCAACTAAGAACTTACAATGGAAAAAGTTAACTCTTGTGGGAATAATATTCGTAACAATGAAATACAACAACCAACAAGCCACATTGGGCTTGAATATGGTAAAAACAGGAAGGCCACCATTGTGCGGGCATGATTGGCTGAGACAACTACAATTTGATTGGAGATCCATCCACTATTTGCATGCCACATCCTCTGTAAGAGAGTAAACAAAGTGAATTAAGAAGGGTACTGGATAATGGCACAACTGTCTCCATGCTGAATACCATGAACCATTACCCACCAGAGGGCAAATAGATGCCAACCTCCGTGCCTCTGGTTGGAAAGCATATTGGATCAAAAAGGACCATGTTGGTCAGAGGAAGTGTGAAAGTGACAAAAAACAGTGGTCTGACTACAACAGTTTTTGTAGGCAACATAACTGAGGAAGCTTCTGATATGTTAATCAGGCAGTTACTTGTGAAATGTGGCATGGCTTTAAGGTGGAAGACAGCTCCAAGACTTTCAAGAAGTTGCAAACAGCGTTTGTGAGTATGAAGAACCAGAATCTACTCTGTGTGCATGAAGGTTATTGCATGAACTTCAAACGTAGACAAAAAAAAAAGCTTGTAAAAGTAGATGCAATGACCAAAGCCCAACTGGATGAATGGAAGGAAAAAAAGAGAGGAATCAATGGAGATATGAAAACAGGATTCATAAGATGATATTGTGGATGTGGAATCCAAAAAGGAGCAATGGAAGCATAAATAAGAGACACTACAGTTAACTAAATTGACCTTTCCAAGATCAAGATGCACAAACTAGAAGGAAAAAAAAAGGAAGGAGAAGGCAGGCATCCAGAGCTGTTAGAATCATTTCCTGGCACCCTGGTTCAGCTGTCAAAAATATGTGAATCTCAGAATCATCTACTATAACCACCATGAAGTAGATCCCAGAACCTGAGATTGTTTGCTACAGATCTCACCTGCCAAGCAGAGTGACCTCACTTGTCAGGAAAGACATTATCCCACAAGAGCAAGAAATCCTCCACATCAATGAAATCTTTTGGCCTGAATGGGACAATTTAAAATGTACTATGCTCTGTATGTCTATATAGCAGTTGTATTAGATAGTATGTGTATGAATTGAGATGCATTCTATAGAGTTGAAGTTTATAGCTAAGCAGGGAGAAGTGTTGTATATTTAATATTTCAGCAATATTTGAGTAATATTGTAAATATATTGTTTGATTAAGCATTCTTTGTTTAAATATAGTTGGTCATGGTATATATATGAAATATGTGAATTACAATGTTTTGGCACTACCAGGTCATATATTCACACTTTGCTTAAAGTAAAAACTGTTAGACTCATATTTCTCAGCTCCCTTGTCTTTTTCCTTTGGATTATTTTTTATGTTTTGGAGTTACAAAACATAACAGTACGTCTTTGGAATATGAGAGGAAACCAAAACACCCAGAGTCAACCCACACGGTCACGGCAAGAAAGTACATACTCCTTACAGAACGCGGTGAAAATCAAACCCTGGTGACTGATTGCTGGCACTGTAAAGCAATTATGTCAACTGATACGCTACTTTGCTATCTATATTTAGCTATGATGCCCAGTAGTTCAATAATATTTTTCGCATCTTTGAGAGGGCTCCTTTGTTAACATATTTGATAATATTTTGAGCATTTGATGGCTATTAAGTAATGCCCCACATTAATAATCAGTTTCCTGTGCAAAAGGAGAGAAATATTGGGAATAAAATGGCCAGAAGAAATAGAAAGAGACAGGTCCAGATGGATTATCTCAACCCTAAATGTGAAATTCCATTTTCCTTACCTGCTTGACCTCTTCAGGTCTTCCACCATTTTGTTTGTTTGTTGACTTGATGGCCTTGATTAGCTGCATTCTTCTAGCAACTCTCTATTCCTTCACTTTTCAGCCTCTTATTTGTACTGCATCTTTATATATTCATTCTTACACTATTATTCATTTCTGCACTTCCCCCTTTTTCATCTCTGTCCCTCTTTATAGGATTATGTTCTTTATATTATAGAATCATGACAGAGCAATTGGAGACAACTGGCCACTCAAGTAGAGTACCCAGTCTGTCACATTCTGCATGAGCTATGGGACAGATTATGGTAATACACTACTAAAATACTGTGACCTGAGGTAAGGATAAAAGATTATGGGGACCAGCGAAAGGCCAGTTGCTCTGCCTGACTGATCATTGTAGATGAGATATTGTATTTTTTTTCTGAAATGGATGCTGGTTGTCATATAATTGAACTAATTGTAATGGAATACTGTCTCTTGAAATACTTGCCCAGAAATCCATCTCAAGTAGGAGGCAGTGTGCCAAATCACAAAGCCATCTATGTGCTCCATTGGAAGTGAATTTTGCAAGCATATTACATAAGCTGTCATTGTTACATGGTGTGATTTTCCAGGGATGATGGCACTCTAGACAATTTTCTGTTGAGTTTGTGATTGCTACAATTCAAATGGTGTTTTGTTTTCATTTTACAGACTGGGCCAAACTCAAAGGAAGTGATGCAGACTGTTGAGAATTTTATTGATGTCATTGGTTTTCGACTGAATGACTTCAGAGACTCCTATCTTGTCACTGAAAATCTAGGTATGCTGATTTTTTATAACTTCTAGAACGTTCACTAAACATGATGTGGGATTGATTTTAGTTTCTGATGTTTTTGAAAATTAACTAACAAATAACAATATTAAACTAAAGCAAAATAAACTTAGGGTAACAAATAACTGTGTACAGCCTAGCTCATACCATATCAATCGAGAGAGAACTGGAGGTCAGAAAGGGTGGGGAGGGCTGGAGTTTGAAAAGACTGGGAGAAAAAGTAAATCTGCCATGACTGAAAAGCTGTTGAAGCCTTAAAATAATTTTAAAAATGTTTTCCTGTGATCAAATAGAGAAAATGGGAAGAGTTGTGTCAATCTCTGCACATCCGTTCCTTTTCCAAAGAGAGCAAAATCCAGCATTTCCAGTTTATCCACATTATTCATTCCTGGAAGAACACTCTTTAAGACCTTTGCATCTTACCTGGAGTGTGGTGTCATGAACTGGCTATAGTAGTATAGTGGTGGCCAAAGTGGGTTTTTATTATGATTCATTATTGCCTCATTGCTCATGTATGCTGCCTTTGTTTACCAAGCCAGAGATCATGTTTTTCTTCAGTGTTTTCTCAACTGACCCTGCCACGTTCAATGATTTATGTACATAAATTGTTCTTCAGATCCCTTTATTCCTTTTGACAATTGCAAGTTTTTATTGTCACCCCTCATTCCTCCTACTATAATGTAAAACTTAATATTTCTTAGTGTTAAAATCTATCTGCCATATGTCCACCAGCCTGTTGTATTTTCTATTTTCCTCTATAAAAATGTATGACACTAATCTCTTCATTCAGATGATTTCTGTTGTCTTGCTGAGTACAGCTGTGGAACTGCTTGAATACAAACATTACCATATTTAAGTGGTCCACAATTGAATTTTAGGCACACTCATTAAGGCAAGTGTCACCAGGGGAAATGAAACCCTCAACAATTCAAATGCTTGCATACAAATCCAAGGATAGTACCAATAGTCTTAATATATGCTGAATTTCTGCCTGATTTTCCAAATCTTATGTTCACAATCTGATGCTTCTTATCCTTTGAATTTTATGCAGTAAGATGTTTGTGTAAGAACTGGATTATTTTTGAACATATATTTATGAGGCTGTGATTCAACCAAACCTCAAATGATTTTATTGAAAATATTATGGGATTTATAAGGATTGTGAGACATAATGGAAAATAAGAGTGGTACAACAGATAAAGCAGTTCAAAATAATCTGCCTTAATAGTATAATTATTTATGTAAATTTATGCTTTTTTCTCCTTTGTTGTTTTCATTTACATAGTTCAGCCATACTTGTCACTGAAAAGTGAATTGTGTTCAGTGTGTTTGTATGATCCCTTTAAGGTATGAGAATGGAGAGCTTCCAAAGAACAATAAAGTCTAGAGCAGAATAAATGAAAAATAGCTTTGAAATAGAGTCTACATAAATTAAAAGTCATATTTTTATCATAAGAATGCATGCAACAAGTACATCTTCAAAAATTGAGTTCTGCAGAGGACATTTGCTTGAGGGTATTATTCTTTCCCTCATTCTTAATATGTCAAACATATTCTGAGCTTTCATGGCTCAAAACTTTTACTCTAACATATCCATACTAGGCACTGAATTAATTGAAAAAATTCAAGGCCCCTGAAGGACCTTACTTTTCTCAGTTAGAAATCAAGTAGATTAATTGTTATAGTTCTGCAGGGGCTGCCTGCATTGTGTTCTTCACAAATGACCCTCATTGGATATGGCATGTTACTTTTCACAGAAATTATTTTGATGTGTGGCTCCAATATGAAATAAAATTGTCTGCCTATCCTAAACCAGTGGCCATCATTGATGCATAAGAACATGATATTAAGGATTCTTGTTCTCCCCTGATATGCTGGGACACTGTACACTGATTGCTATAAGCCCTCCTTTAGATTAAAGGAAAATCACCATTTAGGGGGAACTGATAGGAAACTGAAGCTGATGGCAAAATAATTTCAACCATTACTTTATTGAATGGCAAAGTGAGCTCGAAGAACCATATGAGCATAATCCTGCTCCTAATTTGTATTTTCTCATCTTGTATCTCAGTCTTAGGAATTCATAAGTAGACCTTTCAGTTTCACAAGCTTGACTCACCTTTCAGTTTGATCACAGTAAATATGTACTTCAGTCCAGTGCAATGATCTTAGCTTCCCTGATAATCCAAAAATTCTTACCTAACAATATACCGACCTCTTTTGAACAAATATCTGCTTGTTCTCACCTATACAAGCAATCTGAATCCATAGACTTGGTCTACTGGAGAAGAAGAATCCTTCTTACCCCTGGATTTTGATGGAAAACCTGTGTCCTGATTGTTCATCAAAAGTGACCATATTTTATACCTCTTAACTCCTTGAGGAAATGGCTAAACTATATTGAACATTGTTAACATTACATTAGGCATTGGATGACCACTCAGTCTTCATAATTCTTCTGGACTGATGCATACATTGACAGTGGGAACTCTATTGAGTTGAGTTTGATTTTTCCTCAACTAATGGATCAACTTGCTCACTTCACTGCAAATTGAATTATTATTGTCAAGTGTATGCTTAGTGTAAAGCACATGAAACCTTACTGAAATATATTTTTACATTTCTCAGTGTTATGTACCAAGAAGTATTATCTACAGAGGCATGATATGGTTCTGAAATTGGCTTTACTTAATTATTTTTAGTTCTGGAACTGATATTCAATGTTTTTTCCATCATGGTCTGCCCAAGGACAGATTGTGAAACAAATCCCTACCATGAAGTTCTTCAGCAAAATTTGGGAAAAGGAACCTGGATTTAATTTAATATCTTATATCTCCAATTTACCTTGCCCTTGGTGTGCTCCAAGCAGATCAATACTTTCATCTAGGCACATATTTTCCAATTTGAGATCTAACTAGTAGTGAGAACTAGCATATTAATTCCTAATTCTTGGGCTGTCCATTTAGGTAGCTGAGCAGTACGTTGTTGACAAAGTACCTGAGAGAAGTGAGACTATGCAGTTTTGCTGAAAAATGGAAGTAGTTTGCCATGGCAAAAAGTCAGAAAGCAGATTGGAAGTTTGTGTTGATAGGAGAGATAAGTTTGGAGCTGCTCTGTCAATTCATTTCTGTTTTGCTGTCAAATGATTTTTGAAAAGGGGCTAAATTTGTCCAATATACTTGTGTGATAGTAAATAGAATTCACTGGTATTTGTTATTAAGTAAGTCGTTTGGTATATTTGTTTTCTTTTCAGTGATATGTATTTATAAACGCCCAGCCAATGGGGCTACAGATATCAATTTCCCCATGAAAGGATGGAGAGGTATGGTTGGCTGGGCAAGGAATTCTGAAGATAAAGTCACTATTTCGAAGAGAGTCTTTTCCAAGGGGGGATCAACAGGTATGATATTTTTCTCATTTCACTTCATTGTTAGAACTTTACAGATTCCACATGGGGATCACCAGATCAAAAATTGAATAAAATGCTTGTATCAGGAGAGCAAATCAATAAGCTTTGGAATTCAGAAATGAAAACAAAAATTATAATGAAAACTCAACAGGCCTGGCAGCAATTGTGATGAGAGAAACAGAGTTAACATTTCATTAATGACCTTTCACTATCAGTTTGAAAGACTTAGAATTTCTCAGTTGAAAGATACTCCTTGACATGCTGAACATATCCACTGTATTCTGCATTTATTGTGGACTGATGAGAAACTTTCAGATAGAAAATGCAAACCAAAAGGGCAATATTACAATAGTCATCGGGGCCTTCAATTTGCAAGTAGACTGGGAAAATCAGGTTGATGCTGGAATACAGGAGGGTGAATTTCTAGAGTGCCTATGAGATGGCTTGTTAGAGCAGCTCATGGTTGAGCCCTTGAGAGGATGAGCTGTTCTGTATTGGGCGTTGTACAATGAACTAGAATTGATTAGAGAGGCTATGGTAAAAGAACCTTTAGGGGTGTGATCATGATAAGAATGATTTCACCCTGAAATTTGAAAAGGAGAAGCTAAAGTCAGCTGTATCAGTGTTATGGGGAGTAAGGGGAATTATAGATGCTTGAGAGAGGAGTTGTGCAGAACTGATTGGAAAAGAACACTGGATGACAGCAGAGCAGATATGGCTGAAATTTCTGGAAGCAATTAAGAAGGCACAGGATATATACATCCCAAAGAGGAAGAAGTATTCTACGGGAAAGATGACACAACCATGGCTAAAAAGAAAAGTTGAAGCCAATATAAAAGCCAAAGAGAGGGCATGTAATAAAGAAAAGATTACTAGGAAGTTAGAGGATTGGGAAGCTTTTAAAAACCAACAGAAGGCAACTAAAATGTCATTAAGGAGGTAAAGATGGAATACGAAAGTAAACTCATCAATTATGTTAAAGAGGATATCAAAAGTTTCTTCAAACACATAAGGTGTAAAAAAAAAAAGGTGAGAATGAGTAGCAGACCCCTGGAAGGATGATGTTGGAGAGGTAATAATGGGGACAATGAAATGTTAGATGAACTGAGTAAGTATCTTGCATCAGTCTTCATTGCGGAAGTCAATGGCAGTATGGTGGATGTTCTGGGTATCGGAGGCATGAAGTGCATGAAGTTACTGTAACTAGAGAGAAGTTTTTTGGGAAACTGAAAGTTCTGAAGGAAGATAAATCAGCTGGACCAGATGGTGTAGACCCCAGAGTAGCAAAAGTGGTGGCTGAAAAGATCATGGAGGCATTAGTACTGATCTTTCAAGAATCACTACACTCTGGAATGGTTCCAAATTGCAAATGTCACTCCACTCTTCAAGAGGGAGAGAGGCAGAAGAAAGGAAACTCTAGGCCAGTTAGTTTGACCACAGTGGTTGGGAAGATGTTGGAGTCGATTATTAAGGATGAGGTCTTAGGGTAGCTGGAGGCACATGATAAAATAGGTTGTAGTCAGCATGGCTTCCTCAAGGGAAAATCTTGCCTAACAAATCTGTTGGAATTCTTAGAAGAAGTTCAAGCAGAATAGAAAAAGGACAAATGGTTGATGTTGTGTACTTGGATTTTCAGAGGGCCTTTGACAAGGTACCACATATGAGGGTGCTTAACAAACTACAAGCCCATGGTATGACAGGAAAGATTCTAGCATGGACAAAGCAGTGGCTGATTGGCGAGAGGCAAAAAGTGGGAATAAAGGGAGCCTTCTCTGGCTGGCTGCCAGTGACTAGTGGTGTTCCACAGGGGTCTGTGTTGGGACCAATTATTTTTATGTTATGTATTAATGATTTGGATGATGGAATTGATGGCTTTGTTGCAAAGTTTGCAGACGATATAAAGGACAGATGGAGGGACATGCAGTTTTGAGGAATAGAGAGGGTACAAAATGACTTAGACAGATTTGGGCTATGAAATAGCAGATGGAATACAATTTGGGGAAGGGTATGGTCATGCACTTTGGTAGAAGAAATGAAAGGGTTGACTGTTTTCTAAATAAAGAGAAAATATAAAAAAACTAAAATGCAAAGGGACTTGGGAGTCTTTGTGCAGCATTCCTTAAAGGTTAATTTATAAGTTGAATCTGTGGTGAGGAAGGCAAATGCAGTGTTAGCATTCATTTCAAGAGGACTAGAATATAAAAGCAAGGATGTAATGCTGAAACTTTATAAAGCACTAGTGAGGCCTCACTTGAAGTATTATGAACAGGTTTGGGCCCCTTGTCTTAGAAAGGACATGCTGAAACTGTAGAGTGTTCAAACGAACCGACTGAATGGTGAAAGACCTTGATAGAGTGAATGTGGAGAGGAAGTTTTCTATGGTGATAGAGTCAAAGACCAGAGGACACAGCCTCAGAATAGAGTGGTATCCTTTTAGAATGGAGATGAAAAGGAATTTCTCTAGCAAAGAGTGGTGAATCTGTGGAATTCATTGTCACAGGCAGCTGTGGAGGCTAGATCTTTAAGTATATTTAAGACAGAAGTTGATAGATCCTTGGTTGGTTCAGCATGAAGGGATATGGTGAGAAGGTAGGAGACTGGGGCTGAGAGGAAAATTGGAATAGCCATGATGAAGTGGCAGAGAAGACTCGATGGGCCGAATGGCCTAATTCTGCTCCTATATTGTATGGTCTTAAGGGCTTTATTGAGATGCATAAACTCATGAGTGACCTGGAGAGTGCAGATAAAATTGGTGGAAAGATTATAGGGGAAATGAGGATAAGTTCTCATAAGGAGGGTTTAAGAAACAGAGCGTCTGGAACTCTCTCTGAGCTTTTTAATATTTAGATAATACTATCTGACTTGTTGTCCTACATTCACATACCTTTCCTGTCTTCTGTCACTATTGCACCCCACCCCATTTCCTTCTGGACAACCCCAACATCATTAATGCAACATTGTCAAACACATCACTGAAGCATTCTGTCAATAAGTCTGCCACAAATTTTTTTGCTTTTTAAGAGAAATAATGTGGACATGATTTGTTCCCTGTGGATCTTGGTACATACCTTGCAACAATATATAGGATGCAGGTAGATGCTTCAGAAAAATTTAAAACAGTGGATGAATAAAAATTCTGTTCCCAAAAGAAACTCTGCTGCTGGAAATGTAATAGTGGTGGTTCTCCATGCCACTCATTGATTGGTCTCTGGTGTTTCCCTGTGGAAAGGATTGCCTAGTCAAGTGTCAGAATCATCTCTATTATCACAGACATATGTTGTTTTGTAGCAGCAGTCAGTGCAAAACATAAAATAATATAAATACAGTAAGAAATTTATATGTGAAAAATAAATAAGTAGTACAAAGAGAGCAAAAATAGTGCGGTGGAGTTCATGGGTTCATGGCTCTTTCAGATATCTGATAGTGGAGGGAAAGAAGCTGTTCCTAAAGCATTGAGTGTGTCTTCAGCTCCTGTACCTTCTCCCTGATGGTAATAATGAGAAGAGGACATGCCCTAGGTGGTGGGAGTCCTTAATGATGGATGCCACCTTTTTGAAGCATCACCTTTTGAGGATGTCCTCAATGCAGAGGAGGCTAGTTCCCATGATGGAGTTGGCTGAGTTTACATCCCTCTGCAGCTCTTTCTATTCCTGTGCAGTGGCCGCTCCATACTAGACAATGATTTAACCAGTTTGAATGCTCTCCATGGTACATCTGTAGAAAGTTGCTAGAGTCCTTAGTAACATACCAAATCTGCTCAAACTCTTAATGAAGTGTAGCCACTTGTATGCCTTTGTAGTAATTGTATCAATATGTTGGGCCCAGGATAGATCTTAAGAGATGTTGACCCCAGGTACTTGAAAATGCTAACCCCTCGATGAGGACTTGTGTGTGTTCCCTCAACTTCTGTTTCCTGAAGACAACAATCAATTCCTTGGATTTACTGATATTAAGTAAGACACCACTCAACCAGCTGATCTATCTCACAGCAGCAGGCCTGCTTGTCACCATCTGAGATTCTGGACAAAAATTGTGTCATCAGCAAATTTAGATGTGCTTGCGCTGTGCCTTGCCATACAGACGTGGGTATAGAGAGAGTCAAGCAGTGGGCTAAGCACATATCCTTGAGATGTGCCTATATTGATTGTCAGTATGAGGAGATGTTATTGATTAGGTAATTTAAATTTCAGTTTTCAATAACATTGGAATATTATCAGTTTTGGTGACCATTGAAGCAGTTTTTAAAAAAATAAATACCTATCTGATTCAATGTTTTTCTTCATTTAAGTAGTTCTGCTAACCTTGTCCAGCCAAGGCAAATATGATCCAATGTCCAGCTTCATGAGTCTAAAGTCGTAATGTAGTTGGCATAAATACACTGAATAATTGCACATTTAGGTGGAGTATGTGGATTAAAAACAGTTTTAACAATCAAAATTTAATCATGTCCAAATTGAATATGCATGTGGTACCTGATTTAAATTAGAGAAAGCCAAGTGGATGTTGACATTGAATCTGTGTCTGAAAGGATTATTTCTTCATTTCTTAAAATTTTCTGGTGTGGTTGCATGTTATGTACAGTTATGATCTTTACACACAGGGAGTTCATTAAAATATCTACAGAAGTAGTTATGTCTTCTGGTATCTCCTTTGTTAGTTAGGACTTGCTTTACATCACTAGTTGAGAGCCAAGGTGATTGAATGCTAATAGCTTTACAAGGCACCCTTTCAAGAATCTTCTTGTTTCACTTATTTTTTGTCTGTGATAGTGGTATCTGGATTGGTTCCAAAGATCTTGCTGACTATGCAGTTTCCACTTTATGATCCAGTTACGGAGTTCTTCTGCAGATGTATTGCTTTCCTTTATTAAATTTGCTTTAAAGCCTCATGTCTGATGCTGACATGAATGCTGTGCTTCTGTAACACAAATTGGAGGGGCCTGTTAACCATTTAAAATCTGCACATCTGACCTGAAATTCAGCTGTTTGTCAAGGTTTCTAGATCCATTTATGATGAGGTTTCCATGGTCAATTACAATGTTCTTGTTATTTTCAATTTGAATTCACTTTTGAAAAGCTAAACACCTTTGGATGTTTTTGATGTGTTCACCTTTTTAAAAAATATTTCCATTTAAGCCCCAGTTTTTAGGAATAGGACAGATTTAATTCAGGTAACAGTGATACAGCAGGAAATGCGTAAGTTCTTAAGTTCCAGTACTATTCTGACCTCTGTTGCTCTCTGCATGGAGTCTACCTGGGCTCCTATTGGGGTGTTTCAGTTTCCTAATACATTGCAAAGATATGCTGTTATTTTATTCCAGATTGTTTACAGGAGAGTGGGATATTAAAGAACATGTGAAAAAATAGTCTGCAGAGAAATAACTTGGGAATGGCATTGGCAGGGTTGGTCTGAGAGCTAACATAGACTTAATGGTCTCCTAGTATGTCATTAGGGTATATAGATATATACCCTATATATTATTTGCCATTGAAGCAAATGCAATGTAAACATGGGTAGTGTGGACATCAGTATCTACTAGCTGTCATATTCTTGTATTGCTTAGGTTAACATTTTGGAGTGTATGACAGGATTGAGTGCTACTGGCTCTTCCCTAAGTCTTGTTTTCATTCTGAACATCATTTTAGTAAAGTGGTTTGCATTTAGATTATCATTGAATGATTGTTAATATTCAAACCAAGTTATGCCAAGTTGGAGGAATTCTGCCGTGCAAACCAATATAAAGTAGAATCATTGAGTCATAGAAAAGTACAGCACAGAACCAGGCCCTTCGGCCCATCTAATCAGTGCTAAACCATTTAATCTGCATACTCCCATCGACCTGCACCAGGGTCATACCCCTACCATTGTGTACCTATCAAAACATAAACATTGAAATCGAACTCACATGTACTCTTTGCGCAGGCAGCTCACTCCATGCCCTAGCGACTCTCTGAGTGAAGAAGTTTTACTTCGTGTTCCTCTTAATCCTCTTAAACTTTTCACCTTTCACCCTTAACCCATGACCTCTAGTTGAAGTCCCAACCTCAGTGGAAAAAGCTTGCTTGCATTTACCCTCTTTATACGCCTCGTTCTTTTTTGTACCTCTATCAAATTTCCTCTCAGTCTTGTATGTTCCAAGGAATAAAGTCCTAACCTTATAATTCAGGTTCTTCAGTCCCAGCAATATCCTTGTAAAATTTCCTCTATATTACTTGAACCTTATTTACACATTCCTGTAGGTAGGTGATTAAAAATGCACACAATGCACCAAATTTGGCCTCACTAATGTCTTGTACAACTTCAACATAACAACCCATCTCCTGAACTCAGTTCCTGGATTTATGAAGGCCAATGTGCCAAAAGCTTTCTTTACAATCCTACCTACCTGTGCCACCACTTTCAGTGAATTATAGATCTCTGTTCCCAGATCCCTACAGTAGTCCTTGATGTCCTATCTTCACCGTGCGAGACCTACCCTGGTTGGTCCTACCTAAGTGCAACACCTCCCATTTGTTTGCATTGAAATCCATCTGCCATTTTTTCAGCAATCTGCAAGCTCTGATAGTCTTCCTCACTGTCTACCATACCTGCAATCAGAAACAGCTTTAATATCACTGGCAAAAGTCGTGGAATTTGTTAACTAAATAGCAGCAGTACAATGCAATTCATGTTAAACATAGAAAAATAAATGAATTACAGTAAGTATATACATTAACTAGTTAAATTTAAGAACTTACACTTTTTGCTTAAGTGCAAAAACAGAAATAATAAAAAAAGTGAGGTAGTGTTCATGGGCTTAATGTCCATTTAGAAGTTGGGTGGCAAGGGGGAAGAAGCTGTTCCTGAATCACTTCAGGACCTGAATGATGGACCTGATTAATTTTATAACTTTCTGTGGCTTCTTTCGATTTTTGGTTATCATCCACAAATTTGCTGATCCAGTTAACAACATTATCATCCAAACCATTGATATAGAACAACATTTCCTGATTACATATATTTTATGGATTGTTTACCAATTTTACAATGTGTGGACTTTCATCCTATCATTATAGAATATGTTGCATTCTTGGTATAAGAAGGACAGTCTGCCCTTCGATTCCTGCTAATTATTTGTTATGGAATTTCACTTTCGCCAGTGAGTAGTAATTTAAGCCACTGACAATAAACACTTAAAGAGTGAAAACACCAAGAAAATAATAGGCTGTATTTGTAGTACAAATTAGAGGATCTCATGCTAGTATTGTGAATTATTCCCATCAGATAACATCATAAGTAATGATTCAAAAAGTTGAAATCCTGAAGAGCATGCAGAAAGTATTTTCAAACTGCACATACTTCAAAGTTCAAAGTAAAGTTATTTTCAAAAAATATATATATCACCATATACAACCCTGCAATTCATTTTCTTGTGGGCATATTCAATAAATCCATAATTAAATAATAACCATAATAGAATCAATGAAAAACTGAACCAATTTGGGCGTTCAACCAGTGTGCAAAAGAACAAACTGTGCAAATGCAAAAAGAAAGAAATAATAATAATAATAATTAAGCAAGAAATAAATATGAAGAACATGAGATGAAAGGTCCTTGAAAGTGAGTCCATATGTTGCGGGAACATTTCAGTGATGCGGCAACTGAAGTTCAGTGAAGCTATCCCCTTTGGTTCAAGAGCCTGATGGTTGAGGGGTAATAACTGTTTATGAACCTGGTGTGAAGTCCTGAGGCTATTTAGTTTGGAAAGATATAGCAAGGTAGGATCTTTGCAGAAGCCAAAGCAAATGATATAAATTACAAATTCAGTTCAAACCTGTTAAGTGCCTACGTTGTTACACTGACACAAGTGGAGGCTACTCTGCTGTTAGTTTTCTGACAACTCGCTGCAGAACAATTTCATCAGTCCCATTCCCCCTGTACCCGTTTCACTGTTGTTCTGCAATTTATTCTGTATTCTATTCCATTGGATTGTCTTTGCCACTTATCAACATTAAAGGATAACTTACCTAATGGCATTTCCTTGGATGGAAGAGGAAACTGAAAGCACTTAGCAGAAGAGCACATGATTGCACAGGGACGACACCTTAGTTCAGCATCAAACCTGGATTCTTCAGCTATAAGGCAGAACACTTAACTACCACCCAAATTACCATCAAATGATTTTTCATCATAGTAGTGATCAATGTGTTGAATTAACTTCTGGGTGGAAACAGTGGAGATTGTGAAAAGTAATGTATAAAAACAATTACTTCTTTATTTCAAGATCTAAAATTGTGTGAAATTAGATACTTTGATGAAATCACTATTCCTAATACTTTGTTCAATGGATTTCAAATGGTGCACAAAACATGCAAAGTAATCCATGCCACCCAGTTCATATAGTAATGAAGCACAGACAAAGAAATAGCTGATCAAATTTCTCCTAATTCACAGCATCTATTTTGCAATCATTTGTACGCTTTGCTTGAACTGATCAGCTGCAGACGAGGGGAACTTCATAATACTATTTAAAATCATAATTTAAAGGTAAGACTAAGCTAACAATTGCCAGAGAGGGTAAGGATAATCAAGAATGGAGTATGTTCATTGAGGTAGAGAAGATAAGGCAATGCAGTAGCAATATTAATATGTTGACATCAATTTAAACATAAAATTAATTATGGTTCAGTTAACTCATCTCTATTTTCAAGGATATACTTAAACATTGTTCCATAACCTTTTGTTGAGAGTTTGCCAATGCTTTCCAACAATCTTATATGACTGATAATCTGTACTTTTATTTACAGAGCCAAATGATTCTTCAGTCTTCGTCATAGGAACTGTCCTCTATAGAAACTTGGGGGCATTCCTGGATCTTCAAAGGTAAACGATTCTATTGATAATTGAGTTTTACTTAATTGGGTTAAATTAGTAGCTTCTAGAGTAAAGCTTAAGGAAATTAAAGCATTCTAATGGGGTAGCTTAGAAAACGAGAGTTTAGGTATAACACTAAGTCTTTAACTCTTGATGATTCTATATCTGTTCTTTGGTTATGATTAGTAATTCATGCATTCAATTCTATCAGGAATGCATTGTAAACAAATTTGCGTGACATTTACCTTCAGGGAATATTCTCATTCTGCAGATGCCGATATTACAGGTGACAACACCTTCAGGCATTTGGATTATAGGAATTCACCCTTACAAAATTCAAAGTTGAATGCATACAAATTAAAGTTTGAAGTAAACTACCAAAGACAATATTGATACACATTAAATAATTTGTTCTCATAGTAATTATGCCTTAACTCATTTGCCCTAGTTTTGATGCAGATCCTATTTGTCTTGTATCCAGGTTTTACTGAAGACACAGGCCTAAAAATCCCCAATCAGAAGAGAATTTGTTATATATCATGCTCTAAACCCCTTCACATAACTTGCTTCTTTGAGCTAACTTATTTTACTAAATGCCTTGAAAATCTACAGAGCTCACAGACTGGGCCAGAGTGACTATTCTTAATACTTCACACCCATTCTTCACATCTGTCCTTATGTGACACATAAAAATGAGCATTTTTCAGATGGGATCACTAGGTGGTGACCCTGAGCAGGAGGCATGGTGATTTTTTTCCCCCTCGCCGCAGATGCTAACTCCAGATGTAGCATCAGCAAAGTTGAGGCAGTGTGGTAAAGGCTAAGGATCTAAGCTGAGGTCCTTTTTGTTGGAGCTGCATATCATATAATCATTGTCCAGAATCTTGAGAGAGCATTTTTAAAAAAACACAAACAAATGGCTTGGAGAGATTTATCCCTGAAATGACCTTCATCTCACCCTTTTAAAGACCGTCACTTAAATGCCAATATATAATAGGTATACTCAGCAAAGAGGTAACAATGGCAAAGAAAACCTCACTGTCAGTACCACTGTTATTTAACTGGGAAGCTTGAAGATTATGTTTGGCCTATTACATGTCTGTCACTATGGAGAAACAGGCATCAGCAAAGAAAGTAATTTAGAAGAAATGGATTTTAGGGTGAAAAGATGACAACTCTCAAAAAGAAACCAAGAAGAAACATTTAATTTAATTTTAGCATTTGAATCGCAGCCTGTAAAGCATTTCTCTTCAATATGAAGTAATTCCTTTTAGAAAGTGTTCTAGTTTAGATATTTTTCATTGACCTTTAGCTTCCGATGACTTGTAAAAGCTATTGTGTTAGTTCTTCAGTCTAAGCATTTTTTTATTGATGAGGCAGCCAGTTTAAAAGATTTATACTTATATTTCTATTGTTGTGATTCTCAAGGATTATTGATGCAAATTTTGAAGGTGATGGGTAAAAGAACCAAATATGGGAAAAGTTAAACATTTTTCTTTCAGTCAGTGGCTAAATTTAGAGGAAGTATATTCAATTGCAACTTTCAGAAAGGAGACGGATAAGTCTCTGAAATGAAAAAAGATTCAGGAGCATCAGGATGGAGTGGAGAGATTAGCTGGAATATCCCTGCATCAAACTGGTGCAGAGTTGCTGTACTGAATAGTCTTCTGTGCATTTTGTGATACTTAATTTCTGAAGTGGAGTATATGAAGGGGCAATTGGTGACTTTCTCCAGATCAATTATATTGGTGTGATACTTCCACATATACTTCCACATATCCAAAGTACCACGTAAGTAGTTAGGGTGGTAAAGAAAGTGGATAGTACATTTCTTTTCATTGGCTGGAGAATTGAGTAGAAGAGTAAGGAAGTCATATTGCAGCTATATAAAACTTTGGTGGGGCTGCACCCAGAGTATTATGTTCATATCTGATGACCGCATTACAGAAATGATGTGGAGGCTTTGAAAAGGGTGCAGAAGAGGTAATTAGGATGCTACCTGGATTAGAGGATATGAGCTATAAGAGGAAATTGTACGAATGAAGGTTGTTTTCTCTGTGGTATGTGATGCTGAGATAGACGTTTCTAAAATTATGAGATGGAAATTTCATAATCTATTATCTATCCAGCTAGGCAATTATGATACAAAAGTGGTTCCTCATTATTGCCTGTTAGATTAGTTTACAGCAGCTGATCCAATAGTCTTGACAGATTGGACAGAAGTCTTTTCTCAGCGTAGATATATCAAACACTGGGGGACATGTATTTAAGGTAGGAGGAGAAAGTTTAAAGGAGATGTGTGGGTAAGTTTTTTTTAACACAGAATGATGGGTGCCTGAAATAGGCTGCCAGTGGTAATGGTGGAAGCACGGCATAATTGTGGTTTTAAAGAGGTATTTAGCAAGAAATGTAGTAGAGAATGGAGGTTTATGGATCATGCGCCGACAGAAATGAAATAGTTTTATTTCGCATTGTATTCAGCACAGACATTATGATCTAAAGTGACTTTTCCTGTGCTGTATGGTTCTTTGTTCTGCATAGTCAAGAATGCCATTGAATTTTCTTTTGATGACATTATTCTTCAGGGGCGTTGAGAGAGAGATTTCAACCTTTGCGACACAAAGTCATACAGCAGAATATGTCATCGTGAAAAACTTAATATGGCCATTTTGACAATTGTTATAAAATATTTACATTTTCCTGCTGTTCTTCAGAAGTTAGGGTTCTTCAGAAGACATTAACTAAAATAAAGGCCATATGACATGCAGTCCTAATGATTATATGTATGATATTTTCTTCAAATGTTGCTGATCACACATCACTAACGTGTAAACAGATTGCTTATTAATGGCGTGCCAAATTAAATGCGAGGGTATATGGGTAAGAAAATCAGAGTGGCATTATTTTAGACTCCTAAAGACATTGCTAAAATATTCCAGGTAAAGCAGTACATCGCCAAGCAATATAATGCCATAAAAGCTTTGAATTAAGGGTCAAAACCAATATATTTAGTTTGGCTTCTTTGTAACCCTTCTGATAAATTAACCTTTCTATCAAGGTTTGATAAGAGGTCATGTTTGCTCAGTAGAACTGAGGCACCAGTGTGTTAAGGTTCCACCTGCATCAATACCATCATTCCAACAGGGCAGTCACATTGCAACAATCACTCAGTCTCTTTCAAATGCCATCCACCATTACTCTTGCAGAAAGGCTGTTCCACCCAACTTAGCAGTTACTAACGTCTTCTTAATGCCTGACATCTGTCATGGAAAGCAGTTTCTGTGACTTGTCTTTATACTATAAAAATATCACCTGTAGATTGTAGTTTACAAACGAAAAAGAAATAATACGAATGGTGAAAGTTAATCAGCCACATGTCAGCACTGAAATTGTTAACATTTGTGGCAGTTCCCCACAATTCCCTGCAATAGCAGCATATGGCTTCTAGCAGTTAGTCATGTTTACTCATTTTCAGAAGCATAGAGTTGCAGAGGGGTTGTCCTTGCTTTTAAACTGTGCATTGCTGCCTGCAATCGATGGTGCCTCTTTGATAATATAAATGATGATGTAATATTGGACTGCATTTATCCACAAAGAACTAAGGAAAAATATGAAAACACTGTGGTGATTAGGAAGAACAGCAGAGGAAAAATAGAGTTTTTGAGCATGTTATTTTTTTTCAGTACCAGACAGTGTGCTGATAATTCTCAACTTCATTTTCCCTGGATTATTCCTTGAGACAAGTGTTGAGATAATTAGCTTGTGAAAGGTAAATACTGAAAAACCATTGCTGTTAGGTAAAACAGTAATATGTTCGGACATAATACAGAAGTAGAAACATACTATATATTCTCCCTAATATGGAGGGATCTCAAACACATTTTTCTAAACAACAGAATTTCTCAATAAAATCTTTCTGTGAACTGATCCAGTTTTGTGAGTATTTTCATAATGCTGCATATGTATCCTCATCCTATCATAATGTTGCTGTAACTGTAGATGTTTCAATGTTTTTCAGAAATATTTATGAGTTTAATAATTGATTTATAAAATGTGAAATTAAAAAGCCACTTGATGTTAAACTGAAGGTTACCATAGAAACTGGAAATGGTAATTCAACGTTATTGGGAAGGTTTAACTGGGAATCATTTGCATTCCAAAGCATGATGACAGAAAAAATCCCTCATTAAGAATGCAAAACTTTAACATTTTCCCAAAATGAAGTGAGGCTTGGGGAGGGGGGAGGATGAGTTAATTGTTAAAATCTCAGCTTCAAAGCATTTTTGAAGCCTACTGCATACATTGTGATGATATAGGTGTTTGCAAAATGAAAATTATAAGACTATGGATGATAAACAAAAGAATATGATTGATTTTGGTGACTTGAATCAAATGTTTTACAAGGATCTCACACATATGACTGGGTTCATGTCTGAGGCTTGTGATCTCTCTGATGGCTCCTCGAAGCACCCATCTCAAAGAAAAAGACAAAGGAAATGTAACTCTGATGGGCAAAGATGCACTGTACAAGAAAATTGACATACAAAACACATAGAAACAGGGCATTCAGCTCATGATGCCTATGCTGACCATGATGCCAATCCAAACTAATCCTAACTGTCTCCATATGGTCTGTATCCCTCCTTTTGTTGCCTGTTCATATGCCTGTCTAAATGACCCCTTAATGTTGCTATCGTATCTGCTTCCTCTGCCAACATGTTCCAGGCTCCTACTGTTCTCTATGTAAATAATAACTTGGCTTGTAAGTCTCCTTTAAACCTTTCCCCTCTCACCTTAACTGGTATGCCCTCTGGTATATGTCACTTTAGATAACAGTGATGAAATCTCTCTGTTAAAATTGTAACTATTTTTAGTTTTGCGGACTAAAAATAACTTGGTTAGGATGCATTTTGACTATTGCTTTACATTGATATGTTTTGGAATGGCTGAGTCTTTGTTTATTGAGCAAATTATCCAACATTAATGTAACAAACAATGAAAGCAACATCAGTTGCAGTTAGCCATGTAACTGTTCAAAATAGGCAACCAGTAACACCAGCACAATTAATTTAAGGCAGCATCTGACAAAGGAGCTGTCAGTAGCACAGGCTATGGAGTGAGTCTTAATTATGTTATTCTTTTATTTAAAAATACATTTTTAAATCTCTAACATATTACCTGTCATTTGATTTCATTTTCAGAAATGCCACAGTGTTGAATTCAAAGATAATCTCAGTTATTGTAAAGCCTTCTCCAAAATCTATATCCAGCCCTTTGGAAATTGAATTTTCTCATCTATACAATGTAAGTTGTGCATTCAGATTATGTATTCTGCAATGGAATGATATTATCCACCACATTTCAGATTAGGTTTATTCAATTCTGTCATTTAAGTGCATATTTTATTCACAGTTAAAACCAATTGAACTGATATGACAATGACAATATTGTTATTTAATCAATTAAATAATTATTGAAAAACAGCCCTTGGGCAGTTGTTAGGAACTGGAGCTGACTTCAGGAGGATTTTCTGTGCAGAAGTAGCTACAAATTATTTGAGCCTTAACTAAGAAACTCTAGAATCTGTAATGTCCAGTGCTGTAAAACAAATATTTAGCTCTCTTCATTTTAATAATAATTACTAATTAGATTAGAGGTGGCATGCTAATGTAGTGGTTGGCATAACAGTATTACAATGGCAGAAACCATGAATCAATTCCACCACTGTCTGTAAGAGGTTTCTCCCTGTGACCTTGTGGGGGTTTTCCAGGTGCTCCAGTTTCCTCCACCTTCTAAAGATGTATGGATTAGTGGGTTAATTGGTCATATGGTTGTAATTGGGTGGCATGTGCTCATTGTGCCAGAAGGACCTGTACTGTATTGTATCTCCAAGTAAATAAAATAAAGATTTTCCTATTTCACAAGGGTTGAATATGCATGTAAACATGGCAATGGTGTTCACAAGCTCATCTTTCTTTATTATACCGCAGTGAAATCTTCTAGAAATGATGAGTGTGCAAGTGTTTTGCTTTCAATAATTAATATATATATATATATATATATATATATATATATATGTGTTTATTGTGAATCGTGTAAATATCCCAGGATGATCCTCCTTCAGTTTAACAGATTGCATTCAGCATTTTTTCTCACTATTTGGACTGAATGTTATGCATGAAAGAGCTCTTAGTGGAGACAGCTTTTAAAATGTTATAAAACATTTATCTAGTATATTTTTTTCAATTATGTTTCTGTTTCACAACAGCAACTGCTCCTCCCTGTCCCTATCCACAACTTAGAGACGAGTGAATTGGTAGTGTTATTACCATTATAACATGTTGGAAATTTCTTTAAAGTTAAATGGGGATAGTAACAATATAGTTATGCTCCTGCACCAATAATTGAGGAAACCAGAAATATGAGATTGCAGTTTTATAAACCCAACCTAATAAATTAAGAATCGATTGTTGATAGCAGTCGAAGTGAGTTTGGAGCCCTTGCTCTCTGATGAAAACTCAACTAGTGCACTAATATTTCCAAGGAAAATAAAATCTGATGCCCTACATGTGATTCTAATCTATGATAATATGTTTCTCTTGCATTTGGCATCTCTAGCAAAGAAGAGACCTTTTCAATTGTTAAAAACTGTTGAAATACCATAGCTGGAAATACATTATTTATCTATCCATAGTAAACTTTACTGTAATTAATTCCTAATATCTACAGATTGCTCAGTTTTGTTGGCGGCAGTTCAGATTCAGATTCAGTTTATTGTCATTTATAAACCACAAATACAATGCAGTTAAAAAATGAGACAACGTTCTCTAGAATGATATCACGAAAAAGCACAAAACAGTCCACACAAGAAAACCACATAACATTTGGTAATCCCCAAATGTTTGGTAATTTGGTAATTTGGTAATCCAGAGAGGCTGCTGTGTATTGATATCACGCTACTGCCTTAGCAAGTTCCCTGGAAAGGAACTACAAACCCAACAGACAAACCTAAAGCTACAAGACCTACACAAAACCATATAGTTACATATAGTTATAGTTAACATATAGTTTCAACAGTGCAGACAATACCATAATTGATAAAAGACTAACTGTCAAAGACCACATAATTATAACACATAGTTTCAACAGTGCAAAGCAATACTGTAATCTGATAACCACCCAGAAGTGTTTAAAGTGAGGGGCAATGTGGGGCTTTCTTAGTTTCTTGCTGATTGACATGCATAATTGGAGGATCTGACCATGTTAGATGGCCTGTACCTTCATTCTCCCATTTATATTCCTGTAGAGCAGGACAGTTATATCCAGAATGGAACTATACACAACTTAATATGGTGTTGCCTGTGGACTATACTGACAGGGGATTATATTACAGGAAGAAAAGCATTGTTGTATAGCTTTCACTTTGCACTATGAGTAAAATCAGCTATATTTTAAGTGTTTATTTTGTTTGACAGGGCACCACAAACCAGTCATGCATTGCATGGGATGAGACCGACACGTAAGTTTTAAAATTCAGTCCCTAATTTAAAAACAGCCTTACAGAGTGAAGTGTTGTGTAAATTCTACTTGTGTTGATGGTTGAAGACCAATATTGATGTGCAGTAGAATTGGGACACATCAGGACCCATACATTTTGGCACATTTAAGTGACTGCCCAATTAGCCAAAGTTTCATGGAAATAATTTAAAAGGTCTAAAAAAGACAAACAGAGCAACAAATTATGTATTTAAATGAAATACAGAACAAATTAGAACATACAATACTAGAAATATGTGTATTAGTTCCTAATAGTAACTGACGGAGGAATTCATCCAGTGTATGCAATGAACAAAATTAGTGCAGACACCTAGTACAGAAAATGGACTGTCTACATACTATTGCATTCTCTAAAATCCTCATTTTCAGTATAACTTTCAAGATGAGTGTTGTTGCCTTCAAATTTTTCATAGTTCCTAACTTGTTAAAGTAATGAAATAGTTTCATTTTCACCTGTGGGCATTTCGGGCATCTCCAAGCCTGAATGCTTGAAATCGCAGTGAGCAAAACAGTTCAGAATTGTCTTACTATTTATTTATCACCATCTATCAGATATTAAAAAATCACTGCTTTATGAGCACAAATGCACGTAACTGATGCTATTTAAAAACAATTTTTTGTAAGTGTGGTATAGTGTCTAACAGCCACACAACTGCATGCGACTGTCACTTGTTAGAACCAGCTCAGCAAAGCTCAGCTCAACTGCCCCAATTAAGTGGCATAGTGTCCCAAATAAATAAATGAAGGAAATCCTGGCAATTTTTTGAATTAGTTTTTGTTCTTTAAGAATTATCCCAAGTAAGTGGCTATCCCAATTAACTGATGTCCCAGTTAACTGGAATCCAACATATAGTGCAATTTATTTTCTTACTTCACTGTCAGACAAGATATTCTATAAAATGTTATGAAATTTATTAAATGGATAGTATGGACCAGTTGGATCAATGGGCCTGTTGTCTAAGAAAATCAATGCCAGAATTTCTGTTCTGTTTTAGCCATTTGCTGCCCCTCTTCTCTTATGGCAGTAATTGGTACATTGGGAAAGATATGACTGTTATGGAGTGGTTGTAGATGGTGGACATCTTGGTAGCGCAGTCATTCATGCAACTTTATCACAGCTCATGGTGTTGGAGTTTGGAGTTCAATCCAACCATCCTCTTTGAGGAGTTTGTACGGCCTGCCCTTTGAGTGCATGGGTTTCCTCCGGGTGCTCTGGTTTTCTCCCAGAGTCCAAGAATGTACTGGTTAGTAGGTTAATTGGGCATTATAAATTGTCCCATGATTAGGCTAGGTTGAATCGGGGGTGGGGGGGGGGGGCTCGAAGGGCCAGAGGGCTTATTCCGCACTGTATTTCTAAATAGAAAACTATATGCTTTTGAATCATTGTAGTCCTTCTGGTGAGGGCACTTTGCCTGCTGGGTTGGGAGTTCCAGAGAAAGGACTGACATATATTTCCAAGCCAGGTTGGTGTGTGACTAGGAAGCAACATGCAGATGGTGTTATACTCATGCATCTGCAACCCTTCTTGGTGCTTGAGGTTGGAAGTTCAGGACTTTCTATTGGATAGCCCAGGATAGTAACTGCAGTGTAGGTTTTAAATGGTGCTCAGTGAAGTCACATTAATGTTGGTGGGAATTAATTCTCTATGGTCATGAATGGGGTTCCAGATAAGTTAGTTTCCTTGTCTCGAAGGTGTAGAGCTTCTGGGTGTTCCTGAAATTCTGAGACTGTCAAGAGTTGATTCAATCATCACAAGATAACTTGTTTCAGACTTGCTCTTGTAGCCACAGTATTTGTGAGGCTGTTCCAGTTGAATTTCAGATCAGTGAGGAATCCCAGGATCAATGGTAGGGTATATGTTGATGGGAACATTAATCTGTGTCACTGTTAGATGGCTTGCCTCTATCATGTTGGTGAAGGTCATTGCTCAACCAACGTTTCAGTGGTGTGAATGCTGTATGCCAACTTGGGACACCACAGTAGCATAGTGGTTAGCACAATGCCTTACAGCTATCAGCAACTGAGGTTCAATTCCTGCTGCTGTCTGTAAGGAGTTTGTATGTTCTCCCCATGTGTGTTTTCTCTGAGTGGTCCAGATTCCTCCCACAGTCAAAAGATGTACCGGTTGGTAGGTTAATTAACCATTGTAAATTTTCCTGTAATTAGACTAGAATCAGAGGATTGCTGGGCTCGAAGGTCTGAAAGGGCCTATTCCACACTGCACATCTATCAATCAATCAATAAATATTTTTTTTTCCCATTTGATGCCTGATAGTTGCCTTGTTGCATGAAGGCATGGATTGCTTCATTTATTTATTGAGGAGGTTTAAACAGAACTGTTAGGGTTGGACCCAGGGCATTGTGCTGAGAAAATCTCTGTAATGGGATATGTGATCTCCGTCAACCAGATCCACCTACCTGAATGTCAGGTAGGACTCCAGCAATTGGAGTGTTATTCCCTTTCATGCTCATTGATCTCAGTTTCACCAGGGGTACTGGATCCCCACACTCATTCAAATGCTGCCTTGAGATCAAGAATCACACATAAAATGCTAGAGGAACTAAGCAGGCCAGTCAACATCTGTGGAAAAATGTATAGTCAATGTTTTGGGCCAAGAATCTTCATCAGGACCTGCTGAAGTGTCTTGGCCTGAAATGTTGACTGGACTCTTTTCCCTAGTTCCTGCCTGGCCTGCTAAGTTCCTACAGCATTTTGTGTGCGTTGCCTGGATTTCCAGCCTCTGCAGATTTTCTTTTGCTTGATATCAAGGAGAGTACTCTTCCCTCATCTGTTGAATTCCACTGTTTAAAGTTTACTTGGGCCCAGCTTTAATGAGGTTTGGACTAGAACGGCTCAGGTAATATCCAAGCAGGTCATTAGTGTGAAGTTCATTGGTGAGTAAATATTGCTCTACACCACTTTTGATGATGGCTTCCATTGGCCTGCTGATACTCGAGAGCAGATTGAATGAGCAGTAATTAGCCATGTTGGATTTGTCCAAATTTTAATACAGATCTTACCTGGACAATGTCCCATATTGATGCATAGAAGCCAGTATTGTAACATGCTGGAACATGTCTCCAGAGCACATGATGTAGTGCAGTTCCATTGCATTTGCTTTATCTGGTATTCCTCGACTTTTCTTGATGTTACATAGAATGAATGAAATTGATTAAAAACATTCTTCTGTAATATTAGGGCTCTCAAGAGGAAGCTGGGATGGATCATCCAGCCAATATTTCTGACTATGCATGGCTGAAAATGCTTCAGGCATTTGTTTTATTACCTATATGTTGGCTTCAAGCATTATTGAGAATTGGAGTGCTCTTGGAGTCTCTTCTCATTAACTGTTTAATTGTATACAAGAGAAATATTGGAATATTCACTCTTCCCTTGGATGGATGACAATTCATTGCAGAGGACAAAAGCAAGCATGGTTATATGTTTGGTCACATTGTCAGACATGTGAATTCCAGTCAGGCATGCAATGCTGGGTCTTATTATAACCCCAGCTGTTCCCTGCTGAGATATTGAACCTGAAATGCTTCTGATATGAATAGTTTGGTCCCACATAAGGTAGGTGGTACACTTGTTCACATTAAGCATTTTTCTCATTTCACTGCACTGTGGTTTTATGTTGCACTTAAATATGTGTAATAGTGCGGAAATTTCTCACAATATGGAAATTGTGAGAAATTAACGTGGACAATGTGTTTTAACTGAAGCTCCTTCTCCATTGCGATGCGCATTGATAGTTTTCAGGTCATGTTTATACACATCAGTTTTGGGAACCATTGCTTACATATGCTACTTAAATGAAGAAGCACAGATACCAGGGGATTGTGAATGCCAAGGCTCATTAATCTCCATGCTCACTCATTGTAGCCTTTATCATCTTCACTATTGACGGGTGAGCTGTTCTGAGTTCAGCTGTATGACTCAGCCAATGGCTCTATCTATCTTAGAAAAGGAAATGTAAAATCCCCAGCAAATGTGAGTGTAGATAGATAAAGCTATAAAGCTGAGATTAGACAAACCAATATCTATCAATTTAAGGGAAATTAATTGAACCACAACTGACTTTGCTTTGGCTAAAGCACTGCAAAAAAAAAAAAAAAAATACTCTGTAGTTATGTCCATTAGAAACATTAATGGATTTGGGTTAATGAACTCTGAAGTCCTGACAGTAAATATTCGATTTGCTTTCAAATCCAATTCATGTGACAAAAGGAAAAAGACTGTTGCTGTTCATCACCTTTCTACGTTGTATACTTTAGCATATGTCTTTCCTGACTGCATCTGTTATCTTATTCCCTTTTATTTTTCTCTCTTTCCAAGGCCAAGTACATGAGCTGCCAACTCTCCTGTGCTACTTCATCCTGGCAGTTTTTATTCATGGACGAGCTCTCCTATTTGATCCTGAACAGTGCTGTTCTCTGATAACACAATACCCTTCATGGGAGAGATACGGGCATTTTATTTCAGATTATTTTAGCTAATTTGAAACAACTGCAAAGCTATTTAAAAAGAAAACTCAAAGTAAGAATAGATTTCAGAGGCAACACATTATCTGCTGGAAGAACTCAGTGGGTTAAGTGGCAGCTGTTAAAAGTGGGGTTCCACAGGAATCAGTTTTGGAGCTGCTGCTGTTTTTAATTTGCATTAATGATTTGGAAAAGCTCATAACAAATAAACTAGTAAAGTTTGCAGATGATACAAAATTAGCGGGATGGGCTGATAATGTTCAGGCAGCAAAATCAATATGGTTAGATCTAAACAAAATTCAGATGTGGCCAGATAAATGGCAGATGAAATTGAATGTAAGTAAATGTAAAATATTACATTTAGGAAGTAGAAATATTAGATATACTTCAAATATACACTGGGGGGGGGGTCCTTAGTTAGAAAGTGCTCTGAATGAGAAGGATTTGGGTGTCCTGGTAGACTTATCACTATCAACAACTAGACAATGCACAGAAGTTATTAGGAAGGCTAATAGAATGTTATAATGCACTTAGTGGAGTTCAAGTCTGGAGACTTTCTCCTTAAATTGTATAATGCACTTGAGTACTGTGTACAATTTTGGTCTCCATATTTTGTGAGGGATGTGAAGGCACTGGAGAGAATTCAGAGAGGGGCAACAAGACTCATTCCAGGTGTGCAAGATCTGAGCTATGATGAAAAATTGAAAGAATTAAATCTTTTAGCCTACGTAGACCTAGAATGCGAGGAGACATGATAGAGGTGTTCAGAACCATTAAGGATACTAGTAAAGCGCATGCCAGCTGCTACTTCAAAATTAATCCATCAACAGTGGCATGGACAATAGGTAGAGACTGGTTAAAGGGAGATTTCAGGCTAACATCAGGAAGCACTTCTTAACACAGTGGTTGTGGATACATGGAGCAAACTACCTAGATGTGTAGTTGAGAGTAGTACATTAGAAACGTTCCAATCTAAACTCAATAGTTATTTCAACACACTATGTGAATAGGAATTTGGCAAGCTTTGTTGTGCCGAATGGCTTGCTCTTGTCAAAAACTTTCTAATGTTCTATGTTCTAATGTGGAAGGAAAGGACTTGTCAATATTTTGGGTCAATACCTCTCATCAGGACCTGAAACATTAACAGTTCCTATCCCCTCAAAGGTGATGCTTAAACTGCTAAGTTCCTCCAACAGATTGCTTGTGGCTCTATATTCCTGTAACAGCCTCTGAAGGTTTGTCAATACTCACTTCAACTAACTCTTCTTCATCAACAGTCAAGCTATGTAAAGTTTTGTGGGCCAAAGCTGTGCCTGTCCTTTTGTTGGATACGTGGAACAGTAAGGCAAGACCCTATTCCCCAACTCCTCACCATACATTGATTATTGGATCATGCATTCATAAAGAACACATGCGTTTCATTACCTTTGCTGTTAATTTCCATCCATGATCCACCCTCGATTTTTCCCTTCCTGTTTATTTTCATCAGAAGGGATAGGTTAGCTGTCAATACTTACCATAAGATCACAGACTCTCACAACTATCTCAGCTATATTCTTCCTCTCACGCTGTCTCATTAAGGTCCCCATTCTATTTTTCTGTTTCCTTCATTTTCACAAAATTTGTGATGGTAAGACAGTCCACACACATGTTTCTGAGATGCTTTCCTTTTCCCTAATCCATGACCTCATCTCTTTTGTAGTTGACAGAACCATTGATTGCATCATGTCTATTTCCTGAGCCTCTGCTCACACTTCTCTTCCAAGCCAGAGTAAGGATAGTGTTTACCTGGTCTTCGTTTTATACCCCACAAGCTTATGCATTACAATGTGGACCAGAAGACCTAGGAGCAGAATTCATCATGGCTGATCATGACTTCCCACCAATTTCAATGAGGTTCCACCAGCAGACTTATTTTTGCTTTCCCTTTCAGCATTCTGAAAGGACTTATCACTTTCAAACTTCCAGATCTGTTCATAAACTTCCACCAATTTGTCCACTTCACACAACACTGAGCATCTGAAGCTGCGATTGGATTCATACTGGAGCATCCGCGATGCTGAGAAAGTCGTGAATAGCACGTTCAGTGAGTTGGCCACACAGCAGGTAAAGGCTACATAGGCAGAAAGGGGAGGGGTGGCCACTAGACAGCGTAGCAGTAGGCAGGTAGTGCAGGAGTCCCCTGGGGTCATCTCTCTCCTAAACAGATATACTGTTTTGGATACTGTTGGGGGAGATGTCTCATCAGGGGAAGGCAGCAGCAGCCGAGTTCATTGCACCATGGGTGGCTCTGCAGCACAGGAGGGAAGGAGAAGGAGTGGGAGAGCTATAGTGATAGGGGATTCGATTGTAAGGGGAATAGATAGGCGTTTCTGCGGCCGCAAAAGAGACTCCAGGATGGTATGTTGCCTCCCTGGTGCAAGGGTCAAGGATGTCTCTGAGCGGCTGTAGGACATTCTGGAATGGGAGGGTGAACAGCCAGTGGTCGTGGTGCACATAGGTACCAATGATATAGGTAAGAAACAGGATGAGGTCCTACAAGGTGAATTTAGGAAGTTAGGAGATAAACTAAAAAGTAGGACAACAAAGGTAATAACCTCTGGATTGCTACCAGTGCCACGTGCTAGTCAGAGTAGAAATAGAAGGATATTTCAGATGAATACGTGACTTGAAAAATGGTGCAAGAGGGAGGGATTCAAATTTCTGGGGCATTGGAACCAGTTCTGGGGGAGGTGGGACCGATATAAACAGGACGGTCTGCACCTGGACTGGACTGGAACCAATGTCCTAGGGGGAGCGTTTGCTACTGCTGTTCAGGAGGATTTAAGCTAATGTGGCAGGGGGATGGGAACTAGTGCAGAGAGACAGAGGGGTGTAAAATGAGGGTAGAAGCAAAAAGTAGTAAGGTGAAAAGTAAAAGTGGCAGGCAGGCAAATCCAGGGCAAAAAGCAAAAAGAGCTACTTTTCAACATAATTGGATAAGGGCTAAGAGAGTTGTAAAAACAAGCCTGAAGGCTTTGTGTGTCAATGCGAGGAACATTCGTAACAAGGTGGATGAATTGAATGTGCAGATAGTTATTAATGAATATGATATAGTTGGGATCACAGAGACATGGCTCCAGGGTGACCAAGGATGGGAGCTCAACATCCAGGGATATTCAATATTCAGGAGGGATAGACAGGAAAGGAAAGGAGGTGGGGTAGCATTGCTGATTAGAGAGGAGATTAACGCAATAGAAAGGAAGGATATTAGCCTGGAGGATGTGGAATCGATATGGGTAGAGCTGCATAACACTAAGGGGCAGAAAACGCTGGTGGGAGTTGTGTACAGGCCACTTAACTGTAGTAGTGAGGTTGGGGATGGCATTAAACAGGAAATTAGAAATGCGTGCAATAACAGTAGTTATAATGGGTGACTTCAATCTACGTATAGATTTGGTGAACCAAATTGGTAAGGGTGCTGAGGAAGAGGATTTCTTGGAATGTATGTGGGATGGTTTTCTGAACCAACATGTCGAGGAACCCACTAGAGAGCAGGCCATTCTAGATTGGGTATTGAGCAATGAGGAAGGGTTAGTTAGCAATCTTGTCGAGCGAGGCCCCTTGGGTAAAAGTGACCATAATATGGTGGAATTCTTCATTAAGATGGAGAGTGACATAGTTAATTCAGAAACAAAGGTTCTGAACTTAAAGAAGGGTAACTTTGAAGGTATGAGACGTGAATTAGCTAAGATAGACTGGCAAATGATACTTAAAGGGTTGACGGTGGATATGCAATGGCAAGCATTTAAAGATCACATGGATGAACTACAACAATTGTTCATCCCAGTTTGGCAAAAGAATAAACCAGGGAAGGTAGTGCACCCATGGCTGACAAGGGAAATTAGGGATAGTATCAAGTCCAAAGAAGAAAGATATAAATTAGCAAAAAAAAAAAGCGGCACACCTGAGGACTGGGAGAAATTCAGAGACCAGCAGAGGAGGACAAAGGGCTTAATTAGGAAAGGGAAAAAAGATTATGAGAGAAAGCTTGGCAGGGAACATAAAAACTGACTGGAAAAGCTTTTATAGATATGTGAAAAGAAAAAGATTGGTCAAGACAAATGTAGGTCCTTTACAGTCAGAAACAGGTGAATTGATCA
This sequence comes from Hemitrygon akajei, assembly GCF_048418815.1. Lineage (NCBI taxonomy): Eukaryota > Metazoa > Chordata > Chondrichthyes > Myliobatiformes > Dasyatidae > Hemitrygon > Hemitrygon akajei. Next base: position 94,203,597 of record NC_133124.1, read on the forward strand.
TAGGGAACAAAGACATGGCAGACCAATTGAATAACTACTTTGGTTCTGTCTTCACTAAGGAGGACATAAATAATCTTCCGGAAATAGTAAGGGACCGAGGGTCTAGTGAGATGGAGGAACTGAGGGAAATACATGTTAGTAGGGAAGTGGTGTTAGGTAAATTGAAGGGATTAAAGGCAGATAAATCCCCAGGGCCAGATGGTCTGCATCCCAGAGTGCTTAAGGAAGTAGCCCAAGAAATAGTGGATGCATTAGTGATAATTTTTCAAAACTCCTTAGATTCTGGATTAGTTCCTGAGGATTGGAGGGTGGCTAATGTAACCCCACTTTTTAAAAAAGGAGGGAGAGAGAAACTGGGGAATTATAGACCGGTTAGTCTGACATCGGTGGTGGGGAAAATGCCAGAGTTGGTTATCAAAGATGTGATAACAGCACATTTGGAAAGAGGTGAAATCATCGGACAAAGTCAGCATGGATTTGTGAAAGGAAAATCATGTCTGACTAATCTTATAGAATTTTTTGAAGATGTAACTAGTAGAGTGGATAGGGGAGAGCCAGTAGATGTGGTATATTTAGATTTTCAAAAGGCTTTTGACAAGGTCCGATATAGGAGATTAGTGTGCAAACTGAAAGCACACGGTATTGGGGGTGTGGTATTGATGTGGATAGAGAATTGGTTGGCAGACAGGAAGCAAAGAGTGGGAGTAAACGGGACCTTTTCAGAATGGCAGGCAGTGACTAGTGGGGTACCGCAAGGCTCAGTGCTGGGAACCCAGTTGTTTACAATATATATTAATAATTTAGACAAGTGAATTAAAGCAGCATCTCCAAGTTTGCGGATGACACGAAGCTGGGCGGTGGTGTTAGCTGTGAGGAGGATGCTAAGAGGATGCAGGGTGACTTGGATAGGTTAGGTTAGTGGGCAAATTCATGGCAGATGCAATTTAATGTGGATAAATGTGAGGTTATCCACTTTGGTTGCAAGAACAGGAAAATAGATTATTATCTGAACGGTGGCCAATTAGGAAAAGGGGAGATGCAACGAGACCTGGGTGTCATTGTACATCAGTCATTGAAGGTGGGCATTCAGGTACAGCAGGCGGTGAAAAAGGTAGATGGTATGTTGGCATTCATAGCAAAAGGATTTGAGTACAGGAGCAGGGAGGTTCTACTGCAGTTGTACAAAGCCTTGGTGAGCATCTGAGGAAAGACATTCTTGCCATAGAGGGAGTACAGAAAAGGTTCACCAAATTGATTCCTGGGATGGCAGGACTTTCATATGAAGAAAGACTGGATCGACTAGGCTTATACTCACTGGAATTTAGAAGATTGAGGGGAGATCTTATTGAAATGTATAAAATTCTAAAGGGATTGGACAGGCTAGATGCAGGAAGATTGTTTCCGATGTTGGGGAAGTCCAGAACGAGGGGTCACAGTTTAAGGATAAAGGGGAAGCCTTTTAGGACCGAGATGAGGAAAAACTTCTTCACACAGAGAGTGGTGAATCTGTGGAATTCTCTGCCACAGGAAACAGTTGAGGCCATTTCATTGGCTATATTTAAGAGGAAGTTAGATATGGCCCTTGTGGCTAAAGGGATCAGTGGGTATGGAGAGAAAGCGGGTACAGGGTTCTGAGTTGGATGATCAGACATGATCATACTGAATGGCGGTGCAGGCTCGAAGGGCTGAATGGCCTACTCCTGCACCTATTTTCTATGTAACATTTTTCCATGCAATGGCAGAGGAGGCAATTTTTACTTTGTTATTTACCACCATCTAGGGACCCAAACAGACCTTTCAAGTGAAACTGCAATTCACCAGAACCTCTTGGAATCTACTGTATTGCATTTGCTGCACATAATGTGTTCTCCTTTACAATGGGGAATCTCACACAGATTGGATGACTGCTTTGCAGAGCACCTTCCTTCGTCCCTCAGAGGTGACCCTATTCACCTGTCACTCTAATTCTCCATCCAATCACCACACTGGCCTGTCAATTTGGTATATGGAATACAACTACTCTGCACTGATTCTACAAGCTACAGGCTCATTTTCAAGGACTCTTTACAACCCATGTTCTCAGTATTACTTTTATTTACACAGTTTATTTTTTGCCAGTCTTTGGTTATGTATAGTTTCTGTAAATTCTATTGTATTGCTTTCTTTACTGTAAATGCCTGCAAGAAAGTGAATCGCACATGAACTTGGCAACATATAATCCTTTGGTAAATTTACTTTGAATTTTACAAAGTAGAGGATTCTGGTGACAAGCAATATATCCTTGTGGATTATCCATTGTCACTAATGACCATCTTTCCATGTTGTATTTATTCCCAATCCTTATTATCTGGATGCAACATTGTTTTACTTTGATACTTAAGAGGGCAGATCAATCATATTGATGTGGGTTTAGAGATACATATTGACCATATCAGGCAATGATAGCATATGTACAACCCTAAACCATTTTGTGAACCCTTTTGGGAGTTATGGCACTGAAATTCCTACATGATCACTGTATTCAATTCTAAACTTCAGATTGTTTTTAATCCAATGCAAATTTGCAGACTAAAATGATGAGAAAGGAAGCTGAGATCTCTTGGCTCCTAATCTAGGTTTTAAATCACTTGTCAAGTACAAATTCTCTAATGAACTAAAGTTATAGGAACCAAGGAAATCCCCTTCATTGTCTGGTATATTTAGGATTATTATTATTCACTGCTAAGATTATGGTTTTGAAGCATTATATGGTTCCTATGGTAAAAGTGAAAATCAAACAGCATTGAGAAATGGCAATTATTTGTGTAAGAAAGTGAATTATCAGAAATAAACTGTAAATTATTGTAGAACACAAAGAAATGCCTGAGATTCTATACTCATCCAGAAAAGCAATATTGATAATTTACAATCCTATCTATAATAAATGGCCAAGATGATTTACAGCATTATTGCCAATTCTTTATTGCTGACAATATTCTGAAATTATGTAACTTATCTATTTTTAAATAGCTGGCCCAGTTCTGACTTTTATTCTTTACTGTGCAACGCCATTGTTGCAGGTAGATTGGGTGTAAACAGGAAGCTCAACAATTGGATTGTGTGTGAAAACTGTTGCCCAATCCCTCACTTTAAAATAACTTGTGATGTTAATTTCAGTTGCCATAGTACTAATCATTGAGTCTATGAAGTAGTTTTGAATTAGTGGAAGAGATTTTTCATTAGTAACATTCTGCATGAAATCACCTTTGGAAGAAACACTTAGCTAATCTACTCAAAACTCTATGATTAGATAATCAAGTAATAATTGGAAACATTGATTTTTTAACCCTGATAATGGAGGCTCATCAATATATGGAGGTAAATATTTTTTAAATTATTGTCACATGTACCAAGTTACAGTGAAATACCGTCTCTACAGAGCAATTATCCACGGAGTGTGGAGCAGAGTTAATTTTTTGAGTTTGTGATCTTTCCTCAGAACAATTTGATCTAGTTGATACAAATATGATGATATGGGAGGCTGTTGGGTACAGAATTGCAGCACCATGTTACTCCAGTTGGTATAAATTACTGATGTTATGGGGGTGAGCAAGATGGTCGAGGTGGTAAGCACATAAGAATTAAGAACAGTAAAATTGTTGAATTGTTTTTTTTAATGTCCCATGCAGCGAGGTCAGTCCTGCCATTTCTTCACATCAGTGAACTGAGATAGTACAAGGGCAAACAAAATCAGAATGAAGAATAAAGTCTAACGGTTACAGAGGTAGTGTAGTGTAGGCTGACAAAGTGCATGGCCATAACAAGGTAGAATGTAAGGTCAATATTCTCCCTTATCATACTAAGGAATCATTCAGTAGTCACCTCACTGCGTGGTAGAAAATGCCTATTAGCGTGGTAGTGCGTGCTTTCAGGATTTTATATATTCTGCCTGAAGAGAGAATGTCCTGGGATGTACAACAAAAAAATGTACAGCTTCCGTTTAGTTAATGTACTGTTAGTACCCTATCTATAGGGTATTTTTCACTGAGCTTACACACTGAAACTGAGAAGTCAGAGATAAGTTGTAGGTCAGATGCCAGTGTATCTAAACTCCTACTTCATCATTGCAATCAGCACTGAATCAACTAGAGTGGAACGGAGTTAATAAGGAATTTAGCTCCCTATCTTAAGCCAGACCTGAGCTGGCATAAGAAATATAGATGTATTCACCTGAATGACATCATTAAACCAGAGCAAAAGGTAAGTGTGGGTAAGTTTTTAACTTACTTTACTCTCCTTTCATGTTTTTAATTGATTTCTATAACTTCAAAGTGTTTTAATTTCAGTTTCTAAATTTTTTGAATGTCTTTTTTATTTATCTACAAACAGATCAGTTTTTCTTTGCTCAGTAGTGTGCTATCAAAAGACTATCCAAGTGGTTCCAGAGTGAATGTCGTTGCTAGCCATTGCCAACCCTGTGTATTTAACATGGCAACCTGGCACATGGGCAACCTGGGGTAGTCATGTCAGGCAATTGCAAGTTCCAGCAGTTCTCAACAGATGCAGGAAATGCAGGAAATTCTTCTCTTCCAGTAACACTGATGAACAAGCAAAGTGTCACATGCAGTAAAAGCCAGGTGTTGCCCTATGAAACTGACTAATTCTCAATGCATTGCCTGACTGTTGGATTTTATTTACTAATCATTCAATCATATGATGTTTCTTTGTTGGAGCAAATGATTTGGTGCTAGTCTTCTGATATAAATTTCAAACACTTGAAAAAGTTCAAGGGCACATTGCACAATCAACCTGGAATTTTTTATAGCTTATCTAGAGGCCTTTTGACCTTTCAAGCCCATTCTAACACACGTTTTAGATGATGAGTTCACAGGATTGTTTTATTTATTCATTGCCCTGAGCTAACTACACTGATGAGTCTGTCCAGACCAAATAAGGTTTGCAAATCTTCTTCACTTAAGAGCATCAGTGAACCAGATGATTTTATATAATAAAAATCATTTTAGTAAATTCATTCATGGTTGTCATTACTGATACTATTCAGTAAACTACTTGAGTTTAAATTTTCCTAGCATACATGGATCTATCGACTAGTCCAACTACGCACACAAAGTGCTGGAGGAGCTCGGCAACACAGCTGGTCCTCCGGCATCTTGTGTGTGTTGCTCATGATTTCCAGCATCTACAGAATCTCTTGGTTTAATGATCTAGTCCAGTACCTTAACCATAATGTTGCTGGATATCTGTGATGCTGGTATTTCTTGAGATACATATAACATGATCAATCCTTGAGCTGAGAGCAGTATGAATATAATGCACCAATGGAGTTGTTTATCTCAGTGTTAAGTGCTGTCCAGTATTGCAGATTTTTGTTTCTGCCCTTTCAAAGCATTTGAGCAGGTTTCTCAAAGTGATTGCTATGGAAACGTTTTGAGATATTCTACCTGAAATAGAATAAAGAACTAGCCATCAATATCTGAATCAGGTTTAATACCACCGGTATATGTCGTGAAATTCGTTGTGTTTGCAGCAGCAGTACTGTGCAATACATAATAATAGAGAAAAAGCTGTGAATTACAGTAAACGTATATTAAATAGTTAAATTAAATAAGTAGTGCTAAAATAGAAATAAAATAAGTAGAGAGGTAGTGTTCATAGGTTCAATGTCCATGAATACAGTATGATTTTGAGTATCCGACAGATAGCAGGAAGTGTCATGTTATATTTGTAAGCACTTCAGCTAAAAGTACATTTTTAGTTTCTCTGTAAAACAGAGTTACCTTTGGAATTGTCTGTGAGCTTGTGGGTTAAAATGCAGAGGGAACAGCACAGATACTGATGAATTATAATTGAGGATTTAAATGAGATTCTGAATTGAAACAATACAACCTCAATATGATGAAGGGTTTCGCAGGCTGTGAATCGCACTGTATTTAATTCAAGCTTTGAGCAGGTAGTTGCCCAGCAATCTAATCCACTAATCCTCCTTTCAACTGGCATACTGTAAAAAGAAAATGACATGTATATGAAATTGCTATTCAGTGCAGTGCATTATTTTACTGCATTAGTGAAAGCCTCGACAATACCTTTGTTCACTCTCCCATCGCTCTTCTGGACAAATGCTGATCTTTCATTCCTGAAGAATAATGAAAACCAAAATAACTGCAGATGCTAGAAATCTAAACTCTAAAATGGAAAATGTAGGATATACTCAGCAAGGCATTGTGCTGCCTGTTACTGACATCAAATCCAATTCACTTATCACTCCTTGTATTTTGACCTACACTGGTTCTCAGTTTGACACTGGAGCCTCAGATTCTTATCAAAGTACTGGGGTTTTGGTGACCTTGGGCAAGTATCAAGTGACTGCAGGCTAAATGATCCCCAGACCTTTACCACCTCCAAGCAGCCTGTGTGAATCTGATATTATGGCTGAGCAGACACAATGGGATTCAGGCTTACCAGTAAAAGACCATTGCAATAATTCCAGTGATGTGCCAGAAGATGTACTGGTGGACAGTTGTGATACCTGATAGGGCTTGCTAAAAATTTGTATCCCAGGGTATGCTGAGCTCTGTCTGACTTCCATGTAAACATTGGATTTTGCTACTTGTGTGAAATTCATGCTGAGATACTCTCCAGGACATGCTGTATCAAGAATGAGTCAGACACATGCAGCACAACTTATCCATGCCAATGAAGATGCCTATCCAAGCTAACCAAGCCTGTGTTTGCCTGTCCTTCTAATTCCTCTCCTTTCATGTAATGAATTTTAGTTGTAGTAATTGTACTTGCCTATACTATGTATTGTTGCAACTCATTATATATACCCACCACCTTCTGTGTGGGTGAGAAAGAATGTACTCTTCAGATACCTTTTAAATCTCTCCCCTCTCACCCTAAACCCATGCCCTGTAGTCTTAGATGCCCCAACCTTGGGAAAAAAGACTGTGCCTATGTACTCTATCTATGCGACTCATGAATTTGTAAACCTTTATGAGGTCAATCTCAGCCTTTTTCACTCTAGGGAAAACAGTCCAAGCCTATCTCATCTCTCTTTTCATCTCAAGCTTTCCACTCCTGGCAACGTTCTTGTGAATCTTTACTGTATTCTACCTTAATCACTTCTTTCCTACAGCACAAGAACCAAAACTGCACACAGTGCTCCAATTGCTGTCAAACGTGCATGTTATACAACTGTGAAATGAAATTCAACTCCTGTAGATACAGCATATGAGGGCAAATGTGCCATATGCCTTCCTCACCATGCTGTCTTCCTGTGTTGTCACTTTCCCGGAACTGTGTCTGTGCAAAGCCTTACGTGGCTTTTGTGCTAGACTTGTCCATGGTCTTTGAAATCAAGCTCAGACTTTCCATTGAACCCCGTTCCATTAAAGTCTATCTACTGAAGCAGAAAGTGATTTAACCTTACCCTCAGACAAGTTGGCACCTGGGCCATCTTTGCCCTCAGACTCTTTTGCATAGTATCTCATCATAAGTAGTTGCTGCCTCTGTGTCATTCTTTACGTGAATGTGCATTGCTTTAAGTGTGAAAGCAGAGAATGTATGTCTTTGTCATTACTGTCCTCCGCTGCCTAGGCACATTACAGTTCTTAAGTATTTGAATGCAGAAAGGGCATAAGAGTAAAGAAGAAAAATATGGAACAGGAGATGTACGTGATTATGCCGCCTTCCACAGTTTGAAAGTTAATAGTGATTGGCTTAATAGAGATGTCTCATTGAGCATTAGATCTGAAGGTGCTTTCACTTTTAACGGATTCAGATCTGTTGGGTGATGCCTTAACAATGGCTTTTCTGTAATGACTTGATCTATTTCTTCAATGAGAATTAGAATATGCCATCCAAACTTCTCTGGTTGTGCCACCTTTTTCTCTAAGAGAGATGTTGGTTGTAGAGCAGCATGTACATTTTTAAAAAGTGATATGACTGTAACAGTCTATTTTTAGGTGTGTTATAAGATGGGGTGCGTGAGTTTTACAGCTGCATAAAGCACGTAGTTGAGAAGTGTCAGAATGAATACTGTGATTCCTAATGGAAGAAGGTTATGGATAGGCGACTGATCTGACCATAGTGACTCTGAATATTGTCAAAGGCTGGCGATAAGTTTGGTAGGATACATGGATGTTTACTGATCTCAATTATGAGTGTGAAGTTGTTGCAGTACAGTACTGAGAAACCTTAGATTGATCTATCTCTCTCTCTCTTTCTCACCTTCTCTCTATCTCTTGCTGTCTGTCAAACTTGTACTGATAAATTCTATCATCTAAGATGGTCCTGCCCATTGAAAAGTGCAACCAGCTTTGTATAGAAACAATATTGGTCCTCCTTTGATGTATAGAAGGATTAAACATTATAGATCAAACTGCTGCACGGCTGTTCATGGCAATTGTTATAAACACAGTCTGTTCTCCCTGTAGCATACTAACCAGGCAGAGAATAATTAAGTATCATTGTCCCTGTGCTCATTTTCAGATGCCATCCACTTTAACCTTTTGAAATTTAAATGAATAGCCATTTCTAAAAAAAAGTGTCTACAGTTTATTGAAGATTTGTCAGCAAAAATGATGCAGTATTTCAGTATTCTTGTTAACATCATGCACGTAATTTTATCCTCATTCTCATTTCCAGTCCTGAACAGCCTCTTTCATGAGATACCTCTCTGCTATATGTGTCCAACAGGTTTCTACTTAGTAGAGCTCATGCATCTTCCACTTGGTGAAATTTTTTTCTGAGTGGAAGCGACTTCAGTAGGTTGCTTTTTAAATAGCATCAACACATACAGTAACATTTATAAATACTGACTCATAACCAAAAAAGCCAATAATAATGTATGCTTTCTGTAATCATCATCTTGTTTTTTTTTGCTTAATATTTTTGTAATTATTCATTTAAATTTCAAAAGTTATTTAAGCAAGGAAGAGATTGACTGAGTGACAGCCTACATTTCTGTGGCTTAAATCTCTGGATATAAATCTGTACTGTTGTTACTCAGAGATGAGAGTGCCACAGCTAAAGCACAACTAACGCCAATATATGAAAGACAGACCGACATGTAATAATTTTGATCCTTCAGATTAATACTAATGTTCAAGACTTTGACATTGATTGTATATTTCAGCAAGCAACACTGCAAAGTGTCAAGTAGGCTAAAAAGATATTTAAGCTTCATTTTATATAAGTCCAATGAACCATGATTGATAGAGATGTCAGGGTGCTTTAAAATACATTGCTATATATTAAAGGTTAGTATATTGCCATCGCCCAATGTGCATCAACATTTAGTTGAAATACTAAGTCATGTTTCTTACATTGAAATGTGTATAATTTAACTTGAAGGTCATTTCTGCATTGCCACCGATGAACAGTACATTTTAGCATTATCAGCAATGAAGATAATGTCAAAACTAGTACTTCCTAGTGTGAACACACTCCTTCTGTCAGCTTGCCTTTTTTGAAAAAAAGAAATAATTCCTAGAATCTAGCCCTGGGACATGAGGATATTTTAGAATTGGAATGGTGGAAGGGAAATGCTGAAAATAATTTTCTTGATATTTTTGAAGTGTACCTAGAAACAGGATGGGAAAAAGATAGTTCTCTGCACTCGCTGTACTTACATTAAAATAGATAGTATCATCATCTCATCTGTAATCATAAAGCTATATTAAAATGAATGCTTGCATTTCTGTTAACTTTAGGATGCCTCAAATTGCTTGATAACCAAGAAAGAAAAGCTTAATTATTATTGGATTATATAAGTGCAGCTATCATCTTGGACAAAGCAAACTCTTGAAAGTATCAGCCATGTTACAATGACTACTGAGTCTGAAAGTTAGTGAGTTTGCTTGAGGAATAAATATTGGCCAGAACCCAGGGCTCAATTCTCCAGATGCTCTTTGAAATTGACTATAGAGTCTTTAAGATCAACCTTATTGAGAAGAAAAGGCTTTGGTTTATTGTCCAATGCAGTCTACTTATGACAAACGTGTAGCTTTATTACAACCGGGTCACTATTTGAATTTTATCATGAGCTGTAAGGCTTTTTTTTTGGAAACCTATTGGCCTAAAGCAGCAGGACTATCAATCTACTTTGAGTAGGAATTCTCAAGTATGTTAATTATCTGTGCATTCCAGAAAGTTTTAAGGCTGTACTCTGCATTTGTGGTTGATAATTGGCACTTTAGTTAGATGATCCAGTGACGTCATCATCAGATGCTTACGTTCAGAAACAGTACACCAATGTGAGATGAACTACAATATTCTGAAGTAGAAGATAAGAAGACAGCTTCTCCGCAAACACGAGGAAATCTGCAGATGCTGGAAATTCAAGCAACACGCACAAAATTTTGTGTGTGTTGCAAGACAGCTTCTCCATTAGGAATGCATGGTTAATAAATAAGACCTGCCACGACTGTCACTAGGCCAAGCACAGATAGTACTTACAAACTTTCCTCCCAACTTCACAACTTTTGCAAACAAAAAATGTAAAAAAGTGTAAGCTTGTTTTGCAGTACAGCTTTTTATTCACCGCTGCTGTAAAAAATTAACACAACTCTTAAGGGAATCAGCAAAGGCGGGTGCTTGTAATTGGAGTTATTAGATAGGGCATGACAAGGTGTCAGAAGGCAAAAAATATTAGCATCAGAGTGAGAATTGCTAGAGGAAGTTCACAGCAGTTGTGCTTCACACCGTCAGTCTCCAACCACTGTTGTTAGACAACTAAGTAACCATGTGGGTGGAACCTCTACAGAAGAAATGAAGGCAAGGTTCTGCATAATTGGTGTTTGCTGACAGTTTGGCATTGGATTCATTTCAGGTGATGCAATCTAAGCCTACTCTTTTTCCCTATAATGGACTCAGGACAGAGAAACATTCTTGCCAAGTTAGGGTTGACGTGTATGTGATTATTATCTTTATTTGCTCTGGATCAAATCCTCCTTCATGCTTGGGTGTAATCAGCTCCATTGAATCCAGTATTGTTGAATTTTACTCTTTAAGTATGAACTTCTGGATCCTGCATTTTATTGCTAGTGGGTAGTCAACGCCAAACATGGGCTTCTGCTGTCAAAGTCAATGAAGCCTTGTGATTAAAGAAAGTGAAGGATGGTAGGATAATTGGATCAAGAATGCAGACATAATTCATTACTATTTTAGAGCCTTACATTCCATCTCTCTTATTACATTTCTGCTGTAAATAACGTTGCTTGTGTTTATAGGCAAACTCCTCATGAAAAATTTGAAATAACATAGAAGCTCATCTGAACCATGAAATCAGCAATCATTAAGTTGAAAGCAAATTAAGAGCTAGTAAAATTCAACACTGTGCATTTGAGACGAATGGCAAGAAATGTTTCTGTCACAATTGTCTACTATTCTTTTGCTGCTTGAGGGCATTCCAGAGTATAATCACACTGGCTATTTCTCTCCATGCACCATGTACCTTTTTCAGCTTCAGATATTTATCCAGATTCCATTTAATTGTTGCAACTGTCTGCCTTCACCTTTATCTTTGAGAAAGATTTTATTGATCTATGGATTCTCTGCCTAAATACATTGTTACTAACCAGTCTTTATCCATATTAATTTTTTTAATTTAGTTTATCTGACCAATTATACCCATCAGTTCTTATTAAGTGTCCTCTCAAAATATATTATCTCATGCTTCTCCAGATTGTATAAGAGATATTATTTATTTGCCTATTTCAAAAATACTCTTTGTATGCTGTTCTGGTCACCTAGCCATATAAGAAAGTACCATTTAGCTGAAAAGAATACAGAAAAGATTCACAGGGCTCTTTCCGAGACAGGATAGGTTTGGGTTTTCCTCTGGAGCATGGGAGGCTGAGGGGTGACTTTATTCACAGATATAAAATCATGAAGGGGGTAGACAAGGTGAATAAGGTCAAATTAGATAAGATCACAATCTTTATGTCAAGGTAGGAGAACTGAAAACTAGAGGGCATGGATTTAAAGTGAGTGGGTAAAGATTTAAACTTTTTTTCCACACAGGGCATGATGGGTATCTGGAATGAGCTGCCAGAGGAAGGAGGCTTGCTAAAATTGATGCAATTAAAAAACATTTGGAAAGGAAATGTTTTGCAAGATAAAAGCCAAAGATAGAAAAATAGGTCTAGCTCATGTAGGGAATTTGCTCAGCATAGACAGGTTAGACCAAAAGACTTGTTTCTTCACTGTCTGACTCTATCCCTTTCCTCTTGAAATCCATCAGAGTCCTCCTTCCTACTTACCAATTTATTTGAGTTCTTTTAGCATGTTTTGTGTGTTTTCTTTAATTGTTAATCAGCTGAGAAAAGTAAGACTTTGGCACTAGGTTTTATGGTAAAACTAACATTTACCGAATCAGAATTAATATCACTGACGTATGTTGTCAAATTTGTTGTTTTGTGGCAGCAATACAGTACAAGACATAAAAATGACTATAAATCATCAAATTGAATAAGTAGTGGAAAAGGTGAAAAAAGAGGTGACACTTCACCTGTGAGTCGGCTCGTGTGGTATACTGCGTCTGGTGCTGCCGGTGTGGTCTTTTATATATTGGTGAGACCCGACGCAGACTGGGAGATCGTTTCGCTGAACACCTGCGCTCGGTCCACTAGAGAAAGCAGGATCTCCCAGTGGCCACACATTTTAATTCCACATCCCATTCCCATTCTGATATGTCAATCCATGGCCTCCTCTACTGTCAAGATGAAGCCACACTCAGGTTGGAGGAACAACACCTTATATTCCATCTGGGTAGCCTCCAACCTGATGGCATGAACATTGATTTCTCTAACTTCTGTTAATGCCTCTCCTCCCCTTCTTACCCCATCCCTGATTTATTCCCCCCTTTTTTTCTCTTTCTGCCCATCACATTTTGCCTGCTCTCCATCTCCCTCTGGTGCTCCCCTCCTCCTTTCTTTCTCCCTAGGTCTCCCATCTCATGATCCTTTCCCTTCTGCAGCTCTGTATCCCTTTTGCCAATCACCTTTCCAGCTCTTAGCTTCACCCCACCTCCTCCTGTCTTCTCCTATCATTTTGGATTTCCCCCTCCCACTCCTACTTTCAAATCTCTTACTATCTTTTCTTTCAGTTAGTCCTGACGAAGGGTCTTGGCCCGAAACGTCGACAGCGCTTCTCCCTATAGATGCTGCCTGGCCTGGTGCGTTCCACCAGCATTTTGTGTCTGTTGCTTGAATTTCCAGCATCTGCAGATTTCCTTGTGTTTGTGAGAAAAAAGAGGTATTGGTTGTTCATAAATCTGATGGTGGAGGGAAAGAAACTATTCCTAAAACTTTGTGAGTGTATATTTAAGTTCCTGCACCACCTCCAGGTCATAGAAACATCAAGAGGGTAGGTCCCAGATGTTGAGGGTCCTTAACAATAGATGCCACCTTCTTGAGCAACCAAGTCGTTAAGATGTCCTCTATAGGGGAGGGTGTGTTGTGCCTGTATTGAGCTTAAAATTCATGTGATCCTGAGCATTGCCGGCTCCACACCAGGCTGTGATGCATCCAGTCAGAATGCTCTCCACCGCAGAAGCCACTTGTGTGACAAAAAGGTGAAGAAGAACACTTTGGCAGATGACCTGTTGCAGAACAGGTCCTGGGATATGATAGTGTTGGAACAGAAAAGATGTAGAGCCAGAACCTTAGCTGATTATATGGAAGAATAAAGATTTCTATTTTTAAAAATGTAAGAATATAAGTACTTTGTAAATAGGACCACAAATAGGTCACTCAGCTCCTCAAGCCTATCCTGCCAATGTCATAGTAGATCAACCTCAAGTCTTACCTCCTCTTCCCCATTATCCTCAATTCACTTATCATTCAGAAATTTGCCCACCTCCTTTCAAAATACCTCTAATTAGCTAGTTGCTACATGACCCTGTAATGGAAAATTCCTGAGAATCACCACTTTCTATAAGATGGCTCCATTCTTTTCAGTTTTAAATGACTGCCTCCTATGTTCTTCATTTACAATTCTTCCACTTGTGGAAATATCTCACAATCTACACTGTCATGTCCCTCAAGGGTCTTACATGTGAGATCACAACTCATTAGAACATAGAACATAGAAACTTACAGACAGCACATTCTTCCGAACTTAAAAGTATACTGTATATATTTATTTTCTTTTGCTGTTGTTGATAGGGTAACCTTTTCATCCCAACAATTAGCATTGTACGTTTTCCTAAATAATGGGATCAAAATAGTGCACAAAACTCTTAAGTATGTCTTCAGAAGTACCTTCTACAATGGTAGCATCATCAAAGACCCCTACCATCCAGACCATGCGCCCTTCTCGCTCATTCCATAAGGCAGGAGATACAAAAGTCATAGGTCCCATGCTACCAAGTTCAGGGACAGTTATTAAACAACATAGAAAAATAGAACAATACATCACAGTACAGCCACTGTGGCCCATGATGTTGTGCCAAGTTTTTAACCTACTTGAAGATCAATATTCCCTCTCCCATATCCCTCAATTTTTCTTTCATCTGCGTGCCAATCAAGGAGTCTATTGAATGTCCCTAATGTGTCCACCTCTACGAACACCCCCAGCAGTGTGTTCAATGCAGACACCAATCTATGTAGAAAACCTAACTCTGACAATTCCTCTATATTTTCCTTCATTCAAAGTTCAAAGTAAATTTAATATCATAGTACATATATGCCACTGTACACCACCCTGAGATTTGTTTTCTTGTGGGCATACTTAGTAAATTCATAATAGAATCAATGAAATGCTGCATCAACTTGAGGGTTCAACCAGTGTGCAAAAGACACCAAACTGTGCAAACATAAAAAGAAAGATGGAAAAATAATAAATAAATCAGCAATAAATATTGAGAACATGAGATGAAGAGTCCCTGAAAGTAAATGCATTGGATGTGGGAACAGTTGCAAGTGAAGTTATCCTCTTTGGTTCAAGAGCCTGATGGTTGAGGGGTAATAATTGTTCCTCAATCTAGTGGAGTGACTCCTGAGGCTCATGTACTGCATTCCTGATGCAGCAGCAGCAAGGAGAGAACATGATGTGGATGGTAGGGAAACCCTGATGATGGCTATTGCTTTCTTGTGACAATGCTTCACATAAATGTGTCCCATGGTTGGGAAGTCTTTACCCATGATGGACTTGGCCTTATCCACAACTTTTTGACGGATTTTCTGTTCAAGGGCATTGGTGTTTCCATAACAGGCTGTGATGCGACCAGTGAATATATTCTCCACTACTTATATATAGAAATTTGTCAAAGTTTTAGATATGCCAAATCTTCACAAACTCCTAAGGAAGTAGAGATATTGCCATGCTTTCTTCATAACTGCACTTATGTGCTGGCCCCAGGACATATCATCTGAAATGACACTGAAGAACTTAAAGTTGCCGACCCTGTCCATCTCTGATCCTCCAATGAGGACTGGCTCATTGACCTCTGGTATCTTCCTCTTGAAGTCAAAAATCAGCTCCTTGGTCTTGCTGATATTGAGTAGGAAATTGTTGTTATGGTACCACTCAGCCAGATTTTCACTCTCCCTCCTAAATGCTGATTCGTCACCACCTGTGACAGCAGTGCCATCAGCGAACTTGAATATGGCTTTGGAGCTGTGCTTAGCAACACAGTCATAAGTGTTAACTGAGTAGACCAGGAGGATAAACACACAACCTTGTGGTGCACCTGTGCTGATGAAGATTGTGGAAGAGATGTTGTTGCCAATCCAAACTGTCTAGGGTTTGCAAGTGAGGAAATTGAGAATACAATTATGCAAGAATGTATTGAGATCCAGGTCTTGAAGCCGATTGATTAGTTATAAGGGGATTATAGTATTGAGTGCCAAGCTTTACTCAATAAAGAGCATCCTGATGTATGCATCTTTGCTGTCCAGGTGTTCCAGGGTTGAGTGAAGAGTCAATGAGATGGCATCTGCTGTGGACTTGTTGCCCTGGTAGACATTTGGAGAGGATCAAAGTTGTTTCTCAGGGAGGAGTTGAAATGTTTCATAACCAGCCTCTCGAAACACATCATCACTGTGGTTGTAAGTGCTACCAGATCTGCACAATAAAGCAGGTTACAATGTTCTTCTTGGGCAGTGCTATAAGTTAAGTCTGCTTGAAGCACATGGGTACCTCAGACTGTTGAAACAAGAGTTTAAAGATCTCAGTGAACACTTCAGCCAATTGATCAGCATGGGCCTTTACTACTTGGCCAGGTATCCCATCTGGGCTGCATGCATTTATGTTAACCCTCCTGAAAGCTGCTCACATGTTGGCCTCAGAGAATCACAGGATTATAGGGGACTGTGGGAGTTTGTGATTGTTCCTCCATGTTATGATGGTCAAAGCAAGCAGAGAAGACATTGAGCTCACCTGGAAGTGAAGTCCTGTTGTCGCTGATGTCACTTGATTTAACTTTATAAGCGATGATAGCACTTAGGCTCTGCCACAACTGTCGAGTGCTCTTTGTTGATTCAAGTTTAGACCAGAATTTCCACTTTGCCCATGAGTTCGACTTGTGACTTACTTGGTCACCAGATGAATGCCTCTGACCTGGCCTCAGCAGACCGGGAGTCTTATGGTTCATCCAGGGCTTCTTGTTGGGGTAGATTGAATGATTTTGTGGGGACACACTCATCTACAACTGTTCTAATGGAGTCTGTGACAACCATAGTGTATTCATTCAGATCACCTTAAAATTATGCCCTCTCATATTAGCTATTTTCACCCTGGGAAAAAGGTCTCTGACTATCTACTCTATCTATGCCTCTTATCATCTTGTACACCTCTACAAAGTAACCTTTCACACTCTTGCTCCAAAGAGAAAAGCCTTAGCTTTCTCAGCCTATCCTCATCAGACAATCCAGGCAGCATTCTGGTAAATCTCCTCTGCACATCCTTTCTACTATGAGGCAACCTGAACTGAACACAATATTGCATGGGTTGTCTAAGCAGAGTTTTATAGAGCTGCAGGATTACCTCAGGGCTCTTGACCTTATTCTCCTGACTAATGATGGCCAGCACTCCATACAACGTTTTAGTCACCCTGTCAATTTGCATGGCAACTTTAAGGGATCTATGGATGTGTACCCCAAGATCCCTGTTCCCCCACACTGCTAAGAATGCTACCATTATCTGTCAAGTTTGACATTCCAAAGTGTATCACTTCACGCTTTTCAAGGTTGAACTCCATCTGCCACTCTTCAGCCCAGTTCTCCATCCTTTCAATGTCCTATCTATCACTTCATGCCATCTGCAAGCTTAGTAACTGGCACATTCACTTCTTCATCCAAGTCATTTATAATAATCACAAAGAGCATAGTTCCCAGAATAGATACCCGAGGGATGCCAATGATCACCAATCTCCAGGCGGAATATAATCCATCTACTATCATCCTCTGTCTTCTGTGGGCAAGGCAACTCTGAAACCATGTGCAGTCAACTTTCCTAGGATCTTATGCTTCCAAATTTTCTGAATCAGTGTACCGTGCGAACCTTTTCAAGCACCCAAAAATCTATATAAAACCATCCACTGCTCTACCTTCATTAACTTGTTTTGTCTCTTCCTCACAAAGCCATACTGACTATCCCTAATCAAACTAGGCTTCTCCAAATGCTCGTATATCCTGTCCCTGCCCACCACTGATGTAGGACTCATTGGTCTTTAATTCCCATTACTTTCCTTGAAACTGATCTAATCTCTGAAAGTTAATGATGGGTCAGATTTACTGCCCTGGTCCTCACTGCCTATAAGTTCTGCCCGCAGTAAAACTCTCCCTCTGAATCATAACCTTCTCACACCCATAGCTCCCATATCTGCGGTTATCTAGTCCAAGGCAGAGGGCCACTTTTACCAGTTTTTTGTATGAAGGAGTCTAGTATCTTAGTATGGGCAGTGAACGGATCTCTGTTATTCCAATTAAGACATGAGGAAGAATTTCTTCTCTCAGAGCATCATGAAATTTTGAAATTTATGAGCACAGGGAGCTGTGCTGGATTAGTTTTGAACTATTTGTGGCAGAAATGGATAGTCATTTGACAGAGAATCAAGAAAAAGGATTATATCTGCACCTCACACATTAAAGATTCAAGATCAATCCTGGCATGTACTGCCATTTGTGTAGAGACTGGAGACTGCACCTTCTCCCTGTGACCAGGTGGGATTCCTCCTCCATTCCAAAGACTTATCTGGTTGGTAAATTAATTAGTCACTGCATATACCCTTTACGTAGGTGGGTAGTAGTATGGCATAGTCAATGGGCATGTGAGAAGGAATAGTCACTGCAGTAAGTGGAAGATGAAACTGATGAGAAAGCACTGGTCAGCTGACATGGACTCGATGGGCCAAATGGTCTTCTCTTCTGTTATGAGTAATATAAATATAATATAATCCTATGAATGATATAGGAGATGCAAGGGCTGAATTACCTACTCATGCTTTTGTTTCTCATTTTGTTATATGTGTTCACCAAATTTCATATCTAAATTCTTCCCTTAACTCTTATAGTTGGGCTTATGAAATTTGAAGAACTTTTGTTTGTCTGGTTATCAACATTGCAGATTCAATATTAACTTCTTAACAAAGCCATTCAGGTTGATAAAATGTGCTCTAATCACAAACAAGAGAAAATCTGCAGATGCTGGAAATCCAAGCAACACACACACAATGCTGGAGGAACTCAGCAGGCCAGGCAGCATCTACTGAAAGAGTAAACATTTGATGTTTTGGACCGAGACCTGTCATCAGGACTGGAAAAAGAAAACTGAGGAGTAGATTTAAACAATGTAGGGAGGGGAGAGAGAAACACAAGGTGATAGGTGAAAGCTGAAGGGGGAGGGATGAAGTAAAGATCTTAGCAAGTTCATTAGTGAAAGAGAAACAGGGCTGGAGAAGGGGCAATCTGATAGAAGAGGACAGAGGGCCATGGAAGAAAGAAAGGAGGGAGGAGCACCAGAGGGAGGCAATGGGTGGGCAAGGAGATAAGGTAAGAGAGGGAAAAGGGGATGGGGAATGGTGAGGTGGGGGGGGGGGCATTACCAGAAGTTCGAGTAATCGATGTTCATGCCATCGGGTTGGAGGCTACCTAGATGGAATATAAGGTATTAGAATATAAGAAATAGGAGCAGGAGTAGGGCATCTGACTGTCAAGACTGCTCTGCTATTCAATAAGATCATGGCTGATTTGGCCATGGACTCATCTCCACCTACCTGCCTTTTCCCCACAATCTTTAATTCCCCTACTATGCAAAAATTTATCCAACCTTGTCTTAAATATATTTACTGAGGTAGCCTCCACTGCTTCATTGGGCAGAGAATTCCACAGATTCACCACCTCCTCATCTCCATCCTAAATCTATTTCCCCGAATCTTGAGGCTATGTCGCCTAGTTCTAGTCTCACCTACCAGTGGAAACAACTTTCCTGCCTTTATCTTATCTATCCCTTTCAAAATTTTATATGTTTCTATAAGATCTCCTTCATTCTTCTTAATTCCAGTGAGTGCAGTCACAGGCAACTCAATCTCTGCTCATAGTCTAACCCCCTTATCTTTAGAATCAGCATGCAGTACTCCAGGTGCGGCCTCACCAGCATCCTGTACAATGTAACCTCCTTGCACTTAAGTTCAATCCTTCTAGCAGTGAGGGCCAACATTCCATTTGCCTTCTTGATAGCCTGCTGCATCTGTAAACTCACCTATTGTGATTCATGCACAAGCACTCCCAAGTCCCTCTGCACAGCAGCGTGCTGCAATTTTTTACCATTTAAAGAATAATCTGTTCCATATTTCCTTCCAAAGTGGAAGACCTCACATTTACCAACATAGTACTCAATCTGCCAGACCCTTGTCCATTGACTTAACCTATTTATATCTGTCTGCAGACTCTCCATATCTTCTGCACAATTTGCTTTTCCACTCAATTTAGTGTCATCAGCAAACTTAGATACATTACACTCGCTCCCCTCTTCCAGATCATTAATGTATATCATGAACAGTTGTGGGCCCAGCACTGACCACTGATTGCCAACCAGAGTAACACCCATGTATCCCACTGTCTACTTTGTATTAGTTAACCAATCCTCTACCCATCACCCCCAACTCTATGCATCCTTATCTTATGGATTAGTCTTTAATGCGGCACTTTATTGAACGCCTTCTGGAAATCCAAGTAAATAATGTCCATCTGTTCTCCTCTATCCACTGCGCTCATTATATCCTCAAAAAACTCCAGTAAGTTTGTCAAACGGGACCTGCCTTTGCTGAATCTATGCTGTGTCTGCCTGATTGATCCATTTCTTTCCAGATGCCTTGCTATGTCTTTAATGTTGTTCCTTCAATCTGAGTGAGGGTGGCTTCACCACGACAGTGGAGGAGGCCATGCATAGACATATCAGAATGGGAAAGGGAAGTGGAATTTAAATGGATGGCCACTGCGAGATCCCATTTTTTCTTGCGGACAGAGCATAGTTGCTTGGTGAAGCGATGTCCAAATCTACATCAGGTCTCGCTGATATACAGGCCACACCAGGAGCACCAGACACAGCACATGACCCCAACAGACAGATGAAGTGTCGCCTCACCTGTAAGGACTGTTTGGGGCCCTAAATGGTAGAGAGGGAGGAGGTGTAGGGGCAGCTGTAGCACTTGTTCTGCTTGCAAAGGTAAGAGCCAGGAGAGAGATCAGTGGGGAGGGACAAATGGACAAGGGAGTCGGGTAGGGCGAGATCCCTTCAGAAAGCAGAAAGTAGGGGAAGGGAAAGATATGTTTGGTGGTGGGATCCCGTTGGAAATGGTGGAAGTTGCGGAGGGTTATGTGTTGGACGTGGAGGCTGGTGGGGTGGTAGGTGAGGACAAGAGGAACCTTGTCCCTGGTAGGATGGCGGGGGAATGGGGTGAAAGCAGGTGTGCATTGAATAAAAGAGATGTGGTTGAGGCCAGCATTAATGGTGGAGAAAGGTAAGCACCTTTCTTTGAAGAAGGGTGACATCTCCTTCGTTCTAGAATGAAAAGCCTCATCCTGAGAGCAGATGCGGCAGAGATGAAGGAATTGAGAGAAGAGGATGGCATTTTTACAAGTAACAGGGTGGGAGGAGGTATAGTCCAGGTAGCTGTGAGAGTGGGTTTGTCATAGACATCAGTAAATAAGATGTCTCCGGAGATGGAGACAGAGAGATAAATAAAGGGGAAGGTGGTGTCGGAAATGGACCAGGTAAACTTGAAGGCAGTGTGGAAAAAGGAGGCAAAGTGAATGAAGTTGAGGAGTTCCCCATGGGTGCCAGAAGCAGCACCAATTCAGTCATCGTCACATAGGAAAAGAGTGCGATGGTCACCAGGGTAGGCTTGGAACATAGACTGTTCCATGTAGCCAAAAGACAGGCAGGCGTAACTGGAACCCATGCGAGTTCCTTCTTCTGTACTTTCAACATGAATGCTTGAAGTTTCAGCAATTTATTTTATAATCCAGCACCTTCTTGACTTTGCTACTGTCAGGTTCACAATTTTCTAAACTGTTGAAAATTACACCTGTTTATAGCACTTCAGCTTCACATTTTTATAGTGAGAAAATGTTTTTTTTCAGTGACTTTAAAGGAGCTAGTAGGAAAAAATGACCTGGTAGGTTTTAATTTGTACTTTTCAGCTAGACAAAAAGCTTAGCTTCAGCTGCACATCCTGTTCACATTCCAGACCCCAACCCTTGCTCAGAACTAACAAATTAACCAAATGCCAAATGATCAGCATTTCTGGCCAACAGCATACCAGATTATCAAAGTTTTAGTGAAAGTGGTTCTTTTTGCTGGGTTGGGGACAGAATTTAGCATTTTTAACCTCTGCTGTTTCCCAAAATCCAACAACGCTCTAAGAGGAATAATCACTGTTCCACAAAGTCACCTTTCTGGTCTTTGTCACTTATTAACTTTCTCAAATCTTTTTTCCAGGTACATTAATTTTGTCTGAATTTAGGAAAGTTTTGTTTTTCTGGTCTTCCCTTGTGATTGGGGGAATCACAAGTGTTCAGTATGCTTTGCTTCAAGCCTTGAACTTTTAATATTCTTGTCCATTATCTGATCTTTCATAATAAGCCAAGAACTTTTTTTCTTGGACCCAGTATATTCTAACTTTTTTGATATGTTCATATAATGTTAATTATTTGTGGCTTGGGAGGATTGAAATTCACCAAGTTGAAAGTAATATTCAAATTGTTCTACAGTACACTGAGGTACTCCATCCTGATCAAATAAAAAATAACTTTGATTTTCTTTCTTTCTTACTTATATTAAGATTCAAGTCACCTTTGCAGTACTTGCTTGTTTATAGAAGCTGTAGGCCAATATGCAGGTCTCATACTTTGATGGAGTTCCTGGCACTAATGTTCAGTGGCTATTCATTTTCTGAATTTGCTCGCATTACCAATTGATTGGCTCTCACCATTAGTTTACTCAGCATAATTATTTCTTGCTTGGTAATTCAGTAGCTCTCTTTCACAAAATAAATACTCATCATAAACTGTCCAGAGGATGTAAACAATTACTGTGTCATTTCTTTCATTCTAAATGCAAAAAAAAATGCGTGTGAACAAAATTTGTCAGAGTCAGTTACACTCCCAAGTGATAAATATTAAGCAAGTGCAACATTGGTCTTTAAAACACCATGAAGTGAACATACTCAGGAAAGGCAGAGCTTATGGTCTCAGTTCAAGAAGACAGAATCTCAAGTCCATGCACAGGTTAATGAGGTGATTGATTAACTGCACAGTTTTGTTAAGTAGTTTTTCTTTAATTGAAATCCTATCTTCATACACTTATAATTACTTTACCTATTTTTAACAGTTCCAGGAATGTGGTTTTAGCTTGTGCTAAAATTTAGACTGGCTTGTTGCTGGTATTCCTTACCTGACAATACACTCTTCAGATTGGTATTTCAATATTCATTTCAATATAATTATTTTTATTTTGTGCAAAGTTTCAAGATAATCAGCAGGTCAGACAGCATCTATGGAGGGAAATAATGAAGAGCCTCAGTTTAAAAAGTTGACAACTATTTATTTCCCTCCATAGATTCCCTCTAATTTGCTGAGTTCCTTCAGATCTCTGTGTTTTGCTCCACTTTTCCAGCATCTGTAGAATCTCTTGTGCCTAATATGATAAGATAAGTTGGATACAATTATGTCAAGAACTGACATAAACAGCACATTTAGGGCACATCCTCTTTGGTTAGATGTTGCACTTTGTTGACCTGTTCTGTTTTTACAAACAATCTTTGGATGAGAAGTACTTATGGGGGATTTTATTAGCTGTATACTCACTGTTGCCTTTTTATTCATTTGGACTTTTTGGCATTTGGTTGGCCTTATGCCATTCTGGGTCTTAAACTAGTTAAGTTTATGTGATGAAATACATGGCCATATGAAATAAAGCACAATTGTATAATTTATAGATCACTGATATAGGGGACAAAAACAAAATATGCTGGAAATGCCTACAGATCATTGAGTATCTGTGAAGACAAGCTAGGTAACTGGTTTTTAAGTTTCATCACCTTTTGTCATTGTTTGAAAAATTAAAAATAAAAGAAAGCGATGGGAAAGGATAACCACCCAGAAAGAATAATTAGATCAAATCATACAGGATCTGGCCCACTGATTGGACTCACTATCAGTTTCACTCCTCCATCTGTACTATCCTGTTGGCTCTCGATCTGTGCTTCTGGATTCTGAAGGCACAAGGGCATAAGGCGTAGGAGCAGAATTAGGCCACCTGGCCCATCAAGTCTGCTCTGCCACTCCATGATGGCTGATTTTTTAAAATCTCCTCCTCAACCCCGGTTCCAGGCCTTCTCCCCATAACTTTTGATGCCATGTCCAATCAAGAACCTATCAGTCTCTGCCTTAAATATACCAAATGACCTGGCCTCCACAGCTGCATGTGGCAACAAATTTCACAAATTCACCACCCTTTGGCTAAAGAAATTTCTCCGCATCTCTGTTTTGAAAGGGCACACTTCTATCCTGAGACTGTGCCCTCTTGTCCTAGAATCTCCCACGATGGGAAATACTCTTTCCACATCTACTGTGTCTAGACTTTTTGACATTTGAAAGGTTTCAATGAGATTCCCCCCTCGTCCTTCTGAATTCCAGCAAGTACAGACCAAGAGCCATCCTCATATGATAACCCTTTCATTCCTGGAACCATCCTTGTGAATCTCCTCTGGACCCTCTCCAATACCAACACATCTATTCTAAGTTGAGGGGCCCAAAACTGTTCACAGTACTCAAGGTGAGGCCTCACCAGTGCCTTATAAAGCCTCAGCATCACATCCTTGCTATATCCATAAGAGTAGCAAGACCGTAGCAGTGAGGAAACCTTGTGGTAATTTCTATGTCGTAAGGATAATAGATATCTAAGGTGCACTAATTGAGATGGGAACCCATTCTCAACTAATTAAAAATATCCTTTTGTGGTTTCTGATGAGATCAAAACCTTCCTGGATTACATCTTGGTGTTTTTCTTTCTTGGATCCAGTGAGGCAAGTTGGAATAGTATTGCTCCTGATTTGGACAATAAACAAATTTCCTATTCACAGATTGAACTGATGCTGTGAATGGGCAAAGAGATGTAGAAAACACTTGTGCATATTATCTGTAACAGATTCATGTTTGGGAAGTGTAGGAAAGTTTGGCTTTCAGTATTGAAATGCCCAAGAATTAGACTTCATTCTGTTTAGAGTTCTTTAACTAGATTTTAAGGTGGTAGAGAAAGGATTGTCTTGAATGAACCATTGGATCATATTGTGTTGGATGAATGCAACAGGGAATCACTGTTGTTGGACTCCCCAGTGAGTGAGTGAATTCGGCACTTGCTAACAATTTTATTTTAGTATGCAGCTGGGCAGTGTAGCAATGCAAAAGCACAACCTTTCAGGGACTTTTCAACAGATCAAGCAGCCTGTGTGAAGAAAGACATCTCAGGCTGATAGGATTTCCAGCAGCTTCTCTTTATTTTCCAGATTTCCAGTGTCCACTACATTTTGCTCTCCTTCTAGTGTGGCAACACACATTGATAAAGAGAAATAATACCTAATAAATATATAGAAGTTTTAACACAAAGGCATGCTGAACTGTGTGCTAAGTTCCCTACACTATGTCCTGAATTCAAAATTAATCTACTTCCATACCATGTGATCAGATTGGTTGATATGTGTCAAAGGGATTTTTCATCCCTTTTGGCTGTCAATCAGTCCAGTAATTGTCGTATGGTTTTTGTAGCCTGGGGAAAAATACACACTCAGGACAACAGATTTTTAATTCTTTTATCTGCTTTAGATGTTTTAATGCAGAAAAAAAACAACAAAATGATTTTTTTTTAAAACAGTTCCCGCTGTTACAATTTCAGCTTAATTTCAGTCCACACCTTTGTTAAATATGCAGTATGAAAATAAATAAAACAAAATATATAAAACCAATACGGTAGTGGCAATTCTTTAAAAAAAAATGCAAACATCATTAGAATCTCACCAGCCCTGTACCTTATACACAACATCAAAAATATTAATAAATACATCTCAACTTACATCTCACTTTGGCGCACACATTCTTAACTTCCAAACACGTATAGGCCAGACCCTGAAACAACCTCCTCTCTAAACAGAGATTAACACATTTAAATTGCTCCGTTACATTCACATTCAGTCATGAAAAAATAAAGTCAGACAAAATAAACTTCTACCAGAACTTTTACAATATATTGTGTTGTAAAACTGAAGAACTAACTACTAGTTAGATAAGGAACTTTGCACAACGATGCTATCTGCTGATACCTTACGAAAATCTAAAGCATCCACATGTAAAACGTCAAATTATTGATATTCCAGATTTACAAACAAGCATAAATGAATTTGCATGGATATTATCAAATATTATTCACCTTTCCTCACCATATGAGTAGTAGATGACATTCGTTATAGAACCTTGTAACTCCACACGTGCATAATGATATCACCGATTTCTCTTAAGGACACAGGCATTATATTTTAGCATTACCAGGGTGAATACATAAGTGCACTTTAACAATAATAAATGATATTTAACCATCACCTGGCTACATAGTCTTATGGATTTTGCACAAGATAAACTTGCCAACACATCTAGAAAAGAACAGGATAGAAAGAAAATATTTTGGAAGTTGAAAAGCCTAGACAGTGTAGAGGTGGAAAGGATGTTTCCCATGGTGGGGAAATCTAGGACAAGAGGGCATAGTCTTAGGATAGAGGACCATTCATTTAAAACAGAGATGTGAAGAAATTTCTTTCACCAGAAGGTGGTGAATTTGTGGAATTTGTTACCAAAGGCAATTGTTTAAGGCAGGTTAATAGCTGTATTTAAGGCAGAGATTGATAGGTTCTTGAATGGCCACAGCGTCAAAGGTTATGGGGAGGAGGTCAGTGAATGGGGCTGAGGAAGGAAAAAAGGATCAGCCATGATTGAATGGTGCAGCAGATTTGATGGGCTAAATGGCCTAATTCTGCTCCTCTGTCTTATGGTCTTATGATAATTATGCAAAATATTCAATTTAATAGTTAGCTTCATTGCATTGAGTCAGAAGATATAGTTTCAGATTGCAGTCAAGTGACCTTAGCATAAGATCTGTGCTGACAATTCAGGCTGATTACTGTAATCAGTGTCTGTTCTGTGCAAAATTTCAAAATGAAGTTCTATCTATCCTTGTGGGTATACTTTAAACTTTAAATATCCTATCACATTATTTAAAAATGTGCAGATGAGCTTTGTTTGGTGACATGACCAACATTTATTCCTTGTTCGACATCACTACATAACAAAGCTTATTATATGGTTATTATCATATTACTGTTTATGGGACCTTTCTGACTGATGATCCTACGGAGATCAGTTAACTCAGCATAGATTGAGAATGAACCTAGTGACATGTTACAATGGGCAAGTTGATGATTTTTCAGCACAGGAACTGTTTATTATTACTTACTTACTTCCAAGACAAAGTAATTAAACTGAAATAATAGACGTGCTTCTGTTATAAAGTAATCTGTAAACTGACTATTAAACATCATTTTTAATTAAAAGGACATTTTTCTGAGTAGATACATTTAGTAGAGAGTCCACCCACTGGCAACACATATAATCATTTTGGTGGGCGTATTTTCCACTGGCAAACCAGGTTCTCTCCACCTACGTGTACTTAGAATAATTTGGGTTTATATAACTTGAAGTTGTGAAATGCTGGCATGCTGTTATATCTAACACATTGCCTTTAAAATGAAGATCAGAAAGAACGGAATTTAAGTGGTTGAGAAAAAGGATAGAACTCATGTGATTTAACTGTTCATATCATATAGCATTAGCTTTCTTCAATCTCATTATTTATCTTTATTTATTCAGTTAATAATATAAGTTGTCTTCCACAGAAAACAATTGAAGGAAAATTATTAAGTATTTTCAAGAATGAATTGGATATAATTCTTAAGGTTGGAAGGATCAGGGAATATGGGAAGAAAATGGAAGCAGGGTGTACACTTGAATGTCATGACCATGGTTACATTGATTCATTCAGAATGATATTGAATGTCAGAATAGACTCAAGTGGTCAAATGGCCTGCTTGGCTCCTATTTTAATGCCTATGTGTCTATGTAGTGAATCTGAAAAATACAGATGAGCTCAGGGCATGGATCAACAGCTGGAATTATAATATTGTAGACATTAGCGAGACTTAGTTGCTGGAGGGGCAGAATTGACAGCTCAAAGTTCCAGGGTTCCATTGTTTTTGACAGAGTGAGACAGATTAAAGGAGGAGGGGTCACAGCAGTATTCAGCGAGGACAGACTACAGAACATGTCTAGTGAAGTATAATGGGTGTAATTGCGTAACAAGATAGGTATGACCATGTTAATGGGGCTATATTAAAGACCACTCAACACTCCAAGGGATTTGGTGGAACAAATTTGTAGAGAAATAGCAGACTGTTGCAAGAAACATAAGGTTGTTATTGTAGGTGATTTTAATTTTCCACATATTGACTGGGACTCCCATACTGTAGAAGAACTAGATGGGATAGAGTTTGTCATTCAGGAAACTTTTCTTAATTGGTATTTAGAAGTCCCAGTAAGAGAGTATGTGATACTTGATCTGCTATTATGGAATGAGACTGGGCAGGTGATAGAAGGTTGTGCAGGGGAACACTTTGTATTACAGTGCCATCAGTTTCAAAGTAAATGTGCAAAAAGATAGATCTGTTCTGCAGGTTGAGATTCTGAATTGGAGAAAGACCAGTATTGGTGGTATCAGAAGTGATCTGCAAGTGTGGATTGTGACTGGCTATATTTTGGCAAAGGTGTACTTGGTGATAGGGAGGCCTTCAAAAGTGAAATTTTGGGAGTACAAAGCTTATATGTGCCAGTCAGGACAAAAGGTAAAGCTAACAGGTATAGGGAAACTTGGCTTTTAAGAGATATTAAGGTCCTGGTTAAGAAAATAAAAGAGGTGTAAGAAATGCAAGCGAACATTTAAGGAAGAAATCAGAAAGGCTAAAAGAAGGCATGAGTTTGCCTTTGCAGACAAGGTGAAGGAGAGTTAAAAGGGATTCTATAGATGTGTTAAAAGCAAAGGATTGCAAGGGATAAAATTAGTCTTCTGGAAGATCAGAATGGTAATTGATTCATGGAACCAAAAGAGATGAGGGAGATCTTAAGTGCAATTTTTGCATCTATATTTACTCAAGAGATGGACACAAAGTCTATAGAAATAAAGAAAGCGGCATCGACTTCATGGACCCTATACAGATTACAGAAGGGGAGGTGTTTGCTGCCTTTGTGCAAGTTAGGGTGGATAAATCCCCAGGGCCTGACAAGGTGTTCCCTCGGACCCTGCAGAAGGCAAATGTAGACATTGCAGGGGCCCTAGCAGAGGTATTTAAATAAGACCATAAGACTGTAAGATATAGGAGCAGAAGTAGGCCATTTGGCTCATTGAGTGTGCTCCCCCGTTCAATCATGGGCTAATCCAATTCTTCCAGTTAGCCACACTACCCTGCTTTCTCCCCATTGCCTTTAATGCTCTGGCTAATCAAGAACCTATCTATCTCTGCCTTAAATGCACCCAATGACTTAGTCTCCACATTTGCTCATGGCAACAGATTCCACAGACTTACTACCTGCTGATCAAAGTAATTTCCCCGTATCTCCATTCCAAATGGATGTCTTTCAATCCTGAAGTCATGCCCTCTCGTCCTAGACTCCTCTACCATGGGAAATAACTTTGCCATATCTAATCTGATCAGGCCTTTTAACATTCTGAATCTTTCTATGAGATCCCCCCCCCCCCCCCATTCTTCTGAACTCCAGGGAATACAGCCCAAGAGCTGCCAGACGTTCCTCATACGGTAACCCTTTCATTCCTGGAATCATTCTCATGAATCTTCTCTGAACCCTTTCCAATGTCAGTATATCTTTTCTAAAATAAGGAGCCCCAAACTGCACACAATACTCCAAGTGTGGTCTCACGAGTGCCTAATAGAGCCTCATCATCACATCCCTGCTCTTATATTCTATACCTGTAGAAATGAATGCCAACATTGCATTCGCCTTCTTCACAACTGACTCAGCCTGGATGATAACCTTTACGGTATCCTGCACAGGGGGTCCCAAGTCCCTTTGCATCTCTGCATTTTGAATTCCCTCCCCATCTAAATAATAGTCTGCCCATTTATTCCTTCCACCAAAGTGCATGACCATACACTTTACAACATTGTATTTCATTTGCCACTTCTTTGCCCATTTCCCTAAACTATCTAAGTCTCTCTGCAGGCTCTCTGTTTCCTCAACATTATCAACTCCTCCACCTATCTCTGTATCGTCGGCAAATTTAGCCACAAATCCATTAATCCCACAGTCCAAATTATTGACATACATTGTAAAAAGCAGCAGTCCCATCACTCACCCCTGTGCAACTCCAGTGGTAACCGGCAGCCAGCTAGAATAGGATCCCTTTATTCCCACTCTTTGTTTTCTGCTGATCAGCCAATGCTCCACCCATGCTAATAACTTCCTTGTAATTCCATGGGTTCTTATCTTGCTAAGCAGCTTCATGTGCAGCACCTTGTCAAAGGCCTTCTGAAAATCGAAGTACACCACATCTACTGCATCTCCCTTGTCTACCCTGCTTGTAATTTCCTCAAAAAATTACAGTAGGTTAGTCAGGCAGGATTTTCCTTTCAGGAAACCATGCAGGCTTTGGCCTATCTTGTCATGTGCCTACAGGTACTCTGTAATCTCATCCCTAACAATCAATTCCTACCTCCAGCTACGCTGTAATCTGATCCCTAACAATCGATTCCAAAATCACCCTTAGCGACTGGTGAGATACCAGAGGATTGGAAGATAACAAATTTTGTTCTGCTGTTTAAGAAAGGCTCTAAAATTTAACAAAGAAATTATAGGCCGGTGAGTCTGACGTTAGTAGTGGGAAAGTTATTGGAAGGTACTCTAAAAGACTGGATATATGTGTGTGGTAGGTCATGTCTAATCAATCTTACAAAGCTTTTCGAGGAAATTACCAGGGGAGGTGATGAAGATGGGGCAGTGGATGTTGTCCACATGGACTTTAGCAAGGCATTTGACAAGGTCCTGCATGGGAGGTTGATTAAGAAGTTTCAGTCACTGGCATTCCAGATGAGGTAGTAAATTCAATTAGAGTCTGTAGTGAGATGCTGAAGATGTTCTATAGGTCAGTTGTGGAGAGCACCCTCTTCTTTGTGGTGGCGTGTTGGGGAGGAAGCATTAAGAAGAGGGACGCCTCACGTCTTAATAAGCTGGTAAGGAAGGCGGGCTCTGTCGTGGGCAAAGTACTGGAGAGTTTAACATCGGTAGCTGAGCGAAGGGCGCTGAGTAGGCTACGGTCAATTATGGATAACTCTGAACATCCTCTACATAGCACCATCCAGAGACAGAGAAGCAGTTTCAGCGACAGGTTACTATCGATGCAATGCTCCTCAGACAGGATGAAGAGGTCAATACTCCCCAATGCCATTAGGCTTTACAATTCTACCGCCAGGACTTAAGAACTTTTTTTAAAGCTATTATTAATGCTTTTTGAGATAGTGATTTAGATGCATATCATATTTTTTACTGAGTTAAGTATTGTATGTTATTAGTTTTGCTACAACAAGTGTATGGGACATTGGAAAAAAGTTGAATTTCCCCATGGGGATGAATAAAGTATCTATCTATCTATCTAGAGATTGGCTTTGTGAGAGAAGCCAGAGAGTGGTAGTGGATGGTTGCCTCTCTGGTTGGAGGCATGTGACTAGTCGAGTCCTGTAGGAATCAGTGCTGGGGCCATTGTTGTTTGTCATCTGTATCAACAATCTGGATAACAATGTCGTTAACTGGATCAGCAAATTTACAGATGACACGAAGATTGGGTGTGTACTGGACAGCAAGGAAGACTTGCATGGCTTACACTGGGATTTGGACCAGCTGGAAAACCCAGCTGAAAAATGGCAGATAGAACTAAATGCAGATAGGGGCAAGATGTAGCGCTTCGATAGGACCAACCAGGGTAGGTCTTACACAGTGAACAGTAGGGCACTGAGGAATGCGGTAGAGCAAAGCGATCAGCGAAGATGGGTCCATAATTCATTAATTCACAGGTAGATTGCATTGTAAAGAAAGGTTTTGGCACCTTGGCCTACATAAATCAAAGTGTTGAGTCCAGGTGACTGGATGTTATGTTGAAATTGTCTAAGACATTGGTGAGGCCCAATTTGGAGTATTGAGTGCAGTTTTGTTCATCTACCTACAGAAAATATGTAAATAAGGTTGAAAAGGAAAAGAGGAATTTGCAAGGACATTGCTGAATCTGGAGGACCTGAGTTTTAAGAAAGATTGAATAGGATAGGACTTTATTCCTAGGAAGACTGAGAGGAGGTTTGATAGAAATGTACAAAATTATGAGGAGTATTGATATGGTAAAGGCAAGCAGGCTTTTTCCACTAAGGTTGTGTGAGACTACAAGAGGTCATTGGTTAAGGGTGAAAGGTGAAAAGTTTAAGGGGAACATGAGGGGAAACTTCTTCACTCAGAGGGTCTTGAGAGCGTGGAATGAGTTGCCAGTACAAGTGGTGCATGTAAGCTTGACTTCAACATTTATGAGAAGTTTGGATAGGTACCCGCATTGTAGGGTTATGCATGGCAATGGTCTCGGTGCAGTTTGATGGGAGTAGGCAGTTTAAATGGCTCAGCATGGATTACCTGGGCTGAAGGACCTGTTACTGTGCTGTACTTTTCTATGATTCTAGTATAATTTATATGTTTAATTACCAAAGTCTGGAGCAAAGGCCTTTAACGTATAACATTGAATCTATAACATGAATCGGCAAAACCATTTATTCATTTCATATATGAAGTATATGAATTGATTGGATTGTTTCTGTAACCAAGATCTTTAACCACTTTTGAAGCAACTAACAAGGCAGTTTAAATCTCCCAAGACTTATCAAAGCACGTGTGGAGACCACAGGGATTACATAAAACATTTGAACAGTAGCAGAGAGAAACAGAAAAAAAAAACAGTTGAATTTTTGTTATGGAAGTTGCAGTGAAATATAGCAGTGACACATCGGTGGGCGAGGAGCAGTCTCAAATAAGCAGATAATGAGCCATGCGTGGGAGTATATCACCCAGGTGGTGCGCATGCTATCCAAGATGAAAGGAAGCTCAGAAGAAAGAGAAAAATAATCTACATGATTTAGAGAAGCATCAAATTAAAAACAGAACGCAACCGAAACATTTCAGCACAAAAACATGTGCACTATATAATTTTTAATGTGAGTGTGCAAATAAACAAATGATATACTGACACAAATATTAAGAATCTTCCTCTGAAAACATATTCAAACAACAAATAGCAGAACTATGCAAATAGATCTTCATTATAATGGAGAGGGACTGTTGAAAAAATGAATAGTCCTGTCTGAATCTTCACAAGCCTTAGATTTCAAGTTAAAAATGGCATTCAGTGGGAGTACAGCAAGAGCTTCACAGAATAAATCATATAGACTGTGCAGCATTCCCAGCAAAATAAATGATCAGGTCAGAGGAAAGATTTTGATAGATAAAGTGTTTTTAGTGTTTGTTTGTACTACGTCCGTGGGTTATGACCAAAGGGAAAATAGGCTAGAGTCACTTAGCACTTCAGTTCAAGTATGCTTATTAGATGCATCAAAAATCAGACTTACAAAAATTAGTTAAAATAGTGAAAAGAAAACTGTCAATATTTACAAAAAGACATCTACCAGAAAACATAATTATAGCTCCCTACTGTTCTTGTCCCATGTGAAATCCTGGCAGCCCCCATCTCTCTCTCACTGAGGGAGATGATCTTTTTTATTCTGCACTGGGGCATTCTGTCTTTAATTACCAACAAAGTTAACTTATGACTACACATGAAATAGAATATGATGCAGTTACATTCATAATACAAAATAAACAGAAGTATCCACCTTAAATACAGTATACAAACAGCATATACACACTTACACATCCCCATTACTGAAGAAATGCTGTGTTTAGCAGGAAAAGGCACCATAAAGCCAACATGAACACATCAGCTTGGTTTAGGAGCAATTTTGAGAATATACCAAGGAAGACATTGAAGTCTGTACACCCAGTGCAAGACATCAGAATGACAAGGCAATGTTTCTGTGGGTGTGGAAGGAGTGCATATACTGAGTGCTCCACCTCACAGTTGGATCTTGTGAACAGCTGTGGTGTACTACTGATTGCCCTGAAGTGCTGTAATTTGCACTGGCTGGACCTTCACTATGTCCATGCACAATGATCATGTACAAGTTCATTTATGTAAAGGGGAATAATATTCATGAATGATTACAAGCTAACATGTTCTTGTAGCTTGTTGACTTTATATAAAAGACCAAAATCAACTTATCTCACAATTAGAAAAAATTGTCATATTTTTTACAAATCATTGCATATGTTGAAAGATAGCTGCAAATAGATCCAAGGTGATGATGCTAGTTGATTTTGAGAATGCAGAATTAAGAAAAATTAGATTTGGGATAAAATAAACTGCGTTTTCAATATTGGTCCTTTATTTTCTCATATTTCGAGACTGAAAGTTGAGAATAAAGTATGTTCTTTAAAATATACCATCATGAAGTAGCAAAGATTCAACTTTATACATCACCTTTCTTGACTTTGGAACGTCCTGTGAAGAACCTTTGAAGTGTGACATTGTTGTGATGTTCCTGTATCAAAGTATGATCAAATATAGTGATTTACTTTTGCAACTATCTCCTGGATGTCCATGTTATTTTTAAGCATAAGTGCATTTAACTAATAACATAACCTATGTGATTTTGGTTATTTTTGTGATCTTTGCCTTTTAACAACATTTTAACAAGCACAGACTAAACTTTTCCATGCCAGTTCACAAATCTTTTTATTTTATTTTTTGTTGTCAGTGCAGCAATTTATCAAGGAGAGAATCTGTATGACAAAATGGTCATAAACTGTTCTCTCTTGTTACTTCGATTTTCTTACATGTCAATAATTATTTTTTGCAAGTTTCTTAGCATGAGGAGTTTCAGTTCCCTGTTATCATGTTCTGCCTCTGATACTCTACAGGGAGCTGTAAGCAATATTATATTATATTCTATTAAAGGTCAAACTGTAGAGAGTTATGCAGAATGACATTTGAGCTATATTGAATATTACAATGCACGGAAATCTTGCCATGTATTTTACCATAAATGTGATACTGTTTCTTTAAATTAATGGAGGCAAGGATGAAATCATTGATTGTCTTTAACACAGTCATGTGACCTCTTCCTGTCGCTGCACAGCATGAAGAGGCTTTCAATTTTCGCAGTCGATGATTGCTTTATAAAGCACAAGGCAGAGTTAATGTGAAATTTCTTATTAGCCAAATCAGAGGATTGCACATCAAAGATCAGAACCATACCAAAAAAGGTCAGCAAGTCATTATTTTTGTGATCTGCAAAATACTAGCTTTGAAATACCTTTCAAATCTGCTTCATTTAAATTTATCACAGATGAATTTTCTAGGTCATGTTACTTTATTGATTTGTTTGAAATAATAGTATGTTATTGCTGATCTTTGGGGTACACTATATGTAATAATCTTGTCTTGTGTTATATTTATTATCTGTCAGTTATTTTATAATTGCAGTGTGTTTATTATTTGAAGTCATGTTCTGTAACCTTCACTTTCCTTACCTCTAACATATTATTATCATTGCTGTTTTTCTCTTAAAATATGATTGAGCAAAAAATCCTATTTAAATTGCATTCATTGTAGTCTTATTACTTTAAGCCTGTATCTCAGAACACCTGTATTTGCCAATAAAATTTATAGTGAATTTGTTGTGTGATACAACACTTTGCAGTTGACTGGAACAAAAATCAACTGGTCAAAGAGGTCATGCGTTGTGCAGTATGGTCAATTGTTGATGGTGCTCCATGTGACAGACTGCTTTATGTAAGAAATTTACTGGGTATATGGCAGAAATCAGAGATCGCGTCATCATTACAGCATTTTAGAGTGAATGTATCCTTCAGAAATGGCTTGGCTTCACAAGCAGGAGCTGGCTATTACTGTACTGTAAGGTCTGGATGCAGCCCAACTTCAATGGTGCACCCATACTTGAATTGCTGCTGCCATTGAAACCAACCTGACATCTTGATGTCTGCCATTTCACTGGCAGATATTTCTACTTCTGCTTTTGGTGGATGGGTGGTCACAAGCACAGTGATCATTGACCTAGGTAACCATCAGTCCTTGGAGCACATTGTGCCATTACTCAAAATCAGAGCTGCACAGATTTCCACAAAATCACTGTGATCATACCAATCCTTGCAGAAGATTGCCTTTCAAAATTCCGGCTTCTCATACATCTTTATGTATGGCGTGCCTCAGGGATCTGTACTGGGTCCAACGTTGTTTGTCGTATACATTAATGATCTGGATGATGGGATGGTAAATTGGATTAGTAAGTATGCAGATGATACTAAGATAGGTGGTATTGTGGGTAATGCAGTAGGTTTTCAAAGCTTCCAGAGAGATTTAGGCCAGTTAGAAGAGTGGGCTGAAAGATGGCAGATGGAGTTTAATGCTGATAAGTGTGAGGTGCTACATTTTCGTAGGACTAATCAAAATAGGACATACATGGTAAATGGCACTGAGGAATGCAGTAGAACAGAGTGATCTATGAATAATGGTGCATAGTTCCCTGAAGGCGGAATCTCATGTGGATAGGGTGGTGAAGAAAGCTTTTGGTATGCTGGCCTTTATAAATCAGAGCATTGAGTATAGGAGTTGGGATGTAATGTTAAAACTGTACAAGGCATTGGTGAGGCCAAATTTGGAGTATTGTGTACAGTTCTGGTCACTGAATTATAGGAAGGATGTCAACAAAATAGAGAGAGTACAGAGGAGATTTACTAGAATGTTACCTGGGTTTCAGCACCTAAGTTACAGAGAAAGGTTGAACAAGTTAGGTCTTTATTCTTTGGAACATAGAAGGTTGAGGGGGGACTTGATAGAGGTATTTAAAATTATGAGGGGATAGATAGAGTTGACATTGATGGGCTTTTTCCATTGGGAGTAGGGGAGATTCAAACAAGAGGACATGAGTTGAGAGTTAGGGGGGCAGAAGTTTAGGGGTAACACGAGGGGGAACTTCTTTACTCAGAGAATGGTAGCTGTGTGGAACGAGCTTCCAGTAAAAGTGGTAGAGGCAGGTTTGATATTGTCATTTAAAAAAAATTGGATAGGTATATGGACAGGAAAGGAATGGAGGGTTATGGGCTGAGTGCAGGTAGGTGGGATTAGGTGAGAGTAAGCTTTCGGCACGGACTGGAAGGGCTGAGATGGCCTGTTTCCATGCTGTAATTGTTATATGGTTATTTGTTTTATCGTTAATGGTCAGTCTCTGCATTAAAAGTACCATATCGCCATGTAATAATGTTATTATAAGAGAGAAATAGGCCATTTGGTCCATTAAATTCTTGCCAGCTCTCAGCAGAACAATCCGGAGGGTGCCATTCTCCCACCCTATCCCTATAGAAACTAATCTTAAGAGCTATCACAAAGAAACAAAAGTTTTAGGATTGGATAGAGTCAAGAGAAAGGATCATTGCTCAGAAAATTAAGAAGTAGAATCTGTTAGCTGTATCCAGGAAACAACATAAGGGGAAAAACATTGCTGTCAGTTGTTCATCGATTCCGAACATTAATGCTAGTATAGAGGTGATGGACTGTACATCAAGAAATTAGAGGCATAGGGAACGAGAGCAATACAGTGATTATGGGGAATTTTATCTTCATAGAGGCCAGTCAAGCTAATTGGTGCTTAATAAGCTAAAAGGATTTTTTTAGATAAGTATGTTGAAAACACAAAAAAGAAGCAGGCTATTTCAGAATTCAGAATTTGCAATGAGAAAGGAGAACTATTATTTGGCAGTCATTGGGTGTTTAGGAATGATTGATCACAAAACAATAGAGTTTTATTTCAAAACTGAAATTGATTAAAAATTCAATATAAAACTAAGCTCTTAACTCTAAGCATACTGAACTATAGAATTTTGATAGATTGTGAAACCACATTAAAAATCTTAATCGTAAACAAGCAGTGTCTAAAACTTGTAAAAATACTGTACAATTTACAATCTATTTTTCTTTAAGGTATTAAAACAGAAGAGGAGAAATAGTTTAATTGTAGGTATCAAGAGAAGGTAAAGATAGTATTAGACCAAAGAAAAGGATGTAAGCATTACTGAATATGAAAGTTGCAAGAATCAGCAAAGAAGGACCAAGGTATTGATAAGGGAAGCAAAAGTCAAATCTGAGAGTAGAAGCAGACTCTATGATTTTCTAAACAGATGAAAAATGTAGTTAACTTGAATGCTGGTCACTTACAGACTAGAGTGGGGAATAAGGAGATGGCAGATATACTTTTGTGCATGTCTTCTTGGAAGAACACTCTGAAAAAGTGGAGAACTACAGGTCTGGAATTAAAATTCAAAGTACATTTATTATCAAAGTATGTATACCATATGCAGCCTTGAGATTCATCGTCTTGCAGCTATATAGGACTCTGGTCAGACCCCACTTGTAGTACTGTGCTCAGTTCTGGCCACCTCAGTACAGGAAGGATGTGGAAACCATAGAAAGGGTGCAGAGGAGATTTACGAGGATGTTACCTGGATTGGGGAGCATGCCTTTTGAAAACAGGTTGAGTGAACTCGGCCTTTTCTCCTTGGAGTGACGGAGGATGAGAGGTGACCTGATAGAGGTGTATAAGATGGTAAGAGGCATTGATCATGTGGATAGTCAGAGGCTTTTTACCAGGGCAGAAATGGTTGCCACAAGAGGACACAGGTTTAAGGTGCTGAGGAGTAGGTACAGAGGAGATATCAGAGGTAAGTTTTTTACGCAGAGAGTGGTGAGTGCATGCAATGGGCTGCTGGCAACAGTGGTGGAGGTGGATACAATAGGATTTTTTAAGAGACCTTTGGATAGGTACATGGAGCTTAGAGAAATAGAGGGCTATGGGTAAGCTTAGTAATTTCTAAAGTAGGGACATGTTTGGCCCAATGTTTTGGGCCGAAGGGCCTGTATTGTGCTGTAGGTTTTCTGTGTTTCTATGTTTCATCCACAAAACAAAGAAACACAATAGAATTCATAAAAATTCCCACTCCACAATGGCCCAAAGTGCGAAAAGAAGGAACAGATTATTCAAACAATAAAAAAAAGCAAGCAAATCATTGACAGAACATGAACCACAGAGCCCCTGAAAGTAAGTCCACAGCCAAGGAGCCAGTTCAATTCTGTGCCCGTTCCTGGGGCCTGACAGCCATGGAGCCAGTTTAGCACTGAGGCAATCACCGATCGCTGCAGGCCACAGCTGCAATCAGTTTAGCGCTGAGATGAGTAAAGTCTCACAGATTTGTGAGCCAATGTGAAAGTAGTAAGTCATAAACATTAGAGATCATAAGAGTCAGTAAATCACCCACACTTGAGAGTTGGCCTCCCAAGGTTCTACAAGAAGCAGTTATGGACGCACAGATTGTCACCTTTCAAACTTATATGGGTGTAGTATAATGTGGGAAAATGTGAGGTGTTCATTGTGAAGGATATAGAGGTGTTAAGTAAATTAGATAGTGATGGTAGACCAAGTACAATATGGAAAAATGTGAAGTTATTATTTTGGTAGAAAAATGGAAAAGCAGGTTTTTAAAGTGGTGTAGCATTGAAATGTGGGTGGCATTATATGCAAGCCACTGAAAGTTAAGAAACAGATACGGCAAGCAATTAGAAAGACAAAATAGTTTGTTTTTTTTATTTGTAGGACTTAAGTCCAGAGTAAAGATGATGAATTGTATTTGTACAACAACTTGGTCTCCAGATGCTAAGAGATTCTATAGATGCTGGAAATCCAGAGCATCACACACAAAGTGCTGGAGGAACTCAACAGTCAATGTTTCAGGGTGAGGCCTTTACTCTGATCCTTGATCCTGAGATTGATGATGAGTCTCAGTCTGAAATATTGACTGTTCATTCATTTCCATGGATGTTGCCTAACTGGCTGAGTTGCTCCGGCATGTTGAGTATGTTGCACTAGAAATATTGCACAGAAATGTAATAAAATGCTGGAAACACTCAGTAGGTTGGACAGCAATTACAGAAAAAGAAACAGAACTTAATATTTTAGGTCAAAGGAAAATCATTCTGATCCTTCCAGGAAAGATCTTCCACATGAGGAATTAACTATGTTTTTCTTTTTCTTTCCACAGATGCTATCTGACCTGTTGAGTGTTTCCAGCACTTTTTGTTTCCATTTTAGAGTTCCAGCATTTGCAGTTTTAATTGGACTTTCGATATTGTGTGCAGATCTGATCTCCTTACCAAAGGAAAAACACAATTGAGGGCGTTCAAATGACGATCACCAGATTGATTCCTGAAATGGTGGTGTGAAGGCAGGGAATGGAAGTGAGGTTTTTGTTTAAGGATGTATCACACAAAATTGGATTATATTCTAGAATTTAGAAGAAAGAAAGTTGAAACTATTGAAATATAAAAACTATTATGCAACATTATGCAGATAGAGATGATATTTTGTCTGGTAAAGGAGTTTAGAACTTGGTTAACAGTTTCAAACTCAAGGAGTAAGCATTCAGCACTGAGGTGCATAGAAGATTCTTCATCTAGTGTTCGAATCTTTGAAACGGTCTACTCAAATGAACTGTGGGGTCTCAGAATCTGAATATTTTCTTAAATGTTTATATAGTCCTGTAAGCTTATTTCCCTCAATAACCTTCCTATTTTATACTTCCATGACCTTCACAGGTAGTGAGTTCCAGATTACTCCAGCATCTGCAGAATCTCTTGTGTCCAGGTCATTACTCACATTCTTAGGTATCTCTTGCCCAAAACCCTAGATGTATGTCTGAAGATCTTTATACCGTCATCTAATAGAAACAGCATTTTTGTCAATCTTATTTAGACATAACATACAGTAACCTTGATTTACTATTAAAGCTCCCTCCAGTCCCCTTTCTGCCATGGACACCAATTCCATCTTCCTTTAACTAATCATCTACTTGGATTTTCTCATCCTTGAGTTAAGTCCTCCCTGAACTTCTTCAAGAATCTTCAAATCTTTCCAAAATACAATGACTATATCTGAACAATACCCTAATTGTGACAGCTATGATTTCCTTATTTTTGATTTCAATATTTCTATTTATGAATCCTAAGATACCGGAAGCTTTGATAACTACTCTCTTATTGTATCCTGCCACTTTCAAAGATCTATGTACATTAACCCCCAGCTCTCTATATCGCTGCACACTCTCTCAGAACTATGGAGTGTCTTTATTAGCTCTCCCCAATACTTCTACCCGAATACATTGCCTCACATTTGTTTATATAATATTTGTCACTCCACCAGTCTTTGTTTTCAATTTCATTGTTTGCCACAACTTACTTAGCATTGTTGTCAAATTTTAAAGTTTTACTCAATTTCAATATCTCTGTCTTTTGTGTATTTTGAAATATATGGTGGCCCTGGCACTGACCCTTGGTGAACAGTACAATCTACCATCCTCCAACCTCAGAGAGGTACAGGGTTGTTCGGCATGGAAACAGGGCCTTCAGCTCTATTAAGCACTTATTTGCATTTCTCTACATGAATCCCATTTTATTCTCCCCATAATTCACATTAAGTTGTCTAAGATAGGGTGGCAAGGTAGCGTAGTGGTTAGCACAGTGCGTTACAGTATCAGCAACACAAGTTCAATTCCCGCCACTGTCTGTTAAGAGTTTGTATGTTTTCCCTGTGACCATATGGGTTTTCTCCAGGTGCTCCAGTTCCTTCCCACGGTCCAGATCCTCTTACCAGTTGGTAGGTTAATTGGTCATTTTAAATTGTCCTGATCTGAGGCTAGGGTTAAATCAGATGTTGCTGGGTGGCGTGGCTCAAAGGGCCGGAAGGGCCTAGTCTTTGCTAAATCTCAAAAGTAAATAAGTAAAGATTCTATTTGATAAGTAGCAGTTAACATGATGCTATTACAGCTCGTGGCATTCTGGAGGTCAGAGTTCAACTCTGGTCTGTAAGGAGTCTCTGTACATCCTCCCCATGGAATGCTTGGGTTTTCCATAGGTCCTTCTGTTTCCTCCCAAAGATGTACCGGGTAAGTTAATTGGTCACTGGTCATTGTCCCGTGATTAGGTTAGGGTTAATTAGGCTTGTCAGGGGTTGCGGGGGTGGCATCACTCAAAGGGCTAACTCCACGCTGTATCGCTAAATAAAATGAAAATAAATATGTAATTTGCTTCCAGTTTTTAATCCAAGCTGATACTGATCTTCCCATTCCCAGTCCATTAGCTGAATGCCAGTGATGATCAGCATGATTCAGCCTACTAAGCCTTTTATATGCCACTTTCTCAAATGTTTCCATAAAACGTATATTGGTAGCACCCAGTGCATTCCCTTAATCAATGATCTTTGATACGTAAATCATGGAAAAAGACAATC
Organism: Hemitrygon akajei; assembly: GCF_048418815.1. NCBI lineage: Eukaryota > Metazoa > Chordata > Chondrichthyes > Myliobatiformes > Dasyatidae > Hemitrygon > Hemitrygon akajei. The sequence goes on from NC_133124.1 coordinate 94,245,709, forward strand.
AGGAGAGTCAAACATTCTTTGCTTTTACAGATTCTTACTGGCTTTCCCTAAACAAATTGAAACTGCTTCATCAACACAAGAGATCCTACAGATGCTGGAAGTCCAGAACAACATACACAAAAAGCTTGAGGAACTCAGTAGGTCAGATAACAGCTACAAAGGGGAACAAACAATCACCATTTTGGGCTGAAATCCTTCATCAGGCCATTCTGGATGTGCTTAGTTGCCCCATCATTTTATGTTTGATGCTCTGAAATTGCTCCGTATCTGTTCAATTCTATCCTGCTGTTGTTTCTCAAACCTCATCCACCACTGTTGTTAAAATAATCAGTTGTAATCATTTCAGTGCCATTAGAGTATTTCTTAAGTAAGAGTGTCACATTTTTCAATTATTAGCCTCCTGCTCTATCTTATTTGAAGGTCTATGGGAAATGTTTCATTATACAGTTTTGTGCTTTACTTAGTTCACTGGGAGTCAAGTCATCCAGATCATGCAACTTTCAAAGCATTGTCGGCCCTCCTACTACATCCTACTTATCATTTTTCATCATATCTATTATCTCCATCGTTCTTGTTTTTAATAATTTGTCAGCATCTTCTCAAAGTGTCATGACAACAACCTTACCCTCAGTGGCAGCAAAACAATATAACTAGTCATTGGCTTCTGGGGGACCATGTGTGGATTCAGGGCAGAAAGTAGCAAAGGCTTATTAAGTATGGTTTGGCGACTTCAGTGACCACCACAGAGAAAAGGTTCACTGACTGAGCTGGCCAAGCCATAAAGGCTCTGCAGCAGGTGGGAAATGAACCAGCATAAGGTATACACCTATGTGATCTTGTCGTCAATTTATCTACACGGATGCATCTGAACCCATCACTGTATAATACTTTTGGAGACAACATCCTTTAAAAGCCTTCTTTCTTGTTGTTAAGCACTATAGTTGTATTAATTGGGATAGATTTTGAGCATATCTGTCATCTGAAAACAAGGTGTCAGTGGCACGATGGAGCATCAACAGGCCTTTATAGTCAAGCTAGGTGATCACCAGTAGTTTACTGAATGCAGAATGGTATACCAGGAGAGCTGCAGCTTTACCCAAAACTAAGGTGCCAATCTGCAGACAGTGCTGAACAGCGAGAACAGCATGCGATGAACACAGCTAAGCATTCTCACAATGAACAAATTGATCGAACGACTATGTTTGTATCAGATCTTGGAAAATTAAAGAGGCAATGAAATGAGGAAGCTCAAAAAAACATTCTGATTCTTAACAATGGTGCGATCTAACGTGAAAGTTAGAAATGCCAATTGGATGGTCCTGACATCACTACCATTGAGCAAGACAGGTTTAAGGTAATTTGATTCAGTGTACATGATATCAAGAAGTGTTAGAGAATATTGAATACAGTAGAGCCTATGGACCACTATGACAGCACCTGCAAAACAGATGAAGTCTTTCAGCAAGGAGGACAAAGGCAGCAGGCACCACCCTCTGCAGTTTATTCTCCAAGTCATGTACTATATTTAATTGAGAATACATCACCAATCCTTCATCAGAACTGGTTCTAAATCCTAGAACGCTCTCTCTATCAGCACGATGGAAGTTCTACCACCAGATGGACTGACGTTACTCAAAGCAACAATACACCAGGTTCTCAGAGGCTTTTATGACTGGGAAATCAAAGGAATTCCCAGGTCCTAATAAACAAATTTAAAATAGTATCTCTCCTTCCCTCACCCAAAGCCATCATGGTAGGAGTTCATCAGATAATTGTACTAGACCCAACCAACCTTGGCTGCTTTGTCAATTACCTACTCTTCATCATAAGATCAGAAGTGGAGATGTTCATTGAGGAATGTACAATGTTCAATTTGCGATTCCTCAGCCAGTGTACTTATCCAATATAACAATGCCTAGGGCATTGGTCTACTGAATCTGCCATTCAGGAATGTGCAGTTAAGTTACATTTGGTTACAAAAGAACTAGACAAAGACTCTCTCTAAAAAGAGAGAGTGTGACCACTTGTCATTAAGTGGCGTTAGTGTTGCTGATTTCCTCTCCATGAACATTCTGACGACCAACATCAATCAGAAACTCAACTGAATCAGAGACTCAGCTGAATCAGAAACGATGACTGTGGGAGATCAGAAGTTGGATATCATTTGGTGAGTCACCCAACATCATCAAATTCTTTAAACCATCTAGCTGGTACAAGTCAGAAGTTTGAAAGAATATTTTTCATTTGTTTGGTTGAGTAAAGATCCAGGGATACACAAGAAATCCAACACCAACAATCCTGAAACAATCCATCAATTGGCACCCCAACCATCACCCTAAACCCACATTCCCTTCAATGACTACAGTCTACATCATCTACAATATGCACTGGAGTTAATTAGGTGACTCCGACATGGCCTCCCAAAACCATAGCCTCCAACATCAGGAAAAGCTCAGGCTACAGCTCCACCTGTATTTTAACTTAAATTGCATATGATCAAACTTCGTGCATTATCTTCACTAGAAACACTGCAAGGGTTAAATAATATGCCTCACTGTCTTAATTTTAAGGATATTTAGGGAGGTGAACAAATGTTTTACCTGATAACAACACCCATTTTTTGAAAAGATGGACAATGATGTCCATAATTGGGTGTGGGAGTGTTTTCATCATAAATAATCTTAATAATGGTAATTTTGGCTGAGGTACCACAATCTATGTATATAATAAAGCAAATGCAAAATTATCAAAATAAGCTACAAGGAAAGGACAGAAAATTAGACGTGAATTGTTCACAGAAGCAGAATTGGCCTGAAGATAGAATGGTGTCCTCTATTCTATACGTCAGTGCAGCATGAGTAGAGGAAGAAGAAAATTAGCAGAAAGAAAAGCAGTTCTGATGCCTTGCGGTTAGATAATAATTTTACTGTGCTTTGTCTTTACTCATGAAGAGTGACAAGCTTTAAACTACTTGCAGCATAGCAATAAAAATTTTATATGTTTATAGATTTTTATAATTGTGGCAGTGCCATTATATTGAAAGAGAACACAGGCCTTTAGGTATTTACTGTTTCAAAGATATTAGTTGTGAATTATTGGACAATAATCTAATTAGCTGTCATAAATAACATCACAAATCATAGCAGAGAATTTTTAGATGTCCATAGGTCTGTCACCTGAATACTGAACTTTGGATATTGATTTAAATGTGATGATGCATTGGTAACATTTGTAATGATTTTTCATAAACAATCCTAGCTGCTGCTACTGTGATAGTCATTTTGGAATAGCAACCCAGGTATAATGAAAGTTGTGGGATAGTTATGAAACCCCAGGTGATTATAAGTGTCCTTCAGGAAAGAGAGCCTGCTATCTTTATTCAGTGACTGCAGGAGTGTATTACTCACTCAATATTTAATCTCCTTGATAACATTTCAAATGACCTTAAATCCTGTCCTACTGCTATTTATGTCCAAAAAAAAACATTTAGAGGTGGAGAAAAAAGAGATGAAAATGAGAGTAGGACAATGTTTTGCCCTGGTTCCCATACTTGTGCAAGTATTTTTGAGTGAACTAAGAAATAGATCAACTTTGAATTTGAACTTTGAATGTCTTGCTTTGCAGTTTTGCTTTGTGTACTTTATATCATCAGGTGTGCTAATAACATCAATGCAAAATAGTTACTCTTCAGAGGATAGAGTTGTTGTTTATTCTTACACATGAACTGAGATTGAACGCCAAAGATAGAAAATATTCTATTTGTCAGTGCTAATCTTAAAGACCTAACCGGTGCAAAACTTATGATTTTATGAACAAATAATCTTAGTGAATTTAGCCAGCATGTACGTGTTAAAGTTATTTGATGAGACCCGCTCTATATTGAAAGTTGCGCATTTCTGATGTTTCATTATATTCCCATACTGGTTAAAAGTAAATTCTGATTTTCCAATTCTAATAATCATTGAAATACTTTTATTGACTTGTATTTGTGCTATAAATAATGAAAGTTGAGAGCAGTGCCATTTGCTTTTTTTCCTTAGAAGTGCATTTAAGTACATGCGCTTTCACAGATTCAGTAAGTGGATTTAGTCGATCACAGTATAAGATATTATATTAGTATTGACTGAACTCATTTGTTTTCTTCCTTAGTAATATCATTCAATTTATTTTGTTTCATGAATTATGTCTAATTGTGTCCTGAAACTACTTGTGGTATTTGTTTTGGTGTCTTTTAGTAATGTATTCACAAAATGTATGTTGCTTGTACACAACAATTTCAACCTGTTCATAACTTCCTGTTTTTAAACATAACTTTGTTGCCTCAACTTTTCCTTGTAAAAAAAATCACATATGCAAGACACTGTTTCAATCACTTATAAATTTCTTACCCATCAATAAGCCACAACTTCTTTAATCTCTTTTCAAAACCTTTACTCTTGATATATAAATAATCTCCAATACATCAGATTTTATTATGCCTTGGAAAGACCACATTGTGCTCCTGATATGGCTTTAGTGCTTTTTAAATTTAGCTTGGTAAATAGGATTGTGAGTTCTTCCATTTCTTTGTATCTTATACCCCTTCAGCCTCTTTAACCCGAAGGAGTTAGGATGCAAAATCTAAGAACATACTTCCTGTAGCATTGTTGTATGTGTTTATACCTTTAGGAAGGTCTATTAGAGAGGCTAGAGAAATTCTCCCCATTTCCTTCTCAGAAGATCACCACAAAATCCTCAAAAGTTTTGAAAACCGTATATTAGGTCTCCTTTTCCTATTTTCTATTCTTTGTTTAAGACAATTAAAGTTTCCTTGCTCATACGAAACACTCTGAGAGGAAAATTGGTCTGGTAGTTTGCTAAAAATCAAATACTTGATATTTTTAAATGATTTCTAATCCCATAATAAATATACGACATCGCAACATCTTCATATTGCTCAAGATTGTATTGAAATTTACATCTAAGTTTTCTCTGATCTTACAGATAGGTTCATTAATTATCTTTTATAGGAACATAGATGCATATCATCACTCCCCTCTTCATTTCTGTGTCATATATTACTTCCGAGATGTAGGCTGAAGAATTATTGTATTATGTTCATTGGATTACTTTTTCCCAGAAAAAGTGCTGAGAGCTGTATGTATGAATTTTCTGGAGACTGACAGTTACAGCAATTACAAGCTAAGTGTGGAGGTGATAATGATTTGTATGCACGTCCCAGTACAAAGTGGCAGGCTGTTCTCAGCTACTGTGAATTCTTCTAATTTGGGTCTGTTAATGTTCCTATTTTTTGATCTCTTATTGTTATTTTGGTCACTTGTTTAAAAAAAAATCTCTGAAACTCTTTTGACGCCTCTGAGTTTTAAGAACAGCCCATAATGTAATTTTACTTATTTATGAGATTGAATTCTAATCTCTATTTATGGTGTTCATTCTCTATAATCTTCTATTGTAATATTACATTCTGACACCACTTTCATCTTGAAGTTATGGAATTTGACAATTCCAATGGAATGCCCAGCTGAATCTAATGAACATAAAACAGAAGATTTATGAGTCTGCAATTCTATCTTGATAAGTTGAATTAAGTATTAGTTGTGTGCTTTGTGTCCTTTTGCTTTTCAGGATCCTTGTGTTTTAATAACTTGTGAGTTGATACTGGAAACAGTTCATCAAACTCCTGGGATTTTGCAAAAATCCAACTGGCTCATTGGTATCTTTCAGTGAATGAGCCAACCATGCATACTTGCTCTGGTCCCCAATTCTGTATTATCTGGTTAACTCCAAATTATGAAATAGCAATTATGGAAAGGCAACAAATACTGCACATCACACCCACGTAATTGGAATTAATTCTTTCTTTTGCATAGGCATTGGCTCATTTAAGATAAACAGAGTTATGTAAAACTATTGTACCAAGGTTGCTGTTGTTAATACTTCCGATATAATTTTAAGGCTACTGTTCTTTTCTCTTCACTCTTTTGCATAACTTAATCTGAATATAAATAAAAAGCCAATGACTGCAGATATGGAAATTTTGAAATGTGTGCAGAAAGTGGATTCAAAATTGCCTCTGAAGTAAAAGGCAGAGGGTGGTGGGTGAAGGCTGTTTCTTGGAATCTAGGTAGGTAACCAGTGGTGTACTACAGGACTTGGTGTTGCAACGCTTGTTAATAATTATTTATATAAATAATTTCAATGTGAACGCACAAGATTTGATCAGTATTTTCGCAGAAGACAAAATACAGAGATGTTGATAGTGAAGAAGGTTATCATAGATGAGAAGAGGATCTTTTTCAGTTTGGTAAGTGGACTGAGAACTGGCAAATGGAGTTCAATACAGTTAAGTGCAAGGCGTTGCAGTTTGGATAGTCAAACCAGTGTAAGCCCATGAATAGTACAGCACTAAGGAGTATAATGAACAGAATGATGTAGAAGTCAGTGCAAAGTGCATTGAAAGCAGCATCACAGGTAGAGAGATAGTGGAAAAGATGTTTCACACACTGGTCTTAATTAGTCAAGACATTAAGTTTAGGAGTTTGGACATTTTGTTGCAGTTGTATAAGTTATTTGTGAGGCCTTGGCTTACTGTGTACAGTTTTGATTGCAATATTATAGGAAAGATGTGTTTAATTTGGGAAGAGTGCAGGAAAGGTTTCAAAGATGTTGACAGGACTAGAGGCCTGAGTTATAGGAAAAGGTTGGCCAGGCTTAGTCTTCAATGTTCAGAATGTAGGAGAATGGGGGCAACCTTAGTGAACTTTAAAAAATTGTGAGAGGCACTCTAAGGGTAAGGGAGTCAAAACTAGGGAGCATAAATTTAGGGTGCGAGGGGAAAGATTCAGAAGAAACCTGAGGAGTAACCATTTCATCCTAAGGTGGTGAGTGTATGAAATAAACTTCCAGGTGAAGTATTTGAGGCAGGTACAATTGTATCATTCAAGAAACACTTGGATAGGGACATGGAGGGGCAGAGCTTAGAAGGATATGGGCTGAATGCAGGAAATTGGCATAGACTCAATGAGCTGAAAGCCTTTTGTCTGTACAGATATTGTTCTATGATTCTAAGGCTCTTAAGTGCTAGATGCAATCAACTTATCAGACAATGGGATTTGTTACCCAGATATGTTCCTAAGCATTATTGCTTGGGGTAGCAGTTTTTCAATTTGATGAATTGGCTACTGATGTTATTATCTAATTAGCCAAATAGTACTTTATTGGCCAACAATTAAATAAAACAAAAATACTGTTTGATCACTAAAAATCAAGAACTATTGTCAGCAATAACAAAGGTCATTTGGTTAAGAAATTATACTTCTTGCTGCACTATTTTGTCAAAGTGTTCTAATATGTCCATGAAAAGAAATAATCAAATGAACTATGAATAATTGAATTGTTAATTCACAACTACTCACAAGCACTAACATTCATCCTAAGATATATTTCCCTCTGACGGCAGCATTGAAATATTTAAGCTTTGGTCTCATCATCATGGTATCTTGAATTGTTAATTTTTTTTGTGTCTTAAGTTTCTAAGTAGCTCTTTAAGAGAGGAACTTTGGTACCATCAATGGATAAGCATGTAATACATCTGTATGACAGTTCTCAATCTTCTAAATTCCTATGAATGCTATTCATATTAAATTTGACTACACCAAAACTAACTGCAAGTGATAACTTCCAAAACCAGTAATTTCTTTTTGACATTTGGTTGAGTGGAAGATGCAGTAATTTATTACATGAGACTTGTTTATACTTTCCAGTCTGAACTACTTCTGGATTTCTGGTGGGGTAAAAAACAATATGTCCTTCCACTTTCTTTAACCAAAGCAAGTAATATTTTAGTTCAAAGCAAATAGTATCCAACATGTCTGTCTGTGCCCCCCCCACCCCCCCACTGCTGCGATGTAGCCACACTCAGGTTGGAGGAGCAACACCTTATATTCCATCTGTGTACCTCCAAGCTGATAGCATGAACATTGATTTCTTGAACTTCCAGTAACCACCCCCCCCCCCCCAATTTGTTCCTCTTCACTATTCTTCATTCACATTTCTCTCTCGCACCTTATCTACCTACCTGCCCATCAGCCCTCTCTGGTGCTCTTCTCCCTTCCCATTCTTCCATGGCCCTCTGTCCTCTCCTTCTCCAGCTCTTTATCTCTTTCACCAATCAACTTCCCAGCTTGTTCCTTCACTCCTGCACCCCCTCCTGGTTTCACCTATCACTCACGGACTTGTACTTCTTCCTCTCCTAATCTTCCAGCTTCTTACTTTGACTTCTCATATCTCTTTTCCAGTCCTGATGAAGGGTCTTGGCCCAAAACATCGACTGTTTACTCTTTTCCATAGATGTCACTGGCCTGCTGAGTTCCTCCAGCCTTTTGTTTGCATTACTTTGATTTCCAGCATCTGCAGATTTTGAACTGCTAAATTGAGGCTACACATATCCATATATTTTTAAAATGAATATGTCATTTACTCAATTTGCTGATGCTTAAATATGGAGCACAAACAAGTTATTCAGGTTCTTGAGTCTATTCAATATAAAACAAACCCGTAGATTCCGGATTTTAAGCCGCTACTTTTTTCCCACATTTTGAACAGCTTTGAACTCTGCGGCCTTTAATACGGAGCGGCTAATACATGTTTTTTTTTCATGCCGCCAAAAACATTTTGCCTCGTAACAGTAGACCAATAAAATTGATGAGTAGTTCACAGAGGTCCAATGAAATTGTACGATAAATCAAGCGCACTTTCACAATTAAATTATTGTAAATCAGTCATTTGTACTCACCCTCATCAACATGGAAAACACTCGAAGAAAAGCATTGTGCTGCCTTTATGGCAGTTATTTAGTTTATAATATTTTCGCTTAGTAATTCATTTGTTAGTTAAAGTTAGAACTGTTTTAACTATATTTGTTTTCTGTACTACATCGCGGGATGCTATGACGTCACACCCGGTTTCGCCGCGTCTTGTGGGAAAAATGCCAGTTTGCGATAAACGGGAAGGAGGGGGGCGAGCGGCGGAGCGAAAACGCTGCTTTTAAGTTAAAGGCGATCAATAACTTTTCCTGGTAGGCTGCAGTATATATATTTTTTACCAGTCGTTTGGAGATATTGGAATGTTGTTCAGTAAAGAAGTATACGCAACGTATATTTAAAAGTAGCCGCGTTACAGGCACGGTTCGAAAAAAAGCATTTGCAATATGTATTTGTTTATGTTACCTGTTACGAAAACCCCGTAACCAGGTAACTTACCAGCAAAGATAGATGGATCAGCTGAGTCGGATGCTACTATTTTCAACCGTTTTATTCAAAAAGGGCACAAACGTATGGTTAATACAAAACATTCAGATCATCAAAACTCAATCTAAAACACCGGTGTAATAATAATCATTCAAAACACAAGCTCGATCGTCGTCTAGGGGTAATGTAGATTTTATATCGTTCACTGGATAGCTAAAAGTCTTTTAGATCACGGCAGTTTCACTTAGTTGTCGGCGGAAGTGTCGCGTTGGTGCACGTTTAGTTAGAAAGACAGAGAACATGAAGCATTTACCCGACAGGTTTTTCCAACCTGTAGGAGGTAGTCGGAAGTCTCGTTGGGGGAATGGACTCTCATCTGTGGCTTCCCCTGTAGCTAGGCCGTCTTCCGTGGTGAAGTCGCCAATCCCAGGCAAGGGAAGGACGCACACGAACCCCACCACCGGCTGTAGCTATTAAAACGCTGTCGCAGGATTTCTAGCGTTTCTCCTTCGTGTGTTTCCTTGGTGCATCTGAGGGTCCTCCCCTCAGACCCGCCTTTATACTTCTTCACGAGATCGCAGGTGTCAATCAAGTTGCAGGTAATGCGATCTCTCTCTCAACCAGCCCACTTTGCCCGAGGGCTTTTCAGGTGGTCTCCATGAGACAATAGTCAAAGTCACTTTTATTCCGCTTCTTGGAAGAACGTGGTCTTTCGCACGTCTCTCTCTCTTGGGTCAGTTGACCCCCCTTAACTAGAGTTCTTGCGATTTTCACAAAGGAGGGGGCCAACGGCCCATATGGATTTAATTAAAAGTTAAAAAATCCTCACGTGTAATATCTTTCTGTGTAAATATCTCATATTACAACGTGGGACACCTGCGGCCGAAAATCCGGTGCGGCCTGTACAAGTAAAAAATTGATTTTATTTCTAAAATTAGAGCCAGCGGCTTTTAATCAGGTGCGCTCTGTAGTCCGGAATCTACGGTAGTTAGAGGGAATGAAGTCCATATGCACAGGCAAGCCACGGTAACTATCTACCATGGTCCACACATGAACTGAAGAACAATATCTGATTAACATTGTTCATGAATAAAAAATAGTAAGCATTTAATAAATACTTCTGAATGTAGCTTCAAGAGTTGATGCATTTACTTAAAATTATTTTTCATACCATAGAAGATGACCAGCTGGTCCATGCCATCTCCCAGGAGAACATTCCATTGCTGCCATTCTCTCTTTATTTCACTGTAGCCATATATCTTACTTTTATTGCTTGGTGTGACTGAGGTTGAATTTGTGATTTAATTTTTTGCTGTGCTACTTCAACTATAAGTTGGATGAATTTACTTCCAATCTTTGTCAGCAGTGGTGGCTGACCTTGGATTTGCTCAAAGGTTCTTTTGAAATCTGCTTTTCCCTGCATTCTTAAGCTTTATTTACTTATTGTTATATAAATGTATCCAAGTATATCCTTGTATTGACTTAATTTATTCCAAGGGACTTGGTAAAAATGCATAAACAAATTCATTTTCTAAAAAACTATTATTCTCCCTCTTTGAAAAGTTATACAGTTGGTAATTCTTTCTCCAATTGTATAATTTCTTTAGATGTACAAGTTCTCCCCGAAATATTTCTAAACAGCCACAGTCAGACTCCACACTCCTCATTGCTACAATTTTTAAGTTCTGATAACATGCTCATAAGGCTCTTCCAGTTCTCCCTGCTGCATCAGGAACAAGGTACAGGAGCCTCAGGAATAACACTATCAGGTTCAGGAACAGTTATTAACCCTGAACCACCAGGTTCTTGAACCAAAGGGGATAACTTCATTCAACTTCACTTGCCCAATCATTGAAATGTTCCCACAAGCAATGGACTCACTTGCAAAGAATCTTCATCTTATGTCCAGGATATTTATTGCTTATTTACTTATTACTTGATGCACCATCAATAACTCTCGGAGACGGGAGGTGAACAATAGGCTTTTATTAGCTGCAAGAAACCACAGTTAGTAGCAAGAGACCACCACACAACATCCTGGAGACTGAGGGAGGAGCAGTGCCTCTAACCGCCTTTATACAGGGGTCTGTGGGAGGAGCCACAGGAGCAGTCAGCAGAGTGGCGTGTCCAGACAGGTATATGTAGTTCACCACATTACTATTATTTTTCTCTTTTTTGTGTTTGTTGTCTTTTGCACACTGGTTAATGCCCACGTTGGTGCAGTCTTTCATTGATTCTGTTATGGTTATTACTTTGATATGGATTTATTGAAATGTATTGAATTTATTTCTTGCATCCTTCACATACATGAGGAGTAAAAATCTTTACGTTACATCGCCATTTAAATGTGTAATATGCAATCATAGTAATTTATAATAATTTATAATAAATAGAACAGTCAATGTAATATAGAGTATACTCAAATCAGTGTGCGTTCATCAGTCTGAAGGCCAGGTGGAAGAAGCTGTTGGTCCTGGCTTTTATGCTGCAGTACTGCTTCCTGGATGGTAGCAGCTGGAATAGATTGTGGTTGGGGTGACTCGGGTCCCCGATGATCCTTCGGGCCCTTTTTGCACACCTGTCCTTTTAAATGCCCTGAATCATGGGAAGTTCACAACTACAGATGCACTGGGCTCCCCGTCCCACTCTCTGCAGAGTCCTGAGATTAAGGGAGGTACAGTTCCCGTACCAGGCAGAGATGCAGCCAGTTAGGATCCTCTCAATTGTGCCTCTGTAGAAAGTTCTTAGGATTTGGGGGCCCATGCTAAACTTCCTCAACTGCTCACAAGAAAATAAATTTCAGGTTGCATATGGTGACATATATGTACTTTGCTAATAAAGTTATTGTGAACTTTTTTGAACTTTTCTAATGCAATCCAATCCTTCCTGTAATTCTTGAAGCTTGAAATGAACATAATACTGAAGCATTGGCCTAAGTACATTAGAAGTAAGACTTAGTGCTCCTGCTCTTATTTGTCCCAACTAATATAAGAAAGTGCCATATATGCCACTTTTTAACAACTTTATTAAACTAAGCTAATACCTTCAAGGACCTGTGAATATTTACACCAAGGTTCCTCAGCTCTTTAACATCATTGTTTTGTTATTTAATTATTTTCTTGTTACGTCTTCTTAAATTAAATTGCATTTGATATTTTTCTACCAAACTGACCAGATCATCTCATTCTTTTGCAATCTAAAGCTGTTGTCTTCCCTATAAAGTACACTGTAATTATAGTATCATTTTGCCTCTTGTTTCCATGCATTTAGATCTAAATCAAAAGTATTTATTACAAAAAGGAAGAGCCCAAGTACTGATTCTTGTTGACCATTATTACACTCCAACTTTAGAATCCCGTATAAATCTTGATATAAATAAAGTAAAATTCTTACTCCATCTCAGTCTCCTTTTGGATGAAGTATTCAATTGGTTAGAAAATCTACATGGATCTCTAAAATTTAAGAAAGGTCCAAGATTTGAAAGTCTTTTGCCACATTCCCATTGCGATACTTAGGTCTGAATTGCCAATTGATGGAGTCTCCTTGCAACTGGATAACAAAATTTAGCATAATACCTTTAAGAATCTGTAGGTGTAACTGCAAGGTTTATCAGCTCCTCAGAATTGCTTATTTAAAGAAAATTTCTATTTATTTGACTCAGTAGTTCAAAACATGCCCTACAGTACATCCATAATAGAAATTACAGTTTGTAAATCTTCACTTGTCCGTGCATGTATGAACATGAGACAAATTGACTATACTCTTTATATAGTCTGTTTGTTCTAAAACTATGGGAGCTGGAGCCAACAAGATAAAATTGCCACATGAATTGGTCCTTTCAAGCTACTTACTGTTTTCTATTTAACCAAACTGGAATCCTAATCTAATTCTGTGAAGTGCTTCAAGAACATTATTCAGCTTGAAACATTTTTTTTAATTTTAACTATCTTATTACTTTTCAAAGTTTTTATTTTGAGCAGTTTTTATTGTGGAAGAAATAAGGACATTAAACATTCTGTGTATAAATGCTGAGCTTTCTCCATTTTCTGCCTATAATGCCATTCATCACTTTCTCAAGTCCTTAACTAGTCCACTTTGTGCTTTGCCCTAAATTATAGGTTTATGCCATATTATAGCTTGTGCTAATTTCAAATAGGTTGAATACTGTGGTGCCACATTTAGTGTTAGAATTTCAAAACAGCAGTCAGAAAGTGAAATTTAACCTATCAGCCTCTGGTGATGTACATTAAATGGTCTAGGCTAAAACATGAAATATCCTCATGGATGCAGAAAGGAAGTGCCTGGCATTAACTTTTGTTTCTAAGAAGGTCCACTTGGAAAAGTAGCAACTTAATGGAGAGAAAGACGTTCAATTCTTGATTTATATTTGCCAACTTAAGAACCTCAACATTCAAAGTACATTTATTAGCAAAGTAGCACTACCTTGAAATTTGTCTTCTTGCAGGCTGCCACAAAAATAAAAAAGCTTATTAGAACCCATTAAAAAAGACTGTCAAACACTCAGTGTGCAAAACCCATGCAAACAATAAAAAGTAAACAAATAACACTCAGAACTAAAGTTCATGAAAGTGAGTCCACTGCCACGAAGACAGTTCATTGCTGCAGGCGATCCAGGAGCCCATTAGTTGCTGGCCACAGCCTCATTTCCGTGCAGAGACGAGCAAGCCTTGTGGAGCAGTGAGCTGAACACTGGTCCATCTTTTGCCTTCGGCCCCAACACCCTACCTTTTCAATCTGGCCCTGTGCTTAAATCGGCCAAACATTAGCCCATTACTTGCTCTTAGGCTTGGGCCCTATCACTTCAATTCAGCCCCAGGCCTGCTCCAGAAATGGTGAAATGTCAGATAATTTCTTGTCCTTGGGCCTAGACCCCACAGCCTTGTTTCAGCCTGCATCCGACTTTTTCAATCTGGTCTGGTGCTTAAATTGCTAAATATCATCTCATTCCTCACTCTCAGGCCTAGGCCCTGTCACCTCATTTCAGCCTGTACCTGTCATCCCACCACAACTATACTGTACATTAAAGATTCCAATTCACCAAATCCCCAGAACATTGCAAAAATGTCAGGTCATACAGGAAGTCAAAAGCTGAACTCCAGAAGTGTAGGTAGTGGCTGTTGATTGCATTGTTTGTTGTGTAGAAAAAGGGTGATTAATAGGGTAGTTAGTAGCTTTGTTTGCTACCAGTAAAACATTGCTGTGGCTCACCAGAAGGGAAAAATTAAAGGACAAGAAGTAGACCATTTTTAAGAATTAGCTTTTTTGTTAGAATCACTCTAAATAAGAGTCACTTAGTTGTAAGTTGATCTTCTTCAGGTTTTTCAACGTATTCTATTTTCCTCCAAATTCAGTGTCTTGTGCTTCCTCCAATTAAGCTGCCAAGGCTCTAATGTTCTCCACAAAATTGTACAACATTTAGATCTTTCACAATACCTTATTCTACCCTCTTTAATCCCTTTGTACTAGTTTCCTGTCTTTTAATGGTGATACATGGATGGCAAATTCAAAATTAAAGCATACAAGCAGTATTTCCAGGGGAAAGCTTTAAATCTATAGAATCGGCACTCCAGAGGGAAACAATGCTGATAATATTGATGCATTCAAATGCAAATAAAACATTTCAGACATATTTCATGAATAATTTCAGGCATGATGTAGTAATTGTTGTGCTCTTGAGAGGAAATAGTTGATTTGGACTTGGGGTTTCCAAAACTGTCCATTACTTGAATTTTAATTGCTTTATTGTGTGTTGTAGATTAATTGATAGATGTTGATTGCTATGATTAGTCAACACCTCTAATTTCACTGCATTGTGTAACCAGGAAGACAATCAGAGTTGAATTAGATGAACCTTGATCTTTTTTTTCTGGTCCAGAAATTGCACGGATGATGACCTCAATTGACAGTTTTACTGAAATACACTCAGAAGCAGAAAAAACCTTCAGGCTGTGAGTCAAAAGATCCCAGAAGAGTTTTTGCTCTTTGTTGAAAACAGGAAGCCAATTCCTTTTATATAAATGTGAAGGTTATTTTCTGGTTAAATGATAGAAAGCTGAATCTTTCAAAAGTATGGGGAGGGGGAATACATTAAGTCATAAAAGTATGCATTGAGTTATATGCTCTTCTGTTTACATTTTATGCATTAACCTATTAGCATTAAATTTGCATTATACTGAAATGTTTGATTACTTCTGGTGTTATTTAAATGGCATTGGATTATATAGTTGGCGATTCCAGAGAATGTGATAATAATTCTTTAGTGACAGCAAAACATTTACATTTAAAACACTTAAAACATTTATATACTAGATAATCTGTTTTATTACCAATTCAATGGAGAGAAAATCATGGTAAAGGCAAAATTCACTTGAATAGTTAAAATATTATGTAATTTTGCACCATGTATTGTAATTCAGTCCATTATTGATGTTCCACATAATGGGTTGGTGGGTGAGTGGGAGAGAGGAAAAGGTCTTGTTTTGCTGTTTCGTTTTGTTGTGTTCTGTGTTGTTCAGCAAAGCATTGTGGGCATGCTATGTTGGAGCTGGAATGTGTGGCAATAGTTGCGGGCTGCCCCACGTGTTGTGTTGATTGTTAACGCTAATGGCACAATTCACTGCATGTTTTGATGTACATGTGATAAAGAAATGAATCTGAAACTGAGTCTGAAAAGCTTGACCTACAACGATCTCACTCTCCTCCCTTTCATAGAGAATTCATCTATTTTTCATAAATTAATTCACCCCTTTCTTCAAACTTACTTTACATTCCAGAGACACAAGGAACTTCAGATCCTGGAATTTACAATAAAAATAAACTGTGGAAGAACTCAACATGTCAACTAGAATTTTGGAATTAAGGGGATTCTGAACCTTTTGCCTCCATAGAAGCAGCTGGACCTGTTGAATTCTTCCAGTAGTTTATTTTTTTTATTTTTCATTCATTAGGTGTTCCATGTCCTACCTATGATTAGCTAAAAGGAGTCTCTAAAGGAATATTTTCCATTCTACTCTTGTGACCATTCCTTTTGCTCTTATACCCTTATATTTCTTATGTACAAGAAGTAGGTTGATAATTGATGAGATTTACTCTATTTTTTAGTTTTGAAGAATTCCTTTATTTTCAGTTTTGAGATGATTGATGTCTCAAATGCCTTTAAGTCTAACTCCTCTGCTGCCTTGCCATGATTGTGATATTTTCTCAAAGTAATTCATCCATAACCTGACCATTTTCTACTTGTGGACTTGCAAATTATTTGTCTGCTTTTATGCTTAATGTGTCTATTTATAATACATTGGATTCATGTTCCCTTCCTTAGAGTGTTAATTAAATTGTCCTCCCACCTTAAAGTATATTCCTAAACCTTCTATTTGTTCTACATGAACAGTTTGATATATGACATGTGAGAAGTGTAGTCTGCTTGGGAGAAAATTGTTGCTTTGGATCTATAGTTCTCCTAGCTCTCTGGCACAGGTGTTTTCACCATATTATTACTGGGTTTTCAGGGGACTAATCAATGAAGATTAATTAATGCAATGACTAGTTGACAAATCATTTATTGTATGACTATCAGGGAGACAATAATTCCTGTCCTGTCTCTGCAGTTGAATCTTAACTGACTCCTCAGTTCAGGGGCAATTGGGAACAGACAACAAGTTATGATATTTTGGCAACTTCTACATTGAATAAATCTATAACCAAAAGGGACAAAGCCTAAAACAGAGAATGCAGGAAAATCTCAGCAGGTTAGGTAATATTTGTGAAATGGGAAGCTTCATTGCAGGCTTCTGATGGTATTTGGGTGCCCCCCAGGAGAAGTGAGTGGAAAGCAGACAGTGCAGTGATTCCCTGTGGCTATTCCCCTCAGCAACAAGTATACCCTTTTGAATACTGCTGTGGGCGAGCTGGTGCGGGTGGGTGGGGTGGAAGTTGACCTATCAGGGCACAGCAGCAGCAGCAAGGCTCTGAGGCTCCGCAGAGAAGGGCAAAGTCAGGCAGAGCAATAGGAGACTTGATAGTTAGGGGGAATGGACAGGAGATTCTGCAGCTAGCATGGTGCTAGAGTCCAGGATATCTCAGAATGGCTGCAGAATACTCTCAGGAGGGGTGAGTGGGCAGCCAGATGTCCTGCACAGAGAGCGTATGGAGTTGGGAAAGAGATTGAAGAACGGGACGTCCAAGGAAGTTACCTCTGGATTACACCCGGTATCATGTGCTAGTCACGGCAGGAATAGGATGACAGTACAGATGAATGATTGGCTGAGGAATTGGTGTTAGGAACAGGATTCAGATTCTTGGATCATTGAAACCTCTTCTGGTACTTGAGAGATGGGTTGCACGTGAACTGAACGGGAACCAATATTCTGGCTGGCAGGTTCACCAGTGCTACTTTGGAAGGTTTAAGCAAATTTGGCAGGGGAATGGAAATCAGAGCACTTGGTCGGAAATTGGAGGGAGAAGGATGGAGAGGGAGGTAGGTGTCAGGGCCAGGAAAAACAGGCAGGAGAAAAGTAATAGATGCAATGAGATGATAGTTTGAAGTTTGTGTATTTTAATGCTAGGAGTATTATGGGTACCATGTTGGTGCGTGGCCTAGTGGGCAAGGCATCAGAGTAGCAACCTGAAGGTCATTGGTTCGAGCCTCAGCTCGAGCAAGGCACTTAACAACACATTGCTCCACAACGTCACCGGTGCCAAGCTGCATGGGTCCTAGTGCCCTTCCCTTGGACAACATCGGTGGCGTGGAGAGGGGAAGGCCTGCAGCTTGGGCAACTGCTGGTCTCCCATACAACCCTGCCCAGGCCTGCACCCTGGAAACTCCAGGCACAGATCCATGGTCTCTCAAGACCGACGGATGCCACCACCATTATGGGTACAAGTGATGAACTTAGAGCATGGATCAGTACATAGAACTATAATGTTATGGCCATTAAAGAGACTTGGTTGAGAGAGGGATAAGAATGGGTGCTTAATGTGCCAGGGGTTTGATGTCTAAGAAAAGATAAAGAGGAACGTAAAAGTCATGGGGAGAGTTGCACTACTAATCAGGAATAATATTACAGATGTACTTAGAGGGGAGATAATGGAGGGTGCAATCATTCTGTGATTGTACTGCAGACCCATCAATAGCCACTAGGTATTGAAGAAGAGATACGCAGGCAGATGAAGGAAAGTTGTAGAAATGAAAAGGTTGTTATCATGGAGTCTTTAACTTTTCTAATATCAATTTCTGTGACCTTCTGAGTGCAAGAGGTTTAGATTTGTTAGGAGCATCTAGGAGCATTTCTTAAATCAATATGTGAATGGTCCGACAAGAGGAGGGAGCTGTACTGGACCTGGTGTTCAGTAATGAATTGGGCCAGGTGACCAACCTTTCAGTGGGTGAGAAGTTAGGGAAAGATGACCACAACTCCTTGAGTTTGAAGATAGCTAAAGATGAGGATAAGGATGGATCTTGTGAGACAGTATTAAACTTGAGCAAGGCAAATTATGAGACTATTAGGCAGGAACTAAGGAGAGTTAATTGAAAACAACTGATTTTGAACAAGTCTGCATCTGACATGAGGAAAGGATAGCAAGGTAAGAGAACCTTTGATGGCAGGAGATATGATCAATTTATTCAAAACAAAAAAGGTGAAGTATGCAAAGCTCAGGAAACTAGAATCAAACAAAGCCCCTGAGGATTATAAGGAAGCCATAAAAGAACTAAAAGGAATTAGGAAAGTTTGGAGGGGCCATGAAAAGTCTTTGGTATTTAGGCCTAAAGAAAATCCGCACGATATTCTATACATACATCGGGAGCAAGAGGATAACTGGGGAGAGGGTGGAACCACTCAAGGATAAAGGGCGGAGCATTTGCTTGGGTTTGAAGGATGTGGGTGAGGTCTTTAATGAGTTCTTTGGTCTATTAAAGAGCATTAATCTTGCCCTTGTTTGCAAAATTATTGGAAAGATATTTTTGGTATTATTTCAACAGTTCTGAATATCAAATTGCAACCACATCCTATTACTGCAATTTTCAGTTTACCAATGGTGGATAATAGTTGTTTATTCCCCTCAGCTCGACAGATAATTGCATTTGTTACATTAATGACTAGAAAATCTATCCTATTGAACTTGAAAGAAATTAATCCTCCAACTATATTTCAGTGGTTTTCTCAAACTATCTCTTGTTTGAGTTTAGAAAAAATTAGAAGTGTTGTCTTTGATCCTTCAGTTAAATTTGAAGAAACTTGGAGACCATTTATTCAACATTTTCATGTGAGTTAAACTGACTTTTCCTAAACCCTGCTTCTATTATCCTTAATTATTTGGATGGAGGTACGGAGTTATTGACGCTACTGTGTGTATTTGACATAATGCATTGGCCCATGTTGGTTAGGTTTTTTTCTTTTTTGGGGATTTTTTTCCTTAATTACTCCTTTTTTTGTAATTACTATGAGTTTGGGAGGTTATTATATATGGATTATCATCTATTTGAATGTATAGTTAACCTATTAATTATGTACGCTCAAACTCTCTATATTCATGTTTCATTTTTGTTTGTTTAAAATTAATAAAAAGATTTAAAAAAACTAAAAAAGAGCATTAAGATGGATAAGTCTCCAGGGCCTGACAGGATATACTCCAAGTTATTGAGAGAGGCAAGAGAAGAGATTTGAGAGATTGCTGGCCTCTTAACCAATATTTTTGTGTCCTTTCTAACCTCAGGCAAGATTCCGGAAATCTAGCAAGTAGCTAATGTTGTTCCGTTATTCAAGAAAGAAACCAAGGATAATCCTTGAAACTGTAGACTGGTGAATCTCAAATCAGTGGTAGGGAGGTTAATGGAGAGAATTTTTTGGGATAGGATTTCTGAGGATTTGTAAAACAATTGCCTAATTAGGGAGAGACAGCATTGCTCTGTGTGGGGCAAATCACATCTTACTCACTTACAACACGAGTGAATCTGCAGATGCTGGAAATAAATAAAAACACAAAATGCTGGCAGAACTCATCAGGCCAGACAGCATCTATGGGAGGAGGTAGTGACGATGTTTCGGACCGAAACCCTTCATCAGGAGTCACTACCTCACATAGATGCTGTCTGGCCTGCTGAGTTCTGCCAGCATTTTGTGTTTTTATCTTACTCACTTAATTGAGTTTTTTGACAAGGTGATGAGGGTGATTGATGAAGGTAGAACTGTGGATGTTGTCTACATGAATTTTAATCAGGTGTTTAACAGGACCCATGGTGAATTGGCCATTTGGATTCAGAACTGGCTTGCCCATGGAAGACAGAGAGTAATGGCTGAAGCTCTGTGTTCTGCAGAGATCTGTTCTCCGACCTCTGTGTATAAACGACCTGGATAAACATGTATTTAGTTGAGTCAGTAAGTTTGCAGGTGATATGAATATTGGTGGTACTGTGTATTGCATAGCAAACTGGCAAAGAATACAGCAGAAAATAAATCAGTTGCAGATATGGACAAGAAAGTAGCTGATGAAGTTTAACCCGGTCCACTATGAAGTCTTGCACCTTGGTAGGTCAAAAGTAAAAAGACAGAACACAAGACCCTTAACAGTGTTGATAAGCAGAGGGATCTTGTGGTCCAAATTCATAGCTCCCTGAATGTGGCTTCACAGGTTGATAGAGTGTTAAGAAGACATATGGCATGCTTTCCTTTATTAGTCGAGCTACTGAATTCAACAGAGAGATGTTGCAGCTTTATAAAACTTTAGTTCAGCCATATCTGGGGTACTGCATACAGTTCTGGCTGTTCCATAACAGAAAGGGTGTCAAGGCTTCGGAAAGGGTGCAAAAGAGGACTACCAGCATGCTGCCTAGATTAAAGGGCGTGTGCTATAACGAGAGTTTGAATAAACTTGCTTGTTTTCACCTGCACAGTGGAGGCTGAGGGGAGATCTGATAGAGGTTCATAATATTATGAGTGGCATAAGTAGAGTAGACAGACAGTATCCTTTTCCTGGGATTGAAATGTCTAATACCATTTAAGGTAAGAAGGGGTAACTTCAGAGGAGCTATGAGGAGCAGTGTTATGAAGACTGGCGAGTACCTAGAATGCACTGTCTGGGATGGTGGTAGAGGCGGATATATTACAGACTTTGAAGAGGCATTTAGGTGGGCACATGAAAGTGAGGAAAATGGGAAGGATATGAGCTTTGTGTAGGCACAAGAGATTAGTTTAGTTCACCATTTGATTACTGGTTTGATTGGTTCATCGTGATCAATCTGATTTTTATATTCTTTCCAGAAGCCAGATGTACCCAAAAATTGAAACACTGGAGCCACAGAGCCATATTCTCTCACGGGTGAGAATAACTTTGGCAAGGGTAGCATTTATTCTCCTCTTCAAATTACTTCCTGAACTATATAGCTTGCAGGGTGATTTCAATAGATAGTCAAGTGTCAGCTCACTGGTAGGTCTGAAATTACACAGAGAGAAAGGATAACAGATTTCCTTCCCTAATGGACACAAGTGAATCAAATGTTTTTTTAAAAATCAACAGTCTAGTAGTTTCAATATTATTGTTGCTTATGCCAGCTTTTTAAAGTCCAGATTTTAATTATTTGAATTTAAAGTCCAACTGCCTCTGGTGGGGCTTGAACTCACGTCAACAGATCAACAGCCTAGGCTGCTGGATCCTGTTCCAGTATCTTCACCACATTCCAGTAACTTCACCATATTCTCAAGATCAAGTGACACTTCAACCTTCTCTTTATATACTTTGTAGAATGACTTCTTGTGTGGAGGGTTAGGGGAACCATCCCACCACCCCTAGAAAAAATGTTAGTCAACCACTCATATTTTCTAATCATTTTCTAATCCACTCTACCACTTTACCGGTATTCATGTAGGGCTTAATTTAACTAACACACCTCTTCTTATCAAGCTTCTTTTGAAATTCCATTTTAGAATATTTACTTTCTTTTCATTCTCTTAATAATCTCAAATGCTGTCTACCTTTGGGGACTGTCTTTAGTTCACCATTTTGAACAGAATTTACACTGATAACAAAGTACGATTTTATTTCTTAGCACATTCTCCAAGCCTATTAAATGAAAAAGATATTTTTAGAATGTATTATTGGCATTGATTATCAACAGAGCTTCCAGTGTTACTGGTAATGCAGATACAGAACTGTAGTGGCTTCTAATTATTCAATCATGTCTATTCTGGCTCTTACCCGAGACAAGTACAGCTCACTCCCAATTGTTGTCCAGATATTTGTTTAAGGTAGGGCTTCATGAGTGAGTGAAAGGTACACTGGTCATAGTTCTTGTCCTAATTTGAAGTACAGAATTAAAGCAAGGGTTTCTCAATGGGCAGCTGAACAGCAATTGTATGTAGTAAATAATTCCTCTGTCTCCCAGTTTAATCTGTGAATCATATTTTTGATCTGCTCGTATGATTAACATTTGATGCACATGGGTTAATAAAACAATAGTTATCAAAACAACTAGTCCTGATGAAGGGTCTCAGACCAAAACATCGACTATTTACTCTTTTCCAATGATGCTGCCTGGCCTGCTGAGTTCCTCCAGCATTTTGTGTGTGTTACTTTGATTTCTGGCATGTGCAGATTTTCTTTTGTTTGTGATTCAACAGTTATTATCATTGTTTCAGAATTTGTGCAAAGGGCGGGGTTTCAGATTTCTGAATCATTGGGATCTCTTCTCGGGAAGGTATGACCTGTACAAAAGGGACAGGTTACACCTGGTCCTGAAAGGGACCAATGTTCTTGCGGACAGCTTTGCTAGGGCTGTTGGGGAGAATTTAAACTTGGCAGGGGGAAGGGAACCAGAGTGTTAGGGCTGAGGGTAGGGCAGTTGGTATACAAGTAAATGCAGTGTGCAGTGAGACTGTGAGGAAGAACAGACAAATGATAGAGCAAAATTGCACTGTGGGATGAAATGAGGTGTAATGGGAGCCAAATCAAAAAGGTTGATACAGGATTGAAGGCGTTATACTGAATAATGTGGATGATCTTGTAGCAAGGTTAGAGATTGGCAGGTATGATGGTGGTGCTCATGGAGGCAACTGTCACTCTGGCTCCAACCAATGGTGAAATTTCTTGTCTTGTTCATCTTTTCTATGACCGAAAAACACAGCTGAACATTGAGAATACTAAACTCTGCCAGTGTACCTCGCTAGAGAGCAGAATGATGAAGGTGCTGTGCAGTTATGAACTAACACAGAGAGCAGGCTCTTGCTCTGTTCCACTGTCTACTACAGCTACTCAGGGAAGCGGCCACTGGATGCAGTGCGCTTGAATACAGGAGTGCAGTAAGCATGCCGGTATTAAAGGAAGACTTAAAGCAGATCCTGACAGGTCTATGTTTCAGTCAATTGTACTCGTTAACATCCAATCATGAGAAAATAAACTGGATTACTTGCATCTGCGACCAGATCAGCAGGAGATGTGGGACTGTTGCACACTTGTCCTTATAGAAACGTGGCTTCAAGACCCTGTTCCAGACCTGGCCATCCAACCAGGAAGTCTAATCTGCTTTCTGGCGGACAGAATGCTGTGTCTTCTGGCCAGACCGAGGAAGAGGCCTTGTGTCTACATCAATATGAACTGGTGTGTGAATGGCCCACTGCTCATCACAGATAGAGTTTTTAATGGTGAAGTGCAGGGCTTTCTACTTACCAAGGGAGTAAACTACCATTAAGATTATTACTGCTTACGTGGCCCTCATCCCCATGCTAGTGCTGGGGAAACAGTGTGGGATCTCAGTGGTGTAATCTGCAACCTCAAAGCTACTCACCCCAATCATCCCAGCATGAAAACAGTCTGGCCAAAGTTATAACAGCATGTCAACTCTGCAACCAGAGGAGAGAATATATTCGACCTGGTTTATACCAATGTTCAGGGAGCCCATGAGGCTATCCTCTGCCTTCACCTCACATACTTAGACTACATATCCGTTTTGAAAATCCCTAGTTAACTGAGTCAAGCAGGGAGATCGGGACCTGGCCAAAACGTGCCGTCTCAGTGCTGCAGGACTGCTTCGAAAGCATGGAGCAGATTCAGGGAGCCGTCTACCTGATGTTGGTATTGATGAATATGCGGGATCGGTGAATGGCTGCACAGGAAAGTGCATTGAGGATGTTACCATGATTCAACACTACACTGACAGGGTAAACTAGAAACCGTGGCTGGCTGCAGAGGTTTGTGCACTGTTTGCAGATCAGGACGCTGCCTTCAGATCAGGGGATAGTGTGACTCTAAGGTCAGCAAGAGTCATGTTCTCCTGTGCCTTAAGAAAGGCAGAACCAGAGTATGCACAGAAAATCCACAGACCCTTCTGTGACACCGGCAACATGTAGCAAGGGATACAACCCATAACACATTACAAGTCCATCCTGTGCATCAACAACAGCAACACCTCTCTTCCTGATAGGCTGAATGCATTTCATGCATGATTTGACCAATTGAACGGCATGACATTGAGGAAAGCCCTTTCTCTTCCTGAGGAACAGGGACCCCTGTCTGGCCACAGCTGAAGTGAAGAGGACCCTAGCCAGGATAAAACTAAGCAAATTGGCAGGTCCAGACAATGTACCTGGTCAGGTGCTGAGGGACTGTCCAGCCCATCTAACAGAGGTTTAAACAAACATTTTTAATATCTGTCTGAAACAGTCCTCTGTCTCTGCAGGCTTCAAGGCAACCATCATTCCATTGCCCAAGAGAGCAACAGTAACTGGCCTAAATGATTAATGTCCAGTGGCACTGACTTCAACAATCAATAAGGGCTTTGAGAGGCTGATAATAGATTGTGTTAAATCCCACCTTCCAGCTACATTGGACCTTATCCAGTTTGCTTACCACTCAAACTGATCCACTGATGATGCCATTGCCTGGGCCTGCATTTCCTCCTGGCCCACCAGGAAAATGATGCCTCGTACAAAAGGATATTGTTAGTCAACTTCAGCTTGGCATTTAACAAGCTGGTGGGTAAACTGTCCTCATTAGGATTCAACAGACCTCTGTAACTGGATTTTGGACGTACTGATGGGAAGATTCCAGTCAGTCCAAGTTGGCAGCGATATCTCAAGCTGCATCACACTGAACACTGGTGCCTCCCAGATCTGTGCACTCAGCCTGCTGTTGGCTCATGACTGTACTACCAAATCCAGCTCAAACCACATCATCAAGTTCACTGATGATACTATGGTAACTGCTACTTTACAAAAGGACCACTCGACAATTTCATGGCAAAAAGAACATCTTTATCTGGGATGGCAAATGATATTTACAATACAAAGGCTTTCAGGTACTTCATGTGGCATGGGTGGTGGAACTACAAAGCATACCGGAAGTAAAACCCCGCTAACCATGGACCCAGCCTCTTGTTACCAACAGCTTCCTGATAAGTACTAACTTACTTTTAATAGTATTCACAGTAGATCAGATAGCACAGTGGTTAGCCTTATCAGCAACAATGGTAAGTTGGCATACAGTGAGGAGGTAGAGAGGCTTGTCAAGTGGTGTGAGAAGAACAACCTGAGTTTAACATGGACAAGATAAAAGACAGGATTGTGAACTTCAGGGAGGCACAGGTTGATCACTCTCCATTGCACATCAATGGTTCTGCTGCAGAGAGAGTGAAGAGCACAAAGCTCTTGGTGTGCCATCTAGCGTGGGCCCACAACACCTCCTCACTAGTGAAGAAAGCACAGCAGCGTTTTCACTTTCTGAGGAGATTGAGGAGGGCAAGGCTCCCCGGCCCCATTCTAACAACTTTCTATAGGAGATCCATCAAGAGTTTCTGTCTGGCTGCAACGTCGTACGGTACGCAAATTGCAAGGCATAGGACCACAAGATTCTACAGAGGACAGAAGAAACACTGCTTTGAGAATCATTGGGATTATTGACATCTACTGGGCGCATTGCAGGTGAAGGGCCTGATGCATTGTTGAGTGTTCCTTTCACCTATGCACAATCTCTTTGGCCCACGACCAACAGGAAGAAAGTACAGAAACATCAGGACTAGGACTGCCAGTCTGGGGAACTGTTTCTTCCCTCAAGCTGTGAGACTAATGAATACCCTGCCACTACCGAGGTCTCGAAACTAAGACAGCGAGCTGTTTACTGCTTAGCTGTGCTGCATTTTACTACATGTATTTTGAATTATCTTTTATTAACTTATTTATAGAATAATATTATGGGTTATTTGTTATGTGTGATATATGTTGTGTGGGTGCATCATGGTCCAGAAGAACAATGTTTCGTTTGGTTACATATATGTACAGTGAGATGACAATAAGCTTGAACTTGAACTTGATGTTCAAGTATCGCTGCACCATGGCTGACAAAAGGTCATAATTGGGAGCTTAACCTCGAGGCTGTGAGATAACACTGTTGATTTAAAAAAAACAAATCAAATCCCTAGAAAGAGGTGACATAGGATTAGAAGATGTAGAATCCTTGTGGGTAATAACAAACTGCATGGGTAAAAAGACCCAGATGGGGGTTAAGTAAAGGCCTCTGATCAGTAGTGTGGATGTGGGCTACAAATTACAATGGGAGGTAGAAAAGGCATGTTAAAAAATGCAATATTGTGTAAGTGGTGTGGGATTTCAGTATGCAGGTAAGTTGGGATCCCAAGAGAATTTGTAAATGCTTCAAAATGGCTACTTAGAGCATTTTGTAATTGAGTCCACCAGGTGAATGGCAATTCTGGATTGAGTATTATGATTTGATTTGGGAGTGTAAGGTAAAGGAACCCTTAGGATGCAGTGATCATAATATGATAGAATTCAACCTGCAGTTTGAGAAGGAGAAACTAAAATCAGATTACAGTGGAGTAAAGGAAATTACAGAGGTATGAGAGAGGAGCTGGCCAAAGTTGTTTGCAAGGGGGAACTGGCAGGGAAGGTGGCTGATGTTTTTGGGAGCAATTCGTAAGGCGCAGGAAAGGTACATCCCAAAGATGAACAAGTCTTGTATAGGATGGATGAGACAACTTGGCTGACAGGGGAAGTCAAAGACAAAAATGTATAAACAAAAGAGAGAGAATATAATAGATCAAAAATTAGTGGGAAGGTAAAGGATTGGGAAGTTTTTAAAAAAAAATCATGTGGCAAGTAAAATTGGCATGAAGATAGAAAAGATGAAATATGAAGGTTAGCTAGCCAATAATATAAAAGTGGATACAGAAAGTTTTTACAGAAATAGAAAGAGTAAAAAGAGAGACGAGAGTGGATATCAGACTGGAAAATACACTATAATGGTAGTAATGGGGAGAAAGAAATGGCAGACAAATTTATTACGTACTTTGCATCTGTCTCCACTGTGGAAAGCACTAGCAGAATGCCAGAAATGCAACGTTGTTGTTGCTATTATTAAGAAGGCGGCACTTGAGAAGCTGAAAAGTTTGGAAGTAGCTAAGTTGCCTGGTCCAGCTGAACTACAATCCAGGGTTTTGAAAGAGGTAGCTGAAGAGATTGTGGAAGCATTAGTAATGATCCTTATAGAATCATTAGATTCTGGAATAGTTCCAGAGGACTAGAAAATTGTCACTCCACTCTTTAGGAAGGGAGGAAGGCGGTCAAAAGGAAATTACAGGCCGGTTACCCTGATTTCAGTGGTTGGGAAGATATTGGAGTCTATTATTAAGGATGAGGTTTCAGGGTACTTGGAAACACATGATAAAATAGAAAATCGGCCAAAGTCAGCATGGTTTGCTAAAGGGGAACCCTTGCCTGACAAATCTGTTGAAATTCTTTGAGGAAAAACAGACAGGATAGACAAAGGAGAGTCAGTGGACATTGTTTATTTGGATTTTCAGAAGACCTTTGACAAGATGCCACACAGGAGGCTGCTTAACAAAATAAGTGTCAATGGAAATATGGAAAAGGTATTAGATTGGATAGAAAATTGGCTGATTGGCAGGAGGCAGGGTTGGAATAAAGCGGACCTTATCTGTTTGGCTGCCGGTGACTTAGTAGTGTGCCTTAGGGGTCAGTGTTGGGACCACTTCTTTTCTTGTTTTATGTCAATGATTTGGATGAAGGAATTGATGAATTTGTGGTGAAGATTGCACGTGATATGAAGATAAATTAAGGAGCAGATAGTATTGAGGAAGCAGGGTATCTACAGAAGGACTTAAACAGATTGAGAGAATGGGCAAAGAAGTGGCAGATGGGATATAGTGTAGGGAAGTGTATGGTCATGCACTTTGGTAAAAGGAATAAAGGTGTGGAGTATTTTCTAAGTGAGGCAAAAACTCAGAAATCAGTGGTGCAAAGGGACTTGGGAGTCCTCATGCAGCATTCCTTAAAGGTTAACTTGCAGGCTGTGTTGGTGGTAAGAAAGACAACTGCATTCATTTTCAGAAGACTGGAATACAAAAATAAGGATGTAATGCTGAGGCTTTATGAGGCATTGGTCAGACCACACTTGAAGCAATGTGAGCAGTTTTGGATCCCTTATCTAAGAAAAGATATGCTGGCTTTGGGGAGGATCCAGAAGAGGCACACGAGAATGATCCAAAGTATGAAAGTGTTAACTTATGAAGAGTGTTTGATGGTTCTGAGCTTGTACTCACTTGAGTTTAGAAGAATGAAGGATACCTCACTGAGACTAATTGAATATTGAAACTAATTGAATATAGAGTGGATATTCCTATATGTTGACTCTCGGACCAGAATAGAGGTACATCCATTTAGAACAGAAATTAAGAAACATGTCTTTAGCCAGAGGCTGGTATATCTGTGGAGCTCATTACCTCAGACAGCTATACAGACAAACTCATTGGGTAAATTTCAGACAGACGTTGATAGGCTCATAATTGGTCAGGGAATCAATGGTTATGGGGAGAAGGCAGGAGAATTGGGTTGAGAGAGATAATAAATCAGCCATGATGGAATGGCAGAGCAGACTCAATGGGCCAAATGGCCTGATTCTGCTGCTATGTCTTATGGTCTTATGGTTTAAATAAATTTTGTTTGAAAAGTCAATATCAGTTGAGTTCCATTATTAATCTCTAATATTATTATAAAAACTTTAAAAAAGGCTGTAACAAGAATTAATTATTTGATCTATAAACACTGCCTCTGACTTATACTGGGAGAGATAATGAAGGGGAACCATATTTCTAGCTATTGAAACAAAAAATGATTGTGCTGCAATGTTAGAACTTAAAACTGAAAATTACCATCAAGTACTTGAAAGCTCTGAATATTATTTCCAGTGATCAGCTGAACCACACAATATATCTGTCTCCTATTATTTGTTACTTTCTTCTCATTTCCGGTCTTAATTTAGTACCGTATTATTATTTTTTTGAAGATTATTCCCATCTTCCAATGAAGGGAATTTTTTGGGATGGGTAAATTTGGAAACATGAAAGAGAGTTACACCAAAGTTTATTTCTTTCTTTGATTATTTATTCCTTCTAGCCATAATAAAAATGTAACAGATAGAAATCGAAATGGATCACATGGATCCTCAATCTTCTTTCAGATCCTTACTGAGCCCATTCCTTATATACCTTTCTGCCTGATCCCAATATCCTCTGGCCCCACAAGGTCTAAAACTCTATGAATCCCAATACCATTTGACTCTGATACTGTCTTAAAATTTATGGATTGCAGCCTTTGGTCAAGTAATTTCAGCACAAGAAACACACACAAAATGCTGGAGGATCTCAGCAGGTCAGGCAGTTTCTACAGAAAGGATTATGGTCGATATTTTGGGCCACAACCCTTCCTCAGGACTGGAGAATCTAGTTATATTAAAGATACTGAACTGGCAATAATAATTTTTTTTATTTGGTCAAGATAGTCTTTTTGCTTCTACTTGGTTGCAGTTTGCTCTAATATTTTGCACCTTTGTTCCTTTAATTTATTTAGCGATACAGCGTGGTGTAGGCTCTAATAGGCCCTTTGAGTCACACCACCCCAGCAACCCCCGAAAAACCCAATTAACCCCCAACCAAATGATGGGATGATTTGCAATGACTAACTAACCAATCCAGTACGTCTTTGGACTGTGGGAAGAAACTGGAGTACCCAGGAAAACCCATGCGTTCCACAGGGAGGACATACAGATGGCACTGGCATTGAACTCTGAGCTCCAGCCGCCTGGAGCTGCAATAGTGTCACTATAACCTGTATGTTACAGTGGCTTTATTGTTGCTTCTTTTAAAAACCCTTCATTCTGCTGATAGTAACAGAGGAGATAGAAAAAGAAATAGATCACATACATTAATTTTATTTTGTTGTGGTGATGTGGCAGTAAGCATGCAACATCATACTGTTATTACCATGATTTGATGTCCTGGTTTATGTTTTTGTTCCCCTGTTTTACACTGCAATACATCTTCAGTAGGATGGTGTCATTGAGTGTGCTGTTGTCCAGGGGCAAATACAGATTTAAGCTAATATGGTCATCCAGGTTCTAGAGAACAGTGATCAGGCTTTTAATGAGTGAAAACACATTGTTGCAGCTTCAGGCTGGTAGCCTTGAACTAGTTTAAATGTAAGTGATTATCTTTTAAATAGTTTTGTTGGCTCAGTTGGCAATGCCTTATTTTGTGTAATAGTCATGTGTTCAAGCCATAGGCTTAAGTTTGAGTTGCCCAATTAAATTACTTGCTGTTATTGGGCTTTATTAAGGATCTTGCAATTGACCACAGGTAGGAGACAAATCAGACTGTCAGCTGCATTGAATTGTAATAGATAAGAAGATAAAATAAAGAATAAAATCATAGCTAATTCTCTCAACTCCTCTTCCTGCCTGGTTTCAATATACTGTCATTCCTTTAGTGTTCCAAACCTTGAATCACTTGTAACTGTTCAGATGCTGGAAATCTACAGCATTCCAATGTATAGAATTCTGGATAGAGATTTTTTTCCTATTTCAGTCCCAAATGACCAAACCCTTTGCCACATAATTGCACATTTTGCAGTTAAAAGAAACAACTTCTCAACATATTGTCTGTTCACATCCCAGGAATCAACTAGTGAACCTTCCCTGTACTATTGAGGATATATCCTTCTTTAGCTGCAGAGGCAAATTTGTTAACTATACCTCAATGAAACTTATTAAAACATAACAAGGTTCTCCAGGCAAGTACATTTGTAGAAGAAAACTAGGGAAAATTACACATTTCAAAAGTTTAGTTGATGGAAAGAACAATGGATAACTGGGAATAATTTAAAGGCAGCTGACTCATATAATGGTAAATCTGCAATAATTTACAGTTTTCCTTGAATTACATATATTTATTATTTTGTCAGTACCATAAATCTCCAGGAGGATGTGTTATGTGGGTAATTTTCTTGACAATCAAGCCATGAATAATTACTGCCTGAGAATGCTTTTACTTTTAATGATTTTAAAAGAACTGCTGGAAGATGATCAGGTAATAAAATTAATGATTTAGTTTAGAAGATAGCACAAATCAATAAATAGTGTATGGAGTTTTCTGGTAAAGTAGCTGTGGATTATGATACTCTAATCCAATCCACAGATTTAGATATATCATAGATTGCAGCAGATTTGTTCACCAATTACTGTGAGATTGGATTAACTTAATCATTTGAAAGTCTTTACTTATATTGTATGGAGATTTAGTTTTATAGATAATATTTGCTTATTTGATACTCAGTCAGAAATAGAGTAATCATTGGTGTATTGATGTCAAATTCAAATACTTCACTCATTTACCAACTTGACCTTGGCAACTTAATTCTTTTTGCACAGTTGCATTATCATATGAATCTACAAAAACAGTGCACTGTATCATGTTAGAATCTTTTTGGTATCAATAATGCTATTTAAAAGCAAGCTATAAATATATTTGCCTTAAAATGGATTAAATATTTTTTGTTAAATTTAATATTGCTGTTGGCAGAGGTAATCTTAAATACAATCTTCTGAATAATATGTGCACAAAACTGTTACGTATTAGTTTCCCATGGGGTGAACTTGAGTAGAAGATTGGCATCACTCTCATAAGCTGTTGGAAGCGAGAGTCTGGGTAGTACAACTTGGAAGGACCTGCATTAAATGCACAAAATAGGTTTCCATGCTAAAAATGAGCTCTAGTTCAAATATAATAAAATGAACTGGAAGAGAAAAACGTTCCAAGCTGTCAGCTCCATTGATGCTTATGAGACATGGCCACAAAAATAGAAGCAGGAATGAGTTAATGCTTTTACCATCTAATTCCACATTTTACAGTTGATAGGAACAATCCCTCAGCATATGGCCTCAAGATTCATCTCAAGATTTTATGTTTTAATGTGTTCTGGTTCAGTCTTTTCAATTCCAATGAAATTAGACATAGATCACTTGGATAGTTGAGTGGACTGGTGTAAATAGGATTTAATCCAGATAAGTGAGAGGAAATGCATTTAAAAGAGATTGAATAGGCTGGACTTATCCTCTCTGGAATGTAGGAGGCTGAATGGTGACCATAATTATGGAAGTCTATAAAACTGTGATCAGCATAGTTAGAGTGGATAGAGTGTTTTTCCTAGGATGGGGGAGTCCAAAACTAGATGGCATATATTGAAGGTGAGAAGAGAGATAATTAAATGAGATCTGAGCGTACGTTTCTCACACAGAGAGTAGTGGTCACATTGAACAATAATTCAATAGTTCCATGTAATATCAGAGAATGTATATAATATACAACCTGAAATTCTTGTTCTTTGCAGACATCCACTAAAACAGAACGCCCCAAAGAATGAGTGACAGTAAAAATGTTAGATACCCAAAGCTCCCCTATTCCCCTCTCCCCCACACAAGCAGCAGGAAAGCAATGGCCCTCCACTCCCCTGTTTAGTTCAGCAAAAAAGAACACCAGCACTCTCCACCCACCAAGCAATCAATAGCAAAGCCCCCAAGAAAGACCACGATCTGCAGTAAAACAAAAACTAATCATCCACCCAACGATTCAATATACCACAGGCTCTCTCTCCCCTAATAAAGGGGCAGAGAGGTACCCCCCTTTTACAGAAAGCAGGGAGACCAGCAAAGACAAATTACTCACTGATTATGATGTAAAAGTCTGCTGCATCACTTTTTTCCCCCGAGTTCTCTGACTCGAGAATCAGCAACAAACTCTCCCCCACCGATGAGAGAAAGAGAGACACACAATTCGCAGAATACAAAGCCCCCAAAGCTGCATCGCTGTTCCCAATGTTTCGTTTTCTCCCACAACACTTCAGTTGGCAACACCAACATAGAGTTGCTTGTCCCCAGTGCCGCAAAACCTCGAAACTCTGGAGGCGTGCTCGCCTACTAGACCGTATCTTTGGGATATTGAAAAATGGCCACTCTTGAGCCCTCAGGAGTGGATCCCTCCACCGCAGAAAAAACAAAGTCTGTGTAGCTCTAGGTTAGGGTCCTTGACAGAACACCATCCACCTTGTAAAGGAAAAAGAGAGACATTAAAGGTAGAAGTTAAGCTGCTTCCGCAGATGAGATCAAAGGAGTTGCTGTCGAGCACCATCATAGTTCCACCCACAAGCTGCCAGTGGAAATGACTGAGGCAGATACGATTCCAGCATTGAAAGGCAGTTAACCAGTTTATGGGATAGGAAAGGATTAGGGTGAAATGGGTCTAATGCTGGCAAATGGGATTAGTATACATAGGCTTAATGGTTGGCATGTTAAGCATGTTGTATTCTATGTTGTATAACTTCATGACTCTATGAAATCTTGCCTATATTTTTCAGGATACAAAAGCCATGTCCTCTCCAAATGGTTTACGATTAATTTCTCTATTTGTTTGGGAACATGGCCATCTTGTTTAGAAGCTCTCAGATCAGATTGGCTTAACAAAAACATGTGCTTTTCCTTGATCTGTTTGCTCTGAGAATGTGGCAAATATTTACTGCCATTCATAATTGATTCTTAATTGAGTGGTTTCTTGGCCATTTCTGATTGTAGCTAAAAATCAAACACAGTGGTCAGCAGGTATAAGATCACATTTGGGCTGAAGCAGAATAACAGATAACCTGAAGGACTATAGTGAGCTAATGGGTTTTTACTACAATCCAATCAATTTCTGCCATTTTTACTGACATTGGATTGTTAAAATTTAAATTAAAACTCCCCAGCTCCCACAGTGTAATTTGAAGATATTTCATGATCAATAGTCTCAGGTTTTGAATGTCATTCTCATAATCTGACCACTATGCTTCCGCAGTCTGAAGTACCTGGGTGGACAACACGTAATCACAAGGTGTTCTGCAGATGATGGAAATCCAACACAAAATGCAGGAGGAACTCAGTGTTCAGGCAGGAATGAATAAACTGTCAACATTTCAGGCCAAGACCATTCTTCAGGACTAGAAAGGAAAGGGAAAGATGCCAGAATAAAAAGGTGGGGGGAGGGGAAGGAGGAAGGAATTGTGTAAGAGAGAAGAGTGGACCATAGAAAAAAGGAAAGGAGGATGGGTGCCAGGGGGGAAGTGATAGGCAGGTGAAAAGAGATAAGAGGTCAGAGTGGGGAATAGAAGAAAAGGGAAGGGGGAGGAAATTCTTTTTACCAGAAGGAGAAATTGATATTCATGCCATGAGTTTGGAGGCTACACAGACTGAATGTAAGATGTTTTCCCTCCACCCTGAGGGTGGCCTCAGGATGGCACAAAAGTAGGCCATGGACCGACATGTCAGAACAGGAATGGGAAAAAGAATGAAAAGGTTTGGCCACTGGGAAGTTCCACTTTTGGCAGGTGGAGCAGAGGTGCTTGATGAAGTGGTCTTCCAATTTATGATGGGTCTCACCAATGAAGAAGAGGCCACATTGGGAGCACCGGATATAATAGATGACCCCAGCAGATTTGCAGGTGAAGTGTTGCCACACTCAGAAGGACAGTTTGGGGCCCTCAGTGTAGGTGAGGGAGGAGGTGAATGATCAGGGTTAACACTTTGGCCACTCGCAGGGATAAGTACTGGGAGGGACAAATGGACAAGGAATCATGGAGGGAGTGATCCCAGTGAAAAGTGGAAGTGAGAGAGAGCTAAATATGTGTTTGGTGTTAGGATCCCTTTGGAGGTTGCAGAAATTGAGGAGAATGATGTGCTGGTGTGGAGGCCCATAAGACAAGGCTAACTCTATTATTGCTAAGGCAGTGGTAAGATTGTGTGGGCACGTACGTCCAGGAAATGGGGGAGATGCGGGTGAGGGCAGCATCAATGGTGGAGGAAAGGAAGCCCTATTTGTCGAAGAAGGAGGACATCTCTGGTGTCCTGGAAAGGAAAGCCTCATCTTGGGAGCAGATGCAGCAGAGTGGAAGGAACTGAGAAAAGGGAACAGCATTCTTACAGGAGACAGGGTAGGAAGAGATATAATCAAGAAAGTTGTGGGATTGGTAAGTTAATGAAAGGTGTTAATAGACAGTTTGCCTCCAGAGATGGAGACAGAGAGGTGAAGAAAGGATAGAGAGGTATCAGAAATGGGCCAGGTGATTTTAAGGGCAGGGTGGAAGTTGAAGGCAAAGTTGATGAATTTGATGAGCACTTGTGCCATGATGAGGTCACCCCCAGGGTGGGGGAGCAACACCTTATATTCCATTTGGGTAGTATCCGAATATTGATCACTCCTTCACATTTAAAAAAAAAGTTCCCTCCCCCTCCCCTCTTCTCACCTGCCTATCACATCTCCCTGGTGCTCCTCATCTTTCCCTTTCCCCTATTGTCCATTCTCCTCTCCTATCAGATTCCTTCCTCTCAGCCATTTACCTTTCTCACCTGGGTAGCTTCATCTATCACCTCATTTTACCTCCCCCCCCCCCACCTTTTTATCCTGGCATCTTCTGCCTTCCTTTCAGTCCTGAAGAATGATCTCAGCCCAAAATGTTGACTGTTTGTTCATTTCCATGTATGCTGCTTGACCTGCTGAGTTCCTCCAGTATTGGTATGGTTAACGATTAAGCTTGCCAATACTTGCTTGAAGAGGGAGAAATATAGCCAGGGCACTTGTTCCAGGTCACTATGTAATGATGCCAGACTGAGCATGTGCAAACATCAATGCCTGGCAATATCAGAATTGAGTACGGTACATCAATAGCAATTCTTCTCGCTTTTCTAGCTCAGCAGGGAAAAGGAATGAAAACTAATTGGTGTTTGAAGAAGCACGCTTGATTGTAAATTGATACCATCAGGGGAGGCCTGGGGAAAAGGAGAAGAACAAAAGAAAGTGTAACATGCTGACTGGAATTTGCAGGCTGTAAATAAACATTTCTCAAACATCCAAGGCAAAAGTTACATTCATATACTCCTCAACAAATTAATGTTCAGATGATGTATTTAATGAGGACAAAGGAAACAACTTTCACACTTGCACCGTGATTTGCTTTACTTAACACTGCAAAGTGAATGCTATATGCCACCATCATTTTGTTTGTGTAAGGTGCACTCCTGGTTTTGCTGGCAACAATTATCACAGATTAAAGTCTCTCTGGCTTTGTGTCTGAAGCTCTAGCCATTAGCTGCTGTGCTGTTACGGATTGGAAGGCAAATACCTATTTTTTAAAAATCACGTCAAGAAACAGTGATTTATTTCAAAATTGCCCTTTCTTTTATTGACCATGATTACCAACTAATAGAAACTATTTCTGCTCTTTGTAGCAAAGTGGCAAATATAGCTGAATGAAGGTGAATTTATGTGTTTATAATGTAATACTTAATCCTTTCTAATTGTAGATAAACTGGGATTAGTAATGCAATTTAGAAACTTTCATCAGAGTAACTGGTCAAATCATTGGTTTGTTTGGCTAGTACTATTTTGAAATTCTTTCATGGGACAAAGATTAAATGGCACATTTTATATTTATTGTTAATCCCCAAATGTCCTTGGCGTTGGTGGAAAGCTGCCAACTCAATCCACTGTAGTATGCAAGGTAAAAGTACATAATGGTGTCATTGACGACGGTATTGCAGGATTTAGAGCCAATGATGATGAGGGAACAGGAATATGTTTCAAATTTGCAATGTACTGAGTTTTGTTAGGTAATACCTACTGGAGCCTGCTTGTCCTGGTGATGGAGGCAGTAACTTCAAGGCAGTGAAGTGGTGTCCAACTTATTTTCCTGATATGCTTCTTAAGTGTTGTCAAATGCAAAGTGCACTTCAGTGTATTTTATTCCTCATTACATTTGCAGTTCCTGTTTCATGCTGTAGCAGAAAATGAAGTCATGTCGTGGTTCTCTTTAACTACTCTTTATCACGTTTTTTCATGCTCGTTTATTGCTATTTATCTATATTTGCATTTGCGCAGTTTGTTGTCCATTGATCCTGTTTACAGTTACTGTTCTATAGATTTGCTAAGCATCCCCATAGAAAAAGAATTTCAGTTTGTATGTGGTGATATGTATGTACTCTAATAATAAATTTTACTTTGAACTTTGAAATGAACCATTCAAGCTTTCTAATAATAGTGTACATTTATAGTGGGATAGATTTTATATTGCATTGTAGGAACTTGTGCTTTTTTGATTATATGTGGAAGAATGTGTGACTATAAATCAGTAAATAATTTTCATTTGGAATAAAATGAGAGTGTAGCAGCAAATTGCCAAAATTATCATGGCAATTTTGCTTTTAGAATTGTAATTGACATTTCATTAATTTATTATTTACTTGTGTAATTTTTCTCTTTGATTGGGGCGGCACGGTGGTGTGGTGGTTAGCACAACACTTTACCATGACAACGACTTGGATTCCATTCCCAGCGCTGTCCGTAAAGAGTTTGTATGTTTTCCCTGTGACCATATGGGTTTTCTCCGGGTACTGTGGTTTCCTCCCACAGTCTAAAGCTGTACGGGTTGTTCAGTTAATTGGTCATTGTGAATTGTTCCATGATTAGGCTTGGGTTAAATCAGGGCTTGCTGGGCAGCATTCCATGGTGTATCTCAATAAATAAACAAATAGATTGATAGTGCACTAAATGAATGACAGGCAGGGCAGTGGAGCGGGAGAAGCTTCATTGCTATTTCACAGTTTTGCATCATTGGCTGCAGGATCATTTGAAGTGGTATTTCTTCATTTGTAAAGTCACATTGCATTAGCTGTCCAATCATGTCTTTTCCCCATCACTTGAACATGCTACATTACTAGTTCTTGCTCAAGTGACTACTTCTACTCTTTCAACTCAGACAGCTCTGCCAGAAGTCCATTAATGTGTAGGTTAACCTTTATCCTGTCTTCTCCAAGCAACCATAAATCCTACAATTTTCATCAAAATTTATTTAAATACAATCAAGGTAATTGTGTTCTTTAGTCTGCATTGTAAGCATGACCATGACGCTGTATCCTTCTGCACTGACACATAATCCCTGGACCAGGAATCTACAATCAAAAATGGGTTAAACAAGCATCATGTCCCTAAACATATGACACGTTTTCCTTATGCAAGAGAAAGCAAGATAATACAGCTCGGGATAATTTAATCTTAGCAACTATGTTTCATCTCATCACATGTAAAACTGTATTGAGTGAATGATAGCTGGATATTGCAGGACTGGAGAGGGCCAATGAAGGTTGGAATTAATCTTCATCCTGAGTACACAACCGTATTCTACAGCAGTCTAAAAGTTGCATGGATTTTCCTGAAACACTTGGCAACAGCAGAAGATATTCTATAAATTACTGCTGTCAATGTACAGGAACTATCAGAACTGCACAAAAGAAGTTTTTATTTCATGAGTCTCACCGTGTAAGTATTAAAATTTAATCTGTTATTGTAATCTTTTGCAGTAAAATGTGAAATGGGATGCATACTAAAATTGCTCTGAGTTTGGTATGTAAGTAGTAATACTATAATGTTCCCACCAACAATTTATCAATTAGAAATGCCAAGATTTTACTTAAAAAAAAAGGATTTAGAGCTCGGCCCCACCAGCTTCTCCATTTTGAACGTGGCTGTTCTGATGGACTCCAGTTGTACACTCCCTCCCACCACTGTTTCTGACACAGCCTAGCATGGAGTGGAAGATATATGATTTGTCACTGTGGCTGATCTGGGGAGAGTAGGGGAAGTATGATCTGTTTGATCCATAGCATGGTAATGAATGAACTCAGGAAGTATACACAGCAGTAGAATTTACATAGTAAGTAAGTTTACTGGTACTTTTCTAATTTAATGTTTGGTACTTTACCAAGATCAGAATCAGACTTATTATAAGACATGCAGTTCATTGTTTTATAGCAGTAGTGCAGAGCCAAGGGATAAAATTACTATCATTTACAAAACAAATAAATAGTGCAAAAAAAGGAAAAACAAAGTGGTGTTCATGGACTGACTGAGTCATTGAGTGTGGATCTTCAGACTCCCGTACATCCTCCCTGATGGTACTCACAAAAAGAGGGCATACCCTAGCTGGTGAAAGCTGCCTTCTTGTGACACTGCCTCCTGAAGTTCTCCTTGATGGTGGGAAGGGTTGTGCATGTTCACGTGACTGAGTCTACCAACCTTTTGCATCCTCTTGAGATCCTGTGCATCGGAGTCTTCATACAGGCACCATTCCAGTCAGAATGCTCTCCACCGTACATGTATAGAAATTCATAGGAGTCTTTCCTGACATCCCAAATCTTCTTAAGGTTCTGAAACAGTGGAGCCACTGGTATGTCTGCTTTCAACAATGTGTTGAGCCCAGGATAGATCCTCCATGGTGTTAACACCCATGAATTTAAAGCTGCTCGACCTTTCCAACATGGACCCCTCAATGAGGACTGCTGAGTCCTCCTTCTCCTTCCTGAAGTCCATAGTCAATTCCTTTGTCTTGCATTGATTATAAAGTTACTGTTATGACTCAACCAGCAGAACTATCTTACTCCAGTGGGCCTCTGCGTCACCATCAGAGATGTTACCAATAACAGTGATGTCATCTGTGAATATCAATAGAGAAATATAAATGCTGCACAAATTCCTTAGTGCATAGCTTAAAAATGTAGAATTATTTTGGAAGCAAATAGTGATTATTGAAAAAAAGTGTCAAGAAATACTTTAGATGGCAAAAAAGTTACTAAATCTTCACATTTAAATTGAAGACTTCTACACTATAAAAGTCACCCGTCACAGCTGATTGCCATTTATAAACACGAGAAATTCTGCAGTGCAGAACATCCAAAGCAGCCCTCAGAAAATACTAAAGGAGCTCAACAGGTCAGGCAGCATCTGTGGAAATGCATAAACAATTGACAATCTGGGCCGAGGCCTTTCTTCAGGATTGGAGAGGAAGGGGGAAGATACCAGAATAAAAAGGTGGGAGGAGGGGAAGGAGGATAGCTAGAAGGTGATAGGTGAAGCCAGATGAGTGAGAAAGGCTGAGTGCTGGAGAGGAAGGAATCTGATAGGAGAGGAGAGTGGACCATAGGAGAAAGGGAAGGAGGAGGGGCACCAGGGCAGGTGAGAAGAAGTAAGAAGCCAGAGTGAGGAATAGAAGAAGGGGGAAGTGAGAGGTAATTTTTTTTTAACCGGAAGGGGAAATCAATATTCATGCCATCAGATTGGAGGCTATCCAGACAGAATATAAGGTGTTGCTCCTCCACCCTGAGGGTTGCTTTTTATTCCCTTCATATTGTAGCTAAGGGATTGATGTGATTAATGCAGTAACACAAGGAATGTGTACTGCATCACATGAAACAATTCCCCAGAGATATTCTCAGCAGTACTCACTCAGTATTCCTACTATGCACCACATACAGTATATCATACAACAAAATTTGTAGCAATGAATGTTATAGAAATCAGTATTTTGTGACCACAGAATGATTGCAGTAAAGAAAACAAGCAGTAACTCATTTAATAATACAGCAATGCTGTCATGCTACTTATTGTGTCAGCTACAGAATATATTTTAATGTTATAAGCTGCTTGTTCCAGATAGAACTGAGCAAAAATTGGGTGGTAATATTGTCAGTCAAACACTTAGACCATAAGACCATAAGATCCAGGAGCTGAATTAGGCTAATTGGCCTGTTGAGTCTGCTCCACCATTTCATCATAGCTGATCCATTTCCCTCTCAGCCCCAATCTTCTACCCTCTGCCCATATCTCTTTATGCCTTGACTGATCAAGAATCTTTCAACCTCTGCCATAAATATACCCAATTACTTAGCTCCACAGCTGCCTGTGGCACTGAACTCTATAGATTCCCAACTCTCTAGCTAAAGAAATTTCTCCTTATCACATTGTAAATGGATGTCCCCTGATTCTGAAGCTGTGTCCTCTGGTCTTGGACTTCCCCACCAAAGGAAACATTCTCTCCACACCCACTCTATTGAAGCATTTCAACATTTGGTAGGTTTCAATGAGATCCCCTTCCCCCCCACCCCCAACTCATTCTTCTGACTTCCACTGAGTACAGTCCAAGAGCCTTCAAACACTCCTCAAATGATAAGCCTTTCGATTCTGGAATCATTTTTGTGAGCCTCCTTTGAACCCTCTCCAATGTTAACACATCTTTTCTTAGATAAGAAGCCTAAAACTGCTTACAATACTCCAAGTGAGTCTTCACCAGTGTCTTATAAAGCCTCAGCATTACATGCTAGCTTTATATTCTCATCCAGTGTATGCCATTTTTGAGGTAAAGTTTCCACAAGAGACTAGTTTGTCAACTAGCATACATCATCATAAGAAGACAAGTTTTTTTTCTGCTTATTATTCAAGTATGCCAGTCTGTCCTGAGATCACTAATGCCGTCCATAAAACATAACTGGATGAAAATTTGTCTTTGATTGACACCCAAGTGTGCATTAGTGTTGCCTATCCATTGTATTCTCTTAAAGGTATTCCATCAGCATAACCAATAGCTACTGGTAAGCACCAAGCAATTAAAGATCCATTTTTATCCTAACCTTTGTACTATTAATGCACAGAGATAAATCTTTGGGATTTTGTTTTATAGCTTTTGCTCTGTGGTTGTCAGTTTTTCATTTGGAAACTGCTATGTTTGCAATCAATCCATAAACCGTAATAGCATAAACTAGGCATTAGCTGAAACATTCATTCCTGCGACCAGAAACTAGTTTTCCATCAATTGGTGTTTATAATTAATTTCTAACTTTTCAATTGTATTTAATAAATCTTAATAAATGATTGCTTATTTATGCTTTATTAATTATCTATTTACTCGTCTGTTTTTGACAGTTTTGTCTAATTTTCAGAGATATCTAAAAGCAGTTGTTAATGTGTTTTGACAGCTCTGAGCTGTCTGAAGCCCATTGGAACATTTATGGTGACCTGCCAGCTTCCACCTCCTGAGGCCTGGTTACCACTCACTGTCCCGCTGGATGGTTCTGGGAGCTGGGCCTTGTGCCGTAGATTGGCGAATAAAAAGCAGGGCTGGGGAAAAGTCTAGACTGTTGTCTTAAGGCATGGGGGCTACCACACATGAAGACAAACAATGTTTCAATGAATATGTATTCTTCACAAAACAAGCAACAGAACTATGTT
The DNA here is from genome assembly GCF_048418815.1 of Hemitrygon akajei. Lineage (NCBI taxonomy): Eukaryota > Metazoa > Chordata > Chondrichthyes > Myliobatiformes > Dasyatidae > Hemitrygon > Hemitrygon akajei. The sequence goes on from NC_133124.1 coordinate 94,288,405, forward strand.
CCCTTTGGTCCTCTTTCTATCATGCAATTATCTTAGGACCTTACCAATTCACATCACAGAAAGAGGCAATTCAGCCCTACTTTTCTATGCTGGTAAAAATAGAACATTTTGGAATGATGCAAGTTGCTCAGTGCACACAGTTTTGGATGGCACTAGAGGAAGGATGTGACTGTGATGGAAGAATTGTAGAGGAGATTCACTAATATGTTACTTGGATTGGGTATAGGGCGATATTGGACAGGCTGGTTTGTTTTCCCTCACTAATGGAAGCTGAGGATTGATATGAGATTATAAACGTATACCAAATTATGAGCAGCTTAAATATGGCAGATACTCTTTTTCTAGTGGTAGGGACATCAAAAACAAGAAGACATAGGTTGAAAGTGGAAGGAAAGAATCAGAATCAGGTTTAATATTGTTGGCATATGTAATAAAATTTGTTGTTTTGCAGCAGTATGCTGCAACACACAATAAAAGAAACTATAAATTACAATAAGGACTGTGTGTGTGTGTGTTTATATATATGTATGTGTGTGTGTATATGTGTATGTATGTATATATATAGTGCTAAAAGAGAGGTAGATTCATTGTCCATTCAGAAATCTGATGGCAGAGGGGATGAAGCTGTTCCTGAAACTTTGAATGTGTATCTTCAGGTTCCTGTATCTCCTCTTCGATGGTAGCAATGAGAAGAGGGCATGTCAGGTGATGGGGGTATGTACTTAATGATGGATGCCATCTTTTTGAGTCATCACCTTTTGAAGAGGGGAGGCTAGTACCCATGATGGAGCTGACTGAGTTCACAATTTTCGACAGCTTTTTCTGATCCTGTATAGTAGCCTTTCCATTCTAGACAGTGATGCAACCAGTTAGAATGCTCTTCGCGGTTCATCTGTAGAAAATTGCAAATGTCTTTTTTGACTTACCAAGTCTCCTCAAGGTCCCAAAGAAACATAGCCACTGCCATGCAACAGTATGTTGGACCCAGGATAGATCTTCAGACATGTTGACACCCATGAACCTGAAACTGCTCACCCTTTCCACAGCTGATCCCTTGATGAGGATTGGTGTGCGTTCCCTCAACTTCCCTTTCCTGAAGATCGCAATTAATTCCTTGATCTCACTTAAGTTGAGTGCAAGGTGTTGCTTCAGCACCAGTCAACCAGCTTGTCTATCTTGCTCCTGTACATGTCCTCGTTACCATCTAAACTTCTGCCAACAATAGTTGCGTTATCGGCAAAGTTATAGATGGTGTTTGAGCTGTGCCTCCCACACAATTGTAGGTGTAGAGAGTGTAGAGCAGTGGGCTAAGCACACATCCTTGAGGTGTACCATTGCTGATTGTCAACGAAGAAGAGATGTTATTTCTCAACTGCAGTGGTTTCTTAGTGAGGAAATCAAGGATTCGGTTACAGAGGAAGGTACAGAGGCCCAAGTTTTGGAGCTTGGTTTACATAGAAAATCATTACTATCTGGAACTCAATGCCATAGGAGGTGGTAGAGTCAGAGAAATAGCAATTTAAATAGAAACAGTATAAAATGATACAGATGAAATGCAGGCAAATAAAATTAGTGTAGATGAACAAAATAGTTAGCATGGACATGATGATCTGAAGGCAGCCCACTTGTGTTATGCACAACTCTATGTCTCTCTCTGTATAGATATTATTGAAGGTTGACATTGTAAATAAATCTTTTGAAGAATATGCAGAAGACACACGCAGAACCTAGTAAGGTGGCTTTTAAATTCTTCCATGTGACTTACAAAAATCATACATGTGCTTCAATGATCAGATATGCATGTGCACAATTATTCAGATTAAAATTTCCCAACTACTTAACTTTTGAAAGCGAGTATTTGTTAAAATACAACTTTATTAAAGAGCTATCTTTGTAGATATGGGCTCAGGCGCATTCAATATGATAATTGCATCTGGCACAGAGGAACAATGTGTCTCAAGGAATATTCGCACATCTATTTCAGGAGAGACAGGTGCCATTAAGCATAAAAGTTGTTCTAGCAGGAACAATTTGAATCTGAAAAACTGTGGCAGTATTAATTTATCAATGATCTTCCCTCAAGTGTAATGTGACGTTTGAAAAAATATTTAGTTTTGCACTGTTACTGTGGTTTGATACTTAAAAGCTGTTCCTTAAGTTGATCCCTTGTAGAAAGAAACCACGGTTACTGGATAAAGTTATGCTCAGAAGCTCCTTTGCCATGGGTTGTTGCCAAATCTACCACCAGCTCTTTGAATCATCAATTTAATGGTGGGAGACTTGCTTTTTTTCCCCAGTGCATTTTCTGTCCCCCTCCTTTCAATGCTTCGGATTTACTTCTAAATCATTTCAGCACTTGTTTCAGTGTGTGAGTGCGTTTCTGCTTTAAGTCTGTGCTACTTGGAATGGACCCGTAGTTTTCTTGTTTTGGAAAAAGGTTTGGTGCAGACTTATTTCTGCTAATTATTTGTTTGTTGCACCGATGACTTAAATTGTTTGGCATGCTTTCAGGAGAGCGTTTTTGAAAAGAAATTGTAAATTGTTATTGCGATGATGCGAAGAGATGTTTAATAATCTCCCAAAGGACAAATATCTTAGTATTGCCTAGACAACCTGTGAGGGGCAAAGTAAACTGAAAGCTCGCCTCTCAGGTACCAAGCTGCTGCTGCTGCTGCGTTTCATTTTATCCCGGGCTATTTTCCGTTCGTTGAGGATGGATCATGCACTCTTTGGATAATCTATTTTTTTGTGTGTCGTGTTATGGAGGGAGTAATGATTCTGGTGTTGCTCGCAGTGTTACATCAGTGTAATTTATTTCCGTGAATAGCCGGTTCTGAGAGATTTACAGTACCGTCAATATTTTGGTATATAGCGGTACTTTCCTCTTATTGTGTGTGGAATGTGGGAATTTTATATTGACTTTTAATTTTGTCTGTTATGTCGCTATGGGGGGGGGTTGAAATGTCATCTAAGTAGTTGCAATAATTCAATACGTCGCGAAAAATAATAGTGGTTAAATCTTTGCGATGCATTGACGTGCGTGCTTTTTATCATCGTGCGTGGATCGGATTTGTTGCTTATTTTATTATTTGCCTCGTACTTAGAGCTATGTGTGTGTGTTTTGCTTTCCTCTCTTTTGGGAATCGCTAGTCTTGGTGTACATGGGGTCTGGTCGAGCCGGGGCTGCAAGACGTTCCCTATCGACTCGTCACGTACAAAATGCAAGTGTGACCGACTCTCCAGGTTCGCCATTTTGGCTCAGCTCTCTCCAGATTCGGTAAGTCCTTTCTATTTTTTTAAAGAAACAATTTTCTATTAGTCTCCGTGAAAACAATGTAAAATATCCATGTACCTTCCTTGCAACTGGATGCAACAAAAGAAGAACATTCCAGCTGCAACTGGAGGCTGACGTTTCATTTTTAAAAAAAATTACATGTACATTTTATTGACGCATTTATTTGGAAGCCAGAATTTACCTCGGTCCCTAGCAGTGGAATAAATTGCAATCGGAATTCATTAAAATATTCTGTCCGGATGTTGCCCCCATGATGTCTAGGCTGTATTAATATTCTATATGATTAGTTGATAAAAATGAAATGGCCAAGCACAATTTCTGTTAAGTACATATATATTTTCTACATGCTTTAAAAATGTAGGAACAATTTGTGATCCCAGCCTTTCAGAATTTTACAGTTCTTGTGTCAGCACACGTAAATTACACAAGACAACAGTACAATTCTGTGCTGGATATAAACTGAATGTCAAAATGAACTTATTTTACTTCACTGTATTCTATGCTGAATGTTCTTTAATGTTATAATGACTATTAATATTCTATGTAATTTGGTCTGTTTCAAATCAGCGTTAAATGCTTACCTATAGTCGGTATCAATTGACCATAATGCAATTTGTCTTCCTGATGTAAAAATATATTATACCAGCACAATAACTAAGTGTGTAGTTATAAGCATTCATTGATGTTGAACCATATGCATTATTTTCTCTACTGAGTTTAAATGCAGAAAGAGAGTTTGGCACCATGTGATAATCCATTTTTCAAGCAGTATACATCAGATTAGCTGGGAAGTTAAACTTTTGTAGTCAGCTGTGTATGTTAAAAGCATAGGCGGATTCTAAATTAAATGTGTAAATATAAGCATATGATATAAAACAATTGTATTTTTCTTTGGTGCTTACTGCTAATGCATTTAATCTTTTGTTTCAATGGATGTGATGTTTATCCAGAACAAGAATGCATGTTGATCATGCTATTAAGTTATTGTTTTTACAGTAATCAAAATACAAGTTAAAAAGGGATGAATATTTATTAGTGATAACTCATGAGCAAATTATCATTAAATTGGTTTTGTAAGCAAGCAAATTTCACACTCAATGTAATGTTGGTATTTAGGTTATCAGCTACCAATTTAGTATAAGTATATTTAGATACATTCTTGTGTAATTAATCCTCTATTGGTGCTTTCATATAGTTTTAATTTCTATTAGTTCTTTAAATAGTTACTATGTAGAGAGTTGTAGGTTGCTTATACAGGTAGTTAATGAGGGTTTTATGGATATAGTTTTAAATAGAAAAAAGCATTTCAACTTTGTCATTCACTGGATAAGGAAGTATATTGAATCTGCTATAAAGATTTTCTAATATGGATGCTCTAATTTAATACCTGTGATTTTGAATGCAGAATTTTGTGATTCTGCTTTTAAAGGCAACTTTTCAATTTGACCATATTGCTGTATGAAATATGTGGAACAGTGCAGATAATTACTGGAAATGTAGCTCAAGTCAGAGGAAAAAAAAGGCTAATGATAATTTCGGGAATGACTTTACATTCTATTTACAGGTCATTTTGCTCAGATTAATGGATACATTTCTGCTGCAAACCAATGTGTTGAGTATTTCCAGACTTCGAGCCTCTGAAGTATTCCTTTTTACATGTGGCAGTGTAATAGGCAGTAGTGGGTGTTCATTTTTATAGTATGTTTGAATCAAATAATTATTTCTTTCCCAAGTGGGCCATAACTGTGGACAGATTTTGATTTCAAAGAACTTGGCTTTTGGCAGTTATTGATTGTGAAAGGAAAGCTTTCAATTAATGTTTGTGCATTAACAATATTGCAGCCGTATACTCAGCTGGGCCGCAAGCATCTGTGGAGAGAGGGACAAAGATAATTATTTGGATTTGTGATCTTTCATTCCCCAGGATAAGATTTAATTCAATCCTGTAAGTGAGCAATTCAATATTGTTGATATAGAATTAATGATGAAGGTGGCCATAGTGGACAGAGTAACACCATGTTATTATAATTTGGAAAGATTTCTGATGGTATGGAGTTGAGCCAAGAAGGTGCATTTGGTTCATTTTTGTCACATGTACTGAGGTAGAGTGAAAAAACTTTGCAAGCTCTTTCTGCAGATCAGTTCTTAATTTCAGTGGAGGTGCAAGGGCAAACAATAATAGAATGCAGATAAAGTGTTACAGTTACAGAGGAAATGCAGTGTAGGCAGACAATAAGATACAGGGCTATAACAAGGCAGATTGTGATGACAAGAGTCCATCTTTTTGTCCTTGGGAACCATTCAATAGCCTTGTAACAGTGGGATGGAAGCTGTCCTTCAACCTGGTGGTACACACTTTCAAGCTTTTGCTCAGTTGGAGGTGGGAGAAGAGACAATGTCCAGGGTGGGTGGGACCTCTGATTATGTTGCCTGCTTAGTGATATTACAGTAATGATATTTAAGCCACCAGTCGACAATATCAGGGCTGATTTTCCAAAACAACATGTTCTTGCCCTACCTCCATATGTCTTGATTCCTGTAATATTCAGAAATCCATTATATACTCTTTTTAATGCAGTCAGTGACTAAGCCTACCTGGCCTCCAGGACAAGGCTTAATTCAATTCTATGAGTGAATAGAAACATATTGTCCTCTTATTCCTAAATTGTCTACTCTTTATTTTGAGATCATAATTTCTAGACCTAGACTCCACAGAGAATAATTTTCCTTGTAGGAGTCTTGTAAGAATTTTAGTCACGACACTAAACTACATCTGTATGTTGTATTCCTCCTGCCAGTTGTAGGAGTAACATTTTTTTTTGGATGCTACATCAACCTTCATGCCCTTCATTTCCTAGAATAATTTATTACTACAAAATCTGCAAATTATATTTTCCTCCCCTCACACTTCATAGTTGCTCCAGGAGACAAACACTTTATTTTGTTATCTTGGTTGGATACTAAGGAATGATGACAGGGTATCAACTCCAGCAAAATTGAATAAGGTATTTAGCATTATTTTAAAATTACGTGTTCAAAGGACTTAATATTATTTTCAGTTATTACCTAGAATCCTTTCCTCAGCATTTCTTATTTTGCAGCCTTCTCATTTCGAAAGGCTGTTTGAACACCTCAACCTGGATGTACTTATGTGCATGATTTAAAAAGGAAGTGCTGTAGTTGCTCTAGCTATTGTCTCGCTGCTTTATCAACCCAGGTTAAGTCCTGGCCTCTGGTACTGTCTTTGTGGAGCGCACATGTTCTCCTGGAGGTCACATGGGTTTCATCTGGGTTCTTTGGTTTCTTACCACGTCCCAAAGACGCATGGGTTGGTAGATTAATGGGCCACTGTAGATTGCCCCTAATGTGTAGGTGAGCAGTACAGTCTTGGGGGAGTTGAGGGGAACATGAAGAGAATTAAATGGGATTAGTGGAGATGCTTGATGGCCATCGTAGACTCGATAGGCTGAAGGGCTTTTTCAGTGCTGCTTGACTCTATGCCTTACTGCGACTAAAATAGTTCATTTATTTACCTGCATTGTTTAATCATGCTCTGTCAGTCCACTCAAGTGAAAGGGGTTGTGCTGTGCACTCTAGCCAGGGTATATAGCAAGGGTCCAGATCCAGTTCATTGTGCTCCCCAGCTCAGGATGTTAGTGTTCTGTGCCTGATCTCAGTTGCAAGTTAAATGAAGGAGGAGGTCAAATATGCCAACATCTGTCCTCAAGCACATTCTTAACTTTTTAATTGGAATGTATGTGTATGGCTGTCTGATGAGATGATCCTCAAAGAGGATATCAGAAGTAGATACCAACAGAAAAACCAACATAAGAGAAGTATGATTGGTGCCAATGTCCTGCAAGGGTTTTCTTTCTATGATAATAGCCATTCCGTTTAAGAAACATTCATGATGTCATGATCTTGACAGTTTATTTCTTGTTCACTGTAAGTCCTCTGTCTGACAACTTGGAAGTGAGGTGAAATTCTACATCTTTTCATCATTTTCATCTGCAAGTCGCTGTTTTCCAACTGCAGAGAGTTTTGTACTGTTCATGGTCCCAGTGTATCCAGAACTGATGCACAGCCAAATAATTATTCTTTGGTCAGTTCTATGGAATTAGTCAGAATAACTTTCAGCATAATTGGAGAGAGAAATAGTGTGTGATGTTGCAAATGCAGAGACTGGATTTTAAAGTTTAGATGGATCAAGGTTATTGACTTGAAACACTAATTCTGCTTTTCTGGGCACTGATGCTTTCCAACCTCTGCATTTGCAGGATTTTCTAATTATGATTTCTGTTTTATACATTGCAAAGTATTCCTTTTCCAAACATTGCTATTTTCCCATTCTTCACAATAGCCAAACTGCTCTGAAGAAAGTCTGAAAAACATCAGGGAAGATAAATGATCAATTTATTATGTTAAAGTGCTTTTCATTGAACAATAAATTCTGTGCTGGGCACCAGGAGTACTTCAGAACCTTGGAATCCCTAATGTACACCTGACAAGGGAAAAGCTGCTTATGTTTCATCCAGAACTCATCCCTTCCGACCATCCAGCACTTCCTTGGTATCCTGTTGAATTGTTTTCAAGGTTCTATACTTAAAACCTACCCTGATGAGAAATTGAGGGGAGTACTTTTGAGCCACTTGAGTGTTAACTATATATGTATATGGTCTGGTTCATTCCTACATTTGCTTCTGCACAAAATTTAAAAATCGATAGGTCAGTAGTGAAGACATATCAAAAATATTAATGTTTCTTCACAACATGCTGAGGTAGGAAAACAGGCCCAGAGATGCTAATTGGTGAATCTATTTGGAATGAATGCTGGCTCTTTGTAGCAGGCAGATTCCTTGCTGCCTTCAGCTAGATTTTGTTCACTCCTCTCAAATCCCACTAAATAGTCAAATTGATAAATGTTTTTGTTCAAGGAATTGTTACTGGTAACATTAGTTACTCTCGAGAAGTTGATTGGCTGAGCTGAAAATCTAACATTTTCATTGTTTAACGACAGCAGCCTTTTCAAAGAGAGGTCAAAAATTAAAACACACCATTCACTTTGGGTGGCACAGGAATACAGCTTGTAGAGTTGGTACCTCACCAGACACCTAGGCTTATTTCCAATTTTCAATGCTGTCTTTATGGAGTCAGCAAGTCCTTCCAGTGACAATATTCCAACAGGGGCACAGATTTCCTCTCACATTCCAAAGACATTCAGATTGGAAGGTTAATAGGCTGCTGTACATTGTACATTGTGGGGTGCTAGAGTCTGAGGGAAGTTTAATGTGAAGGGTGTTTGATGGTTCTGTGGATAGTGGAGGGGGGCTGTTTCCATGTGGTCTATTTATATTTTCAGTAGCGATCACACACAAAGTCATAGCCATTATGCTCCTCATATGAAACCTGCATAGTGCTTTGACTGTATGTGTTTAATGCCTCTTCTATTTTTTCAGTCAGTGCCACTGAATTAAAATTTAAAATAAGACCCACTCATTATTTATATTGTAAGGAATTAGCTCTTATCTACATTTCCCTACATTTCTTTGTCAGGAGTTGTGAGGAGTTCAGATTGATGACAAATGGAATTGAATGTGGAAGGTGTGAAGTGATCTTTTGGTTGAAAGAACTTTCAGCATGTTGTAGAATCTAAATGGCACAATATCAGTGGAACAGAGAGATCCATGTAATATGTGAATGAAAATGGTGGCAAATTAAGAAGTTTGCTATTAAATTGCACAAGATTTGTGGCATCTTAAGCTAAAAAAAACGATTTGATGAAGTTTGATCAATGATGAGCTGGCCCCACTCTTAAGGGTATATGCTGAGAAGTTTACTGGAATGGGAGTTGAGATGTGGAACTTCATTTACTTATGGTTGTAGCAGAAAAAAAAGTTGAAGGTGGAATTAATAATAATATTCAGAATCATGAAGGGTTTTTATTTCAGAAGGGTTGAGAAGCAGATGAAACAATTTTAAAGTAACTGGCAAAGAAACCAGAGACAAGATAAAGAGATTTAGTTTTATTTTTCCAGAACATGTTATATAATATAGAATACCTTGCCTAAAAGATAATTTAATGATAACTTTCATATACCAATTGTGTAATTTCTAAGTGGGGACAAGTTCTAGACAATTGGGAATGTGCAGGAGATCGGGACTAATTTAATCGCTGTTTCAAAGATTTGGCAGGGGTATGAAGGGCTAAATGTATCATTCTGTCATGAACCATTCTGTATTTGTACAATACCAGCTGGCGCTGCTAATCAAGTCATTTTTGTCAACTGACTTGGCCTGGTATCAAAGAAAGCCTACACTGATGTGAAGGCTTCTGCCTACTGGTATTGCAGAAACATGATCAGGCTTTCAGAATGACTGGTATTAGATTAGCAAGTACATACAGTGAGACTATAAAATGGCAGCTGTAGGAAATGGGAAAAATAATCCTAGATTAGGGCTATTTTCCCTGTGATGGAGGAAGGCTAATTGTTAAGGTAGCATAGGAGAAGCCTCACTTTGCATTTCACCATAGATATTCGGACAATGCTTTATGCTGACATGCTGCAATTGGTATTCCATTTTTGTGTGTTAATATCTCACTCTGAAGAGTGCAAAAAGAGAGATTTTAGTTACCTTTGTAAAAGGATTTGTACAGTGATGATATTGAAGTGGCACCACTAACTTCATAGAGCATTAGGTTGCCTCTAAGGTTGGCCTCATTTTTATGTCACAGTAATTCATACTGTGGCACATCAGGTATTTGCTGTGGCATAAACATGCCCAGCAGCAAACATGAACAAGAATTTTTTGTAGCATTTTCATTAACTATTCAATACTGAACAGGTCTGAAAATTCATAAAAATGAGATCTACCTTTTTAAAATATCCAGTAAGACAATCTGTATTCTCAGATAGCCTGAGACATCATGCGCTTGAAATACCTGTAGTTAATGGAACACTTAGCATGATATTCTGTTGACAATTATTTTAATATTTGTGCTAAGTGATTTAATTTAAGTGGGTCAATGCTCTTTCAACATTGCGCTCACATAAAATCATAGGCAAACATAGTGTGTCTATGTTACCAATAGCACAAACATTGATTTTTAGCATCTTGCAATTTCATCATTTGTTTAATTACATTGAAACCTGACCTATCTGCTCAAAACTTGTAATCTAAGTAATTAAGCTTCTGTCCTTTTTTTTGAGACTGATTTTGTTTTTGAAGATAATTATTGCTGGCGTATTTTATTGTTAACAAACAAGAGTTGACTAGCCATTTAAATTTCCTTTGAATTAGAATATAATTTGAGTCTGTCAGAATTGGTGCATCAGTAATGGTGTAATGAACATGCATAAATTAATAAAATATGGCCTGTAATGTGGTGATTCCAATTAAATATTGTGGAGACAAGGGGAATTTGTTTTTGTGAACTGGACTATTATTGAATTACATTTGCAAGATTCAACACCAAAGGAAGACATATGACATCTAGATGTGAGACTGAGGAGCATGTGATCAAGGGAGGTAGAAAATAACTGATGATAATAAGGTAGAAAAATGTAGCGGCAAACAAAGATTGTAAGAACAGACCATGAGAATAGATACTCCCACTTTCCCACCCTCCCCCATCAGCGAAACCCCTGAACGTGTCAATGGGTGAGCATGGAGAGCAATATTAAAATAATTAAATTTGAAGTTGATTATCGTGTTCACAGGCACAAATATACACAGATGCAAAGAGAAACATTGTTGCAGCAACATCACAGGCACATAGCTTCATAGAAGCAGCATTCACCAGGGGGAAAAAGAATTAAAATAACTTGTGCACAATATTTACAAGAAAGAATACAATTAGAGCAAACAAATGTCCATTTTAGTGTGAACTGATCAAAGTGCTTATAATGTTGCTAAACTGTAATGATTATGGTTTAACTGGTTTATTCAGGAAAGAAATAGTTGAAAGAAAGTAGCTGATCTTTAACCTGACAATATGGGACTTGAGGTTTCTGTTCTTACTGCCTGATGGTATCTGCAGAGATGGCATGTCCCAGATTATGGAGATCTTTGATGATAGATGATTTATTTTGGTAATTGGGTAGAATTGCCCTATATTAGGTAGAATTGCTATAAAGTGTTCATTGTTTTTTTTCTGCTGATAATCAGCCTAAATCAAGGTCAGTGAAAAGAAGAGCATTTCAAAACACTCAATTCTATCCTCAAAGCATTAGAGTTACAATGACATATTGGTGTGCTTTGGGCTTTACAGTATGTAGTTGTTCCAGATTGAGCAGTACATACATTTATCTGCCAGGCATAAATGTTTAATACCATGTTCTCTTGCTCATATAGTCTAATTAGAACTTAATCTTGAACTTAAGCAATAATTAAGTTCTCTTTCAATTGTTATAAGGGCAGTAAACACGTACTCAACATCATCACTTACTAAATAGGAATCTGACCAAGAATTGTTAGGAACTCCAATATGAAAAGTTTTTGTCATTTAGAGTCATGGAGAAAGTTATAGTTATACTGCATTAAAACATATCCTTTGACTGAGCTTGTCCATGCCCACCAATTGGCTCACCTGAATTAATCCTATTTGCTGTATTCAGCCCATATCCCTCTAAACCTTTCCTATCCATGTACCTGATAGAGTTGTTGTCGATGTTTCTTCCTTTTGGATCCTGTCAACAGATTAAGTCCCCAAACTGCAGAGGACGATTGAGTCAAATGTAAGCTGTGCAGAATTTTGAGCATTCTTTGTCATTGAACTAGCTTATGCCCAACTGATAGCACCTCTGTTTACCTGTCTCCGTGGCCCTGTAAATAAGACAATACAAATCATGAAAACCTCGACGTCCATGTTATAACCATTACTTGAACATGAGAAGGCTGATTCACTTATTAAAATGATGTCCTAATTTTAAGATTCCTCAAGGACAGCTTCAATCCTGCTGTTGAAGACTTGAATGTTTCCTTAGCACAATAACATGGAACCTTGACATCACAACCTACTTTGTTTTGACATTGAATCTTACTGTTTACCTGCACTACCCCTTCTCTATATTGTAACACTTTATTCTGCACTCTGTTATAGTCTTACCTTATGCTACCACAATGCACTGTTGGAGTCAGAACAGCACAGTACAGGAACAGGCCCTTTGGCCTATCAGCTCCATGCCAAACTATTAATCTGTCTAGTCTCATTGGCCTGCACATTGACCATAGCCGTTCATATCCTCCCATCCATGTACCTATCTAAATTTCTCCTAAATGTTGAAATCGACCCCTTATCCATTACATCCACTGCCAGCTTACTCAACACTCTCACCGCCCTTTGAGTGAAGAAGTTACCCTTCATGTTACCCTTAAATATTTCACCTTTCAAATCTCAACCCATGACCTCTAGTTCTTGTGTCGTGCAGCCTCAGTGGAAAAAGCCTGCTTGCATTTAACCTATCTATACCCTTCATAATTTTATATACCTGTATCAAATCTCTCCTCATTTTCTTATGCCTCGGGGAATAAATTACTAACTGATTCAACTTTTCCTAATAACTCAGGTCCTCAAAGATCTTTGTAAATTGTAAATCTTTGTAAATCCAAAGATCCTTGTAAATCCTGGGTTGATCCTTGTAAATGTTCTCTGCACTCTTTCAGTCTTTTTGATACCTTTACTGTAGGTAGGTGACCAGAACAGCACACAATATTCCAAATTAGATCTCTCCAATGTCTTATATAACTTCAACATAACATTATAAAGGTCAATGTGCCAAAAGCTCTCTTTACAACCCTTTCTATCTGAGATGCCACTTTCAAAGAACTATGGATCTGTATCACAGATTCTTCTGTTCTATCGCAATCCTCAGTGTGTAATGTTAATGCTCAAACAACAAAGACAAGATTTTCTTTCATTTAAAGAACTTTACATTTTCAGTACATGAGGGCCCCCATCTTATTACCCACAATACTCCTCTCAACCCCCCCCCCCCCCACCCCACCCGGCAGGTATGTCCATAACAGGGAAAGTATGGATCCCAACTGAATACTTACAGAACTCAGCAATATTCCATCCTTTTTTATGTATATTAAAAAAAATCAAAAGTTAACATTAATTCAAATGTCCATTAGGATATAGGAATTGGTTCTAACCCTTGATGTTGATATGTTCTTAAGGTACCAAATGCCTTTTCTAAGTACATTCAGCAGCACAAGAACTGGTGCTCCCTCCTTTGAGAGAGTCAGTGAGCTGTTTCTTTGTTGTTGACCATAGCACACGATGAATTTTCTGTACCTGGGCAATTTCCTTGATGCTGTTTATCTCTAGGCAAAGCCTCTTTTCTGTAACTAACTTGATGGATTTGAGGGCATCAATCAGAGCAAAGTTTTCTGTAACACAACTTATTGGTAGAGTGTTCTTCTTTGGGTCAGCATGGACAATCTCAGAAGAGAGTGTGGCCGGATAAACAGTGTTGCCAATGCCATCAGAGATTGCAAGGGTTTCTCTTGCCGGCATACTACATACAATTCTTGGGATCCTTTTTGATTGCCAACAGAAAGGTGAAAATCTACCCTCTTCTCTAATCAGTACAATAAAATGTCCCCTTGAGTACCTGCCTCAGTAAGATTTCCAGGTGAGGCATTACTGGAGACAATGAGCCTCAGTGAATGCTTTTTCAGTTTGAGTTTTGCACTGTCTTGTTTGCCTCATGTGAAGTTTGTACTGTGGCATCTTTTTTGCTGGATGCCAAGTTGCAGGCATCCAACAAAAAAGATGCCAGGTCTGTTCTGCCTTGCCACCCATAGAATCTGGCATATCTTTGACCTAAGTTGCTTAGCTTCAGCTTCAATAAGGGTGAATCCCACTGTATGGCACATGGGGATTCCATGTGGATTGTCTGAAGATTCCTTATGTAGCTTTCTTGGTGCAGTTGTACTGTTCCTTCAACAGCAAGGATTTCTATCCCTACGTGGTAGAATCTGTCACATTCCTTACGTCCAACCTGAAAGGCTGACTTTAGCTGAGAGGTAACTGTTGTGGCAAAGATTTGTGAGCCTCCCCATGTGAAGTCATCTACATAACAGGCAAGTATTCCAATCACATGACATTCTGGATCTTGCCAGTTTAAAAAAAGTGATATCCTTCCACATGTTTTCAAAATTATTTCTTTGACCTTTTTATACCAATAGAATGATGCATCTGCTGGACCATACACACATGTTGTAAGGTTCCACTGTGTTCCTTCATTTCTGGCTCCAGGCAGGGGTTTAATGTAAATGTCACATGACAGTTCCATTCCCTGTAAGAATATGGATTTTATGTCCGTGGAATGGAATTGCTAATGCTTTTGACATATCATTGAAAGAAGTAGCTGGAGAGAGGCTGATGCACATTTAGTAAGCCGTTTTGAAGTTCTTTTAAGTTCAGTTCCTCAAATCCTCCAGCCACCAGGTATGCTTTTGTTGTAATCCCTTTTGGGGGGTTTCTTTCAGGATGCACACCCATTTTATAGACACAGCCTTTTGGGCATTGTCTGACTTCCTCAAACACTCCATTATTTCTCCGACTACTGATTTTATCCTGTTTTTCAGATTGAAATGATACCTCCTTAGTTACTAGGACATCTTCCACTTGACATTTCTCGGTGGTCCAGCCTGATCTTTACTTGGTTCAGTATGAAGTCTTTCTACACGTGGCATGTTGAATGACCCTGCAGTGCCAGTGACTGTGGCTGGTTCTAGGTAATTCAAGTTGTACCAACTTTTTTTTCTCTCAGTGGCTTTGCCTGCTCGCCTAAGACTTCAGCTTTGTATGAGATACCAGTGTCTTGGTCTACAAATTTCACAGTTTGTCCTGTTTTAAGACTGAAACGTCCATGTTGTCTTTGCACTTGTGATGATTTCTGTTCAAGCAAGTCTTGTGACCCCAACTGCACTCTCTTCAGCACTGTCTGTGCTACTGTTGAACAAAGCTGTTGGGTCCTCAGCTACACCCTCTTCAGCACTGTCTGTGCAATGTGACACTGTAACTGGTAAATACTTTTCATTTCTTGTGCCACTCTCCTTGGAGTTCTGATCATCTTCAAGTTGTGCTTTACGTAGTCTGGAATGCTGCACTCTCATGTGTTCACAGTGCCACATTCATCTCTCGCACAACTCCATCCTGACTAATGACAGCTTCAGGACCTTTCCATTCTGTAATGTCTGCTCTTTTGTAATACACTTTGTCCCTTCTCATATTTCTCATCTGTAAGATGGACCTGTGCCTTTATCAAATTCTCTCTGAAAGCTCTGCTACAAAGAAAGTCTTCCTTGATGCATGCGGTGCTGAAATATGTTTTCCAACCCACTCACTCCTTGTAGTGCCCTCTAGAGCAAATGGCTTGTCAACCAGCACAGAGTGAAGGTTTGCATTCTGGCTAAACACCATTTGATATAGGCTATAGCCATATACATTGTGCATGGTACTCTTTGCCTTAAGGGCCCAGTCCAGTACTGTGTTCCAATCACAGTTATTGCTTTCCTTTAACCACATTATTTCCATAAGCATTTGATTGCATTGCTCCAGAAGTCCATTACCCCAAGGACCATATGCCACCATTGTCTTTGTTTCCATGTTAAAGTTCTCCACCATATCTCTGAATTAACAATTATTAAATTCACCACGCTATGCACACTTATCCAGGAATGAATGAAGTTTTTCTTCTACAACCTCTGAGAGTCTCTTTGTTCCTACAGTGTTATCAGCACTGAAACGTGTGAACTCATCAATGATGTGGAGATACCACTCTCCTTGCTCCAGTTCATGTAGGTCTATGGCTACTGTTTCATTGTACTCAGATGCTAATGGCAGACCAACTGCAGGCTTGGGTTTGAGCTTAGCAAACTTTTGGTGTGTCTCACAGCTATCAACTATCTGCTTTAGAATGGAAAAATAATCTGCATCTTTGTTTCCTGAACTCCTGAGCAGTTTCTGAAGTGTATCAGTCAAAGCACGTCCAAATTGCTTGTGAAGCTTGAGCAATGTTTTGTGTTTCTCATCTGTGGTCATGACAGTTGGTACTTCATTCTCATTGATTCTCTGCAAGTCTTTATCTAGAATGTTCACACACTAATATCTAGACTTGGTGATCTCAACAGACACTGGCTGTTGAAATATTGTTGCTTGGTTATTCTCTATATCCAATACAGCCTCTGCTTTCTTTAGGGAGGTTTTACTCAAAAGTAATGGAATGTTCACTGGTACCACATCCGTTTCAATCTAACATTTTGTCTGCCCTATTTTTGCGGGAATTTTCACTCTTTTCGTTGAATTTACAGTCTTCCTATCTTCAAATTTGAATGCTTTGTAACTGGGTGTGTCCATGTTCACCAGTTTATACACTTCATTCCGGTTTAGTTCACTTACGTAGCTTCCAAGACGTTTTTCTCCACATGCTATGCATGTGTATGCTGTATCAATAACTGCAGATCCCAGAGATTCTATCATCAAAATCTCTGCATTAGTAAACGATTCCTTTGCAAACAATGTGATATGGCACTCTTCTTCACCTTCAGATTTGTTATTTTCTTCAGTTAGCCTAACATGCCAATTTTTGAGTGGACACTTTCTTGCCCAGTGGTAAGTATTTTGACAAATTGCACATTTCGATCTCTGCCATACTTGTTTAATGGATTTTTGCCAGGTAGTGGTACCCTTGTCTGGTCACCCTGGGACCTATGCTTGCTGTACTCTCATTTCTGTTCAGTGAAGTATGCATTTCTGGGCTCAAACTAATTCCGACTGTTGTCTTGGCAAGCCTTTTCTCCAAAAAATCCTCTCAGTGCCAATTTCATAGTATTCATACAAATGTAAGTTCTGTACATGAAGATTGTGCTAGCTGTCTTTCCTTTCTTAAACAACAGAACAATATTTGCTCTGTTCCATTCCTTTGGCACCTCACCCATTGTTAAGGACATCTCACCTAGGTTTCCTGCATTTTCTGCACTAGCCTGCACAAGAACTAATGAAACACCTTGTCAGGTCCTGGGGATTTATCTACCCTAATTTGCAGAAGAACAGCAAAGGCCTTCTCCTCTGTAATCTGTATATAGTCCATGACCTCACTGTTGTTTCCCTCATCTCTATAGACTATATCCATCTCCTGAGTAATAAACCAATTTACCAATATATCGTTGTGAGGTTCTATACTCTTACTTTATATATTTACATAAGAATTACTACTTGTTTCTAGAATTACCCTATCAAACTGCTTTATTATGTTTGAAATACTGAGTGGATCTACCACCCAACCATTTAAGCTGTATAGAACACATACAGTGACTGATTTCAGCACTGCAGAGATGTAACTCTCTCTCTGCTCAGCGTAGATGCAATGAGTACTCTGAGATCCAATACTGATGTTTGTTAAATTAGGCTATTAAACCACAGTAAGATATATCATCTAACAGTGTGGGCCTTTGAATTCATTTCTCTTACAAAATTTTCTCATTATTTTGCTGGGAGTTAAAGGCCAAAGTCAGAGTATTCACATTGAATCAAAAATATAGTATTCTGAAGTTTGATATTGAAAGGATGTTTCTTCTTGTGAGAGCGTCTTGAACTAAGTCACTGGTTAGGGACTGGTTAGTAAAGGGGCTACCTATTTAAGAGGGATGAGGGGACCTTTTTTCTCTCTGATGATCATGAGTATTTTGAATTCTCTTCCTCAAAAGATAGTGAAAACAGTGTTTGATTATTTTTAAGACAGGTGCATCAATTCTTAATAAGCAAGGGAGTGAAATATCTCTGTAGGTCAAATGCTGAGTTGAGTTTAAAGTTGGATTGCCTATTTTATGAGTGAATGATGGCATTAGCTTGATGTTACAAGCAACTTGGATCTGCTCCGAAGTTGATGGTCTCAACAGAGTGGATGTGGAGAGGATGTTTCTTGTGGTGGGTGAGTTAAGACCAGAGTACACAGCCTCAAAATAGGACATCCTTTTAGAACAGAGATGAGGAGGAATTTCTTTAGCCACAGAGTGGTGAATCTGTAGGCCAAGTCATTAGGTATACTTAATACAGAATTTGTTAGATTCTTGATTAATCAGGGCATGAAGGTATACCAGGAGAAGGCAGGAGATTGGGGTTGAGAGGGAAAGTGATGATGAAATGATGGAGCAGACTTCATGGCAAATGGCCTAATTTGGCTCCTGTATCTTATGATCTTATTTATATAAGAAAAATGGAGAATAATAGGCTGTGTAGAAGGGAATGATGGTGGAGTAGGATTACATTGGTTAGCATGGTATTGTAGGCCAAAGGTCCCATGCTGTGCTGTACTGTTCTATGTGAGATATTATTGATCCCTGGTTGCCCCCATCATTCTTTTGACCCTTTTCATATTTTTACAACATATGTTTGGGCTTCCTTTTGTGTTAGTCTCCAAACTAATATGATACCCATTTCCTTTGTTACCACACCTAAATAGGCAAAGCAATACAGACCTAATATAATGTAGGTAAATGTGAACTGTGCAGATGGGGACAATGGTCAGGACGAATGTGTTGGACTGTGGACCTGATTTCTGTGCTGTACAACTCCAGCACTTGGTTGCCTTCTTTGGATCTTCTCTTTAATCTTTATGTTAGGCATGGTTCTCAGTTTTATTATGCATCCTACATTGTAAGGTGATTTTCACATGTAGTATAATCAACACCAGGGCATCAATAAAATGCTTACTGTGGAGCAGCTTGCATTATTTGTCAGATGGAATTGTGTTCATTTTACTCATTATTTATGCAAATAAGAATCCAAAGAATTTAATCTTCACTAGGGGGATCAGATTTATTTGCTTTTAGAATAATTAGATGCAATTTGGCAAATACTAGCTTTGAAACTATTACTGCATATCTTTCCCTTTGAATTGATATAGAATTATATTTGTGCAGTATTGTACAATGCAGAATGATAATCACAAAAAGTTTATGACATATATTACTTCTGTTGCAATTGTGATGTTAATCATCAAGTGGGCTTTTGCTCTCAAAGATGTAGTGAATGGAAAATGTGAAGCAGAAATTATCTTTAGAAAATTGGTTGAAAACATGCCATTTATCTAGCTACTTCTTTTTATTAGACTGCAAAAGTGCATATTGGGGACTGACAGGCACTTTTATCAACCTAATCAAAGCAAGAAATTTAGGAAAAATGAGCAGTGAGATTTCAAATCATCTTTCAACTTACACACAGGAGCCATAGTCTCCATTTTCAATATGGTGACTGATCTTAGAAGCAAAGATTGAAAGAAGTTTATCCAAATTAGAGATATAAAGAAAAAACACAACATCCCATGAAAACAATAAATACTTATACCTAGACGAGTCATTCTCCATTGGTAGCACTAAAGATGCTATATTGTAGCAGTGGTACACTGTAATCCTCCTCAAACATTCATTTCCAGTGCAAGCTACAACTTGTTGACCAGGAATGGCATTCCAATCATCGGCCCATTAGTTATTAATTAACCTATGTCTTCCTTCTCCTATTTTATTGTTTAAAATCCAGGCTTAAAAAGATAGAATGGTTTTTGATGAGTGTCATATAGCTAATAAGTTCCTATGGGTAACGTACAGTCTGAAGTGTGGTGTGAGGTTTAGCTATCAATTTGCCTGTACCTTTAAAAATCTAGGAAATTGCAAGTGCATAGAACCCTGCTTATGTCACTCAGTTGCCTTTAAATCTTAGGGTTTAGGTTATAACTATCTTGCCCTCTTAACATAATTTTCATTGTAACAGTGTGTGAAATATCAAAATTGTGATGAGTATTTTAACATGAGTTTATTTTTATGTTACTTAATGAAATAGATGGAAATTAGACCCAGAACAGCCTCTAGCTGAAGCGTGTTGGGAAACAGTTGCATTGGGGTGCATAGACAAAGCAATCAGTATTATGCACTTATTTTTATATCTCAGTTATAGTTTTCTCTGCCAAATTTATCATTGTCACACTATAATTATACAGCCCTTATAATGTTGGCACTGTAGCACCCACACTAAAGGCGGAGGTGCAGATGGGATGAAGACACAAATGCAGTTCAATGTGTCAAGTGAATGTGTATTTAAGAACTTATAATTTAAAACTGACTAGAAGAGTCTAGAGATGCAAGTTTCTTATTATGTTGCTAATGGATGTAGATTTATAGCACATTGATCAGGCAGTTATATGGTCATTTCAGCTGCTATCAGATTATCAATTCTATTTTTGATAAAACATTATTTAGCACAACTCCAAACTTGTCCAATGATATTCAGAATAGGCCAACAAGAATATTAAATTTCCTGTGGGATTTTCCCTTTCTTCTGATATAGTATTAATTTAGGGTTAGTATTTCCAATTGATCACAGTGTATGATTGGGAATTTAGGCATGTCAGGAACTTGTAAGTAGAGAGTTGAATGCCTCTACTCTGAGTAGTCTTTGCTTTAAATTTAAAAGACACGGCATGTAGCTGATTAGGCTTCAAGCTGAATTGAGGGGAAACAAAGAGCTTGGTTTGATTCCTGGCTTGGTGTTGAATAAGTTTGACCTCAGTTGCAGAAGTATTCGACAGCACCCTATCTAAAAGTCAGCAGAGGTCCATGTGTCTAATTCAGCTGATGATGGAAAATGCACTTGCATGAATTATTGGAAGCGAGCACATCAGACCTTGTAGTGACACATTTGACAGTTGAATACGCTGGAGACATAAACTAGACTAAAAGGCAATGTCATTGTGAGGTGACAGGCATGAGTCACTGCCTTGAGGCAAAACCATTAAACTGCACCGAAGGGCAGAATTTGGTTTGTTGTTACTTCTATCAAGAGCATCAATCATCAGCAAATATCAGTGCTTTCTTTGTATTTTAGAAACCAAACATTTCTGAAGACTACATAGTCCAACATCTTATCTTTAAGGGAACCTTTAAGAATGTGATTGTATTGGAGAGATGGCAGAGGAGGTGAATCAAGAACATGCCTGGATTCGAGGACTTCAGTTCCAGGGAGGGATTGAATAGGCTGGGCTTGTCTTTCCTGGATGGACAAGTTGTGACATTGAGTATAAAATATTCAAGAGAAATTATTGTTTCCAATAAGTCATGAAAATTAGTATGGAAAAAATAAGTCTGCCTTAATTTAAAATATATTACTGCCAAATCCTGGCCTGAACTGTTTCACTGATAACCATAATATCTAACCATCTGCTTTCTCTGACTTTCTTCTAGAACATGGACAAAGTGATTCTACCTTCAGTCACTCTGATCGTTGGTTGTGGAGTTTCCTCATTGACTCTCCTGTTGTTAATAATAATTTATGTATCTGTCTGGAGGTAATAATAAACAACTTTGCTATTTTAATTATTTGGGTTGCAGCTTGTAAACTACATATTGGCTGATGTGCAGTCACAGGTCCTGTGATAATTTCCAGTTTTTGATTCAGTCCTTAAGTGTTCTATTGATGTAGCATAGATTTTGACGGAATATGTTACTAAAAAGAAATTAATTAAGCTTTTTGAGAATTTTTCTAAGTCACTTTATTTAGTTTTTGAAATTGCTTTGAACATTTCTGAAGGAACTGTGTACTGTATGATGAAAATTGTTTTGTTTGGAGATGTATAACTAGGAAACATTAATCTTGGGATGATTTGGACATTTGCGATGGAGATCTGGTGGATTCAGTTCGTGAATCAGTGGAATTTTCATTTTCAAAGGAAGATTTTTGGAATCCAGGGAAGTTGATGATTTTGGGATGGAAAGCTGTTAAGGTAGATTTGCCATGATTTTATTAAACGATGAAGCTTAGGAGTCTGCTGGCTCTCCTCTTTTATATTGTTAGGGCTTATTAGTCTGCTTGAAGTTAGATGTAGTTTTTCTACTTGGTTCAGTTTTTTTTCATTGTTTTAATCTATAACATCTGTGTTCTAAGTGTGCTCTATTGGACATGCAGAAGACAAATTGAGCAATTTCTAATTGGGCCTTATTGTGGTAAAATAGTGTTTCATTTGGATGCATATCTGTGTCACAGTGACAAGTGGTTTAATAGAAATTTAAATTTAGCTTTAAATCTCCTTAATGCATTTTCTGATTGTTCTCACCTAAAAACTCTGAATTAGGAAAAATCAGTTTTGTAAAAAAAAAAATACTGGCTTCTCAGGACTGAACCAATATGAAATACAACCCTGAAGTGTAAAATGTTAATAGTATTCTTTTGGTGGACAGGATTGGGCACTGAAAAAAATGTACTTGACATTAATTTGACTTTTGCAGCAAATTATATCAGGAAGTCTTAGTGATTTTCAGGGCTTTGGCATTTACAGATACAGACCAATAAGTAAATCTTAAATAAAGAATGGCAGAATTGTATAGAACTTGATACCTAGGCTGCTGACTAGACAGTTGATATAATGGGAAGGATGGGAGAGGCAAATGTATCAAGGGATCAGAGATAACGAGGGAGGAGACAGGATATAAAAATGGACAAAATGACAGAGCGATTTGAACCCATGGGTGAGAAAATTAACTGTGCCTCTTCGGTGGAGTAGGGGTGGGTGGTATCAAATTACTAATTCTTGCAATAGCCAAAACAATAGTAAGGGAAAGGGTTTCAAGAGCAGAATTTTAGTAAGCAGAGTTTTGGATTTGCTTCATACCAGTTATAAAAAAGATGCTAGGTAAGCATTGGATTAAGTTCAAAGTAAATTGATTATCAAAGTACATGTACGTCACCATATACAACACTGAGATTCATTTTCTTTTGGGCATACTCAATAAATCTATAGACTAATAACAGTAATAAAATCGATGAAAGACCACCCAACTTGGGTGTTCAACCAGAGTGCAGTAGACACAAACTGTGCAAGTACAAAAATAAATAATAATCATTTAATAAATAAATAAGCAATAATTATTGAAAACATGAGATGAGATGAAGGATTTTTGAAAGTGAGTCCATTGTTTGTGGGAGCATTTCAGTGATGGGACAAGTGATGTTGAGTAAAGTTATCCCCTTTTGGTTCAAGAGCCTGATGGTTGAGGGGTAATAACTGTTCCTGCACCTTCTTCCTGATGGCAGCAGCGAGAAGAGAGCATGTCCTGGGTGGTGGGAGCCCTTAATGATGAATGCTGTTTTCCTGCGACAGTATTTCATATAGATAATGAATTAAGATATTGAATTCTGTAACTTTTTATAACACATTGTGGAATACTTCATAAAATCATTCAACTACTAACTAGTCTGCCTAATTTTGAACACACACAATTGCTTCTATTTCCAATGGCAAATGCACACAGCCTGTGGTGCATGCTTTTAACTTGAAGGGCGAGCAACGAGCTGAAGAGATTGTGCTCTAGTCTAGACTTCATTGGAGGGATGAAGAGCTAGAAGGAACATTTCATCTTATCTTATCACAAATCACAAGATAGTTATATTTCAAGTTTCAAATTTAGCCCTGGCACAGCAGTCGCATGTTTTGATAGACAACATCTTTTTATTCTAGATGATTCACAGATAGCCCAGCAGGTGGGAAGATGATTGATCAGTAAGTGTAGCTTTGGGAGGCTCCAAGACTAATTGGTATTGATAATAATATTTGTACAGCTTGAATCGATCCAGGCAGTCATATAGGAATGAGATCATGAGAATCTAGGATTAAGCCAGAAATTGAGAAAATGTATTTGGAATTAGATAAAGTGGACAACAAAGGTATATCCTTGAGTTTCAAAATTGGACTACTGGTTTCAGTTATGTATTTTGAGTAAAAAAGATAAGGCAGAGATAATATAATGATAAGTTATATTCTGAGAAGTGGTGCAAACTAGAAAACAGTTCTGATGATAAGTAACATGAATTCTGTAGAAAGGACGTTTTGCAATATAGAAAATCCTACTGCACAGTGTTAACTTTTTGTACCAGAAATCAGGAACTTAAACTGATTATAGAAGAAATATGAATTCAAAATCAAATCTGGAGTAAATATTCATTTATTTAGTATTGACCATAAACTGCTGGATTGTCATAAAAAACTGGTTTAATAACACTCTTGAGGAAGGGAATTTACTGTGTCCACCTACTGTCATATTTTGATTGCATAATCAGCTCAACGTTCAAAGTTCAAATGTTTGAAGTAAATTTATTATCACAGTACATATATGTCACGATATATAACTCTGAGATTAATTTCCTTGTGGGTGTACACAGTAAATCCATGAAACACGATGGAATCAATAAATGACTGCACCCAACAGGAACAACCTATATGCAAAGGATAACAAATGGTGCAAATACAAAATAAAAATAAAATAATAATAATAAATAAGCAATAAATATCAAGATCATGAGATGAAAAGTCCTTGAAAGTGAGTCAGTAGGTTGTGGGAACAACTTATTGATGGGGCAAGTGAACTAGAAATTATTCATTACGGTTCAAGAGCCTGATGGTTGAGGGAATTTGGTTTGTTCTTTACTGACACTAAAGAATCAGAAGTCAGATTCAGAATCAGATTTATTGTCTCTAAATTGCAAGAAGTTTCTGTTTTGGCAACAGTAGTACAGTCCCAAGACACAAAATGATGACAATAACTCATAGAAAATAAATAAATAAAGGAAAAATATGGTAGAGTTTATGAACTGTTCAAAAATCTAATGACAGAGGGGTAGAAGCTATTTTTTGAAGATCAGTTCAATTCAAGTAGGATTAGGCATTAGAAACTGACTTGCACATATCATCCATTGAGTAAGTAAATTATTGTGCATTTGTGAGTCTTGTGACTATTATTAAATTAACAGTTTAGACAGCATCTGTGGAGAGGAATAAATGGTCAATGATTCAGGCCGAGGCCCTTTATCAGAACTGAAAAGAAAGGGAGATGATGTCAGGATAAAAAGGTAGGTGGTGCTGAGGGGATGGAGAACAAGCTAGAAAGTGATAGGTGAAGCCAGGTGAGTGGAGGAAGGGGTGAAGTGATAAGCTGGGAGGTAATAGGTGGAAAAGGTAAACTGCAAAGGAAAAAGCACCAGGGGAAGTACTAGGCAGGTGAGAAGACGGGGTAGGTGGCCAGAGTAGAGAATAAAAGAAGAGAGAAAAAAATTACTAGAAGGAGAAACTGATGTTCATGCCATCAGGGTGAAAGCTACCTAGATGAAATATGAGGTGTTACATCTCCACACTGGGAGTGGTCTCATGACGGAATGAAGACCATGGACTGACATGTTGGAATAAGAAAGGGGATAGGAATTAAAATGGATGGACATTGGGAAATTTCACTTTTTGGGGACGGAGACAAGGTGTTTGACAAAGCAGACCCCAATTTACGTTGGGTCTCACGTGTTATAGAGTTGGCCGTGTAGAGAGCAATGGATACAGTAGATGACCCCAACAGATTTGAAAGTTGTGTTGCCACACCTGGAAAGACTGTTTGAGATCATGAACGTAGGTGAGGGAGGAGGCAAATGGATAGGTGTAGCATTTCCGTCACTTGCAGGGATATGTGCCTCGAGGGAGAATTGACGAGGGAATCATGGAGGGAGGAACCCCTGTGCAAACCAGAGAGTGGGGGAGAGGTAAAGGTCTGCTTGGTGGTACAATATCATTGAAGATGGCAGAAGCGGTGGAGAATGATGTGTTGGATGTGGAGGATTGGTAGTTGAAAATTGTTCCCAGTGTCTGTATGTGTGGTGGAATTGGGTTTGGAGCAGGTAGTGGTGGCAGTTGGGATATTGATGGAAATCTGGGAAGGATAAAATGACATTAGTATATTTAAGTGCTTGAACGTCTGAGTGGACAGTGTGCCGAAGGGCTTGTTTCAACTATTTATGGACGATGAAGGGCCATCTACTCCTGGATTAAAATTATATGATTCTTGAGTATTTTGATTTCAAGATCGGTTTTGGTGTTCTATATAATCACCAGTCTATCATGTAACTGATAGTCAAATCGCTCACCAATGAAATCATTAATTGGTGAGATTAGCTTGAGGTTGGCAAACCTCTTTCTTACTCACTGGAGTTGAATTAAAATGAGAAGGTTTCAGCCTGATTTTGGAAACTTTTATGTCTTGAAATTCTCAACCAACTAAACTGGTGATAGTTGTGGTAAAAGAGTTTGTGTTGATGATGATGTTCATAGACACAAGAGGAAGAAAAAAAACTGCACTGACAGAAAAATTTCTAGGGCATGTGAACACGTCTTAATCTCTACTTTATTTTAAAGACTTTGTGTTAATGTTTTCCCTGTTACATCTGCTAATTCATTCTCTGTTCTTCCTGAAAGCTCAGGCAACTTATTTGAAAATTATTTCATGGACACCAAAGGTGGTTGAAAAGGACAGTTTTCACAAATAAGCATGCTGATTGTTAACAAGGTGTTTGAATGCCACTAGCTTTACAACTAACTTGCTTCTATTGATACCACTCGTTCACACATGCATATAGTACTGCGTAATTTGACCAGCTGTTTATCTCTCTGAAACACTGAGGTCAATTCATAAATCCTGTCATCACTATCTCAGGTCAGAAAGCTGAGCACAAACTCAGAATTATACTTGGGATCTTCATTCTATATCTGGCTGGGTCTTGAGGGACTTATAGCCATGCAGTTGAACTTGACAGGCTTTCTATCCGATATGGTAGAATGGTAGGGCACTGAGGAATGCAGTAGAACAGAGTGACCTAGGAATAATGGTGCATAGTTCCTTGAAGGTGGAATCTCATGTGGACAGACAGGGTGGTGAAGAAAGCTTTTGGTATGCTGGCCTTTATAAATCAGAGCATTGAGTATAGGAGTTGGGATGTAATGTTAAAATTGTATAAGGCATTGGTGAGACCAAATTTGGAGTATTGTGTACAGTTCTGGTCACCAAATTAGATGAAAGATGGCAACAAAATAGAGAGAGTACAGAGGAGATTTACTGGAATGTTACCAGGGTTTCAGCACCTAAGTTACAGAGAAAGGTTCAACAAGTCTTTATTCTTTGGAGCGTAGAAGGTTGAGGGGGACTTGATAGAGGTATTTAAAATTATGAGGGGGATAGATAGAGTGGACATGGATAGGCTTTTTCCATTGAGAGTAGGGGAGTTTCAAACAAGAGGACATGAGTTGAGAGTTAAGGGGCAAAAGTTTAGGGGTAACGCGAGGGGGAACTACTTTACTCAGAGAGTGGTAGCTGTATGGAACAAGCTTCCAGTAGAAGTGGTAGAGGCAGGTTTGATTTTGTCATTTAAAAAAAAATGGATAGGTATATGGACAGGAAAGGAATGGAAGGTTATGGGCTGAGTGCAGGTAGGTGGGATTAGGTGTGAGTAAGCGTTCGGCACTGACTGGAAGGGCCGAGATGGCCTGTTTCCGTGCTGTAATTGTTATATGGTTATATCCCATAGGGTTGAGACAGAGGGCAATTTGTCCACATTTGTATAAAAACCATTAACTTTGATTGTCAAATATGACCTTCTCAGTAGAATTTTAAGTTGACATGTTCCTTGTGCTTTGGGGTCTGCAATTTTAGCTAAGGTGTCAGAACATCTTTCAATTTTCCTCAACCATTTTTATTGGACTTTATTCTGAAGAGGATGTCTGTTGGCAAAACTTACTCAGACATATGACTAACTATTGGTTGCATGTCCAGTTACCTTTCATTTGTAATGCCTTAGATTGTAACTTATGTTTTTAATGTACATTGCAGGTATATTCGATCAGAGCGATCAGTAATATTAATAAACTTCTGCCTGTCAATCGTTTCATCAAATGCTCTCATCCTGATAGGACAAACTCAGACAAGAAATAAAGTAAGTGTTGTATTTTTAACAGAAAACCACATGTGTATGTTAATGTGATGATTTTGGACATTTAACCAAATTACTCTCATCCTGTTATTTTCAGATATTCAAAATAAAAATAAAAATATTCAGTTACAGGAATGTGGACAAATAGTTGTGATTTATTAATATTTGAAAGTGTTAGCCTTAGCTTGGGAGATTATGAGTTCGACTCCCTTTCAGAAATTTATGGAGAATGTAATCCTGTGGGAAGACGACAACCTGGGAATGTTTGCTTTCCCATTGAGATGTTAATCTGAGAGCCTGCTTCGTGGATGAGTGTAAGAGGCAGGATTTATGAACATCTGGAGAGGTATAGTATGATTAAGAATAGTCAGCATGGCTTTGTCAAGGGCAGGTTGTGCCTTGTGAGCCTGATTGAATTTTTTGAGGATGTGACTAAACACATTGATGAAGGTAGAGCAGTACATGTAGTGCATATGGATTTCAGCAAGGTATTTGATAAGTTACCCCAAGCAAGGCTTATTGAGAAATTAATGAGGCATGGGATCCAAGGGAACATTGCTTTGTGGATCCAGAACTGGCTTGCCCACAGAAGGCAAAGAGTGGTTGTAGACAGGTTATATTCTGCATGGAGGTCGGTCACCAGTGGGGTGCCCCAGGGATTTGTTCTGGGACCCTTACTCTTTGTGATTTTTATAAATTACTTGGATGAGGAAGTGGAGGGATCGGTTATTAAGTTTGCTGATGACACAAAGGTTGGAGGTGTTGTGGATAGTGTGGAGGGCTGTCAGAGGTTACAGCGGGATATTGATAGGATGTAAAACTGGGCTGAGAAGTGGCGGATGGAGTTCAACCCAGATAAGTGTGAGGTGGTTCATTTTGGTAGGTCAGAAATGATGGCAGAATATAATATTAATGGTAAGACTCTTGGCAGTGTGGAGGATCAGAGGGATCTTGGGGTCCGAGTCCATAGGATGTTCAAAGCAGCTGTGCAGGTTGACTCTGTGGTTAAGAAGGCATATGGTATATTGGCCTTCATTAATCATGGAATTGAATTTAGGAACCGAGAGGTAATGTTGCAGCTATATAGGACCCTGGTCAGACCCCACTTGGAGTACTGTGCTCAATTCTGGTCACCTCACTACAGGAAGGATATGGAAGCCGTAGAAAGGGTGCAGAGGAGATTTACAAGGATGTTGCCTGGATTGGGGAGCAAGCCTTATGAGAATAGGTTGAGTGAACTCTGCCTTTCCTCCTTGGAGCCACGGAGGATGAAAGGTGACCTGATAGAGGTATATAAGATGATGTGAGGCATTAATTGTGTGGATAGTCAGAGGTTTTTTCCCAGGGCTAGAATGGTTGCCACAAGAGGACACAGGTTTAAGGTGCTGGGGTGTAGGTACAGGGGAGATGTCAGGGGTAAGTTGTTTACTCAGAGAGTGGTGAGTGTGTGGAATGGGCTGCCGGCAAAGGTGGTGGAGGTGGATATGATAGGGTCTTTTAAGAGACTTTTGAATAGGTACATGGAACTTAGAAAAATAGAGGGCTATAGGTAAGCCTAGTAATTTCTAGGGTAGGGACATGTTTGGCACAACCTTGTGGGCCGATGGGCCTGTATTGTGCTGTAGGTTTTCTATGTAAGAGAACCAGAGAAGAAAAGCAGAAAAATTTCCATGTGCTGCCCAACAAATATTGCTCAGACAGCATCAGGAAGAGACAATTTCTTCACTTATTTCCATGTTTTAATGCAAATTGACTACTGCATTTCTTTAATTAGAACATTGTGCCTAAAGGGAAGAACTGATTACAATGAATTTTGGGACAATCCTAAAGTCATGAAATGCATGTACAAATATAACTTGTTTCTTCAGTGTCATCTGAATGGGAAACCTAAATTTACAAAGTTTTAGAAAAGGACTCCAAAGGAGCTTCAGGTACTTCACTCATGCTGGATTATTTTCATGTAGCATGAGCAGCTTTTATAATGACACATAGAGAACACAATTTGCACATCGCCCAATTTCATTGGAGCTATCAGAAACAATGTTGGTTTCCACTGTCACAGACATTTGCTCTGTTGTCTCCATGACCACCTATTCTATGCAACTTAAAATATGACACAGTTTTCTTACTTTTCGTGAAATGATCATCAATCTGAAATGAAGAGTAACATGGTTGCTTGCTGCATGCACTTAGTGGCCATTTTATTAGGTACAGGAGTGGACCCCAATGTGATCTTCTGCTGCTGCAGTGCATCCACTTCAAGAATTGACTTGTTGTGCATTCAGAGATGCTCTTTGGCACACTGCTGTTGTAATGCGTGGCTATTTGCGCTACTATCACCTTCCTGTCAGCTTGAACCAGTCTAGCCATTTGACTCTGACCTCTCTCATTAACAAGGCATTTTTGCATACATAATTGTTGCTCACTGGAATATTTTTGTTTTTGCACCATTTTTGGAAACTGTAGAGGTTGTATGTGAAAACCCCAGGAGATCAGCAGTTTCTGCGATACTCAAAATTATTCCATGGTCAAAGTCACTCAGGTCACATTTCTTCCCCATTCTGATGTCTAACCTGAACAACAAACATCCCTTGACCACATCTGCAGGCTTTTCTGCATTGAGTCACTGCCACATGATTGGCTGATTAGATATTTCAAAGTTCAAAGTATATTTATTAACAATGTATGTATACTATAAATAACTTTGAAATTCATCATCATACAGGCAGTCAGAAAAAGGAAGAAACCCAATAGAACCCATTAACAAAAAAAGGCCGTCAAACACCCATTGTTCAAAAAAAAGAATAAAGTGTGTAAACAATAAGAAGTAAGTAAGTAACACTCAGAACTAAATTTCACAAAAGTGAGTCCATAACCCATTGTTCATCACTGAAGCCGTTCCGAGAGTGCTTTAGTTGCAGGCCACGGCCTAATTTCAGCGCAGAGATGAGTAAAGAACAGCAGCCCAACCCTCGCCTTTGGCCCTGACCTTTTCAGTTTGCCTTTGCACTAAAATCAGTCAAATATTGGCTTGCTCCTCACTCGAGTCCAGGCCTTGCAGTCTCAATTTAGCCTGTACCCGACCTTTTCAATCTGGCCTAGTGCTTAAATCAGCCAAACATTGCGTGCTCTCAGGCCCAGGCCCCGTGGTGCCACTGCAATCACACTGCACCTTCGAGACTCCAGCTCACCGAATCCCCCAGAAAACAAAAATGCCCTGACGAAACGTCGACAGTGCTGCCCCCTATAGATGCTGCCTGGCCTGCTGTGTTCCACCAGCATTTTGTGTGTGTGTTGACAGGCAGTTTAGAAGCACAGCTTGAAATTGAAGTTACAAGCTATTGTTTGCAGTGGTTGTTGTCCAATGATCCCTTGCATTAATGAGATGTGTAGGTGTACCTAATAAAGTGGCCACTGAGTGTATGTTGCCTGAATAATGACTAGTATTTTCTATTTTCAGTGCATTTAGTCCTTAACCTTTGCCTTATCCAGGTAGAATCTAACTTCATGACTTCATTTTCAGAGGACAGTGCATTTGATAATAATGGCAGACCTCCAGACTAGCTCCGGAGCATTGGTTTTGTTTGTGTGTTCCATTTCTAGTCCACACCCCTATTGCTCATAATGAGCTGATCTGGGCATCCTTCACTTCCTTTGTTATTTAAGTTAAACCTGATCCATAAAAAGTGTATCACTCCCTCAGTGTCAAGATTCACCATGAGCCAGATCCTGAGAAGGTGCATTTATAAATTTGGAGAGAGAAGATTAGAATTGAGAGCAGATGACTACTCTGCCCCCCCCCCCAAAATAAAAAAGAATTAAAAAAATCAAACAAGTTAAACTCAAGGTTAAAGAAAGTTTTCTATTTTTATTTCAAATTGTCAATAGTTGCTACATCTATTTCTACATGCTCTTATGTAAAGAGAGAATAATTTTGAAATAATTGTTTGCTGATTGTCCACAGTTTGAAAACCTATGCATTTTAATTGAAATCCCATGGTTGTGTCCGTTCATCTTCACCCAGCATAGTCCAGCATTGAGGTAGATCTGTTGTGCAGAACTTCGCCACTTTTCACGGAAGGAATTCACTGGAGCAATCCACCAGATTGGGCAGGGACAGATACTCTGATCATTTCATTGGGGAAAAATGAGAGTTATTTCTGAGTTTACTTTTTTAAAATTTTAATAATACAAACTGTAAAAACATTACTAATTATTTTAACAGTACTTGAGTGTTTCTGAATGCCAGAAATATTCAGAATTTTGGCTGCTGACTAAGCACCAATCAAAGGTTTATTTCAGGTGTTTTTGGAAAAGTTCTCATCCCACATCCCCACATCTTCCCATAAGTATCCAAGACTTTTATCATACTGCTGATTCTCACCACGAAGGTAAATCCAAACTATTTAATGAGGTGAATAGTAAGTACAGGTAGTGAACTGCCGATTGCAAATACTGGATTTGAATTCAACATTGTAAAAGGTAAAATCCTGATGTTATTTAAAGTCAGAACTAAAAGCAGAAAATTCTGAGAACATTCAACTGGTCCAGAACATATATGGAAAAAAAAATTAAAACTATTGAATCAAGTTAATGACCCCTCAAAACATTTTCAGTGTGTAAATGAATTTCCAGGGCTATGAGATGTAATTAAAATTAAAGAAGATGGGCTTTGATTGTCCAAACTATCATCTCTGGAGCTCACTTTGTTATCTGATTTGCCTAGATATCTATCCCAGACCAATAGTATTAAATGTGGCAGCCATTGAACCAGAACATTATACTCTGCCTGTGACATTATGAATTTTGGAAGCATAAACCAATCCTGTTATGGTGTAGTTAGTGTCCAGGGAAGTGCTTTAAAATTAAAGTTGCCTACAACACTTACAGCATACTCTCACTGTTGCATCGGCAGCACAATGCCAGTTATTATACGCTTGTGGCCCTGTAGGTCAAAAGTGTCTGTAAGTAGAAGTGATTCCTTACTCTCAATGTCAGGCTTGAAATTTTATTTCCACCCATCTACAGTACAACATTAACTTGTTTATTGTTCAACATTTTAACTGATTTCTCAGCAA
Source organism: Hemitrygon akajei (assembly GCF_048418815.1). NCBI lineage: Eukaryota > Metazoa > Chordata > Chondrichthyes > Myliobatiformes > Dasyatidae > Hemitrygon > Hemitrygon akajei. The sequence goes on from NC_133124.1 coordinate 94,321,574, forward strand.
AGTGGCCTCCAACCTTGTAGCTCCATTTGTCCTTGAGGAATGCAATTTCGGATGCCACATTTCAAATTTTCTTCACTCACAAAGCTGCTGACAATGCTGATAGTCATCCATTTTACATCCAGTTGGTCATTACACAGATATAAGCAAAGATGATGAATGTTGGCACTTTGGTTGGCTGTTAAAATCATCAGAAAACTTGCAATCCATTTTGTAACCATTATTTTTGAAATTGTGCTTTTCTGCAGAGGCCCTTTAATTGAAAGGGAGAAAGAATTTCCAATGAAAGCATCGTTGATACCCTGATGTTCAAACTGCTTTAAGGCCATTTTGAAATACATTTTGTCACTGTTACCTTTTAGGTAAACTGCAAATACAGAGCATAACAACTCCCCCGATACTCAACTGGACCGACTGAATTGTTCAGTTGTTTAAATGATTTGCTTTTGACTAGAACACCAGGAGAACATCCCAGTTTCTCTTTGAACATGCATATTCTCAGTGAGAGGGTAGGTAGTTGTTCGTTTAAATTTCATCCGAAAGGCCAGAATGTCCAACCATGCTGCATTTCCAACGTGCTGCATTTCCAACGTGCAGCATGTCTGGCCGTGCTGCATTTCCAACGTGCTGCATTTCCAACGTGCAGCATGTCTGGCCGTGCTGCATTTCCAACGTGCAGCATCTCCGGGGTTGCACTGATCATCAACCTTAATTTTGTGCTTCATGGCTTTGGACATGGCAGTGTGGAGGATCAGAGGGATCTTGGGGTCCAAGTCCATAGGACACTCAAAGCTGCTACGCAGGTTGACTGTGGTTAAGAAGGCATACGGTGCATTGGCCTTCATCAACCGTGAGATTAAGTTTAAGAGCTGAGAGGTAATGTTGCAACTATATGGGACTCTGGTCAGACCACACTTGGAGTACTGTGCTCAGTTCTGGTCACCTCACTACAGGAAGGACGTGGAAGCTATAGAAAGGGTGCAGAGGAGATTTACAAGGATGTTGCCTGGATTGGGGAGCATGCCTTATGAGAATGGGTTGAGTGAACTTGGCCTTTTCTACTTGGGCGACAGAGGACGAGCGGTGACCTGATAGAGGTGTATAAGATTATGAGAGGCATTGATCGTGTGGATAGTCAGAGGCTTTTTCACAGGACTGAAGTGGCTAACATGAGAGGGCACAGTTTTAAGATGCTTGGAAGTAGGTACAGAGGAGATGTCAGGGATACAGTAAGTTTTTTTATGCAGAGTGGTGAGTGCATGGAATGGGCTGCCAGTGATGGTGGTGGAGGTGGATATGATAGGATCTTTTAAGAGACTCCTTGATAGGTACATGGAGCTTAGAAACATTGAGGGCTGTGGGTAACCCTAGGTAATTTCTAAAGTAAGTACATGTTTGGCACAGCATTGTGGGCCGAAGGGCCTGTATTGTACTGTAGGTTTTCTATGTTTCTATGTTCTATGTTTGAACACATAATTTGATTCAAAGGGTTTTATTGAACCAAGGCTGATACCTGCAAATATAACCAACTAACACGAGATAAGAATGTCAATTGTAGCCAATCTACTGGTCTACATGACTGAAAATTACTTTAAACAGCATGTTTATCTGCTGTGCTATTTTGGAGAATTTTTAAAATCTAAAAATCCAACAACTGTGATTACATATGACCACCAATTTCCAAAGTTTTGGAAGATAAAACCAATTGTACACACATTTCTGCTAACTCAACCACAGTAATTGAGACATCAGTCAGGTAGGGACAATACAGTGCCTTGAAAAAGTATTCAGCCCACACCATTATTTTCACATTTTACTTGGCTTATTTTCTAATTTAAAATATGTTGAAGGAGCTCATCTGCGAAACATTGTACACCATTTCAAATCAAAAGAAAGATTCCAAAAATGTCAACAACTTAATAAAAATTAAAAACCAAAATTGTGGGGTGGAATTAAGATGCTAACTTTCCTCAGGTGCAGAACTGTATATTACCTTACCAACTCACCCAATCTGTTGATGTAGAACATTGTAGGATCATCTATTTTCAATGAATTCATAAGAATACTGTAAGTACTTACTCTCTTTGTAAGGTCCAACAATATAAAAGATTTTCAACAGATCAAACCAAAATGAAGACAAAAAAGCATTCAAGACAAGTCAGGGAAATGATAATAGAGAAGAACAAATCTGGGGAAGGGTACAAGACCATTACAAAGGCATTGAGCATACCTCAGAGCTTGGTGCAGTCCATTTTGAAACCATAACCGCACTGCCTAGGTCTGGCCACTCCTCTAAACTTGGTAGGTGGAGAAGAATGGCACTTGTAAGAAAGGCTGCTTTGACACCATCTGTCACTCTCAGTGAGCTGCAGAAATCAGTGGCTGCAACTGGAAATGAAGTTCATAGCTCCACAAGCTCCAAGACCATGCATAAAAAGGAAGAGTGGCAAGGAGGAAGCTCTGTTTTTTAAAAATAAAATTCATATGCTTTCCCATAAAGAATTTGTGAAGTATCACTTAAAAGATACTGTAAGGTGTGGAAGAAGGTCTTGTGTCTAGATGAGGCTAAAGTGGGACTTTTTGGCCTCAACACTGAGTGGTATATGTGGCGTAAATCTAATACTGCGCATCATTCAGGTAACATCATCCCTACTGTAAAGTATGGTAGAGGTAGCATCATGCCATGGGGATGATTTTCAGCAGCATTAGCTGGAAATTTGGTCAGGATTGATGGGAAGATGAGTTTTGTTAAATATAGAAAGATCCTGGATAAAGATCTACTAGTCTCTGCCATAAAATTTAAACTGGGGAGGAAGTGCATCTTCAGCAGGACGACATTCAAAGCACACTGTTGGAGCAAGCATGGAGTGGCTTCATACGAAGAAAATTGATGGCCTTGAGTGGCACAGTCAGAGTCCAGAACTTAGCCTAATTGAACATATCTGTCAAGACCTCAAGATTTCTGTCCACCATCACTCCCCAACTGACTTGACACAGCATGAGGAATTTTGCAGGGAGGATTGGGCAAATCTTGCTCCATCACATTGTGCAAAGCTAATAGATACTTAACCAAAAAGACTGCTAACAGTAATAGCTGTGAGAGGTTGTTCAACCAACTACTCAGCAAAGAAGGATGAATACTTTTGAACTGCTGACATTTTAGTTTTTGAATTTTTAAGTTTTTGTGCTTTACAATTTTCCCTGTTTTGGACACTACTGTGAAAAAGAGGAGCATGTGATTCACAAAGACAAATGCTCAGTTAAATTGATTCAAATTCCTGGTTGTAATACTCATGTATGTAAACAAAGGGTTGGGGCTGAATACTTTTTCACGGCACTGTATAGTATTTCTTGAAAGAGGTCATTCAAATTGGTTAGTGTTGCAATTTTTTTGAGATTTTAGTTGCTGTTTTAAGGTGCGTGAAGGAGGGGGAACTCCATGTATAGTCAACTTGTGCAAGGAATAATTAACTTATTCATATTATACCATATAATCTTATCATTTCTGAATCTTCTCTCCATTTCTCTCCAATTATGCCAATATCCAATGCTTAATGATATGAATAGCTAAATCCACTCTGAGAGGTGGCTATATTTTGTGATCATGATCTAATTTGGCTGTGCTTCAAAGCCAACTGGACGATTTTGTCTCATTCAGAAGGCCTCATTCAAGCATTATATTGCCAATTTATTAAGGTATTTGCCAGGATTAAGCAGTAAACATTTTAGAACGTTCTGATATTTATTTCTAACTTAATGCTGGTAACATACCTGCTGACAAATGACCCTCTGGTTTAAAGCAGAAACATGTACAGTAGCAATTCTGCAAGTCATTTTGTATTCACTTCTTCCAATTACCTCTTTCCTCCTGTGCCATCAGACAGATTTCAGATTTAAATATCTTGATTTCCATGTTTTATATCATTTAAAAAAAAAATACTTTTCCTGATATTTTGTACTGTTTTCTAAAGAAAGGACCTTTGAACCTTGGCATTTTAAACAAAATAATTGAGTTTAAGAAAACAAATCAGAATGAAAGATGATGCACATTCCCCCCCCCCCCCCCCCAAGACAGTAAATAGTAGGCAATTTGTTAGTCTGCCTTAATAACCAATGACCATCTCACTCCTACTGCGTTCAATTGCTTCTTGTCTTGGGAGATTACCAGATTTTGCTGGAACAGCATCTCCTCTTTGATTATCAACATTAAGAAATGGATAGCAGAAGTCATGATATTCATCAGCCTTTAAACAAAAAAAAATATTTAAGGCTTAGAATCAGAGAACCTGTAGTTTGTCAAATGGACAATATTTTTGTTCCATTTTTTAGCTTGCCTTTAAAAAGATCAGAGAAAATTTTATGGAAGAGATATTATTCAATTAAATCACAAATAAATATTGTCCTTAAATCTTAAGATTAATCTAATAAGTTATTTGATACTGAGATTTTATCACAGTAATCCCAAATGTAATGTATGCAAGTCACTTTGAGGATATTCCTTACAAGTGAAAAAATATCTGAAACAGAGCTTAATCACACTCTAGTCAAAATGACATGAATTCAGAGGCCTGCACGGTATTGAGTACTGGGTAGCACTTGGTTGCAACTTGTGGGGATAAGGACATCCCTTCCCACACCAGGAACTTAATGGATCATGGAAACTGACAAGGTGTGAAGATTCTCTGTCCTCCACAGGAGTCTTGCGGAGCTCCATCAGTTCCCTGTGATGATAGGCTGATTCTTGTGGTTGCATTTTCAAAGTGATTTACAAGCTGCATTACTTAAAATAGATTATGTTTTGATGAACTAAATTTGATTATTTTAAGGAAAAATAAGAACTGGTAGCATTTTAATTTTCCTTATTCACATTAGTCATTTATAATCAAAGACCTTTTGCATAGCACACATAAAGCTACTCCATTAAAACTCCAGTGAACTAATTTACACTTTAGCACGCTTACTCTTCAGATAAACAATTTCTAACTGTTTCTGGACTTTTTTAGATGCTTCCATTTTGAGTGCCCTTGGATTCAGCACCTGCTAAGAACAGAGATTGCTGTACACAGTGTTTAATTGAAGAGAATTCTTATTATCACACAGCTGCACAATGACTTTGATCTGAGTGTGTGTAGTTCTTATGCATTGGCTCTTTCACTTTCATTTAAACCACTAATTCACTGCGTTAGTTGATGTGCTAACAAACAATGTGACAATTCTTGTCAGGACCCCAAAGTCTCTGCAGAGCTGTGTGATGCTATATCAGTCTCTCATGTCAGCTGGTTAATTCCTGTGAAGTGTTGAAAGCTAATATCAATTTAAAATGATGTGTTCATATTAGATTGCAAGCAAAATAATTCTCTCAAAATTCTTAAGGTTTGGCTCTCAGGGGTGTGAAAATAATGAGGTTTCAAAATATCTGTACAGGTGCTTTAATGCTCGTACTTGGTATATTATTGATGTATGCCAAAATGAAAATTGTCCTTAATACCCTTTCTGGGAATTGGGATTGCTGTGGCTCGAGAGAACTCAGGACAATTTAGCAATGGTGGATGTATGCCTTAGCTTTTTATGGGCAATAAGCAGTGAGCAGCTAGTACCCACCAAAGAGCAGGTGCTTAAAATTAGGCTTAAGGATGAACTGTTGAAAATGATCCTGAATAATGTTTCTGGTTGAAATTACACAATGGGATATCTATCTTCCTGGAAGACTTTAGTCAGAACAAAGGAAGATTAAATCCTACTTATTGTGGGACTAGAACAGGGGCTGCACATTACCTGTGTTGGGAAATAGTCAGATAATCTCACTGCAAGGAGTCATGTGTATTCATGTGGCCAAGAGAAGACTTTCTCTGTGGTATTTTCCACAGAGAGTGCAAAGTGACAGCAGGCTTCTAAAAGGAGGATTTAATGAGAGTCTAACTGCTGTTAATTCTCCCCCCAAATAGATTCCAGTAGAGGTTAAAACTGGGATATGTGCTTTTTGTTAAGGACTGAATAATGTGACAACAATTTTGCATAAAAACAGGAATGCTTGGGAATATTCAGTAGTTTGGCAAATGTGGAAGTGAAACCAAGTTAATACTTCAGGTCAATGGCCTCTTATCAGAACAGATGAAATATAACTGTTTATTTTTCCGCGGATAGTTTTGGAACTGAGGGCTATTTTCAGTATTTTTCTGTTTTGATATTTGGAAAGAGCATGGCGATTAGTCCTCATTTCTTAAATTTATAAAATGTCCAGGAAGGTAGGAATGCCCTGCAAATTAATTGACGTCCAAAATACAAAGCTGGAGTTGCAGTGATTAGAAGAATGATTTTACTGATTTGGTTAAGTGGTTTACTAGTTGCTGTTTCTTTGCTTTACTTGACAGGTAATCTGTACCCTTGTGGCAGCATTTCTGCATTTCTTCTTCCTGTCATCATTCTGCTGGGTTCTGACTGAGGCCTGGCAGTCATACATGGCCGTCACAGGAAGATTACGAAACCGAATAATTCGGAAGCGTTTCCTTTGTCTTGGATGGGGTCAGTAGCATATCTTTACACTATATATTTCAACTTTTCACTTCATTTACTATTTTATATTGTGGCCCTACCTCTTTCATTCTCCTTGAGTCTGAGGTGCCTCGAGAAGATTTGCTGTTGTCGGGTAGTGAGGTCAATGCGTTCATCTGCACTGATTCTGTATCAGGAGCTTTTTACAGTTTTATTTTAGTTAACCTTTTGAGAAGAAGCTACATTCCTGAGCAGTATTAAAGTAATTCAGACAGCTTTGGCTTCTGGAGTCAGTTTTGTTACGGAAAAGTGCTTATGTGTACATGAAAGTTCAGTATATTTTTGGCTATGAGCACCTCCCAGATGTTGACAAGTTATATTTGCAAGTATTATTTTGAGATAAATCTAGAATAATTACATCTCAGAATGTCATTTGTCTCATTAATTCTTTATTGGCTTTAATGAGGACTTTTTTCAGAAAGCCCAGTTCTCCATTTCTTCTGTAGCACTGATTTTTTTTTTAAGTTCTTATCCCACTGATTTTTGAGAACTTTCTTCTACTGCAAGAGCATCCCCCGTTTCCTTAGTATATATTTCACAAGATATATTGTCAGAATGAAAATACCATTGTATGCTGATATTGTACATTGTAGAGCATCTTGTTGGGATGCTATTTCATGCCTGTTGATTTAAAACTGAGTTTTAAAGCAATTTTTTGATTCATGTATTTTTTAAAACGTCTGTTGTGAGTACGGGTCATCCCTAGGTAATAAACAGGTTCTGTTTTTATAGAGCTTCATAAGTCAGTTTTGTTTGTGAGTCAGAAAATAACCAGGAATCATTTGTTAGAGTAGCCATACTTTCACATGATGATCACGAGATCCAAAGTGTTCACCTACATAAACTTCTGTCACCTGCCCTATCTCTTTCCATAATAGGAGATCCAGTATCACACTCTCTCTAGTTGGGAACTCTAGATGTTGATTAAGGAAACTCTCCTGAACACACTTGACAAATTCTATTCCATCCAGCCCTTTTACAGTATGGGAATTCCAGTCAATATGTGCCAGGAGGGAGATTAGTGGGGAGGGCCAAACGGACAAGAGAATCACGGAGGGAGCGATCTCTGCAGAAAGCGGAGGGAGGGTGGGGAGGTAAAGATATTTAGTGGTGGTATCCCTTTGAAGATGGCAGAAGTTGCAGAGGATGATGTGTTGGATGCTGAGGCTGATGGGGTGGTAGGTAAGGACTGGAAGAACATTATGTTCCTTGGAACTACCTGCTGTCTCACTAAATCTTGCTGATTATTGGGTTGGCCCATAATATAATTCCATTAATATAGTCATCTGTTTCTAATTCCTTAGTTCCTGCTATACTGCATAGCCTTAGCAAATGAGCTCTCCAGTCTGCCCTGTCTGAGCACTACCATGACGTTTTCCCTGACAAGTAATGCCATCCCTCATGCTCTATTATGTCTTAAACCTTGGAACCTCAGAACACTGAGCTGCCATTCCTGTCCCTCCTCAACCATCTCACTAGTGGCTACAATCTCATAATTCCACATGCTAATCCATGCACTAAGCTTATCTACCTTGCCTGCAGTACTCCTTGCATTGAAATAGGCACAGTTCAGAACATTATTACCACATGCCCAGTCTTTCGATTCCTATCTTTGTCTGTAGGCTTAACAACATCATCACTCCTCTATCTGTCCTGGCTCTCCGACTCCCATCCCTCTGCAACTCTAATTTTAAGCCCTGGAGTAGCACTAGCAAACCTTCCAGCAAGGATATTGGTGACCCTTCAGTTCAGGTGCACACACTCCCGTAATAGGCACAACACTTAAACCTAACTTCTTTTGTTTGGCCCTTGCCAAATGTCTAATTACCCCATGACCTCTGGTGCATAGAATGTCCCGTCCGGCCCTGTTCACATTTTTATATATCTTTCCCATAATGTCTGATGGCTTCTTATGATTTGAAGTGTGAAGAAAGTCCCAACTGGCCCCTCTTGCTTTTCAAATCTCGCTCCCACAATGTACCTGAAGTCCAAAGACATCTTGAACTCTGCAATACATCCAGTGTAATAGCACAGATTTAGCAATCCAAATTGCTTTCCTGCTGAGCTGAGCTTTCAGGTTCTCTTGGGATCTTGAGGTTTCTTGCATTGTAACCTGCTTTCTAAATATGGAACATAATAAATGTGTATGTTTCCCTTGAGAAAAAATAGTAGTAAACCACCACAGCAACATAGAAGCAATAAACAAGAGAGTACATAAAATGGTTTTAGTTTAATAGTGAGTTGTATTGTGTTAAACTTATTTTTCAGTATGTTCAGATTTGCTTCAATTTAAAAATGAGTAATTAGAGTTTACAGATTTGTTTCACAACTGGCAATCAAAAATATTTAGGTACTTAAGAAACATTGTTTTTGCCAGTTTTATGCTGAAGAATAACTGAATGTGTGGACTGTGTTTCTTTCTTTCTTTATCAGTCTTTGTATTGATTTTAAAAAGAGCATATATACAAGCAAGAGAATTATTTCAAATATATCAATAACAATACATACAGGAGGTGAACTGAACATTATCAGAATCATACATAGTATTAATCTGTTACAGAATGTATAGTAGGGAAAAAGATAATTAATCCCCCCCTTATCAATTGATAAAAAGAAAAAAAGACTTTTTGATTTTTTTTATAAAGAAAAAACCCCACTATTCTCTATGACAAAAACAAAAAGGAAAAATAAGGACTGGGCAGTCTATCCTGAGAGTAAAACCAAGAAAAGAAAGACTTTCTGATCAAATCCAAAACTTCAAAAAAATAACTGGAAGAAAGTCAGTACAAAAATCAGTAAATCAAATCATATGAAAATATTGAATGAAAGGTCGCCAGATTTCTTCAAATTTAAAGGATGTGTCAAACGTCCGACTTCTTATTTTCTCTAAAGTTAAACAGGATATGAAGGAGGAAAGCCAATAAAAAAAAGTAGGTGTCCAGTGATCATAACACCATTAGTTTCAACTTGATCATGGATAAAGATAGATCTGGTCTTTGGGTTGAGGTTCTAAACTGGAAAAAGGCCAAATTTGAAGAAATGAGAAAGGATCTAAAAAGTGTGGATTGGGATAGGTTGTTCTCTGGCAAGGGTGTCGTTGGTAAGTGGGAGGCCTTCAAAGGAGAAATTTTGAGAGTGTAGAGTTTGTATGTTCCTGTCAGGATTAAAGGCAAAGTGAATAAGAATAAGGAACCTTGGTTCTCTAGGGATATTGGAACTCTGATAAAGAAGAAGAGAGAGATGTATGATGTAAAGCAAACGGGGAGCAAATAGGGCACTTGAGGTGTATAAAGAGTGCAAAAAAACACTTAAGAAAGAAATCAGGAGGGCTAAAAGAAGACATGAGGTAGCTTTGGCAGTCAAGGTGAAGGATAATCAAAAAAGCTTCTACAGGTATATTAAGAGCAAAAGGATAGTAAGGGATAAAATTGGTCCTCTTGAAGATTAGAGTGGTTGGCTATGTATGGAACCAAAAGAAATGGGGGAGATCTTAAATGGGTTTTTTGTGTCTGTATTCACTAAGGAAACTGGCATGGAGTCAATGGAAATGAGGCAAACAAGTGGTGAAGTAACAGAAACTATATAGATTGAAGAGGAGGAGATGCTTGCTATCATGAGGCAAATCAGAGTAGATAAATCCCCAGGACCTGACAGGATATTCCCTCGGACCTTGAAGGAGACTAGTGTTGAAATTGCAGGGGCCCTGGCAGATATATTTAAAATGTTGGCATCTACGGGTGAGGTGCCGGAGGATTGGAGGATAGCTCATGTTGTTCCATTCATTAAAAACGGCTGAAAAAGTAATCGGGGAAATTATAGGCCGGTAAGTTTGACATTGGTAGTCGGTAAATTATTGGAAGGATCTACAAGTATTTGGATGGACAGGGACTTATTAGGGAGAATCAACATGGCTTTGTGTGTGTTAGGTCATGTTTAACAAATCTATTAGAGTTTTTTGAGGAGGTTACCAGGAAAGTGGATGAAGGGAAGGCAGTGGATGTTGTCTACATGGACTTCAGTAAGGCCTTTGATGAGGTCCCACATGGGAGGTTAGTTAGGAAGATTCATTCGCTAGGTATACATGGTGAGGTAGTAAATTGGATTAGACATTGGCTCACTGGGAGAAGTCAGAGAGTGGTAGTGGAGGATTGTTTCTGGAGGATCGTTTCTGTAGTGCTGGGTCCATTGTTAATTGTAATCTATATCAATGATCTGGATGATCAAGTGGTAAATTGGATCAGCAAATTTGCTGATGATACAAAAATTGGAGGTGTACAGTGAGGAAGGTTTTCAAAGCTTGCAGAGGGATCTGGACCAGCTAGAAAAATGGGCTGAAAAATGGCAGATGGAGTTTAATACAGACAAGTGTGAGGTATTGCACTTTGGAATGGCAAACCGAGGTAGAACATACAAGGTAAATGGTGGGACACTGAGGAGTGCAGTAGAACAGAGGGATCTAGGAATACAGATACACAATTCCCTAAAAGTGATGTCACAGGTAGATAGGGTAGTAAAGAAAGCTTTTGGTACATTGGCCTTTATAAATCAAAGTATTGAGTATAAGAGTATAAGAGGAATGTTATGGTGAGGTTGTATAAGGCATTGGTGAGGGCGAATTTGGAGTATTGTGTACAGTTTTGGTCGCTGAATTACAGGAAGGATATTAATAAGGTTGAAAGAGTGCAGGGAAGGTTTACAAGGATGTTGCCAGGACTTGAGAAACTGAGTTACAGAGAAAGGTTGAATAGGGTTAGGTCTTTATTCCTTGGAGCGTAGGAAAATGAGGGGAGACCTGATAGAGGAATATAAAAATTATGATGGGTATAGATAGAGTGAACGCAAGCAGGCTTTTTCCTCTGAGGCTAGGGGAGAAAGAAACCAGAGGATGTGGGTTAAGGGTGAAGGGGGAAAAGTTTAAAGGGAACATTAGGGGGGGATTCTTCACACAGAGAGTGGTGGGAGTGTGGAATGAGCTGCCAGATGAAGTTGTAAATGCGGGCTCACTTTTAATATTTAAGAAAAACTTGGACAGGTACATGGATGAGAGGTGTATGGAGGGATATGGTCCAGGTGCAGGTCAGTGGGACTAGGCTGAAAAACAGTTTGACACAGCCAAGAAGGGCCAAAAGGCCTGTTTCTGTGCTGTAATGTTCTATGGTTCTATGGATTAGGATCCTTCCATTTAAGTAAAATGGCTCTCCTAGCCAATAAAGTTGAAAAGGTTAACATCCGCTGAGCAGAAACAGGAATATATCCTGCTTCCAATGGAAGAAACTCCAAAATTGCTGTAAGTAAATTTGGTTATAGGTCCAGATCCAAGACTTTTGATAAAGTTTAAAGACATCATTCCAAAAATTGTCCACCTGTATGCAAGACTAAAACATGTGAGTTAAAGTGGCCACCTCAATATTACATCTATCACAAATAGGATTGATATTGGGAAAAATACGGGCAAATTTATCCTTTGACATATGTGCCCGAAGTACTACCTTGAACTGTATCAAGGAATGACAGGCACAAATAGATGAAGTATTTACCAAATGAAAAAATTTACTCCATTGATTATCTGAAAGTAACTCTTGAAATTCCAATTCCCAAGCACCTTTAATTTTATCATTAGATATCATTCATAAATTCAATAACCATTTATAAGTTGTAGCTATCAGTCCTTTTTGTTTCAACCAGCATAATTACTAATTTCACCCAGACTTTATTAAATAACCTACATAAACTTGAGTTCTTGTCTTCAGTGTGTAAAGTTTAGCAATTCTTAATTATGTAAGTCTCGCAAACATGAACATCTGCATTTGGAGGGGTTGGCTACTCAGTGCCTTGATCCTGTTTCACCAGTCAATAAGATACATTGCTACCCTTTCACTCCCTTGTTCATCTGGAAACTGTCTGCTTCTGTCATATATATAAGGACACTTTTTCCATGACTTCTTGTTGAAATGAACTCCAAGGACTCATGTTTTTCAGAAAGAAAAAAAAATCACCAGACACTTTTCTTAAATGAGCTAAGTTTATTTGGTTGCTGGTAGATTTTTCCATTAAGAGACCTTCTTTTAACATCTATCCTTTCAAAGCCTTTGCTTAATTGCTTGCTGCATATTAAATTCTTGCCTTAAGTAATGAGACCAGTTTTGTACACTTTACTCTCAACTTGGCAGCATCAGATATCTTCAAGCTGAAGCATAACCTCTCTTTTGAATTTGATTTCCCTCATTAGTTTTCTTTACCTTCAGAATAGCCATTTGTCTATTATGCAATTAGCCATCCAGATGCCCTGCATCACAGCTCTTCAGGCTCTCGCCTATTAGATAATGAGCTTCTACTTAATTTATTTCCTGACGAAGATTGCAGATGCACGTTTCTCATTGTACTACGTAGGCTAGATGTTTGCGACTTATTTCTGCTGTATATCCCCCGTTTCACTTTTCTCAGCATGTTGGAAGTAACTTTATCATCAACGTACATTTATGTCACCATACGGAACCCTGAGATTCATTTTCTTAGGTGCAGAGTCAGTAAATCCATAACAGAATATTAATCATAATAGAATCAATGAAAGACCATTTGCATTTTTAAATATGCAAATAAACCCTTATAAACTTTTTAAAAAATTTCTAGCTAACTCTAATTTATCCTTTCTTATTAAACTATTAATTATTCATTGCTGCTATGTATATTCCAACTAATCTTATGACCATCTGCTTGTCTTTGCACAATTATATGCTGATTTCTTGAAGTGTGAACCAATTTTTAACTCTTAGATAACAACAGATGATCTCCTCAATGTTGAATTTTAGTTTCTTATTGGATGTATTGATTCCATCCATTCTTAATAATCCCCTTAAATATCTACCTCTGCATCTTGATTGACTGGCCCCCTTGTGAATGTGCCTTTTTACTTTAGACAGCTCTGCTTTCATGGCCTCATAATTGCACTCCTTTAATTTTCTATGCTTATTCAACTCTCCAGAAACATGTTTTATACCCATAAAACTGTAGCCCAACACGGATCTGGAAAGTATGAGATATTAATCGATCTGCCTAATTTTGTTTTGGAAGTGGGAGGCCATTTGGCTTATCAAGTTTCTGCCACATCTCCAAGCTTTCCCATGAATTCTGCTCCCCCTCACATGCCTATCAAATCCATCCCGATTCTCTGGCCACAGTTGAGATAGCTTACATTGGCCAATTAACCTGGCACAATTGGGAGGAAACTGAAAGATTTGGAGGAAATGCAAGTAGTCAGAGGAAGAACTTTCCAACTCCACGTGGACAGCGCTAGAGGTCAGGATTGAACCTAGGTTGCAGGAGACACCAACATGGCCTGCTGCATCAGTGCTGTCCATTTTACAAATCGAAATGCAATAAAAGATTGTGCATTGGATTAGAAATCACTATTGTATGTTATCCTCAGGATAAAGGACACATGCATAGAAAACATGGTGCAATAAAAGACTGTTTATCTCATTGAGTGTGTTCCATTTTCAGTCCAGTTCATTGGTTCCCAACCGGGGACCCACAGGCTCCTTGTTTAATGGTATTGGTCCCTGGCATAAAGAAGTTTGGGAACCCCTGGTCTAGAAGAATCAGAATCATGTTGATTATCACTGTCTTAAATGTGAAATTTGTTGTTTTGCAGCAACAATACGGTGCAAAGACAAAATTACAAAAAAGTCATAAATTACAAAATAAATAGTGCGAAATATAAGGAATGATGAGGTGGTGTTGGACTGCTAGAAATCTGATGAGGGAAGGCAATAAGCTGTTCTTGAGTCATTGAGTATAGGCCTTCAAGGTCCTCTATTTCCCCCCTAATAGTAGTATTAAGGTGCTGAGGTCTTAACGATGAATGATACCTTCTTGAGGCACTACTTCTTGAAGATGTCATCAATGATGGGAGAGTTGTGCCTATGATGTCCACGGCATCCATTCCTTGACCCATTAATCTCTGAAGAAATGCTTTCTTACAATATTGTTCTACCTTTCTCTTTGTTGTCTTTTCCCTACCATTGTCCCACCCCCTCTCCCCGGAAACAAGGACCTCAATGATATTATTATCACTCTTTCCTCCAATAATGTTCACAGCTCAACAAAAAATTCTGTTACAAACCAACTTCCTTATGAACTGAATTGGTTTGCATCATAAATTGATCTCAGAATTAAGCATTTTTAATCGAAGCTTATTACTCACTGGGAGTGCCTGGCAAGAGTAAGATTTTATACCCCACATCCATATAAAGGAAATTACAACCTTGAGATCAATAGATACAGTGAAATGTACTTGGTTTTAGAAAAAGCCAAACACTGAAAATTGGTTAAGACTTAAAAATAATGAAAGCTTAGAATATTCCATAGCAGCAGTCAGCTATTCAACTTGTATTATCTCCCCTCCCTTTCGTTGCCATTACCAGTTACTCAGTCTTTCATTCAGCTTCCCCATATCCCTGTGATTATTTTCTCTCAGTATTTATTCCAATCCCTTTCCATATTCACTTCTGAATCTGTGTTATCCACGGTTTTTAGCTAATACCCTCTAAATCTAGACCACTTAAAACATTATTTTTGTAGTTTTCTCTGTTTCTTTTGCCAGTTTACTTGAATCTATATTCTCTGGTTTTCAACCCAGCAGCCATTGAATAAATTTATCCAGGGCAGTGGCTGTGTAATAGCTTAGTTCGGCAAGTAGTCCTGGACCATTTAGGGACAATAGATCAAATTCCACCATGGTAGGTATGAACTCAAATTCAAGTCATAGCTATGGATTTAATTTAAAGCCAATCTCAGTAATTGAAAGTAGGAAACTACTAAGCTCATGAAAGTCAACTAATGTTCTTCACAGAAACGTCTTTCCTACCTCGTTTGGTCAATATCTAACTCCAGATCCATGCATGTGTTTGATTGCTCTTAATTGCCTTATCAATTCAGTGGAAATTGTGAAGGGACGGGAACTGCCAGCTTCACCAGTAGCATTCACATCCTGTGAACAATGAAATAAAAATTGTTTGGTTTAAACCCAAAATGATTTTCAAACTATTTGCTTATAATTTGTGAGCTAAGGAGATGAATAACACTTTATCCTGTTATCCATAACTGCATTGTCTCCACACTATCAATTGTTTTAAATCTCCTCTCTACATGGCTTTAGCATCCTTCTTAAAGTGCAGCAGGGTCAGGCTTCCAGCGTGAACTGGTAGTGATTAAGAGAGACATTAACTTCTTGCCATAGTTTGAGAGTGGGCGTAAAAGCCAGAATGTTGTGTATTTTGGTGGATTTATGGATGAGATACAGAGCTGTAATTGGTGATCTGATAATTTAGTAAACAATCTGAAACCATTGCTGTTGATTCTAATAACCCCGAACAAAATGGAATGAGTTGATGAAGCAGGTGCCTGAGCTTGTTGTAACTTATGCTGTGGTCATGGGAAGCCTGAAATATCTTGCTCACTGAAGCAATCAGTATAATATTGTCATCAGGCTCGTTCAGTCATGCTCAGAAATGGCATGTTACAAAATGCTGGTAATGCTCTGAAGCTGGACAACAGTTATAGAAGGATGATTTAAGCTTGCTGTCTCAGCTGCTGAGGTTTTTACAGTATTTTCTATTTTTCCAGATTTCCAGCATATTTATATTCTTTGTGATCTTCAATTTGAAGTCTTAATGCATTTGATGAAATACTCCTGAAATTTAGTAGATTGTGACTGAGCATTTAAGCCTGGGTGGCTTTTTCCTGTAAATAGTATTTATGTTATTGAACCAAATAACCTCCTTCCAGTTTTATTTTCATTCTATCAATTAGTTGTGAAACATTCAACTTTAAAACTCTTCACTGTATCTTGCATTTAGATATCTGAGTAAAATCACAAGAAATAGTCTGAATTATTCTGGACACACAAGTGATTTATTCTTTGAAAAACACCTTATGCTCCTATCAGTTTCTAAATTGCCTTGATTTTATTTTAGGACTTCCAGCTCTTGTTGTGGCAACATCTGTTGGATTCACCAAATCAAAGGGATATGGAACAGTAAATTAGTAAGTAGACCACAAGACTGAAATAGACTAGTTCATTAATAAGTGTGTGAACTTCTTCAGCAATGTTTAAGAAGGACACAGTGGCATACAGTTGAAGCCACTTCTTCACAGCTCCAGCGATGCAGGTTCTATGCTGTGTGGAGTTTGCATTTCTCCCTGTGACAATATCGATTTCCTCCGGGTGCCATAGAGTTGTTTGGCACAGAAACAGGCCTATGTCAACCTTATTGTCCTTCTACATTGATCCCACTTTCTTGCATTAGGTCTGTATCCTTTTATGCTTTCAGTATTTAAATGCCTGTTTAAATATCTCTGATTTCTTCCTGCATTGCAAAGGTGTTCAAAGTTTAAATTAAATTTATTATTGAAGTACATATATGTCACCACATTCAAACCTGAGTTCCATTTTCTTGTGGGCAATCCATGTTGCAGGTTGGTTGGTTAATTGTTCCTGCTGTGCTGATGAGCGGTAGGCTTTAGAGGGGTTGATGGGAATGTAGGGAAAATAAAATGGGATGAGTGTAAGATGAATGCAAAAGGATGCTTGATGGTCAAGCTGGGTGGCTGTTTCTCCATACTGTATACTTCCCTGATTCTGTGTCCACTTATTTATTTGTTCTTGTCATTTTAGTTCTCTATTAGTCTTACCTTGTGTAAATAGTTGATGCTGCCTCTTCCTACATCTTGCGGTTAGTCAGCCATTGCTGTTGGGTGATCAGCTAGTTATCTGGTTGCATTTCATTTGCTTTCTGTGGCTTTTTAAAGTGACTTTTCATGCAGTATTAAATTTGCAATTTCTACATGTGCCTTTTCCTTTATAAATGCTTTATTCAAATATAATTCTGAATATTAACAGAACATTTATAGTACTACCTGTCAGAATAATCTATTTGGGAAAAAAGTATATACTTTACTGGTCTCTGACATTATTCACAGCAGCTTATTGACTGATGCGGAAATACGCCACGCTTTCACATAAATATGTTAGTAATAACTTAAATGATGAGAATGATATTTGAACAGTTTCCACAGTTTGTCAGCATGTTTTTTTTAAAATTATCACCTATTATTTATTATATTGTATATCTTAAAAAAATAGTGAGCACTTTTATTTCAAAATAGCTTACTGATATCTGGCAGGTATTCTGAATAGAGGAGGTACATGCAGTAAAGAGATTTACTATAAATAAGTTTATATTTCAGTGCACACTTTTAACACATGGCTCAAAGTTAAAATGCTAACTTTTCCTATTTCAGTAAATGATGAACTCCTGGAATTGTTTTCTATTCCAAAATGGTCTGAATGCTTCTTTAAGTGGCATTTCTAGGAGGAAATGGAGCTTATTGCTTGAAAGGTTTTATTTTAGCCTCTCGATTGGAAAGTTTGTTTAATTGACAGACAGGTTGTTGGTATATTAAGGGAATAGTTTGTATGAGATGGTGTGTGTATGAGATGGCAGTGGAACTTTAGGAAAAGATCACAATATAGGGGGAAAATTGGTTGCAGATGTTATGATTTATATCTAGGATTACAGACAACAGTACAGGGACTTAGCTGGTAATAATATAAAATGATGTCCGATCACATTCTGATAACATTGTTTGGGTTGGAACTAGCCACCCCTGCATCTCCTGGCCATTTGTTTTCTTCAGTGGTGCAGTCCACACCTCTCTTTTGCTGTCGTCCTCAACTTAGAATGGAGATTACATCTGAAGGAGAAAGCCCCAGTGATGTAGAGGAAATGTATAAGCCCTATGTCTCTTGAAAATAAAAACTGGTTACGTTTCAATAGCAGGTACAGGTGTTTCATTAAGTGCTCTGAACTTCCATACTGAGGCTCAAATATATGTAGTGAGGGAAAAAAACAAAAAAAAACTATACAATATACACGAGTGAATCTGCAGATGCTGGAAATAAATTTAAAAAAAACGAAATGCTGGCAGAACTCAGCAGGCCAGACAGCATCTATGGGAGGAGGTAATAACGACTTTTCGGGCTGAAACCCATCATCAGGAGTGAAGTAACATGGGATGGTAGAGGGGGGATAAGAAGTGGGGGGAGGGATAAAGTAGAGAGCTGGGAAGTGATAGGCTGGAGGGAAATGGGCTAGGGGAAGGTGGAGAATTATGGGAAATAAAAGAGAAAGAAAGGTAGGGCTGGGGGGAGAAATTATAGTGAGGGGGGAAGAAGAGAGAGAAAGAGCACCAGACTAAAATAATAGATAGGGATGGGGGTAAGGGTGGGGGGCAGGTGTATCAACAGAGGTCAGTGAGTTGGATGTTCATGCCAGCAGGAAGGAGGCTACCTCGACGGGAGATAAGGTATTGCTCTATCAACCTGCGTGTGGCCTCATCTTGACGGTAGAGGAGGCCATGGACAGACATGTCGGAGTGGGAGTGGTCTGTGGAATTGAAGTGTGTGGCCACGGAGATCCCGCCACTGTTGGAGGACCGAGCGCCGGTGTTCGGCGAAACGGTCTCCCAGTCTGCGGCGGGTCTCCCCAGTGTATAAATGGCCACATCGGGAGCACCGGATACAGTATATCACCCCAGCTGACTCGCAGGTGAAGTGGTGCCTCACCTGAAAGGACTGTCTGGGGCCTAGGATGGTGGTGAGGGAAGAAGTGTGGGAGCAGGTGTAGCACTTCTTCCATTTGCAGGGATGAGTGCCCGGAGGGAGGTCCGTGGGGAGGGATGGGGGGGGGGATGAATGGACAAGGGAGTCGCGTAGGGAGCGATCCCTGCGGAAAGCCGAGAGTGGGGGGGAGGGGAAGATGTGGTTGGTGGTGGGATCACGTAGGAGGTGGCTGAAGTTACAGAGGATTATGTGTTGGATCTGTAGGCTGGTAGGGTGATAGGTGAGGACCAGGGGGAGTCTATCCCTGGTGGGCTGGCGGGGGGGATGGGGTGAGGGCAGAGGTGTGTGAAATACGGGAGACGCGATGGAGGGCAGAGTTGATAGTGGACGAAGGGAAGCCCCTTTCTTTAAAAAAGGAAGACATCTCCTTTGTCCTAGAATGAAAGGCCTCATCCTGAGAGCAGATGCGGTGGAGGCGGAGGAATTGAGAGAAAGGGATTACCTTATCTCCCGCCTAGGTAGCCTCCTTCCTGCCGGCATGAACATCCAACTCTCTGACCTCTGTTGATACCCTTACCCCCATCCCTATCTATTATTTTAGTCTGGTTCTCTTTCTCTCTCTTTTCCCCCCTCACTATAATCTCTCCCCCCAGCCCTACCTTTCTTTCTCTTTTATTTCCCATAATTCTCCACCTTCCCCCTAGCCCATTTCCCTCCAGCCTATCACTTCCCAGCTCTCTACTTCATCCCTCCCCTCACTTCTTATCCCCCCTCGACCATCCCATGTTACTTCACTCCTGATGAAGGGTTTCAGCCCAAAACATCGTTATTACCTCCTCCCATAGATGCTATCCGGCCTGCTGTGTTCTGCCAGCATTTTGTGTTTTTTTATACAATATACATAATGTATAATGGGGGACAAAGAAATGACCGACTAACTGAATGAGTATTCTGTATCAGTCTTCACTGTGGAAGACACTAGTAGTATGCTGGAAATTCGAGCATGTTAGAAGGAAGAAGTGAGTGAAGTTGCAATTACTAGGGAGAAGATGCTTCAGAAACTGAAAGGTCTGAAGATAGATAAATCACTTGGACCAGATGGTCCACGCTCCAGGGTTCTGAAAGAGGAGGATGGAGAGATTGTTGAGTCATCTAGACATTGGGAGAATGGGCAAATAAGTAGCAGATGGAATGCAGTGTATGGTCATGCACTTTGGTAGAGAAAATAAAAGCATGGATTACTTTTTAAATGGCAAAAAATTTAAAAATTGGAGTTGCAAAGGAATTTGGGAGTCCTCGTGCAGGATTCCCTAAAGATTACTTTGAAAGTTGAGTTGGTGGTGAGAGGGCAAATGTGAGAGGACTAGAATACAAGAGCAGGGATGTGATGCTGAGGCTTTATAAGGCACTGGTGAGGCCTTGCCTTGAGTGTTGTATACAGTTTTGGGCTCCTCATCTTAGAGGAGATGCACTGGCATTGGGGAGGGTCCAGAGGAGGTTCACAAGGATGATTCCAGGAATGTATGGATTATCATATGAGGACCGTCTGATGGCTCTGGGTCTGTACTTGCTGGAATTCTGAAGGATGAGGAGGGATCTCATTGAAACCTATCAAATGTTGAAAAGTCTAGACTCAGTAGATGTGGAAAGGATGTTTCCCATGGTGGGAGAGTCTAGGATAAGATGGCACAGCCTCAGGATAGAGGTGTGCCCTTCCAAAACAGTGATACGGAGAAACTTGTTTAGCCAGAAGGTGGTGAATTTATGAAATTTGTTGCCACATGCAGCTGCAGCTGGGTGTATTTAAGGTAGAAATTGATAGGTTCTTGATTGGACATGGCATCAAAGGTTACAGGGAGAGGGCCGGGAAATGGGGTTGAGGAGGAGAGAAAAAGGATCAGTCATGATTGAATGGTGGTGCAGACTTGATGGGCCAAATGGCCTAATTCTGCTCCTATGTCTTATGGTCTAATATAAAAACGAGGATGTAATGTTGAAGCTTTATAAGGCACTGGTGGGGCTTTACTTGGAGTATCGTGAGCAGTTTTGGGCCCCTTATCTAAGAGACAATGTTCTGACTTTGGAGAAGGTTCAAAGGTGGTGCATGGAAATGATTCTGGAATTGAAAGGCTTATCATATGAGGAGCGATTGATAGCTCTGTTCCTGTACTTACTGGAATTCACAAAAATGAGGGGTGACCGCATTGAAATGTATTGAATCTTGAAAGGTTGAATAGAATGGATGTGACGAGGATGTTTCCTATGGTGGGAGAGTCTAAGACCAGAGGGCATAGCTGGAGAATGGAGGCACGTCATTTTAAAATGGGGCTGAGGAGGAATTTTTTTTTACCTAGTGAATGGTGAATCTGCAGAAATTGTTGCCAAGGCAACTGTAGAGGCCAAGTCATTGGGTATTCTTAAGGTAAGGTTTGATAGATTCTTGATTAGTCAGGGCATGAAGGGTTTTGGGATTGGGGCTTATAGTGAAACTGATCAGCCATGAGGAAATTGTGGAACAACAATCTATAGGCCAAATGACCTAGTTCTGCTCCTTTATCATATGTTCTAATGCACAGTATAATACTTACACTGATCAACAGATATTCAGCTCCTTCAAAGCACCCATCACATTCAGGGTTTATTTCCAGCCATCTGAGGGAATACACTTGGGCCCATTTTTCCATTTTATACCTTTACCACCCCCACCCCCCTATTGTCCACAGTATGTTTTTTTCTGCACACTGCACTTGTGCCGTTTCTCTTGAATAATATTGGTGTGGAAGCTATGCTTCAGTTTTGCTGAAACTTACCCAGAGCCACCAAACCACAAACAAATCGTATTATATGTAATATAATGTAATATTATATGTGTTTTAAGGCCAGTGACTCAATCTTTAGATGTCACATTATTATAAATGCATTTATAATAATTTATGTGAAATACTTTAATAAAGTATAATGTTTTCCAGACAATAAAGAAACTTCTTTAGCAGGAGAAAAGTTTTGATTGACTTTGCTATTTTTGAATGATTGCATGTCCTGAAACATTGACTGCCTATTCATTTCCATGGATGCTGCCTGGCCTGCTGAGTTCCTCCAGCTTTTTATGTGTGTTGCTTTGGATTTGTTGCGTCTGCAGATTTTCTCTTGTTTATGTATACATATCAATTAGTCTGTAAATGTCTGCAGGATCTTACAACAATATGACCTGGGATCCATAAATGGAGAATCTTAAAATTAACAGTATGGATTGCTGGAAGGTAATTGTGCAGAAGCGAGACATTCTGCTTGTTAGATTGATGTTGAATGATTTTTGCTTGCAACATTGAATGTCAAGAGGAATTGGTTACACTTCTTTTGGAGATGATCATTGAGGAAGGATGAGTGGACAAGGAAGTCAGATGGAGACCAATCCTAACGGGAAAATGAAGAAATGGCAAGGGAGAGGGGTAAGATGTGCTTTCTGGTAGGATCCCATTGGAGATGGTGGAATTTATGGAGAATGATATGTTGGACACATGGTATGTAAAGACAATGAGGATCATGGTATGTAAAGAATCATGGTATGTAAAGACAATGAGGATTCTATCCCTGGTATTATGGCGGGAGGATGGTACAGATCGATGGGAGTAGGCAGTTCAAATGGTTTGGCGCAGACTAGATGGGCCGAGGGGCCTGCTTCTGTGCTGTACTTTTCTATGATTCTGTGACTCTAGGATGGAGTTAGGGCAGATGTATGGGAAATGTATTACATGCAGAAAAACATCGTTCTTTGAAAAAAGAGGGTATCTAGAATGGAAAACCTCATCCTGAGAACAGATGCAGTGGAGAGGAACTGTGAGAAGGGAATAGCATTTTTACAAGTGACAAGATGGGGAAAGGCAGTCAAGATAATTGTGAGAGTCAGTAGGCCTGTAAATGTTGACAGTGAATAGTCTGTCTCCAGAGCTGGAGCCAGACAGATTGAGAAAAAGGAGATCGCCCAAGTAATTTTGTTGGCAGGAAGGAAGTTGGAGGCATAGTTGTTGAAATTGATGAGTCCAGAGTGGGTGTATGAAGCAGCACTAATGCAGTTCTCCATGTAATAACTCTAGAGGAACTGAGGGTCTCCTACTAGTCCTGGATCTGAGCTGCTTGGCTTCCAGCAATCACAGTCATGTTCTATTGTGCTAGGTGTAACTAACTATAGGCCAGTATAGTTACTCCTTGTGTCCTTTATTTTTAGTGCTTCTGTAATAAATTACCTAAACCTGCTCACAGTTGCCTAGTAAATGTTTGATAAGTTAATTACTTTTTACTTCTCAGTTTTGTGCACTTGCTCATGACTCCACAAATTTCTGTTGGCTATTTTGTTTGATTAATCCATGTATTTGTGTCTTCAAGTGAATGTATACTTAATCCTCAAGTTTCTCCTGTAATCTAAGAATTAAGGATGAGAAGATGAAGTTCCAAGCCCTTGGTGCTAAAGCTTATATAGGAACCAATCAGAAGCAGATGAACTAACCCTAAGTGTCAGGTAGAGTTGGGATGTTATGTACTCCTATTAATTAAGTTCCATCGATGCCTTTGTTCACATGGTGACATTTGCAGAATTTGTTTGGTTACTTTCTGCAAAACAAAAGACATCTCATTGGTGAAAATGGGAAATCGGATTTGTTTATTTAATTTGGAATATGAGCTCCACTCTTGGCACAGAAATGTAGCCACCCTGAAGAAAGACAGTTTCAAAGCTAACTCAGTGTTCTGTGGCTTAAAAAACACAGTACTGCAAATTTGGAATGAGCAGATTGGGATACCTTCTAAAGCATCCTGATAAAATATTGGTGTCACTCAGAGAGTCCTTGTTTTGATAATGGTCTTTAAATTAGCCACTATTTTGTGTGGATTGAATGGAGATTTGCTTGGCACCATGAGGTTTAAATCAGGACGTCTTCACTGGCATTTTGGATCCATCAGTAATTTGGACGAGAACTGTCTTCATAGAGAAGAAAGGATTTGCAAAGTTAATGGGCTTTCTGCTGTCTTCTCTTTAAGACCACTTGGAGGTGGTAAATTATTATTAGATTCCCTCTTATCACAATTGTCTGTGGTGTTTAAAATTAACAAGTGCCCCTGGCAATGGAGGCTTGTTTTCTGTCTTCAACATTCATGTTTTTTTTGTACTGTGCTAGGCTGCTGGACATTCTGTTGTAACAGTCTGTTTTAGCTGCATTTTCCATCAAGCTGTCTGGTATTTATTTACTGGCCATTATATTAAATTTCTCAACTTAGTCTTGAAAACAATTGGACTGCTGTCAAACAGTAACAAGGAGTTTACAACATGGGCTAAGTCAACTATATATATTCATTAAATCAAAATGCTGGAAACACTCAGCAGGTCAGACAGCATCTGCAAAGTGAGTAAAGTAATCAAGTGTGTTTACCTGTGGCAAATTTATAAAGGACTGTTGCTTCTATCTTGTTTACTGGTCAGTGCTGCACGAACATGATGGACTGCTTGTTCAAGGAGGCCGGTGGACAGTTGACATCTATGTATGTAGTTATGGAGTTTCCCGCCCTATGGTTCTTTCCAGCTCTTCTCTCCTTCTATCCCTCCCTAGTCCTCTGGTGTTCTCTTGGCTTTTTTACATTTTGCGCTACTTAGTCCTCCTGATCTGTACATCTCTGAACTTCTGTTGTCCTCCCAACTTCTAGTCTGCTCCCAGTTGCACCTAATCTCTAGCCTGTTGCCAATCACCTCCATTTCCATTTTTCTCCCAATCCCTCCCAGTCTTCTGTCCTACCCTAGCACTCCTGATTGAAGAGGTCTCACCACCCTAGACAGGTTTGAGTCTGGCAGCTAAGAGCTGAGTAAGCCAAGTTGCAATATGAACATTAACACTATAGCAGGGAAAATAAGATCAAAAGTTTGCAGTCATGGAGACACACCCAAGCTGATAGAATGTAATACAAATAACAACGGTAATAAAGGAGTTCTTCCATTGATGTTCTGTAGCCACAATCTTGCTCCTTCAATGTTTGGCCGAGAGCTTCTGATTAGTAGGACATTGCTTTGGAATGAGCAGGAAGGTCCCTGCCTGTCTTCAGCCTTTCTATTGGACATACAGAACAATTGGCATCCCACAACATAATTACACAGAACAGCCAAGGCATTGGAGTTTTTTTTTGGCAATTGTGAATTACTTTGCACAATTACCAGGCAGCTGTCCTACCCCAGGTGGTGTTTGACTCTTGCCTCAGATAATTGTGGCTATTGACGGCCTGGGGCAAGGTGTCAGCCAGCTATTTACCACTGAGTTGGATCCTGGCAGCCAGCCATCCCCCTCATCTGCTCTCTCCATATTCTGCACAGCAATGACAGTGCTAGACTTGGATTTGTTGGTAGGAGTGTGGAAGGGTGGAGGAAAGTCTTCAATCAAAGGAAATCTGCCCTAAGAAAGCAACATTCCTGGCATACTGCAGGTTTGCTATTAATGAGGTTTTAATTTTTTGTGATTATTCTTATAGTGTCTTTGCTTGGACATTTTAGACGTTCAGAGATTAGAAAGTTCTGAGATTTGTTTGTCTTTTCATTCATTTATTCTCCCTGTGGTAGTTGTGTTGCAAGCCAGCTATATTTCAGAGCTGGCTAACAAGTGGCAAGGTCTATCTGGATCTGGTGAAAACTGAATTAAAAAATTAAATGTTAAATAAATATGCTTTGTTGCTCATTATACTGTGTGACTTCAAGCATTTTTCTGTTTTACTTGAGCCAAGCTTTTATTTGGCTTCTGTCTCCTGAAATATTTCAGTGGTAGACTATAGTAGACTAAACAGTAGTCGACAATCTGATTTGCTTTGAGCCTTCCTTGCATGCTTATTCTTGTAAAACCTTGCATACAAGAATATTGTTTGCTTTAGTTCATTTATTTAATAATTTGAAGAACTGCTATACTTATTTTTCTTTGGTACCCAAAGGCATAATTAAAAAGAATGAAGCCCTGTGCACTGCTACACTGCCAATAATTACAAATAATTACATGGCACCTAAAAAAAAAAACAGGTGACTGATGTGATAAATTCAGTGAGGTACAGTTGGCTATTGGAAGTATGTAGGTGTACCTGAGATTTCACTCTGCTGCAGGCTGTGGAGAGAGCTGAAAAGGCTGATGCACTGTGCATCTATCCCTTCAACTTCATATTGCTCATTAATTTCAATTGTATAGCTTCCATCTTCAAATGGAACCACTGACCTGAATGAAAAGATAAGTGCTGATAAATATATTATTGATTTTCGGTTTATCTTGTTTCTCTTAAAGGACTATGGAATTTTTTTTATCAGTTAATTACATCTGACTGAATTGTTCGAAACATCTCTGAAAGCACTGTCCAGGGTGGTTCAGGATATGACCTTGGTTCCTGCCACAGAAGGCCTAACCGACAGTTGTGACCTTCACAGCACCAAGTCCAAGGCTACCATGGTTCCTAACCTGGGATCCATGGATCCCTTGCTCAATTGTATTGGTCCATGGCATAAACAAGGTTGGGAACAGGAACCCTTGAACTGTACCATGGATCCTCCCATGGCAGCGATGGAGTGTCGTGTGTTTTTTGGCCCAATTTATGGCAATACTGGAAGAAATCAATCCACTTATCATCATTCTTGTTTATAGTTCTTATGTAGTTGTACAAAGGATGTATGTATTTCACGTCAGAGATTATGTGTAATCTTATAATTTGAATTAGAATGGCTATGAACACAGTATGGTGTTACTCCTTATGTATTGAATGAGCTTTGCTGCTGCTTTTCTAATCCAAGTTACATTGTATAGAGAAAAGAAAATTGGGTCGAGAGTTATCCACCAAATAACCAGATGTCTTCCAGGTAGCTGGTCAAAATAGAATGATGGAGCATTTAATCTACGTAGACACTGATGATGACAGATATCCAGGGAGTTTGTTTCTTGCCTAAAGAAAGTTCCAACATTGTCTTAAATGAGAGCAATAAGGATAATTTTCAGAGGTTTCTTATAGAAAAAGACTTAAGTTATTTTAATGTCTTTCGGTGTATTTTGGACTTCAGATAACAAGCTTCCGAGTGGATGGTTTCCACTGCTGGAAAATTGCAGCTAGCAGCACATAAATGTGGCATCACTGCATCATGTTTAGGTTTACAAGGTAGCCATGGAAACCATTTTAGTGCAGCAGAAATTGTTGAGCTGCAAAATTGAAACAGGTGCACAAGGGTAGACTCTCAGTGGCCAATGTCACCGCTTCAGAACACGCTAGAACAAATAGACAGTGAATAGCTACAGGAGGAAACACAGGAAGTCCTGGGGAGCTAACAGCATGTAGAGTTCATCACAACAATTTCAATGCTGGAATTTCCTTTCCAGTAAACCATAAGTGGATGCAACTGTGAATGGAAATTTCTCCCGCCAGTTATTTGACAACAGTGTTTTAGAACACAAGTAGATCATTGAGAAAATAGCAGCAAACAGATTTTATTGAAATTGAGGGAGTATCATCATCCCCCCATTTTCATCAATTTTCTATTAGGCTGAGGCCCATTGCTGGAAATTCCATGAGACCTCTGGGCCACGAAAGGTTGCTCCATTGCCTTTAAACACTTCCCTTCACGTCTTGGCCAGGATTGGAATAGGGGGAGGAGAATGAGGGTGGGAGAGTGTTGTGGTCAGGGAGTGCTGTTGGAGCCTAGCTGGTGGAATGGATGGAGGGGGAAGGGTGCATTGGTGGCTTGGATTTGAACTTTATAGCAGGAAGGGAGTTTGGTGTCTTAGTCAAGAATCAAATGAGGAGCAGAGTCCCTTTCCAGCTGGAGGTGACAGTCAGTGAATGCAGTGGTTCATACTTGTACAGTCATGGAGTCTACATGTTTGGGCTCTGGGTGTGAACTGCAATGATAAAGAATCATTTTGGGTTGTGGGAGTTGAGGTCGGTGGTGTGAGTTGGTATTATAGTGGGATGGATGGTGTGTGGGAGTATGACATGAGAAAAGTAGGTGAAGTCTGAATAGGACCTTACTCTGCAGCAGTATTAAGACAGGTTGCTTGTTCTTGTTCTTGCTGCACCACACATAACCAAGACATTCCACTGACCTCAACAATACATAATGAACATTGCACAAAACTATTCAAAGTAGAGAAATAGAGTTTTCCCATTATTCAAGCCATATTGTTCCCTCAACAAACAGAGCTGGAATAAATGCTCTGGTCATTTGTCCCTTTGCTAATCATATGGTTATTTCCTTCCTTTTCTATAGCACTTAAAGATATATAATTAATTACAAGACATTTTGAGGCATGAAGTAATGGCAGTAGAAGTATTTTTAATGAAATGTTTTTGACTTAAGAAAGAAGGTGGCTATGTTTCAGTGACAAATTGAATGAGACATACTATGACAAGAGTAGCTTCAGAGAATCAGACACTACAAAAGTAAAACATGTACTGTACATGGGACACCATAGTGAATTTCACTTTCCAACGAAATGGCTTTTTGGGGCTGATAAATGGGAGGAAAGAAAACCAAATCTTACCTTGTACCACATTGAATTATTGTATCGTACAGAACAGAAATGGTCCTTTATGACCTACCTCATCCGTGCCGACTATAATATCTGTCAGCGTTAATCTTGTTGGCCCACATTAGGCCATTATCCCTCCACTTCTTTCCTGTCTAAGTACTTGTGCAAATGCCTTTTAGGTACTGTAATCTCCTCTTGCAGCTCATTCCAAATATTCACCATCCCCTGTGAGGAAGAACTTACCCATCAGATCTCCTTGTAAACTTCTCTTGTCTTACCTTAAACCTGTGTCTTATACTTCTACATTCACCTGACATGAGAAGAAGTATTTGACTCTCTAATGAGCATCAACAAGTTTTTGAAAAATCTGATTGCTTGTTCTTCTAGCAAAGGCCGGTTTTGAAAGTTCTCTGATTTCAGCTAGTCCATATTGTAAATTTTAACTCATTATTCCTTTGCAAGTTCAAAAGATAAGCGTTTACCAGGAATGAGATATGTGTAAGATATTTCGGTATGTTTATTCAGAAATCACTTTTTGTAGGTCTGACTTCAAGGTTTTTACTATTCCTGTTGTTAAACTGATGTGTTGTGCTGCATTTGATCTCAGGATTTCTTTACAAAATAGATTTATTAGTTCCGTTGTTATTAATATGCCCCTAGAAAAATTTAACATTGGCCATCAGAGGCCAACTATTTCCACAGGGTTTTTATCTTCTCCTTTCCACCTGATAGTAACAGGTATTGACAGCTGTTATATGATGAGAATCGTTTATTGCTTTAAGCCTGTTGGTTTGAGCCCATTCTAGTCTCAATTTTTGTTTGACAGTCGATTTTCCCAGGTTTGCTTCTGCATCACTGCAGTATCCTTGCCAGAAATCCTTGTAGAAATGGGAAGTTACTGTTCTACCAGTTTCTTATCAGATTTTATCTCTATTTTCAGCCATTTATAAGGATATTTGTTAATCATTTTTCAGAAGCTGAAGTGCACAAGGATGTAGAGTTTTTTCTCATTCCACTTGCTTTGTCACCTTCATCTTAAAAAGAGCTTTGACCAGCGGCCAATCTGGGCCTCCTTTTGAGAGGAGGGGACTTCATTCAGGTGCACTGCCCAAGGATAAAAGGCAGCAACTGGTTAGTACAGCAAAAAAGAGCTTTGACCAGCCGCCAATCGGTGTTTGGGATTGATTAGCAAGAGCAAATTAAAGGAAGGCAGGGGTAAGTGCAGTGGCCGTCGTCTGAGTGGACATAGAGTGGTGATCTTGAGGCCTTAGCTCTTCGAGGCTTCACTCAGAAAAAGCAAAGCAAAGATTTTTTTCCTTTTCTTTATATCTGCTCAGCAAGGGCAGTAGGGATGACAGGTAGGATAGTGAAATGCTTCTCTTGTGGAATGTGGGAAGGCAGGGAGACCTCCAGTGTTCCTGATGACAGCTGCAGCTTCTAACAAACCACATTAAGGAGTTGGAGTTGGAACTGAATGAACTCTAAATGGTTCAGGAGGCTGAGGGAGTGATAGATAGGACATACAGAGAGGTAGTTACACCCAAGGTGGAGGACACAGGAAACTAGGTGACAGTCAGGAAGGTTAAGGAGTCAGTGCAGAGTAGCCCTGTGGCCATTCCCCTCAATATATAACAATTTGGATACTGTTGGGGGGGAGGGGGGGAAATGACCTAACAGGAAAGTTGCAGTGGGTGAGCCTCTGTGATTCAGCAGGGATAGAGGGAAGAAGAGGCATGCTGTTGTGATAGGGGATTCATTCGTTAGGGGAACGGACAGGAGGTTTTGTGGGTGAGAATGAGATTCCCAGATGGTATGTTGCTTCCCAGGTGCCAGGGTCTGGGATATCTCGGATTGAATCCACAAAGTTTTTAAGTGGGAGATTGAGAAGTCGTGGTCCACCTAGGCACAAATGACATGGGTAGGATGAGTGATGAGGTTCTGCATAGGGAAATTTTGTTAAAGCTGCATGGTGGGGTTTAAAATCGAGCTGCAGAGGGATGGGAATCAGTGTGCCAGAACAGTTAGTGGAGAGGTCTTGGAAGCAGATGTTCGTAAGACCTTAGACAGACTTAGGAATCAGAAGGTTGCGCATGGTGCAAGTAGTGTCCTGAGCTGCATATATTTCAATGCAAGAAGTATCGTAGGAAAAGCAGATGATAGTGCTGAAGATGAGGTAATTGGTTTACAAACAGAGCAATGTTTAGTGAAGAGAGGCTGTTGATAGGGCAAAATTGCAGTCAACTGGATGAGCTGCAATGTAAAAGGGAGACAAAATCATACAGGGTGAATACAGGACTGAAGATGTCATGTTTGAATGCGCGCAGTATACCGAAAGATGTAGAGAAACTTGCAGAACACTTGCAGATTGGGAGGTATGATGTTGTAGGCATCATGGAATCACTGCTGAAAGATTATGGCTGGTAGTGTAATGTCCCAGGATACACATTGTATCAAAAGGACAGGCAGAAAGGCAGAGGGGGTGGCATTGCTATGCTGGTAAAAAATGAAATCAAACGATTGGAAAGAAGTGACGAAGGGTCATAAGGTGTTGAATCATTGTGGATAGAGCTAGGGAACTACCAGGGTAAAAAGAGCCTATGGGAATTGTGTACAGATCCCCAAACAGTAGTAAGGATGTGGCCTATAAATTACAACAGGAGATAGAAAGTGCATGCCAAAGGGCAATGTTACAATGCTCTTGGGGGACTTCAATATGCAGGTTGATTGGGTAAATCAGGTTGTTGCTAGATACCAGGAGGGGGAATTTCTAGAGTGCAAATGAGATGGCGTTTTAGAGCAGCTCATGGTTGAGCCCACTAGAGGATCGCTATTTTGGATTAGCTGTTGTGCAATGAACCAGAATTGATTAGAGACCTGAAAGTAAATGAACCCTTAAGGGCAAGTTATCATAATATGATCAAATTAACCCTGAAATTTGAGAAGGCGAATCTAAAGTCAGATGTATATCACCTAGACCAGATGGTGTACACTCCAGAGTTCTGAAAGAGGTGCCTAAAGAGATCGTGGAGGCATTAGTAATAATCTTTCAAGAATCACTAGATTCTGAAATGGTTCTGGAAGGCTGGAAAACTGCAAATATCACTCCACACTTCAAGAAGGGAGAGAGGCAGAAGAAAGGAAACTATAGGCCAGTTAGCCTGACCTCAGTAGTTGGGAAGATGTTGGAGTCAATTATTAAGGAGGCGGTCTCAGGGTACATGGAGGCACATGATAAGATAGGCCATAGTCAGCATGGTTTCCTCAAAAGAAGATCTTGCTTTGCTAAATCTGCTGGAATTCTTTGAAGAAATATGGGTAACCCTAGGTAATTTCTCAGGTAAGGACATGTTCGGCACAGCTTTGTGGGCTGAAGAGCCTGTATTGTACTGTAGGTTTTCTGTGTCCTATGTTCTAAATAATATGCAGGATAGACAAAGGAGAATCAGTTGATGATGTGTACATGTATTTTCAGAAGGCTTTTGACAAGGTGGCACTCATGAGGCTGCTTAACAAGTTATGAGCCCATGGCATTACAGGAAAGATTCTAGCATGGATAAAGCAGTGGCTGATTGGCAGAAGGCAAAGAATGGGAATAAAGAGAGCCTTTACTGCCTGGCTGCCAGTGACTATTGGTGTTCTACAGGGGTCTGTGTTGGGACTGATTCTTTTTACGTTATATGTCAGTGATGTGGATGGTGGAATTGATGGCTTTGTTGCAAAGTTTGCAGATGATATGAAGATAGGTGGAGGAAAAGGTAGTTTTGAGGAAGTAGAGAGGCTACAGATGGATTTAGATTAGGAGATTGAGCATAGAAATGGCAGATGGATTCCAGTATTGGAAAGTGTATGGTCATGTACTTTGGTAGAAGAAATGAAAGGGCTGACTATTTTCTTAATGGAGAGGAAATACAAAAAAACTGAGGTGCAAAGAGACTTGGGAGTAATTGTGCAGGATTGAAGGTTGTACTGAAGGTTAATTTGCTGGTTGATTCTGTGGTGAAGAAGGCAAATGCAATGTAAGCATTCATTTCAAGAGGACTAAAATATAAAAGCAAGGATATAATGTTGAGACTTTATAAAGCACCAGTGAGGCCTCACTTGGAGTATTGTGAGTAGTTCTGGGCCCTTTTCTGAGAAAGGATGTGCTAAACCTGGAGAGGGTTCAAAGGAGGTTCACAAAAATGATTCCAGGATTGAATGGCTTGTCTTATGAAGAGTGTTTGATGGCTCTGGGCCTGTATTCACTGGAATCCAGAAGAATGAGGGGTGACCTCAATGAAACCTATTGAATGGTGAAAGGCCTTGACAGAGTGGATGTTGAGGGTATGTTGATAGATTGATAGATAGATTGGTCGATAGATTGTTGATTGCTCAGGGCATGAAGGGATATGGGAAGAAGGCAAGTGATTGTGGCTGAGAGGAAAATTGGATCAGCTAGGATGAAATGGTAGAGCAGACTTGAAGGGCCAAATGGCCTAGTTCTGCTCCTATATCTTATGGTCTTAATGAGATAAGTCAGGCTTGATCTAACTCCATCAAATTCTATTTTGCTGCTCATTTGTAGTTGATTTCTATTGGCTGTCAAGGTTGTTCCTACATAGTTCATGACACTGATTGCTCAGCAGTTCGAATAAGTCTTTTTGAAACTGGACAAAATGTTATCTGTAACATTGCATGACCATCATTATCTCACAACTCTCCTTTGACTCTCAGGAGTAGGTTCTTTTTGCCTTTGAGGTATTTTTGTTTTTATCAA
Organism: Hemitrygon akajei; assembly: GCF_048418815.1. Taxonomy (NCBI): domain Eukaryota; kingdom Metazoa; phylum Chordata; class Chondrichthyes; order Myliobatiformes; family Dasyatidae; genus Hemitrygon; species Hemitrygon akajei. The sequence goes on from NC_133124.1 coordinate 94,355,025, forward strand.
GAATCTTAAACTGTTTTCAATTCCATTTTGATTATTTTTGGTGTCCTCATGAATAACACTTAAATTAAAATCTCTTTCAATTGCTTTTTGCCAAAGGGGGTTTAAATGGATTGCTTAAGTCAATTTATTTAATTGCAATTATTGGAACTTGAGTTTTTAAGTTGTTTTAGTCTGATTAAAATATGTTAAATATGCTTGTCAGTCTAAAATAGCATAAAATGTACATTTGATTTCATTAGTATTACTGACTGAAAGCGATTTTCTAGGCTTACATATTCAGCAGAAGAGGGAACTAAGTCTGATTTGAAATTAGTTATGAATATATTTTCTTAGCATATAAAATGGTGGAAACTGAGTTTCATCTTTTGGGAAGTTTATTTATTTTGTTTAAGCCTGCTGAGTGCACATGTATTCAAACATTGCCCTTCCCGAAATCGGACAAAATGATGTTTGCCAAAGCCAGAACAGTGACACAAGATAAAGTCCGCAAAAGGATCATGACCTCTGCTGGCTTGGAGGTGAATAACTGTTAACCTTTATACTACATCAGTTATATACATCACTACCATGTTGAACTGTTACCTTTGATAGAAGGTTGTGTTGTAAAGCTAAAGCACTGATCGAAAATAATGTATATCATCAGAAAGATCATAATAGCGTTCCCTATTATCTTCCAGAATGCCTTCAGGTATACCGATAACAAATTTCTTTTAATTTTTTTTATTCATATAAATTGAATTGGCTGTAGATAACCTTTCAAAGCAGAGCTGGATCACTTTTCAACTCCATTAATGTAGCAGAATTTCATTTAGTTTCATCTATATCATTAGTTCTAAATGTGATCTAGAAGCATTTACGCAGTCTTATTGTGCAACTCCACATCTGGTATGCATAAATAATCTTCAATTCAAGTGTTCCTCTGTAATATTAATGAGAAATGCCCCATGTGCTTAATTTTGAATTGTTTGAATACATTGACTTCTTGCATACAGGTTACTATCATTTAGTGCTTTAATCTCACAGATCCTTGTTTAGTGAAGAGACGCCATTGAAAATTTAAATAAAAAGGATAATTTAATGAATTAAACTTTTGCATCACAATGGACTTAGCAGTTCTTTATATTTTGCCAGAAACTGGTCTGTACTCTCAATGTGGTGTAATTTATTTATTCAAGGCTGGTTGAAATCCCTGAGCTTCATTGACAAAGAGGGTTTAATGCATCATTCTTCTCACAGGCTACAACTCCTGACGTTGAGTAATGAGTTTCCTGATCATACTTGGCATCAGTAACTTCACCAACCTTTGCGTAATTAATAAACAAACATTATTCATGAAACGTGCTTTCCATTAATCTTCATTAAAATATCAAACTGCTGCAGTGAGTGTATTCAGTTACCAGAGTGAAGGAGATCATATTCTGACATAACCATGAAATGTACTGCATTTAAAGAACATCATGTTAATTGATTAGAATTAATAATTAGATATTGTGGCTACCTCAGGTTGTAAAACAATGTTATCTTTTTAATTGTTTTGCTTCTAATTGTCACTGTTCCTTTTTAACATTTGGATTCAATTCCTTCAACACTGGCAAACGTCCATTTCTATGCCTTGTCAGGGACACTCTTCATGTGAGTTTAAAAAATGAAGTTGGGAGTTTTAGCTGTTGATCAGCTATTGCAGCAGCATTAAACAGGGAGCCAGTGAAACGGTGGGGTGGTGCTACTCCATGGGCATTTGTGCTGCCACCATTTGCAGACTTTGGGCTGGAGAGACAGTTCTGTTTATGTGGAGATTGTGGATGAATCTGTATCTTTCAATTCATTGAATATGATGATATTTTCTCTCCTACACATTTCCTTCCAATAGAAGTTATTATTACTTTTGCATTCTTGCAATAAAACATTCCCAACAGACACAGCTTGAGTAGGATTGGTCTTTAGTTTTGGAAAGAAGTGACAGAGAGAATGAGGAAATGACTAAGCCAAAAGGGGAAGAAGGAAATAGAAAGCAGAGTGGTGAATTTAATCGAGAAGGGAAGGAAACACTAGAGAGGAAATGGAGGCTGAAGTAAGTGGAGAAGACAACAGGGAAGGGGGGTATAAACAAAATAAGCAAAGGAGGCAGTTTAAGATGGGAACAATCTAGAGACAGTGCATGCATAAAAAGGAATATTAGATTCACAGAGGATGAGCCAAAGAAAGCATGATGATTTACTGAAATGAAAAGTTTCTGACATGATTGTTGTGAAAGTGGAGTAGGGCAGTTCCAGCATTAGAGGAAATGATCAGGAAAAGGACTTTACCAACAAGAACAGAAAAGAAAGAGGAAAGGAAGAAAAAAACAATTAATACGGTGTGAGGTTGGGAAGATCGTTTTTCTGGAACAAGATCATGGGCAAGGACAATCCCAGGTCAAAATATGTGGAGTTAGGTTAACATTAAAGGAAAAGGGAAGAAATGTCAATCTAAATTGGAGGATAATTAAAAGACAAGAAGAATATCAACATTTGATAAGTAAGATTGAAATAGAGTGATAATTGAGGTACCAGATGGGATATTTCAGTGATTTCTGAAAGTCCTATGTTTAGTCATGGTGAAGAGTTTAACAAATTGTAAATGAATTAAAATGTATCTAGCTGGCTGTTAATGGACTGGAAATTTGCTTTATCATGCAGCAGGAACTAATTACCCTTTTTTTTTGAAACTGTAAGTTGCTGCATCTTTTCTCCTATTGGACTTGTACCTCCAGAAAGTGCCAAAACTTTGCTTTCTGACAAGTTGCCATTGTATGCTGAACTTACAATTTGACTGCTTAAGATAGCCAGGGTTGGGAAATTGGCTCGAGATGTAATGCTTTCTTTAGAAGTAAATTGGAGAAGATGATAATGAATGCATATATCTTACAAATTGTTCTAGTCAATAGAGATTATATGATGAAAGATGCTCTCCAAAGAAACAGCTTTAATAACATTTATTTATTTAGAGCTGCAGCACAGTAACAGGCCGATCTGGCCCAACAAACCTGTGCCGCCTACCTTACCTGCATGTGACCAATTAATTTACTAACCTGTACATCTTTGGAATTGGGGGAAACCGGAGCACCCGGAGTAAACCCAAGTGATCGCAGGGAGAACATGCAAACTCCTTACAGACAGCAGTGGAATTGAACCTGGGTCACTGATGCTGCTGTAGCGTTTTGCTTACTGCTACTCTACTGTGCTGCCCCAATGTTGGGTTACCTCACTTCTGATTAATCAGTTTCACCACAACACAACCTATGTTCTTCAGTGGACACCATGTGCTATGTCTAACTCTGTACCTTGCATTGTTTTCTTATATTGCAGTTGCTGGCTTTCCTTGGAAGGTGGTCTCCTCTATGCCTTTGTTGGACCTGCAGCCGTTGTTGTTTTGGTATCATATTTTGAGTCTCATTTACCATTGATTGCTATCTTGGTAGTAAAATAATGAAAGACAAAGTTACATTTTGGAGCTTTGATTATTGCCTTTAAAAAGATATTTTATATTTATACCATTTTTATTTCAACAGGTGAACATGGTTATTGGCATTCTGGTATTTAACAAACTTGTTTCGAAAGATGGAATAACAGATAAGAAACTGAAGGAACGGGCAGGGTATGATTATAAATACATCATCTAGCATTATATTACCTTTGAAAGATGCTCACCATATTTTCTTGATTAGAAATAATCAATATGATCTATTATTCCTCCATTGTTTACTAACCAAATATAGTTGCTTGCAAATAGTAACCTTAATGTAAATTATGATTGATTACCAAATGTAGTGAGCCATCAACCATTGGCATACTCTAAAGCCATTTTTTTTGGCTTGTGTTGAAATTCACTTCTGATTTCTCTACCACTATTGTGTTCAAGAGAATACTTGTTTAATGAAACAACATCCTTTTTGCTGGTCAGCAGACAGTTGTGTTATTTAGCTAATGGGTTGCATAGATGTCAGCACCTGAAATGTTTGGCTAGGGGCTAGAAATAAAATTCCATAAATACATGCATTTAAAGATGAAATTTATAATTGAGACTTTTCTAGCAAGAGAATGAATAGCAATGTTCATAATTGGACGATCTGAACAGTTTATTTTAAATGTAGCTTAGTAGCAATTAAATTAATAGAGGAAAAAAATCCTAGTTTTTCTTTCTTTTCCAAAGGCTTCACTCATAAGGTCATAGTCTAACCATTGTTCTGTAACATTGCAACATAACATCAGAGCTTTCATATTTCATGTTCTTACTAATGAAGGCAAGTGTGCCATTGCTGCCTTTAACGTCCTATCTATCTGTGTTGTCACATTCAGGGAACATTGGACTTGAACCATAAGGCGCGTCTGATCATCAACGTTCCTTTGCACCCCACTATTTACTGTACATATCGCAGCTCTATTTACCGTCTGACAGTGCATCACAGGGAATAAATTCTGCCTTGCATAACCTTCCATCTGCTTTGTACCCTGTTGTAATCTTGGATAAGTTCCCTTGCTATCTGCAATACTGCTAACTTTCACGTTAGCTACATACTTAATACTCACAGCTCCTGCTTTCACATCCAAGCCATTAATGAATATCACAAACAACAAGGGCTGTAGTGGTGAACCCTGTGGTACAAGAACTTCCAATCAGAAATGTACTGCCACCCTCTATCTCCCATCACCAAGCCAATTTTGGATGCAATTATCCAGCTTGCCATCTGTCTTAATCTTCTGGATCAGCCTATTAATTAGGACCTTCACAGGTGGTTTACTAAAGACCTTATAGACAATATCTATCACCCTGCCTTCATCAGTCTTACTTACCTCCTCAAAAAAGCTCTGATAAGTCAGTAAAGCAGGTTTTCCGCTGCACAAAGTTAAACTAATCAGCCCTGTCTTTCCAAAAGTATGTAAGACTCGCTTGTTGTAGTTAGCTGGCTTTCTTACATAAAAGAGCAATGTAAGCTATCCTTTAATCTTCTTGCCACTCACCTGCTAGAATCTGCATCAGGACCCCAGCTACCTCCTCACTTGCTTCCCATAGAAACATGTAATGGAATTCATCTGACCCTGGGGATTTTTTAATACCCGTATATCTGATAGCTCTTCCTTCTTAATACTGACATGCTCCAGAATATCTGTGTACCCCTCCCTGAACATTCCATGTCCTTGGACCTTGCCCACATCACGTGGCTCCACACACTGATCATTCCTGAGAGGATGCACTCTTTCCCTGACTACGCTTTTCTCCTGATGTACTAATATAATGTCTTGAGGATCTCCTTAATGTTACTTGCTCAGGTTACTTTCTGATCCTTCAGTGCCCTCTTAGTTACTTTCTTAAATTCTCACCTATATTCCATTACTGTCATTGCATCTGCTTTTACTTGCTATATGTGTCTGTTATTTTTCCTTCAATGTCCTTCAAACTGTCAATGTCCTTTGTCATCCATGATTCGCTAATCTTGCCATATGCACCCTTACAAAGCACACCGGCCCTCAATTCTTACCAATTCTTTTATAAAAGGACTCCCAATTTATTGGCTGTTATTTTATCTGCAAGCATCTGCTGCCAATCTAGTTTCATCATATGCCTTTGAAATCAGCCTTCTCTCAATTCAAGACCTCAATTTGAGGGCCATTCATTCATAATTCCTTTCCATAACTATTTGGAAATTTACAGATCTATGGCCACTAATTCAAAGTGTGGCCTCATGGACATATTCACCACAGTCCAGTTTTATTTCCTAAGATAAGGTCAAGTACTGCTCTCTGTCTAATAGGACTGTAAACATACTGTCTCAAAAAGTTAATACTCTCTACTGCTACAACCCTATTGCTCTTGCAGCTTTCTACAATTCCTTTAATTCCCACTGACTGTTGGGTGGCCGATAGTATAGCCCCAGCAAGGTGATTGTCTCTCTCTTATTCTTAAGCTCTACCCAAATGAACTCATTGGGCAATTGCTTATTTGCTAAGTACTGCTATCATGTTCTCCCAAATGAGCAGTGACATGCCCCTACCTCACTTGCATTCTGATCTGTCACAACTGAAACTTCTACACTTGGAAAATTAAGCTGCCAGTCCTGCTCTTCCCTCAACTATGTTTATAGCATCGTAATTCCAAGTGCTGATCTATGCTCAAAATGCATTGGGCTCACCGGTGACTTTCCATTCATTAAAATAAATGTGGCTAAGCCTGCCAATCTTCCCAGACTCCCTAACCTGTCTCTGTTTTCTCTGCCCATTGAACTTATTTGATTACCCTCTACATTTTTCTCCCCATGTGCTGCACTGCCAATATGCTTGTCAAATTAGTTTTAACCTTCCTGAGTCGTCTGAGAAAACCTTCCTGCAATGAAATGGTTGGCCTTCTTGTTCCCACCTAAGCAAGAGGTGATCCCAGTGATCCACGTACCTAAGATCCTCCCCACTGCACCACATGAGAGCCAAAAGTTTATTTGTTGTGTAATGTCTGTTGGTATTTGGTCACATAACCTGTGGTTATCATTCAGTACCTCTCCATTAGGTGAAATAGAGTGGCTCCCTAACAGCTCTGATGACCCTGGTTCAGTCCTGGCCTCTGTCTTGAGTTTGTAAGTTTTCTCTCTGACTGCGTGGGTTTTCTCGTGATGTTTCACTGTTCAATCATACACCAAAGGCACACTAATTTGTTGGTCAATTGGCCATTGCGAACTGCTCCAACTTTTTTTACAAGTGGCAGAATCTGGGAATATGGAGAGAATAATTTGGGGTTGCTATAGGATTAGTATAGGTGAGTGCTTAATCATTGGCAATGACTCAATGGACCAAACTGGCTTGTTCTTGTGATGTTTTGGCCCCTCACAGTATATATTACAAAGTTACTTGACTTTGTTGAGCATGATAGGCATACATTTCACTGTCCTTATTTGACATCTGTTAATTACATTATCTGTGATTAGTATATGATCTGCATTTATTTGTTAGCTTTTTGGGACTGATGTGGACCAATTGGATTTGCACCTTCAGAAATAATCTCAACATTACTGTGTTCCTAAGGTTGTCATAGCCAGGGTGGTAGTGTGGATAAGCTCCCTAACAGCCTCTGACAGCCGAGTCCAACTCTTGGCCTTCATGTGTGGCTTAGCTACTAGGCCCGACAGAATTGTTTCTACTGGTACGGCAGCCTGCCTAGGAGAATGAAAATTCTGATTTTAAACCTCCGCTGCCTTGTGGCCATACCCACCCATGGGAAAGGCTTCGGGAGTAAACCCTGAGAAAGATATCTGGACCGGGGTCCCTAAGGCGGTGTGATGTTGTTTACAGGTTCACTCTGGCAACCTCTGCGGTGACACCGATGCTGAGCTGTAATGGCGCTTGCCCTTCCCTTGGACTATATTAGTGACATGGAGAGGGGGAACCGGCTGCATGGGCAACAGCCAGTTCTTCAAACCTTCCTGCCCAGGCTTGCACCCTGGAGAGGACACAGTCCAGCAGAGGCACAAACCCCCAATCCCCAGGGGTTGACGGCTGCCTACTAACTGTGTTCAAAAGGTTATCACTATTCACTGAATTCAAAATTTCATGAGTTTTAAAATAGCCAAAAGGATTTAAGATTAACCATAATTTCATCATAATTTCATTGACTGGTGGGGGAGGTTTGAGGAGCCATTAGTCTGTTAGACATTGGCTAGTTCAGCATGGACTAGGACCCTAGTCTGTATGACACTCAGTCATCTTGATGCTGGAGGTATAGGATCCTGGACTTTCATGGATAACAAAAATTGTGGATGTTATTAAGATTCCCCAGCAAACATCAATTTGCCTGCAATAATTCTTAGAGTATAAGCACTTCATTAAATGCATCAAAATTCTTAAATACCTAAATAAAAATGATTGCAGCTAACTAATTCCATTGAATGTATTGATACTTGCAAGCAGTGATTGGTTTCGATGTTACATGATGATATTGCCTCAAGATAGACAGTTTTCTATTCAAAAGGTACATAGCAGAGAGTGCCTTACACAGAGGGTTGGGAAACTGATCACCTTATTGATAAAGAGAGTAATTAGTTCCTCAATATGTACACCTGTGTAGATATATTGTTAGAAAAGACATTAAGATGGGTCCAGGGTTGTGGACAGCAAACAGCAGACGACCAGAGCTGAGTGCACTAACTGAACAACTGGAATACAAAAATATATATCTATTTAGACTTGCATTTTATATATTCTGGAACTAACAATAATTTAGTATTTTTACCATATAATATGGTGACTCATTTAGAAGCACAGCAATCAACACACACTAAATGCTGGAGGAACTCAGCAGGCCAGGCAGCATCTATGAAGAGGAGTACAGTCGCCGTTTCAGGCAGAGACCCTTCGGCAGGACTTGTTCTCTTATTTGTGATTAGAAGCACAGCAATCTGCATCAGGAGTGATTGCCTAGAATCTTGTCCTGTTGCACTGATTTCTCCTCCCAATTTCAGTTCCATTTGGCAAATAGAGATGAGATTCCAGACAGATTCTTATTCTCAGTCTGCATAGTTACTTTACAATTGTTGAAAGACTGCAGCATGTGCCTGGCCTTCTATACTTGATTTCCATAGTGATAGCAAAACAGTGTTAAGTAATTGTAAACTAATGGTGTTCATTCCATTAAACTGTAGAAGCTGAAGTTAGTTATATAATGTGACGGCTATTTGTGATGAGAGTTGTGACCTTGAAACTTCCAAACCTTGTATTTGAATTCAAGGTCTTCACAGTAAAGGATTGGGCTTCCTTCCTAACAACAATAAGCACACTGTTGCTTAGTAACCTGTTTTCTCACAGGAGTGAAATGGAAACCCAACTTTGAGACAGTAAAAATTTATTAGTAAAATATATATTTTTTGTTTTCTTTTAGTAAAGCAAGATAGACCAATGTTTTAGAGGGGAAATTTGTACTAGGTGATTCCAAACCAGAGATAGTAAGTGATTAATGAAAATGTACAACATTATCTAAGTAGCTTTCTGATAAAACTGAGTATTTTCACATTTTGTCTTCATAGCCGGTTGTGACTTTTTGCTTCCTTAAAATTATAGGCTTTCTTGATACTGTTGTAGCAGCCAGTGCTGTAAAGTTGTAAATTGGTATTTTGAGTGCATATTCACAGAAATTTGCAGAGGATTTTTTTTGGTGCATATGGTTCATAAAACACACTGACTGTTCCAGAAATTCATCTTCAGACTGATGCGGTAAATATGTGCATTGGCTGAACCTAGGGCTTGGCTGGAACCATGAATGTCTCCAAACTCTTAAGGCAAAGTAAACAGGATGACTGAGCTCTAATCCTTTTAGAAACAAGGGGATAAGAAAATAAGTTACTCCCATTTTCTTTTCTTGTTGAAACAGAGGAAGAAACACCTCTAGATCGGGGGCACCCAACCTTTTTTATGCCATGGACCCCCACCATTATCCAAGGGGTCTGTGGACCCCAGCTTGGGAACCCCTGCTCGAGATGCTGGAAATCTGAAATGAGAAAATAATGTTGGAAATACCTAGAAGATCAGTTGGTATCTCTGGGAAGAAAATAATCACATTCTCTCTCTCTCTTAATAGGTGCTGCCAGACCTTCTGAGTATCACCAGCATTTTCTTTCTGATTTTGCTCTTCACTTTGCTACTTCTTTAGTGTTAGTGTCAGTAATATGTGGAACCATGTGTTTGATTGATTCCTTTTTAATTTGATAGTCTTCCATTTTTAATCCAAAATGGCAGGAATACACTGGCATTGTGATGGAGCCCCATCCCTAACATTTGGTTCCTGCCTACTCTTGGGCAGACAATGTTGAAAGTTCCTCACATGGTCAATGATGCTTCCAATTTCGCTCCGGAGGTGGTTCATCACTCAGCATTGTATTTTTTGTTTCATTCCCCTTTTTAAAAAACCTCTCAGTATCTGTTGCATCTTACTGAATTGTGATTGAAAACTGTGCTTTTGAGGTCGTGCACCCTAGTGGATCTCTGTATCAGCCTGCTGTTCCATTTTCTTATGACAAAATCTGCAGCTTCTTGCTCCAGCTGAAGGGAATTCAAAGCTAAATTACAAAGGATCATATCTTAAGCTGAAGTATGTTATCCAGCAGGTGATTATGCTAATAAATTAATTGATGCGAAAACGATAACTAAATATCATTTCAGGTAAAGTCATACTTTTGAATGAAATCTTTTATCATGTTCACGAATCAGTTCAACTTTCACAGTCTCAATTTGTGAAATTGCTGTAGCATTGAGACTGAACCTTAGAATAGACTGCACAAGTGAATACACTTTCCTTTTCTCCCAAAGCCTGAGAAATCTGCTGAAAGTTAGCGTACAATCAGTTTGGGCAGCCCCAGTGGATGGCATTGTGCAGCTCTGAATCTTTCACTCACTGGAACTAATTTGGCAATCTCACTGGAGACAGCAATGGATGTGAAAGAGTTCCATTCAGCTTCTGCAACAAATTTGTGCATTAGCTCTAAACCATGGTATTTCTCAGCTGGTTTCGAGAAAATTAGAAAACTCTATTTGGAAAGGTTTTTATTTTGCTTTATGTTATGATTTCCTTTTAAAAAAAATTAAACTGACTTTCGGTTCTAGGTCAATGATTGTAGATTTTTATAGCACATGCTTCAATTGATTTATTAAAACCCCTACTCTTCATGTTTTTTTAAATGAAAGTTTCATTAATTTAGGAAATTGGGTAAGTGAAAGACATCTTTATGGACACTGTCATCTATTAGATTACAAATGTATTCTTTTAATTCCTGCTCAACAAATCTCCAGACCACAATGGTGAAATTAGCCCAGTAGGGAACTGTGTATGCATATATTAAAAGCTATATTATATAACAGTATAGTGCACTCATTTCACACATTGAGTCCCCGTCAGCTCCCACTCTCCCTCCATTCTCCTGTATCTTTCAAAGATTTAACCAATTTATTTTAGGATATTAATATTCTGTTTTCAGACATGGCATTCCAATTCCAAACAGCTATCCACACTTTGCTTCTGATTATTTTGCCAATCCATTTAACAGTGTGCCAGCTGATTACACAGTTTTTGACCATGGAAATGGTTTCCTTACATTATTTTATACTGTTATAAAATTCTATCCTAACTTTCACTGCTGTAAATTGAATAAACCTGATTTTTGTATAAACTAACTTCTCACTCTCAGGAATCTTATTTCCTGCATTTTCAAAAACTTTGACATCCTTTCTAAAGAGTGGTGCCCAGAATTGTACAACAGTGTATGCTGGAGTTGAATAAGTACTCTGTACAAGTTCAACAAATCCTTATCAATCTTTGAGCTCTTTCTCTATTAATAAAGTTTTAAATCCCATATTTTCTTTGTAGTTTGCGTTGATAATCTGCAACTTTTATGAGATTTGTGTACAACTCCACAGCTCTCTCTGTTCTGCTAATTATATTCAAAATAGCAGCTTTTATCATGTTTTCTGTTGCCTGATTCTTTCTGTTAAAGTATGTCACATGTCTTATTGTGTTGAAATTCAATTGTCATGTTGCTGATGCTCTCTCAGTATATTACTACCTTCCTCAATGTTTACTCCACTTCCAAATATTGTGTTACTTGAAACTTTTTAAATAAGTGTTATGCATCCACAGTGTGGCCTTTAACTGAGATATTAGGCTGAGATCCTGTCAACTGTCTTGAGTGAATGTAAAAGATTCAATAGCACTTCATCATAATTTAGAGTTATCCCATTGTCTTGGCCAATACTTATTCCTCAACGAACATTTTAAAACAGATGCCCTAATCATTAAAACCTTAATATTTGTAGAAGCTTGCTCTCTGCATCCTTGTTGCCATATATCAAGTGACAACTATAAACAGTTTTGACACATACTACATTGGTTATGATGTACTTTTATGAGGTCCCTTTCACAAGTTCATGTTGATTTTTCTTTGTTGGTCTATGGTTATCCAGATGCCTATCAAATGTTACCTAAATCATGGAGAACTGCATGATTCTTAACATAAGAACAAGAACATGAAATGCAGCGACATATTGGGCATTATTCAGACCAACAAATTATGGCAAAAATAGGAAGATCATAATAGTATTTTTTATAATTTGTAAGAAGTTTGAAATCTTCCATTGTAACAATGTAGTATTAAGTATCATAGTTTAAAACCTAAATATATGCACATTAGTGTACATCACATGTTACTGAGGGAAAATAACATGATTTATAAGCATAATTGGAATTAAGGCATGACAGATAAAAAGGATGTTGTCTTACAAAAATTTTAAAAGTCAAATTTCAAAGGAACATTCATATAATTACATGGGAATATACTTATGACAAAAGTGCTAAGTAAAAATTTGGAGGGAAAATATCTCCATTATATCTGAAATATCTAAAATTTAAGTTTTTGAATGCTTTAACTTTGGAACTTCATTGCCTTCCAATGAAGCTTTGCTTCCATCAAGGAAATATGGAATGTTGCTTGTCATTTTAAGTAGATTTTTGGACTTGTCTGTATGTGTAAATATGTTCTAAGTTACTGACAAAATGAAGAATCTTATGAAGTTTTATTTTCTGGATGCGTATTATTTGTCTCTGATTTTTGTGTTAAAGTTCAATTTTTGTTTCAGTCTTTTAATTTTAATTCCAGTCAGATGACAGTTCCCCTTTACGGTATGGCGCTCAAATGTTCCAAGTGTGGAGTTATATCTTCAGCTGAAGTATCGGCTACAGTCACCAGTAATGCCATGTTAGTTCTTGTAATTTCAATACTTGATTTTAATTCTGTCTTCTGAAGGACATACCAATAGTTAATTATTGGTTTACTGAGCACATTGCATGCATGGGTTGTTAATTTTTTGAAAGTTTAAAAAAAGTCATCTTGTGCAGAAAATGAAATTGTGTGATACTTTAACAGTAGTATGACCTCAGATTTGCTGACATCACTCATTATCACTTAATGAAAGCTTTGAGCTGCCATACATATCATCAATCCAGTTGGCTATTTGTCCCCTTCCACTATGGAGGTGGTCACTAATTTCCAAACTGAGTTTAAACCTAACTACCATGCAGTGATGAAACTTCTCTTACATTTGAACATGAAGTAAATGTAGTCATTACAGTTTTTTTAAGAGGCAATAATTCTTCATTCTAATCCAAGCATTGCAGTTCTATCAACTTGTATTAATCCAAATGGCTTCATTGCCTTGTATATTTTCATATTACAATGTATTACGCTATTATTGTGCCAGTTAATCATCATCTTCCACCCAGGTTATTTATACCCCTACAGCTAAAACCGCTGGATTTGGTTAGGGTGTTAATTTGCCTCAGGCTACTAATTGGAAAACAAAAGGCATTTCCACCACTGAAGGCTTAAATTGGGTAATCACAGTTTTCATTTATGTTGTTCCTGTAACTTAGGAAGATGTCAAGATGCTAAATGAGTGTATTCAGACAAACATTGGACAGCAACCTGACGAATATTAAGGAAAACCTTAAAGTGGAAATAGAGGCAAAGAGAAAAAAAAACTTAAAGGGAATTTCAACAATTAGTGCCTGGACAGTGATACATAAATGGAAGTGGGCAATGTAAAGGACTAGAATCAGGGCCAGGATCAGGTTTATCATCTCTGAAATATGTTACAAAATTTGTTATTTTGCAGTATAGTGAAATATTTCAAAAATTACTATAAGTTACAATAAGAAATATATAAAAAATAAATAGTGCATAAAAAGACCAAAATAGTGAGGTAGTGGTTATGGGTTCATAAGTCACTAGCTTATTTCTTTGTGATTGCATCAATATGTTGTGCCCAGGACAGGTTCTCTGACGTGTGTGTGTGTGTGTATACACACACAGACATACACACTGTGAATATGGTATACTGTAAAATATAAATACAAAGAATAGACATCTACAGTGTAGAGAATTTTAAATTGTACCAATCAAGCTGAAAAATATAATTGCTGTGTAGGTGTTCTTACTCTTGTGGGATAACGTCTCTCCTGAAAAGAGGGATCCTCTGCTTGGCAGGTGAGATGTTTGGCTGTGAAACAATCTCACGTTCTGCGGCCTTCTCCGTGATAGTTGTGGGAGTTGACTCTGAGACTGCAGGAAATGGTGCTGACAGCTCTGGCAACCTTTCTTTTCTGACAATTAACTCTGTTTTCTTTAACTGATCAATATGTCATTTCCAGATGATATCAGACACAATCTCCACAATGCAAGAGAGTGGTCCAGTTCTGACTTTAATCTTTCCAAGTACTTACTTTTGACCACCTCTGTGGTTCCTCACCAGGACTGCTTGTCCAAGAGTGAAACATTGAACCTTTTTTTTTTGAGGAGTCTCCAGTTTATCTCAGCCATTTGTCCTGCACACTCCATCTGAGATAGGGTGTGACAGGATCCAACTGTGAATGAAGGGACAGCCCACGAGTAGCATGGCTGGTGATATGTTGGTTGTGGGGTGTGCTGCATTGCAAAAGGGAAGGAGAAAATTGGGGAGCTTCTGATTCAGTGTGTGTATGTATGTTTTTGACATTGCTTGCAGTCATTCTTTAGACTCTGGGCAAACCTTTCGACCAAGACATTTGTAGCTGGGTGGTATGGTCATTCATCTTCAGAAATGATTGAAACTGTTCCACAACAAACTGTAACCCATTGCCACTGACTACGTGTTCTCAAACACCAGTCTTTGATAAGAGGCTTCTCAACATGTCAACAGTGTGTAAGGCTGCAGTGAACGCTACTGGAAACACTTCTGGGCATTTCGTAGATACTACCACCAAAAAATTTGTGCCTATGAATAGTCTGGCAAAACCAACCTGAAACCTCTGCGAGGGCAATGCAGGTGATTCCCAGGGATGAAGAGGCGCAGTTCTTGACATCTTCTGGACATGTTGGCATCCTGGCCAGTTCATGGCAAGTTGCTCGATCTGCTGATCTACCTCAGGCCTCCATATAATGCTTAGAGCTAACACTTTCATTTTGAGCACACCTAGATGACCCTCATGTAGCTCCTCAAATATTTTAGCTCTGCTGGAGGTACAACTCTGAATGGCCACATAAGGCAACCATCGTCAAGGGCAGGTTCATTCCCGTGCTGGAAACTGTGGAAACATGTGAAAATGTGGAAACTGTCATATCTGCCACACATTAAAAACATTTTGGGTGGCGATGAAGACCTGAGACAGTGTGGGGTCTTTTCTGGTTTCTCTTTGGTTCATCTCTGCTGTAATAGACTTTCGATTTGCATAAGTGAAGGGAGAATATGTCAAGAGGAGTATTCTCTTTGTAAATTTTTCAGGTATTTCCTTTCCAAGAGTAAATTGGAGAATCCATCTGCATTTCCATGATTAGTTGCCCTCTTGAATGCGATCGTATAATTGTGGCCTCAAGGTAACAGAGCCCATCTCTGCATTCCTTATGTGGCTGTTGGTGTTGCACTCTTCTGTGGATTGAAAAAGGACACTGGTGGTAGGTGATCAGTCATGAGGGGAACCCTCTCCCATACAAATACTGCTTGAAACATTTTACACCTCAAACCAGACTTGAAGCCTCTCTGTCAATCTGTGCATAGTTTTTCTCTGCAGTGGTAAGGGAAAGTGATGCAAAGCCTTCACTTCCATCACTCCTAACATGTGACATGATTGCACTCTTAGCATAAGGCGAGGCATCACAAGCAAGCTTCACTGGATGATGTGGATCATCGTATATGTGTACAGTGTCTGATGTCAACATTTCCTTTACCTTTTTAAAAGCCATCTCTCACTGTCCATTGCCATTCCTTCCCCATCTTTAGTAGTGAGTTCAAGGGGCGGAAACAGTAGCGAGGTTTGGCAGGAACCTATTATAGTAATTGACAAATCTTAAAAATGACCACAACTGTGACATGTCCTTTGGTCTTGGGGCATCCACCACTGCTTGAATTTTCTCAGTGCACTTGTGTAATACTTGCGCATTGATGGTGTGATCACAATAAGTGATACTTGGTTTAAAGAATTCACACTTGTTGCGCCATGCTCTGAGCCCATAATCATCAAATCTTCTTTATGCTGTCTTGAGATTTTGGTAATGTTCCTTGTCATTCTTACCGGTAAGAATGATATCATGCAGATACCACTGAGTGCTGGGGCTACAGCTTTCTGCCAAAGTGCAAGTGCAGATACTACTCCAAAATAAGCTTTTTAAAACAATAAAGCCCTTTGTGAGTGTTTGTCATGAGAAACACTTAGGACTCTTCCGACTCTATGTGTAGGTAGGCCTCAGCTAAGTCCACTTTGCTGAAGTGTTATCTTCCAGATAGGATGGCAAAGATATCCTCTATCCTGGGCAGAGGGGATTAATCTACTTTCACTACTGGGTTGATGGTGACCTTAAAATCATCACAGATGCTGTCAGATCCATCCTTGTCTTCTGGGACCACTGGCATTGCCCATGGTCTCCGCTTAATCTTCGAAAGAACTCCTTCAGCCTCTGTGATTTGGCTCACTGGCTACTTTACCGTAGATGATATAAGGAACCAGACGGGCTTTGCAAAACTTGGGTGTGGCATTTTTATTTACACTATTTTACCCTTGATATGTATGAGTTTTCCAATGCCATCTTGAATAGCGCTGTGACATCACCCAGTACTTTTCAGTTGACTCTGTTGCAGGGGATGTGGCATGCAAATAGTGGGTGGATCTCCAAGCCAGCTGTAGTTGTCTCAGCCACGTATGCCCGCACAATGCTGGCCCTCTTGTTTTTACCACATACAAGTGCAGTGTGGCTTGTTGGTTGTTGTATTTCACTGCTACAAATATCATTCTCAGAGTAATCCTTTTTCTGGGTAATTTATTAGTTGAATGTCTGCAGGCTTCAGTTCAGTATCTTTGAAATGCCATTCAAACTCACTTTGTGGAATAACTGGAACAGCCAAGCCAGTGTCCAATCCATTTTAATTAACTTGCCATTCACTTCTGATGTAACCATATTCCTTGCCAGTTATTAGTTTTCATACTGTAGATCTCAAGTTTACTTCATTCTGTATCACTCTCATCACTATCAAATTTTTCATCAACAGCAAGCAAATTAATGCTTTTTTTGAAACTCCTGCTTGACATTTATCTTTTTCTTTTCCCTATGCAGTTCATTTACTTTTGTCGCCTGACATGCTCATTGTTTTCACCTTTAAATCTGCATATGTTTGGTGTATGTGAGCCCCTGCCACAATGATAACACTATTTGTTAGACAGTTAGTTTTCTGTTTGGACATTGCAATTTTGTTCACGTTGACTGCAACTCGATTGCATCTCTGTCTGCTGTTTCCGTTGATACAGCTGTTTGATCTGCTCTTTTAAATGTAAGTTGTGCTTCCGTTAGGAGCTATTTTTGAATGCTTTCTTGTAACATTCCACAACAAAATAATCTCTCAGTGCACTATTAAGACCATCACTGAACTGCCAGTGTTCTGATAATGTCTTCTATTCAGCTGAAATAGATCCCCCTTCCTTTTGATTCCGCTTATAAAACCTAAAGCATTCTGCAATCAACATTAGTTTTGGTTCTAAATGTTCCTGCATTACTTTCACAATATTAACAAAGCTCATTTCAGATGGTTTGGTTGGGACACTCAAACTTCTAAGCAATCTGTGTGCTTTCCAACCTATCACACTCAGCAAAACTCGTACTCGCTTCTCATTGGCTATTCTATTTGCTTCAAAATACTACTCAAATCATTCAGAATACATAATCCATTTATCTCTTGTGCAATCAAACGAGTCTATCTTTCTGAAGTAGCCAGACATTTCTACTTGTGTTTATTCATTATTATTATTGCCCAAGCTCACTTTTTATGAACCTGTGAATTCTGTCTATTTCTTTTTTAAAACTCGAATGTCTTCTCCTCTTGTGAAGGAAGCATGCATGGTTCTTTGAAACTTGAATGTTATCGCTGCACTTTTTTTTTAACACTGATGTCTTAGTTGGCTTCAACAGGTGTGTAGTCATTCACATACTTTGTACATACAACCATAATTAATTATATAAACAACTAAGAATGCTTAATCCACTAATGTTATTACAATATTACTCAAATAGTACTGAAATATTAAATACACAATATTGCTGACCTTTTACACCATGAGACCAAAAGATATAGGAGCAGAATTAGGCCATTTGGTCCATTGTGTCTGCTCCACCATTTTCCTCTCAGCTGCAATCTCCTGCTTTCTCCCTGTGTCCTAGCATGCCCTGACCAATCAAGAATTAATCATCCTCTGCCTTAAATATACATAAAATCTTGGCCTCCATAGCTGCCTGTGGCAAAGATTTCCACAGATTTGCCACTCTCTGGCTAAAGAAATTCTTCCTCATCTCCATTCTAGAAGGACGCCCCTCTAATTTGAGGATACGTCCTCTGGTCTTAGACTCTCCCACCATAGGAACAATCCTCTCCACATCCACTCTATCAAGGTCTTTCAACATTCAATAGGTTTTGATGAGATAACCTCTCATTCTTCTGAATTCTAGTGAATACAGGCTCAGAGCCATCAACACTCTTCATATGACAAACCATTCTATCTTGGAATCATTTTTGTAAACCTGCTTTGAACCCTCTCCAGTCAGCACATCCTTTCTCAGACAAGGGGCCCAAACCTGCTCACAATACTCCAAGTGAGGCCTCGCCAGTGCCTTATAAAATTTTGATTTCTTCCAACAACAATCTAACCTTTCTCTCCTACATAGCCCTCCATTTTCCTTTCATCCATTTGCCTAGAAAACAGTCTCCTAAGTGTCACTAATGTATCTGCTTCTACTCCCACCCTTGGCAGTGTGTTCCATGCACTTGCCACTCACTATACTAAGAAAAAGACCTACATCTGACATCTCTGCCTATATTTTCCTTCATTCACCTTAAAAGTTTGCCCTCCTGTATTAGCCAT
The DNA here is from genome assembly GCF_048418815.1 of Hemitrygon akajei. Classification (NCBI taxonomy): domain Eukaryota; kingdom Metazoa; phylum Chordata; class Chondrichthyes; order Myliobatiformes; family Dasyatidae; genus Hemitrygon; species Hemitrygon akajei. The sequence goes on from NC_133124.1 coordinate 94,373,964, forward strand.
CACAACATTGGGAAAAAGACAATGGCTGTCAATCTATCTATGCCTTTTATCATGTTATGTAATTCTCTCAAGTCTCTCCTCATCATCCTTTGATCCAAAAGAAAAGCCCCAGCTTTCTCAACCATTACTAATAAGAAATATTTCCTAATCCAGGTAGCATCCTGGTAAATCTCCTTTGCACTCTCCCTAAAACTTCCACATCTTCTTATAAGGAGGTAATCAGGAACTAATACAGTACTTCAACTGTATTCTAACCGGAGCTGCAACATTTCCTTGTGGCTCTTAAACCATATCCCCCTGATAAATGAAGACCAGCATACCATACACCTTCTTATCCACTTGTGCAGCAACTATGAATGTGGACCCCAAAATCCCTCTTTTCCTCCACACTGCTAAGAATCCTGCAATTAACTTTGAACTCAGCCATCAAATTTGATCTTCTAAAGTGTTTCACTTCACCCTTTTCTGGATTGAACTCTATCTGTCACTTCTTAGTCCAGTTCAGCATCCTGTCTTGCTCTGCTAAGACCCTTCTTAAGTTTCCTGGCTACCTTATAACTCTCAAAATCCCCGTCTGATCGTTGCCTTCCAATCCTTAAATATGCTTCCTCTTTCCCTTTGACTAAATGTCCATCTTTCATCTTGTCCGTGGTTCCTTACCTTTCATGCCTCATGGGTCAAATATGTCCAGAACCCTTGCATTGCTCCCTAAACAACCTTCAGACCATCACTATATATTTCCCTGAGAATATCTATTCCCAATTTATGCTCCCAAGTTCATGCTCCTAGCATCATATTTAGCCCTCCCAGAACTAAGTACTGACTCACACAGTCTGGTCCTATCATTGTCCAGAACTATGCTAAAGGTCAGGGAGTTGTGGTCACTGTCTTAAATTCATTGCTTTCTAAGAGATCTACCATCTGACCAGGTTGATTGCCGAAGTGCTAGATTCAGGATAGCCTCTTCCCCCCTCCCACACAGTATCAGAAATGGTATACTTATTAATGAAGGGAACAGCCACTGTGGTACACCTCACAGTCTGCGTATTTACTTTCCTTCTCCTGACAGTCATCCAGCTACCTGTCACAGCTCCTTAGGTGCGACTGCCTCCCTATTTATCAACTCCCCTTTCTTTTGAATGATACGTATGTAGGTCATCCAGCTGTAGTTCTCTACACAGTCTGCAAGGAACTGCGGTCTGATGCACTTCTCAAAGGTTAATCATCAGGGAGGTTACCCCGACTTTCCACATATGCAATAGGAGCACACCGCTGCTCTGGATTCCAGTCTCACTGCTCTCTGTGTGATAGTGAAGGAAGAAAGAGAAACTTATCCAAAGAATTTCAAGGTCAGGAATACATCAGTTGGTCCTCAGTTGCGCTCTGCTATTTGTAAGATCAGGGCTGATCGATGGTGAAGTCAACTACATACTCACTCTTAATTGCTGCCGATAAATTATATCCCTTGTTAATCAGGAACCTATCTACATCTGTTTTTACATTATTTTCAGACTCTCACCTACCTTTGAGAAGGACAATTCACAACACAATATATTTTTGTCTCATTTAATTCTTAAATGGGCTTTATTTTTAAATAATGACCTTTAGTTCTAAGTTCTATGTTCTCCCATGAGAGGAAGCATATTTATTACCCCTGTCTTATCTCGATCCCTCTGCATCTGATATACTTCAATCAAGATACCTCTCATTCTTCTAACCACCAGTAGGTACAAGCATAGCCTAGACAACTATAATAACCAGGTAAAGGTCTGGTAAATAATTTTCTTAATTGTTTTCAACTCATTAACATCCTTCCTTTAAAAAGGAGCCCAAAGCTGCAACAATGCTCATCATCACTGAAAATATATTCCCTGATTTGTATTCAATTCCCCTTACAATCAAGAAATCATTTTGTTGGCTCTACTTGCTTTACCTGTTTTGCTTTGTGAAGATTTGTCTGCATCTCAAAGTTCTGCATCATTTATATAACATATTTAATTTTTACTTCCAAAATGCATAAGGTCACATTTTCTTTCAGTGCACTCCATCTAGCCACATTTACCCATTCAGTTGACCTACTTAACACCATCTCTGTTGTCTTCATCAATGTAATTTAAATCAATCATATAAAGATGAGCCCTTCAGCGTCGATAACTGTGACACATCACTCATTGTCAAGCGGAAAAAGGCTATTTATGCCTATTCTTTGTTTCCTGTTATTCAGTTTATCATTTATTCCTCCAAAGTAGATATGCTGACCTACTGCATGTATGATGTTCCAATGTGGATGGTATCTCCTCACCCTGCCCACAGTTTATGTTGTATACCAGGTGAAGCAGTAATGAATTTAACTCCAGATTTTTATTTGGGGAAGAGTTTTGACAAATGATAAGCATTTGGAAGCATAATAATCCATTGTTATAATTGAAAAATCCATATATGCACAATTACTACGCAGAGGAAGTACAGTGGCTGAGAAATTCCTGTCAACTCCATTATGCCCATAGTCGTCACTGACCTGAGAAAAAATTCTTAATCTTAGTGATTCTTCAGGTGAGAATCTGGCTCCAGCCGTCTTTGCATGCAGCCTCATTAACAGCTGTATTATGAACGGCATCCCTCATGTGATACTGAAGTTGGGAAATAATCAAAAGTAGATTTAACCACCAAATGACTTAAAATGTGACACTTGGGTAGTTGTGCCTGCAGCCTTTTTATGTCTGATATTATATAAAAATAATGAAAAAATTCCAAAAAAAGATAGAAATGGCTTAAAACACTTGATCATCCAGTTTGTTAAGATTTTTGTGTCTGGTGAAAGTTCTGGAATGCCCTTGTGGAAATTCAAGACCACTTTTCACTGTTTTCTATTGAAATTTGTCCTTTAAACAAATACAAGTAGAAATGTAATTATTTGCATTACAGGAAATTCAATCATTTTCTTCACTTGGCTCATTTAAACATTTCATAAGTTGGGTTTCCTGACATATCTCATATATTGTTCAGCTTAACTAGGCAGTGTCATTTTTGGAGTTATCTGACAGCTGAGGTAGTTCCTTGAATAGGTCCTGTCAGAGTTGTCCTTCCCTGTGGATAGAAGGTTTTGTTTATAGCAGCTCATTAACATTGAAGCTATGTGACCCCTGAGCACATTTTTGAAGCTGAGTAGTTGGAAGGCAAAAAAATATAAGCAGGAGTCTCAGTAATAAGATGCGTAATTTATTTTTCTTTCAATATCATAGACTTTAGTGGCGAAGTAAAGTGGGAGCATCTTCATTTGTTTTCTGCCATTAACGTTTCTGAATTTGCAAGTGATTCTATCATATATTTTTGCTACAGATAAAGTTAATCCATCACACAGAAAAGTAATATGGTCTTGATATTCTTTTGAGTTACATGCAGCAGAATTCCAAGGAAGAGAATTTTTTTTTGTCATATGGATGTTTATCATTAGGATTCTCTCACTTAAGACAACTGTAATGCTCACCTATTGCCAATAGCATTAATAAAGTCTGTTGAGGGTGTTATGTCCATGGCTGAAATATTGTATCTTCAATTCAAGTTTCTTCATGAGACATGCCTGAATTAGGGAGTATTCCCCTTGGAGTGCACTGTGACTGGAAGAATGAACAAATGGCACAGATTACTCTGATAGAGAGAGGGAGGAGAGGGGCTGTTAAGATGAAATCCACCGTGATTCTTTAGGGACCTTTAATACTGCCTTATAAACAGCTGCTCTACAGAAAAGACTCACTCGTTGAAATGGCTACTTGTTACAAGCTTTATTCGATCCTCTTTAGCTTTATCTTTGGATGGCAAAGTCACTGTGGCTGAGAGTGTGTCAGTGTACTTCCGCTATAGTTTTACAGTGTGCATTTTATGTTGAGTTGAAACATATGGCTGCACTTGGATTACGAGATTTAGCCTGGCGCAGCAAGCCACTGCCTATATTTTTGCTAGTTTTTGTGCTTCGCTAGCCATCTCAAAGATGTGCACAAGAAAGAACTGTGCTCCTCCAACATCATCTTGGTTGGCATGACACAGTTCACTCTGCAGGCTAAGTTCAGTATCCCTATAGCAACAGTCATGACAATATCAGTTTGTGTAGTTCCTTGTGCTTTTTTTTTTGCAGCTTGAGCAACCTGAGAACATACTGGTGTGGTATTACCAGGATGCAAACCCTTAGAGTATTGCCATCCCCAGTTTTGATGTGAACTTTCAAGAGAAATTCTGGGCTTGCACCACATTAGCATGGTGTTGGTTGAATCCTTCAGTGGCAGCTTAGTTGAGGCCAGCCAACACTTGTATATCTTAGGTTCCTTTCATTCAGGCTTCCATTGTACCAAACCCAGCAGCTGCATTGAATTTTGGAATTGGAACTGGCTTGTTATTGTCATATGTACTGAAATACAGTAAAAAGTTTGCCTTGCATACTGTTCATACAGATCAAATCATTACACAGTCCATTGAGGGAGAACAAGGTATAGTAGGAGCAGAATGCAGAATCAAGTGCAACAGCTGCAGAGGAAGTGCAGTGCAGGTAAACAATAAGGTGCAAGATCAATGTGCTCTGCAGTATGTAGCCTCACCCAGTGGTAAATTCCTACCAACATTGTCCTCTTCCTCCTGCAAGCCAGGTGTACCCAATGACTCACATTGTATCAAAACGATCCTCTTAAGTCAGGGGTTCCCAAACTGTGGACCAATACCATTAAGCAAGGGGGTCTGTGGACCCCAGCTTGGGAACCCCTGTTAGTTTCTGTAGCTAAAGATGTGTCATCTGTATGAACTGTTTAAATAGAGTTCTTGACATGATCTGCATGTCTTCAGCTTCACCCTTCTACTACCATCTATCCAGGTAATAAATTATGGCTCTCTAAAGTGTGAAGGAGGACAGTGTGAGGTTGTTTTAAATGGATGATGGAAGGAGAGTTGCATGCCCATGTTGTTTTCTGCTTATAAAACAGATTACTGTGGGATGAGAGGTGTAGAGGGTGTGAAAAAGATGGAAATGAGGATACCAGCTTGTCATCTGGTTACCATCATCTTCCAGTAACAAGCTATACACTGCCTGCTCCAGTGATGGTCATTACTGTATGTTCCTCTCACCTAGCATTGCTGCCTCCAGTTATGTACCATTTTAAGCAGCAAAAGAGCGAAACCTGTCAGGGAGTGTTGAGCAAGGGTAACATGACAGGCAAAGCTGCATATTTGATAATATATGCAAGCTGTAAAATATGGTTCTGAGACTAACAGCTGTGTTGAGACAGCAGATGTTATGGAGAACACAGAGGCTAGTGATATATATTAATTCATGGTGATTATTAGTGAGCATTTTGTCAGGGTGTGATGCATTGAGATGGTGTTGGTTCGGAAGACGGGTTCAATTTTCAAGTGATATATCCAATGAGTCCTCAGGCTTGGGCCCTTCACACCTGTTTCCTCCCACTGTTTTCTGTTGAAGTCTTTTCATGTCCTGTCCCAGCAAATTAATCTTTAATGTTTTCCACCTTCTGGCTAATGCTGTAAACCTGTGAAGTTATAATGCCATTCGTCAGGGTACTCCCAGCTCAGTTACGAGCGCCAGGTCATCTGCCTGTACCTACTGCAGCCACACTGCATTTCTCTACTCAGTCCTTTAAGATGTGATATGGTGCTAGTCATCCTTGAAAATGCGCCATTGTTGTGGTGAAAAAATTGAACAGAATGGTGATCTCTGGCTGCACATTAATGTCTTTAAGAGTAGGAAGCAAAACAATTTATTGTTTGACCACAAAGGTGTCTCATTTCATCACACCATCATTTTGAATGTACAACCAAAGAATGTTCATTACTCATTACAAACAGCTCTTGCAAATCACAGTTGGCTAAATTCAAATATGATAGTGAGAACATCATGAATAAACATTTGATTTCAGTGTACAGCAAATGTTGGATTCAGCTAGAGTACAAAAAAAAATCAGATGGACTTGGGTAAAATTTCTTTGAAAGTGAATGCAACAACCAGCATAATTTAACAATCATTAAGGCCCTGTTAGATAGACTCCAGTATTCTTTTCCAAGCTTGTGCATTGCCAAGTCTAAGCATTTCCAGTTTATTCATTCAGAAGTGCTATATAACATTTCATTACTAGTATCATATTGAGTTTTTTTTTAAACAAAGAGTAATGATACTTAAAGTGCATATGTACTGATAATGTTCTACCTATGACTTCATTTTACTAGGGTTTAGTCTCAGGATGGATTTTCCTGAGGTTTTTCTTCACTTGGTGTTTAAACTTCTCCATCTAGATGAGGCTTTTGGCCCAGAGGTAAATGAATGTGAGAGCAAAAATTGCAAGATGAAATGCAAAGGAACCCAGTCAATGAATAAGTCCTAATACAGTGAAGTCTTCTCTGAAGAATAGCCAGGAACCACCTCTCCCAGGCTCGGCAATGAGTCTCAATTAGCAGCCAAGAGAAAAGGACAAGTGTCCTTGTGGCATGGATGTCTCAACCTGCTGTTAAAATGAAATGGAATGCTTTTGATCCTGCGTACTTTGACGAGCTTTAAGAATAAAAATCCTGGACACGTGAAGTTTGACAGGCATCTTGCCAATCCTGGCTATTTGATTTTTACATCCCTTCAGCAATCTTCAGAAATGTGCAATTGGGGCTGGGCAAAAAATTGCACACAGTCACAGATGTCCAAATTGGTCTTTAAATTGTGAGGAGGAGAATCTATCTCAGGGATTGTGAAATTTTCTGTAGCTTGCAAATTCTGAAAATAGCATATCACCTTCCACTTTCCTGTAATATTCATAATGTTGCTGAATTAATTGTCTGTTACACTTGCCAACAACAGATCAGTTTAGTAATTAACTGCACAAGTACCCTTTTATCTATGTAATCGTTATTAATGATTACCAATTAACCTTTCTTATATAGGTAGTTAACATTTAAATGTATGAGCAATTTGTTTTCAGGTCTTTTATTGGAAATTTTAAATAGATACATATTTTCCTTGATGCTATTTTTCTTTTTTAAGTCTTTTCTTGCTTCCTTCTTCTGTACCTGACATTTAAAAGACTCAGTGTATTTCGATTCATTTCTTAGCCTGTTTCTCACCCTCCTGAATTCTTGTTCATTCAGACCTTTGATACTTGATGCCCTGAGCTATTTTAAGTTTGCATTTTCAAGAAAGTTGTTAGTTAATAATTACAAAATGAGAAGGTGTAAGGACTAGCCTGAACAGAAGCACACATGCTGTGAGAGGCTTCCCATGACCCAAATCATAACCATTCTGTTGTTTGAGATTATTAACCATCTTAATATGTTGAATGCATGCATTTTCTTTCTCCTGTTTTTAACCATATTTGTTGATGGCATTGAAGGACAAAAATGCATTTTAGAAATATTGCGAATATGCGGAAAAGATTAATGACTTTCTTGTGTTTTACCTGATAGTTTTTAAATAATTGGTGATTGCTTGTTACAAGGTGATTTTTCTTGCAGGGAAAAAATATTTATGGTACAATCCTTAATTAGTTATTATTTGTATTCTTCCAGAAGAAAGAAAAATCTGCATTTGCAGGGTTTCCATAAGACATAGGAGCAGAATTAGGCCATTTGACCCATCAAGTCTGTTCTGCCACTTGGATTTATTTTCTCACTTGACCCCATTCTCCTGCCTTTCCCCACAACCTTTGACACCATTAGTGTTCAAGAAACACCCTTACTAATCAAAATGAAATCGATACCTTTTACCCACATTTTTCAAAGTGTGTTGTAGGCTGTAGAGAACCATTTGCAGTGCATTCACTCTTACAGGGAGAAGTAAAAAAGGAAATGTGCAGAAACTATCATGAACAGGATGTCACAAATTGATGATTTGTATAGTAATTTTGACAGAGAGTTAAACATAACCACCTTCACTTGATACCTTTTTTCATATCCATGTAAAGAAGGTAACAAGACCCTGAATTAACACATCATCTAAGAGCAGACACCTCCAACATTGCATTGCAATTCTAAACCAACATATTGGTCGGCTTTATTTGCTAAAGGTTTGAACTTGCAACCATCTGTCTCAACATTTTGATAGTTTCCCTGAGATAGCAAGAAACTTAAAAAATGTTCAGGTGAAGTGATGAACGTAAGAGAATTCTGCAGATGCTGGAAATCTTGAGCAACAAGACAAAATGCTGAAGGAACTCAGCAAGACAGGAAGTATCTATGCAGGGGAATAAACAGTCGACGTTTCAGGACCTGACGAAGGGTCTTTCCCTGATCTGTTCATTATTTATTCTCCATTATGGATGCTGCCTGAATTGCTAAGTAACTCAAGCATTCTGAGTGTGTTGCAGGTAAACCCATGGAACCCTCACCTCAATGATAAAAGATTGCAGATTGAAGTCTCACTCTGGAAATTTATTCAGGCTTTCAGCTTAGTACCATATTTACAGAGTGCAGCATTTCCTGGTGCTGTCTTTCATATGTGATATTAAACTGAAAAAAAAATCTCCATTTATTCGGAAATAAAATACAGAACAGAAGAAATAAATATAAGGGCCTGCATGTTGCAGCGACCTTATGTAAATCAGGTTAACTTTATTATCACATTTCTCTTTATCAAGGTTTGCTTTATGTATTTTGGCTGCATGTTTTCAATGCCATACTGGAATAATATTTCCATGGCCGTAAGTGGCCATCTGCAAGTTATAAAAGACTGTACATCATATAAATGAAAATCATTTTGATATTGTGTTCCATATCCCAGAATGGTTGATCACACAGCTGTTTCCCACAACTCTGCCTCTCCCCATGCGTCGTGTCAGTGGGAACTATGTGTATCAAATGTTAAGTTTACATTTTAGGCAGACATTTTAAGTACTCAAACTAAAAAAGACTTGCCTTGATGGCAGCCCAACTAACTTCAGGCTAGCTGGGTTCATAAAATCTCTCCACCAGATTCAACAAAGTTGAGCACTACAAATCTGCTACTTTGTTGCCAATCATCTAAATTCTTATTAATTTTATATTTGGATGTGCCAATCAAAACATGTGATTCCTTAAATCAAAAGTTGCAGTTTTATTTATTTGCATTTGAATTGTACATGTTTAAACCACTTAAAGCCTGTTTTTTTGTTCTTTTATTTTGAACTTGCAGTTAAGATAGCAGAATTCAACTTTTCTGCAGTGAAACAGAATGAGAATCATACTTTTTAGGATTAAGGAAGGTGTAAAGAAAATAATCAGTTACTATTTTTTCAGGAGGTATAATAAGATTGCAGCTGAGCTTGTTGCATTTGCAGGATGTAGATTTGATAGATCACATCTTCTCCCACGTCCTTTCATTATATGCATCTCACTGCTGGTAATGACAGATTGTTATTTTCTTCTCAATGTTTTCAACTGTATTGTATGCAAAATAATTACACAGTTTTATGAAACTCTAGGTGGCATTGGACCAATTAGTTTAATGAAGCAATTAAAAGGCATTTGAAATGTGTAATATTGCAAGTGAGGAATGGCCATTCTCATAGAGCAAGTTATTGTGTAAATTAAGTATCTCGACCAAGCTGAACTGTTTATTGTTAATGTCAATGGAATAAATGTAAACCTTTCACCAAACAACCAAGATTGGCTTTTTCATTCTGTTTACACATTGAAATTTGCATGATCGTTGGTAATAGTTCACAACATTGGGGATTTTTATTTGAATTGTAATAATTTTTCTTAGCATTCCCCTTTATTTGAATTTCACTATAAACCATACCCTTTGTGAATAAAGGTGATCTAATACTTAGAGCTTAGTTCACATTTTCTACCTGACATTTTGCTTTCTCTCTTAACAGGGCATCTTTGTGGAGCTCTTGTGTTGTTCTCCCACTCTTAGCTCTGACCTGGATGTCTGCTGTCTTAGCTATCACAGATCGAAGATCAGCTCTATTTCAAATCCTCTTTGCTGTCTTTGACTCTTTGGAAGGCTTTGTCATTGTAATGGTCCACTGCATTTTGAGAAGAGAGGTATGTCACATGGAAATACATGTGAAATTAAGGGGTCGGGGATAATGGATTGGAGGATTGAAGTTTACATGAGGGAAATGTTGCAGAGATCTGTTTACATATATGTATTTGGAAAGCAAATAGAAATGGGGAAAAACGATTAATGTCAAAACTGTGTTCAGTTTGCATGTATTTCCTTTTTAATTCTAGTTGTGATATCTATTATGTGCTTCAGAAATATAGAAACAGATAAGAAATCCTGCTAGTGTTTATCATGGCAATCTTGGATTTTGATGTTATGATTCTCATAATTAGGAGGTTTATAACATTTAAACTGAATAATTTGAGGGAAGTTGGTTACTTGATTCCAAACAAAAAGCTACTCGACACAGAAAAGGTTATTTCGTTCCAGTGTGTGGGGTACTGATAATATTGTTCTTGTGGGAATACTCGGTTGAATAACTTTAAGTCATGCTTGTTCAAATCTGCCACGTGGCTTTGATAGTCTGTATTATTCTAAAGCACTTTCTAGAAATTCCCATTGATGAGAGCTTAAACATACTATATAGTAGCATCAGTAGTTTGTACTCTTCCTCCAAATTCTTTCCATTGAGCATGTAGAATATAGATGTAGCTATACCATGATTATGAAGTTTGTTTGGTGCTACCATCTAAGAGTGAATTTCTAGGGACTTTTTAAATTTATCAGCTCCACTTCTTGATAAGTACTGATACTGAAGCTGAGCAACAATATTTGAAGCTAGAAAGTAGGAAATTAATCATAATGCTCTTGAGTTCTGTTAAATTTAAAGTGTTAAAAATAAACTACAGGTGACAACAAATGGAGATGAGAAAATGGTGGTGAATGGGAAAGTTCTGGAGAAGTGAAATGTTTGAAATATTTGTATTTTTTAAATCTTTTTTTAATTTCACTTACATTAATTTAATATTACTGTAATAATGTGATATTACAATAGCTTAGTTAATGCCTGTGGAAGGACAGCATTTTTATAATATTTCTATATATAGCTGAGTTTGTGTGTGTGTGTGATTACATGGTTACATTTATCTATGTGTGTGTCTGTGTGTGTCTGAATTGAGTATGTTTCAAAAAAGCATATTAATTCAGGGTGTTGGCAGTCTGTTAATTCATACCTCCTTTGAGTGCATCAGAATAATATATATAAATTTGGGCCAAAATCACAAGAGAATCACTAATATATGCAATCAGTATTTGAGGAGCAACTTGGTTTACTTTTTTAGTAGTAAGAATTTAGACCTGCCAACCACATGCATTAATTGGAACGATGAGCGTAGACACATTTAAGGAGAACTAATTAAGTACCTGAGAAGTTAAAGTAAAGAGGGATATACTAATAATCTGGAATGAAGTAGGAGAGTTGTGTGGAACATAAATTTTATAAATTTTATCTGTGGGCTAAATGGCATGTACGTATTCTATGTACAACATATTGGTATCATGCACCAATAAATGTGATGTGACAGCTATAAATTTAGTGTAAGTGCTCTTGTAACTGGGAAGGTGAGCTGGTGTCAATGTACATTTGTGAAAGTTAGAAAACCAACTGTTTTATTGTGAGACTTGTTAAGTGATTGCACTTCCTTCCTTATTAGTGTTTCTTAGTACAAACTAGATCTCATACTGAACATAATAGCTGGTAGTATGATGGTATAAATAATGTTTGGGTCTAATAGTGGACAAACTATTGATATTTCTGACTAAAGATGATTTCAGTTTTGTATTTATAGGTATGTTGCGAAAATTAAGCTGTAGTATTTCCAATACAAAATCCTTTACAGGGGGAAAATATGTTGCATAAATTATGTTCCTTATTTGTTTGAAATTAAAAGCAGGGAATTAAAATAAATTATTTTAAAGGGTTTGATTACATGTTGATCTAGTGTTATTTGAATAACAACTTGAATGCCAGTGAATCCAATTGCCGGTAGCAAAACTGAAGTAAGGAAAAATGGTGTTCATGTAAGGAAGGGAATTTATAAAGTTTTGAAGTAGAAATATTTTCTTGAACCTTTTGGATACTAAGAGTCCTATGTGGATTTTGATGCATGTTTCTTTCCGTCACGTAGCATTTATAGATTGATGCTCTGTACATTTCTTATTCTGGATATTACATAATAGTAAGAACAATACGAATTTGCTTATTTCTATGAATAAACAGATTACTTGAAAACTAATAGTAACTATTGTTTTATTTTGAACACAGTTGATATCTTTGATATGTACTGTAGAAAGTTAGTACATTGTGTATTCTCCTGAAGGAAAGGCATGTGATGCGCTCAAGTTGTTTTGTACTTAAGACTGGGAAGACTGTACCCAGTAGGTTCAGTTCCCCTTATAAATTCTTTACCCTTCGTACAGTGTGTTTTCAACCTACTTATCCCATTCAGCCACAGCCACCATTCTCCAAATCTGTAATTTTGTCCAAAATTGTACTCTGAATCTTTGTCCCTGTGGCCTTGTGTATAAACTGCATAAAGAGGAAAAGCTTACAGACTGATGTGAACTTACAGACTCACATCATTTGAGGTGATGGATGCATCTTACAATGATGAAATATAACTTTATGCTGGACATTTGAACTTAGAGGAGAAGAACAGAGTGATGAGGAATAGAAGAGAAAGTGTGGACTCTTATTCATTGGCAAATCTGAAGTTTTTTCTTTAGTTCAAACATCATATTTTGGAATGCACTCTTCTCAAATCTTACATGGCTCAACCTCCATTTCTTTCTTAAAATCTACCTTAAATCTACGTCCAGCTTCAACTAGCCTTTTCAAGTGCCTTCCTCTTTGATTTGGTATCTGTTGGGAAGTAGCATACATCAATCTTCCTTTGTTAGCATTGTGTAGTCTGTAAAGTCGATTACACAGAACAATATTTTAGTGGAGTAGCATTTACGTGAAGGGGTTGAGATGCTCTCAAGCACTACTTTGGGATAAATTGGTGCCATTTTTTCACATTGATTGAAATATTTCTGACAACTCACATGAATTTGAATTGAAATAAGCAAACCAGACATTTTGAAGCCATTCTGTTTCAGTTCTAAATGATGAGTTATATGCTTTTCTCACCAATTTTGAACTCTGTCTGTCAAAATGTTGGCATAATGGAAATAATGTGTGCATTTTGTAAGTGACTCATAGCAGCACTATACAGTGAAATCAATTTTTGAAGTTTGATTTCACGATGTTTAAATCCAAGTTTATCAAATAATCAGTCTATATCTTTTGAAATTAATAAATTCCCTTGATAATTACATTGAGTTAGCTTAAATTATGTGGAACTATTGGCCTCAGAACCATGGAGAAATAAAAAAACAATGTCAGCTTTGCTTCCTTTTCCTGATTTGATCCATTAATTCCTGCTGATCTTTATGCATGTGAAAGTTGTTCTTGCTATCTTCCCTATGGATGAATAATCTGTCTATTGACAGCCAATGCTTAAAGTTTAGTCTGTTGACAGAGAATGGCACTTCTATACATCAGCCAAGTTGTCCAAGTGAAGCAAAAAGCACGGCAGGAAATCACACCATGTAGTATTTAAGGACCACTTATTTTCACAGCCTTTGACATGTTAAATGTTAACTCTTCAGTTCCTTGTTTGATGCGTTGAGCATTTTGATTTTTTAAGAATTTCTAACACTTTTCCCAATTTTTATTTTAGTGTTACTTTTACAAAATATGTGACAGTTACATAGTTATTTAAAGATTGTATATCAACCTCTGCCTTTCCTTCTGCCTAAGTTGGGTTTGGGAGAGGAGAGTGCTGGTGTGGGAGAGAATTGATGAAATTCCATACAATTTTTGTCAACATTTTTGTTTCCATCTTTGCAAAAATGTTCAATGAACTTACATATACTATTTAACAAGCAACTATTCTCAAAAGCTGTCTGTGCACGAACCAATATCTTCACAGTTTGGCTCAGATTCAACACGTTTGCCCCTAAATCAGAACAAAGTGGTTCGAAGAAAGCATTCATTTCTTTCAAAATACACTCTTGCTTGGATCATGCTTGATGGGAATGTTGCTCTTTCAGTGGAGCTGTGACCCATTTTGCTTCAGTAAAATACTGACCTATTTTCTTTCTCAGTAGATACAGGAGGCTGTGGGCAATAGACTGTCTAAGGAGATAATTAAGACATAATGTGGAAATATTTAAGGTGGAATTAGATCAACGTGTAAGGATGCAGTTCTTTGAGGGGCATTCATGATTTAATATTTGAAAATGTAGTTTGTATTTTCTGGGCAATCTTCTGTCCTCAACTAACATCTCTTTCACTAACTGGGACTTTGCTCTGGTTAGCAATTCCGGAAACATTGATGATAGTCCCAGGATTCAGCCATATTGGAATGATTTGAGGAGAAATTGTCTCAGTTTGCAACATGTTCACCTCTGAATCTGAAGGATGTGTTTTGAGAATAAAATAAATGTCTTTATTTAGAAGGGGACTGTGGATGCTGAGCCACTAAATACATGCAAGGCAGACAGTTAGATTCTTGGAGACTAAGGTAATCAAGGGAGATGGAGATTGGCAGAAGATGAGTTTTGACAGCCTATATAGCCTTCTCCTGTTCCTGTCTTGTCATACTGTTACCATGCACAGTCTGTTGTGTTTACCTGCTCATGACATTCGCCAAATAACCATGTGCGTGACACAGTGAGACATATTGAGAGATGGAATTGTGTAAATATTCTTCCTTTTAGCGACCCTCACAGAGACGTGCACTCCTTTAAACTCACCTTCCCTTGATAGGAAGAATTAGTGAAACCTGTGTTCATTGCCATAAACAGGCATTATTTAAGTGCATTCATTTGATGGTTTTCATTGCTTCCCATTTAAGATGAATGTCAAGTTATCTCTACTCGTTATTTCAAATAAGATTTCAGGAACATATCAGAAGATGGAAGGAGAGAAGGACTCCCGCTGAGTAGCACTATTGTATGCATTTCTGAAATTCAATTTTATGGAAGTCAATTGAATGGAACTTGAGAAAAACGTCACTTGTAATGTCATTAATACCGTCAACAATGGACCGATTTCTAATGGTGTGCTGCCTTACACTTTGAAGTTTTCAGCTTTCATCTCAGTGAATTTAGAAGTGTCGAGTTTGGTGTCTAGAGAAGTTATGTTGTATTCTGCCACTTTCACTTCTATCCTGAATTCAACTGCAGTTGAGTGAAGATGTAGGAAAGGTTCTGGATTGCTAAATTGAAAGCATTGCAATGATAAGTTCACGTCAGAACTGTATCAATTTGAGTAGGCCATTTAGCTCAGGAAAAACGATTTCACTATTCAGTTAGAAAATGGGTTAGCTGTTGCTCAATTGTGTCTACCTTCCTTTCGTGTAAAGCCCTTCATTCCTTGACTAACAGCAGTCTTTCCATCTCAGCCTTGAAAATTTCAGTTCAAACAATATCCATAACATCTTGGAGAGTGAATTCCAGATTTTATTCTTCATATGCAAGGTCACAAAATTCAACTTGTCTTTCTTGGAGGCTTCCTTATCATGTTGCAGTTCCTTTACAATGGGACTTGGGCTGTTATATTAAAACCTGATTTCAGTTACATGATCTATTTCTAACACTCACAGCAAGGTGACACTTTTCTTCCTACTCCTAGTTCAGATGGCAAAGTGACTGAATCACACTGAACTAAAATCTGAATATCGAAAATAATTCACATTGCTGGTCACAATAACTCCTTCAGGTAGTATTCTATAGTGCTTGTTATTTAAATAAAAAGATAGTCATAGAAATTAGCAGAAAGGAGGCTATTTTGTTAGATAGCCAGCATGAATTGGGACTCCTGGAATCCTTCAATAAAAATATTCAGGCAGCATTGAAGAAGTAGGTATTGTCAGTGAGACTTGAAACCTTGAAATTATTGAAGTATTTCAGTCAAGCTATGTTGAGGAACAACTTTTCTCCTTTCTTCACCAGGAATCTTTGCTAAGAAAGTAATGAATAAACTTTAAAGTTTTCCTATTTGATTCTATTTTTCTTTCTTCTTTTATTAATATTTAATGTAACCAGAAGTTTTCATTTCCCTTCACAGGTTCAAGATGCAGTGAAATGTAGAGTTGTAGATCGTCAAGAAGAAGGAAATGGAGACTCTGGGGGTTCATTTCAGAATGGACATGCACAATTAATGGTATGGATTTCTTTGCTTAAAATAACATACTTTGATTACCTGCCTCCTTTGAGTAATTGATGGTTAGACATATAACACACGCTGGCTGGTTTGGTGAGGAATTTTGATACTCTTTATTGTTTTAGAAGATGATCTGACTAATGTTGGGTGGAAAGGGTAGGTGATTTGGTAAATGCAATAGACTGATGCATCCTGGAGGTTCTGTTTGTTCCTGTTTGTGTATATTCACATGCAGAATTTAACATTATACAGTAGTAATTTGCAAAAGGGATCTATTGCTGAAACTGTTTCTTTGAGCAAAATATGAAAAGATTGGCAGAAGTGTATTATGAATATATTGGTACAATGCTTCTCTGTGGGGAATCTATATGTCATTATAGTACTGTGCAGAGTTAACAGTGCAGAATGAAGCAAAGGCTTTCAAAATAACTAAGGATCAAACAAAATGATGAACTTGTATATTATGTGCAAAGTAACAATTACTGTGGTTTGCATCTCCAGCTGATTGTAGCACACCTAGGCCGAGTATTCATTGTAACACACAAAATGCTGGAGGAACTTGGCAGTCAGGTAGTATCTCTGGAGGGAAATAGACAATTGATGTTTCGGGTTGAGACCTTTCATCTGGATTTATGCTATGAATCGATTGGGATGGAGACCAAAAATAATTTTCTCTAAAGTACAGTGCAAACAAGCTAAAACATCACAAGGCACAATAGAACAACAAAATGGAACAGAAATTTGTGCCAGTTTTGTCAATTTTGCAATTGATCTTGCTTCAATTGTTGCTTGAAGTTTGGATTTTTCTCCCAAGATGCTAGGTAGGATGGAACTCAACTTGGGGAAACAGAAGAGCAGAGGAAGTGTCAACCTGACAGTATCCTCTTGCACCAAACAATCCATTACTCTGCTTTAAACTTAGTGTGGTGTCAACCTTATTGGAAGTTTAAAATAAGTGATGTTAAGAATAAGAAGCAAATCCACACATTTGATTATTGGTTTCTGTCAGCTGCAATATATCTTCAGTAATCATGTCAGATAAATGCAATAGCATTGGCATCCACTTTGCACCAGTTTGCAATGCTGTAATACATTATACGAAGAGTTTATCTAACTGGGTTAATCGGGTAAGTAAGTTCTGTGACATTGGAATTTACTGATATTTCATTGAGAATTTGGCTGGCATTGCAATTACTCTTTTAATGCCCTGTAAAATGTTAATGGTTGGCTTTGGATGCTGTCCAGGAAATTGCTACAACATAGAAGATTTGAGGTTGTATACAAAATCAATCATTCCTTGTTTATGTGAGAGAAAGTTTATGGAAAAATATTTCATTAAGTGACATTGTATAAATCAAGAAGATGGGGTGCAATGCTCTGAGTATTCCTGTGCTGCAGAGTTAGACACGATTCATTAAAACAAAACATGGCATTGTAAGCTGAAGGAATGGACTCCAAGGTGCCAGTGTTACAAGTGAAAATTTGCAAATTGAATGTCTATAGATTGATGAACAGCTGTATCAGATGATTTCTTCCCTAAAGGATTCCCCAAGTTTGCATGTGCACAACATAAGATGGATATTAGATAGCTTACATTCAATACCTTTCTCACATTCATACCAAATAGTATCCTTAATTACAATATTCTTCATGAAGAAAAGATTACACTGATGTAGTGAATTTGCCTTCCCTTCATAATTTGTTAATTTTCTCATGAAATATGGATGTCACTGGTAATGTCAGAACTTCTTGCCCACCAATTCAAAGGACAAATAATCAACCACATAACTATGGCTCCAGAGCCACAGAAACACAATTTATAATATACTATTGTTGATGCTGCTTTTGTTCTAAATTCTATTAAATAAATTGAAATTCAGATTCCATTGTGATTTGGTCTTGTATCTCTGGATGACAGTTCCAGATAGCTGGGATGCTAATCCAGTGATTTGATCGTCACTCTCTCATACTTCACCCATGCGATGAGTGAATCACGAGCACTTTGTACATTCTCCTTGTGACCCTGTGGTTTTCCTCTGGGTACTGTGGTTTCTACCCACATTTCTAAGTTGTATGAGATGTTGTATGAGTTGTATGTTGATTAACTGGTCGAATGGGTGTAATTGAGTAGCGTAGGCTTGCTGGGCTGGAAGGACCTGTTACCCTGCTGTATCTCTAAATCTAAATCTAATCCCCCCACCAGTGTCTTTCAATCTCAAAGTGAAAAATATTCCATTTTATCACAAGAGGAGAGGTGTGCATCTGATGTGAATGTAGTATCTGTGCCTGCCAAGGCTGGAAAGCTCATAATTTTAAAGGGCCTTTCACAAACTTTGGGTGTACTTCATGTTCTAGTCAATGAGTTACTTCAGAAGTGCCATCACTGCTGTAATACAGGATATAAAATATAAAACATAGGTATGTGTGTAGACCATTTATCCCCTTGAGTGTGCTCCACCATTCAACAAGATCAAAATTGATTTTAGTCCCTCAATACCATTTTTCTTTTGTATTCCCCCATTTCCCTAAGAACCTAAAATCTATTTATCTTAATTTTAAAAGACTAAGCTGCCACAACCTTTCCAGGTAGGGAATTCCCAAGAATCAGTGTAAGATTGGAGACATTCTTGCCCATTTCAGTGGTGACTTATTTTAAGACTCTGACCCCTTGTTCGAGAATCCTTAGCCAGGTGAAGCACCCTGTGGCAACTTTTGTTTCAGTGAGGTCACCCTGCACTCCTCTAAAGAATAGATAACAATCCTACTCATTCTCTCTTCTTATATGACAGACCTCCTATCCCATGAGCTGGTCTGGTAAACACTAAATAATGTTAATGATAGACTACTTGTTTTTGGAACTAGTGCAACTGAAATTTACTGCTTTGACCAAGCATTAAAGATGCCAACAGTCCCAATATGAAGTTGAGAACCTCTAAATACTGAAAATATGGCTCTTGCATTACTTGCTGTGCAAATTATCCATCTGTTTAAAGCATCTTTGAATGTAGAAATCTGATTCCATTAGATCAGGGGTTCCTAACTTTTTTATGCCATGGACCGAAATCATTAGCAAGAGGTCTGTGGATCCCAGGTTAGGAACATATGTGTTGGATATCTATGTGCCCTTGATTGCTATTTTAAGTCAGAATTGGAAAACTGCAGGGTACACCCTCTAGCCAAAGTTTCTTGAATGGTGGAACTGAATGGAGCCAGCAGAGGTATGAGTCATATTGTTGTGGGCTCTAGAAAGGAAGGGGTGGGGGGTGTCTCTGTTGAGCCCACAAAAATTAAGGATGGTAAACAGTGGAATGGAGAATTGGGAACAGCACTCAGTATACTCAAATGACATTGCTTCCACTTATCCAGTGATTAAAATCACTTCCAATTCACCAATCAATGTTTCTTTTTGATGAGGCTTTCAAATGGGGACTGGTCTTACAATGTGCACTGTGTGGTGTCCTTTTCAGTGGAATTAGCAGCTGAGCCTTTTAGTCATGAGAAGCATCAATTTCAAGCAGTGTTGAGATCCAAGAGTGATTCAGCATACTATCACCCAAACAGTTATTGCTGAAGCAAGAAAGGAGCGTGAAATGTCAGGAAAAAGACACTCAGTAACAATATGTGTCATTTCTTCTAAACTATTTTTCCCTAACTTTTATAGACTGACTTTGAAAAGGATGTAGATATGGCATGTAGATCAGGTAAGTGGTAAAATAATGCTTGTTTTAATTTTCCCCTCTCATAATTCTTGCTGTGGAATTACTCTGCAGGTATCATCTTCTACTTTGACCAAATAACCCATGCTTTTGTGAAGGGATTCACAGCACTGCTTGTTAACAGGCTGTTTAGCCAAAGGTGGCATCAGCCACTGAACCCATTCACATTCTCATTGATTCCCTTGTGAATTATCCATTGATGGCTTCTGGAGGCCATTAGGAGACTGAGCTGATTTTCCTTAATGTACCTCCCTTCATAACCAATAGCTCGTGTACTTCAAGCATTGCTGCATATCCTGAATGGAATTAATATTTGTGGCCATTTTCTTCTATTTATTTTAAGAACTTAAAAGGTCAATAAGATGATTTTGTGTTTGAGTTTCCTTGGAGTTTTCTTTCATTCAGCAGTATTCCTGTACAAGAAACTGTTTACCCAATTTTCAGAGGTTTCCAGCCATCTTTCAATAATTGACAGAAAAAGCTCAAAGGAAACTCATCCACTTCATTGTCTATACTATATCACAGCATTTTTTTTTTTGGTTGTTAGTATGGAGGACTTGTTAAAGCTTATGCTCCAAATTGACACCCTAATTGGAGTTCTGCTCAAGCATTCAAATATAGCTAATAAAAGAAATATTATGTGATGTATATTTGTTTGTCATGGTAAATAATTAATTTTCAAGATCCTCTGAGGAGTGTTTATAAATTATTTGATTAGTTGTCTCTGAAACAGCTATAATTAAAACATTCAGCTGGCATTTTACATGCTGTTCTTATGGAAAATATGTATTTATAAACTGCATATTTGAGTTGTTTTTTTCTCGGCAAGAGTGGATTGTATTGCAACACTATTTGAGACTCAGTTTTAGTTATTCTTTCTTTAAATTCGTATTCTTTTTAGTTTATCAAGCTGAAGGATGTCAGCGCTGGGGAGTGGATCACTTTTCTACTTTGAGAAAGCAGTGTCAGGATCAAGCACTCCCAGGTTAGGAATAGCATGGGCTAGAAACGGAATAAAGCTCCCTCTGCACCACCAAATTGTCTTTAATCCCAGTCACAGTAGAGCATCCCCCCTAACTATACTAACGTGAACTTTCACTAATGACACCAGCCTCTGTGAGAAAATGCCATTTAAATGCTGACGTGTATGATAGGATCATCACAAAAACACAAGTTGAGAATGGTTACATATTAATTAAACAAAATAACATCAGAATCAGAGACTATTTGCTTTGGAATAGTGGAAGAAAAAAAGGAAAACATAAGAAGAAAATTATCTCAAAACACAAAGCTAATTGGAAGGGGAATAGTGTTTTTATAATTAATGTAGAGGATATTCTGGGTTTGATGCAAAAATCCACACCATTCAATTATTGCAGACTTAAAATTACATGGTTTGTTTAGATGTTATTTCTGTAGCAAGATAAACCTTTCATGTACTTATAGATTAATTGCATACTTAAGTCCTTTCAATTTAAGGAGTTAGAGATTCACTTTAAACTAATGAGAATGGGAGATACATGACAAAGAGTTAAATAGATTGAGACCAAATTTATTTTATGTTTTATACAAAACAATTTTGTTTAAATATATACTTTACTGATTTTTTTGTTTAATTCTATAGCAATAAAATTATTTCTTAGTATGAATATCTTTATTGCTATGATATTATTGCTTTATATACAAATTTTAAAAACCCAGTCATTCAGGGAAACCATAGAATGCAATCATATTTATGTAATTAGAGCCCTTTAAGAGGTTCAATAAAACAGCTGTGAACATCTGGCGGTTCTGTTGGTGGTTTCCTGTTCATGTAGCGCTTTGCCACATGTTACTTGCCATTAAACAGAAACAGAACCATCCAGAAACATGTGTTGAATGATATGCAGCATTTTCCAATTGCATTGATGAAATATAAATCAATTATTATTCTCCACATTGCAGTTTTAAATAAGGATATCAACGCAGTCAGAACAGGAACGCTCACAGGAACACTGAAGCGCTCGATGGCCCATGAAGACGAGATGAAAATAAAATTTAACCATCAGAAGTTATCTGGCTTCTCAAGTCTTCCAGCAAATGTGTCAAAAATGCACCTCCAGGGATCGCTGAACTATCCAGGATCATTAAACGTGAACGAGTTTAGTGACCACACCTTGAAATTAAATAAGAGTGAACAACCAAAATCAATGTATATATGTGACGGTGACATTTTCAAACAGTTAGACTCAGAGCTAGCACGAGCACAGGAACCAGTGATGGATACTAACTATGTCATTCTGCCCACCAATACCTCAACCCTGAGGGCCAAACCAAAAGACGAAAGTAAATATAACATTAACATTAGTCAATTGCCCCAGACTAGACTTATTCATCTCAATGCAGACAGTGGGTTTTGTGCTAAAAACACCCCAATGGATCGCATCAACATTTCTTGCAATGAAAGGGCTTCTCCTGGCCACCAGACACAGAGTGCTACAAACGAAGCCCAACCTCCCAATAACCTGTGTGATGCAGGTGATTCAGGGAACTCGGGGATGGTGTCCAAAAGTGAGACAGTTTCTACATTATCCACAAGCTCTTTAGAGGTAAGGAAACCAAACGGGGTGTCTTTCACTGAGCAAGTTTCAGATTTTATTTTTATCTTTTCTGTTCCTAATTTGGCAGAAGCAGTCAAAGGTGTAATGACAAGCTGCAAATAATTATCTGCAACCCTTTTTTGAAATATTTTAGTTGCCTGTGTTAAATATTGTCACAGCTTCAGTGAAACAAGACTTGCAGTTTCAGAGCCTTGTGTTAATGTTCAGCTCTTTTGTAGCTGATAAGATGTCAAAATGTCTGTGGCCTTGTGCAGCAAGACATGAGCAGCATCCAGGCTTGGACCAGACTCTGTTTGTTCAGTAGGTTTTTGCTCCCTCCTGAAGTCTATTTTAGAGTGTTCAGATATATATAATGCATGAGAATATTTGATACCATACATACTTATATAAAAATGGTTAAAAAGTTTAACACAAAATAAATGGTATGTTTTTTTTCAGGTTAAAAAGAAGTTTTCATGAGATACTTTTTAGATGTCCCATTAAGGAGATTAGTTGTTTATGTTTGTAGTTCATTCAAGGTTCTTCATAGTCTGACTAGAATGTTCCATGTACATGGAGTAGTTAATCAGGTAACTGTTTAATAAGTTGGGGCCTTTGAAACACTATGTTTATAACTAGTATATATGCTGTAGCATTATTGATCTTTATTTACAATGTGGAAGGAGGTAAATTGCCCCATTGTGTGCATGTTACCTCAAAAGAAGGATCTGATCAATACCATTTCCACTGGTTTTCATGTGAGCTACTCTGCCTCAATGCCCATTAACTCTACACCCTTTCTACCACCCAACTACACCAAAGGTAATTTAAGTCAGCCAGTGAATCTACCAACTAGCACATCCTTAAGATGTGCAAGGAAACTGGAAGTTTCCAGGGAAGTGCCCACAAACATTTAGCGAACCTCCAAACTTCACAGAAGACTGAAGTCCAGACTGGAGGCATGAACCAGCAGCACTATTCACCATGCCAGTCTGCCAACCATTGCCCACTTCCAAAAGGCGAGTATTGACTACTGCCCTCTTTATTCACTGCTATCATTAACCACCTGTGACCGGCTGGTGGCGTAGTGGCATCAGCACTGAACTTCGGGGCGAGAGGTCCCAAGTTCGAATCCGGCTAGCCCCCTTGCACGCTCTCCATCCGTGCCTGGGTTGAGTGTCGAGCTAGCAACTCGTAAAAAAAAAAACTTGAAGAGGGATGGGTTCCGCCAGGTTTTTAGATGCCCAAGACATGCCATACCATGAGCAATCACTAAAAAGATCAGTGCAAAAAGCTTATCATGACGACTCCACCAGGAGTTAAGGGTGCACACACACATACACACCATCAACTTTCCTGTCACTATTATCTTCGAGCATGTTTCACTGAATCAGCCACAGGAGCATGTCAGGTGTTAGGTATTCTGTGTGCACCTTCACTGTGCATGTGTGGAGCAGACTCGATGGGCCAAATGGCCTAATTCTGCTCCTATCATCCAAGACAGGAGTACAGTGAAGCAATGTACTAGCTTAGGTGAGCCCAACTCCAAAGATCATTGAAAAGGATCAACACTGTCCATGGCAGCCTATCCTGTCAATCATCTTGACCATTTACTTTCAATCATCTACAGTATGTACCATGGCTGAACTGCATACTATCTGTTAATACTACTACCCAATCATGAAGAGGCTTCTTCAAATAGCCTCTCAAGCATGGCAACAGTAGAAGGTATATGCAGTCAACGTCTATTAAGATTACCTTCCAATTTGCATGTTATCAAAATTTGCTGAAAATACAGCAAACAATATATACAACTCAAGCAGGTGGTACCCATCACCCTGAATAAAAGAAACACATCTTTGTTTATGTAATTTCTCAACACTCAGTTCTAACTTTTACCTTTGTGAGAGAAGGGCTCTGATTCTTTGCAGGAAGGAAGGAAGAATGCAAGTCACCCCAGGCTGAGATCACAGGCTCCTCAAGTCGTCTCAAGTAGTGCCAAATGAAAGCATTGTGAATGACAATCTGTTCACTTGGCTTACCCATGTTTAGGGGAATGTGGCAGATGGTTATGGTGGAAGTGGGTGAGGGTGAGTGATACGGGGAAGGTGTTGGATGTTGACTGCTAGAAAGTGAACGCAAAAATCACAGTGAAAAGAAATAGCTTCTAAGCACAGAACAGAGCTGTGTTTGTTTAATTCAGGTACACCCTAAATTAGGGTCATAGCAGACCCATTTTTTTAATCTAATGATTTTGCCAATCACTTCAGGAGGAATGTTATTTTAACAACATTTTTACCCCATTTTCTTTCCCTGTGAATACAGATTGTGTTTTGAAAATGAAACTAGAATGAAATGTACATGAAACCATCTCAAGACTATTGAATTATGCATTTCAACCATGCCCTGTTGATACTTGTAAGCCAATTGTTGCCTGTTGGAAATTTATCTTGACTTTTTCTAAAGCAAATACGATAATATAGATTTCCTCCAACTTGCTGTGACTGGCTATGGAGAGTTTTACATCAATTCTGGATCTTTTTCCACCCTCGAAGCCTTTAACAGTTGGCCAAAATAGGGATTAACCAGTTGATTTTATGGAGATTAATGATTCCTCTTATACGCAGGTGAAGGGATTTTCCAAAATATTTAAGGTATTGGTACTCTTAATTTAAAAATCACTGAGAGAAGAATAAGTTAAGATCTATAGCATATTGTCAAGGTTGTTCTTTTTAGGGGGATGTAATGTAAAATTTAGGAGGGGATTTTCAATGGCCAGCTGCCTCATTCTTACCACTATAATCAGCAGGAAGGAGTTGAAAGTGATAGTGTGTGGCTTGTTTTAGATTCTTTTTGGACACTGAATGGGAAAGGAGCCTGCACATCAGAAACTAGTGAAAGGGTGCTTCAAACCATAAAGTACAGCAAGCACGTGCTGCTGCTGGTTTCTGCTATTGGCCTTCATCTGGCTAATTGTTTAGACATTACCTACATTGTTGGTCATGCCTCTCTGAGCCAGACTTTGTTAAAGCTATCAGGCTAAAGTTGTCCTGCTTGATGTACTTCACTGACAACACATTAGTGACATCTTGGTGTCCAGTGTGTTGAGCTAGAGAGTGCTCTGAGATCTCAAGAGGGAGTTTTCAAACTTAATCACCGAAAATTGCTGTAGCTGGTTACATAATGCTTCCATCCACGGTACTTTCCTCTATATTGCAGTGTATATTTTTCATTCTCATAAATTTCCTCAATGAAATTATTATGATCCTATGTTCTCTAAGGCCGTTTTTTACTTACGGGCATGGTTTGCAGTCTCCAGGCTTGTTGCTGGCTTCACTGCCTTGCAAGCTCTGATCAGCATGAAGATCTAAGCTTTCCAAGGTTTTATCCAAGCAATATCTTCCAAAGCAATACTAAACCACTGAGTCAGTTAAAACACATGGTAAAGATTGCAATTTATGGTTATGATTTAAAGTTTTTCCAAAAGATACAGTGAGAAAACACAAATCTGAACTTTATATAACCATATAACAATTACAGCACGGAAACAGGCCATCTTGGCCCTTCTAGTCCGTGCCGAACACTTACTCTCACCTAGTCCCACTGACCCGCACTCAGCCCATAACCCTCCATTCCTTTCCTGTCCATATACCTATCCAATTTTTTTTTTTAAATGACAAAATCAAACCTTGCCTCTACCACTTCTACTGGAAGCTCATACCACACAGCTACTACTCTCTGAGTAAAGAAGTTCCCCCTCGGGTTACCCCTAAATGTTTGCCCCCTAACTCTCAACTCGTCCTCTTGTTTGTATCTCCCCTACTCTCAATGGAAAAAGCCTATCCACATCAACTCTATCTATCCCCCTCATAATTTTAAATACCTCTATCAAGTCCCCCTCAACCTTCTATGCTCCAAAGAATAAAGACCTAACTTGTTCAACCTTTCTCTGTAACTTAGGTGCTGAAACCCTGGTAACATTCTAGTAAATCTCCTCTGTACTCTCTCTATTTTGTTGACATCCTTCCTATAATTCGGTGACCAGAACTGTACACAATACTCCAAATTTGGCCTCACCAATGCCTTATACAATTTTAACATTACATCCCAACTCCTATACTCAATGCTCTGATTTATAAAGGCCAGCATACCAAAAGCTTTCTTCACCACCCTATCCACATGAGATTCCACCTTCAGGGAGCTATGCACCATTATTCCTAGATCACTCTGTTCTACTGCATTCCTCAATGCCCTACCATTTACCATATATGTCCTATTTTGATTATTCCTACCAAAATGTAGCACCTCACACTTATCAGCATTAAACTCCCATCTGCCATCTTTCAGCCCACTCTTCTAACTGGCCTAAATCTCTCTGCAAGCTTTGAAAACCTATTTCACTATCCACAACGCCACCTATCTTAGTATCATCTGCATACTTACTAATCCAATTTACCATCCCATCATTCCAGATCATTAATATATATAACAAACAACACTGGACCCAGTACAGATCCCTGAGGCACACCACTGGTCACCGGAAATCGGTGACTAGCTTTCGTATATCTAGCTTATCTAGCTTTCGTATGCACTGTGACTTTCAACATACCGTTATCAATGCTGTTTGGTTTGGGAGATTGTAGTGGTATCTGAAAGGGAGTCAACCATTCCATTGGTTGTTAGAAGTTGTGTCCGTATAGCCCAGACCAACACTTGGTGGGCTTTTCTCATTCCAAAGCATATAGCAAAGGATCCGCTGACTAAATGATATATTTGGGTAACATTATGCACTGAGAGGGTACGAAGCTGGTTAAGTTGGAATCAGGAGTTTGAAACATTCAAGCAGAGGCTGAATATCACTGACTGGGTTTTATCTCATGCACTGTTAAATTGCTGTTCACATTCTAAGCAATATCAGAAAATCCAACAGTACTGAAATTCTGAAAATTTGATATAAAATCATCCATGCTAGAAATCCTCACCAGGTTCAGTGGGAAGAGAAGTGTTCTACTGATTAACTTTTATTCAGGTTCTGATGATAGGTCATTTACCTGACTTTCTCCACAGAGCTATGTCCTGCTGCTTAATCCCAGCATTCTCTACTTCACTTCAAAAAGTGAGTTTTGCATGTAAAAGGGAAAGAGGAATGCTTCAGAATTTCAAATGTAGTAATGGAAAATTTATAGAGTATTTGAAACATCTGGTACAGAAGTAAGCCATTCAGCCCAATGCATATATACTTGTTAATGGTGTCTGAAGAAAGCAGCTGATTCCTGTTATACTTAGAGATGCTTGCCTCAACAGGAGCTCAATGTCAACAGGAACCAGCAGAATATTCCACTTTGTAATATAGGATACATTTATCTGAAGGAAGTGAGCAAAACAGCCCTGAATAGAATTTCTGTGAGACTTTGACCTTAACGTTGGCTGAAGATTAGTTGAAAAACCAGAAAAATTCATAGAATTGAGCACACTTACTGCTTTGAACAATTGTGGGTTATTAAATTTTATTTCTATACCATGTATTTTATTGTTAAAAGTTAATGTGAACATGTTTTTATTGCATTGTGAAATCTGAAATTGTTGATTTTTAATCGTGTGGAATTTGGAACACTCCATAGTTCCCCCTAACATGGGGACGGAAATATGAACCAAGGCTGCACAGTTTTAACTGTGTCTCCATGGAGTAAAAAAAATGCTCATTGGGCCAACAGTGCAGTGGAATTGGTTATGTTTCCAATGCAACTTAATTTCCTGGCAATTTGTTTTCTGGATTGGCACATGAAGATTTGCTTGAGTTAGGAGTTAACTGAAGAATAACTTTTTTTTTGCAGTTGTGGAAAAGGACACAAATGCAAACCTTGCAAACTTATAGTGAGCTGCCCAAGGTATAACATTTCTAACAGATTAAATATATTGTCTTCTTATCCTAAAAATAAACAAATAGTAAAACAGTTCTGTATAGATTTTTCTGAGGTCTTGCCATAGGCATGGTCTTCAATACAGGTGGCTGATTTATTTAGCATAACTGGGGCGAAGTTTTCCAGGAAGTTATATACATTGTACCGATATTAAAAGTGCCTATGGGGAACTGCTGCCTGCAGATTTAGAATAGACCATTTTTACTTTAGTAGAATTTATGTTGTTTCAGAAACTGCAGCGTGTTAGAATCCTATCGTATTAAATCTCACTTTTCCTCTGCACCAATTGAATAAACAAAAGGCAGTTTGCATTTCTGATAAATTGTTAATATTTCTTGATCTTAATTTCCACAACATAGAATATAGAAAGTTATTTTTGCATAGTTCCTCCCCAGATCCTATAGGTTCTGCCTAACCCAATTAATGTCTCAGTGGGGATTTTATAATCTCCACTCATGTGGGGTGCTAGATAAATTTGTTTTTATGTTTGCTGGTTCTATGATTGAAATCAAAATTGAATACTGTGTCTGTCTGTATGTCCCTTAATTGACAATTCTTCAGTGGAAGTAAGATCAGATCTTGCTGTCTTCTTTTCAATCTATAGAGCCCTAAATCCCAGAATAATCCTAGTCGCTCATCTCTGAATTCTCTCCAATGTGTCAGTGTACCGTTGAAGGTAGGATAATGAAAATTGTACATGGAAGTCTAAAGGGCTGATTTTATGACCTTGTGCTCCTGGTTTGATTTTGCTGAAAGTTCACATTGGAAATTTTTGTTTTTCTACCCACTAAAATTGATACAAAGGACAGAATACTTTGGAGAGTGTGTATGTAGATCGCTGATGCACATTCCCAGTAGGCAAAACTTCATACTGGGAGCAGAATTAAGAAAATTACCCTTAAATGTGGTGTTTAATCATGAGCTTTACAAGTCCTGTGAGCATAGTATTCCCACTGTGTATGTCTTATTTCATATTTATGTATAATTTCATATTCATTACCTCATCCACTTAATTCATTCAAATGTCTCGAAGGCTACAAATCATTCTGATGATCTACATGTAGAGTTTGGTGTCATTAGCAAACTTTATATTCCAGTTGTTTCCCTTGCTACTCACTTATGGATATTCAGAACATTAAGAAACAAAGAACACATGCCATGAAATGGTACAAGTTACTATCCTCAGTCAGGGCTTATGGCTTTCAGTACATTCTGTTTTCTATTCCCATAAAATTGTTGAGCATAATTGGTTGATTTCTGAAGACCTTTCTGATATTGGACTTTATAAAACAACATCTAAATGTGCAATTGAATTATGTCAACAAAACAGCTCGTGTTTTAATTAAGTTACCTCCTTAAAGAATATTTGTAGATATACGAAGCATAACCTATTGACATTAATACGTAATAGACTAGTTTATAGGTGTCCCAATCCAGCATATAATACTTAAGCATGACTGACAACAGCTTACATTACAGACAGCTTTGTCTGGGTTATCCTATACAGTGCTCCCAAATAGTTCTGCAGGGAAAGCATATCATCCAATGTACGACTGAAGGGAAAATTGTGCTAGATGTGCAAAAGTGACTCATGCCAAAAGGCCTTATCTGGTGTGATGTGAAATCACTCAGAAGTTGAAGGTAGGAAAAATCAATTTTCAATCACATAACACTGATAAATATTGTTAAGGGAATGGATTTCTGAAAAATACTTTAACTTTTCTTTTAATTCTTTTGAGACTATTCAAAATGCATGCACCACCTGTGCTGATTTGTTAAGCAGTGGAAATAATATTTAATGACATCTATCAAATTTTCTTAATTTTGACTGCTTTATGTCCTTCCTTAACACCCTCTGCTCTACTGCAAAATGCATCTGGTTTTTGAGCCCTTCATTAGACTATGTAATCATACTCTATAATGAGACAGTTTCAGAAAATCTCAGCTTTGCATGGTCTTTTGTTTAATGCTCCCTGTAATGGGGATCCAGGGATTCGCCGCAATATTATAACGATAGTTTAACAATGTGTTGTACAAATTCCGTTCCACTCTCTTTGATTTTTATATTCAGTGTACCAGCTATTAAAATTCAGCATTTTATCTGTATAAATCCTTCCCCTCCATATGTCTGCACCGTATCTATTTCTCCTTTACTAATGTCCAGTTTTAATATTCCAAGGCATGTAAGCATAGAAATTATTTAGATAGTGCAAGAAGAAAGGAATCTAATTAAGCCTCACTGTGAACTGCAGAAATTCAGCTTTTGTGATTTGTCAGTGTAGTTTGCAGTACTCGTATGATACAGTTATACTGCAATGTAGCTTTAAACAATGCCGGACACATATTTTGAGGTTCATCTTTTCAAAATTCAAGTATACATGCATGATCTGTGAGTGGGACAACAGGTCTGCATAAGACACATGGCATCTACTTGCATTATGGTCTGGAGCATTAGCCTGACAATCTCAGAGCTCAGATTCCCTGCAGCTCAGCATTCTTTGGCTCCTTACTTGCACAGTAGTCCTACCATTCATTACCCCCATCAATTCAGGTCTCCATTATGTATTCTCCCTTCTTCCCCGCCTATAAAACACTACACCAACCTCGAGCACCAATTAAGGGAGGAGGAGGATTTACAGATATACCAGCCTTCAACGAAATTCTTCACCTTACTGTATAAAGCAGGAAACAATTCTTGGAATTTGAGAGGTCCAGTATAAGTTCACAGTTTGCAAGACCATTCTATGTGAAATTAATCAAGTTTTGATTCCTCTTTTGATTACGTACACATCCTTTAGACAACTAGAAAGCAGGTGCACCGTATTTAAGATAACCATATCCTTTCAGCTTTCTATACTTTTTGAATTCCACATGGACTATTACCACATGCCACAAATTTTAATAGGAAGGTGCTTTATTAAATATCTTCTGAAAGTACTGCTCCTAATCAACAGATTTTGAATATCTTAATAATCTGAACTCTCACAGAGTTCACTTCATTAAATTATCACCAATAGCCCAAGCCTTTGGGATTCTGTGCTTATTCTAATTTTTGAACTACAGAACATGAGATGTGTCTGGCCAGTGTTTTCCCAGCTTCACTACATTGCTCTCTACTTCTTTGGGGGAAATATCCTGAAGTATTTATGGTGCTTCTACAAAGAACCCAACAAATGAATGTGTAATTGCTTTGAGGATGCAACCCATCAGCTCTGGATACTTTGTGGATCGTTAAATCTGAAAGTTAGGTTGCACAATTACTTCAAAAAATAATTTAACAACAACTATAGTTTATTTTGAACTTTTTAGTAGCTTTGCTGTAATTGTAATTTGTGGTCACAAATTGTTTACATTATTCATTGGATTTCAACTTTAAAACTTAATTTCTTTAAATTCTTCATTTGAAGAATACCTGATTGATTTCAACATACATGTAAACTCATTGATCAAAATCACCAAATCTATAATTTATTTATAATGTTCATTTTCGAAACAATTAATTTATTTAACAATTCATTGATTCTTGATATTTGACTAACATTTGCCCCAAATATTTTTACATACACTATACATTGGTTAAATTATGTGTAATGGTTTTACTTGGATGTTGAAACAAAAATCATCCTGCCGAGTCAATGATCACACATATGACAAAGAAAAAGACTTGACTGAGTAGGTATACAGAAACAAGCAAGCAAAAATCTGCAGATGTTGGAAATTGTGTGTGTTGTTTAGTTGTACAGAAACTTTTTTTCAGTTGATCCTTTGTGCTCATGAGGTGCAGCCTTTCACTGAAACATTTCTGTCTGCCTAAGAATCCACTTGCCTTTTGAGTGCTCCTGAAAATTGCCCTGTACTACTATCCATTGCTGTTTGGGGCCTTCAGTTCCTCTGGAGAAACAATCCTGACACAAGTTCTGAACTTGCATTTTTACTACTTTGTACCTGGATTCCTTCAGGATTTAACTTGGAATAGTAACCTTTTCTATTCCACTTAGTGTCCCAAATGCCTCTCTGATATGCCTTTTCAGTTGCTCTTTTGATGTTGCATATTAAATCACCGGCAAGGACAGCATTTATTCTCTATTCCTTTACGAACTTGTAATAGAAAGTTAGGTTTGTTGGGGCATTTCAGAGATCAGCCAAAAGTTATGTTGCAGTGGATCAAATGTTACTTAATTGGCTGAATTTAGGTTCCCCAATTGATATGGTGGTATTTGAGCACATTTCTGTTTTACTAGTGCTGTTTTTTTCTGATTATTAGTTCAGTAACTTGACTGGTATGTTACAATACCCCATATAAGCAATGAAAAATTAAAAGACATGGTTTAAAAAAATGAATTATGTATGAGTCATTATCTAACTCCTGAGAGTAGAAATTTTCCTCGATCTCCGGAGAAACGGTAAATTGGTGCAGCGCTTTATTGTTGTATCCAAATGGCTTGTTTGGTGAATTTGTTTGGCTGGTACCTTCAGCCACACAGATAGTATATTCCCAAGAAAGCAGTTTTGGCAAAACTGGAAGCGTATTCTGAAAGAGGAGCTCAGTGATGATTAATGTCATCACTGCATGAATATATATTCTCCTTCCATGAATCTAATGTAAACAGCATCCTTTTTTTGTTTTAAGTATTGAAGACAGCTCTCCCTCTGATCTACTTGCCATTGTCACCACACTTTTTTTAATAAATGGTTTCATTATGATTAAGTGTTGAATTCACTGTTAATGCTAAGCCTCCTCCCACCCATTCTGTGAATAATAACAAACACTGTTGGAAGTGCACAGTAGGTAATCAGTCATTATCTGAAAGATATGTTAATATTTTGGATGAACTTTTCATCATCATCATCTTGCTACACAGTTCTGCTTTGCTTGCAGTCGTTTTCAGAGACTGATCTACAGTACTTTACAGTTTTGGAAATAAAAGCAGTACAAGTGATGTTACTCTAAAATGTGATTAATTTGAATGGATCTTTGATAACCTCACTCTAAAATTTAAAAAAACCCAGATCATTCCTAAGTAAATAAGCATGGATTCTAATGCTACAACTTTCACTAATATTGCACTTTTATCCTAGGCATATATCCCAATACATTTCGCAGGACAGAAACTGGACAACAGATGATTGTAATTGATTAATGGATAATTCTGATAATTGCAAATAAGCTTGTTCAGCTTTGAACAGTAGCCAGAGAGGTAAATGGAATCAAGTGAAGGGAAACAGAGTTAATTGGGGGGGGGGGGGGGGGGTTGAAGGCAGCTCTAATCTTCCCAAACGTAGTATTGCAGGGCATCTAGATCCTTGATTTCCTTCAAGAGACAATGCCTCAGAAAGGCAACATCCATCATTAAGGACTCAAACTGCCCAAGACATGCCCTCTTTTCATTGCTGCCATTGAGGAAGACTTAGGAACAAAGTTTTAGGAACAACTTCCCCTCTGCCATCAGATTTCTGAATGGACCCATGAACACTACCATAGTATATTTCCCTCTCTTTTTGAATTAGTTTTTAAGTTTTTTTTTAAATGTACTACTTGTAATTTATAGTCTTTTTTTATTATTGCAATGTACTGTTGCCATAAAACAACAAATTTCATGGCATAGGCCAGCAATATTAAACCTGATTCTTAGTCAGGTTAGTGGACGTTGGAAGGAATGACTGTGCCTTTCCTGACGTGGAGTTAGATGTTAGTGAAACATAATGCTGGATTTTTGTGTAATGTTACTGACTTTTGAAGGGGTTTGGAGGCAACAGTGAAAGCAAGAATAGAAGCCATTGGAAGAGATGACCTAGTTTTAATAAAAACATTGAAGATTATGAAATTGGTTAACCAATGGACATACTATTTTAGAAGAAGGCGGATATAATCAAATATGCTAAGAGTTGGAGATTGGTTGAGGAGGGATCACACATCATTGGTATGGTCATAAAATGTGTCTTATGGCTTTTAAGCCTTCAATTTCAATGCTAAGATGATGCAAAAATTATTTTTTAAAAAGGCATTGAAGAAAGGAGTGGCCATGAATTACATAAATCTTATAAGAATTAAGAAACACATTCCAAGAAGAATGTGAGTATTATTTGTAGACCAAAATTTAAGCCTATTTCTGGCACCCCCCTAGTGGTCACTAGATTTGGAGTCCATATTGTCTCACTAGCATTGTCAGTTACAATAGTACCAAAGCTTGGCTTGCAACTTGAGTACTGAAAAGCAAAGAACATCAATTGCAGGTACTGGCAGTCTGAAATAAAACAAAGTGCTTGAAATATTCATCAGGTTAGGCAGCAGATGTTTAAAGAGAAGCAAAGTTAAGTGTTTCACATTCATGGTGCTTTATTAGAATTAATGGTGGTGGGTGCATGGAATGGAATGCACTGTCAGTGATGGTGATGGAGGTAGATACAATAGGGTCTTTTAAGAGACTCTTAGATAGGTACACGGAGCTTAGAAAAATAGAGGGCTATGCTGTAGGGAAATTCTAGGCAGTTTCTAGAGTAGGTTACATGGTCAGCATAACATTGTGGGCTGAAGGGCCTGTAATGTGCTGTAGATTTTCTGTGTTCTATGTTCTAGAATTATTCAGTAACTTTGGTCCTCGGTTGAAAGATTAGTGTACCAGTGGTTGTAAATTTGATAAGTCAGTGCCAAATAAGAGCACATCATTATTATTTAACCAGAGTTTTCACTTAAAGCTAACAAAGTACATTACTGACAGTAGTAAATTATTAAGAAGAATTTGAGCTGTTTAAACCTGATCACCTTGAACCTGAAAAACCTTTGACTATCTGTAGACATGATTAAATATACTTGAGTTATCGCTTGCAGAGTAGAAGAGGAAACAAAGGAGCAGTGTTGGAAAGGATTCTGATCCATCTACCTCAGTGTCACTTTGAAGCAGCTACTTTAAAGAGCTCATTCCTCCCTAGTCCAAACCCTGATCTGCTTTATATATAATCCCTTTACAACTATCATTGTGCTTTGACCCAAAATGACTTCAGACCACTACCTCCCTGAGTAAGTGTTTTGTAAAATGTTTTTGTATGGAGTACCATTATATTGAAAGTGACATCTGCTTGAAGTGATGTGGTCAGCATTTCAGAATGATTTATGTCTTTGTGTTATGTGTCTGGAGAAATGAAGTGTTCGTAGTGTTTTCTCATTTTACAGAGAGTTATTTCAGTAACCTTTTACATCCGAGTTCTTTTAATTTTTTTTGTTGCTGTGTTTGTCAAGAAAGTTAAGTCAACACTTTCTTTCAGAAAATCGGTGTCGGTATTCTCGGGTCACGTTTTACACAATTAGATGCAAAGTGAAGTTCTGTGCCAACAAAACATCTCTGATTAAGCTCCAAATGTCTCTTGCAGTAGCAGAATAATATCCAATTTCACTCATCAGCTATCCTGTAGCAGATCTGAATGAGATTGCCAAGACAAAGTGTGCTACGACCACTTCCTCAAGGAATTGACTTGAGATTGCCTAAATTGATTAAGCATAGTGCCATACCAATTACCCAGTGAAAAATAAGTTCTTTTTGTCAACCTGAGCAATATGTCTTTGGATTTTCATGATTAGAGAATGTCATCGAATGCTTGGCATTATCCAAATCTCCCCTGGCTCCTCACAACGTGGTGAAACGTGATGAAGTTGAAGTCTTCTCCAAAAACATTATGATGACAACAGTGAAGTGGGGTTGTGATTGTTAAAATAGATTTAAGTGAAATATTAGCCACCCCATCTGGATCGTAGTTTGCTATTTATTTCTAAAAAGATGCTACTAATTGTCCAATTTGTTTTCCAGCGAAGAAAATCTAGATATGCCGAATTAGACTTTGAGGTAAGCCTTTTCTGTTAAGTTCACTGCTTTAAGTGTTGATTCTGTACCAGGTGCACTCAGCTGCATTTTAACTGATGTCTTGCTTTCAATCTCTAGAAAATAATGCACACAAGGAAACGGCATCAGGACATGTTTCAGGATCTAAACAGGAAACTTCAGCATGCTGAGAAAGATAGAGAATCTCCAACAGTAGACAACAAAGTAAGAATGGGTATCTGTAATCCAAGAGGGCTCATAAATTCAAAACCCTTTCTACATTATCGGTGTAGTCCTTATGGCTATGAATTATTGTCACAGCTTCACTGCAAATTATACATGCTATCTCGTCATAATAATGATTTGGTTTGCAGCCACATGAGTGACATTCTCGTTCTCCAGTGGTTCACTTACTTCCTCCATCACAAAAATTAGTCTGGTGAACTTTTCATTGCATTCCCTCTGTGACAAGTACAGGCTTTTAAAAAAGGATTCCAGAACTACATATAATTCTTCAGGTGTGTGCTATAAGCCTTGTATAACTGTTGTAAGATAATTGTGCTTCTGTACTCAGAATCTCTTGCAATATGGGCCAATATACCATTTGTTTTCTTAACAGCAGGTTTGTTTTTAGTGGCTGGTATACACATTCCTTTGTGCATCAACATTTCCCAGTCCCTCACTAATCAACATACAGTACTATCTTTCAATTTTTTTAGTGCATAACTTCACATTCATACCTTTTCCCCTGGATAATTTAGATACATTGGATACATTGTATCCAATCTGTACAATACATTGGATAAATTATACTGATACATTGGCTTCATTGTATTCCATAGATTCAACATGTCAAATGTACCATATACATTAGACTTGTATATATCCGATACATATCCTTTGTAACCATGACCATTGGAGAGTTGAATACAAGGGCCATTGTAGCTAAGTATGAGCCCATTCACTCAATTTGCCCAAATCTCCTTGAACCTGTTTGTATCCTCCTCAAAGCTCAAAATCTTCAGTGTTGTGCCATTTGCAGACATAGAAATACATTCAATCTCCTCCTCCATATATGTATTCTGACTTGCTGGTACCTGAACACTTATGTCTACATTACACCACGAGTCAACATTTAATGCCTTGAGAGACCTCACAAGAAGATTTTGATTGATTCAACAAAGTTTTTCTTTGAAATGTAGGTTATTTGAAAAAGCACTTCAGCCAAATCAGATGACCAATATGAATCTTTTTAAACTTATTTCCCTGATTAATGAAAGACAATTCAAAAAAATTCCAAAACTTGTCAAAATCACATCCCTGAACTTTGCTTTTACTATGTTAGTTGCCTATCTCAATATTTCAATAGTAACATTGTCATTAATTTAGTTCAATCAGAGAATTGCGGATGTTAAACAGTGAAAGGAGTTGACCTCGGTGATGACCCTTGTTATGTAGCCAGGAAGTAGACTCATAGGGATGTTGTCAAGACGTATGTTTTTTGGAGAAAAATAAGATAGTCAACTGTGGAAATTATCAGACCACTTTCCAGGGGAAAATTCAAACTTGCCAAAACCATTGTCTTTTGTGTACTTCAATTAAAGCCTCACCAGTGATGCATTTACTTCAATATACATTTTTATAATAATAGATCTTTGTTACAAAAACTAATTAATTGCCTGCTGAGCATGTTCTGAGTGTGAAATTAGGTATGCTAGCCTTGGCTTTACAGCAGTACGCCTACTTCTGAATTAAAAGGTCATGAATTGAAGGCCCACTGCAGAGACCTCAACACATAGCCTAAGCTAACATTTCAGTGCAACACACACAATATGCTGCAGGAACTTAGCAGGTCATGCAGCATCTATGGAAATGAGTAATCAGTTGACGTTTCAGCCTGGACTGTTCTTGAGGACTGGAAAGGAAGGAGCAAGCCACCAGAATAAAAGGATGGAGAATGAGAAGGAAGATAGCAAGAAGGTGAAAGGTGAAGCCAGGTGGGCAGGAAAGATAAAGAGCTGGAGAGGAACGAACATGATAGGAGAGGAGAGTGGACCATTGGAGAAAGGGAAGGAGGAGGGGACCCAGGGGGAGGTGAGAAGAGATAAGAAGCCAGAGTGGGGAATAGAAGAGGGGTGTGGGTGGGGGGGGGGAGATTATTTACTGGAAGAAGAAGTCGATATTCATGCCATCAGGTTAGAGGCTACCCAGATGGAATATAAGGTGTTGCTATTCTATCCTGACGGTGGCCTCACTTGACACAAGAGGAGGCCATGGCCTGACATGTCAGAATAGGAATGGGAATTGGAATTAAAATGTTGGCCACCGGGAAGTTCCGCTCTTGGCGGATGGAGCAAAAGTGCTCAACAAAGCAGCCCTCTGATTTACGATGGTCTCACCAGTACAGAGGAGGCTGCATTGGGATCACCAGATACAATGGATGACCCCCAGCAGATTTGCAGGTGAAATGTTGCCTCGCTTGGAAGGACTGTTTGGGGCGCTGAATGGAAGTGAGGGAGGACGTGAACGGGCCAGAAGGGAGATTAGTGAGGAGGCCTGTAATGGTGAAATGTTGTATCTTCAGAGATTCTCTATAATGATGTATTTATCTGTCTGCCATCTTGAGTACGTGTGAAAGTGTAACTTTTAACACTAATGGACAATGTCACCAGCTGTGACTGTAATAACCATAGGGAGGTAAAGGACAACCCAGTCTGTTCCACTTAGTGAAAAACCAAATTTGTTGAAGAATCCTGTCTTAATCCAGCATTTATTCCGTAACAGAATGGATCAAAACAGACTATTTTGAGTCAGAGAGTTTGAAAACAGGCTCAACTAGTCCATGTCAACCAAGATTCCCATCTAAGCTAGTCCCATTTGCCCATATTTGGCCCATATCCATCTAAATTGTTCCTGCTCATGTCCAGTACCTGTTCAAGTATCCATTACATGTTGTTGATATACCTGCCTCAACCACTAATGCTGGCAGCTCGTTCCATATACTGACCATGTTCTGGGTGAAAAATGTTGCTCCTCAAATTCTTACTGAATCTCTCCACTCTCACTTCAAACCTAAGATGGCTGGTTTTAATTCTACAACCCTGGGCATTATTTCTTCAGTTCCTGGTCTTTACTGCATACAAAATAGCTTCTACATTTTTAAAAAAAATCACATTACAACATTTTGAAACAGAAGAGTACAGCACAGGAACAGGCCCTTCAACTGGTTTCATTAGTTGTGAGTATATATTTTATTAAGTGTGAATTATTGAGGGAAAACCTTAAAAGCATATAAGACACAGAATGAATGCAAGTTCTGTTTTTAAATTAAAGTCATTTGCAGTTTTGTCCCCTTGTCCATTCGGAATATGCAGAGAATGGATTTGGACCATGTGCGAGCAGAGGGGATTAGTGTAATTAGGTGTCATTAGCTTGATTAGTTCTGTCCAACATCAATGGCCAAAAGACCTGTTCTTGTGTTTTACTGTTCTATATTTTATTATCTCATGCTCTGAGTTACCTGAGCCTCCCTGACACTGTCTTATTTTATATTGAAAATTATGCTGTCTGGGCATCCCTGTCAAAGATGTTATCAATTATCCAATCTTGAGAAGGTGCTGGTGTTTTTGGTTGGTTCAAGGAGCACAGCTATTGTTGGCAAGGCAAGATTTTATTGTCTGTCCTCAGTTGAACTAAGAGGGCAGGGAAAGCTCAGACATATCAGTGGATCTAAGTCATATACAGAACAGACCAGGCAAGGATGGGAGGTTTCTACTCATCTCTGAAGGGAACTCATGACAGGTATTTAAATAAATGGTTTTTAAATAAGAAAGCTGTGATTCTGCTGTCCCACTCTGATGGGATTACTCTACAGACCTGCCAGTAGTCACTGGTACAATGAAGAATACATATGCAGGTAGATTAGGGAAAGGTATAAAAATAACAGGATTGTTGTAGTGGATGACTTGAACTTCCCTAATATAGACAGGGACCTCCTTAGTACAAGAGGTTTAAAGGAGGCAAAGTTTATTTCAGGCATCCAAGAGGGATTTGTAAATCAATCTGTAGAGAGTTCAAGAAGAGGGGGAGCCATACGGGCTTGATGTTGAGGGATGAGCCCGGCCTGGTGACTGATCATTCTGTGGGAAAAGACTTGGGTAGCAACAATCACGATCATCCTCAAGTTTTAAGATAGCTACAGATTTAAAAAAAGTATGGATCTTGCAAAAGAATATTAAATTGGAGAGGGGAGAATTACTAGTGTATTAGTCATGAAACTGGAGAGTTATTGGGGCAAGTCCACATTTGACATTTAGATATTTCAGCCATTTGTAAAGAGCAACTTGCACAGAGTACAGGACAGATAGGTTCCAGTAAGAAAGAAGGACAAGGATGACAAGGTCAGCAAACCTGAGATGTCAAGGGAAGTAGGTTTAGGAAGCTAAAACTTTCAGGAATATAAAGAAGCCAGAAAAGAACTCAAGAAGGGAATTAGGCAAGCCATGAATGGCCCTGAAGAGTCCTTTGCAAGTAGGATTAAAGTGAATCCCACGGCATTCTGTGCATTCTGTGCATACCTCAAGAGCAAGAGCATAATTGCAGAACGTATAGGACCAATCAAAGATAAAGCAGGGAATTTGTGTTTGTAGCCAGAAGATGTGGATGGGGTCCTAAAGGAGTACTTTAATTCTGTATTTACAAAATACGAGAACGTGTTTGCGAATAGTGAGTAGTGTGCTAATTTGTTAGGGCCTTTCAAGATAAAATAAGGTAGTATTGGGTCCCTTAAAGAAAATTTAAGGTAATTCAGTCCTCCAGACTAATTAAGTATACACCAAGTTATTGAGAAAGGCAAGAGATGAGATTGCTGAGGTCTGGAACAATTACTGGAACAACTAAGTTACTGGAGGTGATTCTTTGGGATAGGATTTATGAGCATTTGGCAAACCACGGCATAATTACAGACAGCATTACTTTGTGCAGAACAAGTTATGTTTTATTAACTGATTGAGTTTTGCAAGTAGTTGATTGATGAAGGTACATATATAAACATAGAAAACCTACAGCACAATACAGGCCCTTCGGCCCACAAAGTTATGCCGAACATGTCCCTACCTTAGAAATTACCTAGTGTTACCCATAGCCCTTTATTTTTCCATGTACCTATCCAAAAGTCTCTTAAAAGACCCTATCATATCCGCCTCCACCACTGTTGCCGGCAGCCCATTTCACGCACTCACCACATTCTGCATTAAAAAAAAACTTGCCCCTGACATTTCTTTTGTGCCTACTCCCAAGCACCTTAAACCTATGTCCACTTGTGGCAGCTATTTAAGCCCTGGGGAAAAAGCCTCTGACTATCCACACAATCGATGTCTCTCATCATCTTATGCACCTCTATCAGGTCACCTCTCATCCTCCTTCACTTCAAGGAGAAAAGGCCAAGTTCACTCAACCTGTTTTCATAAGGCATGCTCCCCAATCCAGACAACATCCTTGTAAATCTCCTCTGCACCCTTTCTATGGTTCCCACATCCTTCCTGTACTGAGGTGACCAGAACTGCACACAGTACTCCAAGTGGGGTCTGACCAGGGTTCCATATAGCTGCAACATTACCTCTCGGCTCCTAAGTTCAATTCCACAATTGATGAAGGCCAGTACAGCATATGCCTTCTTAACCACAGAGTCAACCTGCACAGCTGCTTTGAGTGTCCTATGGACTCAGACGCCAAGATCCCTCTGATCCTTCACACTGCCAAGAGTCTTACCATTAATGCTATATTCTGCCATCATATTTGGCCTACCAAAATGAACCACTTCACACTTACCTGGGTTGAACTCCATCTGTCACTGCTCAGCCCAGTTCTGTATCCTATCAATGTCCCGCTTTAACCTCTGACAGCCCTCCACACTATCCACAACACCTCCAACCTTTGTGTCATCAGCAAACTTACTAACCCATCTCTCCATTTCCTCATCCTACTCATTTATAAAAATCATGAACAGGCACACCACTGG
Organism: Hemitrygon akajei; assembly: GCF_048418815.1. Taxonomy (NCBI): domain Eukaryota; kingdom Metazoa; phylum Chordata; class Chondrichthyes; order Myliobatiformes; family Dasyatidae; genus Hemitrygon; species Hemitrygon akajei. The sequence goes on from NC_133124.1 coordinate 94,416,194, forward strand.
TCACTGGCCTCCATGCAGAATATGACCTGTCTACAACAACTCTTTTGCCTTCTGTGGGCAAGCCAGTTCTGGATCCACAAAGCAATGTCCTCTTAGATCCTATGTCTCCTTTCTCAATAAGCCTTGCATGGGGTACCTTATTAAATGCCTTGCTGAAATCCATATACACTACATCTACTACTCTTCCTTCATCAATGATGACGGTACCCCTTCTATGGGCAGAGAAATGGCAGATGGAGTTTTCAGGCCAAATATGAAGTGTTTTACTCTGGAAGATCAACTGTAAATGGACTGTATTTGGTAACAGCAAGACTTTTAACGGTGCTGATGTGCAAAGGGATATTGGGGTCAGTAACCATGAAAGTGGCTCCACAGGTTGATAAGATGTTAAAGAAGCTTATGGTATGCTTGCCTTCATTAGTCGGGGGACTGAGTTCAAGAGTCAGAGACATGTTGCAGCTTTACAAAAGTCAGGTTAAGCTGCATCTGGAGTATTGCATGCATTTCTGGTTGTCCTATCATAGGAAGGATATGGAAGCTTTGGAAAGGGTGCTGAAGAGGTTTACCAGGATGCTGGCTGGATTAGAGGGCATGGGCTATCAGGAGATTTTGGCTAAACTTGTATTGTTGTACTTGTTTTCTTTGGAGTATTATGGTGGCATGGTAGTTAGCATAATGCTCTACAGTACCAGAAACCTGGGTTCAATTCCTCCTGCTGTCTGTAAGGAGTTTGTATGTCCTTCCTGTGACCATATGGGTCTCCTCTTGGTCCTCTGGTTTCTTCCCACAATCCAAAGAGGTACTGATTTGTGGATTATTGGCTCATTGTAAATTGTCCCATAATTAGGCTAGGGTTAAATTGGGGGTTGCTGTGCAGTGAGGCTTGAAGGGCTAGAAAGGCCTATTTTACAAGTATCTCAATAACTTTTCAAATAAGTATTGGAAGCTGAGGGGAAATCTGATAGAGGGTTTTAAGATTTTGAGAGGCATAGATAGAGTATACAGTAGTATCTTTACCTCAGGGTTGGGATGTCTAATTCCAGAGGGCATGCATTTAAGATGAGAGGTAAATTCAAAGGAGATGTGTTGTGCAGGTTTTTTTTTACAGAGTGATGGTGCTTGGAATGCTCTGTATGGGGTGATTGTGAAGAGAAATACAATAGCGGTGTTCAAGAGGCCTATGGCTAAGCACATGAATGTGCAGGAAATGGAAGATACAGACATTGTGTAGGCAGAAAAGATTAGTTTTATTGGGAATTGTGATTACCAGTCTCGTTAGTTTGGCACAATCTTGTGGGCTGGAAGGCCTGTTTCTATGCTGCACTTTTCTATGTTCTTGTCAAGGTTATTGATAAAGATCTTAGGAAGGGAAATTAAGATGGATAGGAAGAGAAAAGGAAGGGAGATGGAGTTGCTGGCCCACATTTGTTTTGGATCTCCTTGCCATTTGGTCAAGACCACCCTCTGTAAAGGCCAGTTGTTAGCTGGTGTGTAACAGCTTCCCCACATGGAAAGCAGTCACACATGGAACTGGAGTGGAAACAAGTTACTTTCATTCCAAGGGAACCTCTTGGTGGACGGGCTAGCATATTACCAGCTGATTGTTCCTGACTGGTACTGTGCTTTATGAATGTTGTTGGAGCAGCACTTGTGCAGAAAAGTGAAGCGGTTTCATGCCATGTCTGCCATCCCCACTGAAATGTTTTGTGCCATCGCTTTTAATTGTTGGTCCTTATTTGTGCCCATTTCCTTTGAGGTTCTTTACTCCTTCACCCCTTTTAGAACAATATGCTATATTACCTCTCCTCATTTTCCAACCAAAATACATCACCACACAAATCTCTGCTTTAAATACCATCTCCTATGTGTTACATTCCACCAGCATGTTAATACCCTGTTTTCATTTATTTAACACTATCTGCTTTGCAGTTCTTGGCAGTGGCAAGTTTTGAGTCATCCTCAGATTTACAAATATTTGCTATCATCCCCAATTAGAGCTCACTCCTATAGATCTAAAATACAATGGCATTCATCAACATCTTTGAACATTCAGATTTTTGACCTCATAGTGGAAGGGAAGTCACTAATCATCAGTTAGCCTCGGGCACAACACTGAGGTGATAATCTGTGGCAAGCAAAACCTTTATGTTAGACGTGGCTCTATATATACACAAGGGTTTTGTCCAGATCCACATTGATTTCAGTTTTTCTAAAGCTACTTGATGCCATAAAGTAAAGTAAATGGTCATTGTTTTACATTAGTTGCTGCTGCCTCTCAGCTCACCTCTAAATTTAAGCTGCTCTCCATGCTTGGATCAAAGAATTAATAACTATTACAATTTCAAAGATTGAAAGTGCATTTATTATCAAAGTGGGTATGCAGTATGTAACTATGAGGTTCATCTTCCCCATAGACAGCATGAAACAAAGAAAACCATGGAATCCGTTCAAAGAAAAGTATGCAAAACATCACACCGCCCCACACGCACAAAAAAGAACAAGTTGCACAAATGTCAACAAAAAAAAGCAAAACACATAGAATATAAAACATATAATCAGTTAAATTTAACACATTTAATGTAATAAATAGAAATTATGAACATCCCCTTTATTGTAGAGTCACCGAATCATATGACACGGAAAAAGCCCTTTGGCCCAATCCATCCATATCAAGAAGCCCATCTAAACTACTTCCATTTGCCTCTAAGTCTTTCCTCTCCATGCAGTTGTCCGAATTTTGCATAAGAGTACCAAAGCCAGCACTCTCATTGCAGTATCAAGCCTTGTAATTTTGGCACCTAAGTTCCCTCTAAAAATACCAGTTAATGTTGGCCAGTGTTAGCAGTGTCAATTTAAATTAATTTGTAATCATTTTACCCATTTTGTCTTTTCCATTTTAATTGTAAATCGTGGAAAATGGTAAAAAAAATCCAGAAGGTGGTAAAATTGTACAGTGGTATCATGATGCATTGACTGACTTGCATTTATTGTGTCTTTCACAATCTCCCAACATACAAAGGGCTTTGCAACCATTGAAGTCATTGTTGTAGACCCTATCTGCACTAGAAGCCCACACAAATATCAATGCAATAATGGGTAGGCCAATAAGTTTTAGTTATATTGATTGAAAGTTAAATCCCATATTCTTCAGAATAATCCAAATGGACCTTCTTTATATTCATGGAAAGGGGAGGCATGGGCTCAGATTAACATTTAGATTTTTGAGTGTAACTTTGTTTCTGCTGCATAGGAATTGAAATATGAAATGAGATGATTGTGCTCTGATCTCCAGAACGGGGCTTGAATCCACAACCTTCTGACGTTGAGTCTAGAACTAGATGGGTGGCACTAGAACTATGGGACAGAGTCTCAAGATTCGGGGGAGTAGATTTAGGACAGAATTGAGGAGGAACTGCTTTTCCCAGAGAATAGTGAATCTGTGGATTTCTCTGCCCAATAAAGCAGTGGAGGCTGCCTCAGTAAATATATTTAAGACAAAGCTGGATAGATTTTTGCATTGTAGGGGAAGTAAAGGTTAAATGGAAAAGGCAAGTGAGTGGAGATGAGTCCATGGCCAAGATCAGCCATGGTCTTTTTGAATGGCGACGCAGGCTCCACAAGCCAGCTGGCCTACTCCTACTCCTATTTCTTATGTTCATATGGGTCAAGATATGATATATATCTGAGAATATATCACAATATTTATGACAACAATTATTACACCAAAGGATGTTACGCCAAGTTATTGTTCATGTTAAATTTAACTTCTGACTCTAGTCCAATCCAAGCAATGCAAAGTTAATTTCAAAATATTGACAATACTTCTTATAGAAAGACATTATTATTCAGATCAAAATAAATGGATGCATGAAATAATAGTTGGAATAGACCACTTAGCCCTTCAAGTTTGTTCTACCATACATTATAATCTTGCCTGATCCTCTAACTCAATGCTATGTTTATGTTCAATGATAAATTTTGTGTACAGAAATCTTCTTAAATATATACAACAAATTGGATTTCAAACTTTCTTTGGTAGAAAAGTTTTTCCTTATCTCAGTCCTACGTAGTTAATCCAGTATTGCTAGACATTGACACATGGTTCTAGATTCCTTCCAGCCAGGAAAAACATTCTCCCTTGTGAGTTCTGTCAGAATCAAGTACATTTTAATAAGTGTAATGTTTGAATTCTATTTACTATAAAAATCATTTTGTCATAATGCTGACAAACCCCAACATTTATTTAGCTTATCAGCATCTCCATATTGGCTAGTGTTTTGAGTTTCTGTACTGGAACAGCACGGAAGCATAGTGGTTAGCACAACTCCTTACAGGCAGTGGCAGGAATTGAACCTGGGTCGCTGGTACTGTAAAGAGTCTGTATATTCTCCCCATGGCCATGTGGATTTTCTCCAGGTGCTTAGGTTTCCTCCCACTGTCCAAATAAGTACCGGTTGGTAAGTTAATTGGCTATTATAAATTGGCCTGTGATTAGGCTTGGGTTAAAATGGGTTGCTGGGCAGTGCGGCTTGTAGAGCAAGAAGGACCTGTTTTGTATTGTATCTCAGTAAGTAAAAACAAATAAATGAAATGAGTATTGTTACTACACTTTCAGCAGGTATTTGTAATGCAGATTATCCAGTATTGTAGTACCGGCCCTTATTAATGCTGTTCTGTACTTTTAGTTTTTAAAGTTGTTTTCTTTGTTAATAGGCTGCGAAACGATGGAGTGTTTCATCAGCAGGAAGTGATAAAGCCAGTCTCAATGTAAGTGCGACGTTTTTATTAACTGACTTCTTAACAGTTTACTGTTTTCAGCATGTCTCTGGCACTGTGCTCAGTTGAATGGCCTAGTAATTAAGAATTCTCAAAGAGAGTCTCAAACCCAACATTTTACAGCAGCTCAGTTTGTGTGCCAAGAAATAAATGTAGGGAAAATAGCTTGTCTGGAAAGATACATTTGACAGAGGCAATGATAGAGAGTTAGGCTGAATATAAAATTATCATGGGACCCCATTTGTGATCGACACCTAGCTTTTGAGACCACTCAGGTGTTATGCTCTCCTCTACCACTTCTCCTTGCTTTGTAAGTTGCACAAAAGCAAGTCGGCTGAGAAAAGTTTCTTAGAACTATTTCCTAACCTACTAAGATAATTAAGTGAAATTCTTTTAAAAGGTGCTAACCTCACGGATTATATTATTTCACAATGACTGGCTGCTTTTCACCCATTAAACTGCATAATACCAAGGAATATCAAAGGTTGTAGTACAAATTACATAGGGAGCTAATTGAGTTTTAAGCGACTTTTTCCATAAGTTTGCATTAAATCAGAAGAGCCATATAAGACTTATAATAATTAGACAAACTGCAGTAAATCATAAAATGTATTGATGGCTGTTTCTAAGTTAGCAGAACAACACAAGAAAATAGGAGCAGGAATGGTCATTTGGTCTTTCAATCCTGCCCTATCATTTAATTTAACCACGACTGATTCACTCCAGGCTTCAACTCCTCTGTGTGCTGGCTCCTTTGACTCTGAACTCCATCCCTCCCCACCCCCCCCCACCCATCTACTAAAAAGAAATGGCTCTTTAAGCACCTCCAGTGAAAGGCCCCAACATCCACCTTAATGTGTCCTTTTAGGAACTTGCATGTCTTAGTAAGATCACTGTTCATTCTTCTAAGCACCAAAGAATACAGCCTTCATGTTGGCACAGCCTTCTTAACATAGTGACTATTTCACATTATGACAGCTATCAGGAAGTGTGCAGAAACAGCTACACTAAGATATTAAAGTGAACAAACACCATTAGGATTTATTCTTTACGACCCCATCAAGTCATCCCCGGAGAGATTTTAGTAATGGTAGCCTAAAGTTCTATTTATGTCCACTGTCAAGTGTGAACGTATTCTCTGTGCAAACCAATTATATGGCTTAAATGACTGAAGAATTTTATGTGCAAGTGAGGTCACAACTACAATGCTCCCAATTTTCCATAGTCTTTTCTTTATGGTCGTCCAATAAACCTTCTGTCCAAATGATTGTGTTGCACTGACCCCACTTCTATCTCTCAGCTGGGAGGTAATTACGTAGTCATGACCACACAGCAACCATTATGCTCTGAGGAAAGTTTGATTATTTCTCTTTACCCAATTCAGGAACTGACACGACAAGCACATTCTCATGCAACTTGAGAAAGAAAGATAGCATTCAGTTTTAATGCAACACACACAAAATGCTGGACAAACTCGGCAGATCAGGCAGCTTCTATGGAAATGAACAAACAGTTGACAATTCAGGCCGAGACCCTTCATCCGGACTGGAAAGGAATAAAAAGGTTGGGGGAGGGGAAGGAGGATAGATAGAAGGTGATAGCTGGAGCCAGATAGGTAACAAAAGAGCTGAAGAAGGAAACTGAGAGGAGAGGAAAGTGGAACCTGGGTGTAAAGGAAGAAGGAGGGGCACCAGCTGATATGCAGTTGAGTAAAAGGGGTAAGAGGCCAGAATGGGGAATAGAGGAGCAGGGGAGGGGGTGAATTTGTTTACCAGAAGGAGAAATCAATATTCATGCCATCAGGCTGTTGTCTATCCAGACGGAATATGAGGTGTTGCTCCTCCAACCTAATGGTGGCCTCATCATGACACAAGAGAAAACTATTGACGGACATATCGGAATGGGAATCAGAATTAGACTATTTAGCCACCGGGAAGTTCCTGCTCAATGAAGCAGTCCCCAATTTACGAAAGCCCTCACCAATGTAGATCACATCAGGAGAACCAGACACATAGGCAACCCCAGCAGATTTGCAGGTGAAGCACTACCTCACCTAGAAGGACTGTTTGGGACCCTAAATGAAGGTGAGCGAGGAAGACTAGGGTCACAGAGGGAGTGATCCATGTGAAAAATGAAGAGGGGGAGGTAAAGATGTGTTTGGTGGTAGGATCCCTTTGGAGATGGTGGAAGTTGTAGAGAATTGATATGTTGGATGCAGAGGCTCATGGGCTGGTAGGTAAGAACAGGAGGAACTCTATAACTGTTAAGATGGCGGAAGGATGGGGTGAGCGTGGTTGTTCAGGAAATGGAGGATATGCAGGTGAGGGCAGCATCAATGGTGGAGGAAGGAAATCCCATTCGTTGAAGGAGGACACCTATGGTGCCCTGGAAAGGAAAGCCACATCCTGAGAACAGAAGCAGCAGATGAAGGAACTGAGAAAATGGAATAGCATTTTTACAGGAGACAGGGTGGAAGAGGTAATCAAGACAGCTGTGGGTATTGGTAGGCTTATAAAAGATACTGCTCAACAGTTTGTTTCCAGAGATAGAGACAGAGAGATCGAGATAGGGGAGGGATGTGTCAGAAATAGACTAAGTGAATACAAGGGCAGGGTGGAAGTTGGAGGTAAAGTTGAGGAAAATGATGAGCTGAGCATGGGCCATCTCTGAGGCAACACCTCACTTGTGAATCTGCCAGAGACATCTATTGTGTCCAGTGCTCCCAATGAGGCTTCCTCTACATTGCTGAGATCCATTCTAAATTGGGGGACCACTTAGCCAGAGGGTGGTGAATCTATGGAATTTGTTGTCACGGGCAGCAGTGGAGGCTAAATCATTGGGTGTATTTAAGGCAGAGATTGATAGGTATCTGAGTAGTCAGGGCATCAAAGGTTATGGTGAGAAGGCAGGAGAATGGGACTAAAGGGGAGATTGGATCAGCTCCTGATGAAATGGTGGAGTAGACTCAATGGGCCGAATGGCTGACTTCTGCTCCTTTGTCTTATGGTCTCTTCATCAAGGCCCTCTGCTCTGTTAAAAGCAGAATTTCCAGGACACTCTTGGTGGTGGAGCAACACCTTATATTCCGTCTGGATAGCCTCGAATCTGATGGCATGAATATTGATTTCTCCTTCCAGTTTAAAAGAAAATCACTCCCCTTCCTCTCTTCTTCTATTCCTCATTCTGCTCTCTTATCTCTTCCTGTCTGCCTATCACCTCCTCCTTCCCTTCCTTCTGTGATTCACTCTACTCTCCTTCCTCTCCAGCTGTTTACCTTTCCCACCCACCTGGCTTCACTTATCACCTTCTAGCTATCCTCCTCCTCCCCAAACTTTATTGATTCTGGCATCTTCCGCCTTCCTTTCATAAGAAATAGGAGCAGGAGTGGGCTATCTGCCTGCTCCGCCATTCAATAAGATCATAGCTGATCTGGCCATGGACTCATCTCCACCTACCTGTCTTTTCTAGTCCTGAAGAAGGGTCTTGGCCTGAAGCATTGACTGTTCACTTACTTGGGTGCTGCCTGACCTGTTGAGTTTCTCCAGAATTTTGTATTTGTTGCTTTGGATTTCCAGCATTGACAGAATTTCTTGTGTTTTTTATATACAAGTGAAAGTATAGTCTTTTTCTTTCGCATGTATTTAGTTTATAAAATTCAAGTAAATGGAAAGCCCTTTATTTCTAATTCTGGAGCTTAGTTCCTTGGTCTTAATTGTAATTAATAAGCTTCTCATCCCGTTAGCAGCAGGAGAAGCAGACTCCAATCAAGCGGCCTTGGGAAGGGATCCGAAAAATACAATCTCCACCCACATGGCTGAAAAAGGAACTGGATCCCACTCAGCATTCTCCCTTAGAAATGAGAACAGTAGAATGGGAGAAAACAGGAGCCACAATACCACTTGGTGGACAGGACATCATTGACCTTCAGACTGAAGTCTGATCTGAGGAGCGACCTTTTTTTTAAATTTTAAAACAGATTGGTTTCTTTTGAAACCTTATACAGTACAGATATCTTGTTCTCAGAGAGATATTGTTTTAAACCTTGTGATGCAGTCAGCGTCGTGTTGTCTCACTGCAGTGAGAAAACACGCTAGCGAACTCAATACTCGTAGTCCAGAAGCTCTTATCAAAGACAATAATGGGCAAATTATATATATATATAAATATATATATAAATATATACAAAAAAAACAAGTAACCAGTTTAGTGTTGATTGCTTGATATGCAAGCATTTTTTGCATCAAAATTTAATGGCATTTTCTTGTCATATTGTGTATTATATAAAAAAGAAATTTCAAATAGTAAATACAATGAACATACTTAAAAACTGTGATGTACCTGTCAAGATTTTAGATATATAAATTGAAAGCACAAGGCCTTGGCTACCCTGCTGTATAATATGTAATTATTACACCTATTGACTTTTAGCTTAAATATCTTTCTACTGTGTTTAATTTTCCTGTTAAGTTAACAAACTTTAACAGTGTTCTGTACAACAACAGAGTAAAGCTAATGTTATGCCACGTGTTTAATAATTGTTGACCTACAAGATTCTACTTTTATGGTTGGTTAAACTGGTTCTGGTTTCCTATATCCATGTTTGTCAGTTTTTCTGTACAGTTTTCAGAGCACAAATGAATGTGTCCTTTCTAATAAAAATGTAAACTATAAGTAGTGTACTTACTAAAACTCATTATGAAGGACCAGGAAAAATTACAGCTGATCTAACAATGAGAACTAGAAGAGCATAAACTTACTTGGTGACTATTATCAGAAATAATCGTTTGAAGAAAGGCTTGAAAAAATGGATCCTCACATTTTCACACAGGATGGGACATTAACTTTCTGCCAGTTCTCTGAAACAGAGATTCACTTAGCCATATTTACCCATCATTATTTGATGTGTGAGAGTAATGAGTACTCCTGAAAATTTAGTTTAATTCTATATTGCCATAGTTTCTGCTGGACCATATCTCCAGCTACTTAGTGAATAATAGCTCCAACAACCCAAGATCAATTCTGACCTCCGGTGCCATTTTTAGAGATTCTCCCTATTTTCTCTGGTACTCTGGCTTCCTGTCACATCTTAAATGTGTGCAGATTGTTACGTTAATTGGCCACTGTAAATAGCCTTCATTGTAAGCAAGGGGTAGAGTCTGAGTGGAGTTGATAGGAATGTATGGTGAATCAGCTGTAAGGAAAATTACTGGGGAATAAGATTGCTCTGTGGGCTACATAAACTTGATGGACCAAAGTGGACTCTTTTGTGTCATATAAAATATATTTGAGCTTAACTTGCTTCTGTGTGCTGACTTAACTATTCTCCACAGAAGAATGCAATCTTGTGATTTCCCCCAAGGAGGAAACAAATGAAATAGTCAAAGATCATTGTTTCTTGACTCGTCCTGTGATTGTAAGGAAGGGGTGGATTTAACTGGTTTCCTGTCCTCAACAGAAGGTCCATCAGTAATCACACACTTCTGTTAGTCCTTCAGGTTTCTTTTTAAAAACCAGAGATCCAAGTGTGCATTTCATTTCTCCAGTTCTGAAAACTGATTTCAAAATGGAATTTACTCTAGAATTTCAACTGGATGTTTTCAGTGATAATTCACCTTTTTGGAACTAATGAAATTTCCATCCACACCATTCATGAGGATGATACTGTCATTCACCTTGAAAGCAGGGTGGTGGACTTAGTAAACTGGATATGATTATCGTTAGCTTTCTTGAGGGTAATGACATGCCTCTCCCCAGACTCATGTCCAATATACTGAACATCTCCAATCTCCCACTCAACCCAGCAATCTCTTGCCCTCCCTAACCTGTTAATATCCCCCACAGCCCAACAATGGCTTCACATAACTCACCATGTTTTGTCAAGACATAAAAGACAAACAATTCAGCCCACATAGTCTATGCCAGCTCACTGAGCAAATCCATTCTTCCTTAATTTTCTCTGCCTTTACATATCCCTTCTGTTCCTCCCAGATTCTACCAATTTGGAACAATCTGCAGTGGACAGTGAAACTACCAACCTGGGAGCCTTTGGGATGTGGGAGGAAACTGGAACACCTGAAGAACACGGTCACTAGGAGAGCAGATAGTAGCCAAGTTTAGGATTGAACCAGGGTGACTAAAACTGAGGTAGCAACACTGTTAGTTTTGCAATTGTTCCACAAATCTTCCCCTTTAATGCAATGATCAACCTCACAATTCTCTGATGCCCACCACCACACCTCCTGACACATGGGAATCCCCCTTGACCCACCAAGCAACCACAATGCAACAAATTTTCTGCCCAAACTTACCCATCTCCCCGACCACAACATATCTCCCACCAAACCCACTGATCTCTTTACCAAAGCATAAATTGTCAAACTTAACTTGTCTCCTTCAATTGCTGTTCCAGCCTCATAACTATCACCTACCGATTCTCACCACAAATCCATTGATGTCGTTGAATATAGATCGTCTCTTCCTGACCCATCAATTACCCTGTCTCCCAACCCAATGACCCCCTATCTACTGCTGTCTCTGGCCCCAATTAATCCACCCAAACTCACCAATTCCAAACCACTGCCACACTTCTGCCCCCACCCCCAACCCCCCAGTCTGACTGATCACTCTTCTTACTGGCCTCAGCGTTATTTTCTGCACACGCATCCATCCAGCTCAGATCCATGATCTTTGATCCACAACCAACCCACTGTCAGGAAAGATTGGTATGAGTCCTCAATTCTTTTTTTCCACCCAGAAGTGAACAAAGTAAAACTGCAAGTTGATGGTTCCATAAGCAGAGATTTAATTTAATTGGCATCAGAACCTAAGAGATCATAAAGGTAATTTTCTATTCAGCTGATGGTTAGGGATTTGGAATGCCTTGATAAGATTATATTAATTCTGTCATAGTCTACAAAATTGTATAACCAGCTTTTTCATTATGGAGGTGTCATCTTTCTTGAAAATCAGCCTTATTCCAACTTTCCATAATACAAAACCACATCTGTTGCATGCGTCTCAAAATACAAGTTGAAAGAAAAAGTTTGAGGTATTTTTTTCACATAAATTCTGAGAGTACATTTTATTTCATATTTCAAATTTTAAGTAGTGATTTGAAAGGATGAATTTCCCTAATGCAGGTGCATCAATACTGGATCAATTTTCAAAAGAAAAGCAGGTATGAGTCTTATCAACAGATTAATTACAAATCATTTAAATTACTGGGGTATTCAACAAGGCTTAGCTCATTACTGTTTAAAAACACATGTTTTCTGATCCCTTTATTCAAAACAAAATATTGTTGTATACTTTTGATATGTAAAGAAAACACTTCCTTACAAAAAAAAGGCCAAGCATTAAAAATCTGAAAAAGTCTTGAAAAGTTAGAAGTACAGCAAACTGGATTATGCTGATTGAAAGAATGAGCCAGTTATTTGGATGGATTTTCTTTTAAACAGTGATGAACCTAAGTCAATGCCAGAATCACCAAGTGGCCTGTTCACTCCAGAGGTGTGTTTTGCTTGAGTGCTTCCTGCTCTAAGTACATTGAGTTTTTCTACAAGTCCTTTTGGCAAAAGAAACAGTGAACCGTGAAATGTAATAGAAGGTTGAGATTTAGCGTTTTCTACTTAAAATCTACAATATCTCACAGTGAAGTAATTATCAAAGGTGTATACCTGTGCCATTGTTGTTAAATTCATTGTAAATGCCTTCATAATTCTCAATCAATTCTTCATGGAAGTGCCACCTTTGAAAATTGTGGAGAAATGCTCCAGTCACTGTTTTATGTTCAGTTCTTGTTTCTAATATTGTCTTTAAATTTTCTTTATCATTGTCTCAGACTCCCGCCTTCCTCTCTTATGGGTGCTGTAAGGATGATGATGATCAGCCAGATCTTCATGTCCTTTGTCTATACATAACCTTTCCAAGAGCAGTCTTTGGATAGTAATTATGAGAAGAGCCTTTGTAGAGACTTTTTGAATCCATTTATTTGAAAAAGGTATCAGTGGTCAAGCTGGAATTTATTGTCTATTCTCTTTTGCACTTTGGACGATAGCAGCAAGCTGCTTCTTGAATCATTGATGCCTTTCTCTATGTTGCAATGGGAATTCCAGGATTTAGACCCGGCGATGATGATGAAATCAGGACACATTTGTAAGGGGTCTCTGCAGGCAGTGATTTGTGCATGGACCAGCTGACCATGGTTGAGTCTGAGGGTTGGAAGAAGCTCCTGAAGAAGCCTAGATAAGTAACTATTTTGTAGGAGTCACACACTGCAGTCACACTGGTGGAAGATGAATATCATGCCAGTCAAATGATCCAGCCTGGTGCAAGTTCAACATGAAGATCTCCCCGGTGACAGAGAATGCAACAATTTCCTGCTCTATCACTGGACTTCCTGTGTTGGAGTACAGCTGTGAACCTAGCCTGGTGGGGGAGGTCCAAACCTAATGAAGCAAGGTGGAAGCTAAATACAGTACCAGCAGAACAATGTAGAACTGCTGATGTTTTTAAATGGACTATTTAAATTGATCAAGACTGTGTACTATTCCTCAAACAGGTTAGCCTGTGTCGGGTGCTTACAAAATTGTTTAACGAATCACAAGATTGCTAAATTGGGGTTTAAAGCTCACATTCTTCACTGGCTTCAAAAACCAACAAGTACCTAAAGAGGAACTTTGTGTGCATTTTCAAAAGCTTTTCAGTACATTGTTTCCATCATCTCCTGTTTGCATAATCACAAATGTTTTCTGTGCTGCAGGTGTGTTTTGTCAATTCAAAAGCTATTGCTCTTCTCAATATTGGGAATTGTGCAGTCATGTGAAATAACTACTGAACGCCTCTGTTTGATTATATAAATAAGCTGGCTATAAATAGCACGGTGATGCCAGACTAGACATGGCAGTTGCACTATTTTCCAAAACAAAAAGCTAAATAAGTTACAACCATCAGCTAAGGATTAGCCTTCTCCCTGAGGTGTCATGACCTTTTGGATCATAGCCTTTAACTGGCAGTAATAATCAAGCATAATTTGCTGTTGGTTGACTGAGCCATATGCCTTCATTTTCTAAAGTCTCATACAATAAACCAGTATGAAACCTTTCACCGTTGCCATAAATTTTCTCAGTTTGCATGACATGGGGCAGTTATTGTCATAGTAGAAAATGGGTATGTATTCTTTGAAATATGTCGGCTTAAATTTCCTTCGTCTTTTAGTTACTGTAGTATTGATTTGTCTACAAGAAATCCAGACGGCTGATTTTTATTACATGAAATGAAAAAGATCCCTTGTCTTAAATCTGCAACAAATTTTATGTGCTTCAACATATGGCGATACTATTAGTCCTGCATTTTTTGCCACTCTGGGGTAGGTTTTTTGCAACATGCATGGATATAGACAAGAACATTTCAGTGCTCATTAAACACACAGCCAGCCTTGAATCTCCCAGAGCCATCCTGATTAGACATTCAGTACAAGCTTCTACTATGAAATTGGCTAATCGCTGTAAGGTCACACATTTAGAGAGAAAATTCGATATTGCTGCAACTCTTTGAAAGGAAGCAGTATGTAAATAAGTCTCAGGATGTATGCGATAGAAAAATATGTTGTTAATGATTGTACTTAAGGTTCCCATGGTTATTGATGCAGTATTTAAGAACCTACAGGAATATGAGGACATGATTATTTGCCTTACAGTCATCTAAATTGCATTGCTCACAATCAAATGTCCCTGGCTTAAACTGATTCAACAAATTTATGGTGGTTCATCCACACAGCAATGAGGACATAAATTAGAAAAATGGTTTCAGACTGGAATGAGAAGGTTAATGATGGGTATAGCTATAGTCTAAGTAAGCTGGTCATTAATGGACCAAATTAAATCCCTAGTCCTCAAAAAGAGCAGAGCACTTGTTGGGTTAAAGCAGCGGAATGTGAATACTTCTGAATCTGCACTGACTGCACTATTCAGTAGATGCTTTGAGCCAGCATGACTAACCCTTTGTCCAAGGCAAGTGAAGATCTAATTAAAATGTAACAGTGATGCCTGATGACTCATTTGAATCCTCCACACAATTTAATCAGGTTTTCAGCAAGGTTGGCAGTTCACCAGAAGCAAAATACACTGAGGCTTAGAAGAATCCAGAAGAAAGCCACATAATGCTTCCTGGCTTTAGTTCCAAATCACGTGTGTAGATTTTTAATGGAACATTAGAATAGCATTAACATTAGTGACATTTTATAATTGGCAATAATATTTTGATAACAAATTAGAAATGATGATAAAGATTGGAACATTTTTAACTCGGATAACTTGTTTATTCTCTGATCAATTACACTACCCCAAAAAGAAATTATCTTTGTGTACAAATAAACATTTGGATTTTCTTCAAGGAATTTGATCTGGTGCTCATAGATTAGTCAGCTCCCTTAACATAGTTGGGAATGAATATAAAGAGTTGTTATGATCAATTGGATCAGATTTTACTTTTCACTTTGCCAGCTGCTTCAGTAAGAAATTATTTTGTTCTTTCTATTCTAATTTTGTCTCAGATTGCAATTTGACTTTCCCTTGTGTGTGGGTGTCAAAAGGTGACATTAATGCCCTGTCTACTGTTTCTCTTTAAAATTATACACTAAAGATAGTTTTGCAAAGCTGCTTTAATTATCCTAATTGCATTTCTGTGAAAGCTATGACAACCTGAGTTCCGCCCCCTCTTCCATGTAAGGGTTGTCTTGATTCTTATGAAATGTGACAATTCCATTGACTAAATAATAGCTGCAAAGTGTTTGTAAGAATGAAGCAAGAATGTGAATTTATTAAGAATTCAAAGTGCAAGTATCAGGAATTAATTTTATATCTCTTTCCACAGTTCAGATCAATGAGAAGTTAGAAGTGAAACCATGGTGCAATCATTTAATTGAACAGAGAATGCTGGAAATAGTGAGGTCATCAGGCATCATTTGTGGAGAGAGAAATAGAGTTAATCTTTCAAGTTGAACTTTAATCAGGTTCTATGAGAAAGGGACACTTGTTCTAATAAAATACTGTCAACCTGATCTGTGATATTTTTTCTGTCTTTGTAATGCTGCCTTAAATGGGGCATATATCATGTATTTTCTGTTTCAGGTTTCCTGCATTTGCATGTATTTTTCACATTTCCATTATTTTCCTTGAACTGTCAATCTACACTGCTTTTCTTAAAAGTCACTATCTTTCTCTAGTATTTATATAAAGTGCACTATTGCCAACTAATAAAGGTGGTGAATGACTGAGGTTCACTGGGTGAAGCTCAGCTGTCCGCTACCCTATCTGCTACTGGGACAGTCTGATGCAGCTAACTCAGTGGGTGGGCACATTGATAGCCCTGTTGCACATCCATCTCTCAGCCCTGTCAAATTAATCTCCTCTGTCTGTCTACATCCTTCCTGTTGTGTGATAACCAGAAGTGCACACAATACTACTATTGCATTCCAACCAATATTTTATGCATTTACAATATGATGTCCCAATTATTATACTCAATTTTTAGCCTATGAAGGCAAGCATACTAAATGTTTTCTTCACTGCCTTATCCACCTGTGTCTCCATTTTCAGAGAACTATATGCTTTCACTTCAAGGTTCCATTGTATATCAATTATCCTGGCATTTCTGTCATTAACTCTGTATATCCAACTAGGATTGGATTTCCCAAAGATTTTCTAAAATCTCACATTTCTCTGGACTAAATTCCATCTGCCATTACTCTGCCCAGCTCTCCCACTAACCTATGTCTTGGTATAGACAGCTTTTATTGCAATCTAGGACTCCACCAATTTTCATGTCTGCAAACATATGAATTGAACCACCTACATTCTTATCCAATCTATATACAGCATATCACAAGCAACAAAGATCCCAGCTCAAAAGCCTGTGGTACACTACTTACTCCAGTCTGATAAACACCCACTCATGAACAACTATTTACTTTCTGTCACCAAGCTCAGTTTGGTTTCAGTTTACTAATACATTTCAGATCCCTGACCTTCTGAACAAGGCTACTTATGCTGGATCTTATCAATAGTCTCCCTGAAGTCGATTGAAACCATGTTTATTGCATTGCCCATGTCAATTTTTCAGTTACCTCCTCAAAAGATTCAGTCAATTTTGATAGACATGATCTCTTCTATGCAAAAAATGTACTGACTACTTATTAGTTTCGGCCTGTCCAAGTGAACATAAGTCATCTTCCTCAGAATTTTCTCCATCACTGATGTAAGGTTAACTGACCTGTAGTTTCCAGGCCTCTCACTACTGTACTTTAGAATAAAGGACAAACTATCATCTAGTCTTCTGGTATTTCACCCATAGCTAATGAAAATGCAAAAATCCCTCTTACAGCTCCAGTTTTCTCATTCTTTCCTCCCCTTAGCATCCTATCAGTTCCTGGGAATTTATTTACCTTAATGTGAGACAATATTTTTAAAAACTTCTTCCTTTCTGATACAGAAATGCTGCAGAATATCAACATAGCTTTCTCTTAATTAGCTTCCACATTCTTCTCCCCAGTTAAGGGAGAAGTCTTCAAGTTCTAACTGGAACTGTTGTGTTACAGTGAATTGAATTGTTAGACTATGTGCCAATGCTAAAGCAAGAAAGGCTCACATTTAATGTGTGCTCTGCTGTTTGGGTGTTATGTAAATAGTTTGAATGAAATGAGGATGAGTTAGTAGATTTGCAGATGACACTAAGACTGGTGGCATTGTGAAGAGTGTAGACGATTGCCAAAAGATACAGCAGGGTATAGATCAGTTGTAGATATGGGTGGAGAAATGGCAGATGGAGTTTAATCCTGAAAAGTGTGAGATATTCACATTGAGAGATCAAATGTTAAGGGAAAGTACACAGTTAATGACAGGGCAATTAACTGTATTGATCTACAGAGGAATCTTGGGAAAATTATGAGAGATAAATGTAGATAGAGTAGACAGCTAGTATCTTCTTCCCAGGATTAAATCATCTCATACTAGAAGGAAAGCATTTAAGGTGAGAGGTGAATGTGCTTTGTGCACAGGTGCATGTCTGAAATGGACTGTCAGGGTTGGTGATAAAGGCAGATATTACACATGTCTGAGAGTCAATCTGCACATAATATGAAGAGAATGGCAGGATATGAACCACATGCAGGGAGAAGGGATTAGTCTAATTAAGTTCAAAGTACATTCATTATAGAAGTATGTATAAATTATACAATCTTGAGATTCATATCCTAACAGGCAGCCACAAAACAGACGTGTGTGTGTGTGTGTGTGTGTGTGTGTGTGTGTGTGTGTGTGTGTGTGTGTGTGTGTGTGTGTGTGTGTGTGTGTGTGTGTGTGTGTGTGTGTGTGTGTGTGTGTGTGTATAGAGATTAAAAATAAACAAACCATGCTCACAAAAAAAAATCACCCAATGACCATTTAAGAAAAATCATGCAAAGAGTAACTTCAAGCAAAGAGCATTTCAGAACTGAAGTCCACAAAGAGAGTCCCATAGTTCAGCGCAGAGCTGAGTGACTGTCATGGAGCAGCAATCTCAATGTATGTTACCCCAGCGTGACTCCCTGCCCTTTTCAGTCTTAATCTGGCCCGGCGCTTAACTCTCCATCCGAATATCAGGTTCTGCTATTTAGAGCAGTGATCTGAAGCGGCCCCTCCCTGACCTTTTAAATTAACTACCATTAGCTTAAATTTGGTATTGTGCACCAAAAGGCGGTTCCTTTACACTATTTTCCATGACCTATGTTCTATACTTATGTTATATAAAGCACTTCTTACAAACTCATGATGCCACTAAATACAATACAACGTTGCTAGAACATAGAAAGCATACAGCACAATACAGGCCCTTTGGCCCACAAGGCTGTGCCGAAAATGTCTCTACCTTAGAAATTACCTAGAGTTACCCCATTGCCCTCTATTTTTCTAAGCTCCATGCACCTATCCAGGAGTCTCTCAAAAGACCCTATCATATCTGCCTCCACCACCGTTGCCAGGTGCCAATTCCACACACTCACCACTCTACACAAAAAACTTACCTGTCATCTCCTCTGTACCTGATTCCAAGCACCTTAAAACTATGCCCTCTCATGTTAGCCACTTCAGCCCTGGGAAAAAGCCTTCATCTATCCACACGATATATGCCTCTCATCCTCTTATACACCTCTATCAGGTCACCTCTCATCTCCGTCGCTCCAAGGAGAAAAGGCCAAGTTCACTCAAACTATTCTCATAAGGCATGCTCCCCAATCCAGGCAAAATCCTTGTAAATCTCAGCTGTACCCTTTCAATGGTTTCCACATCCTTCCTGTAGTGAGGTGACCAGAACTGAGAACAGTACTCAAAGTGGGGTCTGACCAGGGTCCTATATAGCCCCAACTTGGCCCTCATGGCTCCTAAACTCAATCCCACAAATGATGAAAGCCAATGCATCGTACACCTTCTGAACCTCGGAGGCAACCTGCGTAGCAGCTTTCAGTATCCTATGGACTCGGACCCCAACATCCCTCTGATCCTCCACACTGCCAGAAGTCTTACCATTCTGCCTACCAAAGTGAACCACCTCACACTTAACTGGGTTGAACTCCATCTGCCACTTTTCGACCCAGTTTTGCATCCTATCGATGTCCCACTGTAACCTCTGACAACCCTCCACACTATACAACACCCCCAATCTTTGTGTCATCAGCAAATTTACCAAAACCATCCCTCCACTTCCCCATTCAGGACATTTATAAAAATCACAAAGATTAAGGGTCCCAGAACAGATCCCTGAGGCACACCACTGGTCACTGACGTCCATGCAGAATATGACCTGTCTACAACCACTCTTTGCCTTCTGTGGGCTAGCCAATTCTGGATCCACAAAGCAATGTCCCCT
The DNA here is from genome assembly GCF_048418815.1 of Hemitrygon akajei. Classification (NCBI taxonomy): domain Eukaryota; kingdom Metazoa; phylum Chordata; class Chondrichthyes; order Myliobatiformes; family Dasyatidae; genus Hemitrygon; species Hemitrygon akajei. The sequence continues at coordinate 94,435,868 of NC_133124.1, forward strand.
TTGATCCTATGCCACCTTACTTTCCTCAATAAGCCTTGCATGGGGTACCTTATCAAATGCCTTGCTAAAATCCATATACACTACATCTACTGCTCTTCCTTCATCAATGTGTTGAGTCACATCCTCAAAAAATTCAATCAGGCTCGTAAGGCACGACCTGCCTTTGACAAAGCCATACTGACTATTCCTAATCATATTATGCCTCTCCAAATGCTCATAACTCCTGCTTCTCAGGATCTTCTCCATCAATCAATAACCACCAAAGTAAGACTCACTGGTCTATAATTTCCTGGGCTATCTCTACTCCCTTTCTTGAATAAGGGAAAATATCCAAAACCCTCCAGTCCTCCAGAACTTCTCCCATCCCTGTTGATGATGCAAAGATCATCACCAGAGGCTCAGCAATCTCCTCCCTCACCTCCCACAGTAGCCTGGGGTACATCTTGTCTGGTCCCAGTGACTTATCCAACTTGATGCTTTCCAAAAGCTCCAGCACATCCTCTTTCTTAATATCTAAATGCTCAAACTTTTCAGTCTGCTGCAAGTCATCCCTACAATTGCCAAGATCCTTTTTTATAGTGAATACTGAACCAAAGTATTCATTAAGTACCTCTGTTATCTCATTTCATTCTTAATCTCCTTCCTGCTAGCCTTATAATCTTCCAGATCTCTATCAGTACCTAGATTTTTGAACTTTTCTTAAGCTTTTCTTTTCTTCTTGACTAGATTTACCACAGCCTTTGTACACCACGGTTCCTGTACCCCACCATCCTTTCCCTATATCATTGGACCGTACCTATGCAGAAATCCATGCAAATATCCCCTGAACATTTGACACATTTCTGCTGTACATTTCCCTGAGAACATCTGTTCCCAATTTATGCTTCCAAGTTCCTGCCTGATAGTCTCATATTTCCCCTTACTCCAATTAAACACTTTCCTACCTTGTCTGTTCCTATCCCTCCCTAATAACATAAGAAATAGGAGCAGGAGTAGGCTATCCGGCCCATTGAGCCTGCCCCGCCATTTAATAAGATCATGGCTGATCTGTCCCTAAACTCAACTCCAATTACCTGCCTTTTCCCCCATAACCCTTAATTCCCTTATTATGTAAAAACCTATCTAACTCTTTCTTAAATATATTTAGTGAGGAAGCCTCAACTACTTCCCTGGGCAGAGAATTCCACAGATTCACCCCTCTCTGGGAAAAACAGTTTCTCCTCATCTCCATCCTAAATCTTCTCCCCTGAATCTTGAGGCAATGTCCCCTAGTTCTAGTTTCATCTACCAATGGAAACAACTTTCCTCCTATCTTATCTATCCCTTTCAAAATTTTGTATGTTTCTATAAAATGCCTCTCATTCTTCTGGATTCCAGAGACAATAGAGTGTCCCCTTTCAGAATGTCCTGCAGCCCCTCCGAGACATCTCTGACCCTTGCACCCGGGAGGCAATACACCATACGGGAGTCCCGTTTGCAGCCACATTAGCTCCTCTCTATTCCCCTTACCATGGAATTCCCTACCACAACAGCTCTGCCACTGTTTTTTTTGACGTCATGCGCAGCAGAGCCACCCACGGGGCCACGATCCTGGCTATTGCTGCCTTCACCTGATGAGCCACCTCCCCCAACAGACTTCAAACCGGTATATCTGTTTTGGAGGAAGATGACCTCAGGAGACTCCTGTACTACCTTCCTGCTACTACTCTTCCTGTTGGTCAAGAAACCTTCCCGAACATACCTAACTAACTTCATGCCATCTAAACCCCTTGCTGTAAGGAGATGCCAATCAATATTTGGGAAATTAAAATCTCCCACCATGACAACCCTGTTATTATTACACCTTTCCAAAATCTGTCTCCCTATCTGCTCCTCGATGTCCCTGTTACTATTGGGTGGTCTTATAAAAAACACCCAGTCTAGTTATTAACCCCTTCCTGTTCCTGACTTACACCCACAGAGACTCCATAGACAATCCCTCCATGAATTCCTCCTTTTCTGCAGCTGTGACACTATCTCTGATCAGCAGTGCCACATCCCCAACTCTTTTGCCTCTCCCCGTCCTTTCTGAAACATCTAAAGCCTGGCACTCTAAGTAATCATTCCTTCCCCTGAGCCATCCAAGTCTCTGTAATGGCCACAACATCATAACTTCAAGAACTGATCCACACTCTGAACTCATCATCTTTGTCCATACTACTCCTTGCATTAAAATAGACACATTTGAAACCATCGGACTGAGCGCATCCCTTCTCTATCATTGCCTATCCTCCCTCTCGCACTGTCTCCAAGCTTTCTCTATTTGTGAGCCAACAGCCTCTTCAATTCGGTTCCCACCCCCCAGCAATTCTAGTTTAAATTCTCCCCAATAGCCTTAACAAACCTCTCTGCCAGGAAATTGGTCCCCCTTGGATTCAAGTACATCCCGTCCTTTTTGTACCAGTCACACCTGCCCCAAAAGAGGTCTCAATAATCCAGAAATCTGAATCCCTGCCCCCAACCTCTGGCTGTTTTCCTTCCCACTTCAGGATATCCCAGACCCTGGCACCTTGGAGGCAAACTACGATCAATGTTTCTTTCCTGCGTCCATAGAATTGCCTGTCTGACCCCTAACTATAGAGTCCCGTTACTGCTGCCATCCTCTTCCTTTCCCTTCCCTTCTGAGCCACAGGGCCAGACTCTGTGCCAGAGGTGCAGCCACTGTTGCTTCCCCCAGGTAGGCTGTCCCCCTCCCCAACAGTATTCATACAGGAGTACTTATTGTTAAGGGGGACAGCCACAGGGATACTCTCTAGCATCTGACTCTTGCCCTTCCCTCTTTTGACTGTTACCCACTTACCTGTCTCCTGAGGCCCCGGTGTGACTAATTGCCTATAGCTCCTCTCTATCACCTCCTCACTCTCCCTAACCAGACGAAGGTCATCGAGCTGCAGCTCCAGTTCCCTAACCCGGTCCCTAATGAGCTGCAGCTCGATGCACCTGGTACAGATGAGGCCGTCCGGGAGGCTGGGAGTCTCCTGTACTTTCCATATCTGACACCGAGCACAGAACACCGGCCTCACACACAAACTTTCTGTATGTATTCTACACAAGTAACCTACCTTGCATCGATTTATTATCACCGGTCTGTTGACCCAAAGCCCTCCTACTCTGTCTCCCTCTACTTCGTTGCCCGCTCCTCTGGTACCCGCTCAATAAAGCTATCACCTTTAAACTCTTCTCACTGTTTTAAATGGCTGACTGTCCACGTGCTTGCACAGTCGTGCCTCGATCAAAACCAAAGGAAAAATAACTTGTTCCAACAGTACAATGAAGAGCATTAATTCTTCATGAAATATATCTCTAAAATTCTTAATAGCCAGTTATCATAGAACACATCCTGCTACAAAAACACATGGCAAAGTTTAGCTGCCTAATGGATACTTAGGTACTCAAAGTGCAGGACTGGCTGTAGGATAGATAATTGTTTGTTACGTATTTTGATCTACTCATAGTGAATGTATCAGATTTACTATTAGAGACTAGGCTATAGGATGGTTGAGAACTTCAAGATCCAAAAGTGTAAATATCACTAATATTGTAGCTTGTCCTGGTTCAACCACATTGATGTTATGGCTAAGCAAGTGCATTAGTCCCTCAACTTCATAGGAAATTCAGCATGTCCCCAATGACTAACAGAAACTTTTATAAATACACCATACAAAGTAAGATATTTGGATATGTTATAACTTAGTATGGCAACAGACTTGCCCAACACTGCATGAATTTTCAGAGATTTGAGGACATGGCTTTGTGCATCATAAAAACGAGCCCCTGCTCCACTGATTCTGTTTACACTTCCTGCTACCTAAGGAAACTGAACACTATAATCAAAGACCCCTGTTACCATGATCATTCTCTCTTCTCCCCTCTTCTACTGCACAATATCCAAATGTTTGAAAATACGCACCATCTGACTAAGGACAGCTTCAGTGGCACTGTTACATGTCTCCTGCATGGATGTCTTGCACAATAGAACCTTGATCTTTCTATCTACTTTATCATGGTCCTTAGACCTTATTTGTAGATCTGCACAGCACATTTAATGTGATGGTAATTGCAATACTATATTCTGCATTGAATAATTGCTTTGTACTCCCTCAATGTCCTTTGTATGCAAAACAAAGTTTTTCACTGTACCTCAGTACATGTGCCAATAATAAAACAACAATTCAAAATGAATATTACTTGATCAATATTGCAGGTAATTTCTGTAGTAGTGGGAAGGACCTATTAGTAATTCATAAACCTACAATGTGACCTCATCACAATGCTTCACTGAAACTTCATTAAGCTGAAAATCTTGATAACCCTCGAAAGAGAGTTATTGAAATTCTCCAAAGTCTACTCAAAGGCAATAAATCTAGAGATATTTTCATATTTTGATCATTTTTTGGCTTGATGTCTATTTGTGAATTTAATGAGTTGCAATTGTGAAGCCAGTTCCTTCTGTACCTGAGAGGATCTTCAACTATTTTGTAGGTGAATGTGTATCACTAAGTTAGATCAGGGACTTAAGAGTTGATACAGAATTGTTGTTACAAACATCAGTAACCAGTCCCAGTCAATCAAAGAGACAGTTCCTTTACTTTGTCAGGGGGTTCACAGCCTGCAGAATGGGTAGTTAGTGGAATTTTGGGTTACTAAGTCACAGCTAATGAATTTCACCGTGAAAGCCTGTGTTGCGAAAGCTGTGAGCAAGAATATCTAAAGCTCAGTCATTGTGATTCATATAGAGACAACTTCATCACTGCCTCAAGGACAGATGTTAAGCCATGAAAGCTGTTGTTTGTTGACAGTACCAGGTATTACTGCAAACATGACTCAATTCACAAAAGCAGGTGCAGACAGATTGCCACTCAGTGAACCACAATTACACTAAAGTGCCTTGCCACTTTGCTGTCACTTTCAAATCTTTTATTTTGGGGAAAAGTACTGGATCAAATCACATACTATGTTCTTCAATCTAGCCAATTTATCTTTCAGTTTAAAGTCCAGCAAAGTGTAAAAGCTTTCAAAGATTTAATGGTGAATAAAGGGCACAGTAGTCAATAGCACATTGCTAAGATATCAAGCACATTTCTTGTAATTTTAGCTAGATGTGAGTAGGAGACACACAGAAATATTTTCATTGATATGGTTCTTTTGGCTTTACAAAACTTTATTTTAAAAGTGGAATTGAATGTGCATCCAATACACTATGACATATTATGCACTGTCAAGCAATAATTTGATGTATTCCTTGTCTTAACATGCTCTAAGTCAATGACGTGCATCATTTTTTTTTGTTTACTGACCCTTCCAATGCCTGGGTTGGTCAATTACAAATTTTTAATCGGTGTTTTCAAATCTCTCTGCGTACTTGTCCTCTCAAAGTCCGGTAAACTGTTTCAGCCATTTAACTATCTGAGATCCCCAAACCCCTCCATTTCAGGTATATTATTGGTGGGGGTGGGTCTGCTGCAGCTGCCATGACTGTGAAATCTGGATTCCTTTCCTGAAAATTACAAGCTTTAAAATCCTTGTTAAAATCACTTTGATCAAGCTTTTGATCATCTGCCAGATTATCACTTCATGCAAATGATCACAGATGCTGGCAATCTAAAATAAATAAAAAAACTCTCGAAACTGCTTAGCAGAACAAATAGCTTTTTGCTGAGAAATATGGAGTTAATATTTCAGATTGATTTTTTTTTCACATCATCACCATCCACTTCATTGAATCTCACAAATCCAGAACAATTTTAAATCTCTTCTGCTAATTTAAAATTCTATTTGCCTTCATCTATTTAAATCTCCATCATTATTCTCTCTCTCCTGCCCTTTGCCTTCAGAGAACTTTTTCTCTCTACTCTACCTTTCACTGCATCTCAAAATTTGCCCTATCTCTATATTTTCCCCTTTCTGATGAAAGATCAGTGAAATAACATTGTCACTGTTTTTTTCTCCACAAAAACTGACTCACCCATGAATATTTATTTGCTTTATTTCATGGTATCTCAAATGGCTTTGTGTCAAATTTTGATTTTTAACTTTCCTTTTAAATTGCTTGAGATAATTTACTATGTAAAGTTATTTCACTTTGTGGATGTCATCAAATGTCACCAATTAAATGTGGGGAAGCAGAAGGAATTCTTTCAAAGCTGGCAGTTCTCTGGTCAATAATTGACTACAATCAAACTAGAGAGATCAGTCATGCACTTCAGCAAAGTTGGCTCTTTCACTTTACAGTCTTGGTTTATTAAACCAATGTACAGTGGAAAGCTTGTCTTGCTTAGCATTCAAAAAAGTTAAATCATTACAGTGTATTGAGGTAAAACAAGATAGAAAAACAATGCAGAATGAAGTATAAAAGCTCCAGAGGAAGTGCTGTGAACGTAAGCAATAAAATGCAACAATCACAACATGGTGCAGTTGACCGTGAGGTCAAGAGTCCATCTTATTGTATGAGGTCCTTTCAAGAGTCTGATGACGGCTGGATAGAAACTATCCTTGAGTTTGTTGGTATTTGCATTTAGGCCTTTATATGTTCTGCTCAATGTAAGAGGGGAGAACAGATAGTGTCCAAATATGTGGAGTCTTTGGTTATGCTGGCTGCTTTACAGAGGCAGCGAGAAGTATGGAAAGAATCCGTGGCAGAGAGACTGGTTTCCATGATGTGCTGGGACTGCATCAAAGCTCTTTTGTTGACATTGAGCAAAAGGTTGTTGTCATACCACCTTGTCACTAAACTCCGTATATCCTTCCTATACTCTGATTCATCATTACAGTCTGTATGATCCAAGTTTTGGTCTTTTGTGCTTACCTAAGATTGTTTTCTACTATCAGTTTTTATTCTTCTTTTAAACTGTTTTGTGTGTGCATTATTTTACAGTATGTGCTGAATTTTTTTGAAGAATAGTTACATCTTCAGGCTAATAAGTGCATATGTTATTCAAATTATTCTGATTCAGTATGTCATTTGGTGTTTGTGAGCCTCCAGTCCAATATACTGCTCTTGAACAAAAAATTACTGAGCAATATCACCTAAACCCTCATAGATTGTCCCCAAGTTTTAAATACTGTAAATGCAAATCCAAATGGTTTCAATTTGAACACATTTTATTTGGACTGTTTTAAAGCATTTGCATTTCATTTAAATTTTGGCTAAGATCACCTACTTTTATTGAGAAAATAGTGCAAAAAAACTCTCAGATTAAATAGGATTAATATAATTTTTAATTTATTATGCTATATTCCCTAAGAAAATATAATTAAAAACCTTTAATTATTTCTCATGAATTTTTTTAATAAGATTAACTTAGTTGACTCTCCCTCTATAATCTCTTGAGTATTATAAAATTAGGAATAATTAAGGTGAAATATTTTTCACAATAAAATGATTTTGATTAGGTTGATAAAAGGAAACCATTTATGTTTGGATAATTTAAAGACTGAAATCAGGAATCACTTCAGAGTCAATGTCGAGTTTATTGTTGGATGCACAAATATATATATATGCATAGGTACAATGAAAATCTTGTTTAAAACAGTATCTCAGGCACATAGCATTAGAGGCACAACATTCACAAGAAAAAAAAGACAACTAAAAGGAATTTATACAAAATTATACAAAAGACATGATTAGAACAAAAAAGTTTAAAGTAATGCAAAGTGTTCATACTGTTGCTGCACTGAGTAAGTGATTAGGGTTGTGCAGGTTAGTTCAAGAAGGGAAAGAGGAATAGTTGTTCTTGAACCTGATGGTGTGGGAATTCAGGCTTCTTTCTATGTTGCATGCACTGTGGTAGCTATTAGAGGATGACATGGTCGAAATCATTGGGTATATTTAAAGTGGAGGTTAATTGGCTCTTGATTAGTAAGGGCATCTAAGGTTACGGGGACAAGGCTGGAGAATCGGGTTGAAAGAGGTAATAAATCAGCCATGATGGAATGGCAGAGAAGATTCGATTGACCAAATGGCCTAGTATGGCTCCAACGCCTTATGGACTATGGATGGTGAAACTATTTGATTTCTTCACGGAACATGCTTGCTGTTGCCAGCTCAAATTAAACTTTAGAGAATAGAATTGATAGATTTATTTGTGTAAGGGTTTAAAGGGATATGGAGGAAATATGAATGTCTGGACACAAGGAACAGGTCTCCCATGAACTAATTAATTGGCTGAACTTGCTGAGGTACAGAATGAAAACAAATATTCCTCAGCGTTGTCAAAGGAACAGTGTGTTCTGTTTGTCGAAGTTATTTCATGCAGGCATGATAAATATAAATATAACTGAGTAGATATTTTCTTCTTGCATCTCTCAGAATCCAAATAATGTGCTTACAATCTTCATCATACACATTCAGTTATATTTGATGCATCTTGTATTCTATACTGTGGTGGACTGAGTGCATGTGCAAATTTTCAGGATGATGTGGAGTAGCCATTTAGCAATTATACACTCAGTGGCCACTTTAATGGGTACATGTGTACACCTGCTAGTTAATGCAAATATCTATTCAGCCAATCATGTGGCAGTGACACAATAAATAAAAGAATGCAGACACTGGTCAAGAGGTTGTTATTTTTAGACCAAATATCAGAATGGGGAAGAAATGGGATTTAAGTGACTTTGATGGTGAAATGTTTGTTGGTGCCAAATAAGGTAGCTTGAGTATTTCAGAAACTGCTAATCTCCTGGGATTTTCACACACAACCGTCTTTAGAGTTTACAGGGCATAGCACAAAAAACAGAAAACATCCAGTGAGTTGCAGTTCTGTGAGTGAAACGCCTTGTTAATGAGAGAGGTCAGAGGAGAATGCCAGATTGAATCAAGCTGACAGGAACGTAACATTAACTGAAATAACCACACATTATAACAGAATGTGCAGAAGAGAATCTTTGTGCAAACAACATGTTGAACATTGAAGTGGATGAGCAATGCGGTAGAAGACAACAAACATACTTTCAGTGGCCATTTTATTAGGTACAGGAGGTATATTTGGGAAAATGCCTTCTTCATTGCGACAGTGCTTCATTGACGATAGAGCTCTTTGGGATGCTTGAAAGAGATGTGAAATGTATTTAAAAATCTTTTGTTTTCATTAATGATTTCTTGTGTTTTAGAAACTAGATATTAATTGAAGCCATTGATGAATGAACATTGTTTACAGCTATTCATGGCTTTTAAAGGCTCTGGCTGCTATAGGAGTCTCAGATCTCCTTATGCAAAGAAAACCACAAGGGAAGAAAAATATCCACTTAAATTTGGCACCTGACTTTATTGTCTTCTCCCATATTTGCATCTTTTAACCTACTCATAAAAACAATACTTCATTGATCATTTTATCTTCTTACTTCTGTCTTGCAGAACAAAGGTGGCTGTCTATTTAACATGAAATTGTTGACAAAGGGTTACACATCAAAAACAATAAATCACAGAATATTGCTACAATTCATTCCTTCAAATGTTCAATTTATTGTAGAAAGAAAGCAACAAATTCAGCCTCCTTGCACTGTTATTTTGTCATAGTACTTCAGATTATTTTTTAACACTAACAGCATGTCAATCTTCACTTGAACTACTCAAGATTGAGTTTCCAATTGCAAAAGTGCCCACAGATGCATTTGACATTTTCTCCTAGGATGAGGATTTAGCAGATGAATGTGTGGCTCAGGATTCATGCAGGAGTCAGGGTTTCAGAATTCTAGATCATTGGGATCTCTTCTGGGGAAGGTATAACCTGTACAAAAGGCATGGGTTACACCTGAACCTGAGGGAGGCCAATATCCTTGCGGGCAGGTTTGCTACAGTTATTGGGGAAGGTTTAAACTAATTTGGCAGGAAGATTAGAACCAGAATGATAGGGCAGCTGGTATACAAGTAGATGCAGTGTTTAATGAGACTGTGAGGAAGGACATGCAGATGATTGGGCAAAATTGCATTTAATGGATGAGTTGAGGTGCAACATGGGGGCAAAATTAAAAAGAGTGACGAATACAGGACTGAAGGTTTTATATTTGAATACACGCAGAATATTGAATAAAGTAGATGATCTTGTAACGTGGTTAGAGATTGGCTTGTATGATGTTGGAGCAGGGGGCAGGGATTCAGATTTTGGATTATTGGGACCTCTTCTAGGTCAGGTTTGCTACAGCTGTTTGGAAAGGTTTAAACTAATATGGTAGGGGGATGGGAAACAGTATGAAAGAGCTGAGGATGATACAGAGGTTTACAAGTAGATGATGAGTACAATATGAATATAAGGAAGGACAAGCCAATGACTGGGTCCAAATGCAGACAGAGCACTGAGTAAGTTGCAGCACAGAGGCAAAATTCAAAAAGTTGAAGAATGCAGGACTGAAGGTGCTGTATTTAAATTCACATAATATTTAGAATAAGGTGGATGAACTCATGCAATTACAGATTGGTTGGTATGATGTTGTGGGCATCATCGAGTCATGGCTGAAAGAAGGCCCTGGTCAGGAGCTTAATATCAAAGGATATACTTTGTATTGAAAGGACAGGCAAGGCAGCATAGGCTCTGTCGGTAAGAGATAGAATTGCATCTTTAGAAAGAGGTGACATAGGGTCAGAGAGTGTCAAATCTTTGTGGGTGGAGTTAAGAAAATGTAAAGGTAAAAAATCCATTCATATTAAGGCCTCCAAATAGTATGCAAGATGTGAAGTTGAAATTGCAGAGGAAGCTGGAAAGGGCACGTAATAAAAGTAATTTCGCAATTGTAATGAGGGACTTCAATATGCAACGGGATTGGGAAAATCAGCTTGGTGTTGGATCACAAGAGAATGAATTTGTTGAATGCCTACAAAATGTTTTTTTTAGAACAGCCTGTGCATGAGCCTACTTGAGGAAAGGCCATCTTAGATTGGGTGTTGTGTAATAATCCAGATTTTAATAGGGAGCTTAAGGTAGAGGAATCCTTAAGAAGCAGTGATCGTAATATTATTGAATTCATACTGCAACTTGTGAGGGAGAAGCACAAGTCAGATATATATATTAGTATCAAAATGGAATAAAGGGAATTAGAGAGGCATGAGAGAGGAGCTTGCCCTGGTAGATTTCAGGAGGATACTGGCAGGGATGATAGCAGAGTAGGGGAGGTTCAAGTTTCTGGGAATAGTTCACAAGGCATAGGATAGATATGTCCCTCAGAAGTTGTTCAAATCGCAGGGGTAGGCAACCGTGGCTGACAAGTTAAGGACTGCATAAAAGCCAAGGAAAGGACATACAAGGTAGCAAAAGTTGGATGATTGGGAAGTTTTTGAAATCCAACAAAAGGCAACTAAAAAAGCCATAAGAAGGGAAAAGATGAAATACGAGGGCAACTTAGCTAATAATAAAAAGCAGGATATTAAAAGTTTTTTTTAAGTTACATAAAGAATAAAAGAGGTGAGAGTTGATATTGGACCACTGGAAAATAATGCTGGTGACGTAGTAATGGATGACAAAGAAATGGCAGATAAACTTAATGGGTGCTTTGCATCAGTCTTTACTGTGGAAGACATGAGTAGTGTGCCAGAGTCCATGAGCGTCAGGGAGCAGGAGTAAGTGCCATTGCTATAACAAAGGAAAAAGTGCTAGGCAGACTCAAAGGTCACCTGGGTCAGATGGACTATGTCCAAGGGTATGGAAAATGGTTGCTGAAGGGTTAGCCAATAGATTAGTTATGATCTTTCAAAAATCACTTGATTCTGGACTGGTCTCAGAGGACTGAAAGATTGCAAATGTCACTCTACTCTTTAAGGGAGGAAGGGTAAAGAAAAGAAATTATAGGCCAGTTAGCCTAACTTCATTGATTGGGCAAGTGTTGGAGTCCATTATTAAGGATTAGGTCTTGGGGTACTTGGAGACTGACGATAAAATAAGTCAAAATCAGCATTGTTTCTGTAAAGGGAAATCATGCCTGACAAATCTGCTAGAGTGTTTTGAGGAAATGAAAAGCAGGGTGGACAAAGGAGAGGCAGTGGATGTCATTTACTTGGATTTTCAGAAGGCATTTGATAAGGTGCTACACATGAGGCTGCTTAGCAAGGTAAAATCCTGTGTTACAGGAAAGATACTGGCATGGACAGACAGTGGAATGGCTGACTGGGAGGAGGCGGCGAGTAGGAATAAAGGGGACCATTTAGATTCAGATTCCATTTAGATAATGGAATTGAAGGTTTTGCTGAAAAGTTTGCAGCTGATACAGAGATGAGTGGAGGGGTAAGTAGTGCTGAGGAAGCAATGTGATTGCAGCAGGACTCAGACAAATTGGGCAAATGATCAAAAAGGTGGCAGATGGAATATAGTGTTGGAAAATGTATGATAAAGCATTTTAGTAGAGGGAACAACAGTGCAGTCTATTATCTAAATGGGGGGAGAAAAATCAAACATCAGAAGTGCAGAGGGACTTAGGAGTCCTCATGCAAGAGTCCGAGAAGGTTAAATTACAGGTTGAGTCTGTTGTAAAGAAGGCAAATGCAATGTTGTCATTCATTTCAAGGGGAATAGAAAATAAAAGCAAGGAGATAATGCTGATGATTTATAAGATACTAGTCAGGCTGCAATTGGAGTATTGCCACCAGTTTTGGGCCCCATATCTCAGAAAGGATGTGTTGTCATTGGAGGGAGTCCAGAAGAGGTTCATGAGGATGATTCCAGGAATGGAAGGGTTAACATATGAGGAGCATTTGGCAGCTGTGGTCTGTACTCACTGGAATTCAGAATAACATGGGGGAGATCTCATTGAAACTTACCTAATGTTGAAAGGACTAGATAAGGTGGATGTGGAAAGGATGTTTCTTCTGGTGGGGGTGTCCAGAACTAAAAGGCAACCCTTTAGAACAGAGTTAAGAGGAATTGTTTTAGTTAGAGAGTACGGAATCTGTGGAATGTTCTGTCACAGCCAATTGTAGAGGCCAAGACCTCAAGTATATTTAAAGTGAAAATTGATAGTTTCCTGATTGGTCAGGGCATCAAAGATTTTGGTGAGAAGACAGGTGTATGGGGTTGTGAGAGATCCGGGATTAGCCCTGATGGAATGGCAGAGAAGGCTCGATGGGCTGAATGGCCTAATTCTGCTTCTATCTTATGTTGTGGGCATCACTGTGCTGTGGCTAAAAGATCATAGTTGAGAGCTTAACATCCCAAAAGGACAAAGAGGTAGTGAAAGTGGGTGGGGTGCCATTGTTGGTAAAAATTCGAATCAAATCATTAGAATGAGGTGACATAGGATCAGCAGATGTAGAATCCTTGTGGGTAGAGTTAAGAAACTTCAAGGGTAAAAAGATCCTGATGGGAGTTATATACAGGCCTCCAAACAGTATCCAGGATGAGGGTTATAAATTTCATAGAGAAATATAAAAGTCTGGATTGGGTGCTGTGCAATGAATTTGATTAAGGAGCACAAGTTAAAGGAACACTTAGGAGACAATGATTGCAATATGATAGAATTCACTCTACAGTTTGAGGGGGAAAAAATAAAGTTAGATGTATCAGTATTGCAGCGGATAAAGGGAATTACAGAGGCATGAGAGAGGAGATGGCCAAAATTGATTGGAAGGGGCACGAGCTGGGGTGTGCGGAAGAGCAATAGCTGGAGATTTAAAATGGACAATTTGGCACAGGATAGATATATTCAGAAGATGAAGAATGAGATAACTGTGGCTGACAAGGGAAGTCAAAGATAGCATAGAAATAAAAGATAGGACATACAATACAGAACAGCCTAAATTAATGGGAAGTTAGAGGATTGGGAAGCTTTTTAAAAAACAGAAGGCAACTAAATAGCCATAAGGAGAGAAAAGATTAAATATGAAGGATTGCTAGTCAATAATATAAAAGGGGATTTTTTCAGCTATATAAAGAGTAAAAGATAGGAAAGAATGGATATTGAACCCCTGGAAAATGATAATAGAGAGGTTGTAATCGGAGACAAAGAAATGGCAGATGAACTTAAGTATTTTGCATCAATCTTCACTTTGAAAGACACCAGCTGTGTGCCAGAAATTCAAAGTGTCAGGTGGCAGAAGTGAGTGTCGTTGCTATTACTCTGAATAAAATGCTTGGGAAGCAAAAAGGTCTAATCGTAGCTAAGTGCCCTGACCAGATGGACTACACAATCTCTTCAGAACCCTGTGGTGTAATGGTATTTTAAGAATCACTGGATTCTGGAACAGTCCTGGACTAGAAAATTGGCAATATCACTCTACTGTTTAAGAAGGGAAGGGAGCAGAAGAAAGGAAATTATAGGCCATTTAGCATGATATCAATGGTTGGGAAGATATTGGAGTCCAGTATTAACTATGGGGTTTCAGGGTTCTTGGAGGTGCATGGTAAAATAGGCCAAAGTCAGCTTGGTTTCCTTGAGGGGATATCTTGCCTGACAAATTTGTTGGAATTTTTTGAGAAACTAACCGTCAGGATAGACAAAGGAGAGTCAGTGAATGTTGTTTACTTGGATTTTCAGAAGGCCTTTGACAAATGCTGCACATGAGGTTACTTAACAAGACAGGAGCCTACAGTATTCAGCAAAAGATACAAGTATGATTAGAAGATTGACTGAATGGCAGGAGGGAAAGAGGCAGAATAAAGGAGGCTTTTTCAGGTTGACTGCAAATGACTAGTGGTGTTCTGCAGGGGTCAGTATTGGGACCACTTCTTTCCATGTTATATGTCAACAATTTGGATGATGGAATTGATGGTTTTGTGGCCAAATTTGCTGATGATACAAAGATGGATGAGGGGCAAGTATTATTAAGGAGGCAGGGAGTCTGCAGGACTTGGACTGATTGGGAGAAGGGCAAAGAAGTCACAGATGGAGTATGCTCTATGAATGTGTATGGTCATGCAATTTAGTAGAAGGAACAAAGGTGTACACTATTTTCTAAATGGGGAGAGTTCAAAGGGAATTGGAGTCCTTCTGCAGGTTGAGTTGGTGGCAAGGAAGGCAAATGCAATGTTAGCTTTTTTTTTGAGAGGATGAGAATATAAGAGCAAGCATGTGATGCTGAAGCCACCCTTGGAATATTGTGAGCAGCTTTGGGCTGCTCATCTAAGAAGAGTTGTGCTGGCATTGGAAAGCGTCCAAAGGAGGTTCACGAGAATGACTCTGGGAATGAAAAGGTTAATGTACAAGGAGCTTTTGATAGTTCTAGGCTTGTACTCATTGGAGTTTGGAAGAATGAGATGGGATCTCAATGAAACCTATTGAATATTCGAAGGCTTATATGGACTGAATTTGGAGAGGATGTTTCCAATAGTGGGTGAGTCTAGGACCAGAGGGCACAGCTTCAGAATAGAGCAGAGATGAGGAGGAATTTCTTCAGCCAGTGGGTGGTGAACTTGTGGAATTCATTGTTATGAATTGCTGTGGAGGCCAAGTCACTGAGTATTTTTTAAGTGGATATTGATAGGTTCTTGGTTAGTCAGAACGTCAAAGGTTTCAGGATGAAGGCAGGAGAATGGGGATGAGAGGGATAATAAATCAGCCGTGATGGAATGGTGGAGCAGACCCGATGGGCCAAATGGCCTAATTCTACTCTATGTCTCATGGTCTAATGAAGAGGTCACTGAGTTTATATCCTCCTGCAGTTCTGAATTGCTGCCAACCTAGTGCATTCTCTTGTAATTATCAATTAGCTGTGTTCAAATTACACATGAATCAGCTGTCCAGCACAGAAAGAGGACCACTACTTCATCATATAACAGGGCACATTCAACCGTTCTTTCTAGTCTACTTTATTATTGCCTGCCTCTGAGTCCAATGCGACAGAACCCATGTGAAACCACCTCATTGGTCATTGGAATCTGCAATTTCTTTATGCCTGGCTGTGCTGCAGTCAACTCAAGACCAACAACTCATCATCTGGAGTTTCTATTTATATTCAATCTCTCTACCTGAGCTGATGGCTGTGTGCAACCGCTGAGTTGGTCACTGTTTGCCAGGTCAGAATTTGAGGAAGAAAAGCACACACATTTGGCCATGATGAGGGAGAAGGAATCAAGAGGCACATGCATATGCATGTGTAATTTGCAAATCAAAGTTGTTGTAGGAGGTAAAAGTGGAATATGAACTATAGATTAAGTCATAAACATCCATCATTTTCCAAAGCAAAACAGGAAGGGAAATCTGATGACGAGTGTTGGACCTGAAACATTATTTCTGTTTCTCATCCCACAGGTGCAGTCTGATCTCTTGGTATGATACAGTGTCTTTTTTGTTGTGCTGCTATTCCAGTTCCAATGACTGCATCATCCAGAATACAAAGCCAATGACTCATTTAATCTTGATCGACACACACCGAATGTTGAAGCAACACCACGTGTCAGGCAGCATCTATGGAGAAAAATAACTAGTGGACGTTTCTGGATGAGACCTAGCTGAGATCACTTGATATTTCTTGCCTTGCTCTCTGACTAGCGAGATAGAGAGAAATATGCTAGTGAGTTAATTTGGGATGATATACCCTTCACACCTGAATAGCTGGAAGTGTGTGGAAGTTGTGAGATATGGGTGCTATTGTTGGAGAAATAGTAAGTGTATAAAAAAGTGCATTGGAACATGTTAATGTCATTTCTGCCCTCTACCTGATGGAACTGCAGCATTGGTGAGTTCAGGGCATATTGTCTCAAGCATTATGTGGGGGCAGTGATGCAATTATTCATTTAGATTCCATGGATGAGGTCACTAAGCTTTTTCCTATACAGGGTATACTCTAAATTGACTCGAAGAATTAACTCTGTCTGTCTCTTCACATGTGCTGACAGAGTTCTGAATATTACTTGCATTTTCTGTTTTTATTTTTGCAAGTAACTGAATTGTCAGTTGAGGTATTCACATCTAAATATTGAGCAGTGTAAGTACCCAAAATCTTATTGATCCAGTACCTGTTAGCAGTTGGCTTTGCCTTATCTTTGGAAAAGTAAAGGAAGTGGGTGCAGGCCTTGATGAATGGATGTATTCTAATAGGGAGAATATTTAATGTGTGTCATGATACTGCAATTCAAACTTCTGCCTTTGCAGAATCCACCAATTAGTACAACAAATATCTGCATAGTTACTGCATTCTGTTTCAGCACTAATCTGCTGTTTTTATCTAGTTTTCAGTAAATACTTCACAGAACATTTGGCAATGAAGTTGCTCTACCTAAATTTAGCTTCATTGTTGTTACATAGTCTGTTCCCTGTCACATCATTCATTTCTACACATATCGGTATTCCCAATCATTATTTGCATCTTTTGGATTTAAGTGAAGGAATATTCCTAGAAACGTACTGTATAGAAAGAAGCCTTTTGAAAGAGCCCTCTAGCTAGACCATTTTGCAACTCTATACTCCTTTGGGGTGTTTAATTTTCCAATTCCAACTTAGTCCACAGTTTAAAGTTTCTGCCATTTATTACATTCTCTCTCACATTCATATCATATTTTCATTACAACATGGCCATGCTGCCCATCAAGTTAAAGTTCAAAGTAAACTTATTATCAAAGTATATATATATGTCACCATATACAACCCTGAGATTCATTTTCTTGTGGGCAAACACAGTAAATGCAAGAAAGACAACAGAATCAATGAAAGACCACACCCAATAGGATGGACAACAACCAATGTGCAAAAAAAAAACCCACCAAACTGTCCAAATAGAAAAGGAAAGAGAAAGTAAGGAATAAATAAACAAACAGCTAATAGAGAAATAAACAGATAAGTAAATAGATAGATAGATAGATAAATAAATGACAAATATTGTGAACATGAGATGAAAAGTCCTTGAAAGTGAATCCATAGGTTCTGGGAACAATTCAGTGATTAGACAAATGAAGTTGAGTTTACACAATCATGTTTCACAGAGAAATTCTACCACCCGCATTCCCCCACCATTTCCCTACAGCCCAATCTTTCTCAGATGCCTGTCAACTCCAATCTGATCTTCCTACCACCCACTTACATTCAGGATAGTTTACAGAAGCCAATTAATCTAACAACATGAGTATCTTTGGGATGTTGCAAAAGACATGAGGAACCATATAAATCTATGTAGTTGCATGCAGGATGTGCAACTCCACAACAACAGCACTAAAAGACCAGAATTAATATTGGGTCATTAGAGATGTGAGGTAACAGCTCTGCATCTCATATTGAGATGTCTGTGGAAAAAAAGACACAAGGTAATTTATCCATCACTGATGCATATGCATTTACCAGATTAAGCAGCTCACAGAGGTGAAACTGAAGCACATTGTGGATTTTATTCCTATATAACATCAGTCTGTAGGTGGGTTATTAAAACTAATTTTATTCACTGTTCTCATCATCCTATCTGTGACATCTCTTACTCATTTTATTCAACTGCTGCTCTTTTATGCAAAGTACAGACAGAATCTTCATTGTTGGAAGATGTTAACAGTTTCAATATCATCACCACCATGAGTATTGCATAATATATCATGTATAATGCAAGGAATCATCCAATTGAGGTGGTATAGATCAATCAGAATACTTTAGATCTGTCAAGGATAATCTTCACTTCTTTAACCAGCAGAAATTCCATATACACTTATATTGGTTGAGTCAGATATTTTCCAGTGCTAATGTTCCCTACTATATTTGCACAGTATTTCTATCTTTCTCTTTCTGTACTCTGAATCACATTAGAAAATAATACAACTTTCAGGCATTTATGAATCACCTGATGAGACATTCTTTATGAGATGTTATGGAAATTCAGGACAGTCAATAGGCCATTGGTCTCACTTTAAACTCTCCTTGTATGACAAAACCAGGCAGTGGAGCATCAAACATACAAACTTACTATATTAGGAGCAGGAGCAGACCATGTTTTCTCATGCATTTAATAAGATCATGATTGATCTGACTGCAACCTTAACTGTGCAATCCTGCTGGCCCACAAGTAACACAAAATGCTGGAGGAGCTCAGCAGGCCAGGCAGCATCTATGGAAAAGAGTAAACCCGATGAAGTCCTGGCGAAGAGTCTCAGCTCGAAACGTCGACTGTTTACTCTTTTCCACAGATGCTGCCTGCCTTGCTGAGTTCCTCCGGCATTCTGTGTGTGGTACTTTGATTTCCAGCATCTGCAGATCTTCTCATTTGTGAAGCGTTCAGTCCTTTACTTATCTTGCAACAACTACACTAGCCTCGTAGCTTGCGGTGACTTCAGGATCTTACCAGCACAGCCATTCGGTGTAGTGGAGTGGGTTGCTAGTGGTGATTGGGACCCAGGCAGTGCAAGCTAAGACCTTGTCCATGGTTCCCATGTGTTATGGCACAATCTGAATTTGAATTGTTGGAACAAGGACAGAAGGCCCAAAGTTTGTGTGGTCCATCTTCAAAATGCAGACTAGACTGCAGCAGCATTCCCAGAGACTAGAATATCATTTTAATCTGGGCACAAACTGATGAAGCTCTAGTGGCTTGACTATGGCTAGAATAAGTATTATTTTTTCTTATTACACTTTTCCTCCTGGACATCTTGGGCCTAAGTTACCTTGGGTTGCCACCTTTCCCTAACAATATCCAGCAGACCACAAGTGAACAGACTGCGTCCAGCCATCAAAAATATGCTGCCCCTTTGCTGGGTGTTGATACCTGCCCAGTTCAGGCTGGAGAAAATAGTCAAAGGTGCTTTATGGACCTTGGCATGAGAGCTTGGTCCTGACCTTAACTTCTACTCATGCCTTTGGTTAACATTGAATCTGGGTTTATCATAAAACTAAAGGAAAGTTGGCTACCCTGTGTTTAAATATTTTCGTTTTATAAGCAAACAATGTATCAACACATTTTACAGCCAGTTTGAATGTAGCAGTCTCTGCACCTGGGATAAATAATTAGATTTTTGTTTTAATGATGCAGTTTGAAAGTAAATACTGGCTAGGATCAATCCTTCTCACAGGTGAGAATATTGTGAAGGTAGACACGAAACTGTGATCTCTTTGACTTAAATTCCATGAGCAATCAAGCCTTACACTGACTATACTTGCTCTCAGCTGTATTGCAAAGCCTGCAGTTCCTCTTCAATAATGCTGAAAATATAAACTGAGGGTTTATTTTCGGGGTTATAAAAGCTGCTTGGTTTAAGAGGGATGTCGGCAGAAGGTGGGTGAACTGTAGGCCAGTTAGCTTAACACCTGTGGCCAGGAAAACACTTGAAGCTGTCATTAAATAGCGAGATATCTGAATGTAAGTGGTTCCATCAGGAAGATGCACCATGGATTCATGAAGGGCAGGTCCTGTTTGACAAATGAGTTCTTTGAGGTTAGAATAAGTGCAGTGGATAGAGGAACACAGGTGAATATTGTATACTTGGGTTTCCAGAAGGCATTTGATAAGGTGCCATATAGCAAACCTATCCACTCACTCATGCATCGCTGTTCCAATGATATGGGAATAGAAACAGAGGTGAGGGCTGCCTAACATTTGGATCCAGATCCAGAGGTGGACTTCCCAACTGGCTGTTAGTTCCTGCTGCTGTGTACCTCAGAGTGAAGTGGGGTCTCTCCTCCTGTCTGGTTGACCATCTGAGGATTCAGCGGATCCTGGAGTTCATAAGGAGATGATTTTGCTGGTCATCTACGCATGTCCTAAGATGTCTACTATTTTGACTCTCTCCGTTCCATTTCTGCCTAGAACAAAGAGTCATGTCAGCGCCTGCTGCTTGTGCTCCACCATCCCTAGTCACACGTTTCAGTGAATTTCATCACTGGTCTTCTTCCATCAGATGGGAACAGTACCATTCTAGTAGCTGTGGACCAGTTCTCCCAAAACAGCCCATTTCATTGCTATCCCCAAGCTCCTGTCAGCTTGTCACACTGCCAATCTCATGGATCAGCATGAGCTAAGCCTGCATGGCTTCCCTCAGGACACAGTGTCCGATCAAGGACTACAGTTAATGTCCCATTCTTAGAAGGCTTTCTGTTCTCTGTTGGGAGCCACAGCTAGCCTCTCATCAGGATTCCACTCCTAATCGAATGGCCCGACAGAGTATTAACAAAGTACATTTATGTCACCATATACAACCCTGTGATTCATTTTCTTATGGGTATTACAGTAAATGCAAGAGGCACAATAGAAGCAATGAAAGACTGCATCCAACAGGATTGACAATGTCCAAATATAATAATTCAGAAAATAATAAAAATACAAATATCTTAACTTTCTATAAATACAAGTCTGTTCCATTTTTAGAGTCAGTCTTACAAATAATATTATGACCGATCCATTATTACAGATAAGATAACCATTATACCAATCTAGAAATAACATTACTGGATTAACAAGAATTTATAGTACATAATAGATACAGCCATTCCAAACACACATACCATACAGAAATGGTGCCATACAGATAAATTCCCAGGGCCAGATGGTCTGCATCCCAGAGTGCTTAAGGAAGCAGCCCAAGAAATAGTGGATGCATTAGTGATAATTTTTCAAAACTCCTTAGATTCTGGATTAGTTCCTTAGGATTGGAGGGTGGCTAATGTAACCCCACTTTTTAAAAAAGGAGGGAGAGAGAAACCGGGGAATTATAGACCGGTTAGTCTGACATTGGTGGTGGGGAAAATGCTAGAGTCGGTTATCAAAGATGAGATAACAGCACATTTGGAAAGAGGTGAAATCATCAGACAAAGTCAGCATGGATTTGTGAAAGGAAAATCATGTCTGACGAATCTTATGGAATTTTTTGAGGATGTAACTAGTAGAGTGGATAGGGGAGAGCCAGTGGATGTGGTATATTTAGATTTTCAAAAGGCTTTTGACAAGGTCCACACAGGAGATTAGTGTGCAAACTGAAAGCACACAGTATTGGGGGTATGGTATTGATGTGGATAGAGAATTGGTTGGCAGACAGGAAGCAAAGAGTGGGAATAAATGGGACCTTTTCAGAATGACAGGCGGTGACTAGTGGGGTACCGCAAGGCTCAGTGCTGGGACCTCAATTGTTTACAATATATATTAATGATTTAGACAAGGGAATTAAATGCAGCATCTCCAAGTTTGTGGATGACACGAAGCTGGGCGGCGGTGTTAGCTGTGAGGAGGATGCTAAGATAGATAGATAGATAGATAGATACTTTATTCATCCCCATGGGGAAATTCAACTTTTTTTCCAATGTCCCATACACTTGTTGTAGCAAAACTAATTACATACAATACTTAACTCAGTAAAAACTATGATATGCATCTAAATCACTATCTCAAAAAGCATTAATAATAGCTTTTAAAAAGTTCTTAAGTCCTGGCGGTAGAATTGTAAAGCCTAATGGCATTGGGGAGTATTGACCTCTTCATCCTGTCTGAGGAGCATTGCATCGATAGTAACCTGTCGCTGAAACTGCTTCTCTGTCTCTGGATGGTGCTATGCAGAGGATGTTCAGAGTTTTCCATAATTGACCGTAGCCTACTCAGCGCCCTTCGCTCAGCTACCGATGTTAAACTCTCCAGTACTTTGCCCACGACAGAGCCCGCCTTCCTTACCAGCTTTTTAAGACGTGAGGCGTCCCTCTTCTTAATGCTTCCTCCCCAACACGCCACCACAAAGAAGAGGGCGCTCTCCACAACTGACCTATAGAACACCTTCAGCATCTCACTACAGACATTGAATGACGCCAACCTTCTAAGGAAGTACAGTCGACTCTGTGCCTTCCTGCACAAGGCATCTGTGTTGGCAGTCCAGTCTAGCTTCTCGTCTAACTGTACTCCCAGATACTTGTAGGTCTTAACCTGCTCCACACATTCTCCATTAATGATCACTGGCTCCATATGAGGCCTAGATCTCCTAAAGTCCACCACCATCTCCTTGGTCTTGGTGATATTGAGGATGCAGGGTGACTTGGATAGGTTAGGTGAGTGGGCAAATTCATGGCAGATGCAATTTAATGTGGATAAATGTGAGGTTATCCACTTTGGTTGCAAGAACAGGAAAACATTATTATCTAAATGGTGGCTGATTAGGAAAAGGGGAGGTGCAACGAGACCTGGGTGTCATTGTACACCAGTCGTTGAAAGTGGGCATGCAGATACAGCAGGCGTGGAAAAAGGCAAATGGTATGTTGGCATTCATAGCAAGAGGATTCGAGTACAGGAGCAGGGAGGTTCTACTGCAGTTGTACAAGGCCTTGGTGTGACCGCACCTAGAATATTGTGTGCAGTTTTGGTCCCCTAATCTGAGGAAAGACATTCTTGCCATAGAGTGAGTACAAAGAACGTTCACCAGATTGATTCCTGGGATGGCAGGACTTTCATATGAAGAAAGTCCTGGAATTTAGAAGATTGAGGGGGGATCTTATTGAAACGTATAAAATTCTAAAGGGATTGGACAGGCTAGATGCAGGAAGATTGTTTCCAATGTTGGGGGAGTTCAGAATGAGGGGTCACAGTTTAAGGATAAAGGGGAAGCGTTTTAGGACCGAGATGAGGAAAACCTTCTTCACACAGAGAGAGGTGAATCTGTGGAATTCGCTGCCACAGGAAACAGTTGAGGCCAGTTCATTGGCTATATTTAAGAGGGAGTTAGATATGGCCCCTATGGCTAAAGGGATTGGGGGGTATGGAGAGAAAGCAGGTACAGGGTTCTGAGTTGGATGATCAGCCATGATAATACTGAATGGCGGTGCAGGCTCGAAGGGCCAAATGGCCTACTCCTGCACCTATTTTCAATGTTTCTATGTTTCTAAATCAATGTGAAAAACACCAGAAATATGCTGAATTAAAAGAGGAAATTGCAAGACTATGGAATAGGAATAGGGCATACATTGTCCCCATCGTAATATCTACAAATGGTATCACCCCAAAGTCATGACGCAATACATTAAACGATTAGGCCTACACAGCAATATTTATGTAAATCACCAGAAAGCCACAATAGACCGAAAGATCCTAGAATTGCGAAATGAATGTGATTGTCTATG
Source organism: Hemitrygon akajei (assembly GCF_048418815.1). Taxonomy (NCBI): domain Eukaryota; kingdom Metazoa; phylum Chordata; class Chondrichthyes; order Myliobatiformes; family Dasyatidae; genus Hemitrygon; species Hemitrygon akajei. The sequence goes on from NC_133124.1 coordinate 94,459,826, forward strand.
TCTGTACTTCAGGTTTTACCAGTTTGAGTTGAAAAACTTAAAAAATAATAACTTCATGTGTTCCTATTAATACATATAAACAATTTTCTTAAAATACCTGAAAAAGTGCCCGAATTTTTGATAGAAGGTAAAACATATCTTTTACCCAAAGGGGAAATCACAAATGACCAACACAATATTGTGCTATTACTTCTTTACAAACTATATATCAAATTGTAACATCATGCATCTCAAACTAATTAGCACTCATTTAGATAACTACAATATACTTACAGAAGAGCAGGAAGGATTGTGTAAGGGAATGAAAGGATGCAAAGAACAACTGATAATAGATTCTGTAACTTGAAATCAAGCCTGGCAGAAAAGCAGAAAACTTTCATGTTGTTATATTGGCTAACAAAAAGCATTTGATTCAGTCCCACACTCATGGTTAATAGAAGTTCTTAATATATGTAAACTACACTCAATGCTTATTGAATTCCTACACCAGATGAAGCCTTGGTGTACTATAAGCACCCTACCTATTAACAATAAAAAAAAATAACACAACCACATTTATGAAAACAAACTGAGGCATTTTCCAGGGCAGTTCTCTAAGTCCCCTGTGGTTTTGTCTAGCTTTAAACACACTCTCTAATTTACTGAATCGGATAAAAATTGGGTAACACGTCAGAAACAACCAAACAAATTATATCTTGGCATGCCTTCTATACATGGACAATTTGAAATTATGTGCTCCTTCCCTGGTAAAGCTATATCAATTACATTCAAATAGTAGAATTATTTTTTAAAGATATGAACATGAACTTTGGACTAGATGAGTGCAGAATGTTAAACATAAAGTAAGGTGCAATAGAGCTTGTAGAATGTAAAACAGAGCAGCAGGATACAATACAACCGATGGATGAAAATGAAACATATAATTATCTGGGATATCAACAGGGAAAGGAAATAGATCACAGTGTGATAAAGGGAAAACTTCTGACAGAATTTACTTCAAGGTTTAAGAAAATCTGCCAAACAGAGCTCAACAGTAAAATTATAACAAAAGCAATAAACACTTCCACTATGTCCAAAATAATGTATTCTTTTGACATAATATTTTGGTCTGAACCTATCTGGAAAATTTACAAATAAAAGTAAAAACTGAAATGACAAATTTCAGAAAACATTATGCACTTAGATTAACACTGCCTATGACAGAAAGGGAAGAGGACTAACAGACATTAAAAATCTGCACAACTATCAGATAAAACTTCTAAGGACATACTTTCATCAACAGAAACAGGAATCACTCCACCTAACTATCTGCAATTCTGATAAGAAGTGTATAGCACTAAACTTAAATGAGAGCACAGCCCAGAAAAATGAAGAAATTATCACTGTTGAAGAAAAAGTTAACCAATGAAAGAGCATGATCCTCCATGAAAGACAGCCCCACGATCTGAGCAGGCTGGATTTTGACAAGGAAGTGTTATACACCTCGTTTAGGGTTGGAGACCTCTTCCCAGATACAGAGGGTTCCTTGTGGACATACAGGACCAGGTGATTAACACAAAAATATCAAAAATGCATAATAAGAGGCCAATAAAATTCAAGATGATAAATGTAGAAAATGCCAAGGAAAACTACAAACAATTCAACAAATTACAGGATCCTGTAGCAGTATAACACAATCTGATTACTTACAGAGACACAATCAAGTGGCAAACATCACTCACCAAAATCTTGCTTTAAAATACAAACTTATAAAACATATCATACCTTATCATACATATATAGATGACCCAGTTTTAGAATCAGAATATCACAAATTATATTACAACCAATCCATTATTACAGACAAGACAATCCATAATAACTGTCCGGATATAATAGTACAGGATACAGAAGGAAAAACAACTCACTTAATAGATATAGCCATTCCAAACACATATAACTTACAGAAATCAATGTGAAAAATACCAGAAATATGCTGAATTAAAATAGGAAATTGAAAGACTTTGGAACATGAACAAGGTGTGCATTGTCTCGATAGTAATATCTACAACTGGTGTCATCCCAAAGGCACTACACAATAGCATTAAACAATTAGGGCTACACAATAATATGTAAATCTTCAGAAAGCCACAATATTAAACACCAATAGAATAGTCGGAAATTTCCTAGCAATTGTGAAATGAGAGTGCTGGGCTATGCCCATACCTCAGGTTTGACCAGCTTGAGCTGAGAAAAAAAAACAATATATGGATGATCTGAAGTTATACACTCCTTCATCAGTAAAACTAAAACAATCATTCAAATTTTAGAACTATTTTAAAAAGATACATGAACTTTGGACTGGATAAGTGCAGAACATTAAAAATAAAGTAAGGTGCAACAGAGTTAGTAGAATATAAACAGAGCAGCAGGATCCAATATAATCGATGGATGAAAATGAAACGTGTAAGTATCTGGGATATCAACAAGCACTGAAAAAAGATCATATTATGTACTGCACAGTTCTGATCTCCTTACTAGAAGGAAAATATACTGTTTTTGGAGGAGTCAGATGAACATCACGCAGTTGATTCCAGAGATGAGGTGGTTAGTCCATGAGGAGAGAATGAGTTATCCAGGACTATACTTGCTGCATTTCGGAAGAATGAGAGAGGATCTTATAGACATTTATAAAATTATGAAAGGGACAGGTAAGATGAAGGCTGGAAAGTGGTTTCCACTGGCAAATGAATCTAGACTAGAGAACATAGCCTCAAGATACAGTATAAAGAAGAGGAGAAACTACTTTTACCAGAAAGTAGTGAATCTGTGTAATTCTCTGCCCAGGGAAATAGGTGCAACTACTTCACTAAATACATGTACAACACAGTTAAATGGATTTTTGGCATAGCAGAGGAATTAATGGTTTGGGGAAAAGTCAAGTAGATGGAACCACGTCCGCCATGAACGAGGAGTAGGCTCGGCGGGCCAGATGGCCTACACCTGCTTCTGTTTCTTATATTGTTATATTCCTAAGTGCCGCTAAATGAAGCTTACTTGGTAATTTGCTTCCTGCACACCAGTTTGGTCTTGTTTGCTGTCTTGAGGTTACCTTGAGATGATAAACCAAAGATGCATAGTGAAGTACTGTGTATAGTTTCTATCGCAGTGAAATACTGATTAAAGGCTCGCTTGGTCCCAGACTTGATACTTGATGCACTTGCCTCTTACCCACAATATCCTCTGGCAACCAATAGAGCCTTGCTGTCACAGCCACTGTGTGAAGTGGCATGGGCTGCAAGTAATGAGTAGACTTCAAGCAGTGCAGCATGAGACCTTGACTTTCTGAAACTTTTTTAATCTTTCCAACTGGTTGGATATACAAGCTATAACTGGAAATTGAACGGTCAAACTTCAACGCAGAAGTCAGAAATAGAGCTCCTGACTTCTAAGTTGAAGTACACAAATAGGTGTACTTGCCCATTCCAGCTGTCATTTTTTAATAGAATTGCTATCCAGCTGTCAGCATCTTCCAGTCCAGTAACTGTGGAGAAATACTTGTGGTCTCCACAGTGAGAATTCTGCTGAAACAGTGCCATGGCAGGTCTCCAGATGCATCACAGACCTTGCTGGATGGTTTATACTATAGATCCCAGACTTGTGATGGTAATCCTGTTGGAGATGGTCTACAGGAGGAGGCTTGTGGAGTTCATGACCCCTGCTCATCTTCCCCATGTGGTTCCTGCATGTGACCATCTGCCTCCTTTGCTTTATGATCTGCAGATTATAGCCCACATACTAGGTCAATGCAAGTATCAAACATTCCTCACTCCTAGGTCCCATTCTCCTCCAGAAACTACTCTGCCACCTTTAGCTTCACATCAATCTCCCACTCCTTTCCAACAGTAATGGAAGCTCCTAGCTCTCTCCTAGTTCTCTTCCCACTAAAGTATTCAGAGATATAGACTTACTCCTTGTTGATTGAATTTCAGAGAAAATTCAGAAAGCAGCCATGGCTACTTCAGTAAGCAACATTGTTTTAAAATGCTTAAAAAAAGTTTATTGATCCTCAAATTGACAGACCTTAGATGGCAGACTCAGGTCGTGAGTGCAGTTTCCCTTTAACAAAATGGAAGTGCTGTGCTACAGATATGATGGAAACACAGAGGCATTAGCCCCTGCTCCAGACTATCATGCTGGCAAGTGTATTGTCTCTGGAAAATAAAACTGAAGACCTCAGAGCAAGATTGCAATACCAGAGGGACATCATGGATTACTGTGTGCTGAGCTTCACCGAAATAAGGTTAACTTCTGCCATTTTGGATGCAGCACTGCGTCCAGATGGCTTCACCATTCACTGCAAGGACAGGTCACTCAAGTCTTTTAAAGCTGGAGGAGAGGGAGTATGCTTCATGATCATCTCATTTTGGTGCACAAATGTGATGGTTGTGTCTCAGTCCTGCTCACCTGACTTGGACCATCTAGCAAGTAAGTGTCGTCTATTTTATCTACCAAGTGAGTTTTCTGCCACCACCTTGGTAGTGGCCTATATTCCACCTCAGGCCAACATCAGGCATGCACTGAAGGAGCTGAGCATAGTGACCAGCAATCACTAAAAGGCTCACCCTGATGCCTTCTCTATCATTGCAGGGGATCTCGACCAGACCGGCTTGAAGAAGTTTCTGAACAACTACCAACAACGTATCGCCCATGGAACCAGAGGAGCCAACACACTTAACTACTGTTATACCACCATTAAGAATGCTTACCATGCCATCCCACAACTGCACTTTGGGAACTCCAATCACCTGGGTCTACTTCTACTCCCAGCATATAGGCAGAGACTAAAGCTGCAGCACAATTAGTTAAATTAAAGTCTGTCCAGAGCCTTATAGGCTCATCAGGCCAGTGCTTATGCAGGTTTCCATGGCCTGAAGCGACTGAGAGTATGAGACACCCCCAACCCCCCACACCCGGATAGGCTGCTAGCCTATAGCGAGGTCAGGATTAAAACGGTATGATCAAGGGATGTGAAGTGCTTACAGGACTGCTTTCGAGTTTGTAGACTGGATGATATTCAGGGGTTCATCTTCAAATCTGAGTGAATATGCCTCACTTGACATCGGCTTTATCAAGACATGTGTGGGTGAATGTGTGCCTTCGAGAAAATGCCGGGCATACCAAACCAAAAGCCATGGATGATCCAGGATATTCATAGGCTCCTAAGGGCTAGATCTGTGGCATTCAAGACCTATGATACAGAACTATACATGAAGTCCAGGTATGATACACGGAAGGCCAGGTTAAGAACAATAAAACAATTCTGATTGAAGTTAAAGACAGAATCAGATGCACGTATCCTCTGGCAGCATTTGCAGGCCATTACTTCCTACAAGGTGAAACCTAACATCATGAATGGCTGGTGAATGAGCACTTTACACTCATCACCAGGAAAGGCCAGCATAGATTGTTCTTCCCATGCCACCTTAGGAAACTTAAAATCTCAGGGCATATCCTGATGAATATTTGGTCAACCATCATTAAGACCACCACTATCACAGGTTGGTTTTCCTCCACCTCCTCCCTCTTAAGGTCCAGGATTCAGTCCAGAAGAAGAAAAGCATCTTGTAGTTTTGTGATATTTCTGCAACCTATCATCTTTGTCACTGGTGCCATCTTGCCTAAGGGGTGAACAGTTTCAAGTTGCTGGATATCAGCTTCTCTGAGGATCTACCAGGGTGCAACATATTGATGCAATTACAAAGTAGGCATGACAGAGGCTATCTTTCATTAGGAGTTTGAGGAGACTGTTTGTCATCAAGAATGCTCACAAATTTCTACAAATGTACTGTGGTAAGCATTCCAACTGGTTGCATCTCCATCTGATATGTTAGAGCCACTGCACAGGATTGGAAAAAGCTGCAGAAAATTTTAAACTCAGTCAGCTCCATCACGGACACTAGCCTCCTCAGCATTGAGGACATCTTCAAAAGGAGATGGCATTCATCATTAAGGGCCAGCATCACCTAGGACATGCCCTCTTCTCATACCTTCCATCAAAGTGGTGGTACAGGAGCTGAAAGACACATACTCAATGTTTAGGAACAGTTTCCTCTCTTTATGCACTACTTATGTACTGCTTTTTAAGATATATACCTCACTGTAATTTATAGGCTTTTTAATGTATTGCAAAGTATCGCTGCCCCAAAGCAACAAATTTCATGACATATGCCAATGATATTAAACCTGATTCTGATTCTAATTCTGATGTTGAATTTGCAGTAGAAATATTGACAGAGTGTCCCAATAAGTCTTCCACTGTTTCATACATCTTCAAATCTTCAACTGTAAATCAATAGTAAAGACTGATAGATAATTGAAAATAAAAATAAACAGGATGTTGCAGAATTTATCCAACTGTTTGCTAAGAGAGAATGTTGATTCACCTAAATATTAAATATTGTGTTAACTCCTTGATGTGCCATGGAGTTTTGTTCTAGTTGTAATCTTGCTGAGCACACAGTTGAGTGGCCACAGATCAGAGTAATATCTGGACTGGAGCTCATCCAAGATTGTTTAACTGCTAACTGGAGAAACAGATGAACCAGCTGCAGATTGGATCCATATCTCATGGAGATAAGATTGAAAGACCTTAACACACAAGAGCAGAATTAGGTCACTTACCCATTGAGTCTGCTCTGCCAGTCTAAAATCAAGAATGCTTACTGTGCTTGTCCTTCCTTGCTATCTCACTACACAATGTATTGACTTGTATACCAATTGCCCCATCATTCCATTTCCCATCCCCCTGTCAAATTTGTTTAAACCCTCTCCAAAAGCTGTAGCAAGCCTGCCTACAAGGACATTGGTCTCCCTTAAACAGATGAAGGGTCATGGCCTAAAATGTAAACTGTTTATTCACTTCCAAAGATGCTTCCTGACATGCTGAGAACCCTCAGCATTTTGTGTGTGTTGCTTTGGATTTCCAGCACCTGCAAATCTCTTGTTTTTATGGTTTCTTTGTTAATCTGGTAACTTTATCTGAATATAACCTAAATATGAGACTCTATTGGATTGTACCACTTGTTAGAATTGTAAGATTAGTATTTGGTCTGTAATAATAAAAAGTTAGAGACAGGGCTTTGTATTCATGTGGGCAGGGAGAGGGAGTGGCTTTAGATTAAAACTGTCCGTGTTATGTCATTTTTATTAGTTCACAAAATTAAATTTTATTATATATTCATTTGGTTTACTGGCGTAACATGCCATTAACATTGCATTTTCATGTTTCAGATGGTGATTCGCTAGAGAGTTAAAGGCTCCCTATTAGTTCACAGTACTTCAATGTTTAGAGTTACCCTAAAGAAGGTTAAATCTCAATAGTTCGATTCAATAAAGTGTAATATTGCTTTCTTCAAAAGTGTTTGAAAGTGAGCTTGTAATCCAATGAACTGAATTTTACTGTATTGAAAAATAACTTTTGTCAAAATCAAACTAAAAGGAGAAATGCAAAGGACAGCTTAGGCGTCAGCTTATAAAACACATTGGTAAGTTCTCGTTTGGGGATCTACACAAGGGAATTTGAGCATTGATATCTGGACTACAGATGATAAGTTTTGCCACAATGCACACTACCTCAAGCTCAAAAACAAAACAGTTTTTTTTTGTAAAACTGAGACAATTATGTCCAATGCTACAGAGATACATTGTCACCTGTAAAAGGACGATGATGACAGATCTTAACCAACTTATTTAAAATGAGAATAGAGTCCCTTGGTGGGAATGACGTGTTTTTTTATTAAACTGCATAAACCATAGTTGACACTGAGTTGAATGCTTCTATTCTTATGGCTAATTTAAAGCTAATTACATGGTAGGTCTGACATAAAAAGATGGGAGTTGGAACAGGCATAAGGCCCCTTGAGCCTGCTATTCTGTTTCATAAATTTAGCTGATTTTATCTTGACTTTGGCTCCACTTTTTAATGTTTGTTACTCTTAACCCTTGACTCCCCAAAAGGCCAACATTTTTCTTTGATCAGTCACAATTACCCAACTTTTGCAACCCTCTGGAGTAGAGAATTTTAAACACTTGTGATTCACTGAAAAATGTAATTCCTCCTCCTCTCCATCTTAAATCAGGGTAAATATTATTCAAAGACTATGCCTAAATTTCTCCAGCAAAGGGAGAAGACCTCTAACCATTTATCTTGTTAAGTTCCTTCAGAATATTTTACGTTCACCTCTCATTCTTCTGAACTCTCAGTAATTTGGTCCCACTCTACTTAATAAGACAAGCCTTAGTCATAGGAGTAAACCTCTTTTGAACTTTTTCCAAGTATGTTACTCCTTACATAGTGGGATATTGTGAATGAGACTCACAAATTGGCAGCACAGTCCTGATGATGAATGTTTGATCAGACAAGGATTTGCAAGGGAATAAAGTAGCAGCAATATAATAGGTACTTTGTTAGATTCAATAGATGCCACTCCTTATATTTATCAACTTGTCTCAGGTAATGACAGAGCTGTTTACAGAAACTGAGAGGATGTAGAAGAAACCTGGGATAAAGAGCTCCTAATAGCACAATGGGAACTTACCAGCTTCACTGTTCACCATCACAGAGTAAAAATAGAACAGTACAGCACAGTATTAGCCCTTTAGCCTACAATATTTCACTGACATATTCCAAGATTAGTCTAATCCTTTCCTCACACATAGCCCTTCATTTTTCATTCCTCTATGTACCTAAGAGTATCTTAAATGCCTCTTGTGTATCTGCCTCTACCACCACCTCTGGCAGCATGTTTCACACATCTACCACACTTGGTGTAAAAGAATTACCTCTGACATCCCCCATCCTTCCCTCTTAATACCTTAAAGCTCTGCTCCCCCCATTTTTGCCCTGGGAAAAGCTCTCCGGCTGCCCACTCAGTCTATCCCTCTCATCATCTCTACACACCTGACAACTCCCCTCTCATCCTCCTCCTTTCCAAAGAGAAAAACCTCAGCTCGTTTAACCTATTCTCATAAGACATGCTTTCAAATCCAGGCATTATCCTGGTAAATCTCCTCTTCATCCTCCTTCACATCTTTTCTATAATGAGGCAATGTGAACTGAACACAATACTGTGGTCAAAAGGTGTGGCCATCAGGTTGCAGCTGATAAGTAATGGACTTGATTAATCAGTGAGAGTTTAATCACCTACAGCAAAATGATGGAAAGGTGGGCAGCAAGAGTGAAGATTGACCATGGTGACAGGCACTGTAAAAAGGATTGGAGGTTTAGCTCCCGAGTAAATTCAAATGCAAGTGCCATCTGCATGCTTCAATTCATTGACTGATATTAGGGAGAATGCAATCAGTGGCTACTTCATTATGTAGCTCCTGAACCTAAAAAAGTGGCCACTGAGTGTACGATTGTGGGCTTCTGCTGTTGTAGCCCACCCACTTCAAGATTCTACATGTTGTGTGTTCAGAAATGTTCTTACACTCACCACTGTTGTAACGCGAGTTTGAGTTACTGTTGCCTTCCTGTCAGTTTGAACCAGTCTGGTCATTCTCCTCTGACCTCTCTCATTAATAAGGCATTTTTGTCCACAAAACATCTGCTCACTGGATGTTTTGGTTTTTTTTGTTACACTACACTCTGTAAATTCTAGAGTTGTGCGTGAAACTCCCAGGAGGTCAGTAGTTTTGGAGATGCTGAAACCACCCGTCCAACACCAACAATTGCTTCATGGTCAAAATCACTTAGATCACATTCCTTCCTCATTATAATATTTGGTGTGACCAACAATTGAACATCTCGACCATGTCTGCATGTACCTTTTTGCACTGAGTTGCCGCCACATGATTAAATATTTGCATTAACAAGTATAGAGGGATACCCAATAAAGTGACCAATTAGTGTATTTGCTGCATGTCTAAAGTCATTCATTAAGACTGAAGGATATCCTTGTGGGAAAGACGTTGGAGCTGAGGAGCAAATACATGAAATAAGGCAGAGATATGTAACTGATTTCTCCCTTGCAAATCCCCCCACTTTGCTGGAAGAGTAAGTGAACCAAATGCCAAGTTAACTTCCCCGGCATCAAAACCCTAATCACATTAAGTCAGCCCCATTGGGCATTCAATGACACCTACATGCCAATGGGGGAAACATCTCAATATAGGAGAGATTTCCTGACAGTGAGAGAGGACAAGATTCAAAGATGTACTCAGAAACTCCCTGAAAGAATGCAGCATCACCAGTGACTCCATGGCCCATGACTGCTCAGCATGGAGAAGGAGCTGAAGCAGAACCTGAGGGGCAATATTTTCCCCACACAGACAGTGGCGAGTATATGGAAGGAGCTGCCAGAGAGGCAGGAACAATTACAATGTTTAAAATACTACTGGACATGTTCAAGGATAAGAAACAGTTAAGAGGATATGGAACAAATGCAGGCAAATGGGGCTATAACAGAGAGGCACTTTGGTTGGCATGGATAAATTGGGCTGAAGGTCTGTACCTATGCTGTATAATTCAAAGAGTCTTATCTGAGTATTAGGAGTATACAGAGCTTTGCATAAATGGAGGGGCACAAACTGCCCATTCACCTGTCTGATTAGTCATCTCCTCACCCATCTGATGATGAGTCTGTGGTTTCTGCACTGGTCTCATCAGAGCCCACAAAACTAAACTGGAAGCAAATTATCCTCAAACCTGAGACAATGCCCCAGGAGAAAGGTAAAAAGTGACCAAAGGAAGAGAGGAAGTATCATGCCAAGGACTATCATCAGCTATCCTGAGTTATTGCTGGAACTGGGAGCAGAGTGGTCATGGAGCAAGATGAGGAAGTATCAAGGCTGGAAGGAGAAAGAGGATGTAGCTAAGAGAAGGTGGACAAAGGTTCCTATGATGTATCATTATTGCCTCAACTTCTTATGACAAACCAGCGTATTGCTTTCTCTAACTGGCCCATCCTTGTGCCCGCTGGACTTTCTACCCTGAGATTAAAACATCAGTAAAAATGACATCAGGTTACCATTTTTGCAATTTAGTACTGCTTGTTCAATAGAACTGTGCTAATGAAGATCACACCTTGTCATGGTTGTGGCCAGATATTTGTAGCTGCTACAAAGGCAGTGGATAAATGTCACTATTTTGGCTTAAGTAACTCTCCAATATTCTCCCTATGGCTCCCATCAATCCTCTAAGCTCTTCAGTTTAGACAGTAGGGCAATTAATATTGAGTACAGTGTTGGCCTTCTTTCCATTGATGGGACATCCGGATCATTTTAACACAACACCACCGAAGTTCTGCAACCATCATCTATGATTATCAAAGGCAACAGATCTTCAATGGGTGTTGGAGATATGAAGAAGCAGGAAGTACAGTAAATCAAAGCAGCATTTGTTGGCAAAGAAACAAAACTAATGATTTATCATTCTCAGAAATGGAACACCATCAACCTGGACAGTTAACATTAGCTCCACACTCCACAGATGGTGCCCGATCTGCTGATCATCTACGTTTTACTTAATCCTACGACATTGGCTGGGAGTGAATGGACATTTTATTTAATACTGTTCTGGATTAAAAATCATGAATAAGTATATTTTCAAAAGACAAGCTATGGAGCCTTTTCCAACCTTGTCTCTACTGATACCCAGAGGTTTGATGGCTTCATGCTCACATTGATGGTCAGCGTACACAAATGTTTGCCATCACACCTTCAGTGAAAAGTCACTTCAGTTCATGGGGTAATTAGTGATGCAGGCCTCAACTTTCATGAGGTTATAGAAATAAGAAACAAACTGATTTGAAACTTAAATTTCTGAAAAGATTTGATAAAGTAGATTCTGGGGAGCTGTTACCTACTTGTTGCAGAATGAAGAACTTGGGGACTCACTTCTCAATATGGTTTTGACTCTTCAGAATTGAGAAGTTTCTCCTTTCATATGGTTGTGAATCAATAGAGTTATCTACTCTTGGGGCTTGTGGATGCTCAACAGACATTTTGACAAGAAGGCGGGGCATGATAGAGCATCAATTCATGCTGCTTTGAAGCTCCAGCAAGCAAACTTTGATGCCTCAGAGATGGTAAGTGTGGAGTTTATTCATCCCCTTTATGGCTACTTGAATATTCTCTAGGTGTTCTGGTTACATTTTACAGATGTTCTGGTAGGTCAATAGCCTTATGTAAGTTGCTATAGAGTAATGGCAAAAAAAAGTGTAGGAATTGGTGGAATAAATGAGAATGTTGCAGGGTGCAAGGAAATAAAGAGATGGGACATAGGTTTATGAGGTGAGCCAGAATGGACCTGGTGGGTTAAATGCATCCTCTGTGTTATGGGTATAAGCTGGAATCAAGTGGGATGGAGATTGAACTGGAAAGTGGTCACAGGATAAGATCATCAATCATCATACTGAAGTAAAGAGCAAACTTGACCTTCTCCTGTTCTCTTCTTTTATATCAGGATGATTGCTTTCCTTTATGCAAATATCCTTTAGAATTATTGACGATCAGGACAGCCACATAACCTCTTTATAAAAAAAATGAGATTTGATGATTGTCAATTAAGTCTTGTTTGTCCCTTGTTAGGGAGCACGTAACAATAAGTTAAAAAAGAATGATCATTTATAGCACATCTCTCAAGACTAATTTATTCAATAATGCCTTACAGCTGATTGTCATTACGAAGAGGTGGAAAGGCAATGGCAACTATCAGAGAGTAAGCTCATTCTAGTGGCAATCTGCTAATTGTTTTATTCAGGTGTGGACTAAAAATATTGATCAAGACATCGAGGATAACTTTGCAATAATGGCTTGCAGTTGTTTATATCTGTGCAAGAACATAATGGACCTTGATTTGATGATTCATTCAAAAGATTGCACTTCTCATAGTGATACACACTTTCAGTATGTTTGTGCTCATTGATGTCATTAATTTTAGGAAGAAAAGTGTTTTCAGTGTTAATAAATGGTACTAGAAGTGGAGAAAGACATCTTACTCATTGAAGCTCATAATTATAATGTGATGAGTCGCTGATTTAATACTATTTTGAATAACATGAATTTTTACCACATCATTTCCATATCTGACAAATTATTGAAACAGTTTCCTATTCTGGGAGTAAAATACTCCAGTGATATTCACTTCTGCTTTACTTTTGATTGATTTTAGTCCATTGCTACTTGATTGACTTTTCAGTTAATGATCTTTAAAATCCAATTTAAGTTACTTTGCTAAATATTCAATCCGCCCTCCTGCACGTCAATATTTTGTGCCCATTGAATGCAAGCAAAAGGATTATTGTAGGGTTTGTGATGGAGGTTATTCCACCAAAAAATGAATGAGTCAATCATTGAAATATGTTACATCATCCATAATGTGCAAACCATGATATTCCTAATCTAATATCCAGCTATCAAAAGAGATCTCACTACTGGTAATAATTTCACTAAAGTTCACAAATTGAACTGGGTTAATTTAAATATTCTTTGCAAGAACATGAATATTTTATGTGCAATTGCCTTTCACACTCAACTTATATATTTATTTCAGACTTCATTCTTTTTAATTACATAGAAATTATACACTTTTACAAATCAAGGTGGCTACAGTAGTTCCTGTCTAAGAGAACGGGCAAGCGACTTCATCACCTCTTTGTACTGCTGTGCATGTAATGAATAGGAGTGCAAAAAATATGAACTGGCATAAGCATCCTGCCAATTAACCCCCACTTCTGCCTGGAAGGACAGTTTGGGGCCCTGAATGGAGGTGAGGTAGGTGGTGACTGGGCAAGTGTATCATATTTGTCACGTTTAATTCCCATTTCTGCTTCATGTAAGTCCACAGCTTCCTATTCAGCCATGATGACACCACACTCAGGATGGAGAAACAACTTCTCATATTATGTCAAGTTAGCCTTCAAGCTGATGGGTGAACATTGATTTCTCCTTCCGGTATTTGTTTCTTTTTTTCCTTTTCTCCTCTCCCTTCCCTTTTCTTTTATTCCCCACTTTGGCCTCTTACCTCTTCTCCCCATCTGCCTATCACTTCCCCCTGCTGCCCCTCTTCCTCCCCTTTTTCCATGGACCACTCTCCTCCATCAGATTCCTTCTTCACCTTTCCCACACAACTGGTTTCACCTTTCACCTTGTAGATTGTCCTTCTTCCCCTCCCCACACTTTTTTTATACTGGCGTCTCCCCCTTCCTTTCCAGTCCTGATGAAGAGTCTCAACCCTAAATGTCATGTTTATTCATTTTCATAGATGCTGACTGACGTGCTGAGTTCATCCAGCATTTTGTATTTGTTGCTCTATTCTTGGCTTGCTTTTTTTCCTGTTTATAGTGGTGCAGCTGGGGCAGCTAGTACAAGGGTTCATTCCTGATCTCTGATACTGTCTGTGTGAAACCCACATGTTCGCCCTATGACCTTGAAAATTAACCCAGGTGCTGCAGATACCTCCAACATCACAAAGATATTTGAGTTAGGAAGTTAATTAGCCATTGTGAATCTGGTGGATGGGAGGGATGTTGATGGGACTTTACAGAGTGAAAAATGGGTTAGGGTGTGACTACAGTAAATTCTGTGCTTGATGGTCAGCACATGTTAGACTGGAAAAGCCTTTCTCAATACTGTATCTCTCTAGGACTAGTAAGATACATTTTTTTCAGTGCTGGTGTGGTCTATAGAATCTCCTGACTACATTTAGTTCAGTCTTCACAGCCATGCTCAATTGTAGTATCAGATTTCTTCTTCAACACCTTGCCCAAAACACTCTCCAAGTTCCCATTTGAAATATGACCATTTGCACCATTTCTTAGACATCTCACCTTGGCCAATAAAACCAGAGTCATCTACTCACTCCTGCTAGCCCTGATAGTGAGCAAGCTTTGTATTTGATCCTCTTCTTCTCATTGAACCCTTGCAGACTTCTTTAGTATTCTATTAGTAGAGAGAACAATTATCTGCTGTGTTGTGTATTGCCATCTTGCATAATTTCATGACCTGATCTTATCTAAAGTGCTCAGAATTCTATTCTTAACCACATTTAAACTCATCCAGCTATTTAAAGATTAGTGTCCTATCAGTATAAAATATTTTGATTCAAATATTCTTTAAAGATAATTTTTTTTGACAGTTAACATTGCAGTAATATGTATAAAGATACCAATGGGAATAAAAGTTAAGACAATAAAGCAATCATTCAAAGTACAAAGCATGCATAAATTATATAACCTTGAGATAAGTCTGCTTACAGGCAACCATAATGCAAGAAACCTAAAAGAACCCAATTGAAAAAAATGAAAGACCAACACTCAATGGACAGCGAAAGAGGAAAAGAAACAAATCATGCAGACAATAAAGCAAGCAACTGCTTTCAGAACCAAATTGAGTCCACAAATGCAAATCCACAGAGCAGCTGGACTAGGTCTCAAGTTCTTCATGTAGTGGAGCAAGTTGCCATGAAGCTCACAGACACAAAGTGCATAGCAGTGGGAACAGACTCATCTTGGGAAAGTCAGCGAAATCGGCCCGAACCTCACCTCTGGTCCTGGCACCCTGCCTTTCCAGCATACCTAGGCTAGCGTATAAATTGTCTATACACTGGGTCTTGCCCCACTGGGCCCTGGCATTAAATAGTTACTGATTTTAAATTCCTCATTTTTATTCAAATATGCAACTTTAGATCAATTGCCCAGGACTAATTCAAGAAGCACTGCATTCAATTACTACACTTCTTAATTGTAAAAATAGATTTGATTAATACCCCCATAGCAGCCTTTCAATACCAATAGTATCTATCACTCGTGTAAATCATTTGGCCCCAAATATTTGACACTGTTTCCTGCACAATATTTTCATATGTCCTACTGTATAGCACAAGTATTAGCTGAATGAATTAACCACTAGGAAATTAAAATGTATTCTTTTAAACTTCTTAGAGGCTTTGCAGCATTATCAGCTCACTGGTGATCACTCAATTCAAGTAAAACCCGGAGAAATCCAGACTGCAGATCGGCAAATTCAGTCCATGATATGTTTTTTTGATATTTTGGCATGAAATATCTGTATGCTTTTCAATCTGTAATTGAGCTGAAAGTCTGGATTTGCAAACATCCATAAAATTTACACTTACTACCACTCACAGAGAAACTCATAGGCTGAATCACCAACCCTATGTTCCAGGAATGTACTTGGCTATTGACACCCCAAGCCAAACTTATGAAAGTGCAATCTTTGTTAAAGATAAATCTATAGTAATGAGCACAGCAAACATCCAAGCTGGCTCAATGGAACTTTTGAAATTTGAAACAAAACACATAAATATTATCTCGGTCTACAAACCCCCTAATGAACCATTCATGTGGCCACCTAACCTAGATCGCCAGGACAAAATGTACCTCATTATTGGTGACTTTAATAGCCATAGCACCAACTGGGGATACAAAGATGACGATGCAAATGGAGAAGTTGTATCATGGGCTCTAAACAACAGCCTTGAGCTACTATATGAGTCAAAGGACACCCCTACTGATGAAGGGAAAGGTAAACCTAGGTAGAGGGATAGGTAGATAGGGCAAGTGGATTAAGTGGTATGATTAGCTTATGATCAGCTGCCTTACAGATACCTTATGTTGGTTGCTGTACAGCCAAAAAGGGAGCCTCACCCAACAACAAGTGATGCACCAGACATTGTACCCTAATAGCGTTAGACATAGGTCTAAATAAAGAATTATCTGGTCGCACAAAGCATTTTTGAGGTATAACATAACTAAATAGGGGAAGGACAGCGTAGGGGGGTGTGGTAGAACGTTGGAGAGTAGGGGCAGGTGTCAACATAAGGAACTCAGATTGTATCCATGCTGGCCTTGGCAGAAATATTTATAACTAACCAATAATGATTTTACATCTAATTGTATCTTAGCATGTGATCCAAACTATTCTAAAACTGTATTAACGTACATAATTATAATATTTCCTGTAATGATCAATGTTATAAATTTTGTGGAATTGTGTTCCGGCGGGGGGGTGGGGGGGGGAGGGCAGTGTCCAGACTGTTTCTATGGGACATCAGTCTGTAACTTCCCCCATAGCATGCTATGAATAAAAAGACAAGTTTGACGAAGTATTGCTCGTTTTATGGCTTTATTGAATTCATGGTACCTTGTGCTATTGCATCAGGTCGATCCACCTTTGACACTACCTTCACAAGTGCCAGATGGAGAAAATGATACAACCCAGACCTTGCCTTTGTTACCTCGGCAAGTTCCAACCTCTTCACACGAACAGTCCTCCAACATGTACCCAAATCCCAACACTGTCCAGTCCAGGTAGAATCCCTTCCAGTTCTGAGACTTGTACCATCAAAGTACCTACCAAGATTGAACCTGAGAAAAGCGAGTTGGACATCTTTCACAGAATCCCTTGATTCTGATATTATTATTGATACCATAACACCAGCACCTGATCGTTATGATGACTTTGTCCGACTAATCTGGAAATTAGCACAGCAGAACATACCTAAAGGCTGCAGAATCAAATATATTCAGGGATTGACTAGTGATATCAAGCAAAGTTATGATGAGTATGCCAACTTATATGACCAAGACCCATTTGGTCAAGATACAATTGAAATGGGGAAGTCACTTCTGTCCCTACTGAGAAAAGAGAGACAATAGCATTGGCAGGAACTGATAGAAAGCACAGACATGACCAAGAACAGTAAGAAAGCAAGGGCAACTGTCCAGAAACTCAATTCAGGCAATAGACCACCACAGAGAATTGCTGCCATAACACCCAATCAGGTTGCCCACCAACTAATACTAAATGGTCAACCAAATAACAAGGAACGGCAGCAAAAGAAAAAGCAACATCAGGAGATGGAGTCAGCTCTCTCAAATGGAAATAACAGCTTCCCACCTCTTACCCTAGAAGAATTAAAGGATGAAGTATCACAGCTGAAATCCAACAAAGCTGCTGCCATAGATGGGATTCTTAATGAATTCCTTAAACATCTTGGATCTAAAGCAAGAACACAAAATGCTGGCAGAACTCAGCAGGCCAGACAGCATCTATGGGAGGAGGTAGTGACGACGTTTCGGCCGAAACCCTTCCTCAGGAGGGTTCATTTATTTCCAGCATCTACAGATTCACTCCTGTGCCTTTGGATCTAAAGCACTCCACTGGCTTCTGTCCCTTTTTAACTGTTCCCTAAGACCATTAAAAATACCTGAAAAGTGGAGAAGAGCCAAAAACCAGTAAAGACCCCAACTTTCCTAAAAACTACAGACCGATTTCCTTGCTCTGCACGCTCTATGAACTCTAGGAGAGACCCATACTGTAAAGAATATCCCCCGTAGTCCAAGATCTTCTAACACCAGACCAAGCCAGTTTCAGGCCAGGCCGCTCTTGTTGCGGTCAAGTCCTGAACTTAACCCAGTATACTGAGGATATCTTTGAAATGCAACAAATTACAGGGGCGGTATTCGTTGACTTAACAGCAGCATACGACACTGTGAATCACAGAGGCCTTCTACAGAAATTACCCAAAATGTTAAAAGACGAAACCACAAATTAATAAGCGGTCTCCTAGAAAATCAGAGATTTTATGTAGAAATGAATGAAATTAAGAGTTGGTGGCGTCCACAAAAGAACGGACTACCACAGGGATCAGTCCTGGCACCTCTACTATTTAATGTTTACACAAACGACCAACCGACCTTTCCTAATACACGCAGGTTTATCTATGCATAGCAACACAAGCTAACTCCTTTCAAGAGTTGAAGTACGACTCAACCTCGTACTCGAAGCAATGAAGCAGTATTATGAAAAAATGATCTCTGAACCCAAATCCATGAAAACTCACGTGTGCGCATTCCACCTGAGGAATCGAGAAGCAGTGCGGAAACTCAAGATCTTCTGGTGTCGGAAGGAGCTCAAACACCATCCGACTCCAGTTTACCTGGGCGTGACACTGAATAGGACGCTCTCATTTGCCACCCACATCCAAAAACTCCGAGGGAAAGTTGGCTCTCGCAATTCTCTCTTGAAAAAGTTAACAGGCATGAAATGGGGAGCTAATGCTCACACACTTAGGTCAGCTGCCCTGGCACTCTGCTAAACACCTGCATAATACTGTGCACCTGTGTGGGGCAGATCAGCCTATGCGAAGAAAATAGACCCGTTGCTTAACGAAGCCAGCCGAATAATCACGGGCACACTGCGCCCCACACCCACTAACATCATTTACAGGCATCGCTCCCCCAGAGATCCGAAGACAGACTACAACAAAAATTGAAAAAAGGTAACCAGAACTCGGATCCACGGCACCCACTACATCATCATACGTCAGCTTCCAGCCGCCTAAAATCGAGGAACATTTTGCTAGTGGAGGAACTACCTCACGGAACATCCCCCCCCCCCCAAACATACAGGATTGACCTCTGGCAACAAACAGAAGCCAGAACCCCACCAAATAAAACAGCGCAAGACTCCACAGAAATGTTGCTTGGCAGACGGAGGTGGTGCCCTCTCAGTAGAGAGTGTGTTGGGAATTTGTGGGACGGGAGACAATATGGTGAAGTGGGGTTTAAAGACCAGCGAATCCTGTGAGAGTGGCAAAACGGTACAGAACATTGAACACGTTCTGCGCAGCTGCCCACTCTCACCTGATTTAGCTGACACTGACCTGCTCAACATCAACCAAGCAACACTGGAGTGGCTGGCTGTCTGGTGTGGCAAGCTATGAATGAATTCACATTTAGGCTTGAGAGGGAAAGGTAACTGTAAGGGATCATCTTTGATTTTATTTTAAGGTGTTAGTATCACTGACAAGGTTAACATTCATCACCTGTCCATGGTTAGGACAAACAGTCAAACTGAGCTTATGGTCATCTGTACAGGTTCATGTATGCACAGGTGCAATGAAAAATTTACTTAGCAGCATGACAAGCAGCTGGCATTTGATTACAACATTCACAAGAAAGAAAACATAAATTATATAAATTATCCAAAGAAAAATTACAATTAGACCAAATATGTTACAAAGTGGTCATAGTGTTGCTATACTGTGGTAGTGATTAGGATTGGGCTGAATAGTTCAAGAACCAAACAGCTGAAGGGGAGTAGCCATTCTTGAAGCTTCCTGCCTGATGGTAGAAGCAAGGATATGGCATGGTCCGGATGGTCAGCAATTTTTATGATACGTGTTGTTTTTTGAGGCAGCACCTCATGTAAATACCACTGATTGTGGGGAGGCGAGTGCCCGTAACGCATTAGACTGAATTACCTAATCTTCGCAGCTTCTTACATTCCTGCACTTTAAAGTTGCCACTCATGAAAGAAAGGGACTTTAAAGGCATCCTGATAGGCAAGGTTCGAGTGTAGGTGTTTCACCGTTCAGCTGTAGACTTGGGCTACTATGATTTCATTTAACTTGACCTATTTTGACCATATGAAATTCATCAATATTATCACATGTGAGAATCATGTAATCTGAATTTGCATATTCAGAAGTGGTGCCTATGAAGAGACAAGTCGTGAGCAGTATATTATACAGATGGAGGCAACAAGAAAGATGAGTAAAGGGCTCAAATCATGAAGATAAAATAGAATTATATTGTCATATAGCGCAGAAACAGGCCCTTCGGCCCACTATTTCCATGCTGACTATTGTACCCACTTATACTATTTGCATTCAAAAATAATGAAATGAAACAAACCTAAATATCAAATATTTACCATAAAGAGCAGTAAATGGTAAAAAAAACTAAATTAAATCAATATTTGATGTGACTACCCTTTGCATTTCAAACTTTATCAGTTCTGTCCTACATGCTGTTGTGGAGTTTTATACAAAACAAAATCCATGGGTAGGATGATTAAAGCATCTTGGAGAAATTACGACAGTTCTTCTGCAGATTTTAGCAGTTTCACTTGCTTTAGTTTCTCCAGGTAATTGCAAGCAGCCTCAATGAGGTTGAATTTTTTGAGGATGTGACTAAGCAAGTTGATGAAGGCAGGGCAGTAGATGTAGCATATATGGGTTTCAGCAAGGCATTTGATAAGGTACCCCATGCAAGGCTTATTGAGAAAGTAAGGAGGCATGGGATCCAAGGGGACATTGCCTTGTGGATCCAGAACTGGCTTGCCCACAGAAGGCAAAGAGCGGTTGTAGATGGGTCATATTCTACATGGAAGCTGGTGACCAGTGGTGTACCTCAGGGATCTGTTCTGGGACCCCTACTCTTTGTGATTTTTATAAATGACCTGGATGTGGAAGTGAATGAATGGGTTAGTAAGTTTGCTGATGACACAAAGGTTGGAGGTGTTGTGGATGATGTGGAGGGCTGTCAGAGGTTACAGTGGGTCATTGATAGGATGCAAAACATGGCTGAAAAATGACAGATGGACTTCAACCCAGAAAAGTGTGAGGTGGTTCATTTTGGTAGGTGGAATTTTGGTGAGCAGAATATAGTATTAATGGTAAGACTTTTGGCAGTGTGGAGGATCAGAGGGATCTTGGGGTTCGAGTCCATAAGACACTCAAAGCAGCTGCACAGGTTAACTCTGTGGTTAAGAAGATGTACTGTGCATTGGCCTTCATCGATAGTGGGATTGAGTGTAGGAGCCGAAAGGTAATGTTGCAGCTATATAGGACCCTAGTTAGACCCCACTTGGAGTACTGTGGGGTACTCCGGTACTGGTCGTCTCACTACAGGAAGGATGTGGAAGCCATAGAAAGGTGCAGAGGAGATTTACAAAGATTTTTCCTGGATTGGGGAGCATGCCTTATGAGAATAGGTTGAGTGAACTTGACCTTTTCTCCTTGGAGCGACAGAGGATGAGAGGTGATCTGATAGAGGTGTGTAAGATGATGAGAGGCATTGATCGTGTGGATAGTCAGGGGCTTTTTCCCAGGGCTGAAATGTATAACACAAGAGGGCACAGTTTTAAGGTGCTTGGAAGTAGGTACAGAGGAGATGTCAGGGTTAAGTGTTTTACGTAGAGAGTGGTGAATGTGTGGAATGGACTGCTGGCAACGGTGGTGAAGGCGGATATGATCAAGTCGTTTAAGAGACTTCTGGATAGGGTATAATAAGCTTAGAAAAATAGAGGGCTATGAGTAACCCTAGGTAAATTCTAAGGTAAGGACATGTGCGGTACATCTTTGTGGGCCAAAGGGCCTGTATTGTGCTGTAGGCGTTCTATGTTTCTATATCATGGCTCTTTTGAGTCTATACCATCTGTTGCAGAACTCTTTGTTCTTCTTTACACTGAAGATAGTTTTTTATGACCTTGGCCATGTGTTTGGGGTCATTGTCTTGTTGCAGAATGAAATTGGGACCAATCAGACACCTCCCTGATACAACTGTGTGATGCATTGGACTCTGCTTGTACTTCTCAGCACTGAGGATTCCATTCATACTGACCAGATCACCAACTCCATTTGCAGCCTCAAACTTGCAGGGAACCTCCGCCATACTTCATTGTTGGCTGCAGACTCTCATCAATGTTGCACTCTCCAGATCTTCTACAGGCAGACTGCGTCCTACTTGAACCAGAATTTCAAATATTGACTTGTCAGTCCAGAGCAATTGCTGCCATTGTCCAGCACATTTGTCCTTGTGTTTTTGTGCATAGGTGACTCTCTTAGCTTCATTTCCACTCTGGAGGAACAGCTTTTTGTTAACAACTCTTCCACGAAGACCATTTCTAACAAGACTTCTCTAGACTGTAGTGGAGTGTACTTATGTTCCAGAGGTTTCTGTGAGTTCAGAGCTGGTGGCAGTGCTGGACTTCTTCCAATTTTGTAAGTGCAACAGTTTGATGTATCTCTTATCAGCTGCACTCAGTTTCCGAGACTGGCCACTGCATTTCTGTTCCTGACTTAGCCCATTTCTTAAGACCTTGGATAGTTCATTAGAGCATCAGAAGGTTTTTGACAAGAACAGGCCATTCGGCCCAATAAAAATTACCAAACTCCTGTTCACATAGTGTGTTGAAGTACATCTTGAAACTCCTGTGTACTACAAAATTTCTTGGGAGAGACCTTGCTGATGCAGGATGACCACCTTCTATCTGGTTGCTATGCTCACTGTTGCAATGGTGCAAGAATGAGGATTTGAAGGTTAAACTGTCACATCTGCCACACCCTCACCTTTTAGTTTGGTTGTTTTTCACCCAGTTTGATTTCTTCTACACCCATTTCCATTTCGATTCATCAGTTTGCTTCATTCAGCTTGTTATATCATTGATCACTAGCACCTGTTTGTTATCTTTGTTTAACCTTGCACTGGGCAGTAGACAGTACCAAATCAAGTTTTTGTTCAAAAAGTGGCCCTATATTACTTTCTTTAACAAAATACACGAATCTTTCTGTAATATATAATTTTTCCGAAAAATAAATGATTGTAAGTTTAAAATTTGCTCTTTTCTACAGATACACAAATGCAGAAGACAAAAAACAAATAAAAATCTAAATAAAATTTATATTAAAATCTACAGTGCCTAGGACTTTTGCACAGTATGGTAATTGACAATTCATATAAAGGACTGCAACTGTGACACATCCTTTGGCCTTGGAGCATCCTCCACTGCCTGAATTTTCTCAGTGCACTTGTGTAAATCTTGTGCATCAATGGTGCAATCACGGTAAGAGATGCTTCGTTTTAAGATTTCATCCTTGTTGTGTTATGCTCTGAATCTATCATCTTCTAATCTTTTTTTTTAACACTATCTTGAGATGTTGAAAATGTTTCTTGTCTTTCTTACAAGTACCAATGATGTCATCCAGGTAACACTGAGTGCCTGGGCAGCCTTGCAGCACCTCGTCCATAGCTTTCTGCCAGAGTACAGGTGCAAATGCTACTCCAAAAATAAACCTATTATAGTGATAAAGCCCTTAATGAGTGCTTATGGTGAGAAACACTTTGGACTCTTCTTGCACCTCCATTTGTAGGTAGGCCTCAGCTAAGTCCACTTTGCTGAAATGTTTTCCTCCAAAAAGGTTTGCAATGATATCCTCTATTCTGGGCTGAGGATATTGATCTACTTTCAATATAGGATTGATGGTACTGATAGATCCCTGCAGATTCATCCCTGTTGGCTACTGGGACCACTGGTGTTGCTAAAGTCAACCTTGGAAAGAATTCCTTTGGCCTCCATGTGATCTTGCTCACTGGCTACTTTATCACAGACAGTATATTGTCAGTAACCAGACCAGTTTTGTAAAACTTGGGTGTGGCATTTTCATTTAACACTAGTTTGCTCTTGATATTTTTGAGTTTTCCAATTCTATCCTTGAACACTGCTGTTGCTTCATCCAGTACCTTTCTTAATTTGCTTTTAAGTTGACTCTGTTGCAGGGGATATGGCATGCAAATTGTGAATGCATCTCTAATAAAGTTGTATTTGTCTCAGCCAATCACATCTCCATAATGCTGACCCTCCTGTTTATACCACATACAAAACCCAAAGTAGCTTGTTGGTTGTTGTAGTTTACTATTACAAATGTCATTCCCACAGGAGTTATCTTTTCTCCAGTATAACTTCTTAGTTGGATAGTAGCAGGATTCAGTTCAGTATCTTTGAAGTACCATTCAAACTCATTTTGTGGAATGACTAAACAGCTGAGCCAGAATTCAATTCCCTTTTAATTAGTTTGCTGTTCACCTCTGGTGTGAGCCACATAACTTATCTGTCCTACACCTCCTCCCTTACTACTATTCAAGGCCCCAAATAGTCTTTCCAGGTGAGACGACACTTCACCTATGAGACTGTTGAGGTCATATTCTGTGTCTGAAACTCCTGGTTTGGTTCCGCTGTATATCAGTGAGACCCGATGTAGATTGGGAGACTGCTTCGCTAAGCACCTATGCTCCATCTGCCAGAAGAAGCGGGTCTCCCAGTGGCCACCCATTTTAATTCAACTTCCCATTCCCATATGTCCATCCACGGCCTCCTCTACTGTCACGATGAGGTCGCACTCAGGTTGGAGGAATAACACCTTATATTCCATCTGGATGGCCTCCAACCTGATGGCTTAAGCATCAATTTCTCATACTTCCAGTAATGCCAGGCCCCCATTCAGTCCCCATCCCCTTTTCCCTCTCTCGCCTTATCTTCTTGCCTGCCCATCACCTCCCTCTATTGCTCCTCCTCCCTTTTCTTTCTTCCACAGGCCTTCTGTCCTCTCCTCATAGATTCCCCCTTCTCCAGTCCTGTATCTCTTTCATAAATCAACTTCCCAGCTCTTTACCCCTCCTCCTTCCGGTTTCACCTGTCACCTCATGTTACTCCCTTCCCTCCCCCCACCTCTTAAATCTACTTCTCAATTTTTTTTCTCCAGCCCTGCTGAAGGGTGTTGGCCCGAAACGTTGACTGTTTACTCTTTTCCAGAGATGCTGCCTGGCCTGCTGAGTTCCTCCGACATTTTGTGTGTCAATTATTAGTTTTGACAATGTAAATCTCAAAGCCTGTATCACTCTCAACATTATCAGCTTTTTCATAAACAGCATGGAGATTAGTGCTCTTTTTGAAACTGCGACTTGAGTTTTTATCTTTTTCTCTTCCCTGTACAGTTCACTTAATTTTTCTTTGCTCAACATGCACTTTGTATATGTCCTACTTTTCTGCATTTTTGCAAGTTTCATCTCTAAATCTGGGTTTTTTGTTGTTTATGTGAGCCCTGCCACAATGGGAACATTATTTGTTTGGCCAGGCTGGCCTCAGTCTAGAAGCTGCAATTTTGTTTATACTCACTGCCATTCTTGACTACAACTCAATTGCATTTCTGGCTGCTGTTGCTATTGATAGTGATTTCAAGAGCTCTTTTAAATGTGAGTTTTGCTTCAGTTAGGCGTCATTTTTGAATGCTTGCTTGTAAGATTTCACAAAGTAAACAATCTGTCAGAGCATTATTAAACCCATCACTGAACTGACAATGCTGAGATAATTTCTTCAATTCAGCCATGTAAACCGAAATGGATGTGCTTTCCTTTTCATTACCCTTATGCAACCTAAAGTATTCTGCAATCAACAATGGTTTTGGTTCTAAATTTTCATGCATTACTTTCACAATGTCAGCTGGTTTGCTTGGAGCAGTTAAACTTCTAAACACGCTGTATACTTTTCCACCTATTACAATCTGTAACACTGGCACTCACTTTTCATTGGCTATTTCAATTCCTTCAAAATTTGTTCAGTATACATGATACAGCTATCTCTTGTGAATTGAACGTGTCTCTCTTCCTGATATTGACAGCCAATTTTGCATTTCTAAATTTTATCATTATCTCCCAATTCTCATGAATTTTGTTTATTTTCTGCATTTTTTAATTCAAACATGCTGTGCTTCAACAGGTAGGTAGTCAGCTCGGGTTCATTTTAAAACTACCTCATCACTACTCTTGTGTTTTGTAACTCGAAAAACTACTCAAAAGAAAAACACGGGAGTTGGGAAATGGGTCGACTTAATTTTTACTTTCCCTTTCTTTGGTGAGGTGCACATATGACATGATGGTGCAACGACATATGCCATTCATGTAGTTTTTGCATATGACCTGTAATGAATTAATTAAACAAATAAAGAGTGCTTAATCAAACAATATATTTACAATATCACTCAAATATTAAATGCACTACAGTTTCTTCTCTTAAAGCGCCCATGTAACAATTGTCTATCACAAAAGAATTTGATGTTTTCATTCACCAAGGAGGTGTTGCCATGATAACAGATAACAGAGAACAGGGAGACATATTACACTGCACCTGAACAATGAAGGAAACAGTTAAAACTTGGCTGAAAACTGATTGATGACTGTGAAACTTCCATAACATAGTTTTGTGTTGACATCTTAAGTTACATTGCTTGTTTAGCTTAAATTTAATTCAGAAAATCCAGCCCCAAAAGGCACATATTTTGTTCTGGAGCTTGTTATTTTTGTACATTTCTATTTTGTGTTTATGCATTCCATTCATCATTGTGTCATGAAATGTAAGCTTGGTTCTCTCTCCTTCAGTGTAGATTCTTTGTTTTTATCAACAAGATGAGAGGTATCAGTGCTGGGGAATAGAATACTTATATTTCAGTCACTTAGTGACACAGTAAGTGTTTCCAAGGCTGGCGTCATACAATTATACTCAGACTAATGCTCTGTTTACTCTCTCTCAGTGGTGTACCTCAGAACCAGCATCTGAACAGTGCTCATTATTGTACCAGAATGATATCTTACATCTTTACTGCAAGTTAACCTTTGATCTCTCCGAATGAGATTGCCAATTATTGTTGAATTAGAAACAGTTTTGTGTTATGAGCCTATTCTTCACTTGCGCATTGTGACTGCGCTGCACAATGAAACACATTCCCTTAAGATAACTCAAACCAAGGGATAATTGGGCTGATGCCCAAATTTTGCTCACTCACATGTCATACTGCAGCACTTAGGAAAGAAGATCAGTAAAGAAAGTTAAAACAAAAAGAACTGAAGTGACCATCTGTAAGTTTATTCACTGAGGGGAAAAATGAAATTATACTTCAACAGAAGCTTGGAGAGGCACTTATAGTTTACATGAGTTTTGTCCAGGAAAAGTTCCTGTTAGATCATAATGTTTTTAGGTAACAGATGAACAAATAATTGAATTTCCACCCTAATTTGAAAACTAAATACTCTGCTTAACACAAAGCTAAACTCCACACTGACATTTGTTCAATCACCAAAAAGCCATCAAAATTTTACAAGTCTCAGACCCTCCATTTATGAAAGCTTAAGCTTAGACTTATTAGACATTATCTGTCAATAATATCCTCTTCATTGATTTACCATTCTTTATTGTTTACTCCTGACAGTTCATACCTCCTGATATTGAATTTGGCTGGCAACTTACACACACACACACACACACACACACACACACACACACACACACACACACACACACACACACACACACACACACACACACACACACACACACACACACACACACACACACACACACACACACACACACACACACACACACCCCAATTAAAAATGGAATGTAAAATATCAAATTGCCTCTAACTACCCAAAAACTAACCTTGTGGAATCCTTTTGGCTGGAGACTACAGAGAAGAACTTTGAAGTCTGTTTATGATTTGCAATTTGAATATGCAAACACTCAATTTTGGTGGAATTTTTAATCCATATAAATTGCAGTCTGTCATACACAGTCCTGCTTGTCAGTGTGCAAAGATTCAGTCCAATCACCTGCCTTCCTTACCATTCAATAAGGACTGTTTGAGGGAGTTCCAAGACTTTGTGGGTAATTGTGTCAGTTGTCCAATTAAATCACCATTATAATAGGGTCAATTTGACAGTTCTCAGCAGTCTTGAATCATATACTGTTACTTACCTTAATTCATAATATTTCTACTGCTATATGAAGCTGACTGAAAACATTACTTTCAATGCAGGGTGAATAAGACTATAAAAATTACCTTGGCATTTGGTCCCAATCCAGGATTAACTGGTTTTGTACATTGAAAAAAGAGATTGTCTCCCTTTGAGTGTGGATACTAAATCCACTTCAGGACTATGTCATACTGACTAATGTCTAGCTTTCTTCTACTTTTCACTTCAAACCATTCTTTCAGTTATCTTGACTTGATATCAATATCAGTCTTCTCAAGGGCTATGCAATTTTTATTTGGAATTAATTCAAATTCTATGTATTAGTATTAAAGTAGAACTATGTATAATAGATTACAATTAATATGGATCATATACAATCATTGACTGATGATAGGAAACAGAGATTTTGATTGGCAGTTATCAATTTTCCTAATGATTGCAACTCACTGATAAATTGATTGCTCCTTCATAACTAACATCAATATATTAATTGCATTAAGCCAGAATGATTATGGAAGTTCAATAATACATTGCAAACTCCAAAACAGAAAATTCTAATAAAAATGTTACAATTTTTCCACAATGGGAGATGTGTACCAAAACAATATTTCAATGATTTATCATTTTAAAGAAAAAATGTAAAACTTTACTTTGTCTCAATTTTTCATGGTATTGATTCATGCTTTAAGTCTACTGGCAAGGCTGTCCTTGATGCATATGCTTTGAAATCAGTCCTTACTTTTTCAAAGTTTTGCTCTTGTTACCATAATGAAAAGTCAAATAAGGGTAAGACCATGTAAGGTAAGTGATGTGACACTAAGGAAGTCTTGAAAGAGGCAACACAGGAAGACAGTGTCAAAAGAGGCTTATGGCTTGCACGTCTTCATAGATTATGGCATAGCGTATAAAAATTGGGATATAATATTGAAACTTTACAAAACATTGGTTAGATTGTATTTAGAGTATTCTGTGGAGTTCCAGTTGCCACATTACAAGTTACAGGACTAATATCTTGTGCTGGAGAGAGTACAAAGGAGATTCAGAAGGATGTTGCCCAGACTGGAGGACTTCCATTTTAGGGAGAGATTGCTTATGCAGGGTTTGCTTTTCTTTGAGTGATGAAGGCTGAGTGGTGACCCAAATGAGATCAATAAAATTATAACAGGCATACATAAGGTATTTAGAATTTTTTTTCCTGTAGTGGGGCATCAAAGAGGAAAAAAATGAAGGCATAGATTTAAGTTAGGAGGAGGAGTTTTATAGTGGATTTGAAAGGAAATGGTTTGACATGGAGAATGGCTAATATCGCGTGGTTTAGCATGGAACAAATTTGATGATCAGATTGCCTCTGGTCTCCATGGACAATCCACTTTAAGAATGCTATATGAATGTGTCATGACCTCAGCCCCCTCCTTCAAGAGAATCGCAAGATCGCTATTAATTCAGGTCTTGGACCCAGGAAATGAGAGACAATGCCCCGGAGTTGACCATTGTTCTTAGAGGCACCTGTGTGAATTGCAACTCTATAGTACGTGCCAGCTATCAGGGACATGGACACCCTCGGGCAATGTGGTGTGGGGATGGCCTCACCCTACCTTGATTGACATTTACAAATCTGCCAGCCATGATAAAAAGGAGACTGCTGGAGGCAGTACTCCAGCGACGCACTAGACGGACACCATCGCTCATTCCTCTCGTAATAACGGGAAGCTGCTCGGAAGCCACGTGTGATTCGGATCCCCTAGCTAGGGAATCGAGTGGCTAATAACCCCGAAAAGGAGTTCGGACTGACAACGAGGAACTCCCGTTCTCGATCTCACGCTTTGAGTCCAGAAGGCTGGCAAGTCTATTTTCTCTCTCCAACCCGTGAACAAGCAGCGGTCCCTCAAGCGGCAAAAAGCCTCCATGAACTGGCGAGACTTTTATATTTCAATTGGACAATTCGTTTAACCCCTAGACAACGATAGAGCTTATTTTTGATTGATTATTACTACACCTGTGCTTTAGATTGAGTTTTGACGATGTATATGATCTGAATGTTTTGTATTAACCATACGTTTGTGCCCCTTTATAAATAAAACGTTTGAAAATAGTAGCACCAGGCTTCAGGGACCTATCTATCTTTGCTGGTAAGTCACCCGGTTACTGGGGAACATAACAAATGATAGTCACTTTGGCGGCTTAGAACTCTCTGAGTGGTCCTCAGTAGTGACTTGGTTTGTAGCTCAGGTCCCAACACAAAGAGAAAGTTTAAAGAAAGTTTGATAAGTTTATCAGCCTCGTCAACCCTTTCCAATCTACTTGATGTCCTGAACATTCCTGGGCATTTATTCAGCTGTGTGGAAAAGGAAATCATCATTGTGTAGGGCATAATCACTGATATCACTACTGATTGAAAGATGGAAGTTCGAGATAGGAATGAAACAGAACTGAACAGGAGCTACAGGCAGCCTTAGATTTATATGTGGAAGAAATCCAAAAAGGAAGTGTGTGTCACCTAATAAAGCAGAAGACAATTGTTGAAAATAAATTATTTTTTTGTGAGATAACGTGTTATAATTTCTTGTTTTTTTGCTGTATTGGAAATCAGTATTGCCATGAATGATTGTGGGCAGAGCTTAACACATTTGTACACAGCTTTTCTGCAATGTTATTAATAGATTAGATATTTCGATTCTAATCTTTGGGCAGCTTGATTTCAAGTACTGTATCCTTATCTTACCTGTGTTTTGCTCAGGTACAGAGGCAAGATAGATATGACCTCCAGAAAAGAAAAAAATCTTTCATTGAAATGTACTTGATCTGAAACATTAACTTTGTTTCTTTCTTAGCTGGGCTGAGTTTTACCAGCATTTTCTGATTTAAATTTATAAGATCCTTGTTCTTCTTGCACTGAAAAGGCAAATTTTCCCTTTAACTCCTATTTGAACATAGAACCAAGTACAGCAAAGTACAGGCCATTTAGCTCTCAATGTTGATACTAAATGACAATTTATACGAAATGATATGAAGGTTAGTAGTGTTGTAGATAAGGTAAAAGGTGGGGACATAGATGGTTTGCAGAGCTGGATGGAGAAGTGGCAAATGGAGTTCAATCTGGAAAAGCGTGAATGTTGAACTTGAAGGCAGAGTAAAGCTTAATGGCAGGAGTTTTAGCAGTGTGGAAGAACAGGAGGAATTTTGGGCCCGTGTCCACACATCCTTCGAAGTTGCCTTGCTTGTTGATAATGTGTTTAACAAGCCATATTATTTGTTAGCCTTTATTAGGTGGGAGAATGAGTCCAAGAGCTGTGAGCTAATGTTGCAGCTCTATCAAACTCTGGTTAGACCATACTTGGAGCTGTGTTCAGAACTAGTTGCCTCATTAGGGGAAGGATGTGGCAGCTTTAGAGAGGATGTTGGATTAGAGGAACAAATCTTTTGAGGAAAGATTGACTAAGGCTTTTTTCTTTGCAGTGATGAGGATGAGAGAAAACTTGATAGAGGTGTGTAAGAGTATGAGAGGCACAGATAGAGCGGACAGTCAGCACCTTTTTCCCCAGGGTGGCAGTAGTCTATATCAGATTAGATTTGTTTAGGGGAGTTAACAAATCTTCCCTAAACAAAAGGAAAAAGTTTAGGGGAGGTGTCAGAGGTAAGATTTTTATACAGAGAATGGTAGGTGTCTGGAATGCACTGTCTGGGGTAGTGGTAGAGGCCAATACAATAGGGGTGTTTAAGTGACTTTTAAATGGATGGAAGAATATTTGAGAGTTATACGTTGTGTAGGAGGGATGGTTTAGATTGACAGTGACATAGGCTTATATAGCTTGGCAAAATATCATGGGCCAGAGGGCCTATACTGTTCTATATTCATTTCATTTAAGTCTTTATTTAAGATAAAATAACCACTTGTTCCAATTAGACCTTTTATATTGTTAGGGTCGCCAAACTAGTTTTGACTTCAGAATTTGAATTGCCAGTAGTATTCCTAATTTATTGAAAAAAAGTGGTGCAGTAGGCCAAAGCTTCCTTACCTTAGGGGGAAAAGTGCCGGAGGAACTCAGTGGGTAAGGCAGAATCATGTAGATATTCTAGTCCAGAATATACTTTGGTCCAGATGAAGGATCTTCACCAGAAATGTCAACTGTCGATTTCTTTTCACAACTTCTGTCTGGCAGACTGAGCTCCTCCAAATGGCTACTCATTTCAATTCAGCTTCCCATTCCCATTCTGACACGTTGGTTCATATTCCATCTTGGTCCCTCCAACCTAATTACATGATCATCAATTTCTCAAACTTTCAGTAATGTATCCATGATCTTCTTTCTCTCATTTTCTATTCCCCTTTCTGGTTCCCCACTCATCATTCTCTCCTCCTCACCTGCCCATCACCTCCTTCTAGTGTGCCTCTTCCTTCCTTTTCTCACAAGGTTCACTACTCACTCCTATCAGATTCCTTCTTCTTCAGCCCTCCACCTCTTCCACCTATCATCTCCCAGATTCTTAATTCATTGCCCTCCCTAAACCATCCATGTTCCTTTTTACCTTGTTTCACCTATCAACTGCTAGCTTGTACACCTTCTTCTCCCCCACGTTCTCATTCTGGCTTCTTCCTCCTTTTCCAGACCTGATAAACTGTCTTGGCCCAAGGTGTCAACTATTCATTTCCCTCCATAGTGCTTTCTGACTTGCTGATTTCGTGTGTGTGTGTGTGTGTGTGTGTGTGTGTGTGTGTGTGTGTGTGTGTGTGTGTGTGTGTGTGTGTGTG
Organism: Hemitrygon akajei; assembly: GCF_048418815.1. Lineage (NCBI taxonomy): Eukaryota > Metazoa > Chordata > Chondrichthyes > Myliobatiformes > Dasyatidae > Hemitrygon > Hemitrygon akajei. Next base: position 94,492,952 of record NC_133124.1, read on the forward strand.
TGTGTGTGTGTGTGTGTGTGTGTGTGTGTGTGTGTGTGTGTGTGTGTGTGTGTGTGTGTGTGTGAGAGAGACTCAAGGTTTCTGCAGAATCTCTTGTGTTTTTGCTCCAGATTCCCATATCTGCAGTCTCTTGTGTCTCCATCTTCCTTATGGTAAAATGTTTAGTAATTGAATAAAGTATTTTTTGCTTTTTGAACACAGCTGGAGCCTATGGGATTGAGGGCAACAAATCAGCATGAATTGAGGGTTGTTTGATATAAAAGGAAGAATACAAATAAATAAGTAATTTGTTGGTTGAGAATTGTTACCATAGTATGCTGCTGGGATTACCTGGTGTCACATTCTTTACTAGTAATGAGACAAACATGGGATATGTAGCCAAGTTTGTTTTTGATGCTAAGGCGAGTAGAAATATGAGTATTGTGAGGAAGATCCAGAGAGGTTGAGAAGGTATATAGGCAGGCTAAGTGAAAGGGGAAGGACATAAAAATAGATATTAATTTGGGAACGTATGAAGTCATCTACTTAGTTGAAAAAAGTAGAAAGACAGAGGATTTTTTAAAGTGATGAGAGTCTGCAGGGCAGTATTTAAAGGGAGTTGAATTCTCTTGGTTCTCTGACAGTTAACATAAAGTGCAGCAAGCAGTTAAGAAGGCAAGCAGATTGTTGGCCTATTTGCAAAAGATAGAGTACAAAGATAACAATAACCTCTTACATTTTCAAGGGGGAGGTTGTGACCTAGAATGGCATATATGGAGACCAAAGCTCGAGATGCATAGGTCATTTTTCAGCAGAAGCAGACACAAAATTGGAAACCTTGTGTGAGAAATTTTTGGTAGAATCTCCTGAGAGGATCTCCCTGAACTCAAAATACATAGACTTTTTATACTCCTTAAGCAGACATATATCACCAGGGTGGTAAAGCACAGCATCAAATTTACAATTGCACCGATTACTTCAATACTTTGGAGTGTCGGTAAGTCATTTCATTGCATTACATATTTATAACAGAAAAGTATCTTCACTGAAAAGAAGTAATTACAAATAATTAAACATTAAAAAAAATCTAGAAATACAGTGCAGAATAGACCGTTCCATCTCTCTAAGCCTTGCTGTCCAGGAATCAGCCCCGATTTGACCCTAGCCTAATTATTGAACATCATTTGCCAATACTCAGCCCAGATACCTGGTTGATCCCGATTCCTCTGTAATTTTTCTATACTACCCCATCTATTTTATACCATACCATCCATTTTAGTATCATCCACAAATCTACGAAAAATGCCTTGCACATTCACATCTAAATCATTTATATAAATTACAAACAACAAAGGTTCCAGCATTGACCCCCGTGCCTTACCACTGGAACATAAAACATAGAACACAGAAATCTACAGCACATTATGGGCCCTTCGGCCACAATGTCGTGCCGACCATGTAACCTACTTGAGGAACAGCCAAGGATTACCCAACCACATAGTCCTCTTTTTCTAAGCTCCACATACCTATCTAAGAGTCTCTTAAAAGACCCTAATGTATCTGTCTCCACCACCGTAACCAGCAGTGCATTCCACGCCCCCACCACACACTGTGTGAAAAACTTAACACTGACATCCCCCCAGTACCAGCCTCCAAGCACCTTAAAACTATATCCCCTTGTGTTAGCCATTTCAGCCCTGGGAAAAAGCCTCTGACTATGCACACGATCAATGCCTCTCATCATATTATACACCTCTATCAGGTCACCTCTCATCCTTTGTCACTCTAAGGAGAAAACACAAGTTCACTCAACCTATTCTCATAAGCCACACTCTCCAATCCAGGCAACATCCTTGTATGTCTCCTCTGCTCTCTATAGTATCCACATCCTTCCTATGGTGAGCTGACCAGAACTGAACACAGTACTCTAAGTGGGGTCTGACTAATATCTTGTATAGTTGTAACATTACTTCACGGCGCTTGAACTCAATCCTATGGTTGATGAATGCCAACACACCATATGTCTTCTTATCAACACTGTCAACCTGCGCAGCAGCTTTGGGTGTCCTATGGACATGGACCCCAAGATTTCTCTGATCCTCCACACTGCCAAGACTCTTACCATTATTATTATATTCGGTCTTCAGATTTGACCTACCAAAATGAACCACTTCACACTTATCCGGGTTGAAGTCTATCTTCCACTTTTCAGCCCGGTTCTGTATTGTATCGATGACCCACTGTAACTTCTGTCAATCATTCAGACTATTCACAACACACCCAACCTTTATGTCATCAGCAAACTTACTACCCACCCTTCTACTTCCTCATCCAGGTCACCTACGAAAATCACAAAGAGGAGGGATCCGAGAACAGATCTCTGTGGAACACCACCAGTCACCGACCTCCATGCAAACACCCATTGCCTTCTGTAGGCAAGCCAATTCTGGATCCACAAAGCAAGATCTCCTTGGAGCCCAGACCTCCTTATTTTCTGAAGGAGCCTTGCATGGGGAACCTTATCAAATTCCTTACTGAAATCCATATACACTACATCCACTGCTCTATCTTCATCAGTGTGTTTTGTTACCTCCTCATAGAATTCAATTAAGCTTATAAGATATGACCTTCCCTTGACAAAGCCATGCAAACTATCCTTCATCAGATTATGTCCCTCCAAATGCTCATAAATCCTGCCTCTCAGGATCTTCTCCAACAACTTGCCCACCACTGAAGTAAGACTCACTGGTCTATAATATCCTGGGTTATCTCTGCTCCCTTTCTTGAACAAGGGAACAACATTTGCAACCCTCCAATCCTCTGGTACTTCTGCTGTCCCTATTGATGATGCAAAGATCATCACCAGAGGCTCAGCAATATCCTCCCTCACTTCCCACAGTATCCTAGGGTATATCTCATCCAATCCTGGTGACTTATCTAACTTAGTGCTTTTCAAAAGCTCCAGCACATTGTCTTTCTTAATGTCTATATGCTTAATTGCCAAGGTCCTTTTCCCTGGTGAATAGTGAAACACACAGCCTCTAGTCTCAGAAACAATCTTTGACCATTATCTGCAACTTCTATCAGTGAACAAATTATGAATCCAATCTGCTATCTCTCCCTGGATCCCATGTGGTGGTCTATCCTTCTAGACCAGTTTGCCATGAGCAACCTTGTCAGGGCCTTATAAGACCATAAGACATAGGAGCAGAATTAGGCCATATGGCCCATTGAGTCTGCTCTGCCATTTCCTCATAGCTGATCTAGTTTTCCTCTTAGCCCTTTTGGCACTCTATGTGTGTTGGGAACCCAGAGACCGAGCTCAGCTTTCGTTTACCTTTGTATTAAGGTATAGATCTCTGAATGCACACGCATCCCACATATAGGTTAACTGAATAAGTCTGCTTATTCTAGATGGCAAAAAAATAGTCGGCAACCCCCTTGATCTTAGTTGCAGTAGAACAAAATATCTGAACTGAAGATGGCTGATGTTTGGTTTGATGTATACCAATTAGCATAGCTCTTTTCTCTGCACATATGGCCAATGCATCGGAGAATGTCTCAAGGTCATCAGTTTCCAAACTCTTAAATGGTCACCCACTGTGAACTGGTAGTCTGTTTTCTACATGGACAGTGATGTTTATTCATGCTGCTCTCTATGTAATTTCAAATCTGATTACTGCTTGTAGGAGTTGCAGTGGAAATTGTTTGAAGACAAGTTCTCATTTATATTGATGGTTGTCACCCTTTAACTTTTGATAATAGTTGCTTTATCCCTAACAAGGGCTTGATGAGATTGCACCTATATTATAGTGCAGCGGCATGAGTCTCCTGCCCTCCGTTGTATAAGTGATTGAGGGAGTCTGTGATGTTTAACAGATTGATTCCTGGCAGTCTTTTGTGCTCTGATAATCACAGTTAGAGGGCAAGACTTATGTCAATGTTTACAGCAGATGGTACAGCAAATCTATTAACTTAAGAAATAGCAGAGTTTACTTTAACAGTCTGTTCACAGACAGTGCCTATACTCCAAAAACCCATCCATATTGACATCTATGGAAAGCTAATTATGTGCTGTGATCTACTTGGATTACATAATATGGAAGGTTATAGCACTTTATATTGCAATGAAGGACACATATGAATGTGTCAGTGCCGTTGATAGTACCAGCTTTTTGCTGAAGCATTCGAAAAGCAATACCACTACTCCTCGCTTTCTGCACACTGTAAAGTTCTCTAAACATAAACACAAGAAGTTCCATAAATACTGGAAATCCAGTCAACACACATACAATGTTGCAAGAACTCAGCAGGTCATTCAGCATCTACAGAGAGGAATAAACAGTTGACATTTTGGGCTGAGCTCCTTCAACAGGACTGGAAAGGACGAGGGAAGCTGCCAGAATAAAGTGGTGGGGATAGAGGAAGAGGACAAGTTAGAAGGTGATAGGTCAAACTATGGAGGTGAGATAAGGAAGAAACTGGGAGATGATAGGTGGAAAAAGTAAAGGGCTGGAGAAAAATGAATCTGATAGGAGAGGAGAGTGGACCATGGGAGAAAGGGAAGGAGGAAGGGAACCAGTGGGGTGTAATAGGAAGGTGAAAAGCAGAGAAGAAGTAAGAGGGGTCCAGATTAGGTAAATACTGAAAAGGAAAGGGGGGATGGTAAAAAATTCTCCAGAGCCCAGCATTCTTGGACCTTCTCTTTCTTGGTCATGTTTCGCAGCCTGTACATTGTGCTTCTTTTAAAACTAGAGTTGCACTCACTTGCAAGAATTCACTTTTGCACCTAAATAGGCTGATAGCATTCAATACCAAGTGAGGAGAAACTCCATGCTGAGAAACTTAATGTAACATTTCATATGTACCACAAAATCTCATTTTCCTATTTCCTGCAACTCCCAAATGATTCACCTGTTGTAGCTTGAGCAGAGGTAGAAATTGAATGCTCAGGTCCATACCCTGATGACTTGGTTTTGAAGCCTCTGAGTATGTCACTTGTTCGAGATGAAAGAGGAGATTGGTAGCTCAGTTTGGTGGCTTGTTTGTTCAGTTGTTCACTGACCGGGGAGGTTATGTAGCAAACATTTCATCACCAGTTAAAACTGGACTGAGTAGAACATGAGTACTCAGCAGAACCAACACCCAATTGTGGACGATGACGTCTACTCAACTGGTGATGAAACGTTTGCAACCTGATCTCCAAGCTTGGTGAACAATTCTACAAACATGTGTCACTTATACTTGTGCAGTGTCTGGTACAGTAATGACAGATGGGACAGTGTATTACTTGACTGAAGGGACCGATTATAGATGTAAAGTAAAAAGGTTTCAAGTTAATTCCTTGCTTCCATATCCTCTTTTACCTTTATTGTTTTATTTCATTGATATTTCAATGCTGGACAGCAAGACGATTACAAATGAATGAGCTCTTGCAACATAAAGATTAAATTATCCATCATCCTGTTTCAGGTGGATGACGTCTTAACATCCACATTCTGTACATAATTGATAGAGACAGGCATTTTATTCAAGCATCTGGCAGTCCATAGTTCAGACCCCTACCATGGATAGTGCCTCATCTTGCAAAATTGCAATATTACCTCACACATGCCACAGCTGGACTTAATACTCACTTAGCAGTCCCGGGGTACAGGATTTGTGCCAAGCTGAACACAGCTTGGGAATAGCTGCACAGTCTAATGCTGATTCTCTACTGTTGGTCTCCATTTGCTCTTGATGATTTGTGAAGCATGAATCACCAGGTGAAAACCTAATTATCTGTCCTGCTGCCCTTTAGCTATCTGATGACTGGAAGACAGCACACAGTTCTCTCGGTCTCCCTTTATTCCAGAAAAATGACCAGATTCAACATGTGCAATGCTGTGTGTTTAACTAAAATAAATAAGGTCTTGTATTGTGAGCTGCTTTGAGCCCCATATCAATGAAAAGATATGCTGCCATTGGAGAATCCAGAAATGAAAAGTTTGACATATGAACAACATTTGATAGCTCTAGGCCTTGAATCACTGGTGTTTAGAATAATGAGGGGAAAATATTATTGAAACCTATTATATGTTAAGAGGCCTAGATAGCGTAGATCAGTGGTTCCCAACCTTTTTTTGGCCATGCCCCACCTAATCACCTCTAAAATCCTGATGCCCCCTGTGGTGATATATAATTCTTATTATTCAAAAAGTGAACTCCTATTCACCTGGAGGAAGCCTAAAAGACCATTAACTTGGTTTAAACAAGCTTCCAAAGAACATGGCATTCATGAAAGAGAAAAATAAAATAACCAAAGGACTGTTAAAGTTCTGAGGAAGAAATTACTAAGAAATTGTAAAAAAAAAAGAACATTAAGTGATATTAAAATAATAATAATAATAAATAAATAAAACAATGCCGATTCGTTTCTACATCATACAAAGACAGATACACCGTTTAAAAGAGATGACGCAATGTACACACCTTCACACCACCAAGAACCGAAAGCTACTGCAAAAAGCAGCATTGGCGTGACCTCGTACGAGTTTCTTACGCGTTTGGACTTGTTCATTCGTTCCTTCCTACATCAGTCAATTTATTAATTTAATTATGAAAGCCATTTGATGGTTGTAATGATGGTGATACACTATATATACAGTACATACGCAATTACACATGTACATACACACAAGTATTTTTATGTATGCATACTGTATATACACATATGTATTAACTCGCGCACACACACTCATACTCACACAGACTTACTAGAAAAAATTCACTGTTAATAACTCATTCTTGAATTGCCCCCCCTTAAAAATCAAATTACCCCCCTGTGGGGCATACACCCCACGTTGGGAACCACTGGCGTAGATGTAAAAAGGATGTTTCCAATACTGAGAGACCTGCAAACACATCCTCAGAATAGAAGGACATCTCTTTAGAACAGGGATGAGGAGGAATTTCTATAGCCCGAGAGTAATGAGTCTGTGGAATTCATTGACATCGATGGCTGTGGGTATATTTAAAGCAGAGGTTCATAGGTTCTTTATCAGTAAGGGCATCAAATTTTATGTGAAGAATGCAAGAGAATGGGGTTGAGTGGGAAAATCAGCCATGATCAAATGTCAGAAAAGACTTGCTGAGGCAAGTAGCTTACCGTAATTCTTAATAGCTTAGTAGTCTTTTGGTTTATCTGGTGAGGTTGAATATTGAAGTGGGCCATGAAATTCCATGGGTATGGAGGTGAGTGTGAAAGGTGGATTCATGCAATGGAATATAAGGGACTACATAAACAGAGAAGGTAAGAAAGTGAAATGAAGAAGGCAGAATATCAAGACCCTTTTCCCGCTTATTTATAAATCAATATGTTGCTTATAGCCATTATATCTTGATCAACCACCTCTGAAATTATGCTAAGGTGAAATTGTGGGTCTCAATATTTTTACAATTCCTTTAAAACTGTCACATAGTATGGAGAATTGAAAATCACAATGGTGTCATTCCCACATATCATAGTAACTCAACTCCAAAATTTAACACTTGAGTGATAGCACTTCTACTATGGTCAAGTCTAGAATGTTCTCCTACAGGATTGTCTATTACTGGGCTGTCAGGTGGCTGTAGAGGCCGATCTGGTTTCTACACATTTTGGTGGGTGTCGGCAAGTGAAAGTGTTGGCTGTGGTTCGTGGTTGAGTCCTTTGGTTGTTCAGTCTCTCCTTTCACTGCTGTCGTTTGTTCTTTGTGACACAGTGGACGTTGCTCTCATGTAGTGCAGCTTCCTCTTGAACAGATTTCCTTCAGGTGAATCTATTGAGTAAAATATCTTCCCAGATTTTAGATGTAATGTTTTTCAGGCTGCTTTTGAATATTTGAAAAATTTCCTTTGCTCACCAGACATTAAGAGCCAAAAAAACACTGCTTGAAGATTTACAATGTGACAGGCAACATCTATGAAAGAAAATGGACAGCCTTCCCAAAATATCGCTGCCTAATTCTCTCTACTGATTCTGCCCAGTACATTTTTGTTTTCTCCAAATATCAGCATCTGCCATTTCTTGTGCCTCTACTTGACATTAATAGTTCTTTTAACGTTGTTTTTGTCTCAGCTTCCAAGGCTGAATTATGGTAAAGCTTTGAGTACTTTAGTATTCAACAGAAAAGGGACAGGGTTGCAGGTATGTGAAAATTACGTGTTTCCATTCATTCATTACCTTATAAAATTATGTGCCTGAATAATTGAAAGTGGCAGTAGAGTTGAGAGAATGATGATCAAAGCGTGTCATATCTTGGGTTTCATAAATGTTCTACAAAATCATGGTCAGGGCAAATATGATGGGCTACAGGGCCTTTCTCTTTGCCGTACTGCACTGTGTTCCATCTTCTAAAAAGAGGGAGGTTGTGATGAGTTTGGTTAGGCAACACATTTAGTATTGTACCTAGTCCTGGTTAATACAGTTTAGAAAGCATCTGAATGCCCGAGAAAAGGTGGCAAAAAGATTTAGCAGGATGCTTTCGTGTTTAAGGATTTCAGCTGTTGAACCCTCCAGTCTAACATTTAAAGTTACACTAGAGAAGGTCGAATAGTTTCCTTGGGGCATAAAACGCTGAAAGAAAGCTCAGACAACATTACACAAAATCATGTTACATTACAATTCAAAGCATTTAAAGTACATTAATTATCAAAATATGTATAAGTTACAGAATCTTGAGATTTGTCTGCTTACAGGCAGCCACAAAGCAAGAAACCCGAAAGAACTCAATTTTTAAAAAACACAACACTCAATGCACAGAGAAAGAGGGAGAAAACATGAATCATGCAAACAATAAGATCAAGCAACAGTATTCCGAACCAGATTGAGTCCATAGTCCTGAATCTCCGAATAGGCCCATAGCCTTGGTCTCAGTTTATCATATAGCAGGGCAAATCATTGCAAAGCTTGCAAACACTAAGTGCACGCATAGCAGCTGGAGCATCCTCACAGTCTCAGTGCTGCAGAGAGAGGAGTCAACATCATGGAAGAGCGAGCAGAATTGGCCCAACCCTCGCCTCTGGTCCCGACATCTTGCCTTTCCAGCCTATTGTTACAATATGATATGTGGAGGAAAGCTGATCGTTCAAGAAAACAATCAAAGAAAAACAGTAATGTTAAAATGATGGACCAATGAAATAGTGTGGTGAAGGAATGCTTCCTGAGGTAGAGAGTACTTGTGATGTAGTTTTCAGACTGAAAGGATGATCGATAAAAGTACTGAAAATCAGTCAGGGTTTTCTGAAGTGAATTAGATGTGTATATGAGGGAAATAATTTGTAAAGTTACATTCTAAGAGTTGGGGAATGGAGTGCAAAGAGCTGCTAGACCAAATAAATACCTGCTTCCCGTGTTGCATAGATTCCATAATACCAGATGTACGGAACTCCCAGTCTGAGCCAAGTGTTATCCACATGATCCATGAATGAACATGTTGTGTTCCTTGTACAGAAATCTTATTAGAGTTAGACTGGTGACAGAATTGAACAAAGAAAAACACAATGACTGAGGTGAAAAATGAATTCTTTTACAAATGCGTTAAACACGATTAAACATAAAAATAAACAGCAGAGCTGTTTGTTGTCACCATAATGGTAGCTATAATTGAGGATAGGAGAATCATTTCAGGGCACTCTATTGTTAAAAGTATATCCAGTTAAAGAACTCGATGAGGTTTCAGAATGTAGCAGGTTTCCTTAATATGAGTCATCTTCCATCAAAATTAGTGTTTACAATGAATAAATAGTGCCACTGAATAGTAATCAAGTATTGTTGCTGTAGGAATGAATATCTTCAGCAGTTACATGCAGTATTCAACAATAATGCTGATTATCCACATTATCTTCTTGAAATGCAACAGAGAATAGAGTGACCCTGTTACTGTATTCAGAGGACCGAATGGCATGCAGTTTTGGAACACAGTTTAAGATGGTAGGAAGGGGAAGGAAGCACAGATAGTTCAACAGATAAGTAAGTTAGAAAGTTAAAAAGTAAAGGCCAGTTGTAAAGTGTGGTGACATTGGTAAACAGAAGCAGATGTTGAACAGGGAAGGGACAGGTCATGGTGTAGAAGTAAAACAATACAGAACCAAAGAAGCAATTGGTGGCAAGGTTGTATGGGAGACCAGCAGTTGCCCAAGCTGCAGGCCTTCCCCTCTCCACGCCACCGATGTTGTCCAAGGGAAGGGCACTAGGACCCATGCAGCTTGGCACCGGTGACGTCGCAGAGCAATGTGTTGTTAAGTGCCTTGCTCAAGGACACAAACACGCTGCCTCAGCTGAGGCTCGATCCAGTGACCTTCAGGTTACTAGTCTGATGCCTTGCCCACTAGGCCACGCGCCAACACTAACATTGTGATGTCAAAATGAAATACTTGCTTTATGATTGCAATATGTATTCACAACAAGATATACACAACCAGAGATAAAAAGTTATGATTACAGAAATATGGCTGCAAGCTGAACAAGGCTGGATGGAAGAAAGTTAAAATTCCGTGAGAATAATTTCAAGGGAATATTCCAAAAGGGACACAATCTTTGATTAATGTCCAAATTGCATGGATGAAAGAAAACTGGAGGACTAAGAGAGAGGTAAGTGTTGGATTGATCTTGATGTATGTTAAAAGGCTGGTACAATATCACAGGCACTATGCTATACTGGTTTATGTTTCATATTCTAGTGTAAAGGATGAGGAAGAATTTCTTTTCTCAGCAGTCTGTGAATCTTTGGGAATTCGCTCTGCCAGAGATTTGTGAACACAGAGCTGTTAAGTATATTCAAGGGTTAGATAAATAGATTTATTGGACCAGGGGAATCAAAAAACCAAGATTTTAGGCAGGAAGGTGTTGAGACTGAGAATTAAACCAACTATCACAGGTAAAATTCTGAAGGAACTCAGCAGTCCAGGCAGCATCCATGGAAAAGCATAACCAGTTGATGTTTCAGCCCGAGACACTTTGTCAGGATGATGAAGGCTCTTGACCAGAAACGCTGAATGTTTACTCTTTTCCAATGATGCTGCCTGACCTGCTAAGTTCCTCCAGCATTTTGTGTGTATTTCTCGGATTTCCAGCATCTCCAGATTTCCTCTTGTTCGTGACTAAACCAACCATGATCAGATTCTAAAGGCTGTTTGGCACATTTGTACTCTTAATTCTTAAATTCTTATATTATCTCTGAAGAACTTCTGCAATGATGTGCTGAGGCTTAAATAATTGGAAATGAAACTGGAATTTGTTTATTATTTCCACATGTACTGAAAGAAACTGAAAAGCTTTTCTTGTACAAGGGGTGATTGATAAGTTTGTGGCCTATGGTAGAAGGAGTTAATTTTAGAAAACCTAGCACATTTATTTTTCAACATAGTCCCCTCCCTCATGTACACACTTAGTCCAGTGGTCGTGGAGCATACGGATCCCTTCTTTGTAGAAATGGTCCACAGCAGGGGTGATTGATAAGTTCGTGGCCTAAGGTAGAAGGAGATGAGTTATACCACTCTTGTTACATGCACATGCAGTTCAACTCTTTGAATGAAAATGGAGAAAGTTTGAAGTTAATAACTCATCTCCTTCTACCTTAGGCCACAAACTTATCTATCACCCCCTGCTGTGGACCATTTCTGGAGGTCCAAGATGCCGACTTCTACAAAGAAGGGATCCGTATGCTCCAGGACCGCTGAACTAAGTGTGTAAATGTAGGAAAAATAAATGTGCTAGGTTTTCTAAAAATCTCCCTTAGGCCACAAACATATCAATCACTCTTTGTATACAGTTTATACAAATCAGATTATTACACAGTGCATTAACATAGGAAAAGGTAAAAGAATAACAGGACAGAATAAAATATAACAGCCACAGAGAAAATGCAGTGCAAGAAATCAACAAGGTGCAAAATTATTGTGAGGCCAAGAGTCCAACTTATCATTCCAAGGAATTACGTAGTAGTATTATCACAGCAGGGTAGAAACTGCTTTTGAGCTTGGTGATATGTGTATTATGCTTTTGTAATTTCTGCCTTATGGAAGAGAACTCAGAACTCTTAGCATCATGCCCTTGCCCTTCTACCTTAATCCCTGCACTCACATTCTGATTCCCACCACCCTGCCAAACTAGTTTAAACCCTCCCCAACAGCTCTTTCAAATCTGCCCACCAGGATATTGGTCCCCTTGGGATTCAAGTGCAATCGGTCCTTTTTGTACAGGTCACACCCACCCCAAAAGAGGTTCCAATGATCCAGAAATCTGAATCCCTGCCCCCGCTCCAATCCCTCAGCCACGCATTTATCCTCCACCTCATTCTATTCCTATTCTCACTGTCGCGTGGCACAGGCAGTAATGCTGAGATTACTACCTTTGAGGTCCTGCTTTTCAACTTCCTTCCTAACTCCCTGTAGTCTTCTTTCAGGACCTCTTCCCTTTTCCTACCTATGTCATTGGTACCAATATGTACCACGACCTCTGGCTGTTCTCCCTCCCACCGCAGGATATCTTGGACATGATCAGAAACAACCCAGACCCTGGCACCTGGGAGGCAAACTACCATCCGAGTTTCTCTCCTGCGTCCACAGAATCGCCTGTCTGAACCCTTGACTATAGAGCCCCCTATCACTACTGCCTTCCTCTTCCTTTCGCTACCCTTCTGAGCCGCAGGGCCAAACTCTATGCCAGAGGCACGGCCACTGTCGCTTCCCACAGGTAGGCTGTCTCCCCCAACAGTACTCAAACAGGAGTACTTATTGTCAAGGTGTACAGCCACAGGGGTACTCTCTAGTACCTGACTTCCTCTTCCCTCTCTTGACTGTGATGCATTTCTCTGTTCCCCGTGGCCCCGGAGTGACCACCTGTCTAATTCCTCTCTATCACCTCCTCACTCTCCCTGACCAGACGAAGGTCATCGAGCTGCAGCTCTAGTTCCCTAACACTGTCCCTTAGGAGTTGCATCTCGATGCACCGGGTGCAGATGTGGCCGTCCGGGATGCCAGGAGACTCCAGGACCTCCCACATCTGACACCGACCGCAGAAAACTGGCCTCACACACATACTACCTCCTTTTGCAATCAACAACTGCCTCACCTTGTCCTGTTACCGCCAAAGCCTGTGGAGCCAAAGCCCTTTCACTCTGATGCCCGCATCCAACGCTGCCCGCTGGATATGGCTGCCTTCTTTTTAAACTGTTCGCACTCAACCGGCTGACGTCACGCGCCTGCGCAATCTGGCCTCTCTCTTCCCCCGAGAACACAAAATGCCTTCCCGCTGGAAATCCTTAGGTGCTCTCCTGCTGCCTTCTTGTTCCGAATGCCTTCTTATGCTTCATTCTTTTATGTCGCAGTAGCCATCAAAGGTGGCAGAAAGAAAAAGTGTTATAAATTGACAAAACGCAGGCAAAGCAAAATATAGCAAAGAGATTGAGATCATAGCTTCTGCTGAGAGGTTGCAGATTTAATATTTGACAGAGATACAGTCGGATCAACTGAGTTACAACAGCTTTTTCTAGTTTTGTTCCCACAGTGCTGTTGGTTAGTGAGCTCCAGAATTAAGATCCAGCAACATTGAAGCAACATAGAAATATAGAAAATAGGTGCAGGAGTAGGCCATTCAGCCCTTTGAGCCTGCACCGCCATTCAGTATGATCAAGGCTGATCATCCAACTCAAAACCCTGTACCTGCTTTCTCTCCATACCCCCGATCCCTTTAGCCACAAGGGCCATATCTAACTTCCTTTTAAATATAGCCAATGAACCGGCCTCAACTGTTTCCTGTGGCAGAGAGTTCCACAGATTCACCACTCTCTGTGTGAAGAAGTTTTGCCTCATCTCGGTCCTAAACGGCTTCCCCTTTATCCTTAAACTGTGACCCCTCATTCTGGACTTCCCCAACATCGGAAACAATCTTCCTGCATCTAGCCTGTCCAATCCCTTTAGAATTTTATATGTTTCAATAAGATCCCTCCTCAATCTTCAAAATTCCAGTGAGTATAAGCCTGGTTGATCCAGTCTTTCTTCATATGAAAGTCCTGCCATCCCAGGAATCAATCTGGTGAACCTTCTCTGTACTCCCTCTACGGCAAGAATGTCTTTCCTCAGATTAGGGGACCAAAACTGCACACAATATTCTAGGTGCGGTCTCACCAAGGCCTTGTACAACTGCAGTAGAACCTCCCTGCTCCTGTACTCAAATCCTTTTGCTATGAATGCCAACATACCATTTGCCTTTTTCACCGCCTGCTGTACCTGCATGCCCACCTTCAATGACTGTTGTACAATGACACCCAGGTCTCGTTGCATCTCCCCTTTTCCTAATTGGCCACCATTCAGATAATAATCTGTTTTCCTGTTCTTGCAACCAAAGTGGATAACCTCACATTTATCCACATTAAATTGCATCTGCCATGAATTTGCCCACTCACCTAACCTATCCAAGTCACCCTGCATCCTCTTAGCATCCTCCTCACAGCTAACACCGCCACCCAGCTTCGTGTCATCCACAAACTTGGAGATGCTGCATTTAATTCCCTCATCTAAATCATTAGTATGTATAGTAAACAACTGGGGTCCCAGCACTGAGCCTTGTGGTACCCCACTAGTCACTGCCTGCCATTCTGAAAAGGTCCCGTTTACTCCCACTCTTTGCTTCCTGTCTGCCAACCAATTCTCTATCCACATCAATACCATACCCCCAATATCGTGTGCTTTAAGTTTGCACACTAATCTCCTGTATGGGACCTTGTCAAAAGCCTTTTGAAAATCTAAATATACCACATCCACTGGCTCTCCTCTATCCACTCTACTAGTTACATCTTCAAAAAATTCTATAAGATTCGTCAGACATGATTTTCCTTTCACAAATCCATGCTGACTTTGTCTGATGATTTCACCTCTTTCCAAATGTGCTGTTATCACATCTTTGATAACTGACTCTAGCATTTTCCCCACCACCGATGTCAGACTAACCGGTCTATAATTCCCCAGTTTCTCTCTCCCTCCTTTTTTAAAAAGTGGGGTTACATTAGCCACCCTCCAATCCTCAGGAACTAATCCAGAATCTAAAGAGTTTTGAAAAAATATCACTAATGCATCCACTATTTCTTGGGCTACTTCCTTAAGCACTCTGGGATGCAGACCATCTGGCCCTGGGGATTTATCTGCCTTTAATCCCTTCAATTTACCTAACACCACTTCCCTACTAACATGTATTTCCCTCAGTTCTTCCATCTCACTAGACCCTTGGTCCCTTACTATTTCCGGAAGATTATTTATGTCCTCCTTAGTGAAGACAGAACCAAAGTAGTTATTCAATTGCTCTGCCATGTCTTTGTTCCCTATGATCAATTCACCTGTTTCTCACTGTAAAGGACCTACATTTGTCTTGACCAGTCTTTTTCTTTTCACGTATCTATAAAAGCTTTTACAGTCAGTTTTTATGTTCCCTGCCAGCTTTCTCTCATAATCTTTTTTCCCTTTCCTAATTAAGCCCTTTGTCCTCCTCTGCTGGTCTCTGAATTTCTCCCAGTCCTCAGGTGTGCTGCTTTTTTTTGCTAATTTATATGTTTCTTCTTTGTACTTGATACTATCCCTAATTTCCCTTGTCAGCCACGGGTGCACTACCTTCCCTGGTTTATTCTTTTGTCAAACTGGGATGAACAATTGTTGTAGTTCATCCATGCGATCTTTAAATGCTTGCCATTGCATATCCACTGTCAACCCTTTAAGTATCATTTGCCAGTCTATCTTAGTTAAGTCACGTCTTATACCTTCAAAGTTACCCTTCTTTAAGTTCAGAACCTTTGTTTCTGAATTAACTATGTCACTCTCCATCTTATTGAAGAATTCCACCATATTATGGTCACTCTTACCCAAAGGACCTCGCATGACAAGATTGCTAACTAACCCTTCCTCATTGCTCAATACCCAATCTAGAATGGCCTGCTCTCTAGTTGGTTCCTGACATGTTGGTTCAGAAAACCATCCTGCATACATTCCAAAAAATCCTCTTCCTCAGCACCCTTACCAATTTGGTTTACCCAATCTATATGTAGATTGAAGTCACCCATTATAACTACTGTTCCTTTTTTGCACGCATTTCTAATTTCCCGTTTAATGCCATCCCCAACCTCAGGACTACTGTTAGGTGGCCTGTACACAGCTCCCACCAGCGTTTTCTGCCCCTTAGTGTTATGCAGTTCTACCCATATCGATTCCACATCCTCCAGGCTAATATCCTTCCTTTCTATTGCGTTAATCTCTTCTCTAACCAGCAATGCTACCCCACCTCCTTTTCTTTCCTGTCTATCCCTCCTGAATATTGAATATCCCTGGATGTTGAGCTCCCATCCTTGGTCACCCTGGAGCCATGTCTCTGTGATCCCAACTATATCATATTCATTAATAACTATCTGTACATTCAATTCATCCACCTTGTTACAAATGCTCCTCGCATTGAACATTGACGTGCTTTTAGTTCTGAATAGTATGTGTCTTGATGGGAAACATTGATGAGCATGAAGCCTTGCCCTTGATTGATGATAAAGGTTACAAGTTTGAGAGATGCTTCTGGTGTAGCCTAGGCAAGTAACTGCATTATAAATTGTGGATGGTGGCTACTGCAGCCATTATATGCTGGTGGTTTATGGAATGAATTTCTTAGGATGGTGGATGGGGAGCTAATCAATGTTAGCTGTCTTGGTCCAGAATGGTGCCAAGCATCTTGAATAATTGGAGCAGAACCAATAAATAGAAGTGGATTGCCAAACTCCGGACTGGTGTGTTGTAAATGGCAGAGAGGCTCTGGGATGTCACTCATCGTAGGATATCTAGTCTCTGAGTTGTTTTCATCGTAACAATATTTAGAAAACTGATCAAGGTGAATTTCTTGTCCATGGCGGCCCTCAGTATATTATTGGTGGGGGAATATAGTGATGATGTTATTGGGTATCGATGGTCAGGGATTAGACTCTTTCTTGGTGGAGCTGGTTATTGCCTGGCACTTTCATGGAACAAATATCACTTTCTACTTGTCAATCTGGGCCTGAATGTTGATGGTGTTTTCTTGCAGACAGGCATGGATTGTGCTATTTTCTGAGGAGCTTTAAATTAAATTGGACAATCAATAGTAATATGCACAATGTCTGACCATATAATTGAAGAAGGTCTTTGAGGCAACTGAAGGTGCTTGGGTCTAGCACACTATTTTGAGGAACTCGTGCGCTAATGTTCTAAAGCTGAGAGGACTGAATTCAGCATCCACTACCGCTTTCCTTTGTGCAATGTACAATTGCAGTGAATGGAATGCTATTGTATGTACGTATGCATATAACTTCAATTTTACCTGGGCCTAGTGACGTAAAACTCACTCAAATGCTAATTTGATGCCAAGGAGTCAAATCCTCACCTTGATAACTCTCCTTGACATCAAGTTAGCATATGAATTCTTTAGACCATATTTAAACAAAGGCTTGATGATGTCAGGGCTGATTGGTCCTAGGGAGAGCAAACTGAACTTACGAGATAAGACATTATCTGTGGAAAGAGAAACAGAATTAACATTACATTACAAGGGTCTTTGATGTGAAATGTTAACTATATTTCTCCTTTCCTAACCTACTAAGCTTTGTAAGCTTAGTTTTTTTTTCCTTTAGAATTCCACAATCAATAGACTTTGATTTGAATTAGAAACCAGACTATTGGAGAATTAGTGGTTCCTGATAGCACTGTTGTAACATCTTTTGTCAATTTGCTGATTATTGAGAGTAGATTAATTTTGCGTGGGTCAACCAGCTTGTATTTACTGTTTTTTAGTGAGCAAGACATACCTGGTCATTTTTCCCTATTATCATATATTTTGCCCAATGCTCATTGTCATCATCATCATCATCATTATGACATGGGCAATCATCTTGACAAACTTTTCTTCTGAAGTGGTTTGCCAATGCCTTCTTTTGGGCAGTGCCCTTACGAGACGGGTGACTATTATCAATACTCTTCAGAGATTGTCTGTCTGGTGTCAGTGGTCGCATAACCAGGTCTTGTGATACGCACCAGCTGCCCATATGACCATCTGCCACCTGCTCCCATGGTTTCATGGGACCCTGATTGTGAGGCTAAGCAGGTGCTAAACCTTGCCCAAGGGTGACCTGCAGGCTAGCGGAGCGAAGAAGTGCACTACAGCTCCTTTGGCAGAGACACATCCCCACTCTGCCACCCATTGTAAAAGTACAGGAACAAATTGGTCGGTGAAGCCACTAGATCTGGAGATCATTTCAGTACAGCAGCTAAACTGGTCTCCAGTACTCTCAGCTGTTTGTTGGTAACACATCAACTGAATTCACTTGGCTGAAACCTGGATTCTGTAGTAGTGCTGGTCTCAGGAGGAAGTTGAGATCCCCACCATCACTTCTCAGTACTTTTAGCTGAACATTATTATCTAATCCATTGACTGAAAAATTAAATTTCTCTGTCTTTTACGTGCACTTTTTACTTGCTTTGGCATGCATCATTTAGCACAGCTCTTTTCCCCATGTTAAAAACACAAGTGATTGTGCAGCTCCTCAAATTCTAGAGCAACACACAAAATGCTGGAGGAAGTCAGCGAGTCAGGCATCATCTATGGAAAGGAATAAAGAACTGATGTTTCAGGCTGAGACCATGTTGCAGTATCACTAGTACAACATCACATTTTTAACTACGATCCTGGTTCTGCTCTCAGCATGCCCTTCTGCACTCGTCAACCAATTAGGTCTGACTCTCAACTTAAGTAGTTGAAATCTAATGGCAACAAGGTTCCAAATACAATTGTCTACAGAAGCTGTTGCCAGAAACTCTTCCAATTAAGACAGCACTTTCCAAATATTTCTGAGAAAGACTTTGAAATATCACATGGTCCAAGGATGGTTTTACTATCTCCTAATTTGTGTTTATGTTTGGAGGCCTGAGTCCAATGCCAGAGGGGGTCAGGATGACAGGAAAACACCTTACAAAGACATTAGTCAAACAGATGTTTTTTTTTAATATATAGCATAATCCACTAGTTTGTTAGCATTTTTAGGACTAATTCTGTTTCTTAAATTATAAAATTATTTATCTGAGTTTCAGTTCTGCTCTGTAAACAAGGGACTCAAACTCCTTGCTGAATTGTTAGGACAGGCTTTCCAGTTTGGCTACTTAACCACTGTGTCACCAACATTTACAGAATATACCCTGTGAAGCACTAATTTTTTGTCACAGTGCCAAATCCTTGATTGCTAATTGTTCCATGAAAAATCTTGATGTATTTTATATTGGTAAAGGTGCTACATAAATGTGGCTTGTTGTTATGGTTGTGGTCAGTATCGATGTCCAGAATGCCATTGGTGGAGAATTTTACAATGGAATTGCTGGTAAAAACATTGGATGGAGATTTCTGGGCTATATTCTCATTGTAGATAGCCACTGCTCACTGCAGAACACTGTCACAGGCCCACCAAATTCATCCTGGTTCTGACTTAACTGAAATTAGTTACTTCATAATATAACTTACAGTATTTCATTTGTGAATGGCTAAAACTAACAAAAAAAGTTTTAAATTGAAAATGCATGAACACAATTATACAGGATAATGGGAATAGAAGAAGTAATGAATAACAGGAAAAGGTTTCTCAGATATTTTAAGAGGAAAAAATATAAAAGGGTGCTGTGAGGACCACTTGGAAGTGTGATTGGATGACTATATGTTGATGACTGCTGCACAGGTTACTAAAGTGATAAGTAACTTTTTCACCTTGGTATTTTCCAATGAGGAAGCACTTAATTCATATGATCTGCACTGGAAATCTGCAACAGTACAACCTGTGCCATGCATCTAATCACATGGAAAAAGTCTGAGGATTGAAGGTCCAAAGACTCAAGAATACTTGTAGGAGATGGAGATACTTCACTGATATGGTGTAAATATTTAGGATTGGAGAATTTCAGGTAGTAGTTGAGTCATATAGTTAAGCACAGTTGTGCTATGTATGTTCTAGGAAAAAAAAATTGATACCCCGATTGATACTTAAAATACAAGCTTTTCTTGAATGTTGGAATTCCTCAGCTTAATGAGCATTAAGTCTGAAAATATGAGGCCACTTTGGCCCTTTGTGCAAGGTTCACTTGTGGTTTCATCACATTAAAGTTATTAAAACTCAAAATTTATTGGTTATAACAATATTCTGTTTGATTTATATTAGCATATGCTGCTGAACTCTGCTGAAACAAGTCAATTATAATTTAAGAAATAGGAGAGGAGGTCCTTCAAGGTGGAAGCAGCAACAATGCAAAAGTGAACCAGTGTTAATAATTCACAAGAGGTACCAGACCGTATGGTACAATGATACTCAACAGACTTGTTACCAGCTGCGACTCTACTGAAATAAAACCTTGAATAAAGCTGTAAGTGCATACATGCTAAGAATTCTAATAGCATTACTTCAGTAATGGTGGAGTGTGCAGAGTCCCATAAAATTGAAAGTATTCTGCCAAAGTTTTTAATAAAGTTAAATTTTGAGGGTGGCATAATAGCATATTGGTTAGGACATTGCTTTACGGTGCCAATAATTACCAGCTGGGGTTCAACTCACCTGGATGCCTGGAAGAAGTTTGTATATTCATCCTGTTACTGCGTGGGTTTGTTCTGAGATCTCTGGTTTCCTTTCACATTCCAAAGACTTGCAGCTTAGGGCTAGTGAGTTCTGGGCAGTCTATGTTGGGGCCAAAAGTGACACTTGAGAGCTACCCTGAGCACAATCCTCGGACTGAGTTGATTGTTGACGCAAGTAATGCATTTTACTGTATGTTTCGATACACAGCTGACAAACAAAAGCTAATCTTTATCTTTACTGAAGAGTGAAATAGAAAATGGTAATTGAATCATATGGAATTAATTTGCTGCTTTTTATAGGAGGAGAAGTGTGGTTTCATGTGCTGTCTCTCATTTGCTTTAATAAGCTTCTGTAGTCATTGTCATCTATTTTGTTGGGAATGCAGGATAATACAACATTTAGTAGGATTCCACAGTCCATTAAGTAATTCCCAAGATTAATATCTCAATACACAATCTGATGCTAACGGTCTGATTCCAGTCCTAATATAAGTCTGATCCAAAACTGGCTTGGTAATGAACACAGAGAGTGAAGATAGAGAGTTGCTTTTGAGATTGGAAATCTGAATCTGAATCGGGTAGGGGCAAAGAAACGAAAGAACATGAAAGGATGAAGGATTAAACCTTTATAATTGATGAGTTGCTTAGATGAAAGACAAAGTAAATATTTATTCATAGGTGTAACTCTGTGACAGTTAGGATGTGTGCACATGAAGTCTGGATTATAAAGCTACAGCAAATCAAAAAAACAGGTGGCCAGCCAGGAGTCAATTCTACTTTGTAGAAACAACAAAGATATGGATAATGATTTTAGCAACACTAATACAGGGGTTGGGGCAGACTCAGCTAATGTGATGGGCATACAACCCTACTTACTAATGATCAAATATGAGATCTGAAGTTTAATTTAGTCTCAGATGTTACATCAGATTTGCAAATAGTCTAGTTCAGTTTTGGATAGGTGCCAAGGGTGGCTGGAAGATGCATTTTGTATTAGGACCAAAGCAATAAAGCATATGACACAAAACATTAGAAGTGCCTATTGAGACAGCGAATAGAAACAGAAATAGTGGAAACACTCATGCGATTGGGCAGCATCTATGCAGAATTGATTAGAAGTAACTGCTCGGTTGATGACCCATCATCCGAACCAGGCAGAGGTAGAATCAAACGTGTTTTAGCTGCAAATAAAGAGACACTGAAGTGAAAAAATAGAATCTCTGTAATGGGTTGGCGACCAAGACAAACCAATGAGAGAGGGTGGTACAGATTTGTAATCGCCATAAATAATTCTGGAGGTGATTGTGGAAGTGAAAGAAAATTATTATCTAAAAGGAGATAGAAGGTGCAGAAAAATTTGGCTAGTTGTGTGCAACAGTTGTTGAAAGCAAGTATTAATGTGCAGCAATAGTATGGAAAGCAAGTTGCACTTTGGCTTTAATTGCAAGAAGACTTGGCAACAGGACTAACAACATCTTACTTCATCTGAAGGGCCTAGAAGAGACCTCCCTCCTGAGATCTGTTCTCCTTATTTAAGGAGGAATATTTTTGTCATGACTCGGGATGACATGATTATTGTATGATGAGAGTTCTAGTTGGTTAGGCATATATTCACCAGAATATAGAACAATGATAAAGGATGTCATACACAATTCTAACAGAATTAGACCGACTTGATAAAGGAAGGAAGTTCCAGTAGCTGGAGAGTCCAAAATCAGGCAAAACACCCTCAGGGAGAAGGGAACGACATTTCGAACTGAAGTGAAGAGAAAAGATTTTGGGACACTCGGAGGCCAAGTTATTAAATATATTCAAGTAAGTTAAGGGGATCAAGGATTTATGGGGAGAAGGTGAGAACAGAGTACAGAAGAGGATGGTTAGCCATGATTGCCTCTTTCTGCTCCTATTTCTGTTTCAGAATGATAGAACATCCAAAACATAAAATGGCACCAAGCAAGAACATTGTGAGCTCATGGCCAAGTAAACATTTTAAAGGTTTACTTTGCTCTAGGTAGGGCTACTCTGTCATGGACTGCTTGCTTGTGATAACCTCCAAAGCCACCTGATGTTTCACCTTGTGCAGATCTTCTCTGAAGCAACATAAACAAAGTGTTGGAGGAACTCAGCAGCCCAGGCAGCATCTATGGAAAAGAGTGAACAGTCGATATTTTGGGCCAAAAATGTTGACTGTTTACTCTTTTCCATAGATGCTGCCTGGCATGTTGAGTTCTTCCAGCACTTTGTGTGTCCTGCTTGGATTTCCAGCATCTGCAGATTTACTCATTTGCGGATCTTCTTTCGATCTTTTCCCTTGAAATTTCATTTTTAGTGCATTTTTTTTCTTTTTAGTGTGAGCAAGAGGCATGGAATTGGGTTGGAACTGTTATGGTTGAAATCAAAATTCAAGTGAAGCTAAATGAATGTCGCAAAATACATCTTGTTTTAAGGTTTCCTTTAATGGAATTTCAGCATTACATTGCCGAGAAACTGATTTTTATAGCCTGACTTAAATAGAAAACTAGACTGCAAGTTGTTGATGGAGAAATTAGATTTGATGCAGGTTGACCCAGACTCCTTGCGCTAATGATCTTTTTACATATATAATTGGCTATATACTTTATTGCTATTTACCTTAGTAAGGAACACTTATGACATATCTGGAAAGGCTGGATTGAGAGTCACTCATGCACAAGCACATTTTGTAGGTTGACATTTTATGGGAATACTCTATTTTCTAGGTGCTATCCTTTGAATGATATAATAAATCAAATGCCGAACAATATTGCTTCCTCACACAGCACCATAAATAGATTAACTGCTCATTCTTACCAAAACAGTCTTTCCGATGAAACAGCAATTCATGTATGCTGCTTTCATTTAATGTATTACATTCTGGGCTCACGATCCAGTCTCCTGGAAACTGGAGAAACCAAATGCAGATTGGGCGGTCACTTTGCAGAGCACCTTCAATCAGTCTGCAAAGTTGAATGTGAGTTTCCTGTCACTGTCACTTTAACTTGTCATCCCATTCTTATTCTGATCCCTCTGTCTTTGAACTCTCACGTTGTTCCCATGAAATCTAGAAGCTCAAAGAGCAGAAACTCGCCTTCTGTCTGAGAACTTTGTAGTCTTTGGAAGAATAAAGTCAACAACTCCAGATCATAAGCCTTTCCTGCTTATGATAGGATTAGTCAGTTCTTACAAAAGGTTGCCCACCTCTGACATTAATTCAGTTTTTTTCACTCTGCAGTGTTTTCAATATTCTCTTTTATTTCAGATTTCCAACAATAGTTGTATCTTGCATCTCACAGTTGCCCGCACTGCTTTTATTTTCTCCTCTTTATTGTCCTCATTCATCTCATTCCAATTATTGTTCTTCAGATGAATTAACAAGTTACTTTTTGTTACTTTTTGATCATCTTTCTCCACTGGTGAGTGTCTTTTGGAAAGAAGATAAAACAGCAACAGTCCACAAGTCATGCCATGTCACTGCAGAGAGAAAAGTAGTCAATGTTTTAAGTCAATGAACTTCCATCTGAACTGGTTTTAATTTGACACAATACCAAGGAAATGAAAGAGAGGAGAGATTAGATGATGAAATGGATGATGCAAGGTAAAATAAGTCAGGATTGAACAAATTATTGAAGGGGTACAAACGGGAATAGTGGAATCAATATTGTTGAATTCAGGCTGTAATGAGTTCAGCTGGACACATTATAACCTTGATAATGTGTCAGGTTGAAAGATGACCTACTATTCCTCAGGTACACATTGATTTTCATTCAAATTGTGCAAGAGGTTAAACGGATAGAAAGATTAGACTGTTTTATATCAGCACGATCCCCCTCTCAGCAGACACTGTCTAAAGTGTAGCATATTTAAAGCATAATTTATTTTTAACTCAGAATTCCAGTATCCACAAAATATTGCTTTTGAACTCAATAAAATAATTTCATCCATTAATTTATAAACATTGGATGTGTGTATTGTATGAATTGCATACAGGAACTTTTAAAATGATTTCCAGAGTCCAGTATTAAAAAAAGTGTTTTTGGTTATTGTCAGAAACGAGCCACGCTCCCGAATAATGTCTTCAAGACAAATTCAAGGAAACAAAGTTTATTAACAGTTCTGCAGAGCTGGGTGCCTTCAGAGAAGGGAGCCCTGAACCTTACAGGGCAGCAGGTTTTATCCTTCTTCCTTACCCCTCCCCTCCCTGCCTCGGGAGGTACACAGTCTTAGATTCAGTGTTTTCCCATTCCATATTTGGAGTTGTTTTTTACACATTTCTGTAAAACAATAGTCCATATCTCAGGACTTCAATGATTACAATCTTTGCATATCTGCTTATCAGACATAATTAAATCACATTTGTTTACTGACTTTAACCCAGACATAACTAAATCACATTTGTTTTCTGCACTGACTTTTAACCTCGCACATCTTAATTTACTTCAACTCTCACAGTTATTTAATAAAAGCATAAAACATTTTCTGCCATGCTCTCACTAACATTCCCTCTTTCACTGTAACATAAAACTTTTTAAAAAAACTTTTCCCTGTACTGATGAAAGGTTGTTGACCTGAAATGTTAATTCTTTTTCTCTCTCAGCCGGTATTTGGTGACCTGCTGAGTATCTCCTGCATTGCCTTTTCACTTTATATTTCTAGCATCTGCAATATCTTGCCTTTGGAAGCATCTACTCTTGATGTTCTGCTGACAACCTAGTTTGATTATAGAACTGAGTTTGAGTGCTTACAGTGTGAGGAACTGTAGGCACCCGCAGAAAATCTGCTAAGGAATGACTTGTAGTACAATTGGTATTTATAGAAATGGTGGCACTGACTATATGCATTGTAGGTAGCAAGTGCGATGTATAAGATTCGGTGAGATGTGAATTGGTTTAATTTGTATCACAATACAAACAATTCTGTAAAGATATTTAGAACATATCTCTGTGCATCTTGCTTTCAGGTTCCCACACTTCCGACTTGATGTCTCAAGCAGGTTTCACATTCCAGCAGTTCACTATTTAGCCTCTTTCATAGTTTTAATTCCGACCCCCACTCTAGTCTGCACAACAGTCTCTAGTGCAGAAAAGGCATGTAGAGAGGGGGAGAGCACGGGATATTTTTGGTAATACTTGAACCATGTTTTTTTTTATAACACTTTTGTATCTTCACAAGCAACACCGTAGGAGATTTACTTGGTATGCATTTTCGATCTGCTGAGCGCAGTCAACCCAGGAAGATTAGACCACTAAAAATGAGCACATGTGAAAGCACAGCCACTCAGAGTGAATTTGGATAGCTCCAGCCAAAACTTGAATTAGCAGACCTGCAGATTTTCCCATGATTTAAGAGTCTAGTTACTATTTCATTTTCATGTCTTTAATATACAGTATTTCCAGCCAAATGTCTCAATGTCCTCTCAAAGATAATGACTAAAAATAAGTTAGACAATTAAAATCAGTGTAATTCAACTAAATGTAGAGAGGGGATATACATGGGGATTACACACAAAATGGGGGCAGCACTAATAAGAAATGCCTGCCTGAAAGCCCACATGAAGCACATAATTTTGGTATGGGTTGTTCATTCTCACCATTTGAAACTGCACAAAGATGGGAAAGAGATGACCTTGCAAGGTTAGAAGTCCAATGGAAATGAGGCATAGCTTTTCAGGAGCAGAAGAGTGTGGCTGGTATGGAGTGGCAGGATGCAGGAAAACTTAAAACTGAATGAAAACCCAGACTGGACTTAGGAAGTGGAGGTCCAGCGGAGATGTGATGCTGTCTACTCATGTTGATGGAGAATGGGACATTGTCATAATTATTCATGTATTCCTTGCTCCTCCAATTTAAAAACATAAAATGTATGAGCAGAGTTGGTCACCTGGCCTGCTGAGCCTGCTCCGCCATTTAATAAGATCAGGACTGATCTGGTCATTGGCTCAGCTTCACCTACTTGCCTTTTCCCTATAACCTTGAATTCTCCTACTATGCAAAAATCTATCTATGTCTTCTAGAAATGTCCCCTATTTCTAGCCTTTTATGTAACATCATATTGAATGCCTTCTGGTCATCTGTCTGTTCCCTTGCCCATTGTGCTTGTTATGTCCTCAAAGAACTCTACTAAGTTTGCTAAAAAGCATCAGGTCTTAATCTACATGGCAAATATTCTAATTCTGTTTATGATCAGAATGAAACTGGATGCCCAAAGCCAAGTGTATAATTACTGTTTTCTGGTGTCCAGCCAGGTAGACTGGCACAGCAATTACTCATAACAGTCAAGTTTTCAAAGAACTTCTGTACCAAATGCTGCTCAGTTTTGGTGTAGCTTTGGTGAATAATCACCAAAATTTCACTGATCAACATGTACCCTTAAAAGTCAACCCTATACTAATCTCATTTTATTCTTCCCACCAGCCCTGCTCAGATTTTACCACTCATCAACACACCTGAGGCAATTTATTATGGCCAATTAACATGCGAATGTATTTCTGAAACCGTCTTTGCATCTGAAGAAGCAATGAATATGAAAGAGTGCAATTCCTAGTACTTGAAATTGGTATCAAAGCATGTTTTCTCCTGAACAGCTGCTATTTGCTAAGAGAAGTTATCAGCTGCTGCACCAGGCGTCAAAATGATATGTAGATCTTTAAGCAACAATCAGTATTTAGCAAGTCTCCAAGGAGCCATTTCATGCATTGACTTCTATTCCTTTATCAGGTGGCATCTTGCTCTAACGATGGGCTAGAACAGCAATTTTGATTGAGGCCCAAATTTTCATCTTCATATCACATAAATATTAAATGAAATTCAGCCCCAAGAAACTAATTATATGAAACTTTTCATATGAATCTGTTGCTGATTAGCTTTAGCTATCTGAATTTATTCCTTCTTGTTACGAGTTTTTATTGCTGTTTGACATGTAGCAAGTCCAATTGTCAAAGTCAAAGTCAGAGTTTATTGTCATTTGTACAGGCACAGGTGCAATGACGTTCTTATTTGCAGCCGTATCATAGGCACATAACGTCATATGAGCAGCATTTACAAGAAGAAAAACATAAATGATACTCATATTTTTTCAAGAAAGAACATTTAGAATGAAAAAAAACCCCAGAAAGTCCATTTTAGTGCAAAGTGATCAAAGTGGTCATAGAGTTGCTAAACTGTAGTGATTAAGGTTGTGCCTGTTGATTCAAGAACCAAATGGTTGAAGTATAGTTATTGTTCTTGAACCTGGTGGTCTGTTTTTTTTAGCCTCCTGCCTGACTGCAATTGTGAGAAGATAGCAGGAAATAGCCCAAAGTACCTTTTAATTTAACGTCACTGGAAGACAATGGTCCAAAAACATAAGCCCTCCTTTAGTATGACACTATCTCAATGTAGAATGGTTACTTGAAGTCAGAAAGTAAGAAAACATGGAAACAATCCCTTCAGTCCAACTTATCCATGTGACTAAAGTGCCCATTTAATTCAGTTCCATTTAGCTGTGTTTGACCATATGCCTGTCAACTTTCCCTATCCATGTATCAGTTGTAATGTCAACTCCTCCAAAGACAGTTGTAAAAGGAGGAGAGTTGGGCATGGGGCTAGCAGCCCATCCCATAAAAACCCAGTGCTGCAGTAAGACCAATAGAAACTCCAAAGACCGTATCCCTCGAAGAAGTTGGATCTTCGAGATGGGCAAAGCCTAGGGACAACTTTAAAGACTGGCCCAGGGTTGAGGATTCTGGGAGCTTCTATCAGTGGCCAATGCTTCAGAAGGGGTGATGGGCCGAAGTAAATAAATTTAACCACTTCCTCAGGGCAGTTTGTTCAATATACACATCACACACTGTGTAAAAAGGATGCCTCTCATGTCCTTTTTAAATTTTACCCCTCTCACCTAAAGCCTATACCCTCTATCTTTTGATTCCCTTTCTTTGCAAAAAAAGGCTCATGCATTCACTCTAAGTCCTTGTGATTTTATATAGCTCTATAATGCACCCTCAGTTCTAAGGAACAAAATTCTATCTGTCAATATTTCCCTTGAGTCCTGTCAACATTCTCATCAATCCTTATTGCACTCTTTCAATTTAACTTGTCTTTCCTATAATAGGGTAACGAGACTGGAAGATGTAATCAGTCAGAATGTTACACTCAATTAAAAAGAATGAAAAAAATTCAGATAGTGGAAACCCAAACATAAAATCTGAATAAAGCTCATAATTTCATGGTCTGACTTACCCAGCTGTGGAAATTAATGTACAAATTGGAAGGCTGACTTCAATATCAACAACTCCACCACAATCTGTCTGACTTCTCTAAAAAATTGAAGGCTAAATCCTACTCCAAGACATATGGATATAAGATAATACTGTATGGTGTTTCAGTATATGACAGAGGATGATAAAATACCTTGCATTATTTGGGAATAATAAGGATTTTTATCACCACAACCAAACATAAATGAATAAATACAAAAGTTAAATAATATAGATGATGACAACTTGAAATATTAACAGAAAACTCTGAAACTATTCAGCAGTAACATATGTGGAAAGAGGGAAGAGTTAACGTTCCAGTCGATGACTGTATAATTAGTGGTTTTTAACATAGCACTTTGTGAAATCCGGCTGCACATGAAGTGATTGCTGAACATGGTCAACTAGTTTGTCACAATTATCCACTGCATATGCAACATTTCAGGAAAAGAAAACCACAAAGAAATGCTGTAGAGTGCCTTTTCATGTACAGGAGCAAAAATACTTGCTAATGAAGTATATTAACAAGATTCTGTTGATTAATGAATACCTTAATCACTTCTAATAAAGAGCTGGATGACCTTAAGAGTACGATAAAGCATTTGAATATAATCCAACTGCATCAAAGTCGTATTTTTCTTCAGTTGTTTGCGTCATTGATGATATTGAAGGGGTTCCTCAATGAACTCATCGAGTTGACAGTTTATAATTTAAGGGAAATGAATAGGTATCCACGGCACATTTGATAATGTGATGTTACATGGAAATCAAGCTCATTAATTTGAAGCAATTACTTTACAGCATATGTTAGGTACATTGAGATTATGTATCTCATTGTTAGAAATATGGAGAATAATTGAAAATGGGCCTAGTGACAACATATTACTTAGCTGCTTCTTTTTTTGCTATATTAATAATCTAATTTCCATTCAGAGATATAAGTAATTAGCATGCCATAGAACACCTGTGTCTCCAAATTACAGTGGGAGAGAGTTGCAGAGGCTTTAGTCATACTTGTCTTTCTCTTGCCATATGCAACTGAGTCATAACACCATGACATCTCATCTATATTCCTCTATCTTCATAATTCTCTTTTCTTACTCATTGCTGTATACAAATTTAATTACCATTTGGATTGTTTAATCTGTTAAACAGAACTTTTTTGGGATAGCAGGAGGTAATAAAGCAGGGTTACATAGGGAACAGCATCTGAATTCTACCTAATCAGAATACACATCGATGATTTGGAAGAGTGAACTGAATTAATTATTTCTAAGTTTGCTGAAGCAATGAAACTGGATCTGATGGTGTGCTGTGAAGAAGATGCAAAGAAGCTTCAAGACAATATAGACAAATCAAACAAGTGGGCAAATGCATGGCAGATGCAACATAACCTTGAGTTATCTGCTTTGGTAGTGAAACAGAAAGGCAGTGTATTTTTTTTTAAATAGCGATAGACCGGGAGATACTGATGTACAAAAAGGATTTAGTCCTAGCAGTCCAGTCACTGAAAACTAACGTGCAGGTGTAACAAGCAGCTAAAAAAAGCAATTGGCACTGTGGCCCTTGAGGCAAGAGATTTTGATAACAGGGGCACTGAGTGTATGTTCATGGTGTGCTGCTGCTGTAGCCCATCCATTTCAAAGCTGAACGGGTTGTATGTTCTGACATGCTCTGTTGTAACACGTGGCTACTTGATTTACTGTCACTCTTCTGTCAGCTTGAACCAGTCTGGCCATTCTCCCTAGACTTCTCCCATTAACAAGCTGTACTCAAGCACAGAGCTACTGCTCACT
This sequence comes from Hemitrygon akajei, assembly GCF_048418815.1. Taxonomy (NCBI): domain Eukaryota; kingdom Metazoa; phylum Chordata; class Chondrichthyes; order Myliobatiformes; family Dasyatidae; genus Hemitrygon; species Hemitrygon akajei. The sequence goes on from NC_133124.1 coordinate 94,523,607, forward strand.
GGATGGTTTTTGTTTGTTTGTTTGTTTATCACACCATTCTTTGAAAACTCTAGAAACAATTGTCCATGAGAATCCCAGGCAGCTTCTGAGATACTCAAGACATCCTGACAGGATCCACGGTCAAAGTCACTTTGATCTCATTTTTTCCTCATTCTGATGTTTGGTCTGAACAACAACTGAACTATTTAATCACGTTTCATGCTTTTATGCATTGTTGCTGTCACCTGATTGGCTGATTAGATATTTGTATTAATGAGGAGGTGTACATAACAAAGTGGCTGCTTACTGTATGTTTATAAGGAAATATATGGCATTTCAGAAACAGAAGAGATTAAGGTTATAGCGAGAGAATAGTAACATGCTGTTAAAATAGAGCATCACCCATGATATTACTGAAAGGCTCTAATGCCAGAATAGGCTACTCTTGATTTAAGTTTTCATGTTCTGTGCTTCTATACAACAATGGCCTTCAATATGGAAGATTACGTATTGAAGCACTTCATTATTTTTAATTAATGAGTTATACTGTTGCTATGTTTTGAATTTATTTAAAATCTAATAAAACTGTAATCTCAAAGTGAAGTTGATGAATTGGACAATCTGGAATTAGCTTCTTGTTTTTCCTCCTTTCAACCTGAAGTGCGGTAAGTGATCCAGTACAGCTGAAATTTTGTCAAGGCTTGCTTTGAGAGCAAGCCCTGGATGTGGAATTTCTACCTAGGCAAATGCAGGAAGCTAAGCACATTTCCTGAGCTGGTACCAAGCAAGGTCTAGCAATGCAAGACTTCAGTCTGTTGGAGATTTCTACTGCCTGCCATCATAGTTCAACATTCTCTGCCCACTCTGATCTTTCCATCTGGGGCCTTCTGCCCTTCTGCACTGTTAGTTTGACACAGTGTAAATATGAGCAACAACACCTCTTCCTCTACCTGGGCATGATGCAGTCTTCTGGACTTGTTATTGAACTCTCCAGTTTTAGCTTTCTCACTCTTTCTTTATGTGTGTATCAGAAGTGGTTATTTCTGTCTATCATCATTTTGGTTCAGTGCATCTTTTTCTTTAACATCAGCTTGCAAGAACATACTATGCTGCAATATATTTCTCAGGCAAAGAAGGATAATCTGATCCTCACTGCTACTTACCTTAACTGGGTTCACCCTATTGAGATAGTCCCTTTTTTCTATCCATTCCCTTCTCTGAGGATAGTCACCTTTTCATGCTGGAGATGCTTGTGAATTCCTGAGATCCTAAGAGTGATGCCGTCTGGAGTTCAGCCATCAGGTACTTAGCTCCTGGTAAGGTCACCCAGTGCGGTAAGGTCTAGGAGGAAGTTCCAGTCAAAGAGTGATCTAACCAAGACCCCAGCAATGGAGCTGATGGAACTGATGAGACATCACAACAGCAGTGAAGGTGGAGGAAGGCTGCAGAAATGAAGGGTCCCCAGCTGCCTTGCACTCCATGCCACTAGACCCTGACCCTGATCCCGATCTATCAATGGTGGTGTGGTGGCTGCCCGTGCATCAACCTACCCATTTTAAACAATGTCACACACAGGCATTCTCCAGTAAGGAAATGGACCTTAACATCCCAGTTCAATGTCTACAGCCACCTGAGGACTCACCAATAGACAACCCCTTTGGAGGACATTATACGCAACATGAAGATTGAGGCAAGCAAGGCTCCCACTTCCCAGCTTAACTGCATTTTACAGGAACACCATTAAAACATCCTGACAAGTTGCATCTCCATCCGGTATGGGGGCAGTTGAGCATCGGACCTGAAGTCCCTACAAAGGATTGTGAGAACTGCTGAGAGGATCATAGAGATCTCCTTACCACCCATCGGGGACATTTATCAGGAGTGCTGCCTATGCAAGCCCCTTTGTATTATTAAGGACCTCACCCATCCTCTTTGACTTTCTACCATCAGGCAGGAAACTACGATGCATAAAAACAAGAATGGTCAGGATGAGAAACAGTTTCTTCCTCCAGACCATTGGGCATCTGAAGTCCTGACTGCATTGTCTTCGAAGTGTCACTGGTTAATCTGTTCTGTACTTTATAATATTTAATATTAATGCAATTTAGTTTATTATTTATATGTGATTTATCTGTAGATTTTATCTTTGCCTTCCTACGTTATCGTCTATTATGTGCTTCACACCCTGATTCGAAGAAACATTTCATTTCTATGAACATTAAATATGTGTATATAGTTAAATGACAGTAAACTTCACTTGACTTGAATTGACCTCCTTTGACAGAAACGCATCTCACCCTTCCACACAAGTATAGATTGACAAATGAGACCAGGATTATGAGTTTTTTTTGGAATTACATTTTAAGTTAACTTTTATATATATATACATATATATTTAATATAATTCAATTTTTCCTATATATTTATTTATCATGTATTTCATTGTACTGCTGCCATAAAGTTAACATATTTCATGATATATGCTAACACTATTACAACTGATTCTGATTTATTGTGTTCCTCTACCTAGTGGTGTAAAGATTATGATGTCACTTGCCTAAAGGCTATTCCGGTGCTCTGTACAATCTACTGTATTGATTGATGTCAGTTTTTTCAAGGTATCTTTATACAGGTAACTGTTAAGAGGTTTTCTTTTTATTTTCCAAAGTGCTTATATTTAGTGGTCTTCTGCAGTGAGAGGTAGGCTGCACTTTTCATCAGTGTGGTATTTGTTTATGTAGCTGTCTTTGTAATTTTAAGACCAATTACTGTTTGTACATTACATTTGAAAACAGTTTGAATACTGACTCTTCTTTGTATGAAATATCTACTACACCATAACTCTTAATTATAGCTCTTACTTCCTAACAATAACAATGAACAGAATCTCCAAAAGCATCTACTATTGAGGACTGAGTCCCACATAAAGTCAATGTTGGCTGTGAATCATAGAATCATTAAAATTTACAGCACAAAAGGAAGTAATTTGGCCTACCATTACTCTGTCAGTCACAAATAGACTTCAGGCTAATCTCATTTCCTTGCTCTGTTGCCCAAATTGGTGTGGGGCTTCAAGTGCTCAGCCAGGCACTTATTTTAAATGAGATGAGAACTTCTAACCCCATCATTCTTCCACACAGTGACTTCAAGTCCCCTACCTCTTCATCAGATTCCCCTCCTGCTCTTCACAAAATAATTCAAATTTAATGCATCTGGACCTACAGTCACAACTGCAGATGCAAGATCAGTCTTCCAGAGAATGAACTTGTGATGAGTTTTTGGATCTGGATGATATCCCTCGTGTATCCTCGGACCCTGCTCAGATCCAGCTAGTGGGGGTATTTGCAGACATTCTTCACCTCTTCCTGCTTGAATCTGAGTTTTCCATCTGCTATCAAAGTTCAAAGTTCAAACCAAGTTTATTATCAAGGTACAAATACGTCACCATTCTGAGATTTACTTTCTTACGAGTGTTCACAGTAGGTACAGGGAAACACCATAAAGTCTATAAAACACACACACGCACAATAAGAAGGACAAACAACCCCATGTGTATAAGAGAACAAATTGTGCAAATACAAAAATAATAATAATAAATAAGTAACCAATCAATATCAAGAACATGAGATGAAGAGTCCTTGAAAATGAGTCCATAGGTTGTGGGAACAATTTAGTGTTGGGGTGAGTGACATAGAGTGAAGTTATCCCCTCTGGTTCAAAATCCTGATGGTTAAGGGGTAATAACAGTTCCTGAGGCTGGTGGTGTGGGTCCTAAGGCTCCTTTACCACCTTCCTAGTTGCAGCAGTGAAAAGAGAACATGGCACAGGTAGTGGGTGTCTTTGATGAAGGAAATTACTTTCCTGTGACACCGCTCCTTGTCAATGTGCTCAATGACGGGGAGGGCTTTACCCATTAGTTTTTGTAGGCTTCTCTATTCAAGGTCATTGATGTTTCCATACCAGGCTGTGAGGCAACCTATCAGTATACTCTCCACTGTACGTCTTTTGAAGTTTTAGATAACATACTAATTTTCACAAACTTCTAACAAAGTAGAGATGCTGATGTGCTTTCTTTGTAATGGCACCTGCGTACTGGTCCCAGGGCAGATTCTCTGAAATGATAACACCAAGGAATTTAAAGTTGCAGTCCCTCTCCATCTCTGATCCTCTGATGACGACTGGCTCATGGACATCCAGTTTTCTTATCCTGAAGTCAAAAATCAGCCCCTTGCTAACACTAAGTGAGAAATTGTTGTGGCACCACTCAGCCAGATTTTCAATCTCCCTCCTATTTGCTGATTTGTCACCACTTTTGATTTGGCCAATGACAGTGGTGTTCTCAACAAACTGAAATATGGCATGGGAGATGTGTTTAGCCTCAGAGTCATAAGTATAAAGTGAGTAAACACAAAGGGCTAAACACACAACGTTGTGGTGCACCTGTGCTGATGGTGATTGTGGAGACTCAGGTCTGCAAGTGAGGAAGTTGGTGATCCATTTGCACAATGATGTACTGAGACCTAGGTCTTGAAGCTTGTAGATTAGTTTTGAGGGGATAATGATACTAAATGCATATCTGCAGTCAATGAAGAGCATCCTGATGTAGGCACCTTCACTGTCCAGATGTTCCAGAGCTGAGTGAAGAGCAAATGAAATGGAATCTGCTGTTGACCCATTGTGGCAACCCAGTATGTAAGAAAAACAAGGTAAGACACCTTAATGACAACTGCTGGGTGGCTCTGATATCCAACATCTTGAATTGCTTCAAGATGCTGGTCATGATATGTATTAACTCCAAATTGATTTGTTGGATAGAAGCTGTCCATCTGACAACCTTGGTTCCCCACAATTCACCTACTTCAGAAATAGATATACAATGGATGCCATTACTCTGGCCTTACACTTGCTGTATGTATCTCTGGAGCATCTGGACAGTAAAGCCATCTATGGTAGACTGTTGCTTATTGGCTACGGCTTTACCTTCAATAGTACATCTCCAAGCAAATTACCTCCAAACTTGTATATCTGGGACTTAACACTTCCCTTTGCAATTGGATCCTTGATGAGTAGACCACAATCAGTAAGGATAGTCTGAAACACTTTCATGACCAGAGTCTGCTTTGACTCCGTCTACAAGCTTGCTAATTATATTACCAAAGTGGACTGTATTTTAAATAATGAAGAGTCTGACTACAGGAAGGAGAGAGTGCAAGTCTTGTGACATGATGTCATGACAATAATTTTTCCCTTACTGTCTGCAAACCTGAAGAGTTGGTCTTTGATTTCGGAAAGTGGGGTGGGGGAGAACTGTGCACATACTTCTGTCTATATCAATGGTATCGATATTAAGAGGTTTGAGAGCTTTAAGTTCCATCAGTAGCTTGGTACAACATTGATGATACCATGGCCAAGAAAGTTCACCAATGACTTTGCTTGCTCAAGTGTCTATAGAAATTCAGTGTGTCCATCTTGATCCTCACCCACTTTTATTAATGCATCATTCTGTCTGGATGCATATTGGCTTGACATGGCACCTTCTCTGCATATGACAGCAAGAAGATGCCTTGTGCAGGAAGGCACAGAGTCGACTGTACTTCCTAAGAAGGTTGGCGTCATTCAATGTCTGTAGTGAGATGCTGAAGATGTTCTATAGGTCAGTTGTGGAGAGCGCCCTCTTCTTTGTGGTGGCGTGTTGGGGAGGAAGCATTAAGAAGAGGGACGCCTCACGTCTTAATAAGCTGGTAAGGAAGGCGGGCTCTGTCGTGGGCAAAGTACTGGAGGGTTTAACATCGGTAGCTGAGGAAAGGGCGCTGAGTAGGCTACGGTCAATTATGGATAACTCTGAACATCCTCTACATAGCACCATCCAGAGACAGAGAAGCAGTTTCAGCGACAGGTTGCTATCGATGCAATGCTCCTCAGACAGGATGAAGAGGTCAATACTCCCCAATGCCATTAGGCTTTACAATTCTACCGCCAGGACTTAAGAACTTTTTAAAAGCTATTATTAATGCTTTTTGAGATAGTGATTTAGATGCATATCATATTTTTTACTGAGTTAAGTATTGTATGTAATTAGTTTTGCTACAACAAGTGTATGGGACATTGGAAAAAAAAGTTGAATTTCCCCATGGGGATGAATAAAGTATCTATCTATCTATCTAAGAAATTGCTGAGAGTTGTGGATGCAGCTCAGTGCATCATGGAAGCTATGGACTCTGCCTACATTTCTGCCTTGGTGAAACAACCAGCATAATTGAACACCCTACCCATCTCGGATGTTCTCTCACCTACTCTCTGCCATTGGGCATAAGATATAAAAACCTGAAAGCACGTACCACTAGCCTCAAGGCCAGCATCTATCACACAGTTGTGAGACTATTGAACGGCACCTAGTATATGATGACCTCACAATCTCCTCATAATGACATTTCACCTTATTGCCAATGAACACTGCACATTCTTTGTAATTACAACGCATTGCATTTTGTTGCTGGGTTACCTTGTAATAACTCAATGCACTGTTGTAATGAATTGATCTGTATGAACAGCATGCAAGGCCAGTTTTTCTCTGTACCTTGATGCGTGTGAAAATAAAAAGCTTATTTACCAATTATGCATCCCATCCTCCACCTCTTTCAGTTATTGAACTCTCCTTGAAAGCAAATGGGTCACTTTTGTTTACCATGACTTTCCCTCTCCTTATTTATATATTTCAATTAAAACTCCTCTGAGTCTTCTTTGTTCAAAGCAAACAGGCACCCTAAGAAATTGTTCATTCTATTAAATCCTTTCTGTAATGTGTTCTCCAGCCTGTAGCTGCACTGTAAGGACATTTCTGGAATGACCGTCTCCCTGGTAAATTTTCACCTCTTGTTCCTTTAAGAGCTTGGGATACATTTTCTTCATTTCTCCTTGATGGTAGCCATTTAATGATAGATTGAGAAAAGAAATGCAATATTAGCTCTTGTCTTTTCTGCCTCATAGGAAGATACATTTTACCATCTCATCTGTCAGATCAATATCCTGCTTACCTTCTTCGCTCTGTTTTTGATGTGTTCAACTTTCTTCAGGATTTGTTAGAAGTATTCATTTATACTTTAGGATATTCTACTGTTAATTCTGTTATTTTTTTGGTGATGTTTGTCCTCCCAAAATACAGTATTGCACACATTTCCTCTTGTAAACCCATTTGCCCAGCCAACAAGTTCAATAATATCATCCTCCATCAACCAAACTGCCAATTTTGGTATCATTGAGAAGTCTCTTACTTCTGGCCTCAGCTTTGAAGTTGAAGTCATTAATTTGTCCTACGACATAAAGTCCTCGTTTCATTAACATCATTGCCCTTTGTTTTCTGCCAGCTTTTAATCCATCATGCCACTTTCCTCTGGATTCCATGGGCTTTTACTTTCTTGGTCAATGAAGGAATTTGTCAAATGTTTAGATGGAATCTGCATGAACTACACCAAGAGCTCTAATCTAATGGACATATACTACCTCCTCAAATTAGATAAGACCTTTCCAAAACCTTTCTTATTAACTGTGTCCCTCTAAATGCTGATTTATGCCATGCTCAGTAATTTTTCCCAGTCATGTCCACATCACTAAGTTTAGAATCTTACTGTTTCCACTAGTTACTACTTGACTGTACTTACTTGTCTATCCCCTTCTCCTGTTTTAAACAATGGTTAAATATTAACAAATCTTCCCTTCCTTTGGCATCATGCCTATCACCAAAGAACATTGAAATGATAGTAAGAGCTTTCATTATTTCCTCTCTTGTTCCTTTAAGAGCTTGGGATACATTTTCTTCATTTCTCCTTGACGGTAGCCATTTAATGATAGATTGAGAAAAGAAATGCAATATTAGCACTTGTCTTTTCTGCCTCATAGGAAGATACATTTTAGCATCTCATCTGTCAGATCAGCAGTGATTATTTTTAAATCTGTACTAATATTAAACCAGTTCTAAAAGCCAGCTATGATGAAATATGCAAATATGCCATAAGGATTGATCTGGTCAAAAGTCAGCATAAAAATGGACGTAATCATAGACAATTAGACTGATTACATTTACATTGATAATAATGTTTTATATTCTAAGGGCACTGAAAGAATGAAGCCTTAGTTCATATATCTATGATAAAATGATAATTTTTAATTACTCTGAAATGGATTATTGCTTTGCTTGCATATGAACTGTCATAATAAAAAATGCCATAATTTCTGTCTTATAGCTAAGGTTAGTGAAACAGTACTCAGTAGTCAAGCCTGTTTTTAGAAGCAATGCAACTTTGCAACACCAGGGCCCTCTGCTGGAAAGGTTTCACATTTTTGGTTTTAACATTAAACGGCAAACAAGTTTTCCATTGTAAATTTTGAATCAGGTTGCCTTGTGTGTTGTAGTCCAAGAGCATACTATGCAGAGGAGGAAGGCCATTTATCTCTTGAACCTATTGCACCATTGAATATGTTTGTAGCTGCTCTGGACCTGTGCCTCACTTTCCTGTTTCTGCCTAATAGGCTTTCAGGCCAAAAATCATCTCAGCTTTGCATTTGTTCAATTATTTCTACCACTCTCTGGGAGTGGAGAATTTTAAAGATTCATGATTCTTGACAAAGAATTCTCAAAAAGTCATAAAAGCATGACCCCTGTTTTCTGAAACAATAGTTCATTGTTCTAGACACCCCCATTAGATGAAACACTTCCTCGGAAACTTGTATGCTTCAACAGATTCCCATCCATTCCAATGTCCAATGAGCATTGGCCCAACTGCACAACTTTTCATCATAAGACATCGCCTTTAAAAAAAGATCAAAACAGCAAGGAGGGCTTTGTGTACAGTCTTGTCAGTATTTGTGCAGCAGTTCTTCTCTACTTTTATACACCATTGTATTTCTAATGAAATTCATGTATGAGAGCACCATATTCTTCTGAGCCGCTGTTTCTGAAATCTTTCTCCATTTCAACAGTATTCGTCTTTTTCATTCTTCCTTCCTCACTGATAATCAAAGAAAGTAGAATTAGAATTTGTTTATTATTGTCACATACACCAAGAAACACTGAAAAGCTTGTCTTGCATACTGCCCAGGCAGATCAAATCATTACTCAGTGCACTGAGATAGTACAAGGTAAAACAATAATATACTCAGCAACCACCTTATTGTGTACTCCTGTATATCTGCACATTAATGCAAATATCTAATCAGCCAATCATGTGGCAGCAACTTAATGCATAAAAGCAAGCAGACATGTTTAAGAGGATCAGTTAAAACATCAGAATGGGTGAAGAAATGTGATCTAAGTGACAGATTGTGGAATGACTGCTGGTGACAGAAGGCAGTAGTTCAGTATCTCAGAGACTGCTGATATCCTGGGATTTTCATGCATTACAGTCTCTAGAGTTTACAGAGAATGCTGCAAAAAAAAAAACCAAGAGAAAACATCCTCTACGCAGCAGTTCTATGGGTGAAAACGTCTTGTTAATGAAAAGTCAGAGGAGAAATGACCAGGCTGGTTCAAGCTGATAGGAAGGTGAAGGTAACTCACACAAAATGCTGGAGGAACTCAGCAGATCAGGCAGCATCTATGGAAAAGAGCACAGTCAACGTTTCTGGCTGAGACCCTTCAGCTCAAATAACCACATGTTACAACAATGGTGTGCAGAAGAGCATTTCTGAGCATGTGACACATTGAATCTTGAAGCAGATGGGCTACCGCAGCAGAAGACTGTGAACATACACTCAGTGGCCATTTTATCAGGTACTGGAGGCACCTGATACTCAGTGTAATGAAGAATAAAGTGTAACAGCTGCAGAGAGCAGTGCAAGTAAACAATATGGTACAAGATTATAATGAAGTAGATTGTGAAGACAAGAGTCTATCTTATTGTACTAGGAAAGTATTCAGTAGTCTTATAACAGTGGGATAGAATTTGTGCTTGAGGCTATGTGCTTTCAGGGTTTTGTATCTTCTACTCAATAGATGAGGAGAGAAGATAAAATGTCCAGGTGGGTAGGGTCATTTGATTATATTATTGATACAGTGAGAAGTATGGACGAATTTAGAGAGAAAGCTGCTTTCCACAATGTGTGGAACTTTGTCCATATGCCATTTCTTGCAGCGACCTGCAGAGCAGTTGTCAAACCAAGCCATTATGCATCCTATGGTGCATCAATAAAACTTGGTAAGGGTTGATAGGAACATGCAAATTTACCTTAGCCTCCTGAGGAAGTAGAGGCATTGGTGAACTTTCTTGGCTGTTAGAGCAAGGCAGGCTATTGATGATGTTCACTCCCAGGAACTTGAAGCTTTCAACACTCTGAGCCACAGTATTGTTGACGTAGAGGAGCATGTGCACCATCCCTCCCTTCAGAAGTCAATAACCAGCTCTACTTTTTTTGCTGACGTTGAGGGGAAGGTCATAATCATGGCACCATGTTGTTAAGCTCTGTAACTCCCTGTGCTCTGACTATTCATTATTTGAGATGCATTTCTGTACTGTGGTGTCAGCTGCGAATTTATAGGTGGAGTTAGAGCAGAATCTGGCCACGCAGTCATGGGTGTACAAGCATTTCACACCTCACATTTCCCATATGTTTGCCCACTTGTTTAATTTGCCTATAATCCCAAAGGATCTTTATGTCCTCCAAAGTAGTTTTCCCCCTTTCTCTGTATCATCTGTAAATTTGATTACAGTTTTTTAAAATTTGTCTTGAAAATAGATCATAACAAAATTGAGGCTCTAGCATTGATTCTACTAAGTAAGCCACATTGAGAATGTCCCACTTATCCCAACTTTTTGTTCTTGGTTAGTTAACCAATCATCCATCCATGCTATATATTATCTCATGGCCATAAATACTTAAATTGCTTGTTAACATTTATAATGTATATCATCAAATGTACCTCTTATTCATTTTTATGAATCACTTTTATTCATCCTGCTCTTTACATCTTCAAACATTTCTAAAGCAAATGATCAAACACAGTTTCCTATTCATATATAGTGGATTAGTTCTGTTTGATTGTATTAGGATTTTTTGAATACTCGTCTATGGCTTTCTTAATAATGGATTTGATCTTTTTTCCCCAATTACAGATCCTAGGCTAACCATCTTAACGATTCTTCCCCTCTGTCATATGATTCTGAAATTGACATTGAACCTATGAACACAACCTCACGTTTTTAACACTTTTTTTTAACCGTTATTTATTTATTTCTCCCTTCTATATTATCATGTATTGCATTGAACTGCTGCTGCTAAGTTAACAAATTTCATGACATGTGCTGGTGATAATAAATTTGATTCTGATTATAGTTTCCTATTTTTTTTCTTCATTGAACAGAAATATAACAATTGCAACAATGTTTGATTGAATTCCCTCCCACTTAGTTACTTTGGCTGCAGTTATATTAGTTTGGGAATGAGAATGCAAAACAAGGTGAATCCTATACCACTAGAGCAACACACACAAAGTGCTGGAGGAACTCAGCAGGCCAGAGAGCAACTATGGAAACGAGTAAACAGCCAATGTTTTGGGCCAAGGCCACTCATCAGGTCTGGAAAGAAAGTTCTTTTGTGTGTTGCTTTGATCTCCAGCATCTGCGGATTTTCTCATATTTGTGATCATACAACTAAAGATGACTCTGTTTCACAAGGAAATTTTGTATCTGCAAGATTTTTTGTGTGTATAGTATATTTTGAACTTCATCCTGAAGATTTACATTCATTTTCATTTATTTATCACATGTACATTGAAACATGCAGTGAGCTGCATTGTTTAATAAACAACACAAACTAACAATGTGATGGGGGCAGCCCGCAAATGTCACCACTCATTCCAGTGCCAACATAGCATGCCCACAATGCTCAGCAGAACATAACAAATTAACAGAAGATCAACAAGCAACAAAGCAACAAAAGACAAGTCAGGTCACTTTTATTGTCATTTCGACCATAACTACTATGTACAGTACATAGTAAAAATGAGACAATGTTTTTCAGGACCATGGTGTTACATGACACAGTACAAAAGCTAGACTGAGCTACGTAAAAAACAACACAGAGAAAAAAAAAACAGCTACACTAGACTACAGACCTACCCAGGACTGCATAAAGTGCACAAAACAGTGCAGGCATTACAATAAATAATAAACAGGACAATAGGGCAGTAAGGTGTCAGTCCAGGCTCTGGGTATTGAGGAGTCTGATAGCTTGGGGGAAGAAATTGTTACATAGTCTGGTTGTGAGAGCCCGAAACAAGCTCTGTTCCTGGTTTCCACCCACCCACACATAGTCCTCAAAGCCGAAGACATGATTTTAATTAAGCACTCATATTCTATTGAAAAAAGAATTCTATGTTTCCACTTTTCTTCAAAAAATTCTTCCTGATGTTTTTCTATTTGAGGAAAACTCAGCAACAAATCATTTTTTTTTTAAAATGCCTCAGTTATATCAGCAAACTATCTTTTGCACTGAAGAAAGCAGTTGACATTCTGATGAATTTGTTTTGCACCTTTTGAAGAAAAATGTTTCCTTGTTAAAACTGAAAGTACAAAGCTGCAGGGGGATCTGACCAAACTATTGTAAGACTCGGTAATCATGTTTCATTCAGGTCTCGTTCAGGGCTAATTGATAATGCATGATACCTCATACCCACTAGTCGAATTCCTCAGAGGTGTATGTTCACCCATTATTACTCTGGTATATCAACTTCAAAATTTTTGTTCTGACCTTACATCCATCTGCATCCCCTCCTTGGCCAGCCAACTCTTTTCTATTGTCATATATTGTATTCTTCCTTCTACCATGTATTTTATTCCTATTCTCTATATTTCGCACTAGACAAACTGGAGCGGACTCACCTTGTCACTTTGCATAGCAAGCGCCGTTTGTTCTTATGAAACAGGGGGACTGCCATAGTAGTAAAACTAAGATAAATAAAGTAATCATTTATCCATTGCTAAAACTCTAAAGTTACCCGCTGTATTCAATCCTGATGAAGGGTCTCGGCCCGAAACGTCGACAGTGCTTCTCCCTATAGATGCTGCCTGGCCTGCTGTGTTCCACCAGCATTTTGTGTGTGTCGCTGTATTCAATCTCTCTTTTATGCAGTGAAAGAGAACAATGGAAAGAGAAGGAAACAAGAATTAATGCCATTGTTATTTTTATTTAATGGTGTTAATAGTGCACATTAAGTCATTTGTTATTTGTGAAGTGCAATTTTAGTTTAATTGCTTTTACCAGTAAGCCTGCTAGCCTGAAATTCCATTGCACTAATAATTAATAACAACATATACAATTACTGATATTAATATAGCAAAAACTTTCTGAGAGTAATCAAGACGAAACAATGTTAATTTCTTATTCCACCTGCTCCATTAATCAACAAGAAGTGATTTTTATTTGCTTTCCCATTTTTTGTTCTGAAATATGTTTCTACTAGTAGGACATGATTTGTTGCTGGTCTCTTTCAAGCAATATATCTCCCAGGCACATGGGCACTGGTTCTTTGCATCTCCTCTTTCAGAACATTCTCTATAATTTATAATATGGAACCATATTCATTTTAAATTACCTCTCTCCATTCACCGCAGACCAAATTAATTGCAGCAAAGCACTTCAAAACACACTGAAGTACTTTGAGAAGATTCAGTATAACAAAACACTGTAAATTAACCTATCATTTTATTTATTGGCAATACATAATTATTTTTATTAATTTATGTCGATCTTCTAATTGTTTGCTGATTCAAGATTCTTTAGTTGATATCTTTATTTCTAGTTAGTACTGATGTCATTTTCTGTCATTTTTTTCTTGCATACACAAGATATTTCTGCCAAATTTGAAAGAATGATGTATTTTCATCGTACCCATTTAAATTAGTGAAAGAATGAGCACTGGTAAATGATTTGAAACCACTAACACCTCTTGGAAGTTAGCTTATTATTAGCCATTGTCAGTAAAAATATATTTATCGGTTCGAATATAATAGCGTTACAAGGCCACACTGAGAAATAGTGAACATTCATTGTAGTGCAGGCTTCCCAGTGTTTGTATACTGCTGGGGACTGATCCTGTGTTGCAGCCAATGGCCCGTGTTCAGAATCTATTTTCTTTCTCCTAAACAGCTCATTCATCAGAAAATCCTCATGATGGTGCCTTATAGACCTACTAGTTCTCAATTCTTCCATGTCCTGAGAGTTCTCTTAAATAAATCTGTTCATTGTTACTTCATATTATCACTCTAACTCAATTACATTAAACCTCTGTCAGAATATTAACGTGTCCACATAGATCTGTTCTTTGATTGTTTCCTTTCAAATCCTACATCATCAAAATATTTTCTTTTTCATATTTGTTTATGTTCAAACCTTTCACTGAATCTATGCAGCATTGTATTTACATTTAACCATTTGAACCCTCAGTTACAGAATATACTCTTTTAAATGTCTGCAGATTGACTGACAATGAAGACTGATAATACTTTGAATGTGATGGATAATAGATTCAATTGTCATTGGCCTAACAACTCCATTTATTTATCTTTTTCCATGCTTCTAAAAGCTGAAGTACTTAGTCACCATACAGAGCTGGAGCTGTGTGCATCTAAAATAATTAACCTAAATTTTGCAAGAGTGCTGTTACATTTACATTCATTTTAAAATATTCTAGGCAAAGGCTCTGCAAAAATATGTTTGCAGTGAATTTAACTTCTATTATTTTGTGTATTATTACCATAGAGTTAGAGAGGAAATTTCAACTTGTCTTCATGGTAAAACTGAAGCGGTAGCAGAATCAAAATGACCTTAGTGGCCTCTTCCTGTTCACTTGGATCTTCTCTGAGGCAGTGATCTCTTTAATCCATACAAGTTTGGGAAGCTGTGATGCAGATAAGATGCTAATGCAATTCAGAATTTCTACTGTGCTCAACATGCACTATGGGAATGTTCCTCAGTAAAACCTATACCAAAACAGCAAAAAAAACCTAAAAAAATATATTTTTGTTGCTCGGGAAAACCAAGAATATTTTGTTGGCATCAGTGAAAATAAAATAAGTCCATTACAGTTATTGTGCCATAGGAGAGCTGGCAGGTAGCAGTAATGAGCCCATCTGATGCTTTTAACTTGTTGGCATCATGGTAATGAGCTCCTGTTTCCAGAGCATTTATGAGACATGGTTGGCCAATCCTCCAATATGTTCTGCTAAACAACTGTCCAATAAACAAAATGACTCAAAACAATTAGAGGTGGCAGGCCGATGAATAAACTTTAAAGAAAATTTGCAGGTGCTGGAAGTCTGAAGTTAAAAGAGAAAATGCTAAAAATATTCAACAATTCAAAGGCCATCTGTGGAGTGACAATTACTACTTCAAGTCTATGTTTCTATTAAACTTCTAAATCCAAAGACTTTTTAAGCTTGCTGATATGTTCTGAATTTCTTTCACTGATTTTGTATCCTTCCTCTCCCAAAAGTTCTGATAGATATGCGAGCGGTTGTCTTTTCTTAATGAATAGATACAATTTAAAATTTCTGATTTTTAAGAAACGGGAATGTGTGACGTAACGTAAAAAAAATACAGAAGTAAAAAAAAACAATCAAAAAGGTATAGAACCGCAAAAGTTTGCAAAAGATTGACTCTAGGTGAAACAGCAGAGTTGCTGAATGGTTAATTTGGTTCAGCTCTTACCAGAGAAACCAGCAAGACAGCAGGGCATCAGAGATCAAATATATAAGATTTTAAAATAAAAATGTGAATGAAAATTCATTAATCAATCAGCACTAAAGATGGTAAATATCAAGTCTGTGTCCATAGAAAAAGCTCATTAGACAAATATGAATTGTGTCCATGTGTGAGTAGGTCAGTGGGTTGTGCATCTGTATGTGTAAGAATGTGTGTTCGTGTGTGCGCACATTTGTGTGCTAGCATGTCTGTGTGCATACATGCAGATATGCATATGTCTAACTGCATTTGAAAAGTATGTCAATCGCCTACAAATTCAGCCCCAGCTTGCAATGGTAGATACACTATTTATTCATGTCAATGCATTGAATATTGCCTTGGTACATATTTCATTCCTTCAGAAAGGCAACTAATCATTCAGAATGAGGCTCTTTGGTCCAATGTGTTCATTCCAATGCTTATGTGCCACCTATGCAAATCCCATTTAACAGCTCTTGTTCCATATCCTTGTATGCCTCAACAGTTCAATTGCACAGAATCAGAATTGGGTTAAATAGCACTGACATATGTCATAATATTGTTGTTTTGTGGCAAAATTGCAGTTCAAAATATAAAAAATACCATAAGTAGAATATAGCATGGCAGAATATAGCATTAATAGCATTAATGACAGGACTCTTGGCAGAGTGGAGGATCAGAGAGATCTTGGGGTCCGAGTCCATAGGAGTCTCAAAGCTGCTACGCAGGTTAACTCTGTGGTTAAGAAGGCATAAGGTGCATTGGCCTTCATCAATCATTGGATTGAGTTTAAGAGCCAAGAAGTAATGTTGCAGTCATATAGGACCCTGGTCAGACCACACTTGGAATACTGTGCTCAATTCTGGTCGCCTCTCTACAGGAAGGACGAGGAAACCATAGAAAGTGTGCAGAGGAAATTTACAAGGATGTTGCCTGGATTGGGGAGCATGTCTTATGAGAATAGGTTGAGTGAACTCGGCCTCTTCTCCTTGGAGAGATGGAGGATGAGAGGTGACCTGATAGAGGTGTATAAAATAATGAGAGGCATTGATTGGGTGAATAGTCAGAGGCTTTTTCCCGGGGCTGAAATGGCTAGCACGAGAGGGCATAGTTTTAAGGTGTGTGGAAGTAGGTACAGAGGAGATGTCAGGAGTAAGTTTTTTTATGCAGAGAGTGGTGAGTGCGTGGAATGGGCTGCCGGCAGCAGTGGTAGAGGCAAGAATGATAGGGTCTTTTAAGAAACTCCTGGATGGATACATGGAGCTTAGAAGAATAGAGGGCTTTGGGTAAGCCTAGGTAGTTCTAAGGTAAGGACATATTCCACACAGCATTATGGGCTGAAGGGCCTGTATTGTGCTGTAGCCTTTCTATGTTTCTAAGTTACAATTTAAATAAAATAAATAAATAATTCAAAGCAGGAATAGTGAGGTAGTGTTCATGGATTCATGGTCCGTTAAGAAATCCGATGGCAGAGGGGAAGAAGTTGTTCCTAAGACATTGAATTTATGTCTTCAGCCTCTTGTACCTCTTCCCTGATGGTATTAATGAGAAGAAGTCATGTCCCTAATGGTGAAAGTCCTTCATGATAGATACTGCCTTCCTGAGGCACATGTGAAGATGCCCTTGATTGTGGGGAACTTGTGCCCATGAAAGTGCTAACTGAGAAAACAAGTTTCTGCAACCTCTTTGCTCTTGTGTTTGGAGCTTCCATACCAGGAGTTAATGCCACCAGTCAGAATGCTCTCCATGGTACATCTGTAGAAATTTGCTAGAATCTTTGGATGCATCCTAAATCTCCTCAAACAAATGAAGTATAGCCAATGACATGCCTTCTTTGGGATTGCATCAATATGCTGGGCCCAGTTTAGATCCTCTGAGTTATTGACACATTGAATTTGATCAATAGTCACTAGGCAGAACACCCTGATGCTTTCCTAATCATTGCAGGGGCCTTCAACTGGGTCAGCTTGAAAAATTCTCTCATTAAATACCACCATTTTGTGACACTTAGAACCAGAGGAACCAATACATTTGATGACTGTTATGCCACCATAACAGTATGCTTACTGTGCCATTATTTTGGCAAGTCTGATCACATGGCTGTACTTCCATACAGGCAGAGACTGAGGACCATAGCACCGATGATGAGGACTATGAAGGTATGGTCAAGGGAGATACAAGGGTGCTTACGAGACAGCTTTGTATCAATGGACTGAACTATATTCATCTTACATTCTCTATATTCATTTTATATTCACTATATTCAATAGGGATTCATCTTTGCATCAGAATGGATATGCCACGATCCTTACTGATTTCATCAAGACCTGTGTGAATGAGTGTATGCCTTCATGAACAAACCAGATATACCCAAATCAGAAGCTGTGGATGAGCCAGGAGATTTGCAATCTATTGAGAATTAGGCCAGAACTAATCAACAGGGTTCAAAACCTGGGTCTCTGTATCTCCCTCTGCAATTGGATCCTTGACTTCCTCATAGAGAGACCACAGTCAGTGTGGTTTGGTAAAAGTTTCTCCTCCTCGCTGACAATCAACACAGAAACACCAAGGACTTGTGCTTAGTCCACTGTTCTACATTCTCTACCCTCACGACTATCAGGCTAGGCACAGCTTAAGTACCATCTATAAATTCGCTGATCACACCACTGTTGGCAGAATCCCAGAATAACAAATTGGAGATGTACAGGAGTGAGATAGATTGACTGGTTGGGTGGATAGATATCCCTGAACTAATGGCTCTTGGGCAGTATGTTCCAAGCTTCAACCACTCTCTCGGTTAAAAAAAGAGAATCCTCCTTAAAGCTGCTTTAAAATCTGACCCCAAAGCTATGGTTGAAGACACCTCTGTTCTTGGGAAAAGATTCCTAAAAGATTCCACCATATCTATGCTCTCTTAACTTTGTATGCCTCTATTAGATCCACCTTCAGCTTCTCCTATGATATTAATTTGAAAGCTGTAGCAAAATGTACCAATGTACAACATAAGAAGATCTAGTACGACTGACCAGGAATGAATTTCTAGGCATAAATGTATTGAAATAATCTGAATATTCAGCATAATAAATTATCAAATGTAGTGACACAGGTTAATAAAGGCATCAAATTGCAAAAGGAGTGCACTGAGGTTCACTTCCAATAGAACAACATTCAGTTGTAGGGAAGTTAATTTAAATTTACCATGATTAGCCTGCTTTTAGATTGTAACACACATGTCTAGACTTCATGTCATAAAAAGGATATAGAACACTGCAAAATAAATTTAAAGGGATGATATTAGAATGAAAATGTGCAATTATCATGGAAGACTGAACAGGCTTGAGCCTTTTCTTCAGAGAATGGATGACCTGAGAGGTTTTTCAAATGATAAATGTGCCTGAATTAGTAGAATTTGAGAATCATTTCATAGTATGTAGAACATAGAATACTGCTGTACAGTACAGAAGCTTCAGCCCATGATGGGGTGCTGACCTTATAACCTATTCTAAGATCAATCTAACCTTTCCCTTCCACATAGTCCTCCAATATGTACAAAGCCAGATGTCTTGGTACATATTGGTACCAATGACATAGGAAGCAAAAGCAAAGAGGTCCTGAAGAGAGAATTTAGGGAGCCAGGAGGAAAGCTGAGAAGCAGGACTTCTGGGGTAGTAATTTCTGGAATGCTACCTGAGCCACACACTGGTGAGGGTAGAAATGAGATGATTTGGTATATAAATGGATGGCTGAGGAGCTGGTGCAGGGTGCAGGGCTTCAGGTTCTTGGATCAATGGAATCTCTATGGGGGTGGGGGGAGATGTGACCTGTACGAAAGGGATGGGTTGCACCTGAGCCCAAGGGAGAACCAATAGTCTAATGGTCAGGTTTATTAGAGGTGCTGGGGAAGGTTTAAAATAATTAGGCAGGGGGATGAGAATCAGAGTGAAGGGACTCAGGATTGGGTGGATGGTAAAAAAGCAATGATAATATGCAGTCAGATAGTCAGGAAGGGCAGGCAAATGATAGGGCAAAATTGCAGCCACAAGGGTGATTATAAGTGCATTGGGAATGCAGAATCAAAAAAGGTAGTAAATACAGTACACAAAGTGTTATATCTCAGTGCATGGAGTATAAGAAATAAGGAGGACGATCTTATTGCACTTTTAAGGTGGTCAGGTATGATTTCAAGGCCAAAACGGAATCATGGCTGAAAGATGGTTGTAGATGGGAGCTGAATGATAGAGGAGCGTCCATTTAAAACAGAGATTTAGAGAAATTTATTTAGCTAGGTGGTGAATTTGTGGAGTTTGTTACCACAGGCAGCTGTGGAGGCCAGGTTGTTGGGTGTATTTAAGGTAGAGATTGATAGGATCTTGATTGGCCATGGCATGAAAGGTTATGGGGAGTGAGCTGATGAGGGGAATAAAGGATCGGCCATAAATGAATGGCAGAGCAGACTCAATCGGCTAAATTGCCTAATTCTGCTCCTATGTCTTATGGTCTTCAGTTCTTATGATTCCATTTTTCTATCATCTATTTGCCAATCTATGAGTTTTTTTTCCAATGAACCTGGTTTATCTGCCTCTGCCACTATCATTGGTAGATTTCCTACATCCATCACTTTCTGGGTAAGAACCTTACTTCCAACATCCTCCCCTAAATGTTCTTCTAATCACTTTAAAATTATTCCCCTTGGTAATAGCCATTTCTACCATGGGAAACAGTTTTTGGCTATCCTCTCGATTTATGCCTTATCATCTTGCACTCCTCTGTCAAGTCACTTCACATCTTTCTTTGCCCCAAAGAGAAAAACCATAAGACCATATGATGTAGGAGCCATTTGTCCCATCACATCTGCTCTAACATATCATCATGGCTGATCCAGTATTCCCCTCAGCTCCAATCTCCTGCCTTCTGCTCATATCCCTTCATGCCCTGACCAATCAAGAACCTATCAACCTCTGGTTAAATATACATAAAGAATGGGTCTCCACAGCTGCCTGTGGCAAAGAGTTCCACAGATTCACCACTCTCTGGCTAAAGAAATTCTTTCTCATTTTTGTTCTAAAGGAGTGCCCCTCTATTCTGAGGCTATGTCCTCTGGTCTTCAGCTCTCCCACCATATGAAACATCCTTTCTACATCCACTCTATCAAGGTGTTTCATCATTCAGCATTTTTTAATGAGGTCACCCCTCATTCTTCTGAATTCTTGTGAATACAGGCTCAGAGCCATCAAACACTTTTCATATGACAGGCTGTTCAAGCCTGGAATCATTTCCGTGAACCTCCTTTGAACCTTCTCCAGTTCAGCACATCCTTTCTAGCATAAGGGGTCCAAACCCGCCCACAATGCTCCAAGTGAGGCCTCACCAGTGCTTTATAAAATCTTCGCGTTACATCCTTGTTTTTATATTCTTGTCCTCTTGAAATGAATACTAACATCACAATTTCCTGCCTCATCGTAAACTCAACCTAAAAATTATTCTTTAGGGAATATGGCATAAGGACTCTCAAGTCCCTTTGCACCTCAGTATATTTTTTTGCATTTTCTCTCCATTTAGAAAATAGTCAACCCTTTGATTTCTTCTACCGAAGTGCATGACCATGCACTTCCTGGCACTGTGTTACATCTGCTATTTATTTGCCCTTTCTCCTAATCTGTCTCAGTCCTTCTGTAGCCTCTCTACTTCCTCAAAACTACCTGCCCTTCCACCTATCTTCATGTTGTCTACAAACTTTGCCACAAAGCCATCAATTCCATCATCCCAATCATTGACATATAATGTAAAAATAATTGGTCCCAACACAGATCCCTGTAGAACACTAGTCATGGGCAGTCAGCTGGAAAAACCTCCCCTGATTCCCACTCTTTGCCTCTTGATAATCTGCCACTGCTTTATCCTTACTAGACTCTTTCCTGTAACAGCATGGGCTCATATTTTGTTCAGCAGTCTTATATGCAGCACCTTGTCAAATGCCTTCTGAAAGCTCTAGTCCCCTTGAAAAGAATACTAACATGACAATTGCCTTCCTCATCACAAACTTAACCTAAAAATTAACCTTTAGGGAATTCTGCATAACATCAATGGATTCTCCTTTGTCTATCCTACTTGTTATTTCTTCAAAGAATTCCAACAGATTAGTCAGACAAGATTTTTCCTTGAGAAAATTATGCTGACTATGACCTAATTTATCATGTACCTCTAAGTACCCTGAGACCTGAACTGAATCCAACATTTTTCCAACAACTCAGGTCAGACTAACTGGCTTATAGTTTCCCTTCCCTCTCTCCCTTCTTGAAGAGAGGAATGGCATTTGCAATTTTCCAGTCTTCCAGAACCATTCCAAAATCTAGTGATTTTTGAAAGATCATTACTAATGTCTCTACGTTATCTTCAGGCAACTCTGCAGTGTAAGCTCTGGTCCAGGTGACTTACTATCTTTAGACCTTTCAGCTTCCCAAAAACCTTCTTTCTAGTTATGGTAACTTCACACACTTCATGCCCCCTGACACCTGGAACTTCCACCATACTGATAGTGTTTCCCACGGTGAGGGCTGATGCAAAATACTTATTCAGTTCATCTGACACCGTTGTCTCCTATTGCTACTTCTCCAGCATTGTTTTCCAGCGGTGTGATATCCACACTCACCTTTCTTTTCCACTTTGTGTATCTGAAGGAAATTTTGGTACCTTCTTTACTATTATTGGCTAGCTTGCTTTTGTATTCCATCTTTATCTTCTTAAAGACATTTTTGGTCGCCTTCTGTTGGCTTTTAAAAACTTCCCAGTAATTTTTGCTCAATCGTAAGTCCTCTCTTTGACTTTCATGTTGGCATTGACTTCTCTTGATATTTGTGTCATCTTTTCTCTAGAATACTACTTCCTCTTTGGGATGTATATAGCCTGTGCCTTCTGAATTACTTCCAGAAATTCCAGCCATTGCTGCTCTGCCATCATCCCTGCCAGTGTTCATTTCCAGTCAATTCTGGCCAACTACTCTCTCATACCTCTGTAATTCCCTTTACTCAACTGTAATATAGACACATCTGACTTTAGCTTCTTCTCAAATTTCAGGGTAAACTCAATCTTTTTTTGATCCCTTGCCCCTAAGAGATCTTTTATCTTAAGGTCACTAATAAATCCTGGTTCAGTGTACAACACCCTATCGAATAGCTGATCCTCTAATAGGCTCAACCACAAGCTGCTCTAAAAAGCCATCATGTAGGTAATCTAGAAAGCCCCACTCCTGTAATCCAGTGCCAACCTGATTTTCCCCAATCTACCTGCATATCTGGGAGTACAGTTAGACGAGAAGCTAGACTGGACTGCCAACACAGATGCCTTGTGCAGGAAGGCACAGAGTCGACTGTACTTCCTAAGAAGGTTGGCGTCATTCAATGTCTGTAGTGAGATGCTGAAGATGTTCTATAGGTCAGTTGTGGAGAGTGCCCCCTTCTTTGTGGTGGCGTGTTGGGGAGGAAGCATTAAGAAGAGGGACGCCTCACGTCTTAATAAGCTGGTAAGGAAGGCGGGCTCTGTCGTGGGCAAAGTACTGGAGGGTTTAACATCGGTAGCTGAGCGAAGGGCGCTGAGTAGGCTACGGTCAATTATGGATAACTCTGAACATCCTCTACATAGCACCATCCAGAGACAGAGAAGCAGTTTCAGCGACAGGTTACTATCGATGCAATGCTCCTCAGACAGGATGAAGAGGTCAATACTCCCCAATGCCATTAGGCTTTACAATTCTACCGCCAGGACTTAAGAACTTTTTAAAAGCTATTATTAATGCTTTTTGAGATAGTGATTTAGATGTATATCATATTTTTTACTGAGTTAAGTATTGTATGTAATTAGTTTTGCTACAGCGAGTGTATGGGACATTGGAAAAAAGTTGAATTTCCCCATGGGGATGAATAAAGTATCTATCTATCTATCTATCTATCTATTGAAGTCCCCCATGACTATTGTAACACCTCCTGTTTGGCATACATTTTCTTTCTCCCATTGTTATTTGTAGGCAACATCCTTACTACTATGTGGGGGTCTGTATACAACTCCCATCAAGGTCTTTTTACCCTAACAGTTCCTTCGCTCTATCCAAAATGATACCACATCTTCTCACCCTATGTCAACTCTTTCTAATGATTTGATTTCATTTTTTACCAGCAGAGCAACACCACCCCCTCTGCCTTCCTGCTGTCCTTTCAATACACTGTATACCCTTGGACATTAAGCTCCCTGCTATAACCTTCTTTCAGCCATGATTCACTGATGCCTGCAACATCATACCTGCCAATCGCAACTGAGCTGCACGTACATCTACCTTATTCTGAATACTGCTCACATGCAGATACAACACCTTCAGTCCTGTAGTCACCTTTTTCGGTTTTGAAGCACTATGCTCAACCTTTTGATTGCAAACTTGTCGGAGGTCTTACCAACATCAGCCTCCACAATCTCTCCACTAACTATTCTGGTATTCTGGGTCCCATCCCTCGGCAGCTCTAGTTGAAATCCTACCATGCAGCAATAACAAACCTTTCTGTGAGGATATTAGTCCCCCTCCATTTCAGGTGCAAACTGTCTCCCTATGTGGGTCCCAGCTTCCCTGGAAGAGAGCCCAATGAACCAAAAATCTTACGTCCTCCCTCCAACTCCTTAGCCACATATTAAACTGTATAATCTTCCTAGTTCTAGCCTCACTAGCATGTGGCATGGATAGCAATCCTGAGATCACAACCCTGGAGGTCCTGCCCTTTAACTTAGAATCAAACTCCCTGAACTCCCTATGCAGAACTTTGTCACAGGTACCTACCTGGTCCATGACTCTGGTTGTTCACCCTCCCACTTAAGAATGCTGGGGACCCGATCCGAGATATTGGGGATTTTGGCACCCGGGAGGCAATATACCTTCTGGGAATCTCGTTCTTGCCCACAGAACCTCCTGTTCATTCCGCTAACTGACAAATCCCCTGTACCCACCGTGCCTCTTGTTTCTCCTTCCCTTCTGAGTCACAGAGGCAGACTCAGTGCCAGAGTCCCGACCATTGTGCCTTTCCTCTGTTAGGTCACCCCCTCTGATAGTATCCAAAGAAATATAGCTGTTGTTGAGGGGGATGGCCACAGGAGTACTCTGCACTGGCTCCTAAACCCCTTTCCCTTTCTTGACTGTTACCCAGTTTCCTGTGTCCTGCACCTTGGGTGTAATTACCTCTCTCTATGTCCTACCTATCACCTCTTCAGCCTCCTGAATGATTCAGAGTTCATCCAGTTGCAGCTCCAACTCCTAACATGGTTTGTAAGAAGCTGCAGCTAGATGCACTTCATGCAGGTGTAGTGGCCAAGGATATTGGAGGTCTCCTTGCCTTCCCACATCCCGCAAAATGAACATTGGCATCCCTATCCTGCCTGGCACCTCTAATGTCCCTGAGCAAATATAAAGAAGAGAAGGAAAAAACAAGCTTTTCTTTCCTTTGCTTTCTCTGAATAAAGGCTCTCTTCACTGAAGCCTCGGAGCAAAATCCTTTAGATCACCACGCTGACTATGTCCACTCAGATGATGGCTGCTGTGCTTGCTCCTGCCTTCCTTTAATTTGCTCTGTCTAATCAATCCCAAACACCGACTGGCTGCTGGTCAAAGCTCTATTATGCTGCCATGTGCCACTCCTACCTTTTATCCTCCGGCTGTGGATCTGATTGAAGTTCCCTCCTCTCCAAACTTCTGATATCAGGATTGGCTGTTGGTCAAAGCTGTAGCTTGCTCAACCTTTCCTCATAAGCCACACTCTCTAGTTCAGATAGAATGCTGGTCTCTCAGCACCCATCTTTAAAGCTTTCACATCATTTCTATAATAAGGCAACCAAAACTGAACACACTATTTGAATTGTGGTCCAGCCATGGCATTATAGAGCTGCAACATTACCTCACGGCTCTTGAACTTAATCCCTTAACCAATGAAGGCTAATGCACCCTACACCTGTTTAACAACCCTAGCAAATTGCGCAGCAACTTTGAGAGATCTACGGACATGTGCCCCAAGATTCCTCTGTTCCTTCTCATTGCTAAGAATCCTGCCATTAACCCTATTCTGCTTTCAAATTTGACCTTCCAATGTGAATCACTTAACTTTTCTGGATTGAGTTCCATCTGCCCAGCTCACCCCAGTGCTGCATCTTTTCAATGTCCTATTGTAACTTATGACAATCTTCAACACTTTAGATAACTCCACCAACTTTTCTGTCATCTGAAAATTTTCTAACTCACCCTTCCAATTCTTCATCCAAGTCATTTATAAAAATGAGAAAGAGCGGGGAGCCCAGAACAGATCCCCGGGAAACACCACTGGTCATTGACTTCCAGGCAGAATATGTTCCATACACAACCACCCTCTGCCTTCTACAAGCAAGTAAATTCTGAATCCACATAACCAGGTTTCTCTCGATTCCATGCTTCCTCATTTTCTGAATCAACCTACCATGAAGAACCTTATCAAATGTCTTACTAAAACCCATATACACCACCTTATCTGCTCTATCTTTATCAATGTGCTTTGTTACATCCTCAAAAAAGTTCAGTCAGGTCCGTGAGGCTGCCCTGTCCTTTACAAAATAATCCTGACTATCCCTGATCAGTCTATGCTTCGCTAAATGTTCGTAAATCTTGTCTCTAAGAATTCTCACAAATAATTTGCCCAGCTCTAAATTAAGACTCACTGGTTTATAATTCCCAGAGCTATCCTTTTCTTGTATAAAGGAATAACATTTGCCATTGTCCAGTTATCTGATACTACCCCTGTAGCCAGTGAGGATGCACAGTTCATCACCAAAGGCGCAGCAATCTCCTCCTTTGCTTGCGTGGTAAACTGGGGTATATCTCATCCAGTCCCATTTCAACAGCTCTCAGAAACAGAATTTTTAGTCCACCACATCCATGTCAAATTGCTCCTCAGAGCTCTCTAGACCTTTTATCCTTTACCTTCAACCTATTTTTGTTTTACTTGCACCTTACCAAAAATCTGCATCTGACAGTAGAGTTGACTTGTCTTGATATTCATAAAATTTGGACTCCGCAGCTACAGTGAACATTTTCTGATTATCTAACCTACCTCTGTCTCTGCCCCTGCCCAGGTTATGAATGTTGAATTTATGGACACGTATAGGTATATGTGAATGAGCACTGGAAATACCGAAGGGACGGATATGCCGGCTGCTCTGGGGCTGCAGGCGTTTTCAGTCAGCTGAACAACTTGGTGCATGGCAGCACTTCCAACTCGTGAACTGTCCAGATTACAAGCAATTCACTGGAATGTAATGCTGCCATGACCTGCAGAGTACTTGCACTGCTGTCAGGTCCAACTCAGCCTCCAATGGAAACAAACACAGCCTATCCATTCTCTCCTCATTAACAAAACACTTAATTCCAGGCAACATTCTGTGAACCTTCTCTGTAAAATTTCCAGAGCCACCGTGTCTTTCCTATAGTGTTGTCATGAGAGTTGAACACAATATTTCAGCTGTGGTTTCACTTAATGTTTCCTCAAGTTGTACCATAATCTTCTTGGTCTTATATTCCACATCTGGACCAATGAAAACAAATATCTCACATACCTTCTTCATTACTTGTCTACTTATGATTTCACCTTCATGAATACTTGGACTTCAGCGGCAACATATCTGTTTTCCAATACTCCCAGGTATCCTCATTTCTGCATTCTCCACTCATGGTGTATATCCTTACCCTGACAAGACTTTCAAAAATTCATTGCCTCGCACACTTATCAGGAATAAATTCCACCTTTTCAATGGATGTACAGTACTAAGCACAGTACAGTATTTATCAACATGGAGCAGAGAGCAAGTATCTAAATCTGGAGGGAGCAAAGGATGTTGGAAATGATGAGGGTGTAATGCTGAGGGAGGGGTGTAGGACACATGGCAGAGAAGAGTACCGGGGCCGTCAGTGGCAAGGGTGCTGACATACCTGACCCTAAGACACCAGGCAAGGTTATTTGATTCCGGACAATTGGGATATTGATCATTACAGAATGTCTCTTTGGTGCTTCCTGCTCCCACCCTTCCCCTTTTCCGAACCAGGATTTCCCTCTCTCTGACCCCTTCTAAATCTCAGTCCACAATGGAGACAAGTATAGAATCAGGATTATCATCACTCACATGTCATGAACTATGTTTTTTTTGTGTGGCAGCAGTAAATTGCAATACGTAAATACCCTAATTATATATATATGTGCCTAAGACTTTTCACTGTACTCTATATCATCCGTCAAAAGTATCACCAGCTTTCATGCTACTTGCAAATTTACTCATCATGCCTTCTCCATTCGTATATAGAATTTATATAAGATAATCTAGTATGGATACTTATAGTATTACTCAGTTCCAGAAGATGAAAGGATTACACACTTTAGTCATATGCCAAGAAAGCTAAAATGACCTTGTTAGTGGTCTCATTGCTTCTTATAACATTTCCAAAAATGATGGAGAAGTGTGGAAAATCTCATACAACTGGTGAAAGATTAATAATGCATGCTATATCAGAAGAGCTCACCACTGTTCTCAAAATGGGTAACAGTATTTTAAAATCAATTCCCCTGAGTAATAACTTTGTAGTTCATCATATTAATGAAATGTGTGAAGATAGTGAGCATTAATTATGCACAGAACTACTGAAAAAATTGGGACACAAAACAAGTAGCGAAAATCCTTATGATTAATAAACTCTCCATTTCCAAAGATTCTGCTTTAAAAGATTTTGCACAGCAGGTTGCATGAAGCCATCCCCTCAAAGTTATCCAAGAACTTACCCTCAATTGCATTGCAGAATATTTCTGAAGCACACTTTTCATCCTATCTTTAAGATAACAAGATCTACAATATCAATTGACCTTACAGTGGGTGGGGGGGGGGGGGGGGTGTGATGTGTGTGCGTCTCTCTCTCTCTCTCTCTCTCTCTCCCTCTATATATATATGGAGTAAAGTAACAGGTTGACTTTTATGGTGGATAATATTTATTCTCTTACTTTGTTTTGAGGAGAGTCAATCAACTATTTCCTTGAAAGCACTTTCTTCATATTAGCTCAGTTACTTATACATTGTATTCTACAAGGGTATCCAATGACAAAAAAAGAGAAATGTTTGTAATCTAAAGCTACCTAAAGTGTTAACATGATTTGCAATGGTGATGAAAGCAGTAAATTTATGGTTGAGTTATGGAAGGGAAAATAAGAGTGCACTGTAAGTTCAGCATTGTGACTTCTGTCTAGAGTGTGACTATGCATGATTTTGAGTACAGTGCCATTTAAATCCACAAATAAAATCTGTGCCAATATTCGATCCTTAAACTCTGCAGGTTGGAAAGGTCAGTAGGAAGGGGTACCAGACCATAGCTATCCTCAAGAATATATGATAGAAGAGAAGACAAATATATGGAAAAAGTCATATTTGCATGAAAGAAGCAAGATGGATGAAAAGCAACTATATAATTAAACGGCATTTGGCAATTCTCCACACTGCAGTGAAATTATTTTTGATACGTTAGCTTTCCCAGACCTGTCAACATCTGTAAAGTTGCTTAGAACAGAAGTTTAATTTTCATTTTAACATGGGGAGCAGGCTGCAATTTTCTATTTAAACTCTTGACTATAAGTACATTTTTCCCTCTGTTGATTATTGCTTTAATCTCTTTGCTTTGATTTTATGCTTATCAATGGGTAGTTTGCAAGGACTAATGAGGGTTAATTTCAAATCAGTGAAAGGATTTCCATTGAAGAATATAATAGCTGGTTGTGGGGTAAACCTACTCTGCCTTACCCTGA
This sequence comes from Hemitrygon akajei, assembly GCF_048418815.1. Taxonomy (NCBI): domain Eukaryota; kingdom Metazoa; phylum Chordata; class Chondrichthyes; order Myliobatiformes; family Dasyatidae; genus Hemitrygon; species Hemitrygon akajei. The sequence goes on from NC_133124.1 coordinate 94,553,132, forward strand.
AAATGCATTGAGCCCCTAACTTAGAAAGATAACACACTGCTGCAGCACTATGACATCTTTTCACTTCCCACGCTGGCTCTCTTGAGTGAAGTCCCAATTAACAGTTATTTGCTGCTGTCTCTGTGGTGAGCTCAGATTTGAGATGACTGAAGCTTATTTCTTGTATAACCCTTATCTCCAGGAGGCTTTAATCTTGTTAGTCTGAGTTTAATTCAAACTGAGATCCCAGAGGTGGAAGATCAATGTCCAACACTTTACGCTCAGTTTTCAGTTGTCTCTGTAATTGGAGAATTAGTGAACAAACTGGAGAAGCTAGCTTATCTTTTAGAAATGTTTTGGTGACTTTCTTGTATGCATCAATGATCTTTTGTTTTTGAGAAGTCAGTGTTGTTATAGTGCCCATCCTTTTTAAGTTCAAAGAAAATTTATTATCAAAGTACGTACATGTCAACTCTGAGATACATTTTCTTGTGGGCATACTCAATAAATCCATAATAGAATAATACCCATAACAGAATTAATGAAAGTGCACCAACATAAGTATTCATCTAGTGTGCAAAATACAATGACTGTGCAAGTACAAAAAAAAAGAAATGGTGATAATAAATAAATAAGCAATAAATATTAAGAACATGTGATGAAGAGCCCAGAAAATGAGTCAATATGTTATGGGAATATCTCAATGATGGGCGTGAAGTTTTCACTTTAGGTTCAAGAGCCTGATGGCTGAGGGGTAATAACTGTTCCTGAACCTGATGGTGTGAGCCCTAGGGCTCCTGTACCTCCTCCCTGATGGCAGCAATGAGAAGGGAACATGTCCTGGGTAGTAGGGGGCCCTGATGATATGATGGATGCTGCTTTCCTGTGACAATGCTTCATGATGATGTGCTCATTGTTGGGGAGGACTTTACCCCTGATGGACTGTGCCATCTCCACCACATTTTGTAGGGTTTTCCATTCGCTCTCAGTTGACTCTATTACAGGGAATGTGACATGCAAAGACTGGATGGATTTCTAATCAAATAATAGTTGTCTCAGCCCCTCGCATCCCCACAATGCTGGCCCTCCTGCTTTTACCACATACAAGCCCATTGTGGCTTTTTGGTTGTTGCATTTCACTGATATGACTGTACCCCCTCCCAGGAGATATCTCTTCTCCAGTATAAGTTCTTCATTGGATATCTGCAGGCTTTAGTGCTGTACCATTGAAATGAGGTTCAAACTAATTTTGTGAAATGACTGACACAACTAAAGCAATGTCAATTTTAATTAATCTGACATTCACTTTTGGTGTAAGCCATGTATGCCTGCCTCTTGTTAGTTTTCACATTGTAAATATCAAGGCTTCTCTGTCCTGTGTCACTCTCATCATTATCGGTTCTTAGCTGGATGTCTGTAAGCTTCAGTTGAAATGCTGTTCAAACTCATTTTGTGCAATGACTGAAACAGCAGAGTCAACAACCAATCAAATTTTAATGAATTTGCTGCTCACTTCTGTGTAAGCCATATTGCACATCTCTTCACACACAAGAGAAAATCTGCAGTTACTGGAAATCCAAGCAACATGTGCAAAATGCTGGAGGAGCTCAACAGTTGACCTGATGAGTTCCTTTAGCATTTTATGTGTGTTGCATGTCTCTTTTTAGTTTTCACATTGTAAATCTCAAAGCTATCAAGTCCTGTTTCACTCTCCTCATTACTAGATCATTCATCAACAGCATGAGATGAGAGCTCTTTTTGAAATTGCGACTTGATTTAAAAAAAAATCTTTTTGTCTTCCTTCTGAAATTGTACTTTAGTTATGAGCCAGTTTTGAAAGCTTTCTTGTAAAATTCCTCAAACTAAATGATCTGCCAGTGCATGATTAAGAATATTATTGAACTGACAAATGCTCAATCTCTAATTCAGCCACATAGGCTGAAGTGGACTCACCTTGTTTTTGATTTGTTTATGAAACCTAAAAGTGCTCTACAATCAGCCATGGGTTCAGTTCTAAATGCTGCTGCATTATTTTCACAGTATCAGTCATGCTTATTTCAGGTTATTTCATCAAATTTCTAAACAAATTCTATGCCTTTAATCCCAATACACAGCAAAACTGGTAGTCACTTCTCAATGGCTATTTCAGTGATTCAAAATACTGCTCAATAAGCTCAGTATACATGAACCAGTTATCTGTTGAACAATCAAACATTTCTGTGCACATTTGAATAATATTGTAATTATGTTGTTGATTAAGCATTCTTTGTTTGTTTAACTAATTCATTATGGGTTATATGTAAAAGTATGTAAATGACATTCATCATCACACCACTACATCATATGCACACAGCTTACTTAGAAGTAAATACAAACTTACACAGTTACGCTCAGCTCTGTGCTTTTATTTTCAATTAGTTTTTTTTAATGCTGTGCAGTTACAAAACATAAAAACTATCTATCTGATGTAGCCAGAAATTTCTGCTCTTTTTTTTGGATTGTGATCACCCAATAGTCACTATTTATGAACCAGTGAATTGTTCCATTTTCTGCCTTTTTTAAAACTCAATTATCTTTCCTTTGGTGAAGATGTGCTGTGCTTTTTTAAAAACTCAACCATTATTTGCTGCACTTCAACAATTAGTTTTTATGGTTTGTAACTGCACAGCATAAAAAGAACTAACTGAAAATAAAAGCATGGAGCTGAGAGTAACTGTGTAAGTTTGTATTTATGTCTAAGTAAGCTGTGTGCATATGATGTAGTGGTGTGATGATGAATGCCATTTACATACTTTTACATATAACGCATAATGAAATAGTTAAACAAACAAAGAATGCTTAATCAACAACATAATTACAATATTATTCAAATGTGCACAGAAATTCCAAAGATATGCATGTTGCTATAAGTTGGCTGTGGTAAAAAGGGGAACAATGGAATCTGTAGCAGAATTATTGGAAACTGGGGAGAATGAAATACATTTAGTGTGAGTGGATTTAGTGAGCCAGATGTCTGCGATAATTTAGGAACTGACTATCTGACAGTAAGAACAATAAGTTTGACAAGCTAATATTTGAATTTCTAATGTGTACTTTTCATGGGTCAGGACTGCATCCTTCCTACAACAGCTGGGATCTATGAAATCTTGGGGAAGACCATAGGGTTATAATCTCAGGAGATATCAGAGCAAATCTCGGTTGAAGATGAAAACAAGCTCTCTTATCAGTGGGGCTGTGGAGCAGCCTGGTAGCTCTGAAATGAGCACTGATTTGATGAATTCTATTGAGTTTCGGAGTTTATGGCTTGGATTGAAAAATCAGCTTGTACATGAACTGGGTGGTGTTTATCAGTGACAAGATCTCTGATTTGGTTTGGAGATGAATGTCTTGGATTATGTCCTTCCTAAATAACTTGGGGTTTATCTGTTTCTCCCCTATTCTGTGAGACTGGGTTACTGCCAGGAAGGTTGTAGAGTTGGGTTTCCCAACCTTTTTTATGCCATGGAATATTAGCATTAATCAAGGAGTTTATGGACCCCAGGTAGGGAGCCCCTGCTGAAGAGTATAAATTGTGTGGGAGAGGGTTATTTGATCCGCAAGTCCTTTCTAAGCTAATTCAAATGCTGCCATGCTTGAGTGTTTAAATATTTGACCACTTGTATGTCCACATGTTCATATATTCATAGCCATATGTTCAGATATTCAAATTGTGCTTCCATGGATAGCTGTGTTTCTATGTTTATTTGCTGGAATACCAGTCAGTTCTTATGCTAAATCTCTATTTCTATGCTGAGCCCCAGAACTTGTTTGGTTGTTAAGCATATTTGGATGTCATTTCATTTCTAGTCAACAAGCACAGACCTATAAACCAAAAAAAATAGTTTATTATAGGGATGTACATCATAACAATTTATCTTATTTCCCTCAATTAATGAGCAAAAAAAAAACCTTCCTCTTACAGCTGGACTTATTTATCTTGGATATTATCCTAACATCCTATTTCTATTTAGCCAGACATGCATATGACAATAAACTATGTGGATGGCTAAGCCAATTGATATGCAGTGTTCTTTTGAAACATAACTATAGTCATTTAGTTTTGATGCAAAATATGATTGTGATGTATGTCTTATTAAAGTGCCAAGGCCACTCTTGGGATAGTAAACATTTCATTGGGCTTTAGGAATCTTAGCTTTGAACTAAGGTTATGGAAATCCCTGTTTAGTTAATTATAAAATAGGATGTTAATGATATACAGAGTGCATCATTAATTGAAGTTAAATTTTCTTTTCCGGGAGGGATGGGGATTACCTTCTCTTAGAGATTATTATTTTGCAGCACAGTTGAGAACTGTGATATGTTGGTGTACCCCATCATATGATGCTCAATGGAAAAACATTGAGGAGCGGGTACTTCCCATCCCCATACAAGCAATTTTGACTGATAACAACCTGCAAAGGTACATAAATACTATTGTTAACCCATGGGTGAAATTGACTCTTAAAATATGGAAAACTACTATAAAAGAATATAATCTAGAGGGAGATATTGCAATTCTTAAAAGGTGTGCATATGACTCGGATTTTACACCAAATAAATTGGATGCTAGATTTAAGGATTGGACAGCTAAAGGAATAACAGTTTACAGATGCGACAATATGTTAATAAGATGCTTAAAAATGTAACCAAGACAAATACATGCTTGATAGAGCTCTTTAGAAAAGCATATAATTCAGATAATGGTAGTAGAATCATTTCAAGCATGTATAAGGGGTTGTCAAATCTTAAAACACATTCAACTTCATACATTAAAACAAAATGGGAGAAGGAAGGAGGGATAATTATATCTGAGGAAGAATGGACAACAATATGGAGATATCAATGGAAGTGTACCAGTTCACAGAAATGGAGGGAGTTTGGATAGAAAAACTTGATAAGATATTTTATTACACCCTCTCAGAAATCCCATTATGATAGTAACCTCACTGTTTGCTGGAGAAATTGTGGAAATCAAAATGCAAATCATTATCATAATTTTTGGGACTGCCCTGTTATCAAAAATTATTGGAGGGGGATACACAATGCCCTACAAGACATCTTTAAATGTGAAATACCCTTGGACAGTAAGACCATATATTTTGGATATATACCTCAAGGATGGTTGAAAAGAGATAAACATTTAATGAATATACCGTTGAGCTACTTACATAGCTCAAAGCTGGAACAATTTGATTCATACTGGGAAAAATGGTTTAACTACATAATGCCTCATAGGCCTGATTTTATTCTCACAAATCAATGAATCTGTTGTAAAAAAAAATCACTCCCTACTTGTACATAGTTCTTTCCTTTTGCTTGTTTTTTCTTTCCACTCTTTTCTATAAGTGTATACCTCAGATAAATAATTTGTGGAGATTTGTGATATATATGATATATATGTACAATGTCTGAAATACATCTTATGGAAATGTTTGTTTGATGAAGTTCAATAAAAAAAATAAATTACAAAAAAAAAATTTTTCCAAAGACTTAAGGGGGATAGATTCCACAATTGTGTGTGTTTTAAAAAATAATGCAAATGCAGAATTTTTTTTGGGGATTCTGGCTTTCTTTCTAGTGCTGTTGAAGGGTCTTGGCCCAAAATTTTGACTGTTCATTTCCCTCCATAGATGTTGCCTGACTCACAAAGTTCCTCCAGCATTTTATGTGTGTTGTTGGGAAATCCTTTGTTTCTAACCAATGTTTCTTTCTTTTCCTTACCATTGGAATAGGGTGACCCTAGACTGTTTTATATTTATTTCTATTATGTACTCTGAGACTCTAGTACTTAAAGAGTATTTTTATCTCCTTTTTCAGAAATTGATTTCTATGTCGTTACTGTCAAATGAAGTTTCCCAGTCCTATTCCATCAACCTACACAGATCGTCTCATTAAACAGTGACAAATAACTGCAATTTTGCTTTAATATGTTACATACTGTAGTTTCAAAATCCTGCAGTATGCTCTTACCCATTATAAAGCAGTCTAATTTTGTAATTTTAATTGAATTAAGACTGACTGATTGTGCAATAATGATTCTTCTTTTTCCTCTGGATTTCATTCTGAATAGGTTCCAAAAGTCAGCAGTCAGAATTTAAATATCACATCTCATGTTCACACAACCTGCTCCATCTCTTACATAGCTCAGTGCAAAATTCATACGCTACTGACAAAAGGAATTGGAAGTTTAGATGTTGTTGCCATGGTATTTTTCTTCAAAAATGCAATTGCATTTAACTTTCTTTGCAGAATCAGGTTAATACAATTATTGCGTGCAATTCAAACAATTACACTTTGAAGATATTGCATTGCATGGATAGATCTGTGCATTACTGATGATACAGTGGACTGAATCTTGCAGGACTGATTTTGACAGTTTTGATTGGTTTTCATCCATTGAAACAGATAGGCTGCTCAACAAGGCTGAGCCTTACAGAGATAGGTGGTTTCGCATTTGTGACTGCACTCTTTTGCTGGACTTCTCTGGTGAAGTCCAAACTTACAGGGATTTCCCAGTGAACTGTTGAAGAAATGTCCTTTTGAGTCTTTTTAAAAATATAGTAGGGAACTAGGCCACTAGTTCCATGCTGACATTCATGTTCCCATTTACACCTATTTCATTTTATTTTCCTTGGATACTTTCATCAACTCTTCTGGTACCTTATATGATATTTAAATGGGTTTCTTCTAAGTGGTCTGGTTTCCCACAACTCCAAAATAAGCAGGTTGGTAGGTTGTTGTAAATTGCTGCTATTATTCATGTGATTGCGGGCATATGAAATTGGACTGGATTAAATTAGATTAATCTATTAATTGAATTTACATGTAAAATACATCATTCATGTTAACAACCAACACAATCTGAAGATACATTGGGTGCAGCCCACAAGTTTTGCCTCACATTTCAGTACCTACATACCATGTCCACAATGCTCAGCAGAACAATACACAGAATTGGAGACTAATTAAATGAGATTAGTGTAGGTTGATCTGTGGACTCAGCAGGCTAAAGACCCTTTTTTTCCTGAGCTGAATGACTCATTAGAACTGATGTTCATCTGCATATGAAGGGTCTTGGTCTGAAACATAGACTGTTCATTTCCCTCCGTAGATGCTGGCAAAATCCTGTTGAGTTCCTTGAGCATTTTGTGTGTGTTGCTCAAGATATCTAGCATCTGTAGACTCTCTTATGTCTTAGGAGTAAGTAAGCCATTTTCTTTTTATTGTATTCAGTTTTTTAAAATAATTTCTAAATGATTTGTATGCTTCTATTTAACTTCTTACTACTTAATTTTAATTAGTTTAAAATGATTTACTGAATATTTTCATAACTAGACACCATTAAATGTTGTTGGATTCTGACAGAAGGCCAACCCCATGTGCCAAAGGCTTCCAGTGGCATTCTGGGTGCAGGATGAGTGGATGCTGGGCTCTTGCAGCCAGTGCAGAGTGCTGCTGTGATCTCCCCTTCACACATGGGGCAGGCGAGTATAGAAATCTGGGAACCTAACATAATCCAGCTGCAAGTCAAAGAGAAATAAAGTTAACAGTTTTGCAATGAAAAAGGAAATGCTGCTCTGGAATAAGGCCAGGATGCACATAATTAAAAACAGCTCATTACAGTCATAGGGGCTGCTGAACATTTCAGAAGGTCTAAAGATTGAGCAAGCAGCTTATGGGTCTGAAGACTGAGGAAACAGTTTGTGGTATTTGTTGGTCTTTTACTTATTTGCAACATAATCTAATCACAATTGTGTTCCTACACTGAAGGGAGTCAATGAAAAATCTACTCAAGCCAGAGTCATAAAAGACTTTGTTGCAAGACTAACAGCCATTTGTTCTTTCAATGATTCTAGAGGGAATTCCATTAACATGCCTTATTATTTACATTTATAGTTTAGTCCTTCTCAGATAAGCATTGCTTTTCTCTCTTCAAAACAAATTAAGAAATAAACATAATCCAGCACGTTTGGGTCAACCTCTTGTTTTACTTCCTGGTTGATGGAGGGGGAACAGACTGGAATCTCAGGAAATAAGCTCTAGTATGGTCAATTGATATTGTAGTTCTTGCTATCTTAAAGATAGGGTGAAAAGTGTGCATCAGAAATTTTCTTCAACACAATTGAGGGCAAGTTGTTAGATAACTTTGAGGGGATGGCTTCTTGAAACCTGCTGTGCAAGATCTTTTAAAGCAGAATCTTTGGAGATGGAGAGTTTGTTAATCATAAGGATTTTCCATACTCATTTGACTCTCTGAATGATTGCTGTTGTATCCCCTGTGCCAAAGGGTTTTTACTCACTAAAACATATCTAATCAAACAACTTTACAATTAGATGGCAAATTCAGAACCAAAACGGGTTTTTCACCCGTGTTTAAACTCCACACAGACTCGTCATCAATCTCCATCGAACACCACAAACATATCCTCCAGTTTCCTAACTCCATACATTCTCACTTTCCTTTATGTGAAACTACAGTATGTTATTTAGTCCAAATCCCTTTTGTGGGGCTCTTTATAACAAATATATCAGCAAAGAAGTTTTTCCTATATCTCTGTTGAAGTTGCTGGTGATATAATTGTATATTTTTACTTATTGTTCTGATCTTGCCTGCAATTGGAAGCATCCTCTATGCATGTCCTTTATTAAAACATTATCTTAAATATTTTTCCAAAGAATTGAGTTCCAACCCATTTAATTAGTTCAATTTCTGTATTATTATATGCATATAAATTTTGTAAAACTCAAACTTCTTATGATAAAATGATATAACTCAATGTATTACTTTTTCTAAGTTCAAAGTAATTTATTATCAAAGTACATATGTGACACCTGAAAATCATTTATTCATGCAGGTATTTACAGCAGAACAAAGAAACACAAGGGATCAATGGACGACTATAGCACTATCATAGCCTGATAAACAACCAATGTGCAAAAGACAAAACAGAAAATAGAAAAAAGCAAATAATAATAATAAATAAGCAAATAAACAAATACTGAGAATGTAAGTTGTAAAGTTCTTGAAAGTGAGTCAATAGGTTGTGGAATCAGTTTAGTGTTGAAGTGAGTGAAGTTACCCACTCTGGTTCAGTAGTCTGAGGACAGGAGTTCAGTGGTGGCCCCAGTGCAGAGAGAGAGACACAGACATGGAATGAACAGTTTACTCAGTTTTACTAAGACCTGTACAGTACAAAGGAAAATAATAAACACTAGGCCAATAGGGCTACTAACTATAAGAACTCTCAAACTAAATAGAAACTAATGCCGTCACTGTGGCTCAAAAGCAGGAAACTGGACCTAAATTAATACTGCTCCATTAACAGTGTCTATATAAATCACTGATCCTCTTTCCAGGAACGTGGACTGAGGTAAGTAGGGAGTGTTGCCATCACTGTGTTTAGGTCAAGACTTGACATGACTGAAACAAAAAACCAGACATTTGAATACATTACAAATAAATCCAATTCCAAACTAAAGAACATCTGTAGATGTTGGAAATCGAGACAAAACACACAAAATGCTGGAGGAACTCAGCCTGTCAAGCAGCAACTGTGGAGAGAAAAGGTTGATGTTTTGTTATCCCTACCCAAAATGCATTCAAATCCTTTTTCTCCCCAGGTATTGATTAGCATGCTGAGTTTCTGAACTTGGTGATATGGAACTTCAAAATTTTTTTAAACCTTCTGATTAATGGTATCTGCAAGAAGATTTTGTGGGCAGGATGGTAGGGTTCTTTGATGATCGATATCACCTTCTTAAGTCAATGTCACCTGTAGATACTACTGACGATGGGAAGGGATGTGCTATGATGTACTCAGCTGAGTCTACTATTCTCCACAATATCTTATGTTCCTGCACATTTGAATTACCATATCAGGCCATGTAACTAGTCAGGATACTTTCAACAGTAAAAATATGATTAATTATTTTGAAATACTGGAATATTCCTTAAAAATTATTAACTGTTTTAGTAGGAAATAAGGGTTTTGTGAGAAATGAACCAATGCTGGATAATTGTAATGCAGGCAGGAGTAGATTTATATTATATGGCAATGTGATTAATCCCTGTGATGCATGGTTATTCCATGTGGCAGAGCATACCCTCTACCAAGCTGGGTAATTCCAATTTTAGAGGCTATAAAGACTGCAAATGATCAAAATTAATGTGCAGTGCCTCAGTTTTACTGCTCACAAACCACCATGCAATTCCAATTAGACGCAAGTCTCCAACATTGCATGGTAAGGAAATTGAATGCAGAAACTCAATACCTTCACCCAGGCATGTTATTTAATGAGGAACATGACTAAGTTCAACTAAATATGTTAATGAGGAAGAAGTGATTATTAGACAGATTTAATAAGAGTTCACATTTTTCATATTCATTTATGGAATATGGGCAGTGCTTTCAAAACAAGCATTTATTACACACTCCTTGTTGTCCTTATAGCCAGGGTTCACTATCATGAACTAGTGTAGTTTTTGTGAAGAATATACTGCTACAATGTTGTTAGGAAGAGATAGAAAACATAGAAAACCTACAGCACAATACGGGCCCTTCGGCCCACAAAGTTGTGCCGAACATGTCCCTACCTTAGAAATTGCTAGGCTTACCTATAGCCCTCTATTTTACTAAGCTCCTTGTACCTATATAAAAGCCTCTTAAAAGACCCCATCATATCCGCCTCCAGCACTGTTGCTGGCATTTGCAAGGTTTTAATAGATTGAGAATGAAGGATCACCAAAATACTGTAATTCCAACCTGGAATAATGTGCCACGTGGAGGTAAACCTGCAGATGGTGAGTTACCCAGCCACATGCCACCTTTTCTCTTCCAGATGGTAGAAGTGAGGCATTTGGAGTTGCTGCAGAAGAAACCTGACATACAGAACACTCAGCAGATACTCTGCACCTGTACTCTTTTACTCACCAGACTAGTTGTTTCTGATGTGTGATGGCATACAGGGTGTTTATGGCAGAGGAGCTCACAATGAGTGCTGTTGAATTTTTAGAGGAGGAGGTTTGGCTGTCAATTGGTGTAGATAATCATTGCCTGCAACTCGGAGATTAAAAGGGACTGAAGATTCTAGAAGCAGGAGCAACAAACAAACTGCTGGAAGAACCGTGTGAGGAATCTGGAGCAGCAGCTGGATGACCTTTGACTCATAAGGGAGAATGAGGCAGTCATAGATGAGAGCTACAGGGAGGTAGTCACACCTAGGCCGCTGGAAGCAGGTCGTTGGATGACAGTCCGAGGGGGGAAGGCGAAGGAGAGTAGATAGGTAGTGCAGAGCACCCCTGTAGCCATTTCCCTGAATAATAAGTTCACCGTCCTGGATGCTGTTGGCGAGGACGACCGACCAGGTGTGAGCCACGGTGGCAGGGCCTCTGGCACTGAGTCTGACCCTGTGGTGCAGAAGGATGGGATGGAGAAGAGGAGAGCTGTCGTCATTGGAGACTCTATAGTCAGGGGAGCAGACAGGAGATTTTGTGGACGTGAGAAGGAAACCCGTATGGTTTGTTGCCTCCCGGGTGCCAGGGTCCGGGATGTCTCTGACCGGGTGCATGACATCCTGGTACGAGAGGGAAAGCAACCAGAAGTCGTGATACATGTTGGGACCAACGACATAGGCAGGAAGAGGAATGAGTTTGAAGTGTGAGTTTCGGGAACTAGGCAGAAGGCTGAAGAACAGGACCTCAAGGGTGGCGTTCTCACGATTGCTGCCAGTACTTCGTGATAGTGATGGTAAGAATTGGAGGAGATGGCAGTTGAATACGTGGCTGAGGAGTTGGTGCAGGGGGCAGGGTTTTAGATTTTTGGACCATTGGGATCTCTTCTGGGGAAGGTTGGACCTGTATGGATTGGATGGGTTGCACCTGAACTCGAGGGGGAGCAATATCCTTGCTGGTAGGTTTGCTAGCATGGTTCGGGAGGGTTTAAACTAATTTGCAAGGGGGATGGGACCTGGAATGATAGAGCAGTGAAAGAAGTGCATGGAGTAAAGCCAGATCTAACATATAGAGAGGCTTTGAGGAAAGAGAAGCAGAATAAAGGGTGTAAAGGTAGTAAGGTAGAAGGGCTAAAGTGTGTGTACTTCAATGCAAGAAGCATCAGGAACAAAGGTGATGAACTGAAAGCTTGGATACATACAAGGAATTATGATGTTGTGGCCATTACAGAGACTTGGCTGGCACCAGGGCAGGAATGGATTCTCAATATTCCTGGATTTCAGTGCTTTAAGAGGGATAGAGAAGGGGGAAAAGGGGAGGTGGGGTGGCATTACTGGTCAGGGATACTATTACTGCTGCAGAAAGGGTGGGTAATGTAGCAAGATCCTCTTTTGAGTCAGTATGGGTGGAAGTCAGGAACAGGAAAGGAGCAGTTACTCTACTGGGGGTATTCTATAGGCCCCCTGGTAGCAGCAGAGATACCGAGGAGCAGATTGGGAGGCAGATTTTGGAAAGGTGCAAAAATAACAGGTTTGTTATCATGGGTGACTTTAACTTCCCTAATATTGATTGGCACTTGATTAGTTCCAAGGGTTTAGATGGGGCAGAGTTTGTTAAGTGTGTCCAGGATGGATTCCTGTCACAGTATGTTGACAGGCCGACTAGGAGGAATGCCATACTAGATCTAGTATTAGGTAACAAACTGGGTCAGGTCACAGATTTGTCAGTGGGTGAGTATCTGGGGGACAGTGATCACCGCTCCCTGACCTTTAGCATTATCATGGAAAAGGATAGAATCAGAGATGACAGGAAAATTTTTAATTGGGGAAGGGCAAATTATGAGGCTATAAGGCTCGAACTTGCGGATGTGAATTGGGATGATTTTTGCAGGGAAATGTACTATGGGCATGTGGTCGATGTTTAGGAATATCTTGCAGGATGTTAGGGATAAATTTGTGAAGGTAGGACCGATTAGAGATAAAAGTGGGAAGATGTGCCTGGAGGCTGTGGAAGTGAGAGAGGTCCTCAATGAATACTTCTCTTCGGTATTCACCACTGAGAGGGAACTTGATGATGGTGAGGACAATATGAGTGAGGTTGATGTTCTGGAGCATGTTGATATTAAGGAAGAGGAGGTGTTGGAATTGTTAAAATACATATGGATGGATAAATCCCCGGGGCCTGACAGAATATTCCCCAGGCTGCTCTATGAGGTGAGGGAAGAGATTGCTGAACCTCTGGCTAGGATCTTTATGTCCTTGTCCACGGGAATGGTACCGGAGGATTGGAGGGAGGCGAATGTTGTCCCCTTGTTCAAAAAAGGTTGTAGGGATAGTCCAGGTAATTATAGACCAGTGAGCCTTACGTCTGTGGCTGGGAAAGCTGTTGGAAAAGGTTCTTAGAGATAGGATCTATGGGCATTTAGAGAATCATGGTCTGATCAGGGACAGTCAGCATGGCTTTGTGAAGGGTAGATTGTGCCTAACAAGCCTGATAGAGTTCTTTGAGGAGGTGACCAGGCATATAGATGAGGGTAATAAAGTGGATGTGATCTACATGGATTTTAGTAAGGCATTTGACAAGGTTTCACACGGTAGGCTTATTCAGAAAGTCAGAAGGCATGGGATCCAGGGAAGTTTGGCCAGGTGGATTCAGAATTGGCTTGCCTGCAGATGGTGGAGGGAGTACATTCAGATTGGAGGGTTCTGACTAGTGGTGTCCCACAAGGATCTGTTCTGGAACCTCTACTTTTTGTGATTTTTATTAACAACCTGGATGTGGGGGTAGAAGGGTGGGTTGGCAAGTTTGCAGACGGCACAAAGGTTGGTGGTGTTGTAGATAGTGTAGAGGATTGTCGAAGATTGCAGAGAGACATTGATAGGATGCAGAAGTGGGCTGAGAAGTGGCAGATGGAATTCAATCCGGAGAAGTGTGAGGTGGTACACTTTAGAAGACAAACTCCAAGGCAGAGTACAAAGTAAATGGCAGGATACTTGGTAGTGTGGAGGAGCAGAGGGATGAGTGGGTACATGTCCACAGATTCCTGAAAGTTGCCTCACAGTTAGATAGGGTAGTTAAGAAAGCTTATGGGGTGTTAGCTTTCATAAGTTGAGGGATAGAGTTTAAGAGACGCGATGTAATGATGCAGCTGTATAAAACTCTAGTTAGTCCACACTTGGAGTGCTGTGTCCAGTTCTGGTCGCCTCAGTATAGGAAGGATGTGGAAGCATTGGAAAGGGTACAGAGGAGATATACCAGGATGCTGCCTGGTTTGGAGAGAATGGATTATGATCAGAGATTAAGGGAGCTAGGGCTTTACTCTCTGGAGAGAAGGAGGATGAAAGGAGACATCATAGAGGTGTACAAGATATTAAGAGGAATAGACAGAGTGGACAGCCAGCACCTCTTCCCCAGGGCACCTCTGCTCAGTACAAGAGGATATGGCTTTAAGGTAAGGGAAGGGAAGTTCAAGGGGGATATTAGAGGAAGGTTTTTTACTCAGAGAGTGGTTGGTGCGTGGAATGCACTGCCTGAGTCAGTGGTGGAGGCAGATATACTAGTGAAGTTTAAGAGACTACTAGACAGGTATAAGGAGGAATTTAAGGTGGGGGGTTATATGGGAGGCAGGGTTTGAGGGTCGGCACAACATTGTGGGCCGAAGGGCCTGTAATGTGCTGTACTATTCTATGTTCTATGGAACTCAGCCTATTGAGCAGCAACTATGGAGAGAAAAGGTCGGTTGACATTGAGATCCCTAGTCAAAACGTAGGCAAATCTTCTCCCTCCACAGGTGTTGATTGACAAACTGAGTTGACCCAGCAGTTTGCTTATTACCCGGAGCTTGCTGCAGCACAAGTTTTACTTGTCACTTATGATCCCCTATGGACACCCTCACTTCTAATCTTATGAAGAATTGAAGCTATTGAAACTGTTGAAGAAGCATCAAGGATTTTTGAACCTAGAACACTTCCCTGAAGAGCTTCAGGTGATATTGTGATGTTTTTCAACACAGCTTTATCCGCATGAAAGTGACATGTTAGCAGAATGATTAGCATGATGTTGTTATAGCACCAGTGACCCAGGTTCAATTCTCATCACTGCCTGTAAGGAGTTTGTACATAATCCCCTTGACTACGTAAGTTTTCTGTGGGTACTCCAGTTTGCTTTAAGATTCCAGAGACATGTGGGTTAGTATGTTAATTGGTCACATGGGTGCAACTGGGCAGTGCAGGCTTGTTGAACTAGAAAGGCCGGTAACCATGCTGCAAGTCCAAAAAAATAGGAGGGCTTTTTAAGGCCATCTCTATCATTCAGTCCCTCCTCTTTTAAAGTGTCTGAACAGGGACTAAACCAAGATTGTGGAAGAATTAGCAATCACCACAAACTAGAAAACTCCCAGTGCAGTGCTTAACAGTTTTATATCTTAAGTAGTTCAATCAGTGAGACTATTCCTTTGGAATGCCAATAGTCTGCTGACTATTTTATCCGTTTGCAAGAACACTTCCTGTGTTGGCTTGGATTGGTGTCTGGAGCCAGGTTTAACAAGGATACCCTTTTTCTCGAGCAGCAATCCATTGGTCCAGTGTAGGAACCAAAGGCTAAAGAGCTTGGTGGAAGGTTAAAGTTTTAAGTTAACTTTCCACACTACCTCTCATGCCCATGATTACCATTAGGATTATAATACTGTGGTTTGGGATCTCCTGTGGGTGGGTGCTAATACCAAATTTTGGCATGGCAAGGCAAATTGGGTTCAGTCAATTAAAATTGCTCCCCTGGCAAGCCCACAAAGTTAGCAAGACTCTCCATAGCCATATTTTGCTGCTCCACCACTGCACTACCACTACCCACCAAATAAAGTGTATTGTCTTTGAATAGCCTAGAAATAGAAGGCTACAGATTCGTGCTGGTATAGGATATCAGCATGGGCATGGTAGGCCGAAGGGCTGTTTCAGTGCTGTACCTCTGTTTCAGGTGAAGCTACACCTGGATGTAAGAGACAGTAAGGGTTTAACAGTCAGACCCACCATCACAGCTCAGACAATATGTTCCTTGCACAGAGTAGTCATGCCCATCCTAAACATTCACCAAAGGATTACGAGTGTTACCTTTTTACTCAGAGCTATTACTACAGTTTTCCCCAATAATATCAACAACAAGCAAACATATGTGATGCTTAGGATCCCCTTTGTGGGCATTATGTTGAGTGGAGATGATTATGGAGTTTCCCTGCTGTTACATGCTAGCTTCCTCTTGCTTCGTTAATCCTTACTGGATTGTCACATGCAAAACTGGCAGCATTGGCATCAATGGCTGTTGCAACGAAATTGATGACATCAATAGCCTACTGTGCATACTTCTGGTGTGCTTGGATAATCCACGTGTTACCAACTGACCAACCTGCCAATTAACATAAATAGCACTAATAACATTCTTTTGGAATTTATGAATAAAAATTAAATTGGTACCCACAGCCTATTCTGAGTCTGTTATTTCCATACAGAGTTAATTAAGGACTAGCATGTGTTTTAGTCTCCATTTATGGTTACATGAAATTTCTGTACCAATTCTAAATAACCATAATTCTAAACTTCTAGCCTACCATTGTTTCTGAGGAGATCAACCAACACCACTGGCTTTTCAAGCAAATGAAGAGGGAAGCAAAACTAAGGGGGAATTGTTTTATTTCAGATGTACTTTGTTCTTTGTAGAAAGCTCCAAGAGTGGTCATTCAACTCCTTGTACTGTTGGATATGGAAGCTTGAAGTCTATGTGTTGCCTAAATTGCTCAGCAGAATGCATACATTCAGTGCACTAGTCCCATGAGAATCATGGCTCTTCTGTGAAGAAAGGAGCTCAAATACAAAAATCTAAGTTGATAATGTATACTGAGAGAATACTGTACCACAGAACATGCCATCTTTTGATTCTGGTATGAAACTGAAATCCTGTTGGCTCACGGTCATGACAGGTAAGGCATTCATTTAAAGATTTTGGGAAAATATGAACTCAATTCCGACGTGATATTAAATTTACTGGCATTGCACTAACCAAGTCCATATAAATAAGTTCTTACTAAGGAGACTGATAAGCCAGGTCTTCAGAGTGTGGCAGCCCACAGCTAAGTATAAGAGAATGTTATCTGTAATTCACACTATTATCAATGAAATTGTTTGAAAATGTTAAATTCCAGACGCATTTAAGAACTACTTAGAGAAGCACATGCCTTCTGGCTTTGTGTGTGTATAATTTTGCTCTGTTTGATGGTTTCCAATAAATGAAATCCTTTTAACTGCTTAATAAGCTTATTGTAGATTGTTACCATGCAGCCTCTATTTATTACTTTTGCAATAATATTATAATTAATCATTTATAATAGCCTCAAGTTTTATTAACTCATATAACTGGAATGCAATATTTTCACTCTGAACTATTAATGAGCAATGTATGGCACTTTTTTGAAGACAGACCACCTCAAGAAATACTCAGCTTGATTCTTGTCCTAGGTGGAGGACTGGAATATTGGCTCACATTTGTAATACAAGTCCATTTCAAATCAATTACAGACTGTAGCACAGAGTCACTGTGCACTCCATTGACAGAGATAGCAAATTAATTTTTGGCATCAAAAGGGAATTAGACAGGTGCTTGAAAAAAAATACTTGGCATTTCAATGGGATAAAGCAGTGATATGGAATATCTAGATTGCTCTGCAAAGAACCAATGTGGATAATAGGTTAAATAGCCTCTATTTGAGTATTTGAGGGTCATAATAAGGGGTCATAATTAGCCTGATGGAATAAATGTTTGGTAGTAAATAAAAAATGACCCATAAAATTGTTCCTCTGATGGTAGGATCCTTAAGGGATCGTACCTATATACTTCAGGGCCCCAAACAGTCCTTTCAGGTGAGTCAACACTTCAGCTGTGAACCTGCTGGGGCCATCTATTGTGTTCAATGCTCCTGATGCAGCATCTTCTACAATGATGAGATGGTGCTAAATTGGGGGGACCACTTCATAGAGCGCCTACGTCTCCATCTGCCAAAAGTGAAACTTTTCCAGTGGCCAAACATTTTAATTTGGTTTAATTTCACCATGCTTGTTCATGGCCTCTTCTTTTGTCACAAGAAGACTATCCTCAAGGTGGAAAAGCAATACCTTATATTCATTCTAGGTAACCTCCAACCTGATGGCATGAGTATTGATATTTCCTACCAGTAAAAAAAATTATTCTCTCCCCCTTCCCTCTTTTTCTCTTCTCTCTTCTGCGTATTACCTTCCCTGGGTCATCCCCTCCTTCCCCTTCTCCTATGGTGAACTCCCTCTCCTGTCAGATTTCTTCCTGAAAAGCCCTTTGCTTTTCCTGCACATCTGGCTTCACCTATCACCTTCCAGCTATTCTCATTCCCCTTCCCCCACCTTTTTATGCTGGTGTCTTCCCCCGAAATATCGACTGTTTTTTCATTTCCATAGATGCTCCCGGACCTGTTGAGTTCCTCCAGCATTTTGTGTGTGTTCCTTATGATTGTGGTAGCTGGGGATGGTAGGCAGGAATAAGCCCTAGCTACCTATTAAATGCTCCCAATGGCATGCATCTCAAAAAGCCACTGACAATCGAGTCCAGCTTGTGGCTTTCAGGTGAGGCTTAACTATTAATCCTGGGAGAACCTTTTCTACTGACAGAAGGGGCACCGACAAAACAGTTGCTGTGGGCAGATGGGGCTCATCAGTCATGGTTAGCAGCTCATTTAGAAGGGTAACTCTGATCACAAACCTCTGCCGCCTTGTAGCTATACCCACTCATGGGAAAAGCTTTAGGAGTAAACCTAGCGGGAAAAATACGGAGCTGGAGTCCCTAAGACAGTCCCTAAGTCAGTTGAGTTCAATGCTGACCAGCAACTCATTGACACTGCTGGAACCAAGCTGTATCAGTACCTGCCATTCCTTTGAATTCCTCATCAGTGAGGAGAAGGGGAGCCTGCTATATGGGCAACAGCTTACTCTCCATATCATACTGTCCTGTCTTACATATCATGTGGACAGCAAGAATGCAACATCCATGGTCGACTGTGACCAACAGAAGGCCTCAAGTAAAGAAAATTCTAAATTTAATGTTGAGCAATGCAAAGTGACAGGAAGTATGAAAAGAAGCAAAATAAACTGCAGAGCATAGTTCTAAAACAAGTGTAGGAACAGAGAGATCTGGGGTAGATGTTCATATTTAATTGAAGAAATGGTTAAAGAAGTGGAAAAGATCATAGGTCTGATAAGTAGGGAAACAGAGGGAAAAAAAATGAACATTTGTGAAATGGTGACGTGACCACCCTTGATGTACTGTGTTAATTTCTGCACACTACCTATTAGGAAAAATGTAAAGGCTTCAGAAAGGATATGAAAGAGATCCTATGAGCAGATCACAGAGATAATATGCCTTTGTTATGTGGACACCCCATGGTCATTCTCCTAGGAATAGAGTTGATTTCAAAGGGATCTGATGTAATGCAGGATACACAGAGCAAATAGGAAGTGTTCCCATTGGTAAAGGGGACCAGGAATTGAAGAACACGGTAAAGGTGATTGGCAAAAGGGTTATGGAAACAAGAGGTGCTTGAATCCAGAGCAATGGGTGAGTTGCAGAATCTATAGAAGGAAATGAACAATTAACATTTCAGGTTGTAACCTTGCATCAGGACTGGCAATAGAACCAAATGCAACATGAGGGAGAAGAACTTAATAGCCTATTGTTAGATTCTGAAATGCACTGGTAGACACAACAGGGATGAGAGGTTCATTTGTTCTGTTCTGAAAGGAGCTGGACAAGTATCTGAAGTAAAAGAAATCTTATAGATGTAGGAAAAGCTAGATTATTCATACGTATAACTGGTACAGACTTGACAGGCCAAATGGCAGTCTACTATCAATAACTGTGATTCAACACTATGATTTTACAATGAAACATTAGAGTATGCACATGGCAAAGAGCACAGAAAGTTGAGCCATTCTTGCCAACGTGATTTTCCCAATCAACTCCTTTAAAAACAATCTATTCTTTGAATCATTGTCCATTTGGTACAGTGCATATAAATTGACTGTTTGTATTTGCTTACACGTCAAACACTTTCCTGAGGAAAAGTTCAAAGGATTTCAATGTACTCCATAAGCAGTGTACAAAAGCAAGATACAACCATGATTATATTGTACAAGTATGTCATCAATAACTGAAGTGTTGGGGATTTGGAGAAGTTGAATCTCAGATATGAAAGGACAATCTGCAAATATGCTAGACTGTGTGTTGCACCCATAAAGCTGGAACGAATGTAATAAAAATTGGTGCAAACTTCATTGCATTTTAATAGCTGATATTCCGAAAGAAAATGGAATGGATATGAATCAAATAAAGCCATCAGCAGCGAGAAATACAGACACCAAACCAATTTAATTAAGCACAAATAATTTGGAATTATTTGGCAGCATATAAAGCCTGTGGGACTAGCATAAAATGATACTGAAGGTAAAGCTCTAGAAAAGATAATGAAGTAAGGCTCAGATGGAATATATTAATAAGAATGTGAAACCATCTGGGCTTTGTGGATGCCAAGAAAATGCCAGATATCCTGACCTACCAGATTATTATAGTGTACGGAAACATGTCCAACAATTTCAGTAACTGTCATTTTTCGTTGAAGTATGTCTTCAAATAAATCTATTATTCTCAATATTTTGGACAATTTCTTTAAACCTTTTTAATAGGATGAAACAGATAATTGATTTGGAATTGCATACAGTATATTAATGAAATCTTATATGAAATTTCTTATCTATTTTAATGGAAGGGTTAACCCATATATCAATCTTTGCAGAGTGCAATTTCAAAGTCTTTATGGTAGATATTCATCTTAGGCTATGAATGAGAAGACAGTGAATCAACAGTTTGATTTGTATTCTGGTTGATTTCATTTTCAATGGATGGAAAAACTGAACAATGAGCAAAGTGGGAATAACATGAGCAGTTAGCTAGGTTGAATTTCTACCCCTATATCTTTGCTTCCTGTTAGCGCATATTGTAATTCCACTACATTATACAGCGGTCTGATCGCAATATCATGTTTTAATTTCCAACTCTAAATTTGGTGTAAAATGTAATGTATTAACTATATTTATGAGAGGAATTATGTCACTATTACACACTTGTAATGTAACATTCACAATTAAAAAATAAACAGTGATCACTGGAACAAATTTTTAATTGTTTCTTTTCCTTATAACTGTGAATTTCATGGGAATCAAAGCTTTTTTAATATTTATGCTGAGATATACCTTGAATCACATGTGAAACTACCATTGTGGTCATAATCGCACCTTGGGAGTAGTTCCATTCTCTAAGTTTAGCAAAAGCAATCCCAGCGGAAGACTGTGGTTTAATTTTTGAAACAATATATTCCCCTTCAAATTAGTTGTAATTTTATAGAAATATTCTGTTTATCATAAGTATTGTTCTTAGTTTGTAAAACAATATTATATTCCAACTGCAAAAGCAGTGTTTGTATTTTATGAGCATACTCCAGGTTATAAATCATATTTTCCTATTATGATCAATGTTACTCACTTTATAACCAGCACTTACTGATTTATGAGACTCGTTGACTGAAGCTCACTTGTTGATTTGAAGGAAGGCTCCATCCCCAGCATTACAATTTATATTCCTGTGAAGCTCAATAAACACACCATTGTATACAAACTTTTCATTTCAACTTGTTAACTTTACACTTTCTTTTTTAACTTTTTAGCCCAGAAGCTCCAACACATAACAAACACTGAAGATCTGGCCACTTATGTGTACAATAATATGCATGTATAGATATACTGTATACTCATTTGTTATACTTAATGGTGTTTCTTGCCATAATTTAGATGCCACACATACCCAGTTAATATAATTTTTGCAATGTTTTTGAAATATCAACTTGGATATTCCCACAAGGATTCTCTCAGTCTGTGACCACCATCTCTAAAAAACAGTGATACCATCGTACTGCTGGTATTTACGGCAGCAATGAAGGTCCTTCATCTCTGTCTGTGCTTAGCCGCCTTCTCTATTGTGTTCCAGGTGCGGTTCAGGGCCCTCATTTATGCCTCTGTGATACACCACCAAGTAGTCTTTGGTCTCCTATACCATCGTACACAGATGCAGAAGGACTCTGTTGCTCTTTCCATAATAGTTTTGTTTTGACTAGTCAGGGTTGTTAGCCCTGAGCTGAACTCTTGAACCTGGAGGACTGGTGGACCACTCTTGGTCTGGCCTCTACCTTTTTATCTGCTTGGCATGGGTGACCTCACCAAGAACCAAAGCATAAGGCTTGGACTCCAGCCAGCATAGCTCTCCGGGTCACTGAGGCAAGCAAGCCTCCAAACAACAACAAAGTTGTAGTCCTCTTGTATTTCTCTTATCTGTAAATATATTTTTCAGGCACTATGATGAGGATTCGACTAATATCGATAAAGATTTAGGATTTCTAATTTGGTTATATGACCATCTCAGCACTGGATTTTTCTTCTCTTTAGATAGTCCTCAAGGATGGAGAATGAATTGTCTCCATTGTGGTCTTATGGGTTCAGAAGGGACTGCTAAGGGCAGTATGGACTTCAACCTCAAGATTCCTCTGTACTTCACAGTTGTTAAGGATGCTAACAATAACAGTGTATCTTCTTCTTTAATTTCATGTCCCAAAATACAAATGCTCATGTTTGCCCAGATTAAGCTCCACCAGGTTTTCCTCTACGTATATCTGTAACTGATCTATATCCCACAGTATTCATTGATGGTGCTTTACAATCTTGCCAATTAAAGCGGCGACTGTGGAAGGCCATCAACAGCCCCTTGCTCGCAGCTACCACAGGAATGTGTCTACGTGTGACAGTCTCTCACTCGCTGCTTCCAAAGGAAGCTTCCCATGTTTGAATGGTCTCTCCCTTCCTTGATCCAAACAGTGGTTTCAGAAACAGGATTTAGCTTGCTATCCTACACCCTCTTCATTTGTTTGAAAAGGAAATTAATAGATGACAATTTCATTATGTAAATTGTATTTTGGGTGGTCAAAAAATTCCAGTAGTTATAATTTGTTACACTTTTTATTTAAATTGAATTTCAGGTGTGAAAACTGTTTCTGTACCCAAAATGATAGGTGGGAAAAGTAACAAGTCCTAAAATCTTCTCCACCTGTATATCTCTACTGATTCTAGCTAATTACATATTGATATGAAATACCATGTATAAATGCAATTAATCCTTGACATTTACAGCAAGATTTCCTATTGCAGACTCTTGGATAACTGGGGCAATTTTTGTAATGGATTATATATTTCAGTAGTCCATCCCAATGTTAATATTTCTGAAGGCTGAGGATAAACAGAAACAAGATAAAATCTGCAGATGCTGGAAATACAATCAACATACACAAAATGCTGGAAGAACTCAGCAGGTTGGGCGGCATCTATCAAAAAGAGTACAGTTGACGTTTTGGGCTAAGACCCTTCATCAGGACCAATCCAGTTCTCACAGCTAGTAGGTTCTTCAAGTATATTGTTCTCTTAAAATGAAATGCCCTCACTGTCCAACCATCTAGCCCCATTAAAAATGCACTTGACAATCTTTTTGTGGAAATGGCCAGATGTTCAATTATATCAGTCCCACCTCAAAATCCTGTAAATCACTACTAACTACAAGACCGCTAGTTATCCAGTCACAATTGACTCGCTTTCTGGCTTTCCATGGTTTTCACTATCTACAAGGCGCAAGATGATGAATGCCCTCTACAGGAATGTGACCGCTAATGCATCCAAAGAACTAAGCATCAAATAGTACTGTCTACAACTTTCCACTCAATTCACATTCCTTTAATCATCCAAGCATTCATACTTTTCAACCTACTTTGGAGGAACTCAAAAAATGTTTTTGATAGTAGCCTCCATCTACCATCAGGAAAGATGAGAATGGAAGAAACATGTGAACACCAGCACTTGCAAGATTCCCTGCAAGTTACAAACCATCCCAACCTAGAACCTTTTCACTGTTTCATCATTATCACTGAGCTAAAATCCTAGAACTCCCTTTCGCATACTAGTATCATACTTTCTATGTCAATTGTCCTCATGGAAATACTAATCAAAGAGTTTTAGAATAACTTTGTATAAAATTCGTTCTTTACAATTTTAAATCCAAATCCAGGCTCAGGTACATTCTATAAATATAAAAATCAATGCTTCTCTATCTGATTTTTTTGCATTTGTAACATTATGAAGTTTAGGACAATAGAAAAATAGATGGTCATTCAGTACAGGATGCAAATAAGGGAAGAATTAACTGGAATAGGACAATCATGGCTGAGAACCATTTCATCCCACCTATCCCTAACCCTAAGATTCTCAACAAATAAATCATTATCAACTGAAATGTTACAATTTTCAAATCACCCAGCTGGTAGAACTAGAAAGAGAATTTAAGTATTCAATCACCATTTGTCTGAGATTCCCTAAATGCCCTGGTTTTGTTTTTATTTTATTCCATCTTTCCTGGCTACCCCAAAAGAGGAATTATGGAGTCATTGAATTATAGAGTACTACAATTATAGAGTACTAGAAAAGATCATTTGGCCCATCCCAGTTGTTGTCAAACTGTTAATCTGCCTAGTCCCATTGACCTGCACCTGGTTCATAGCCCTCCATACCAATCTTATCCATGTACTTAGACAAACTTCTCTTAAATGTTTATTTAAAACCTATATCCACCACTTCCACTGGCAGCTCATTCCAGACTTGCACCACCCTCTGAGTAATGAGATTTTCCTTCAGATACTCCTTAAATATTTCATCTAGACCCCATGACCTCTTATTCCAGTCTCATCCAACCTCAGTGGTACAGTAAATGCATGCTTACATTTAACTTGTCTATATGCCTCATAATTTTGTATACCCATCAAATCTCTCCCCCATTCTCCTAAACTCCAGGGAATTAAGGCTTAACCTACTCAACCTTTCCCTATAGCTCAGGTCCTCAAGTCCTGGCAACATCCTTGTGATTTTGCCCTGTGCTCTTTCCTGCATGTAGGTGCCCAGAAGAGAAACCAAAGAATACAATACTTCAAATTTCACCTCATCAAATTAGTTTTTCTTCGGCCACCCTACCAAATATTTTAACAACTTAGGCATTGTTGTTACTTAACTTCTTATTGTTCTGTAGTCAGAGGAACATATTTGAGCAAACCACCATTATACATTAACTCTTTTAATCCTTGCTTCCTTCCAACAAATGTGTGTTTTGTGTTCTGAGGTCAACATATTCTTCTGGCAGAAGAAGACTAAGGTGATGTCAAGTAACTGAGGCAAATATACAGAAATTTCTGCTCTTCCTGGAAATAGAAGTCATGCAGTACAAAATTAGTTGAAGTCGTTTGGTCAGTACCGTCACACTGTGAATCTTTTGCTTTGCAGAGCAAACCGTCTTTCCAAAAAAAGTGCTATGTATTGTGGGTATAAAACACTACAGATCAGCAAGGTTGCCTTACATGCCCTCTGCAGATTGAGAAAATTAAGTATAAAATCATTAAAAGCTGGACTTTTGCTTATATAGCAGCTTTCAGAACATTGCTTTAGTATTTCATTACCAGTAGGGCACTTGTACAATATTGTCACAGCTGTAATGAAGGGAACACTGTAAGCTGATACTGACCAGTTATTCTTTTCTCATTACCTCAAGGTTAATTGAATAACAGATATTGTCCAGCAAATTTTCCCTGTTTTGCTTCAACATAATACCATTTAATAGAGCATGTTATCTAAGAGAGAGCCCCATTAACTGTGTAAGCCTTCCTCACCTCTGTGCTGAAATGGCAACACACACAAAATGCTGGAGGAATTCAGCAGGTCAGGCAGTACCTATGGAGAGGAATAAACAGCTGATGTTTTGGGATAAGACTGTTCATTGAGTGTTGGCCCAAAATGTCAGCTGGTTATTCTTCTCCATAGATGATGCCTTAGCAGGGGTGTCAAACTCATTTTAGGTCACGGGCCGGATTGAGCAAAATGCAGCTTCATGCGGGCCGGATCAGTCGGACACATGCGAACGCAGCTTTCGTTGCCTCCGTTTTTTCAGCCTGCTCTCATGTGTCTCAGTCTCTGCTATAACTACAAAGTGTTTCACTTTACAAATTCCGTTTCTTATGAAGAAGACTGCCGAGCAAGACTGCCGAATAAACCCTAAAAACCCTGAAAACCTGGTACCTGAATAAACTCAGCATTAGCCATATCATACGCCATAGGCGCTTCGATTACTGGGGCCAGCTTTAATAGTAATTAGATATTATCTCGCGGGCCAAAGATAATTCCACCGTGGGCCGGATTTGGCCCGCGGGCCTTGAGTTTGACATATATGTCCTACAGCATTATGTGTGTGTTGCTCTGGATTTTCAGTGATGCAGAATCACTGCTGATTCTGTAATTGTTCTTCCTATGCCAGTTTAGGAAACTTAACATCTCAGGGCATATCCTGATGACATTTTACAGGATACCATGATCATCTCTATCACCGTTTGGTTTCCTGCCGCCTTCTCCCTCTCCGAGTCTAGGTTGCAGCGAGTGGACCACTCAGCAGAGAAGATCATTGGCCGTCAGCTACCAACATTAATAAACATGCAAGTTGCCAGACTGAAGAAAAGAGCTGAAAATATTACTGCTTACTCCAGCTACCCTAGCGGTTACCTATTCACCAAATTGCCATCAGGTAGACACTACAAGTCCATCACCACCAGGAATACATATCAACTCTGAAGTTTATTTTCTGTAGCTATCCAGCATCTTAACAAAACTCTCTCAGGAGTAATACTCTAACTATCCCTGCACAACATATGCTAAACGGTCTTTCCTGCTCTTCTTGTTTTGTTGATAATTATTGAGTCTGTTCATATGTTCACATTTATTTCAGTTTGATTACTGATGTTTGTGCATAGGACCATCCTGCTTATTGTTACTTGCTCATGGCTGTTTGCACTACTGTCTTGTAAATTGTTAGTTGCTATTATGTTGTCTATTATGGCATTGTCCTACTTGTTACAGTGGTGCTTGAAAGTTTGTGAATGCTTTAGAATTTTCTCTATTTCTGCATAAATATGAACTAAAATATGATCAGATCTTCATGTAAGTCCTAAAACTAGATAAAGAGAACCCAATTAAATAACATAAAACAGTATACTTATTCATTTATTTATTGTGAAAAATTATCCAATATTACATGTATTTTGTTGGAAAAGCATGTCACCCTCTGGGGCAATGTCTTCTACAAAAGCTATTTGGAGTCCTTCAATCAATGAGATGACATTGGAGGTGTGGGTTGTAGAGGTGCCCTGTCCTATAAAAAAGGTTTGTTTAGTGTGCCATGCCACAATCAAAACAGCTTTCAGAGGACACAGAAGAAGAATTGTAGAGATGCATGAAGCTGGAAAAGACTACAAAAGCATTTCTAAAGACCTGAGTGTTCATCAGTTCACAGTAAGAGAAACTGGAGAAAACTCAGTACTGTTGCTACTCTTCCTAGGGGTAGTTACCCTGCAAAGATCACACAAACAGCACAACGTGCAATGCTGAAAGAGGTGAAAAAGAACCCAAGGATAACAGCAGTAATCACTAGAACTCTGTATATGCGTCCACTATAAGAAAAACACTGAACAAGAATGGTGTTCATGGAAGGACATCATGGAGGAAACAACTTCTCTCCAAAAAAAAAACTAACGTTACTGTACATCTCAAGTTTGCAAAAGACCACCTGGATGTTCTACATATAACTGGAACAGTGTTCTGTGGACAGAAGTTGAATTTTTTGGCAGAAATGCACATTGCTATGTTTGGAGGAAAAAGGACACTGCAACACCAACACCAAAACCCCAACTGAAGCATGGTGGAAGGAGCATCATAGTTTGGGGCTGTTTTGCTTCCTCAGGGCCTGGACAGTTTGCAGTCATTGAGGGAACAATGAATTTAGAATTGTATCAGGATATTTAATAGGAGAATGTCAGGGTAACAGTCCATCACCTGAAGCTTAATAGAAGTTGGATAATGCAACAAGACAATGATCCACAAGACAAGAGTAAATCAACAACAGAATTGAAAATGTGCTTTGGAATGGCCAAATCAAAGTCCTTACCTTACTCCTGTTGAAATGTTGTGGAAGGACCTGAAGCAAGCAGTTCATGCAAGGAAGCCCACCAACATCCTAGAGTTGAAGCAGTTTTGTAAGGAGGAACGGACTAAAATTCCTCCAAGTTGATGTGCAGGACTGATCAACAGTTACCAGAAGCATTTAGTTGAAGTTATTGCTGAACAAGGGGGTCACACCAGTTACTGAAATCAAGGTTCATATACTTTTTCCAACAAATACATGTAATATTGGATGATTTTTTTCAATAAATAAATGAATGAAAATAACAAGTATATTTTTTGTGTTATTTATTTAATTGGGTTCTCTATCTAGTTTTAGGACTTACGTGAAGATCCGTTCACATTTTAGTTCATATTTATGCAGAAATAGAGAAAATTCTACTAGGTTCACAAACTTTCTAGCATCACTGTATGCTTGGCACTGAACCACAATTAATTCTGGTATGTTTCAGAAACTGGAAATAAAGTGACTGTAATTCTGAAGTGACCGGTTTTAAGTGAAAGGCTTTGAAGTCAACCTTGAACCACAATGTTAAAGTATTAATAGCTGGACCTGAAGCAGCAAACACAGCATATACATTAATGTTAAATAGAAGCATAATGTCTGAACTCTTCAACGTCAGAATAGTAGGACATCTCTTTAGAACTGAGAGGAGGAAGAGGAATTTCTTTAGTCAGATGGTGGTGAATCGGTGAAATGCATTGCCACAGGCAGCTATGGAGTTCAAGTCATTGGGTATATTTAAAGCAGAGGTTGATAGATTTTTGAGTAGTAAGGGGGTCAAAGATTATGGGGAGAATGCAGGAGAATAAGGTTGATAAGGATAATATATCAGTCAAGACGCAATGGCAGAACAGACAATGGGCCAAATGGCCTAATTCTGCTCCTCTGTCCTATGGTGTTTTGGTCCCATGGTCCAGAGCATTTGTGCAGCAGAGAGATGAAACAGACATGTAAACACTATAGTTAGTAATATGCTCTGTAACACTCAATATGTTTACTACGTGTTAGGCATGTTCCATTAGTGCATGGTGGGACCTGAGATTGCCTCAGTTTCTAAAGATGTGGGTCTGGTATACCTCTTAGGCTTTTCCCTGCACTAATGGATGCCATTAGTGTGTAATGTATTTTCAAATGAGACAAAGATGAAATTATATCATTATTTTCTTTACTTATGACAGTGTGCCTTTTTCTTACTGTGAATGTTAATGAAGTGAATATGAATTGCAGTTGAAAACATGGTCTTAAAGTGTCCGGATTGTAGTGTCATTAAGTATCTGTGTGGAAGCACAAACATTATGCAAAACGTTCTTCCAAATTTACATTTAAATGTTCATTTATGCTTGGCTGGTTCAGTGATTCTGGTGGTTGACTAGCGTGCACTTCATCCCGGACAGTTGTCCTTTCACGTGATCTCAAATTTTATTAGTTGTTTCGAAGAACGCTTTATATTCTTTCTTGGCAAAATGTCCTCTGACTGGAATAGTTTTAATCAGACAGAATGTTGATGTTTAGCTCAATCTACTAAAAGAACAGAAAGAAATGGAGAATGCAGGAAACTGGTCAGCCTAGAATGATTGGGCTGAAGTTCCCGTATCTGTGCTGTGTTGCTTTATGACTTTGTAATTGGCCATGATTTCTGCACCTTGCCTAACTTCTCAAATAATAGTTACAGCTTTTGTAAAACTTCTTTATTAGTCCATAGAAATTCAGATTCCAGCCAAAGCAGGAAACACACTGTGTGTTAGTGCATTTGCCCTCTACAACTCCCTCCATTGAATAGTGTTATGGGAAGCACAATACATTTCTAGCAAAGGCTTTTCATTTTTCATGGTGATTGAGCTTCAAGTCCTCAATTTCCCATGCAAATTAAATATACACAGACATCTATTTTTTAAAAAAATGGCACACATCCTCCTCTACCTCTAACACCATGGGACATTGTCTGTTATGCAGTGATACAAAATTTATTTATATTTATTCTGATATACACTCAATGGCTACTTTATTAGATCCTGCTCATTAATGCAAAGATCTAATCAGATGATCAGGTGACAGCCAACTCAATGCATAAAAGCATGCAGACATGGTCAAGGTTCAGTTGCAGTTCAGAGCAAACATTAGAATGGGGGAAAAAGTGACTGACTGTGGAAAGGTAGTTGGTGCTTGATGGGGTGGTTTGAGTATCTGAAAAAATGCTGATTTCCTGGGATTTTTGTGCACAAGAGCCTCTAGAGTTTACAGAGAATGGTGCAAAACGCAACAAAACAACGTCAAGTGAGTGGCAGTTCTGTGGATGAAAGTATCTTGCTAATGAGAGCAGTCAGAGGAGAATGGCCAGAATGGTTCAAGCTGACGGGAGGGCGACAGCAACTCAAATAACCATGTATTACAACTGTGATGTGTCGTTCATCTCTGAACGCACAATGAATTGAACCTTGGAGTAGATGGACTACCGTTGTACAAGACCATGAATGTAGTACACTCAATGACAGATTTATTAGGTGGCCACTGAGTGAATGTAAATGAAACCCACCTGAGAACAGGGGCAATCCAGCTGCCAGTTTGCATCTTTCTGTTGGTGCAAACTTATTACTAGAACAAGGAGCCTCACCATCCAGCTGTATATTTAATAGTGAGGTGTTTACATTTTCTCGGTAATACATTGTTCCTCATTGTGATCCTATGGCTCTATTGTGGCTTCTCTAAGCTTATCTTTAAAACTTGCTTAAATCTAAAGTGAAAGTAAATATTAGATGAGCATTCCTGGTACTGCGGATGTCCTTCATTTGACCATGAATGCATTCAACAGGTCCATTTGCATTGAACAGTTACTCCAATTGCTTTCTTGTGCTTTTAACTACCTGGTGAAGTAACAATGTTATTTTTTTGGTGAGTGTCCTGTTTTAAAAAAAAACTGCCATGAAGCCAGTTACAATTTGCAGAAGATATTTGATTTAGCAAATTGCTTCTGGTATGAAAAAGCAATTGTTTATTCACACATATTAAAATGTAATCGCTGCGGTTCATCATCAAACATCAGACATCAGAAACAATAATTAGCTTGTCACCTTTTGGCTTAATGTAGGTATCAGGATGGAGTTATCAAGGAGCTAATGAAATATTTATGCTGCAAGCTGTATTTTTATAAGTCCTCCTCAAAAACCCTGCCCGAGGGTACGATGCTTATTTATAGTTAACATAAACACCATGTTCAGATTGGTATACAATTAATCTTGACATTGATATTTTCCTACCTGTAAATATGCATTAACTTCAGTCCCAGTCTGGAGACAGTCGAAGGGAATTTCTCTTTAGAGTCCCGTGAGTCAAACACAGATTGATAGGAAACATCTACAATTCTGCAGGCAATGTTTAATAGATATTAATCTGGTTATTTTTAGGAAATGTAGAGAGTCATCTATGTGACTGTACATATTTAATTCATGTAGAGATATTCAATTATTTTTACTGCATGAGCACATTTAAAACTACTTATTTCAATGGAAAGGACAGGAGATTGGTATTAGCTTATTTACTGCAGTGAACATATAACATATTATAATGGATGTCTCATATGGAATGCAACTTTAATTATTATTAAAATACATGGCAATCCAAATGAAAGTAATTCTAAGGTTTCTGAGCACGTTAGCTGAAAAATATTCTTCTGTGCATTGTACCATAAAAGTTTTTCCTTTCCTAAGTGCAATTGGAACTGATATGTTAATAGACATGTATTTAATTCTTTTAAATTTAACTAATGAGCTGATAATTTATTCCTGATGCCTGACATTGAATCCATGGAATTTGACAATAGTCTGTTTCTATGGTGCCTCTGGGCTGACCTTTGAAAAACTCATCAATAAAGAGCCTGCACTTAATTGGTAATTAGATTATTATTGTCACATGTATCAAGATACATTGAGTAACTTTGTTTTACATGCCATTCATACAAAGTATTTCAAAATAGAAGTGCTTCCAGGGAGAACAAAGAGGAAAAATAATAAATGAGTTTAGAACATGTCACTCAACTCATTTGTACTGAAGCTCTTTGCTCTAACTCAGCAAGGAGCTCACTTGGTCAGCAGTAACTTCCAGAACTTGGGTGATGGATGTCCAGCACAAATGGCAATCTAGGAAGGGCCATATTAGTATTGAATTAAAGGAGATAGGGTGGAGAGGGGGGAGGAGGTGAAGCATATCCTAAACCTTTAAGGTCCAAGCTCCGTGTTAAAATCTCTCTTGCCTTCCTGATCCCCCTAATCCTCCCCTTGCCAGTCTCTCATTTGCTCTCCTGATATCCTGTCTCTGCTCTCAGACTTCTCCCCCAGGTGCTTCTTGCTGAGCACTTTAGATCAGCAAGAACTTGTCTACTTCAAATGGCATTGGAATGGTCAGCTCAGGAAGTTCAAAAGTCACTACAAGATCCACCCCTGTGGACAACTGTTACTTGTGTGCAGTGGAAGTTGTGATGCTGGATTAAACTGGGACAAAAGTATGCCTTTGATGGTGGACACCATCAAAAGAAAATCTGCAGATGCTGAAAATCCAAGCAACACACACAAAATGCTGAAGGAACTCAGTAGGCCAGGCAGCATCTAAGAGAAGAGGGCAGTCGACATTTCAGTCCAAAACCCTTTGGCAGGACTGAAGAAAAAAAGCTGAGGAGTAGATGGGTGATGGGGCTGAGGAGAGAGAGACAAGGTGATAGGTGAATCCTGAAAGAGGAGGGGATGAAGTAAAGAGCTGTGAAGCTAATTGGTGTAAGAGACAGAAGACTATGGAAAAAGGGAAAAGCAGGAGGAGCACCAGAAGGAGGCGATACACGAGCAAGGAGATAAAGTGAGAGATGGAAAAGGGGTTGGGGAATGTTGAAGGAGAGAGGGTGTGGGGGGCATTACTGGAAGGTTGGGAAATTGATAATCATGTCATCAGGCTGGAGGCTACCCAAACGGATATAAGGCCAATCTAAGTGTGGCCTCATCCCAACAGTGGAGGAGGAGATGGATGGATATGTTGCAATAGGAATATGAAGTGGAATTAAAATGGGTGGCCATCAAGAGATCCCACTTGTTCTGGAACATGGAGCATAGGTGCTCCATTCCATGCTCAGACAGGATGGGTTCCACTATCAAGAGCCATCCATCTATAAGATTGTTTGTAGAGGTGCCTATGCTTCTTGACATTACAAGCAAGCTGACTGGTAGAGTTCCTAATAAACCAAACATTCACTCATATTAGAGTGAATCAAACAAGGCTCTAGGATGGTATGTTGCCTCCCTGGTGCAAGGGTCAAGGATGTCTCTGAGTGGCTGCAGGACATTCTGGAATGGGAGGGTGAACAGTCAGTGGTCGTGGTGCACATAGGTACCAACGATATACATAAAAAAAGGGATGAGGACCTACAAGGTGAATTTAGGGAGTTAGGAGATAAACTAAAAAGTAGGACCACAAAGGTAATAATCTCTGGATTACTACCAGTGCCACGTGCTAGTCAGAGTAGAAATAGGAGGATATTTCAGATGAATACGTGGCTTGAAAAATGGTGCAAGGGGGAGGGATTCAAATTTCTGGGGCATTGGAACCAGTTCTGGGGGAGGTGGGAC
The DNA here is from genome assembly GCF_048418815.1 of Hemitrygon akajei. Classification (NCBI taxonomy): domain Eukaryota; kingdom Metazoa; phylum Chordata; class Chondrichthyes; order Myliobatiformes; family Dasyatidae; genus Hemitrygon; species Hemitrygon akajei. Next base: position 94,586,915 of record NC_133124.1, read on the forward strand.
TGGTATAAACAGGATGGTCTGCACCTGGGCTGGACCGGAACCAATGTCCTAGGGGGAGCCTTTGCTACTGCTGTTCAGGAAGCTTTAAACTAATGTGGCAGGGGGATGGGAACAAGTGCAGAGAGACAGAGGGGTGTAAAATGAGGGTAGAAGCAAAAAGTAGTAAGGTGAAAAGTAAAATTGGCAGGCAGGCAAATCCAGGGCAAAAAGCAAAAAGAGCCACTTTTCAACATAATTGTATAAGGGCTAAGAGTGTTGTAAAAACAAGCCTGAAGGCTTTGTGTGTCAATTCGTAACAAGGTGGATGAATTGAATGTGCAGATAGCTGTTAATGAATATGATATAGTTGGGATCACAGAGACATGGCTCCAGGGTGACCAAGGATGGGAGCTCAACATCCAGGGATATTCAATATTCAGGAGGGATAGACAGGAAAGAGAAGGAGGTGGGGTAGCATTGCTGGTTAGAGAGGAGATTAACGCAATAAAAAGGACATTAGCCTGGAGGATGTGGAATCAATATGGGTAGAGCTGCATAACACTAAGGAGCAGAAAACGCTGGTGGGAGTTGTGTACAGGCCACCTAACAGTAGTCGTGAGGTTGGGGATGGCATTAAACAGGAAATTAGAAATGCGTGCAAAAAAGGAACAGTAGTTATAATGGGTGACTTCAATCTACATATAGATTGGGTAAACCAAATTGGTAAGGGTGCTGAGGAAGAGGATTTCTTGGAATGTATGTGGGATGGTTTTCTGAACCAACATGTCAAGGAACCAACTAGAGAGCAGGCCATTCTAGATTGGGTATTGAGCAATGAGAAAGGGTTAGTTAGCAATCTTGTCGTGTGAGGCCCCTTGGGTAAGAGTGACCATAATATGGTGGAATTCTTCATTAAGATGGAGAGTGACATAGTTAATTCAGAAACAAAGGTTCTGAACTTAAAGAAGGGTAACTTTGAAGGTATGAGACGTGAATTAGCTAAGATAGACTGGCAAATGATACTTAAAGGGTTGACGGTGGATATGCAATGGCAAGCATTTAAAGATCACATGGATGAACTACAACAATTGTTCATCCCAGTTTGGCAAAAGAATAAACCAGGGAAGGTAGTGCACCCATGGCTGACAAGGGAAATTAGGGATAGTATCAAGTACAAAGAAGAAACATATAAATTAGCAAAAAAAAGCGGCACACCTGAGGACTGGGAGAAATTCAGAGACCAGCAGAGGAGGACAAAGGGCTTAATTAGGAAAGGGAAAAAAGATTATGAGAGAAAGCTGGCAGGGAACATAAAAACTGACTGTAAAAGCTTTTATAGATATGTGAAAAGAAAAAGATTGGTCAAGACAAATGTAGGTCCTTTACAGTCAGAAACAGGTGAATTGATCATAGGGAACAAAGACATGGCAGAGCAATTGAATAACTACTTTGGTTCTGTCTTCACTAAGGAGGACATAAATAATCTTCCGGAAATAGTAAGGGACTGATGGTCTAGTGAGATGGAGGAACTGAGGGAAATACATGTTAGTAGGGAAGTGGTGTTAGGTAAATTGAAGGGATTAAAGGCAGATAAATCCCCAGGGCCAGATGGTCTGCATCCCAGAGTGCTTAAGGAAGTAGCCCAATAAATAGTGGATGCATTAGTGATAATTTTTCAAAACTCCTTAGATTCTGGATTAGTTCCTGAGGATTGGAGGGTGGCTAACGTAACCCCACTTTTTAAAAAAGGAGGGAGAGAGAAACTGGGGAATTATGGACCGGTTAGCCTGACATCGGTGGTGGGGAAAATTCTAGAGTTGGTTATCAAAGATGTGATAACAGCACAGTTGGAAAGAGGTGAAATCATCGGACAAAGTCAGCATGGATTTGTGAAAGGAAAATCATGTCTGACGAATCTTATAGAATTTTTTGAAGATGTAACTAGTAGAGTGGATAGAGGAGAGCCAGTGGATGTGGTATATTTAGATTTTCAAAAGGCTTTTGACAAGGTCAGATATAGGAGATTAGTGTGCAAACTTAAAGCACACGGTATTGGGGGTATGGTATTGATGTAGATAGAGAATTGGTTGGCAGACAGGAAGCAAAGAGTGGGAGTAAACAGGACCTTTTCAGAGTGGCAGGCAGTGACTAGTGGGGTACCGCAAGGCTCAGTGCTGGAACCCCAGTTGTTTACAATATATATTAATGATTTAGACAAGGGAATTAAATGCAGCATCTCCAAGTTTGCGGATGACACGAAGCTGGGCGGCGGTGTTAGCTGTGAGGAGGATGCTAAGAGGATGCAGGGTGACTTGGATAGGTTAGGTGAGTGGGCAAATTCATGGCAGATGCAATTTAATGTGGATAAATGTGAGGTTATCCACTTTGGTTGCAAGAACAGGAAAACAGATTATTATCTGAACGGTGGCCGATTAGGAAAAGGGGAGATGCAACGAGACTTGGGTGTCATTGTACACCAGTCATTGAAGGTGGGCATGCAGGTACAGCAGGCGGTGAAAAAGGCAAATGGTATGTTGGCATTCATAGCAAAAGGATTTGAGTACAGGAGCAGGGAGGTTCTACTGCAGTTGTACAAGGCCTTGGTGAGACCACACCTAGAATATTGTGTGCAGTTTTGGTCCCCTAATCTGAGGAAAGACATTCTTGCCATAGAGTGAGTACAGAGAAGGTTCACCAGATTGATTCCTGGAATGGCAGGACTTTCATATGAAGAAAGACTGGATCAACTAGGCTTATACTCACTGGAATTTAGAAGATTGAGGGGGGATCTTATTGAAACGTATAAAATTCTAAAGGGATTGGACAGGCTAGATGCAGGAAGATTGTTTCCGATGTTGGGGAAGTCCAGAATGAGGGGTCACAGTTTAAGGATAAAGGGGAAGCCTTTTAGGACCGAGATGAGGAAAAACTTCTTCACACAGAGAGTGGTGAATCTGTGGAATTCTCTGCCACAGGAAACAGTTGAGGCCGGTTCGTTGGCTATATTTAAGAGGAAGTTAGATATGGCCCTTGTGGCTAAAGAGATCAGGGGTTATGGAGAGAAAGTAGATACAGGGTTCTGAGTTGGATGATCAGCCATGATCATACTGAATGGTGGTGCAGGCTTGTAGGACCGAATGGCCTACTCCTGCACCTATTTTCTATGTTTCTATGTTTCTATGAGCTTTCTTTTGTAAATGGATCTCTAAAAGATACTGCAGAACTTCCTGAGACATTGCCTGCAAGTTTGCTGGCATTGGGCTATCCAATGACTCTCAAAAACTGAGACTGTTGGCGATGTTTCACAGGCTAGACAGACAAAGAGACAGAGAGAGACAGGTGACCTTTCATAAAATTAAATAAAGCAGAAATCAACCAAAAAAAGTCAGAATGATGCAAGAGGTGATAGTGTTGGCTGAGAGACAGCGATGTACTGTGAGCACACAACAATGAATTTTTCAACATATGCCAGTGACACTAAACCTAATTCTGATTCTGAATTCTTGTTCATTGTAGGTAATCTGGCCAGAGCAGATGCTAGAAGAAACAGATGAATAAAAATATAGTAGTGGAGGGAAGGAATAAAGAGGAGAGCGCTGAAATTATGAGTTACAAAACTTTTCAAAAGCAAAACACCCAGGTGGCGGAAACTGGAAATAAAAAGAGAATGCTAGAAAAAACTCAGGTCAGCCAACAGCTGTAGAATGAAAAACAGAGCAAACTTTAAGTTTTTTCAACACGCTGTTTTTATTTTAGTTTATCAATTAGCTCCTAATATATTGCTGATGTATTTCAGCAAACTCCTTATTAGCAACACACTTTGGGATCGGGCATTTGAGGCCTGCTGAACAGAATGCAGTTTTACATCTCCACAGCTGTCATCACTTGTAAAGCATGAATCCATTTGTGGAAACTCAGCTAAATGACAAAGTAGTTCCCTCAAAGTGTGAACATTTGCAACTGATGCATTGTTTGTCCTGTGATAGTGAGGCTTCAGAAAGATCAGCTTCTCCAGTGAATCATCCATATGTGTCTTTAAGACACCTGTGGTATGTGAGAAACTCTTAGAAGACAAAAAAATGAATTTTGTCAAAGCAAATATATACAGTACCCAATTTAGACAATCACTACGTCAAGCCTTTTCATCATTTAGTGACTGATAAAATAAAAGTTGCATTCATTCACTGGAGAGATTTGTCATTCTGTCATGAGCCAAAAATTAATCCACTTCATCTATAATCAGAGTCTACTGGTTGCAGGCTGGACTTCTTAGCTTTCCTGACACAATTCCACCATCCTATCCCAATGACTCAGAAGATGGCCTCAGGTTAATATTGAGGACTATAGTTTTAAATGCATTATTGTTTTCCATCCTTCCTATTATCAATCATGAAAAGCAACATGCATTGAATGACTGCTGGAGATAAGAAAAGGTAGGTTATTGATATTGTTTTTCCAGTCCCTCTCTTTCATTAACTGTATTTATGAAGTTTCATGCTTCAAGTTCAGAGTAATCATTGTTTCTATCAACAAAACCAAATAATATGGTGGTTCCATCAAACAGTAGAAAAAGATTGAATTAACTTCATTCAGTCTAAAGCACAATTACTTTCACGCCAGTCTTGGCATTGATATCTTTATGAAATTCACACACTGAGTCATATGCTTAATTATCGACATTACTTTTCAAGACCTTAAGAAAAAATCCAGTTAAAGGTCAAGATTTATAGGCGTAGTTTCTTGCTTTCAGTGTGTAATTTGAAGTACTTGTGATGATTTGCTTTCTTTATTCTGCTCTTCATCTGAACAATTTCTCATCAGTCAATATCCTTGATGTAACATCAATCAGAAATTCATTATGATTTCTAAGGTTTGGATATTAATCTATGAAGTGCTGCTGATGATTTTAGGTGGGAGAGAATTCATGCATTAAAAAAATGAAAGAAGATAAAATAAGAATAATAGGACAATGACAACAATAACAATTTGGTCAAGAACTAAATTATCTCAAGGTGCTTTGAAGGACAATGATCAAACAAAGGCTGACTTACAACCACATTCTGTGATATTCAGTAGGTACACACATTTCAAATGTGGCATTAGCATGTATTTTTAAAGGAGAAAAGAGCAATTATAGTCATACAAATTAATTGATTTGACTGCAAATAAGCATCTAAATTATGTCCAAAGGGTTGTCAGATATATTTTCATCGTTCCTCATACTTCGTTGTAACAGAAGGAAGACATTCAGCCCATTGAAACCTTGCACCACTTAGGATCATCTAATTATTTCCCACTTAGTTCCCTATATTATGTTCTCTCTTGTATAGCCAGTGAATCCTCTTTCCATTTCTGATTCTCTAAGTAACTACACCAAGGTAATTTACAGTCACTAATTAAATAGTTCATCTTTGGGATTGAGGAGAAACAAGAGGCTCTATGGAAAGCCCACATGATCATAGGATGAGCATGCAGCCTCTACAAAGTCAGTGCTGAAAAGATGGATCAAACTTGGGCCCACCTACCGCACAATTTTATCTTCATAGTTCTTCCTTTCGTGCAACATTACAGAATAGAAACATTGCTCTCAAAGTGCTATGGAATTAGGCATTTAAAATTATTCTGATTTTCACAATTATCTTGTACTTGCGAAAATATTTTACCTACTTTAGAACATAACTCAAAAATCGGGATGGACAATAAATGTTGGCTACAGTCTCAACATTTCACCAGGGCAATACCACTCAAAGATCCGAAAATTTTCACATATGTGAAAACAATACATTTTCATTTTCAGAATCAGAACCAGCTTCTAATTTGCCTGTATTTGTTGTGAAACTTTTCTGTTTTTGTAGTAGCAGAAGTACAATGCAATACATAATTAAAAAAATTGTAAATTATATATATGTTAAATTACGTAAGTATTGCAAAAAAGTGGTGAGGTAGTGTTCATGGGTTCAAGGTCCATTCAGAAATCAATGACAAAGGGGAAGAAGCTGTTCCTGAATTGTGGAGTGTGTGCCTTCAGGCTACTGAGCTTCCATTTATGAAATTACTTTCATGTATATTTTAAAAGTAAAGAAAGTTGGCACAGTCTGCAACATTTGTATAGCATTTAAAATAATCTGAAGTTTTTCAGTACCTCACCAGAAAGACAAGGAAACATTCACAAGGGTTTTCAGGGCATGTGTCCTTGTAGAACCCAAGCATATCTGCCAGTGATTTTGGATAATGGGCTGCAGACCCAAGAAATAGAACTGTGTAGCATGTGCCAAGACCATTTGGCCCATGATGTTGGGCTTTACTAATTACATTGGTAATGAAATGTCCAAGTAAACTATTCCCTTCTATCTGCACAATGTACATATCCTTCCAATTTGTATGCCTGTCTAAGAGTCTTTTAAATAACTGTCATATTTGCCTCCACCAGCACTCATACAACACATTTCAGGCACCCAACACTCTATGTTTAAAACAAAACTTATCCTGTACATCTCTCTTAAACTTACCTCTTCTCATCTTAAATGCATACAATATCCAATATCCTGAAGTGGGAAGGTGAACAGCCAGAGATCTGGTACATATTGGTACCAATGACATAGGTATGAAAAGGGAGGAGGTCCTGAAAGCAGACTACAGGGAGTTAGGAAAGAAGTTGAGAAGCAGGACCTCAAAGGTAGTAATCTTGGGATTACTGCCTGTGCCATGCAACAGTGAGTATAGGAATAGAGTGAGCAGGAGGATAAATGCATGTCTGATTGATTGGAACAGGAGGCAGGGATTCAGATTTCTGGATTATTGGGATCTCTTTTGGGACAGGCATGACCTGTACAAAAAGGACAAGTTGTACTTGAATCTGAGGGTGACCAATTTCCTGGCAGGGAGGTTTTTTAAGGCTATGGGGGAGAGTTTAAACTAGAATTGCTAGGGGGTGGGAACCAAACTGAAGAGATGAAGGAAGGGGCGGTTGGCTCACAAATAGAGAAAGCTTGTAGACAGTGCAAGAGGGAGGATAGGCAGGTGATAGAGAGGGGATATGCTCAGACTGATGGTTTGAGATGTGTCAATTTAAATGCAAGAAGCATCATTTGCAAAGCGGATGAGCTTAGAGCCTGGATCAGTACTTGGAGCTATGATGTGGCCATTACAGAGACTTGGATGGCTCAGGGGCAGGAATGGTTACTTTGAGTGCCAGGCTTTAGATGTTTCAGAAAGGACAGGTAGGGAGGCCAAAGAGGTGGGGGCATGGCACTGCTGATCAGAGATAGTGTCAGGGCTGCAGAAAAGGAGGAAGACATGGAGGGATTGTCTATGGAGACTCTGTGGGTGGAAGTTAGAAACAGGGAAGGGGTCAATAACTCTGCTGGGTGTTTTTTTTTATAGACCACCCAATAGTAACAGGGACATCGAGAAGCAGATAGGGAAACAGATTCTGGAAAGGTGTAATAATAACAGTTTTGTCATAGTGGGAGATTTTAATTTCCCAAATATTGATCGGCATCTCCTTAGAACAAGGGGTTTAAAATGGGGTGGAGTTTGTTAGGTGTGTTCAGGAAGGTGATAAACCTACAACAGGAGAGGCTGCACTTGATCTGGTATTGGGAAATGAACCTGGTCAGGTGTCAGGTCTCTCAGTGGGAGAGCATTTTCGAGATAGTGATCACAATTCTATCTCCTTTACCATAGAATTGGAGAGGAACAGGTAAGGAAAGCGTTTAATTGGAGTGAGGGGAAATATGAAGCTATCAGGCAGGAACTTGAAACCATAAATTGGGAACAGATGTTCTAAGAGAAATGTATGGCAGAAATAGATAGATAGATAGATACTTTATTCATCCCCATGGGGAAATTCAACTTTTTTCCAATGTCCCATACACTTGTTGTAGCAAAACTAATTACATACAATACTTAACTCAGTAAAAAAAATATGATATGCATCTAAATCACTATCTCAAAAAGCATTAATAATAGCTTTAAAAAGTTCTTAAGTCCTGGCGGTAGAATTGTAAAGCCTAATGGCATTGGGGAGTATTGACCTCTTCATCCTGTCTGAGGAGCATTGCATCGATAGTAACCTGTCGCTGAAACTGCTTCTCTGTCTCTGGATGGTGCTATGTAGAGGATGTTCAGAGTTATCCATAATTGACCGTAGCCTACTCAGCACAAATGTGGCAAATGTCCAGGTATATTAGCGTGGCGTTCTGCATAGGTACGTTCCAATGAGTTATGGAAAGGATGGTAGGGTACAGGAGCTGTGGTGTAGGAAGGCTGTTGAAAATCTAGTCAAGAAGAAAAGCTTATGAAAGGTTCAAAAAGCTAGGAAATGATGGAGATCTAGTAGATTATAAGGCTATAAGGAAGGAGTTTAAGAATGAAGTTAGGAGAGCCAGAAGAGGCCATGAGAGGGCCTTGGCAAGTAGGATTAAAGAAAACCCCAAGGCATTCTGCAAGTGTGTGAAAAGCAAGAGGATAAGACGTAAGAGAATAGGGCCAATCAAGTGTGACAGTGGAAAAGTGTATATGGAACTGGAGGAGATAGCAGAGGTACTTAATGAATACTTTGCTTCAGTATTCACCACAGTAAAGGATCTTGACGATTGTAGGGATGACTTAGAACCGATTGAAAAGCTTGAGCGTATATACATTAAAAAAGAGGATGTGCTGGAGCTTTTGGATATCATCAAGTTGGATAAGTTGCCAGGACCAGATGAGATATACCCCAGCCTACTCTGGGAGGCAAGGGAGGAGATTGCTGAGCCTTTGACAATGATCTTTGCATCATTAATGGGAACAGAAGAGGTTCCAGAGGATTGGAGGATTGCAGATGTTGTTCCCTTATTCAAGAAAGGGAATTGAGATAGCCCAGGAAGTTATAGACCTGTGAGTCTTACTTCAGTGGTTGGTAAGTTGATGGAGAAGATCCTGAGAGGCAGGAGTTATGAGCATTTGGAGAGGTTTAATATGATTAGGAATAGTCAGCATGGCTTTGTCAAAGGCAGGTCGTGCCTTACGAGCCTGATTGAATTTTTTGAGGATGTGACTAAACACATTGATGAAGGTAGAGCCGTAGATGTAGTGTATATGGATTTCAGCAAAGCATTTGATAAGGTACCCCATGCACGACTTATTAAGAAAGTAAGGAGGCATGGGATCCAAGGGGACCTTACCTTGTGGATCCAGAATTGGCTTGCCCACAGAGGCAAAGAGTGGTTGTAGATGGACCATATGCTGCATGGAGATTAGTGACCAGTGGTGTGCCCAGAGATATGTTCTGGGACACCTTCTCTTTGTGATTTTTATAAATAACTTGGATGAGGAAGTGGAGGGATGGGTTAGTCAATTTGCTGATGACACAAAGGTTGGGGGTGTTGTAGATAGTGTGAAGTGCTGTCAGATGTTACATCGGGATGCCGATGGGATGCAAAACTGGGCTGAGAAATGGCAGGTGGAGTTCAACCCAGATAAGTGTGAGGTGGCTCATTTTGGTTGGTCAAATAAGATGGCAGAATATAGTATCAATGGTAAGACTCTTGGCAGCATGGAGGATCAGAGGGCTCTTGGGGTCTGAGCCCATAGGACACTCAAAGCTGCAGCGCAGGTTGACTGTGGTGTAGAAGGCATATGGTGGATTGGCCTCCATCAACCATGGGATTGATTTTAAGAGCTGAGAAGTAATGTTACAGCTGTATAGGACCTGGTTAGACCACACTTGGAGTACTGTAGAAACTATATAAAGTGCGCAGAGGAGATTTACAAGGATGTTGCCTGGATTGGGGAGCATACCTTATGAGAATAGGTTGAGTGAACTTGGCTTTTTCTCCTTGGAGTGGCAGAGTATGATAGGTGACCTGATAGAGGTTTATAAGATGATGAAAGGCATTGATCGTGGGTATAGTCAGAGGCTTTTTCCCAGGGCTAAAATGGCTAGCACGAGGGGGCACAGTTTTAAGGTACTTGGAAGTAGTTACAGAGGAGAAGTCAGGGTAAGTTGTTTTTTTTATATAAATGCAGAGAGCGGTGAGTGCGTGGTGGGCTTCCAGCAACGGTGGTGGAAGCAGATACGATAGGGTCTTTTAAGATACTCCTGGATAGATACATGGAGCTTAGAAAAATAGAGGTCTATGAGTAACCCTAGGTAATTTCTAAAGTAAGTACATGTTCAACACAGCATTGTGGGCTGAAGAGCCTTTATTTTGCTCTAGGTTTTCTAAGTTTCTATGCATACCTGCTGGTATTAGACAGTTCCACCTTGTGGGGGGGGGGGGTGAAATTATACTAGTTTGCTACTCTATCAATGCCTGTCATAATCCTATAAATCCCTATCAGATCTCCCCTCAGCCTTCCACATTTCCAGAGTAAATAGCCCAAGTCTGTCCAACCTCCTCTGATAGCACATGCCCACTAATCCAGGTAGCATCCTGGTAAACCTCTTATGCATTCTCTCCAAATCCTTCATTAATAGGATAACCAGAAGTGAATGCAATACCCCAGACATGGCCTAATTAAAGTTCTATAAATCTACAATATGACTTCCTGTTCCTTGACAAATGAGTGCCAGTACCTCACATGCCTTCTTTATCATCCTATCAACCTTTGTAGCCACTTTCAGGGAGCCATGCATTTGGACCCCAAGATCATTCTACACATCAACACTGTTGACATCTTGACATTAGCTGTGTACTGTCACTTTACAGGTGGCCTCTCAAGTGCAACACCTCACACTTGGCTGGGTTAACTTTCACCACTCTTAGCAGCAACAGATCTCCATCTTGCTGTATATTTTACCTGTCTTCTCTACTATTCATAACATCACCCATCTTCGTGTTGTCCACAAACTTATTAACACACTCATCTACCTTTTTTATCCAGGTTATTTATATATAACAATATAAGAAGCCCAGGTACGGCCTACAGAAGGCTATTTTATGAGTGAGAAAACAATTCTGATTTGAGTTAGAGACAGAGTCAGGTGCTTGTGAGCTCTGGTAGTGTTTGCAGGTCATTACTTCCTCCAAGGCGAAACCTAACATTATGCCTGACTGTGGTATTTCACATCCAGCTGAACGCAATGCCTTTTATGCAAGCTTTGAAAGGAAGAATAACAGTCAGCATGTGCAAACCTCTGCAGCAATTGGTGACCATGTGATTTCTATCTCAGGGGCTAATGTCAGTACATCTTTCTAGAGGGTGAATATTCACAAGGTATCAGGCCCTGATGGTGTATCTGGTAGGGCAATGAAAATCTATGCCAGCCAAATGGCGGGGGTATTCAAGAACATCTTCAATCTCACTGCTGCAGTCCAAGGTTCCCACCTGCTTCAAAAAGGCAAAAATTGTACTAGTGCCCAAGAAGATCATTAGTGTCCATTTGCATTCACATCTACTGCAATGAAGTGTTTTGAGAAGTTGGTGATGGCCAAAATTAACTCTTTCCTAAGGATCTGGACCCACTGCAATTTGCCTATTGTAATAGGTCTACAACAGATGCAATCTCACTGGTTCTCCACTCGACCTTGGATCATTTGGACAATAGGAATACCTATTTTAGGCTTCTGTTCATTGATTACAGATCAGTGTTCAACGCAATCATAGTTCTAGTCAACAAGCTCCAAAACTTGGGCCTCTGTATCTGCCTCTGCAACTAGATCCTCACCTTCCTCACTGGGTGAGTGCAGTTAACGTGGATCAAAAGTAACGTCTCCTCCTCAGTGACAAATAACACTGGTACACCCCAAGGATGCATGCTTAGCCCACTGATCTCTCTTTATACTCATGAATGTATAACTAGGTACAGCTCAAACACTATCTATAAATTTGCTGATGACACAACTATTGTTAGCAGAATATTAGATGGTGATGAGAAAGGAGCAAGGTACGTTAGCCAGTTGTGTGGTGTAGCAACAGCAGCCTTGCACACTAAGACCAAGGAATTGATTTGGACTTCAGGAAGGGGAAGTAGAGGGAACACCTATCAGTCCTCATTGAAGGATTAGCAGTGAAAAAGGTGAGCAGTTTCAAATTCCAGTGTACACTACCTCACTATTTTTTCTCTTTTTGCACAACTTATTTAATACATACAGTATATAATTCTCAATGTAATTTATAGTTTTTATGTACTGAAGTGTACTGCTGCTGCAAAGCAGTAAATTTCACCACATATGCTAGGGATATTAAATCTGAAGCTGATTATCTCACAAACAGTAAAAGTCCTAGTGTGGATCACTCCAGAACACCACTAGTCACAGACCTGACTTCTAGGGAAAGAAAAAAATTAAAAGACGACATCAAAGCAAAGCAAATTAATTGGCAGATATCAGAGGAAGAAGATGGACAACGTTTGCTTGAGTTGTACACCACTAGGGGTTGTGAGAGCCTTTCCTGCTTCTTCTCTTTCATTTTCTTCTTAGGCAACCATCAGGATCTAGGATTATTTGCTTCCACATGATTTGTGTGTTTTGGTGGTTAATGAAGCTAATATGGGATTTGCATCTCTTCCGCAGGTGAGACAGGATGTGATTGCCAGGGCAGTGGGTTAACTTTGTGAGGTGGTACACTCTTCCTGCCTCTCACGTGGAGCTTCTGTCTGTTGAACTCCCTCTGTATGTATGAGCTTAGGGTTCTCAATACCATCCCAAATGTTCCTTCTTTACTTTGAACTGTCATGGTACATTGATTCCCAGTAGTCAGTGGAGATGCTCTGTTTTTTTCAAGCAGGCTTTGAACCTCTTCCTGTGTGTATAACCTATTGACTGACAACAGTCAGACAGAAACTAGAAGGCAAAATGGCAAGTCAACAAAAACGCCCCGCATCATGGGTATACTTACAAGCTAATCAAAAACTTGTATCGCTCAATTTGCTTACCACTGGAAACAAAAGGTTTAAGGTGAGATTCTCAGATGGGTCACAGCATTACAAACTGAGTGAAGATGTAGCACATTATTACAAACTATTTCCTTTTCCATAGATCAACATAATCATTGAACTAGGATGGAGTTCCAAGGAGTTTGTACATTGCAATGAAGGAATAAAAAGATTTAAAATCTGATGGATTTAACATTCACCATTTAATATAGATGGAATAATTACTCTATTCTCTGAGACATGGGTGATAGTTATCTCTCATTGTATACCTTCATTCCATGATGTGTGTAAGTCACAGATCACTTTCTATTTGGAGCCAGTAAAAATAGGCATGACCATTGTAATGACTGACATCAGCCTCACACTGAAATCAACATCACATTACTGAAGCGTTGCTTTCTCTCACTATTTAACTTGATTTATGAGTGACATACATACCAGTCAATATGCAGAGGGCAGTAAGATTTAAGGTACTCTGTTGGATCAGGCTTCAATCATTATTACAAACTACTTTTTCCCTTACTCTATTTTCTAAATGTCAAGGAACTAAGAAACATTATGGTTACCGTTATCCCAGCAATGGAATCATCTTCTGTATCTCTGTTGTGGAGAAATTCATCTAGGAGCCAATTCTGGTCCAGCAATAGGACGGGTCAAATGGCTCACACCCAGTCATGTATGTACAATTAAGACTGGGCTACCAATTATTGTTAACAAGATTGCCACTGTTTATTATAAAGAAAAGAGCCATCGTGTGCAGTCATAGTTTTGATTTATTTAACGACAGTGAGGATTACGTTATCACTAATTAAAGGAAATCTGAAAAGGTAGGTGTATTTGGCTGGTGACTTTGTTCAGGATAGCTGAGTGTAAAAAAAAACCACAGGAGTTTCCTCAGTATTCTAAGGTGTTACATTAAATGCATTGTTGATGACATCAGTAGCAGGAAGAATCCACCCACAAAGTAACACCTCTTCCAGAAATGTTTCAGATAATCTACTGAGCTGCTTTGGCTGAAGTTGTCAGAGTAGCTCAGAAGTTAATTCACTGACAATAAAGCAATTTAAGAGATTCTGAGGCCATTGGCAGAAGGTAATAGAAAAATAAAGTATTGCAGTTCATATAAGCTAGTCCACTCAGAATTATTTGCAGGCCTGGAGCCGAATCGCTCTCTAATTTATTTACACCAACAGCTCTATGCTTGTTCATTGCTATCAATGATCCATGAATATTTAAAGCATACAATAAGTAGCACTGAAAGGCACAACATAAATTCTAATTAAAATTTTTGATTGTTATCTGAAATGGATCATTGAAGTTCAATCTGCCTCATTCAAATTGGAGCGTTCATGAACAATTCTTGAGCATGAGAGGTGTAAAGCTGGGCAAGGACCAAGTTCACATTACAATTTTTTTTCTATTATTACTCAGCTTTTGTTTAATGTATGTTATTCATGTCCTTTTGCTTGTATACTTTAAAGATTAGCAAGTGACAATTAGGAAATGGAATTATTTCTGCACAAATATCAGATGTAATAAATCTAATGAACCTAGACAATCAGTAGAAAGCAAATTTACTTGGGAGTGATATACTGTATATGAAAGAATGGGTTGGGTTTAGTGGGCAAATATTTTGTCTTGGAAATTCAATTAGCATTTTAAATATTTTAATGGAAAATTAGTGAGCCTGACTTACAAGTACATAAGGTGAATGACTGAAAGAGTTGCAGTAACACATAATTAGAGAAGAAAGATATCATTGTCTTCCAGCCTCAAAAACCTTGCACACACAGCTTTCTTATAGGCTTTTAGAGTTATACAACAGAAATTGACGTTTTAGTCCAATATATCCATGTTGGCCAAGTTGTCCAGCTGAACTAGTACTATTTGCCTGCATTTGGCCCAAATTCCTTTAAACTAGAGGATCCCAACCTTTTTTTATGCCTTGGACCACCACCATTAACTGAGGGCTCTATTAACCCCAGGTTGCTAAGCCCTGCTCTAAAGCTTTCCTATTCCTATTCCGATCCAAATGTATTTTTGACATTTTAATTGTATCTGTCTCTATCACTTCCTCTGGCAACTAAAACTTTTGGTTTTAGATGGCACTGCTGAGGATGAGTGTTAACTTACTGGCAGTTTTCAAAGCAAGAAATACAACTAACTACTTCGTTAGTAACACTTCTCCGTTTTAAAACTTATGTTAAATGATCACTGCAAACAATGAAGATATGAGCGAAGGTAAGGCTGAGTTGAGGGTTGAAGAATGCGGGTGGGAGTGAGTGGAGCAGAGGTGATTCAAAGCATGTCCACCTAAACTGAGAGCAAGGCTTGATCAATCTAAGCACAGGGCTGATTTGGAAAGGTCGGGTACAAGCTGAAACGTGGCAGCAGGGTCTGGGCCCAGAGCGTATTGATGCGACAGGGCCTGCGTCTTGAGGAACGACCCAATGTTTGGATGATTTACATGCTGGGCTAGATGGTTTGAAAAGACACAGTGTTGGGTCTAGAGGCAAGGCTTGGACTGGTTCTGCTCACTGATTGCTGACATTTACTCCACTCTTCACTGAACTAAGGCTGAGGCTGAGGGCCTGCTCTGTGCTCTGTGTCCGCAAGCTCCACAAAGTTTACTGGACTATGTGATGAACTCAGGCTGAGGCTGTGAGCCTGCGCTGGCTGCTCTGGCCTCCGTGAGTGAGGACTCAATTCGTTCTAAATGCGATTTGCTTACTCTTATTGTTTGCACAATTTTTTTAATCTATCTACACATTTGGTGTTTGATGTTTTTTGATAATGGTTTCTTTTTTTGTGGCTGCCTGTAAGGAGATGAATCTCAAGGTTGTATAACATATGCATACTTCAATTTGTGTTGGCGTGTGGCCTAGTGGATAAGGCATCAGTCTCATGATCTGAAGGTCACTGATTCGAGCCTCAGCTGAGGCAACATGTTGTGTCCTTGCCTTGAGCAAGGCACTTAACAACACATTGCTCTGTGACGACACCAGTGCCAAGCTGCATGGGTCCTAGTGTCCTTCCCTTGGACAACATCTGTGGGGTGGAGAGGGGAAGGCTTGCAGCTTGGGCAACTGCTGGTCTCCCATACAACCCTGCCCAGGCCTGCACCCTGAAAACCTTCCAACGCGCAACTCCATGGTCTCATGAGACTAATGGATTCCTATTATTATTACCTCAATAAAGTACTTTGCATCTTGAACTTGTTCCTTCATACCAACCTTGCTCTGTGGAAATAGTTGACTCTCAGACTCCTCTGAAATCATTCCCATCTCAATTTAAATCTATGTCCAAAAGATTTAGATTTCTCTACCTTAGAAAAAAGTCTGAACATTCACTTTATCTGCCTCTATAATGTAATCCCTAGTCTTCTGTATTCAATATTTCAGTAATATTTGAGTAATATTGTGTATATATTGTTTGATTAAGCATTGTTGTTCATTTAAATAATTCATTGTGGGTTATATGTATAAATACGTGAAATGCGTTTGTCATCACGCAACCATATGACATGTGCACACAAAGTTAGACTCACATTTTGGACTCCTGTGTCTTCTTTTGAATTAGTTTAATGTTTTGAAATTACAAAACATAACAGCCTCCTTCACTTCTAGTCTACCCAGTCTCCCCTTATTTCAAGCCCTGAATACCTGGTAATGTCTTTGCAAATATTTTCTGCAGCTTTTCCAGCTTTGTAACATCTTTCCTTTGGTTATGCAACAAGAACTACACACACTTGTCTTCCTTTTATGTGTTTGTCATCGTTTTAATTCACGTCATCAATGTGGCAAGAGGTAATTGTCATATTTATCACTTTTTAATTATAACATCCTGTCAATGTTGACTGGTTCTGTAACTCCTCCAGATCTGTATTGCTCAATTCTTTCACCTAAAACTCAACCAACAATGCAGGAGAAAATCGATGTCCACTACTTCAGTGTAATATTAAAGAAAACTTCTGTAATATTTCTATCAATTGTAATTAAGGAAAATACTGCTAACTCCTCTTTCTATTTGTAATTATTGAATGGACAATCTAATAAGAAACTCAAAAGTTGAAATTAAATTTAATGCTGCATTCAATTGAAGGAAATGTTTTCTATTGACTTGATTGAATATCTTGGGTGATAACTTATATTCTGTCTGCCAACAACATTTTTCACACATATGAATCAAATATGTCAAAGGATAAACCAAATGAGCCAAAAAATCTAACCTAACCATGAGTCATATTTTAACGATGAACAGAAAGGTAATTTTTCAATCTGATTGATGAGAATCAGGTCAAGATTCAAGCATTTTGATGAATTATATTGGACCCACAATATAACCATTTAG
Source organism: Hemitrygon akajei (assembly GCF_048418815.1). NCBI lineage: Eukaryota > Metazoa > Chordata > Chondrichthyes > Myliobatiformes > Dasyatidae > Hemitrygon > Hemitrygon akajei. The sequence continues at coordinate 94,604,106 of NC_133124.1, forward strand.
ACTTAGCATTTTTTGTTCTGCAAAATCCAAAGTACAATCATACATATTGTATGATAATGCTCACCAATGTATCAATTCTGTCAGCAAACAGATATGGATAAAAGTACAACACCAAAAACCAATTAATGTCCACTTGTACAATTTAAGTGCTCGTGTAGTACTAACTTTTTATCTCTAATAATTGCAGTTTTCAATAATGACCTCTGCTCCAAATCTATCACCAATTTCCCCAAGTATAATTGAAGATCCACTTGTAGAGCCCATGTGGTGCTGCCAAATAGTCTGCCTTGATAAGAAGACACCAAATCAAGCACTAAGACACAGCTAGATGTCTTGACAAAAGGTCTCAGCCTGAATCATTGAATATTTCCTGACATATTTAGTTGTTTGTTTGTGTTTTTTTTCCTCTCTCTCTGCCCATCACCTTGCCTGTTCTCCATCTCCCGCTGGTGCTCCCACCCCCCCCCCCCCCGCCTTTGTTTCTCCCGAGGCCTCCCGTCCCATGATCCTTTCCCTTCTCCAGCTCTGTATCAGTTTTGCCAATCACCTTTCCAGCTCTTAGCTTCATCCCACCCCCTCCGGTCTTCTCCTATCATTTTGCATTTCCCCCTCCCCCCACTACTTTCAAATCTCTTAGTATTTCTCCTTTCAGTTAGTCCTGACGAAGGGTCTCGGCCTGAAACGTTAATAGTGCTTCTCCCTATAGATGCTGCCTGGCCTGCTGTTTGCCACCAGCATTTTGTGTGTGTTGTTTGAATTACCAGCATCTGCAGATTTCCTCGTGTTTGCACATTGATTATTTGTTCATATCCATGGATGCCGCCTGATCTGTTGTTCCTCCAGTATTTTATGTGTTTTGCTTTGGATTTCCAACATCTGCAGAATTTCTTGTGCTAGATGTTCAATGTTCAAAATGTGAAACAATCAAGATTAACCCTTCTAACAAAATCTGTAGCCAAGGAAAATGGAGCAAAGCCAGGTAAATCCTCCTTCATGTCATGGAAAACTATAACAGTGGCCTGAATGGTTTAAGCTTGATCTTGTGGTGAATAGGAAAATGGCAAAATGGTTTTCCATCTTCTGCTGTTGTCTAAATTTGTCAATAAAGTGCTTAAATTTGCCAGAGATTTTCACAGCAGATGCTGTGTTTGGCATTTCATTTTTTAGCAAAAATGTGTTCAGATGGTTAATTGTTCAATGACATATTCAGTCAAAGGGAACAGAGCAAAATTAACATACAGCATTAGCTGGACTGTTGTGACCCAATTTGATAAGGTAAGCAGTGAAGCTATATTTCAGAAGGACTTAGGTTACCATTTGCATACTCCACATATTCCTGTGAGTGCATGCACTACTGATCTATCCATATTTTTGTGCAGCCTGAGTAATTTATGAATTAAACTGCAAGGAATTTAAGGTTATTTATATCCAAATAAATGATGCTTAAACTTATTTCTCTGTACTCAGTCATCTCTCTGACATTTTGATACTCATACTTATGCAATTAATAAATGCTCTGTTTTCGGGCATGGAGTAATGTTCGACTAATTGTAAGAACCTATCTCCAATAAAGGAGGCACACCAGAAAACACACCATTCTGAAATAAAATATTTGTACACCTTATAGCAATTATCTTCTACTCCCTTGGTCCTGTGAATTAGTAACCGGCTTGTTCAGATAGCTAATTGTCTGGGAAGATAGCGCGGTGGTGCAACAGTTTGTGCTTCACCTTACAATTCCAGGGACCTCTCAAAGAACATGCAGATTTCCATGGGTGATCTGGTTTCCTGTTATACTCTGAAGATGCTGGTAGGTTAATTGATAATGGTAAATAAAAAGGCAGTGTTAAACAATAAAATAAATATGAATAACCAATGTGCATCAAAGTGTCACCATCGCTCACTGAATGTGGTTGTGCAGGTGGATATGGTGGTAGAGATGGTGTATGGCATGCTTGACTTCATTGGTAGGGGTGTTGAGTATAAAAATAAGGAAGTTTTACTGATGTTTTTTCAACCCTATTCATCTGCTGCCTTCTTACTGACCAAGAACCTATCAAAATTTGTCTTAAATAAACCCACAGATTCCACAAATTCCACAGTTTCACTACCCTCTGGCAAAGGAAATTCCTCCTCTTCTCAGTTCTAGAGGGATATCTGTCTATTCTGAGGCTGTGTCCTCAGATCCTCGACTCTCCAGCAAATGGCAACATCTAGGCCTTACAGTATCTGGTATGTTTCAATGGCAACCCTCTCATTCTTCTGAACTTGGTTGAGTACAGGTCAAAAGACATCCATAGCTCCTTACATGTTAAGTATTGTGGACTCTGGTTAATTGGGACACATCGCGATAAGTACGTTTTGGCCAAGTTAAGTAGCTGCCCAATTAGTCAAAGTTTCATGAAAATAGTTAATAAGGTATAATAAAACAAATCAGTTTAACTGAGTAACAAATTATGTATTTAAATTAAATATGGATCAAATTAGAACATTACCAAAAGTACTACAGTACTATAAAACTGAGTATTAATTCCTAGTAGTTATCGATGGAGGAATTCATCCAGTGTTTGCTGCCATTTTCTTTTGATTGACTGTAAATGAACAAAATCAGCACAGGTACCCAGTGCAGATAATGGACTGCCTTCATATAATCTTCCGATAGTTGTATCCTCCAAAATCTTCATTTTCATTGTAACATTCAAGATAATTGGCAACACCTCCAAATTCCTTGTAGTTCCTAATTTGTTGAAGTAGTGAAATAATTTTATTTGTACTTCTGGCCATTTCTGGCATCTCCAAATCTGAATTCTTAAAAAGGCAATGAGCAAAACAATTTTGAATGATCTTACTGTTTACTCTTACCAAGTGGCAGAGATAACAATCATTGTTTTTAAAAAAAAAGACACATGCACCTGACACTATTTAAAAACTGTTCACTCTAAGCATGGTGCAGTGTCTAATGGCCAAACAGGCGCATATTAATGACACTGGTTAGAAACTGTTTGGCAACAGTCTCTCGTATGAATTAAGTGGCATAATGTTCCAAGTAAATGAAGGGAAGACTAGCTATTTTCCCAATTCATTTTTGTTCTTTGAGATTTGTCCCAAATAAGTGGCTGCCCTAATTTACCAATGGCTCAGTTAATCAGAATCTACTGCATTTCATTCTTGTGAACATCCATTGGACCCTCTATGGTACCAGCACATCTTTCCTTAGATAAAGGGCTCAAAATTGCTCACGATATTTTGACTAGTGCCTTATAAAGTCTCAGCAATACATCTTTGCTTTAGTTGAAATTCAAATTCAAAATCAAGTTTAATTATTTTAATTTTATTTTATTGAGATACAGCGTGGAATAGGGCCTTCGAGTAACTCTACCCAGCAATCCTCCAATTTTACCCTAATCTAATCACAGGACAATTTACAGTGACTAATTAACCTACCAACCTGTATGTCTTTGGACTGTGTGCGGAAACGAGAGCACCTGGAGGAAACTCATGTGGTAATGGGGAGAATGTACAAACTCCTTATAGGCAGCGGTTGAAATTGAACTCAGGTTGCTTGTACTGTAAAGTGTCATGTTTACCACTACGCTACTGTGCCATTCATCCATAAATGAAGATAGCCAAATGAAACATTGTTTGTCTAGGGCCAAGGTGCAACATGCAATACCAACAGCACATAGCACAAATAGCACAAAAACAGACACAAAGAAAAAAAAGACAAAAATAATATAGTCCACATCCCTGAATGGCATGACTGCAGATTTGCCTGGTCCAGCTTGTTCTTCCACTTAACAAACACTAGAGGGCAGCATTGACGAGAGGGGCCAGGACCCAACCTAGTAAAGATTTCAGTGCACCCTGCATAGGCTTTTCCACACCACTTCAGTGTCTCTTCTTCTGGGAGGCTGCAACAGGAGAGACCATGGCTTTGGCTTAGTCCTTGCCATAAATGAGGCAATGCAACTCTACCACCACCAGTCTTTCAAATGAACTAATGAACTGGACTTGCAGTATACTGCATTACCAATGTCCACAATGGTCTTGCAATCCCAATAAAAATGTCCAAGACAATCACTTGCTCTGTCACAGCACAACAGTATGGAACAAGTCCAGGCAACAACACAACGATGATATGCAATATGTCCAGCTCCATTGCTATTAGGTTAGTCCTGCAGTACCTGATGTTCTTAGTACTCAGTAGTTACTTGTGATTGTAAAAAAAGACATACAGGATGAATAAAAATGCCTTTGAATGGTCCCAGAGTAACTGCCACATCCGAGAGTGCCACCAACTTACATCTAAAAATGAATGCTTTCATTTCATTAGTCTTCTTTACTACTGACAAAAACTGTAAGCTAGCTTAAAGGAAAGCCTGAAGTAGGACTCCCAATTTCCTTGCATATTTGATTTCTGAATTTTCTGCTTATTTAGAAAATAATCTACACTGCTATCTTCCTACCAAAGTTCATTAACCCTCATTTCCCTACACTATATTCCATTAGCCCAATTTTGATAACTTCATGCTCCAGAGTAGCTATCCAGACTGTTCAACTTTAGAAGCAATCGAGACACAAAAGAGTAGATACAAAAGTCTGGATTATAAAACAAACTACTGGAGGGACTTTACATGTCAGGCAGAATCTGCTCAGACATTCAACATTTTGGGTCAAGGCCCTACATGAGGACAGAGAGTGAAGAGGGGGAATAGTATTATAAGAGATAAGAGAGGAAGTGTGAGACTGGGCCTGCCAAGCTATGGATGAAACCAGTGAGAAGGAAGTTGATGGGCATTTGGAGTCTGGTATGGGAGGGGTGGGCTTGGAACATGGCTATGGGTTAGGGATAGGAGGAGAGGAGGAGGAAATAAAGGAGCAAGGGAAGAGAAGAAAAAGGAGAGAAAATAAAGGGGGCAGGTGGAGCCAGTGTGAGGCACAGAGGAGGTGGAAGTTGAGACAAAAGGTGAGAAATAGAGACACAAATGTTTGTAGGTTTTGGAATCTGATGAGCCAAGGAGGCAATAGGTAGAACTAAATAAGGAAGAGATGATGCACAGATGAAACCATCTGGACTGTGACAGGACTGTGTAGATGGAAGTCTGGTAGAACAAGAAGAAGAATAAAACATGGGAGGTGGAGGGATTGTTGGAAAGGAAAGAAACTAGATAATGGGGGCAGTGAGGTAGAAGAGCTGTTGAGAGGACCTGGGTAAATCAGGAGAGAGAAAGGATCACAAGGGAAGTGAATTGTCTGAAGATGGACATCTTGTATAAAATTCCAGCAGAGCTCGATAGGCTGGAGAAAAGGAAGGGGTGGCCTAGAACTTTTAAAACTGAAATGGGGAAACACTTCTGCACTTAAAAGTGAAGTTGTTATGCAATTTATTGCCAGGGAAATGTTGGAGCCAGGACACTGAATACACTTAAGGAGGAAATAGAGCTCTTGGCACCAAAGGTTGCTAATGACACAAAGGTTGGAGGTGTTGTGAATAGTGTGGAGGGTTGTCAGAGGTTACAGTGTGACATTGATAGGATGCAAAAATGGGCTGAGAAGTGACAGATGGAGTTCAGCTCAGATAAATGTGAGGTGGTTTATTTTGGTAGGTCAAATTTGATGAAAGAATATAGTATTAATGGCAAGCCTCTCGGCGGTGTGGAGGATCTGAGGGATCTTGGGGTCCGAGTCCATAGGACACTCAAAGCAGCTGTGCAGGTTGACTCTGTAGTTAAGAAAGCATACGGTGCATTGGCCTTCATCAATCGTGGGACTGAGTTTAGGAGCCGAGAGGTAATATTACAGCTATATAGGAACCTGGTCAGACCCCACTGTGCTCAGTTCTGTTCGCCTCACTACAGGAAGGATGTGGAAACCATAGAAAGGGTGCAAGGAGATTTATAAGGATGTTTCCTGGATTGGGGAGAATGCCTTATAAGAATAGGCTGAGTGAACTGGGCCTTTATTCCTTGGAGTGATGGAGGATGAGAAGTGACCTGATAGAGGTGTACAAGATGATGAGAGGCATTGTGGATAGTCAGAGGCTTTTTCCCCAGGGCTGAAATGGCTAGCACAAGAGGGCACAGTTTTAAGGTGCTTGAAAGTAGGCACAGAGGAGATAACGGGTATGTCTTTATGCAGAGAGTGGTGAGTACATGGAATGGGCTGCCGGAGGTGGTGGTGGAGGCGGATACGATAGAGTCTTTTAAGAGACTCCTGGACAGGTATATGGAGCTTAGAAAAATAGAGGGCTTTAGGTAACCCTAGGTAATTTCTTAGGTAAGGACACGTTCAGCACAGCTCTGTGGGCCGAAGAGCCTGTATTGTGCTGTAGGATTTCTATGTTTCTAAAATGTATCAAAATCAGAGAATGGGAATATGATATTGAGAAAGAGGACCAGCTATGATTATATTGAATGACTAAGCAGTCATGGAAAGCTTCCTTCCTACTTCTATATTTCTACATTCTCAAAAGAGCATTGCAAGCGTGAAGAAATAAGTTTGACAAAAAGTTCCCTTTCCCCATAATTTCAGTTTTTCCATACTCAGCTAAATTAGATTGGGTTCCCAGGTAGCTTGTGTAGGCTGCTTCTATTGTGTTAGTTCGGATCATGTTTCTTGACGCTGCTGTTAGGTGTTTGAAGGAGACAGTACTGATGTGGAATTGCTTTTGTAGAGGCTGGGGAGGGCCCTTCCGTTCAGCTTCTGCAATGACTGCAGGTACATCATTAGCACTGCAAAAAAAAACTGTAGGCGTTCAAAATCTGAAGCAAAAATTAGAAAACGCTAGGGGAAATCAGCAGGACAGATAGTGTTTGTGAAAAGAAAAATAGTTACATTTCAAGTCTGAGAACTTTCATTAGTTTTAAGGATCCCAGACCTGAAACTTTAACCGTTCCTCCCTATTGCTGCTGCCTGACCTGATGTGCTTTTCTCCCACAATTTATTCTTGTATTAACAGCATTATACACTTCACCTGGAGAGGATGCATGAGCAAATTCCAGTGAATCAAGCTCCTTCATTCTCCAATGTAAAGTCTCTTATTTGCTCTTTGGATTCGAGGCTTACTAGTACCATTTGGGCAGGAATTCTAGTTTTGTTATTTCAACTCCAGTTCTGGTCTTGGAGCCCTGAATACTTGATAGTCTTTATTGTTATGCATTTAAGGCGGGCTCTGTCGTGGGCAAAGTACTGGAGAGTTTAACATCGGTAGCTGAGTGAAGGGCGCTGAGTAGGCTACGGTCAATTATGGAAAACTCTGAACATCCTCTACATAGCACCATCCAGAGACAGAGAAGCAGTTTCAGTGACAGGTTACTATCGATGCAATGCTCCTCAGACAGGATGAAGAGGTCAATACTCCCCAATGCCATTAGGCTTTACAATTCAACCGCCAGGACTTAAGAACTTTTTAAAAGCTATTATTAATGCTTTTTGAGATAGTGATTTAGTTGCATATCATATTTTTTTTACTGAGTTAAGTATTGTATGTAATTAGTTTTGCTACAACGAGTGTATGGGACATTGGAAAAAAGTTGAATTTCCCCATGGGGATGAATAAAGTATCTATCTATCTATCTATCTATCTATCTATCTTTAATATTTCAGTCATATTTGAGTAATCCTGTAAATATGTGTTGATTAAGCATTCTTTGTTTGGTTAAATAATTCATGTAAATGTAAGGGAATTGCATACATTATGATGTTACCACATGATATTGTGTGCCTTGCTTTAAAGTAAACATTAAGTTAGACTCTCATCTCCTGGCTCTATTGTTTTCCTTTCAAACTTTTTAATGTTTTGGAGGTACTAAACATAACGCTTATGAATTCTGATAATGTATTTGCAGAATAGATTCATGAGGTTTGAAAATATACCCTGTAAACTGATGGGATCAAAGATTATGCAAAAAAGTTTGAGGTGGAGGAACACCAAAAACAGTGTTGACAATGGTCTGCATATCCTTTTAAAGTTATCAAAAAGAATGCATATAGCAAATTAGACAAGCAGAGGTTCGGAATGTGAAGGTATCTCAGTAGATTGATTTGAAAATTCTTAAAAATTATTTAGCTCAGGAAGTTATGTGGTTCTAAAAACACCAAAACAAATTAACAGAGTTCCCTCTACCTTTTTTATTCTGGGTTCTGTACTCTTCCTTTCTAGTCCTAATGAAGAGGCTTGGCCCAAAAATTTTGATTGTTAATTTCTCTCCTTAGATGTCGCCTGATCTCCAGCTTTTTGTTTGTGTTGCTTAAGATTTCCACCATCTGTGGAATCTCATGTGTAACCAAATTGATAAGGTCAGGGATAGATAAAAATGTGTTGATGTAAAAATGAATGTTTGATATAATTTGCAAAAAAATCTGTATTTTTTTAAATTAATGAAGCAATCCAGACTTAATTAAACCTTCAGCTCTGAAGTGAAAAATGATTTCAAACAAATCATTCTTTCAACAAAGCAGCACATCATAATTTGCTGAATTTTAATTTAGATGGAATTATTGTCTGAGAATGATAGAGGTCCCTGGCTCCACGTGACTCAGGATGTCTGGATAGAGTGGATAGTGTTAACTTTGCCACCATATCTGGCATATTAAATTAAATGATAAGAAAAATAACAATAAAATGCCAGCTCTTGAAAATCAATGTGAAAAATTGAATAAACCAGGCATTCCTTTCTTTACCAAGTCACTTCCCAAGACAAAGGCAAAAGATATGAGGTTCTTTAAATTATAGATTAAGTTCTCCAACCCAAAACAGCAAGAGCAGGAGTAATGAATCCTTCAGATAAAATCCACAGAATCTGAGATTTTTTTTTCCTGTCGGTGTATCCATAACAAGTTGATGAACATTTTATTTACTTGGGAAAGCAGAGATGGTGGGAGGTTGATTGAAAAAAATGTTCACTGGAGATGAGGAGGCTGCAGAAAGGAGTGCAGTAGAGTTAGTTAGATAAGTGATCAAGGCAATATATGGGGATCAGCCAGATCAATAGGAACGAGGGCTGGGCATGTAATGGATGGTCAGAGTTGGCCCTTCTTTGGTTGAGTGGGAGCCGCTGAAAAACTGAGTTCTCTGGCTCTTTATGAGATACTGGTGGCAGAGGACTGGTGAAATAATATATAATATTTATAATGGTCAATAAGTTAATGATTTACAAAATAGTGAAAGATATGAAAGAAGTCTACATACTCAAAACTGGACTCCAACAACTTATTTTCTGTCTGATTTTTGTGATATATTTGATGCATGCAGTTGAATTATGTAATTGTGGGACAGAGATCAATCTTTGCTCCAGGTGTCTCTGCCCCATGCTGACTAATCTTTTAACCATAGACAATTGTCACACAAAATACTGATGCTGAAATGAACAAATGTGGTTTTACCAGTTGAAAGCATTTGTTCTCTTTCTGTCTCCTATCACAGTCGAGTTGGTTCTGTTTATTGAATTACTCATGGATTAAAAATCTCAGACTGTTTAAAAAAGGAATTGCCCATTTAAACCAAGATGAATGATTGTTCTTATTTCTTCCCTCTCACCAAGGGTGGTGAGCGCTTGGAATTATGTTTTAAAAAGGACAATGGAACCAGAGTCTATGAATATTAATAAGGCAGAGGTGGGCAGATAAACAAAAAGGTGAATGTTTTCTAGAGGTAAACAGCAATGTAGATTTGTGTTTATAGTCAAATCAACCATGATTGGCTTGAATGTTAGATCAACTTGAAGAGGATGAATCGTCTATTACTGCTTCTACTTAATATGTTCATATGACCAAATGATATACAATATTAAATTTCAAAAAGGCATTTGGAAAGGTGCAGTATTTAAAATTTATTGTATAACATTAAAGCTCTTGATGTAGAAATAATATGTTGGCATGGATGCCTGATTTGCTAGTTAACAGGAAAGAGTGAATAAGAAAATCTGTGATGATAATTATTAAAAACATAATTAGCTTTGGACTTCAAGCTTTTTTTTTACAAATGGCTAAACAATGAGAGATTGTTGAGCTCTGAGATACAGAAAGGATTTGCTTGTTGTGCGTGATTCACAAGTGGGTTGGATTTAGGAACTGCAAAATATATGGGGTTGTCCACTTAAGACAGAGATGAGGTGTCTCCCCCACCCCCCAAGAGGATAGCAAGTCTTTCTCAAAGTGTAGTGGAAACTGAGTCAGCAGATACATTCTTGTTGTATTGATCGGTGTGAACTTGATGGACAGAAGAACCTATGATTTATTTCCCTCCATTGATGCTGTTTGACTTGCTGAGTTCCTCCAATATTTTGTTTGTGTTGCAGAGGAACCCATTTCGTTGCTGTATTATACCATGACTCCAAGGAAGTTTCAGCTCATTTTCTTTCTCCTTAACACTGTTTTATATTTTTATGAGCTATTGATTAAATATGAACCAAGTTACTGAATTTCTTTTCAAATTTATGAGGAGATTCAGGATAGCTTTCACCACATCAAGGCCAAATAATAACAATAGTTCCCATATAATATTTGAATACTGTAATTTCATTTCGATTCATTTAGGTCCACTTACTATCAGAGAATGTATACACTATACAACCTGAAATTCGTACTCTTCGCAGACATCCACAAAACAAGTGATCGAATAGAATGAACTTTAGAATAATGAAACCACCCCACATCCCACCCTTCACAAAAGCATCAAACCCCCCATGCTAGTAGAAGCACCGATTCCCCCACCCACAATGAAAGCAACAGCAAAAGCCCCCCCAGAGAAGCCTTGATCCAGAATCCATCAAAACTACAGTGCATAACCCAGCACTTCAGAATCTCAAACGGGTTCTCTCTCTCCAACAGGAGAGCGAGAGGTTGCTCCTGCAACAACGAGAGCAGAGACCAGCAGCTTGCTGTTCTGATGTTACAATTTTCCATATTCTCCAAGCCCCCTTTCTCAAGGGCCAACAGGTTCTCTCTCTGTCTCTCCATCAAAAAGGAGAAAGAGAAGGATCACTTGAGTAGAGGGGCCTGATAGTTTAGTTCCCATTCTTTATTGTACCTGTGACTTTTTACAGCAGGTAGTTAATAGTTAACCAAGTTGCTGTGAGTCTGAAATAATATTATAAAATCATGCAGATAAAAATTACATAAAGTGAAAGTGATCTAGATGTGATTTTATAATAATCCAATAGTTTCATTGTCATCAATATTGATATTAGCTTTGAAGACCAAATTTATGTAATTAATAATTATAAATTTATTTTATTAAGTGGAATGGTGGGATTTGAACTCATGTTTCAGGATTATTATAATAAGTCAGAATTGCAGAGCCAAATAGCACAGAAACACACCCTTCAGCCAACCATGCCTGTACCTATCTTTATGCCCATCTACACTAATCCTGTTTGCTGGCATTAGGAATGTATTCTTCCAAGCCTTGCCTATTTAAATAGCTCTTAAGAGTAGTAATTGTATCTGATTCCACCACTGCCTCTAGCAGCATGTTCCAGATATCAGCCAGTGTGCAAAAAAAACTTGTCTCTTAGATTTCTCGGGATATGATCCAGAAAGCATAAGACAATGACAACAATTTTTAAAGAAATCTCAATTGGCTAAGCAGGAGAGTAGGTCAGCATCTTAGATCAATAGGTCAGAGAGACACACCAAATAAATGAAGCTGCCACAATTAAAACACTCAGTAGTTCTTACTGGGATTTGAAATATAATCATTTATCTCTTTTTGCGTCCTGCTCAGCACATGGATAATGTTGGAGTGATTTCGGTCTGTAATATACTTATTGGCACTATAAGCAGTAAGTAACAATTTACTTCACAGCACTTTGGAATTTTAGCTTATATTTTGGGTCATGGTTTGAATGAAGCAAGGTGAAGGGTACTCCCAGAGAAAGAGCTCCTCTGTCTAAAGGTCAAAGTTCAAATTAAAATTTATTATCAGGGTACGTACATGTTACCACGGAGAAACCCTGAGCTTTTCTTGCTGGCATTCTCAGCAAATATGTAAAATAGTAATGTAAACAGGATCAATGAAAGAACAGTATAGTAGACAATGACTGAGCAAATGCAAATATAAATAAATAACAATAACTAATGAGAGCATGTAATAACAAATGAGTCTTTAATGTGAGATAATTTGTTGTGGGAACATCTCAATAGATGTGTGTCGTTATCCTCTTTTGCTCAAAGGGTTGATGACTGAGGAGTGGTAACTGTTCTTGAACGGAGGTACTTGTGACTACTACTCGATGGTAGCAGTGAGAAAGGAATTTGGCCTGGGTAGTGAGGACCTTTGAGGATGGATGCTGCTTTTCTATGAAAGCATTTCATGCATATGTGCTCAATGGTTAGGAGGATTTTACCCATGATGTGCTGGTCTGAATCTACTAACTTTTGTAGGATTTTCTGCTCAAAGGCATTGGTGTTCCCATACCCTGCTATAATGCAGCCAGTCAATACACTTTCCACCACACACCTGTAGAAGTTTGTCAAGGTTTTTGATGCCATGCTGAATCTCTGTAGACCCCTAAGGAAGTTCCTTACATAGCTTTCAATTGTCATTTGCAAGCAGCAAGTTCTTCTTAATGGTGCAAGGACAAAGGAATCTTGTTTCTGCTCTCTCTTATTCACGTCTGTGGAACTAGACACAAGTGAAATGCCAACTATAAATTTGCGAATGCAACCACTGTTGCTGGCAGAATTTCAGATTGTGGAGAGGAGGGGTACTGTCCTGAGACAAATTGACCTGTTTAGTGTTGTTGCAAAAATAATCTTGCACTCAGCATCAGTAAGAGAAAGGAATTTATTGTGGATTTCAGAAAGGAGAAATCAAGAAAACACACAGCAGTCCTCATTGAGGGGTCAATAGTGGAAAGGTAAGTAACTCCAAGTTCCTGGGTGTCAACATCTCTCAGAAGATCTACCCTGTGCCCAACATACTGAGGGAATGACAAAAAGGCATGGCAGCAATTGTATTGGAATTTGAGGAGATTGGGTATACCACCAAAGACTCTAGAAAATTTCTACACATGCATTGTGGAGAGCTTTCTGAGCAGTTCCATTGCCGTCTGGTGTGGAGGCATCAGAACATGGGATCAGAAAATGCTGCAGAGAGTTGCAGACAGCCAGCTGCATCATGGGCTCTAGCCTCTCCACCAGAGGACTTGAATTCTGAATTGACTTTACTTTATTGTCACCAAACAATTGATACTAGAGCATACAATCATCACAGCGATATTTGATTCTGCGCTTCCTGAAGTACAAATCAAAGTAAATATAATTTTTAAAAATTAAATTATAAATCATAATTAGAAAATAGAAAAGGGAAAGTAAGGTAGTGCAAGTCAGATCCGGATATTTGGAAGGTACGGCCCAGATCCGGGTCAGGATCCGTTCAGCAGTCTTATCACAGTTGGAAAGAAGCTGTTCCCAAATCTGGCCGTACGAATCTTCATGCTCCTGAACCTTCTCCCGGAGGGAAGAGGGACAAAAAGTGTGTTGGCTGGGTGGGTCGTGTCCTTGATTATCCTGGCAGCACTGGTCCGACAGCGTGCAGTGTAAAGTGAGTCCAAGCATGGAAGATTGGTTTGTGTGATGTGCTGGGCTATGTTCACGATCTTCTGCAGCTTCTTCCAGTCTTGGACAGGACAACTTCCATACCAGGTTGTGATGCACCCTAGAAGAATGCTTTCTACAGTGCATCTATAAAAATTAGTGAGGGTTTTAGGGGTCAGGCCAAATTTCTTCAGCTTTCTCAGGAAGTAAAGGCACTGGTGGGCCTTCTTGGCAGTGGACTCTGCTTGGTTAGACCAAGTCAGGTCATTTGTGATATTCACCCTGAGGAACTTAAAGCTTTTGACCTGTTCCACCTGCGCACCACCGATGCAGATGGGGTCGTGCGGTCCGTTACTCCTTCTGAAGTCAACAACCAATTCCTTCATCTTGTTGACATTGAGGGATAGGTTATTGTCTTCGCATCATGCCACTTGGTTCTTAATTTCCTCTCTGTACTCAGACTCATCATTACCCAAGATAAGGCCTACAATTGTGGTGTCATCAGCAAACTTATATATTGAGTTCGATGGAAACTTGGCTACACGATCATGGGTGTACAGTGAGTACATCAGGGGGCTGTGTACACAGCCTTGTGGGGCACCGGTGCTCAGAGTGATTGTAGAGGAGAGCTTGTCCCCTATTTTTACAGCCTGGGTCCTGTCTGTGAGGAAGGTGAAGATCCAGCTGCAGATCTGAGTGCTGAGACCCAGGTTCCGGAGCTTAGGAATCAGTTTATTTGGAATGATGGTATTAAAGTCAGAGCTGTAGTCAATGAAAAGGAGCCTTACATATGTGTCTTTATTCTCCAGATGTTCTAAGGAGGAATGCGTTGAGGTTGACCGGTAGGTTATGGTTGATGTGTGCCATAACCACCCAATCGCTCGAAACACTTCATAGCAATTGATGTTAGAGCCACAGGTCGGTAGTCATTCAGGCATGCTACCTTGCTTTTCTTCGGCACTGAGATTATCGTTGCCTTCTTAAAACACGAGGGGATCTTAGACTGAAGGAGGGAGCAGTTGAAGATGTCAGCAAACACTCCAGCTAGCTCGCTTGCACAGGCCTGGAGAACCTGTCCCAGGACGCCATCTGGGCCCGTCGCCTTCCTCAGATTTATCTTCAGGAAGGCTCTTCTAACATCTTCCTCTTTCTTACATCCTTCACATACATGAGGAGTAAAATTCTTTTTACCTCTCTGTCTAAATATGCAATGTGCAATTATAGTAATTTATGATAATTTATACTAAATAGAACAATATAACATAGAATACACTCAAATCAGTGTGAGTTAATCGGTCTGATGGCCTGTTGGAAGAAGCTGTCCCAGAGCCTGTTGGTCCTGGCATTTATGCTGTGGTACCATTTCCCAGATGGTAGCAGCTGGAATAGATTGTGGTCGGAGTGACTCGAGTCCCCAGTGATCCTTTGGGCCCTTTTATCACACCTGTCATTGTAAATGTCCTGAATCATGGGAAGTTCACAACTACAGATGTGCTGGGCCGTCTGCACCACTCTCTGCAGTATCCTGCGATTAAGGGAGGTGCAGTTCCCATACCAGGCAGTGACGCAGCCAGTCAGGATGCTCTCAATTGTGCCCCTGTAGAAAGTTCTTAGGATTTGGTGGCCCATAGCAAATTTCGTCAACCGCCTGAGTTGAAAGAGGCGCCATTGTGCCTTTTTCACCACGCAGCTGGTGTGTACAGACCACGAGGTCCTCGGTGTTGTGGATGCCGAGGAACTTAAAGCTGTTTACCCTCTCAACCCCAGAGCCATTGATGTCAATAGGGGTTAGCCCTCTCCATCCTTCCTGTAGTCCACAACCAGCTCCTTTGTATTTGAGACATTGAGGGAGAGGTTGTTTTCTTGACACCACCGTGTCAGAGTGATGACTTCTTTCCTATAGCCACTTCGTTATTGAAGAATCCACTATGCCATCAGATTCAAAATGAGCCAATGAACACTACCTTGCTACTTTGTTCTCTTTGTATCATTACTTCCTTTTTCTATACACTCAATGGCCACTTTATTAGGTACCCCCTGTACATAATAATGTGGACACTGAGTGAACGTTTCTGGTCTTCTGCTGCTGTAGCCCATCCACTTCAAGGTTTGATGTATTGTGCATTCAGAGATGCTCTTCTGCACACAATAGTCTTTTAAGTCACTGCTGCCTTCCTGTTAGCTTGAACTAATCTGGTTATTCTTCTTTGACCTCTTTCATTAAAAAGGTGTTTTCATCCACAGAACTGAACTGGATTTTTTTTTGTTTTCCCACACCATTCTCTGTAAACTCTAGAAACTGTTGTGCATGAAAAAAGGCACAGGAGATAAGCAGTTTCTGAGATACTAAACTACCGACAATCATTTGACAGTCAAAGTCACTTAGATGACATTTCTTCCTCATTCTGAACAACAGCTGAACCTCTTGACCATGTCTGCATGCTATTTTGCATTGAGTTGTGCCACTTGATTGACTGATTAGATATTTGCATTAATTAGCAAGTGTACAGATGTACCTAATAAAGTTGTCACTGAGTGTATATTCTTAATATAACTTTGTAATTATTGTGGTTTTTATGTATTGAACTGTTCTGCTGCCACAAAACACATTTCATGAAATATGTCAGTGATGTTAATCCTGATAAAATGTTTCAAATGTTGTAAAGTGAACTCAATACAGGCTTTAGGTTGTTGGTTAAAAAGAGATATGGAAATATATTGTGTCATTGAGTGAAAAAAACCTCATCTTCAGCCTAGCTAGGTACTGCAGCTCTATTCAGCAATTAGACAGCTAACATCTGATGTACATATTCTGAAACTTACTATAGTAACTGATGAACACCCACATGCGTTCTCATTGACAATGTCATGGACAACATTGAAAAGAGGCTTTTCAGTCTGACAACTGTGAGAAATCAATTAATTTTTTTTACTGTTAATTGCTGAAAAGACAGGTCATATAATGAAGTTATTATTTATAAAAAAATCCTAAATCAGTCTATGTTATTTACCTCTTGCTCATAAATTCTCTATTTTCTTCTTTTTTAAAAAAAAACAGCAATTGATTTGATTACTACAGGTCACCGCTCTATTATGGAAAAGTTGTATTCCTGGAAAGCTGTAACTATCACAACTTCCTGTAACATGAAACCTATTCCCATTGAGTCCCATGTTGTCAGCAGAAACACATTCCTAGGGGATATTTTTCTCTCAACAGTAATAATGAATATCACAGCTGCTGGTTCACACTGAGGAGGCACTTAGGAGATTTGCTTTGGAAACGAACAATGCAATCTCCCAGGAGTCTAGCAGCAGTATTTGGAGTGATAAGGTACTGCAGCTGCTTATTACCTTATAGTCTTCAGTTTGAACACAACATGCATTTTCAAACACATCTCAAATATACATGAGATAATTTAACAAATAAAACTCAAAAAATAGTCATGGTTGCGTAAGTTTACAACAAAAAGACATTGGCTCTGTTTCAAACATCTCAGGGATAAATAATATAGAAAACTTGAAGAAGAACTTGCTGGACAGCATAATGAATGTATCACAATAAAAGCAAACTTGTCATATGACCCTGCTTGTGTCAAGAGAGGTAAACTGAAAAAAGATTATAAAAGAGAAATGTATTTATTTATCAAAATTTCTGATATTAATTTTACTTTACAAGAGTAAATATTATCCTGTATCTTGGATTTTTGTGTATTGATTAGTGAATTATTGAATTAGGTAGGTTAGCTCAAAGCATAGAACCTACAAGTCATTTGGTCCATTAAACCTATTCATTAAACCTAAAATACTGGACTGGCGATGATCCTTGCATCATCAACAGGGATGGGAGAGGTCCAGAGGATTGGAGGGTTGTGAATGTTGTTCCTTTATTCAATAAAGGGAGTAGAGATAGACCAGGAAATTATAGACCAGTGAGTCTTACCTCAGTGGTTGGTAAGTTGATGGAGAAGATCCTGAGAGGCAGGATTTATGAACATTTGGAGAGGCATAATATGATTAGGAATAGTCAGCATGGCTTTGTCCAGGGCAGGTCATGCATTACGAGCCTGATTGATTTTTTTGAGGATGTGACTAAACACATTGATGAAGGAAGAGCAGTAGATGTAGTGTATATGGATTTCAGCAAGGCATTTGATAAGCTACCCCATGCAAGGCTTATTGAGATAGTAAGGAGGCATGGGATCCAAGGGGACATTGCTTTGTGGATCCAGAACTGGCTTGCCCACAGAAGGCAAAGAGTGGTTGTAGACAGGTCATATTCTGCATGGAGGTCGGTGACTAGTGGTTTGCCTCAGGGATCTGTTCTGGGACCCTTACTCTTTGTGATTTTTTATAAATCACCTGGATGAGGATGTGGAGGGACGGATTAGTAAGTTTGCTGATGACACGAAGGTTGGAGGTGTTGTGGATAGTATGGAGGGCTGTCAGAGGTTACAGCAGGACATTGATAGGGAGCAAAACTGGGTTGAGAAGTGGCGGATGGAGTTCAACCCAGATAAGTGTGAAAAGGTTCATTTTGGTAGGTCAAATATGATGGCAGAATGTAGTATTAATGGTAAGACTCTTGGCAGTGTGGAGGATCAGAGGGATCTTGGGGTCCGAGTCCATAGGACGTTCAAAGCAGCTGCGCAGGTTGACTCTGTGTTTAAGAAGGCATACAGTGTATTGGCCTTCATCAATCGTGGAATTGAATATAGGACCCTGGTCAGACTCCACTTGGAGTATTGTGCTCAGTTTTGGTCGCCTCACTACAGGAAGGATGTGGAAGCCATAGAAAGAGTGCAGAGGAAATTTACAAGGATGTTGCCTGGATTTGGGAGCATGTCTTATGAGGATATGTTGAGTGAACTCGGCCTTTTCTCCTTGGAGCAACGGAGGATGAGAAGTGACTTGATAGAGGTGTATAAGATGTTGAGAGGCATTGATTGTATGGATAGTCAGAGGCTTTTTTCCCCCAGGGCTGAAGTGGTTGCCACAAGAGGACACAGGTTTAAGGTGCTGGGGAGTAGGTACAGAGGAGATGTCAGGGGTAAATTGTTTACTCAGAGAGTGGTGAGTGCGTGGAATGGGCTGCCGGCAAAGGTGGTGGAGGTGGATGTGATAGGGTCTTTTAAGAAACTATTGGATAGGTACATGGTACTTAGAAAATATAGAGGGCTATAGATAAGCCTAGTAATTTCTAGGGTAGGGACATGTTTGGCACAATCTTGTGGGCCAAAGGGCCTGTATTGTGCTGTAGGTTTTCTATGTTTCCATGTTATCCATTCCCCAGTCTAAGAGTGTCTAAAGCAGCCTGCTGATGTCTCAGATAAATTTAACCCTGTTTCTCCTTCCACAAATGCTGCCTAGCCTGTTGAGTATTTTCAGCATTTTCTGTTTCAATTCCAATTTCCAGCATCTACAGCATTTTACTGCTGCTTTAGTGTCAGACTGGCTCAGAGGATGTACTTAATTCTCTGCCAATAAATTTTCAATTCATGTTCCACCCAGTAAATAATGGGTTGAGCTCTTCAGCTAATCTGACAACTTAGTTGATTCAAATAAGTGTTGACAGAATACTGCATTGGTGAAGATGCTTTCTGTTAAAACAGGTATTTTACTTGGTGAGTTTAAAAAATAGCTAACAATATCACAAATATGGAGAAGATAGACCAAAATGGAAAGGCATTTTCTTACATTATCTACCCCTAACTGCCTAGAAGAGATGAACCTGTTCTCATAAGGCACGCTCCCCAATCCAGGCAACATCCTTGTAAATCTCCTCTGCACCCTTTCTATGGCTCCACATCCCTCCTATAGTGAGGAGACCAGAACAGAGCACAGTACTCCAAGTGGGGTCTGACCAGGGTCCTATATAGCTGCAACATTACCTCTCGGCTCCTAAATTCAATTCCATGATTGATGAAGGCCAATACACTGTATGCCTCCTTAAACACAGAGTCAATCTGCGCAGCTGCTTTGAGCGTCCTTTGGACTCAGACCCCAAGATCCCTCTGATCCTCCACACTGCTAAGAGTCTTATCATTAATATTATATTCTGCCATCATATTTGACCTACCAAAATGAACCACCTCACACTTACCTGGGTTGAACTCCATCTGCCACTTCTCAGCCCAGTTTTGCATCCTATCAATGTCCCGCTGTAACCTTTGATAGCCCTCCACACTATCCACAAACCTCCAACCTTAGTGTCATCAGCAAACTTACTAACCCATCCCTCCACTTCCTTGTCCAGGTCATTTATAAAACTCACGAAGAGTAAGGGTTCCAGAACAGATTGTTATGGTTCTTTTTGACTGTGCCCTTGAGAATTGCCTTTGGAAAAACATTGGTTGGTTTTGGAATGCACTTTAAAGATAGCACACATTGCATTAGTGTGAATGGATAGTGTAATGGATCAAGGGCTATCAATTTTCCTGCTTTGCCTTGGTCGGTGTCAACTTTCTTATCTGTGGTGAAACTTCACAAATCCAGACCTAGTACATATTGCATCATACTGCTGATTTGCCTTGCAGATGGTTGGTACAATACTGAGGATCAGGAGGCAATTTTCTCCCCCATTAGATATACATCGTCCACTCTGTTCTTGCAGCCATGGCTTAGCAAGTCATCAGAGGTGATGTTCGAGATATTCATGATGTGGGGCGGCGGGGCTCAGTAATTAAACTGATTATTAATTGGATGTGACTAAGCCCATTCTTGGTTTAGAAAGTCATTGTCTGACACAGTGTGATACAAATGTTCTATGATGATGGGAGATTTAGGAAATCTTGACAGATCCAGGACTCAGTACCTTTCCTGAAAGATGGTTGCAGTCCATTTCCTTCATGAAGTTAAAGTGGAAAAAAGAAAGGGCAACACACACAAAATGCTAGAGGAACCTATGCATTTAATATTTCAGTAATATTTGTGTAATTTTATATATATATAGATAAAACATTCTTGCTAATTTAATTCCTTCATTATGGCTTCTATGTATATATGTGAATTGCATATGTCATTACACTACTACATGATAGATGTGTACCTTGCATAAAGTAAACTGGAAGTTAGACCTGTATTTCCCACATCTGTGCCTTCCTATGAATTAATTTAATGTTTTGAAGTTACAAAACATAACAGAACCAATATTGACTAATTTGCTGAGATGCCCAGCATTTTGTGCATGTTGCTGAAAATTTCCAGTAACTGCACAATTCCTTATGTTGCTGAAAAAAAAAGAAAGTTTAATCTATAAAATACTGGGCTATTTCAATATTCACTTTGACACTTGGTAGCAATTTGCATAATTTAGGGATTTGATGGACTGGAATTGAAAATAGTCTGCCAAATTTCAGATCTGATTATTGTTGAAAAGAGTATTGTATGGAAATGATATGATGCTGCATTAGAATTGCTAACTGTATGGATAAGATTATGCATTTGATGTGTAGAAGTATAATATATTGAAAGTAAAATTTCAGAGCATACTGATATTTATCATTTAAAGTAGATCATATTCTAGGAAGGATAACCCCCTGATGGTGGATGAAGACAAAGCCAAACTTTGCTGGAAGTTCATGAGAGTTTGCTAATATAAATCTAAAAAACAAGTAGAAACAAAGTAAAAGCACTCAGGCTGCTCCTGTCTGAGTGAACGTCTGGAAACACCTTAACTACATAAAGAAACAATTGTGATGCTGTTAGACATTTATGTAATAGTGGGACAAGGTAAGCAATTTTTTTACTGAAAAGGAAGTGGAAAATTTATTGTAAAGGTTGTGAAACCATTTGTCACAGGGTATTGTCAATGTATACCTTAAATATACCTTCAATAGAAGGTTTTGCAGTAAAATTACCTTCATTGCAATTGTTTCTTCTCTTGATGCCTACATACTGCATAATGCTCATAAATTGTCAGTGGGTAAATTTAACCTCCCACTGACAATTATGGAAAATTTCTGATTTTACACCTTCCTGATTACACTCTCCATTAAAGTAAACCCAATTCCACTCATCCAATGAGCTTCCCTTCCCACAATGAGTTTCTCAGCTGTATAAGACATGGATTAGTCTTTTTATCTGCTCCAATGCAGTTAAGATCAGGTAAAGTTCAAAAGAGATTTTTTCCCCTAATTACAATAATTAAGCTCAATTATTAATCACAGGGAACCACCTGAACGTATTCCAATCACAGAAGAAATCTGCAAGCTGTTTTAAAGATGCTTTACTAAAGAGAGATTATAGAAATGATCAAACACTTTGGAGCTTCTAAAGACACGCTGAGGAAATTTAGTTCCCTTTCCTTTAATAAGGAGAAACCAATGACTGGAAAGGGCATTTCCCTCCTGGTTGAGACTCTACCCAGGGGACCAGTAGATTCTGGTTCAACTCTTCATCAATTTCAAAATCTATTAACTTACACTTGAAGTTTAAATGTAAATTATATAAAGGAACTTAACCAAGTTACATGGTCAAATTCTTCATCATGATGTGTTTAAACACAAAGGGAATCAATAATAGACTGGGTAACAGAATAAAACAGATGATGAAAGGAATAACTTTGATATGAGTTATCTATTTTATGTCAGTAGACATTGAAATACAAATCTAGAATGCTTGATGACAAGGACATTTTCCATGAGAAAAGAATAAGATAATTTGTTTTACATAAAACATAGAACTGTACAACACATTACAGGCCCTTTTCTTGAACCTGAAAGTTCTTATACACTTATGACGTGGTATAAATATACATTAAATATTTTCCAAATCAAAGTTAATTCCTCACCATTTCTCAAAACTTGATAGATCTGGAAATATAGGTACAGTTGAAGTATACAGTACATTTTATCACCTGAGGTGAAAATTTGCACATCTTGATGAATTTGGAATGAGATTATAGGCTCAAGAAAGGTCATTCTTGGAGATGGATTTTAACCTCACTTGGCAATGTTAATAAGAAACTGCCTTGTTGTTCTAAAATGGGCAGATAATCCAACCACAGGATATCGACCTTTCAGTCATATAGTTTATAAGCTTTCTATTGCACCCACTTGCTCACAAGATTATCAGTGGTGCATAGCTACTGTGTATTGGGAAGTATTTGTCAGGTGAACTTTAGTGAAAGTTCTGCCAATCATCTGTCATCAATGCTATTTTACTATGGCTCTTCTACGGAACTTCACAGAAACTGACCCCATCAAGATTCAATCTTTGCTTTTTATTATTCAATCATAAAGAGGCAGCATTACTGGCAACCCAGCACCTATTAAGCAAATGTGAGTGGCGGTGACTTGCTCTTCCATTTTACTTCTGCAGTCCTTCAACTGCACCTGCTCTACGATGGTCCCGAGCAGGAAATCCCAGACTGCGATCCAACAATGATAAACTATGATATTTCGAAGTCAGGATGTGGTGTGTCTTGGAGAACAATGTTTAGGAGGTGCAAGTAACACATCCTGTATTCTTCTTACTAGAGGAATCTATGGATTTGAGGTTCAAAGTTCAAAATAAATTTATTATCAAGGTGCATACGTGACATATACAACCTCAGCTTAGTTTTCTTGCTAGCATACAGTAAATTCAATAGAATCAATGAAAGACCACATTCAGCAGAGTGGAAAACCAGTGCGTAAAAGATATCAAACTGTGCATTCTGCCAAAACAGCCCTCATGCACAATTAAAGGTTATTTTGTAGCTGATATATGCAGCAGCTGTGGTGGAGGGAATACGTGTTTAGAGTGTGTTTGCTCTGTTAATCACATAGCTTGTTCATCTCAGAACTTTTGAAATTCTTAAGTGGTTTCTGAATATTGTAAATTCAAGTATTTTTGGAACTGTATTCTTTCAGACAAAAAAACCCTTTCCATTATGGACTATTTCACATTACAAAGGACTTAAGAAAGCAGGGTGTGAGCTCCTCATTTCAGTCTCCTCACATCAGCTCTTACACTGTGGATGGTTGAGATGTTTTTGGCCGATGGTAATCCCCCAGTCTAGATTGAGTTCATGCCTTTCTGTGTATACTACAACACTGACAATTCCCAGTGGTTTAGCATCTGATTCGCCTTTGTTGTGCTCCTTTCCAACTCATTGGGGTCCCAGTTTCTGTGCTCCCCAGTGGCTCACAAGAAACCCTGTTCCAGCACTCCTATCCACTCACCCACCTAATTCTTGCTCTCCCATCTACCAGACAAACCTGTCCATTTCAAAGTAATGAAACAATGGAGCAACTTATCTATCAATGTCCAAGAACTGACAAAAATGCATGTGAAATCTTTCTTAAGTCTCGGACCTGCCTAATAGGTTTCTCTCACTTCTATAAGTTCAAATTTAAATTAAATTTATTATCAAAGTGTGTATTCTATAGACAACCTTGAAATTTGTTTTCTTTCAGGCACCCACAGGAAACTAAAGAACTATAATAAAATCCATGAAAAGAACACACATAACCAAGACTGATGAACATCTAAAGTAACAAAAGAGGATAAATCATGCAAATACTAAAGTAAACAGATAATACTGAAAATGAGCTGTAATATCCTCGATACTGAGCCCACAGGCTGTAAAACCCTCAATAACATGTCCATAGGCTGTAAAATCCTCGACACCGAGTCCGTAGGCTGTAAATTCCTTGACACCGAGTCCGTAGGCTGTAAAATCCTTGATACTGAGTCTGGTCTGTTAAGGTAAGTGTTATAAGTGGAGTTCCAATGTGTTAATGGAAGTGTTGGAATCAGCACCCCCTGAATCAGTTGTTGAATTGTAGGGTAACTTAATGAATGACAGATGACACATATTGTTCGTAACAGAAACTGTTCTATGTTATTCAGAAACACAGTCATTGAGTGAAGTTCGCTTTAAGAGACTGTGTCTGACATGATTACATCAGTGTAAGGCAACTGCTTCTGTTTTATTCAGAAGGGAAGAAAAGGACTGAGGCTTCTGTTAAGCACATAAAATGACTCTTGCACATAAAAGGTCCCTATGGTCCTATTACACACTGACTCCTAGTTCCTCTGGTCCCATTAATGTACCAGAACCCTAGTTCTTCTGGTCCCATTAACACACCAGACCTCTGGTTCCTATGGTCCCATTAATGCAAAATATGCCTGGTTCCAGACATACCATTAACTTACTAGACCCCTTGCATCTGTGATTCCATTATCTCAACAGTCTCCTGGTTCATTTAAAAACACCAGATCACTGGTTCCAGTGCTTCTTTAACACACATGCAGGTTTCTGTGGTCCCATGAACAGGGCAGGCCCTTGCTTTCCACTCATCTACTAATACACCATGTTCTCTGTTTTCATACTTGTCTGAATTTCTCTCTTCCTTGAAATTTACCGGGGTCCATTTTCTGTATTCTCTTAAAGCTTACCAGTTTCACTGGAGTATTTATTAAACTACCGTATAAAATCTATAAGTCACTTTTATTGTCATTTCGACCATAACTGCTGGTACAGTACATAGTAAAAATGAGACAACGTTTTTCAGAACCATGGTGTTACATGACGCAGTACAAAAACTAGACTGAACTATGTTAAAAAAAACAACATAGAGAAAGCTACACTAGACTACAGACCTTCACAGGCCTACATAAAGTGCACAAAAACAGTGCTGACATTACAATAAATAATAAACAGGACAGTAGGGCAACGTGTTGGTCCAGGCTTTGGGTATTGAGGAGTCTGATAGCTTGGGGGAAAAGAATAACTAAAATTTGATTAATTAGAGCAACACCCAAAAGTCCGGATACCCTACTCATTACAACATTATTGACATCCCAAGCATGTTTCGTTACTAGAGTTATACACTATATATTTGAACTTGAAACCGGTGACAGGTGATGTCCTGTAATGATCTGTATTGCTGTTTCAACTGTTCATTATATTTATTGATGACTTAGGCAACGCAGTAGAAAGCCATAAATTCAAGTTTGCCAATGACACAAAGATTGGTGGCATAGTAAATAATGAAGACAGGAGCATGAAATTAAACAGGAAATTGATACATTAGCTGTATAAGCAAACATTTTGCAGGTGTTAAGTCTGGAAGTATTCTTAAAAAGGATAGCCTGGAGTGTCATTGAATTGTGAGAGGTGAAGAACAATGGCACACAGTGGATATTTAAAAGTTCACATACAGAATGCAGAGGAAATACACAAAAAAAATCCCTGCAAATGGAACTTTAATCTCTTTAACTTCAGGGCTACATGTCAACATGTGGAAGCTTTTTTCCTATTTAATTTCATGGTTGGACTATATCTGGACAAATGCATATGCCTGGAAAAGTGCAGCACTGGCAACACGCAAGAGCTCCAGGCCATCAATGATTATCACTACAAATGCCAGCCAACCCTCTGTACTAATATCCTGGTACCCTCCTCTACTTATGCAGTGCAGCTGTAGGGAAGATCATCTACAAAATGCACTGCACTTACTCAGCTGACAACATCTCTCAAATCTGTAACTTCTACCATCAAGAAATGCAAAACAGAAAATAAAGGGGAAAATACTACTAACTGTAGGTTTCTCTCCAAGTTGCTAGGGAATTTTTTCTATTCATGCATTACTGCCATTTCTGTTTTGGAGCCCCTACCTAAAATCACCATAGTTGAGCTGTGATTGTCTTTGTCATAAAGGCACTTCCACCATTCAGAAGAGTGATTAACCACAGCTTCTCAGGTACAATCAAGAATGAGCAATGAATATGGGCCAGCATCAACAAACAATGAATACATATCAATATTGTACCTTAGGGAGTCCCAGACCTGATCTGTTCTATTGTCTACAATATTTAGTTGAGATATATCTCCCTCTTCTCACCTGGAGGAGAGGGATGCTTATGTTACAATGCCATTCTTGGGCTACAATTTAGCATTCAACACCAATTCCCCCCAGGCTTGACAAGAAGCTCTGAGATCTTGGCCTGTGCAGCTGGATCCTGGACTTCCTGTTGGATCACTGGTAGGTAGGAAGGATAGGCTCCCTCACCTCTGCCCCTCAACACAGGAGCAGTCCTGTGCTGTGTCCTGAGCCCCCCTTCTACTCCCTGCACAACCACAACTGTGCTGCCATACACAGCTCCAATCTGCTGATCTAATCTGCAGATGACACAACATTGATAGGCCATATTTCCAACAACAATGACACGGCCTATAGAGAAGAAGTCAACACCCTGACATAGTGTTGCCAAGGAAACCACCTTTCCCTCAATATCGAAAAACAAAGAAGTTGATTGTGGATTGCAGGAGGAATGGAGCCAGGCTAGCCCCTATTGACAT
Source organism: Hemitrygon akajei (assembly GCF_048418815.1). NCBI lineage: Eukaryota > Metazoa > Chordata > Chondrichthyes > Myliobatiformes > Dasyatidae > Hemitrygon > Hemitrygon akajei. The sequence goes on from NC_133124.1 coordinate 94,630,933, forward strand.
CAATGGGGGTGTTGTTGAAAAGGTGAATAGTTTCAAGTTCCTCAGTAGACACATTACTGAGGATCTCACCTGGACTGTACATACTGGCTGTGTGGTGAAAATGCACAACAGCCCTTGCACATCAGACCACTGAAGAAGTTTGGCATAATTCCCCAAATCCTCAGGACATTCTACAGAGACACCATCGAGAGCATCCTGGCTGACTGTGTCACCCTCTGGTATGGGAACTGTACTACACTTAATCACAGTGGACAGCCCAGTGCATCAGTGAATATGAATTTCCCTCTGATCAGGGCATTTCAAGCAGCAGGTACGTAAAAGTGGCCCGAAGGATCATCAGTGACTCCAGCCACCCCAATCACAAACTGTTTCAGCTGCCACCATCTAGTAATCAGTACCGCAGCATTAAGGCCAGGACCAATAGGTTCATGGACAGCTTCCTTCACCAGGCCATCAGACTGATCAATACACATCGATCTGATTGCATATCTGACTGTACATTGATCTGATTGTTTATCTGACTGTACATACAAACCAATTATGTATATAATTTTAGAGTTTGGGTAATATTTTCCTACATTTCCCTTCTTATTGCTTGTACATAGCAACAGAGACGCAATGTAGACTTTTACTCCCTCATTTTATGAGATAGATGTAAGAAATAATATAAATCTTAATATATTTCTGGAATAGAGCAGTGCAAATTCATTATGTCACCACCTCTGCGAGGGTTGCATGAAGAATTGGTATGAAATTTTATATAAATGGGGCACATTCTCTGTGAAATATAACAGGTGACATGACTGATCTTATTAAAATTTGGAAAATAATTGATAGGAAGTGAACATATAAAAAAATGATAGAAAGGAACTATTTTGGCTGGTGAATGGTATTTCATTGAGTGACATACCAGTCAAGTCAATATCGGGCTATATAGGAAGGATATTATAGTAATTTTCTTTAGGTAGAAAATCATTGACACATGGAGAACATACACAAGGTGTTGGAGAAACTCAGCAGATCAGGCAGCATCTGTGGAGAGGAATGAACAGCTGACATTTCAAGCTGAGACCCTATCTGAATAACTGTCAAGGAAGAGGGAAGAAGACACAATTAGAAGGTGGTGGGGGAGGGGAAGGAGTACACGCTTGCAGGTGATAAGTGAAACCATGTGAGGGGTGAAGTGAGTGGGTAGGGTAGGAAGAATGTTGAGAAGATAGGAGGTAATAGGAGGAAAAGGTAAAGGCTAAAAAATGAATCTGATAAGAAAGGGCAGAGGACCATGGGGGAAAAGGGAAGGAGGAGGGCACCAGAGGGAGGTAATGGACAGATGAATAGCATAGAAGGGGTAAGTGGGGAGCCAGAGTGGAGACTGGAAAAAGGGGGAAGGAGGGATAAGGAAGAAATTACTGTAAGATAGCTAAATCAATATTCATGTCATCAGGTTGGTGGCTGCACAGACAGAATACGAGGCAGTAGAGGAGGCCAGGAACCTACATATCAGAATGGGATTAAGAAGATCAATGAGTAACCAATAGAAAATCTTGCCTTTTGTGGTGCACAGTGCAAAAGTAGTCAACAAAGCAGTCCTTTGATCTCCCTCACCACCGTAGAGGAGGCTGCATTAGGAGCACCAGATACAGTAGATGACCCTGACAGACTTATTTTGCCCTCACCTGGAAGCACTATTTCTGGCCTTGAATTAGGGTTATCTGCTTTATCTGGTGCTGCAGTGCCTCTGGTACCTGGATAAATACGAAAGATCTGTGCAGTTGGTGTATTTATGGACATATTTAAACTCATGCAACTGCAGTCTGAGGTTTTCACCATCTTCAAATATGTATCTATTATACTGGTGACAAAAAGTACGTGGAGACCCACCTCAATGACTACCATCCAGTAGCGGTTGCATCATCTGTAATGAGGTGCTTCAAGATGATAGTTATGGCGCAAGTGAACTCCTGTCTCAGGAATAACCCGGATCCATTCCAATTTGCCTACTGCCACAACAGGTCAATAGGATTTGCTGTTTCTCTGGCTCTGGACTACCTGGAAATCAGGCTGCTCTACATTGACTGCAGCACGACATTCAACCCAATGTTCCCATCCAAACTCATTATCACGCTTCAAAACTTGGGCCTCTACTTCCATCTTCAAATAGATACTCAGCTTTCAAATCAGTAGATCTCAGTCAGAGAGGATTGGTAAAAATATCCCCTCCTCGTGATCACCAATACAGATGCTTCTCAAGGTTGCATAATTAGACACCTGTTCTACTGTCTGTACACACATGCAGCTAGATGTGACTCTAATGTCTTCAAATCTGCCAATAACAAATTGCTGTTTGATTAATCACAGGTGGCTTTACAGTCAGCTTACTGAAATGAGATAGGACACATGGTTGAGTGGGGCTTCAACAATAACTTCTCACAGCATTGGTAAAAGTGAAAGATTCTTGACTTTAGGCAGGGGAAGGAGGACAAACATGTGCCAATTACATTAGTGGATCAGCATTGGAGAAAGTCAGCAGATTTAAATAGATGGTTGTTAACATTTTGGATGACTTGTTCTGGGTCTAGCACATAGATGTAATCAGAAGGAAAGCAAAAGGTATGATGTAGTGGTCATTACAGAGACTTGGCTGGCACCAGGGCAGGAATGGATTCTCAATATTACTGGATTTCAGTGCTTTGAAAGGGATAGAAATGATGGGGGGGAAGGGGAGGAGGGGTGGCATTACTGGTCAGGGATACTATTACAGCTACAGAAAAGGTGGCTAATGTAGCAGGATCCTATTTTGAGTCAGTATGGGTAGAAATCAGGAACAGGAAGGGAGCAGATACTCTATTGGGGGTATTCTATAGGCCCCCTGGTAGCAGCAGAGATACTGAGGAGCAGATTTGGAGGCAGATTTTGGAAAGGTGCGAAAATAACAGGGTTGTTATCATGGGTGACTTTAACTTCCCTAATATTGATTGGCACCTGATTAGTTCCAATGGTTTAGATGGGGCAGAGTTTGTTAAGTGTATCCAGGATGGGTTCCAGTCACAGTATGTTGACAGGTCAACTAGGAATTCCATACTAGATCTAGTATTAGGTAATGAACCAGGTCATTATCTCTCAGTGGGTGAGCATCTGGGGGACAGTGACCACCGCACCCTGGCCTTTAACATTATCATGGAAAAGGATAGAATCAGAGAGGACAGGCAAATTTCTAAATGGGGAAAGGTAGATTTGAGGCTATAAGGCTAGAGCTCGTGGGTGTGAATTGGGATGATGTTTTTGCAGGGAAATGTACTATGGACATGTGGTCAATGTTTAGGCATCTTTTGCAGGATGTTAGGGATAAATTTGTCCCAGTGAGGAAGATAAAGAATAGTAGGGTGAAGGAACCATGGGTAAAAAGTGAGGTGGAGAATCTAGTCAGGTGGAAGAAGGCAGCGTATGTGAGGTTTAGGAAGCAAGGATCAGATGAGTCTATTGAGGAATATAGGGTAGCAAGAAAGGAGCTTAAGAAGGAGCTGTGGAGAGCAAGAAAGGGGCATGAGAAGGCCTTGGCGAGTAGGGTAAAGGAAAACCCCAAGGCATTCTTCAATTATGTGAAGAACAAAAGGTTGACAGGAGTGAAGATAGAACTGATTAGAGATAAAGGTGGGAAGTTGTGCCTGGAGGCTGTGGAAGTGAGCGAGGTCCTCAATGAATACTTCTCTTCGGTATTCACCAATGAGAGGGAACTTGATGATGGTGAGGACAATATTAGTGAGGTTGATGTTCTGGAGCATGTTGATATTAAGGGAGAAGAGGTTTTGGAGTTGTTAAAGTACATCAGGATGGATAAGTTCCCAGGGCCTCACAGAATATTCCCCAGGCTGCTCCACAAGGCGAGGGAAGAGATTGCTGAGCCTCTGACTAGGATCTTTATGTCCTTGTTGTCCATGGGAATGATACCGGAGGATTAGAGGGAGGCAAATGTTGTCTCTTTGTTCAAAAGAAAAGTATTAGGGATAGTCCAGGTAATTATTGACCGGTGAACCTTACCTCTGTGGTGGGAAAGCTGTTGGGAAAGATTCTTAGAGATAGAATCTATGGGCATTTAGAGAATCATGGTCTGATCAGGAACAGTCAGCATGGCTTTGTGAAGGGCAGATCGTGCCTAACAAGCCTGATAGAGTTCTTTGAGGAGGTGACCAGGCATATAGATGAGGGTAGTGCAGTGGATGTGATCTACATGGATTTTAGTAAGGCATTTGACAAGGTACCACATGGTAGGCTTATTCAGAAAGTCAGAAGGCATGGGTTCCAGGGAAGTTTGGCCAGGTGGATTCAGAATTGGCTTGCCTGCAGAAAGCAGAGGGTTGTGGTGGAGGGAGTACATTCGGATTGGAGGGTTGTGATTAGTGGTGTCCCACAAGGATCTGTTCTGCAACCTCTACTTTTCATGATTTTTATTAAAGACCTGGACTTGGGGGTAGAAGGGTGGGTTGGCAAGTTTGCAGACAACACAAAGGTTGGTGGTGTTGTGGATACTGTTGAGGATTGTTGAAGACTGAAGACAGACATTAATAGGGTGCAGAAGTGGGCTGAGAAATGGCAAATGGTGTTCAACCCAGAGAAGTGTGAAGTGGTACACTTTGGAAGGACAAACTCCAAGGCAGAGTACAAAATAAATGGCAGGATACTTGGTAGTGTGGAGGAGCAGAGGGATGAGTGGGTAAATGTCCACTGATTCCTGAAAGTTGCCTCACAGGTAGATAGGGTAGTTAAGAAAGCTTATGTAGTGTTAGCTTTCATAAATCAAGGGATAGAGTTTAAGAGTCGCGGGGTAATGATGCAGCTCTATAAAACTCTGGTTAGGCCACACTGGGAGTACTGTGTCCAGTTCTGGTCGCCTCACTATAGGAAGGATGTGGAAGCATTGGAAAGGGTATAGAGGAGATTTACCAGGATGCTGCCTGGTTCAGAGAGAATGCATTATGATCAGAGATTAAGGGAGCTAGGGCTTTACTCTCTGGAGAGAAGGATGAGAGGAGACATGATAGAGGTATACAAGATATTGAGCAGAATACAGTGGACAGCTAGTGCCTCTTCCCCAGGGCACCACTGCTCAATACAAGAGGACATGGCTTTAAGGTAAGGGGTGGAAAGTTCAAGGGGGATATTAGAGGAAGGTTTTTTACTCAGAGAGTGGTTGGTGTGTGGAATGCACTGCCTGAGTCAGTGGTGGAGGCAGATACACTAGTGAAATTTAAGAGACAACTAGACAGGTTGTGGTAAACTATGTATACCTGTCTGGACACGCCCCTCTGCTGACTGCTCCTGTGGCTCCTCCCACAGACCCCTGTATAAAGGCGATTGGGGCACTGCTCCTCCCTCAGTCTCCGAGATGTCGTGTTCCCTTTATGCTGCTAATAAAAGCATATCGTTCACTTCCTGTCTCCGAGAGTTATTGATGGTGCATCACAGGTATATGGAGGAATTTAAGGTGGGGGTTATATGGGAGGCAGGGTTTAAGGGTCAGCAGAACATTGTGGGCCAAAGGGTTGTACTGTGCTGTATTGTTCTATGTTCTATAAAACAGTGTCTTTACTTTGTTTGGTCATTAAAGGGGTTTGGCTTGTCACCAAATGGCTTAACAAATTTCTACAGATGTACTGTTGAAAGTATCCGGAAAGGTTGCATCATGTTTGAAAGAACGGGAATATAAGAAGGCATCAAGAGTAACTGATTCTGTCTGATACATCCCAGGCACATTGCTCCCCACTAGGGGTAGTACCTTCAGGAGGCATTATGTCAAGAGGGCAACTTCTACCAACAAAGTCACTATCATGCCATTTTCTTGCAAGTACCAGTGGGCAGGAGGAATTTCCTGCATTAAAGCATGGTGAGAAACACTTTGGACTCTTCTTCTATCTCTATCTGCAGGTTGGCCTCAACTAAACCCACTTTGCTGATGTGTTTCCCTCCACAGAGGCTTGCAAAGATATCCTCTATTCTGGGGAGAGGATATTGATCTACTTTCACTACTGAGTTGATGTAACATGAAGGCTTAATTTTGCCAGTCAAAAGTTGTTTTTGCCATTCCAGTCATTGATTGACTGTTCAAATGATGCTGCAGTTCTTTCCCACTTAAAATGGTCTGAATTAAGACATTGACCAGAATGGATAAGGATAAGATGGCAAACTTACTCCTAAAGGGTATGAGTGAAGAAAATAAGTTTCTTATGACAATCTAGTAGAATGTCCTCATCATAACAAAGATCACCTGCTGATTTTAGGTTTATTAACTGAATTTTCATTGCAATGGTGCATTTAAACAAAATATTCTGGATTGTTAATTTAAATTTGTGGATACTTTCAACTTTGTGCCATCACTGAACCAGTGCAATTTGAGAATGTGTTTGATTTATCAGAATATCCTGCATTCACCATGACATGGATTTCATACTTCATTCACCCCAGATTGACCTTGTATCATAATAGACTTAACAACATAGCAATAAGCTGTTCAGCCCATCAAATTTTTGTCAGTATTTGTGGGCTAAATAATAAATATGGGATGAAATATGGTTGAAGGCCTCTCCTTTCCTACACCTTGCTTCTTTTCACACATGTAGGGTGCATTGGCACAGCTACTAGTTTTACTATCTCATGTCTCCAAAGAGTTTGCACATTCTCTCTGGGACTTTCTCCAAGTGCTTTGGTTTCTTCCCATATCCCAAAGACATCCAAGTTGGTAGATTGAGTGGTCTCTGCAAATTGACCCTGTCGTGTAGGTAAGGGGTAGAATTTGAGTGGAATTGATGAGAAAGTGGAGGCCAAAAAGTAGGATCAGTGTGAATATGTCTTTCATAGTCACATGGATGGATGGATTCAGTAGGTCAAAGAGATTATTTCTGTTCTGTGTGACCCTCTGATATATTCTCACTAACTTGTTCCACATGTGTCTAGCTTCTCCACTTGACTCTGACCTCCACTTTTAATCTGAGTAAAGATGTATCTCTAAATTTTATACTATTATATATTTGAAACCAGTAGATTTGAATTTATACACAAATTGAAACATGTTCCATGTATATCCTTTCAATCCTCTTCATAATTGTAATGAAAATTACAGAAAACGACAGGCTGTGCAGACTTTGCTACACTTGCAGATCCTTTATACAATTCTCCAATAATTACAGCCTTTTCATATGAAGACAAGACCATACAAAATAATCTAGAATGGCTCAAAAAGTTTGAAGTAGCGATCTGTTTTATAGATCTGATTTTATAAATACTACTAACCTGACCAACACACTTGGATTGCATTGGTTTCATGTAAATCTGAAACAAGGTTAGTGATTCTGGAATGGCTTTGCCTTTAATGAAGTCACTTGCAGTCATTCAGGTACAATGCCCTAAATAGGCTACTTCAAACAGGAGTCAACATTAAGCTTACTTTTTCATGCTTGTGGTTCAATAATGCTGATATATTTTTTAAATTCTCCAGAGTGGATATATTCTACATGCATCCAAAAGAGGAGTAGCCATATTCTATTTGGAATGAGCTATCAAATTGAATTCAGTATGATTCAGACATACCTTTTTAATCAAAAAAGACTCCACACTGGGGGAATATATTGCAATATTCTTTCTCTAGTCTAGGTCCTTGCTCATTGGAAGCAGAATTAGAGAATCAGCTGCAAAGACCAGCACGTTGATTCATAGTGCTCTCAATTACCTGATGATTAATTGTAATTAGAATCTGGATGCCAAGACCCCAGCATGCTGATCATTGTGTCCTATCATGATCTGCATGCTAATCAAATGAGGTTTTACACTTGCCAGGTAAAATTGCTGCTGTTTTTACTAAGGCATTAACATATTACTAATTGTTTATTCCATTTGGGACCAATGAAATAAAAAAAATGTGCAGTTATGCATTGTGATGGTTTGGACTTAAGAAGCAAAATGGTCAAATGCCAGAAATTACATACTCTGCATAATTAACTGTATTTTTTAAACTAACAGTTGCATTGGCTTTGCTGGGTGATTTTAGGGTGGATTTGCTTAAAGAGCAATCTGAGATAATAAGGCTTTACATTGAGCATTTCCCTGATAATTGTTGCAGTATACAATTTATGCTGTTGGAAGTGCAACTCAAATGCAATCACACACTGTATCATAGAATCCTTGCAACATTCTCCCTTAAGTTAGAAACTTGCTAAATTTTGAAACAATCTGAATTAGTCTGAAAGATTCCTCAATGTCGTTCAAGATCTTTCCAATGAAATTGCTCAGCAGGTATAAGCAAATCTGCATTTAGACTGGGAATGACATTTAGTGATTTCTTGTGTTGCATTGGCTAGTTCTGAGCAGAAAAGATAAAGTGAAAAGTGAAAACTGAAAACTGCCAAGCACATCCCACAAATAATTGCTAGTTGATGTGAATACGCATCCCATTGGAAAGATAAGTGAGCTTAGTTATTTTTCTGCTGGCCTCAAGATGCAGTCAAAGGGTAGTGTAGAACTTCTACTCATCCTGAGGACATTCCCAATACATCACAAAGTCCTGGGAGAAAGCTAACTAGTTAGGTGTCACTCCTGTTACTTTCAGCCATTCTCTCCTGTCATTAGAGTGAAGTTTCAAAGGTCTCATTCCATGCTGGTTGTTTCATGTCTATCACAGAGTTAAAGATCTGCTGCTTCTGACTAGTCTCTCTCTCCCCCTGTCACTTGCTGCTGTCAGAGGAAAGTGTCTGTGTGTGTCTGGTCTCTCTCTTGCTGCTCCTGGAGGAAGATGCCTGTGTTTTGACATGTCCCTCTCTCCTTCTTGGTCAATGCAGCCGGGGTCTTGGGCCTTGGGCAAGGTTTAATTGATGCAGTCTGTGGATTAGACTTGGTAGTGCATGTTATGATGTGCTTTGGTTACTACTTTCTTTTGTTGCTATTTTATGCGACTTTGGTTGGGGTGGACTGAAGGTTAGCAAATATGACTTTGTCATTTAAAGTGAGGAAGAGGGAGAAGTTGCTTTGGAGGGAGTACAGCAAAGATTCGTAAGATTGGTTACAGGATGGCATGCTTGCACAATGAGGAGAGATTGATTAAAATGAGTTTGCATTTTGAAGCTACAGTTTAGAAAGCCAGAAGATCTAATCAAACTTACACAGTTGACTTGCCAGCTTAGATACAAAGAAAATGTTTCCCCTAGACGAAGTGTCTCGGATCAGGGCACAGTTTCAGAATAAGCGATAGTTTATTTAAGACTGAGGCAAAGGGAAATTTCCACACTCAGAGGGACATTACTCTGTCTTGGATGGTTGTGAAGGTTCAGTTGCTGTGTTCATTCAAAGCAGAGATCAATAGATTTCTGGAAGTAAAAGGAATCAGGGAATATTGGGATAGTGTTCAAAAACGATACTGAGATGCAAAATTTATACTGGGGAACAAGTCAACCAATAAAAATTCAAGTCATATTATGATCAAATATCTCTCAAAAACCAAATTCAGCTTTTACATAAATCATAACATTTACATAGAAATAATCTAATGGGAATATGTCCCAATATTGATGGATTAGCTTACTTGGGTACTTATTCAGATTTAAACTAAAGAACTAAATTTACTATAATTTGCCACAGCTCAGAAGGGAGATAGATCTTGGAGAGAGTTTAAAGTACATTTATTATCAAAGTATGTATATCATATACAACCCAGTGGTTTGTCTTCTTGCAGGCAACCACAAAACAAAGAAAGAATACAACCCACAAAAAAACCCACTCAACAAAGACTGTCAAACACCCAATGTACAAAATAACAGATCATGCAAACAATAGAAAAGTAAGCAAATAACGCAGAACATGAACTGCTGAGTCCCTAAGGTTGAGCCCACAGCCACAGAGACAGTTCAGCACTGAGGTGGGTAAAGCCTCTTGAAACATTGAGCTGAAGACTGGTTTGTCCGTTTCTCTCGGCCCTGATGCCTTGATCTTTTTCAACAGGCTCCACATCTAAATCGGCTAAACTTCTATTTATTTTCTGCTCTTGGGTCTGGGCTCTGTGGGCAACATTTCAATTTGCCCCAAGTCCACTCCAGCAATGGCCACCATGGCCATACCTGCATTTTCAAGAGTCCAGATTATTGAATTATCTTTGTTGTTGGGATCAGGCGGGATTTGAACTCAGGACCATCTGCCTTGAAGTCGAGTGCTGATGCCACTACATCACCAGTCGGCCCTAGGATACCGCAACAATGTCAGGTTGTATAGATGGTTCAAAACACAACTCCCAAAGGAAAATTATAGGCTGTGTTTTGCAATGATCATAGTCCAGAAAAAGTATATTTAATAGAATATCTAGTAGTTTTGTTTGTTGCCCACAAAATGTTGTTGTGCCTCACCGGCGCCATCTTGCCATCTCAAAAATTCATCAAAATAATGGGACTCTGAGGACTGAATTGAAAGAACTGATTGCACAAAGCTGGATCTTATTCCTTGAAATATTTATGACTGGGGGCTGATTTGAACAAAGTACTTAAAACGTTAAAAAGAGTTAACATCATCAATAGGGAAAAATTACTTTCCCTGGTGGCTCAAAATGAGATATCATCATCCTAAAACCTTAGCCAAGCCATTCGGGATTAAAAACTGAAAGAATTTCAAGCAGTGTTCAAAAAGTGGAAATATGTTACCTCAACAGTCATCTTTGAAGTAGTGTTCTGGGATCCATTACATTAACCTGAGAATGTTTAACATCTGAAAGCTGACATTGTTAATGCAGCACTTCTTGGTAATGCACTCTGAGGTCAAACTTGAGTTTTGCTCTGGGCTTAGATGTAGAGGTTGGCATGTAATTGGTGCAAAATGTGCTAATCATGATTTTAAAATAAATATCTTGATCAAATGTCCTAATATTTTCTGCAATTTGTTATACTAAATTAAAAAATGTGGAGTGATAGAATTATAAAGCATGTCTGCATTGATATTTTTTTTAAAAAGAACTCTTATCAGTTTCATCTTCTAGTCTTTCTTGCTATGTCTCTTTGTACATTCCTTTCTAAGTTTCTATTGATTTTGCATGCATTCCCTCTTCAGACAATGCATTTTG